>NW_027518701.1:0-2400000 GCF_043159265.1 Tasmannia lanceolata | reverse complement strand
TCCTTTTCTTCTCCTCCTCCTCCTCTATTTATAGACATTTTTTTGCATAGTACTTTTTGCATAGTAAAGACTATTTACTATTTTAAATTATTATTTCTGTCGGTCAATAGTATTTTTGCATAGTACTTTTGCATAGTAAAAACTATTTACTATTTTAAATTATTATTTTCGTCGGTTAACAGTACTTGCATAGTAAATAATATATTTTTTTATTATTAATTTCGTCGGTCAATAGTATTTTTGCTACTATTTACGATTTGTTTATTATTATTTTCGTCGGTGCGATGATATTTCCGTTTTCCACTAGATGTGGGACCCGTTGATGTGGGACCCGCTGATGTGGGACCCGCTTGTGTGGGGCCCGCTGATGTGGGACCCGCTGGCGTTGGATCCGCTGATGTGGGACCCGCTTGTGTGGGGCCCGCTTGTGTGGGACCCGCTGGTGAATAGTATTGGGCCCGCTGATGTGGGTCCCACTTGTAAATAGTACTCGGTGGGTCCTACTGTGAATAGTAGTTTTGAATAGTATTTTAAATAGTAATTCTGCATAGTAATCTTGCATAGTATTTTAAATAGTAATTATGAACAGTATTTTAAATAGTAATTCTAAATAGTAATCTTGCATAGTGACTATTTTTAATATATATTTTTACCGGTTATTACATGGACGGACTAAAAAATGACTAAGTCTCAAAGAATGTAACATCCGCCGAGACAAAGGATCGTCGCAAGTGAGGGCTGTAGCAACGATAACCCTTTTTGGGTCCGAGAGTAACTTAGAAAGATACACAGTTCGGCCCGAGGATCCAACTTATCTAATCCTGACCCAAGAACGTGGACAAAACAAAGACAGCCAAAAACTCGAGGTGTAAGAGGGAAAGGGTCAGAGGTAGGACGGAGAATCGAGAACGGAGAGGTGCCACCAAGGACCGAAGAGGGAAGCCTATTCGCCAGGTAGCATGCTGTGAGTACAGCATCAGCCCAATAGGTCTTAGGGACTCGCATCTGAAAGAGTAGTGTCCGGGCCCCATCTAACAAGGAGCGAAGCTTCCTCTCAGCCACTCTATTCTGCTGAGAGGTATGAGCACATGAGGACTGATGAAGAATGCCTCGCGAAGAGAGGAATTCCTGAAAACCATTTGAGTAAGAGAAATATTCCTTTGCATTGTCAGTGCGAAGACATTGGATAACACATGAGAATTGATTACTAACTTCAGCATAGAAATCACGAAACACAGAAAAAACTTTAGAACGATCTTTTATTAAATAAGTCCATGTCATACGTGAATAGTTATCAATAAAGACCACAAAATAGCGAAATCCAAATAAAGAGGTAGTCCTCGCAAGACCCCATACATCAGAATGAACAAGAGCAAATGGGTGTGAAGCCCGACTAACAGTCTTCGAGGGAAATGGCACACGATGATGCTTCCCAAGTTCACAGGCCTCACACTGAAAAGACCTAATAGATGAAGAAGGAACGAAGGGAATCCTGCGTAAACGCTCCATAGACGGGTGACCTAGATGCTACAGTGCCACTGATATGCATCAACCGAGCCATGTAGAATCGGATGGGACAGAGTGCAGTCGAGACGATAAAGGCCATCCACCTCACGGCCCGAGCCAATCGTCCTCCCAGTCGAGAGATCCTGAAAAAGACAATATGAAGGAAAAAATGAGATATAACAATAAAGATGCTTTGTTAATTGACTAACAGAAAGTAAACTGAAAGGTGACTTGGGGACACAGAGCACAGATGACAATGTAATGCCTGGTGAAGGGGAACAACTGCCAACACCAGTGATAGGAGAGGTACTCCCATCAGCAAGAGTAATAGAACGTGAAACAACATGATGAAAATCATGTAAAGATGACTGGGTACCTGTCATGTGATGAGATGCTCCCGAATCAAAAATCCAGGAGCTAGAACTAGAGAGGAACGAAGTAGGAGAACTACCTGGCTGAACAAGACCAGCAGTAGGAGGGCGGCTGGCAGACCTGAAACGCTGTAGCTCATCATAGTCGGCACGGGAGACGACCATCTGATCGTTCGGAGTAGCCAGTGGTGTTTGTGAGGGGCTATCAATAGGAGCAAGCGAATCTGGAAGGGCAAGATGTGTAGTACGGCCCTGACGAGGATATGGAGTGTGACGCAGCTCAGGATGGAGATCAAAGCATGTCTTGTGATAGTGACCCTCACGCCTACAATGAGTACAATAGGGCGGAGCTCGACCTCCACGGCCACCCTCTCGGCCGCCGCCATGTCCGCCTCGGCTAGTATCGCGACCGCGACCAAAAATGCCTCCTCCTCGGGAAGGGCGGTCAGCGGCTCCATAAGCAGCAGTAGTCGAGACATCCACGGGAATAGGAACAGTAATGCCAAGTGCACACTGCTGAGCTCGTAAAAATACCTTCTAAAGAGTGGGTACAGTACCAAACCCAAGGATGTGCTGTCGAAGATGAGTGAACTCTGGTCCAAGACCCTCAAGGAAATGAACAACACGGAGCTGATCCCGCTGTCTGGCTACCGTGGTAAGATCAGTGGTGAGAGGCATAAGAGCATCCAGCTGCTGGCAATAGGAGACAAACTGTCTGTAGTAATCATGGACTGTAGAATCACCGCGCCTGTGACCCATCCAGCGCGAATAAGTGTCGCAGAGACGGGAGACATTCATGCCCTAGAGCTCTGATACCATGTTGAGAGAGGTAGAGAAAAGAGAGAAAGTAAAGAGTGAGAGAAAAGATTGAGTTAGGGTTCTCCCCCTCACTCATGTAATATAAATAATAAAGAGTGAAGTACAAAGACAAGTATGCCCTTGGACATTACAAGAAAGACCTAAAGACCTGTTAACAGGAGGCATCCAAGCATTCAATAAGGTTTGTCTTAATCTTAATCTTCCAGTGAAAAAAGTTCCTACGGAATGGAACATACCTGTAGACATGCAATTTTGGCTCCCACAATACCATGCAGTGACACCATATGTGACCACATATGAATCCACCATGCTTGCTTTTCTATTGACCGTAGCCTTGAATAGGTGAGGGAATGTAGCCTTGAGGGGACGATCTATACACCACTTGTCATAGCAGGGTTTCACTCTATTACCATCCTAACGCTAAATCAAATGCCCTTTGGAAACTCGTTGGCATTCTAGTAGTAACAACTGTCCATAAACTATGATCCTTTTCTTCGATATCCAGTCATTTAGCAAGAAGAGCTCTATTCATCTATCTTGGGTATTTAATTTCATGCCCCTCTTTTGGTTTACAAATGGTGGACCTATTTTTAGCCAAGTTACATCTCCTATGTTCTTCCCCATCATTTCAAAGATAATCTCTTCGAAGTCTTTTCGATGTGTCAATTATAGTTGCGGACAATGAAACATTGACATATAATAAATTGGCAGATTAGCCAAAGTCAATTTAATCATAGGCAATCCTCCCACCAAGAGAGCACACTTTCTTCCAAGACGATAACTTATGCTTGAATCTCTCGATAATTGAAACTTTAAGGGCTTTAGAAGGTATGCCCACACAAATAAGAAGGAAAATTTAGTAAGAAGGCAGACATTCCACCCCACTTTAAAAAATACCAACTATCCTCTCATTAACCAGCATCTCAACCTGAAACCCCCATCACAACTGACTTTTACAAGTTGATTTGTTGTCTAGGACCCCCTCTTAGCATTTGAGGACACCCTTAAGGTTACTATCCTGACTCTCCAAAGCCCCACAGAAGATGAGGGTATCATGTTTATGCTGAAGATGACTAATCTACTGATCAGATGGGTCAATTTTTAACCGATTGAATAGATCACCCTTGTTAGCCTTGTATAAAATCTTGCTAAGCACCTTTGCCATAGTTGTGATTATGAATGAGGATAGAGGATTTTTTCGTTGTAATACTTAGAATTTCTAAAGAATCCCTTACACGACTCATGGACAAGGATGGGGAGCCAAGCAAGCGAAACGCAACTCCTTATCCATCTTCTCCACCTCGTCTTGAAGCCCAGCCTATCTAGAAAATAATCCAAAAACTGTCAGGCAAAGCGTTCATAGGCTTTCTCAATGTTGAGAGAGGAGAGAAGAGAATGAGAAGAAAGATTGAGCTAGGGATCTCTCCCCTACACTAGTGTGTGTGTGTGTGTAAAGATGAGTACAATGACAAAACTACCCACCCTTAAGACCCATATACATCTTCAAACACTCTCCCTCAAGATGGAATGTGTATATCATTTAGTTTTGCTTTACTCTATGACTTGGTAAGCACATCAGCTAGTTGATCCACCGATCGAGTGAAGGTAGTGCATATCTGTCCCTTTTGGATTCTCTGACGTATGAAATGACAGTCCACCTCTATGTGCTTGATTCTCTTGAAAAACCGGGTTGGTAGTAATATGGATATCAGCCTTATTGTCATAATATAGCTGAGCTGGGGATGAGGAAGAGAAACCAATCTCAGATAGGAGAGAGCGCAACCAGATAAGCTCTCCACTTGTATGTGACATGGCTCAATATTCTGCTTCTGCACTTGACTTGGCTATTGCGTATTGCTTCATACTTTTCCACAAAAATAAGTTACCCCCTACAAAGGTACATTATACAGTGGTGGATCTCCTATCTGTTGGTGACCCTGCCCAGTCTGCATCACAAAATCCTTCCAACTTCTCATGTCCATGTCTCTTGAACAGCAGGCCTTTTCCTGATGCATTTTTCAAGTAGCGAAGAATCTGAATCACGGCTGCCCAGTGGGAGATACGTGGTGCACTCATGAACTGGCTAGCTACCGCGAGTTACTATGAGGTATATAAGCTTTCAAACCAACAGCATGTATTTGTCAGGGTCATCTAACAAGTCTCCCTCATCTAGAAGCAGCTTTGTATTCAGGTCCAAGGGAACATCAGCTGATTGTAGACCCATAGAACATGTCTCATCCAATAGATCTACTACATATTTCGTCTGCGAAAGTAAGAGACCACTACGAGAGTAAGCTACCTCAATCCCCAAAAATTATCTCAAACACCCAAGGTCTTTAGTGGAATTTTTTTTACAGGAAGGCCTTCAATTTCTGTATGCCCATTGTGTCACTTCATGTAATGATACTGTCATCCTCATAGACTATGAGAAGGACATACCTAGCATCAAACCAATGACTAAAAACTGAGTGGTCAACCGTACATTGCTTCATGCCAAATCTCATAATAGCATCACTGAATCTCCCAAACTATGCTTTAGGAGATTGTTTGGCATCATATAAAGATTTGCGAAATAGGCAAAATGAGGAGGACATCTCTCCTGAGCAACATACCCAGGAGTTTACTCCATGTAAACCTCCTCAGTGAGGTCTCCATGTAGAAAGGCATTCTTGATACCAAACTGATATAAGGGCCATCATCTTTTGACGGCTAGGGAAACCAACATTCTAACCGAGGGAATTTTGGCGACGGGAGAGAATGTCTCAGTTTAGTCAACCCCGAATGTCCGCATATATCTTTTGGCAACCAAGCCTGCCTTAAGGCGCTCAACTGTCCTATCTGGCAAATAATTGATGGTAAAGACCCAACGATAGCCCACGGGCTGAGCAGCATGAAGTAGAGGGACCAAATCCCAAGTATGATTGGCCTAAAGAGCGGTCATCTCAAGATCCATAGCAGCACCCCAACCTAGTTGAGCAAGGGTGTCTGGCACAGACTGCGGCAAAGAAACAGAAGACAAGAAAGACACAGGGCTGCGAAACTTAGGGGTGAGACGATTATAAAATACAACAGTTAAAATGGGACGTGCAGTGGTACGGGAAACAAGTACGTGAATCAATAGGAGAATTTAAAGGAACATCAGGAGAGGCAAGAATAGGTACCTGAGAGGGAGGAGTCGGTATCTCCGGCTGAGAAGATGTTGCCTCGGGCCCGCAGGGGGGGTGATGGACATCTGGCGTCAGATGCCGCTGATAGACCTTCGTAGGAGCTGGAGTAGGGGCCGGAGTCACCTGCAACCTGCAATGGTGTGGAAGTGGACTCAACAGAGTCGGTAGAATGGGAAGAGGAAGAGAGACCTGCGAGTCGGGCACAACTTTGCTACTCTCAGTGGGAGTAGTAAAGAAGGAGATGGACTTAAAAAATGTGACATCGGCAGAAACAAATAGCCTGCATAACCGAGGACTGTAACATCGATAACCTTTCTGGGTACGAGAGTAGCCCAAAAAGATATATCGCTCCTCCTTAGGGTCCAATTTATCCAGGCTAGGGGTGGGGTTCTGAACAAAACAAACACGACCAAAGACTCGTGGAGTGAGAGGAAATGGATCACTATGAGGATGTAAGACTGAGAAGCGGGAATTACCATATAAAATCGAGAGGGAAGTCGATTAGCCAAGAAACAGGAGCTGAGGATGGCATCGCTCCAATATCAAGCTTACTAAGGAGACCATTTCTTCCACTCTTATGATGATAGTCGATACACTCATGGACAATGATCACCCTATTGAAGATTTGCCTATAGACAATGAAGGCACAATAAGCCTTAGAAATGATCAGCCTCAGAACTTTAGCAAAGAAGCGAGGACCTTATTGATAATCTTATGCGCACTTTTAACAAGACTGATAGGTTCAAAATCTCGTAAAGAATGAGCACTGTCCTGTTTAGGGGTAATCATTATGAATGCTATGCTTCTATGCAAAGTTATATGCTATGGAATTCCAAGAAAACGACAAACACGTCCTCATGGATGAAGTCACAACATTCCCGAATGAAGGCCATGAAAATCCATCAAGGCCTGGAACCATGTCTCTTATAGGAGAAATGACATCCCTTTGCACCTCCATTGCTAACATTTGAAATCCCATGGATGAAAGTAGTGTTATTGTCAGCTTCTTGAAGCCACTTGGTTCTAGGCCGTTGCCAGCATCTGATTTTCTCTTAAATAGAAAGTTTTTTGAATTTCTCCTTAAGCTGGCCTCCTTAATATCCTTAGATAGGGGTTGAGTTTCTTTCTTCCTGTCAAAGCTTGTGATCATCTTAAGGACCTATGTCCTCTCCTTCTGTATCCTCCTGAACTTGTCCCATTCCTTTAGTGTGTGTATTCCATGTTTCTAGTTGATTTGAAAGTGGTATGATGTTTTCACCAAGGTTTTAAATTTCAGTTTCGGTTTCAGTCGGCATGAAAACGAAACATTTCAGTTTCAGTGGAAATCTTATAGGCTTAATCACATCTAACACCTAGTGGCATGCATTGTCGCACATGTCTGGAACAGTAAAGTCAATAACGAAGTACAATGTAATGAAGTATCAGAAAGTACAATGATCAGTCTCCCCTCCAAAAACCCAAACTCTATGTCAATACTGCATAGAATTACGAGGTATTATGACATCCTGTGCATAACATTCGGTTACTTTGATGTAGAGTTCAATGATGTTGCCTACCAAATATCATTCTCTACATTAATGAAATGAAATGTAAAATAAAATGGCATACAAAAAAAAATATTTTCCTTTTCGGTGCTTAGTCAAAGACTTATCATTTGTACGATGCTTAGGTTTTGAAATTTGAAATTCCCGTGACTCTTCACATCGAAATGAAAAGTGTGGCCACCTTCTGTTAGTAGGATGGGCCCACAAAGGTGCCGACGAAGATTAAAAATCTTAAATGTTTTTATGTGGGGATTTCAAAAAAAAATCTATTGAAAAACAGGAAAAAATGTGTTTCTTTGATTTGTGTTAGTGTATGTATATGCCTATGGGCATATTGGTCTTTTGTATATCTCTCATTATATATAAATACATAAGTGAGGGGGAAACTCCCTAACTTAGCCCCACCTCTCTCTCTTTTTTCTCCTTCTTCTAATGGCTTAAATCACTTTCACATAATTTTCACTCATCTTCGCGGCTTCGATCTTTTATACCTCGGTCTATTTGTCTCCTTCATGTCATCAAGAGTTCCTCTCATGCCATATTTCTCATGTCTCTCTTCGGAGCCACGATCTCCATCATTGATTTTTTGTGATCTCCGCCCCGTCATCGTCTCTTCTCGTCGGTTGCTTCTCTCTCTTCGATCATTTCCTCATGGATAGTCCTGTGATTGAGGATCCATCCCGCGGGTAGCCCCCTGTGGCTACTATTCCTACGTCTCGCTCATCCTCCTCTTATAACCCCCCCTCCCCACTCCCCCTTCTTCGATCAATTGTTCATTTCCTCCCATGACCACAGTTAGACTTGATGGTTCCAATTATCTGAATTCGAAAGTGGTTGTAGAGACCTATCTGATTGTTAGGGGGAAGATCTCCATTATTCATCGTGACCCACCTTCTTCCAATGATCCCACTTATGAGAAGTGGGAGCAGGATGATGCCCTTATTCGTACTCTCCTCTGGCAGAGTATGTCGCCTGAGATTTCCGGGACCATGATACACTTTCCTACTGTTCGCCAGATCTGGGATCATACTGCTACTACCTTCTCTGGGAAAGGCAACCTATCTCGAATCTGTGCCACCTATTCTCAGTGGATGAACCTTCGCCGCGAAGATACTCCTCTCTCCAGCTACTACAATCAGTTTGTTTCCTATTGCCAGCAATTAGATGTTCTTATCACTCTTACCACTGATTTGACTACGGCCCTCAACAGCGTGATCAGATACGTGTCGTTCAGTTTCTTGAGACTTTGGGTCTTGAGTTCATGCATCTCCGTCAGCAGATATTTGGATCTGGCACGATTCCCTCTCTTTAGGAGGTTTACTTACGTGCCTAGCAGTGTGCTCTTGGTGACTATGTGTCGACTCCTTCGGTCGATATTACTGACACTGCTGCCTATGGCGTAGGTGATCGTGCTACACGTGGTAGGGGCACCTTTGGCCATGGCCGTGGCCGTGACTCTGGTCATGGTGGTCGTGGCGGTGGACGTGATCTTCCCGCAGGGCGTGGTGGCTGACCACGTCCATATTGCTCGCATTGTCATCTTGAGGGACACTATATGGAGACTTGCTATGTACTGCACCTTGAGCTTCGTCCTTTATCTGGGGCTCGTTTTGGCCGCTCTGCACATCTCGCTACACCAGATTCTTTTGAGCCCTCCGTACTTCCTTTCCGCCCAGCACTGGGCCTCAGGCTGATGGGGTCTTTATGTCTCGTGCGGACTATGATGAGTTACAGCGTCTAAGATCTTCCAGCCATCCCCCAACTGCGACTTTTGCTCAACCAGGTAGCTCCCCTACATCTCTTCTTACTAGCTCCAGCTACTAGATCATTTATTTTGGAGCCTCCAATCATATGATAGGTATTTCTTCCTCACTTAGTTCATTTCGTCCCCTTTCTGATCAGTCCATCACGCTTGTTGATGGGAGCTCCACTCCTATCTTTGGTGTTGGTGATATTTCTCCTCGTGTTGGACTTACATTGTCTTCGGTTCTATGTGTGCCAAAGGCCCCCTTTAGTTTACTCTCAGTTAGTCAGATTACTAAAAATCTCAACTGTTCTGTCTCATTTTATCCCTCTTATTGCTTGTTTCAGGATCTCTTGACTGGGAGGACGATTGGCTCTGGCTGTGAGATTGATGGGCTTTATCGTCTGGACTGTGGCCCTCCTCGTACCATTTTACACAACTCTAGCGACACATATCAGTGGCATTGCTGTCTTGGACATCCCAGCCTTGATCGTTTGCGGCGGACATCTATTGTTTCTTCTTCTGTTACCCCTTTTTCGTGCAAGGCCTGTGAACTTGGGAAACACCATAGGGTGTCCTTCCCGTCTAGACCTGTTAGTCGGGCCTCACACCCTTTTGATTTAGTGCATTCTGATGTATGGGGTCCCTTGCGGACTACCTCTGTTTTTGGACATTGTTATTTTGTTATTTTTATTGATGATTATTCACGTATGTGTTGGCTTTATCTACTGAAAGATCGCTCAGAAGTGTTCTCTGTTTTTCGTACTTTTCATTCAGAAGTTACCAATTTAATTGCACTCTTAAATGCCTTTGCACTGATAATGCTAGGGAATATTTCTCAAAATCCAATGGCTTGAGGAATTTCTTTCCACTCATGGTATCCTACATCAATCTTCCTGCGCTCACACCTCTCAACAGAATGGTGTTGTCGAACAGAAAATGTGATCATTATTGGATGGAGCTCGCACTCTTCTCTTCCAGATGCAAGTTCCCAAGTCTTATTGGGTTGATGCAGTTCTCACTGCTAACTATCTGGCCAATCGGCTTCCTTCTTCGGTTCTAGGTGGCCGATCCCCTTTCTCAATTTTAAGTCCTTATCATGAGCCATTTTCTCTTACTCCTTGAGATTCGGGTGTGTTTGCTTTGTCCACAACCTTGGGCCTGATTTGGATAAATTCTATGTTGCATGGATTCGGATTCGGGTGTCGGAATCCGACACGAATTCGAGGTGTCGGATTCGGCAAATCCAAAAAACAGGGATTCGGATTCGGCATCGGATTTGGTATTTTAATTAAATTAATTAAGTATTTTAAAAATATTTAAAAATTTAAATATATATATATATATAATAAAAAAAATTAAGCAACATTCAATATGCTTTGATAATTCAAAACTCTATATAACAACCATAATAATATTCTAAAAAATGTTCCTCTAACCCAAATAGAAATATGCTTTTATAATTCAAAACCCGGGCGCACCTTCAATTCATTGATCAAAATATAACATTACAACTTACAAAAGGAGGCATAAACCTTGCCTCTAACCCAAACAACATGCAAAAAAAAGATAACAAAAAAACTTCAAATATTTGGAGTGCCGAAATTTGTCCCATCTTGCTGCTCCTCAAAACCTCATAATCCAATTCCAATTCCAATTCAGCTCCTCAAAAACTCATAATCCAATTCCAATCGACTGCAATAAAAATATTAGTGCATGAATGGTTAGCCATGATATTTAGACTATGAAATAAAAATTAAAGAAAAAATGAACATAAAATATTTAAAAACATACCTTCCTCGACTAATTCTTTCCACTTTGCTTGTCTTCATCGAACAATGAAGGATCTAAATCATCCTCGTCCAAGTATAATTCTGCATCTTGAAGACTGGAAGCCCCTTCAACAGTCAAGCCTTCACCCACAGCATCCCAATGTCGTGAAGGACCATCCTTATATTCACTTTGCTGCCTTGATAAAAGACGTAAATTGGAATGCACAAAGACCAACTCTTCCACTCTTGATGATGTCATCTTGTTCCGCTTTAAAGAGTGGATGTGTGCAAACGTGCTCCAATTTCTTTCACAACACGATGAAGAAGCTGGTTGTGATAGAATTTTTGCCGCCAATGCCTGTAACATAGGAGTGCTCGAGCCATTCTTCGCCCACCACACGATAGGATCTTCAGAATATCTATCAGACATAACCTCCCAACAGCCATAGTCACCAACTCCGGCAGAAAATTGTCCGTACTCACTGCAGATGGATTGTCGATCGGCTACATTTGGAAAGAGGCTCTCAAAACATCTATCTCGATTAATTGATATTTCTCTATCTACATGTGGAGACTCCCGATTTTGATCTACACCGCCCTCAGATAGCCATCGGTCACTGTAATACTTCGGATTCAGACTGTGGGCCATACAATGTAAAGGAGTGTTGCTTTTGTTCCATCTACTAAGCAAAATAGTCTGTACCACATCATAAAATGCCGAAGTATCTAAATGAGGATTTTTCATCTCATGATGAAAAATAATGTCCTTCACTTTCTCAATCATAGAATCCCACATCTCATACACAAGATGTTGTGTAGGACGATCAGTGTCGCATGCCCTCAACATGGACACCCAGAGAAGTTTGTTTTGGTCAGTGGATTTTCTCCCACAGAATTGTTATTGGCGTGGGTTTCTCCCTTTCAACCCCATCTCTGCATCTCTCTCGTTGGCATCAACTATTGTGCACTACATCTGACCGTTTCTTGAAACCCTAGTTGGGTTTAACATTGTCCCACCATGTATCGGACACTATACACTCCTTTATCTTATTTGCTTTCTGGACGTCGGCAACATCTTTATAATGTCTCCAGTCTTCAGACATCACCATCTTTTCAAGGGCCGTTTTGACTTTTCGAACTCGTGCAACCATCTGAATTGTGGATGCAAATCTTGTTTCAGCCAAACCTAATAATTTCAACTTTGAAAATCTATTGAAAATGGCGAGTGCCATTGAATGATTCACAACGAAATTTCTAATCACCTTCACGTCTTTGTCAATATCCACTATCCATTCACACTGTATAAACGCTTTAAAATTCTCAGTTGTGTTACTCGGCGAACATATGTTCTTCAAAGCCAAGTTCAGTGTATGGACTACACACGGTGTCCAAAATATGTGTGGGTGAATGGCTTCAACCTGTAGCCCTGCAGATCTACAAACAGGTGCATTGTCAGTGATAATTTGCACCACCTTCTCTAGCCCAACCTCAGAAATAACTTCAAGAAATAATTTTGCCATGTACGACGCATCCTTGTATTCTCCACTCGCATCAACGGATTTTAAAAACATAGGTTTACTCTGTGAAACAACCATAAAATTTATGAGTGGTCTCCTTTGCACACCCGTCCATCCATCAGACACTATAAATACCCCTGTTCGACCCCATGCCGCTCTGACAGTATTTAAAATATTGTCAAGATTGCGCTTTTCCCTTGCAAGTAGGGTTGTCCTAAGCTTGTTGTAAGATGGTGGCGTGTAACCCTTTAAATTACTATCACAAGCATATTTTATCACTGCTCTAAAATAAGGAGATCGGACAAGATTAAATGATAGCCCCGAAGAATAAAGCGAACTATCATTGTATCCATCTCAACCTAGAAGCCATGTTAAATGACTGGGCAATCGGACTCTCTAAAAGTTTCCTTTTTCTAATAGAGTCGTCAACGGTCATTTTTGGCAGTGGTGCTGAAGCTGCCTTAGCTGCCGCATTTGCCATTTGCTTTCTTCTATCCGCTTCATCACTTTCTTTCTTTAAGGTATTTAACATCGTGGGGTCTAATGCAGTACATTTTCTAACTCCTTTCCCACTAATATGCAACAAGTGGGATTTCACTCTTGAATACGAGCCTCTGAATTCTTCATTACAAAACTTACATTTGATCTGCCAATTTCCTCCCCCACCTTCACACCGGCGCAACTTCTCTACATGATTCCACAGTGGGACATCTACATTCTCGTTAACATCTTTGTACGTATTGTTACTAGTAGACATTTTACCTGCGAAAAAGTATATTTTGTGAATATTTTCTTGTTTTTTGGTACTAAATTGAAAATTAATCTAGAAATATATAAGTAGTTAATTTAGTAAATCTTAATCTGGATGGATAAGTTTTATTTTTTGTAAATGCAGGCAGTTCATGAAAAAAACTATAACAAGTGCCATTTTTTATGATATTAGCTTGAAAGGCATCCTATGGGAGAAACAAATCCTACTCTTCACCCATACATAGTTAATGTGATACTGTGCTCCTAGTGTACACCCATGACCCATGCATAGTACAGGTGTACAATAGGAAGGAAAGCCGTGATTATATTATTTCCAAAAAAAATTCCTTTTTTTAAAGGTGATATATTAATAAAAGAGAATAAATTTGTTGGTTGTTGCATGAGAGAACAGACACCTCGTGAATAAGACAAAATCTGTAGAGAACTGAGTATACGTGAGCCAGCCAATATAGGTATTTTTATAAATGGATTTGCTATGGACTATCATGCATAAGACAAAATTTGTTATGAGAGAGAGCACCTCATTAGTAAGACAAAAACTTTGAGAAGTGAGTCTATGTGGATACTCTCTCTTGCAACTGCAAGCCCAGGAAATGTCTTCTGCAAGGGTCCCTAACAAATCCCTTTATAAAAATAAAATTGTTTGTCGTTTCATGAGAGAACAGACACATGGTGAATAAAACGACATCTGTTGAGAACATTATAAAAACGTGGACACACTCTCATGCAACAGTCATCCAATATAGGTATTTTTATAAGTGGATTTGCTATGGACTATCATGCATAAGACAAAATTTGTTATGAGAGAGAGCCCCTCATTAGTAAGACAAAAACTTTGAGAAGTGAGTCTATGTGGATACTCTCTCTTGCAACTGCAAGCCGACGAAATGTCTTCTGCAATGGTCCCTAACTAATCACTTTATAAAAATAAAATTGTTTGTTGTTTCATGAGAGAACAGACACCTGGTGAATAAAACGATACCTGTTGAAAACCTTTAGTGTAATCCAGCCAATATAGATATTTTAATTATCAAGGGATTTGCTTTGGACCATCATTAATAAGACAAATATGTTTTTACAGAAATCTGTGAGGAACTGAGGATAGAAAACTCAGAATGCCGTTCAAAAAAAAAAAAAACTCGGCCTCTTTTCAAAGTGAGAGAGAAAGGCAGAGGAGAAAGAAGAAGAAGGTGAGAAAATCATACTTGGAAATTGGATCTTTTCCCTCCTCCTCCTTCTTCTCCTTCACGGAAGGATGGAGTAGACAGCAGCCCTTTTCACGGAAGGACTGAAATCGCCTTGAACCAGTAGAAAATAGGAAGAAAAACCCTACTCGTGTGAAGAAGATAGAAAGAGCGTCTCTCTCCCACTAAGAAGGCAGATGGATGAGTCGAGTCTTCCCAGGGCTCATTATATCGTGAGAGACTCCCCCTAAATGGAAATTCTATCTATCGTGAGCGTCTCTCTCGCACTCGTTCTTATAGCACTGCTCATCCTATTTCGTTTGTTGTTTCCTATGATGCTCTCACGCCTACTTTTCGCAGTTTTGTGTCCTCTCTATCTTCTGTTTCTTTGTCAGAGTCCTTGGCTGCAGTACTTGATCACCCGGGGTGGCGCGCTGCTATGGACCTTGAGATGGATGCCCTTCAGGCCAATCAGAGTTGGGACTTAGCTCCTTTGCCTCATGGTGCATGTCCTGTTGGGTGTCGTTGGGTCTATACAGCGAAATATTTGCCTGATGGCTTTGTTGAGCGCCTTAAGGCGTGCTTGGTTGCCAAAAGGGTTCACTCAGACGTTTGGGGTGGACTATGGTGAGACATTTTCTCCTATGGCGAAGATTCCTTCAGTGCGTGTTCTACTTTTTCTTGCTGTCAATCAGGGCTAGCCTCTATATTAGTTGGATGTCAAAAATGTTTTTCTTCATGGTGAGCTCACAGAGGAAGTTTATATGGAGCAACCTCCTGGGTATGTTGCTCAGGGGGAGATGTCATCCTCTGTGTGTCGATTAAAGAAATCCATTTACGGTCTCAACCAGTCCCCTAGAGCATGGTTTGGAAGGTTCAGTGATGCCATTATGCGCTTTGGTATGAAGCAGTGTGCAGTTGATCATTCTGTCTTCAGCTGTCAGTCTACAGTTGGGTGTGTACTCTTGATAGTCTATGTCGATGACATCATCATCACTGGCAGTGATACAGCTGGGATCCAGAAATTGAAGACCTTGCAAAATGAGTTCTGTACCAAATATTTGGGTCGTCTTAGATATTTCTTGGGTATTGAAGTTGCATATTCGACAAAGGGGATCTCTCTCACAGAGGAAATATGTTTTAGACTTGCTTGAGGAGACGGGTTATCTTGGAGTGAAACCTGCCTCACTTCCCATGGGCTCAAATGTGAAGTTACTACTTGAAGGCGGAGACTTGTTAGATGACCCAGGCAGATACAGGAGGCTGGTTGGTAAACTTATCTACCTTACAGTCACACGCCCAGATATCTCCTTTGTTGTTGGTGCTGTCAACCAACATATGAGTTCACCTTGTACTTCACACTGGGCAGCAGTTCTTCAGATTCTTCGGTATTTGAAAAGTGCTCCAGGTAGAGGGTTGCTATTCAAGAAACATGGACATCAGAAGATAGAAGGGTACACAGATGCAGATTGTGCAGGATCTCCAGCTAATAGGAGATCTATCATAGGATAGTGGACATTTGTGGGAGGTAACCTTGTGTCATGGCGAAGTAAGAAACATGACGTTATCTCCAAATCTAGTGCAGAGGCGGAGTATAGAGCTATGGCACACACAGGTGGAGAGCTCATTTGGTTACTCTCTCTCTTGTCAGAGATCGGCTTCTCCCCATCATCTCCTTCTCAGTTATATTGTAACAACAAGGCAGCGATTCACATTGCCACAAATCCAGTCTTTCATGAGAGAACTAAACATATCGGGGTTGATTGTCACTTCATCCAGCATCGGATTCAAAAAGGAGAAATATGCACAGTGTTCACTAGATCGGTTGACCAATTAGCGGATATGTTTACCAAGCCATTGAACAAAGCCAAATCGAGTGATAATTGTAGCAAGCTAGGAATGTTTGACATATACATTCTAGCTTGAGGGGGAGTGTTAGTGTATGTATATGCCTATGGGCATATTGGTCTTTTGTATATCTCTCATTATATATAAATACACAAGTGAGGGGGAGACTCCCTAACTCACTTAACTTTCTCTCTCATTTTCTTCCTCAACAATTTGCAATGTTTTTTTTAATTTACAGCAGATTAGGGCGGGATATATTTTTTTATTTTGAGAAAAATAACTTTATACGATGTAAATCATAACATCTTTGTCATTCCAACAATTTCGGTCGAATTTTGAGAATTTTGGTAGAAATTTTGAAATTTCAATGGAAATAATGATGTGGAAGGAATCCATTGAGTTTCGTTTCGGTGGGGATGGGGATCGTTTTGGGGAAATGGCAGGGAAATTTAAAACCATGGCTTTAACCTGTTGCAGTCATTCCTCTTATGTTTAACCAGAGAGGTGAAACTTTAAGGCACTATTTGGATTGCAGGAAAAAAAATTTTGGAATAATTTTTTTGTCGGAGTTTTTCCCTTTCCCATGATTTAGAGGGAAATGATATGGTTCTAGGCTATTATGAGAGATATCATCATAACCCGATGGTCCCTCTAAATAAAACTTGAACCGTGCTGGTTCAAGTTTATTTTTTTCTCATGTCTAATCAAACAATGGAAACACCAATAATTCTGGAACAAAATTTCTTTTCCAAACTTTTCCAAAGAATTCCTGCAATCCAAACTGGCCCTAAAAGTAAAACCTACTTTTTCTCTTCCAGGTCTAACTTCTAACCCTAAACCCAAACAGCCAAATCCACTAACATAAAAATTAATTTCTCCTTTTTCTTTTATTTTTCATTTTTCTTTCCTTTTCTCCCTTGTCTTTTGCTGATTTTTCATCCAGTCAATGAGTTGCCAAGTATTTCATCAGTCTATCTATTTCAGCAGCATACCTTTCACAAGTTTTTCAAACAAACATGACTAATAACAATTTGCTTGTTTCTTGTTGTGATCATGGCTTGTCATCTTTCCTTTGAAATATCTACTTAAGTACTTATTTGCACATGCTATGTGAGAAAAACAAATTGCTACTTGAATGCAAGGGCTTTATTAAAGTTCTATTATTTTCAGGTCCAGCGCTCAGATGTTCTTTCTGCATGGAGCGGAATACGTCCTTTGGCCACTGATCCTTCGGCAAAGGACACTGCAAGCATTTCTAGGGACCATATTGTGCATCTCGATCGCTATGGATTGGTCACAATCACTGGTGGGAAATGGACTACTTATCGTAGGTAATTTTCTGTGCTGGTCCAATCCGCTTAAGGAAGCAATTTTAAAAACCCAGGTTCAACTGGGAAATGTACTTGATATCTATGTTCAATTCAGCTTTGACGATCAAAACCTGGTTCATTTTACTAACTAATCCAGCACTGAATCGACCAGTGGGTATCATCAAATGGATCCTGGAATCCATCCAATTTTATACTGTATGGAGATGTATGCTTTGTTTCCAAAAGTCTCAATGACTGATTCAGATGTCAGACACAGAATTCGAACTCCAATTTTATAGAATATTATCCACGTCCCTGATATTATATAAAATCAACATGGGTGATCTTTGCATTGGCTGGTAGAGTGCAAACTTGGAAGGAACCCTTACCTGTTACTGTTAGTTTCGAATTTTTTTTAACTCATTTGAAAATACTAACCATGTTTTTTTTTTTTTTTTAAATGACAAAAAATACTAACCATGTTGTAGATATCGAATTTTTAAAATATTCTTCATATTATAACGATAATTATTAATTTTTTATCTTTAAAAAGAAACATTTTAACTATTGTTTGTCAGTTTTAACAACACTGTCTATCAAATATTCATTTTTCAGATCTTTCATCACCTTTAACATACAAATTGAAGGACACCTAAAGAGCATACAGTGGATGACTGTTAAAATCTTAACACAGTTATAGATTCTTATTATTTTTTGTTGTTCTTACTACTTTTTTGTATCAGACGTTATCATATTCTTTTACATATTCTCGTGATTCATTTATTGGGCATCTTGAAGTTATAACGTCGGACGTTGACATGTTCATATTGGGTTTTCAAATGAACTGATATTTTCTAATCTTGATTTTCAGCATGGCAGAAGACGCAGTTGATGCTGCAATTAACCATGGGAAGCTGGAACCATTGAATGACTGTGTAACAGCTCATCTTCCAGTCACTGGTGCGTATGGATGGTTACCATCCTCTTTTGCTATACTAGCTCATTCATTTGTGCGTACAAAGAAAACACTTGACGGAAGATTGGTGCCCCAGACACTAGATGCTGATATTGCCAAACACCTTTCACACTCATATGGATCCATGGCCGAACGTGTCGCAGCTATAGCACAGGTTAGAAGCAATTTCCAAAAGCTCCCATCTTTGCTTGAATTTGCTCTTAAGATTTCTGAGAATTTATTGTTAGTTGATGCTTGAGTGATTTATTTTTCTCATAGCTCTACTTCAAATAAATTTGAAATAAAAAAAGGGAATTGATATCCCCCTTCCTTGTTTTAATAATGGAACTCCTTTTTTATGTGGAATTTATCTAGGAACCCGGGCGCACCTGAAATTTTATTGATGAATAAAAGTACAAGAGGGAGACATAGCACCTTACCTCAAAACCAAAATAAAAGGGAAATTACTTACAATGAATATTAGGGACGCCCAAAGAGTTACATCTTAATGTGCCCCTACTGCTTCTAGGAAGGTCCTTCCACTGCTAGCATGTATGACTCTCTTTTCGTCCAAAGAGTCAGCAACATGGTTAGTTTCTCTGAATTGATACGACACTTTTGGCCTCTGACTCTATAACCAAAGATCCTTTGTTCACTTCGACCTTTGTTCTGGGATAAAATATTAGCAGAACAAAATTGGGGAACATCAGACCAGATAATTTACTGGTAAACTTGTCTGAGTGAGACCATTCAAAAAAACAAAAAAAATAAAATACTTGTCTGCGTGAGATACCAATCAGAGGAACAGCTTATCCAAGGATCTAACCACATGGAGAATTGAATTGCCCCATTAGTGTTGTTCAGTGTTATTGATTCTCAATTTTTTAAACTTGCAATGTTAGATGTCTTAAAAAAGGGGGCTTATTTTGCCACTCTTAAAATTAGCACTTCCACCCGTCAATAATTGTTCTCTTTGTTTCAAGCAGTTAAACTAAATATTAGTTGACCTGGTGTGGTGCGATCGAGTACTCAATTGACGCGGCCAAGTACTTGTTTTCAGCCGTTGTTACTCGAGTCAAAGGAGTTTTGATTGACTTTGTAGGGCAAAATGTGGACTTGGACAATAACACGCGTCAATGTAAAAGGAAGTCGACTCTGGCAAGTCGACAATGATGCAGGGGAATTTGGAACTATGCTTATTCCTACACCCAAAAAAAGTACAAGTAAAAGAAAATAGGAGGAATGGATAGCTAACTATACCAATGTCATATTTTAAAATAGCTTATTTTCTACTCTTTTGTTGCTGTTCCTTCTTCCCACTTCTGATAGTTTAAGTTCTACAGGATGAAAACTTGGGAAAAAGGTTAGCCCATGGCTACCCTTACTTGGAGGCAGAGGTGGCCTACTGTGCCAGGAATGAGTATTGCGAAACCGCCGTGGATTTCATAGGCAGGAGAACAAGGCTTGCTTTCCTCGATGCCGATGCAACTGCCCGAGCTCTCCCTCAGGTCATCGAGATACTCGCGACCGAGCGCGGATGGGACAGTGGAAGGCGGGAAATTGAGTGGCGCAATGCCAAAGCATTTCTCCTCACCTTCAAACCCGCTACTTCGAATTCTTCATCTGCGTCCTCACTTCAACTACCCTCCTGATATTACTAGGTAATTTTTCTGTCTCCTAGACAAGTAATGGGTAGATATGATACAAAAACAGTGGAGACTGAAGAACCTAACAATAAAAACAGGAAAAGTGAGATGAAAATAAATAAAAGGAAATAAAATAAATATTGAATAAAGTTCATGGGAAATTTATTCTTAATATTGGTTACAGGTGATGTGATAAATTGTTACTACCATGGGAAAGAAAGATTGACATGGAGTTCTCAATTAATAAAATTTTCACTCTTTTTTTTTTGCATGTGAATCCATCCATTCAGTTTTAGAATGCAGCCCATATTTGAAGATTCTATTGGAATATGAGTAGTTTAGTAATCATGAAATATATAAATAAAGAGTTAAGGATATGAAATTGATATTTCCTTTAGCTCTGTTTGGATTGTAGGAATTTTCTGGAAAAGTTTGGAAAAGAAAAACTTTTCCAGAGTTTCTTGTTTTTCCATTGTTTGATTACACGTGGAAAACAAAGGCAACTTAAGATAAAAGAGTATTGTTAGGTTGAATATAAGATAAAAGAGTTGTTTTTCACACTGGTTGCCAAACATGCCTCTCTGTCGTGCAATTAAGACTGTTGAATTCTTGTGTTTGGTTGAAAATTGGAATTGGAGGAGCTTCTTCTTCTTGGGAGAGAGATTAGGGTTTTCATACTAAAATAAAATGTCATGCAGAACTCTAAAATTGTTAGTGGCCTGGGAGAGAGAGAGGTTATATGAGTATATGACATTTTTTCCTAGTAAAAAGTTATATATAAAATTATTTGAATCTTAGATAATAAAGTCCAGACGTGTTCTCATAGAGGACATCAAGCAAAAAGTCTGGTGGGTCCAAGACGAAGCCATGTATGTGAAATCAGATCATTAATCTTGCAAAACGCGATGAAAAATTGGTACCATCAAAATTCAATTTGAAGTAGGCCCCGTTTCTTCTGGTTTTGGGGAATTGATTTGAGTCTAAAACTGATTATTACACTAAAAATTAAGGTGTTGTTTGTTTTTGCCCTATTTGTTTCAGATTTTGACAACTGATTGTGGGCCCCAAGCAGTAGTCCAGTAATCAGTTTTTGGCCCACAATCAGTTGCAACAATCTAAATTGAATAGGGCTTTTGGATTTTGAGAACTGATTGTGAGTGGAAAACTGATTAGCGGACTCAAAATTAAGTGTAAATTTGAGTCCAATAATCACTTTTGGACTCACAATCGGTTTTCAAAATCCAAAACAAGTAACGTAAATTTGAGCCCAATAATCAGTTTTGAACTCAAAATAGAATTTTGAACTTACAATAGATTCCCAAGATCCAAAACAAATGGGTCCTTCACAAACTTGGTGCTAGGGCTGCAACAGGGTCGGGTTTTTCAAAACCCTAGCCCAACCCTGGAACCAATTATCTCGGCCTTGACCCACCCTGACCCTGAGTCAGGGCCGAAAAACCTCAACCCATTGCCCGCCCTGATTGGGCAGGGCCAGGCCGGGCCGGCCCTAATTGACCCTAGTGCAAATACCTGTTAAGAGTGCCAAAAATAAAGCAACCACTTATCATACAGAACAAAATGATCAATAAACAGAGAAAGGGAACAAAATAAGACAATATTAATTCAACAACATGACGGGCAACAGAGGAATTAACCCAGAACCTGACCCGACCTGAGTCAGGGTCTAAAAAAATGAACCCTGACTTGCCCTCAGGGTTGGAAAATCCAGCCCTGATCCTATTCGGGCTCAGGGCGGGTCATGGCTGGCAGGGCCAAACTTGCACCCCTACTTGGTGCTATTCCAAACATTGTGGTAGGTGAATGAAGGATAGCAAACCTATCCAAGGCAAAAATAAACTTGAACTTGCTATCCCCAAAAGGATCTCCAACGATGAGGAGTGTTGGATCAAGTGCATTTTTATCACATATGGTGGGTATTAGCACCTGAAATCACGGAAGAACTACATTTTATGGAATTTTCACGAACCTAGACCATCTGAAAAAACTTGTTGGAAATATGTTACGAACCCGAATTGGTTCATAACGTGATTGATCTTCTTAGAGGGAAGATAAGAAGATCATCCTCTTGGTACACTTCGAGGGAAGGATCAGTCCTCCTTTATGCATAAGACACACTTTCTCAAACAAGTTTCTTCTTTGATTTTCATTAACAATAACATATGCTTATATAAAGCACTTGTAAACAGAGAAAGATCTTATAATAAGAATAGAAATAACCAAATATAGATTATTCTAATGTAAATGAGTTTCCTAATCTAACATAACTGCTAAATATATCAGATGAGATATCTAATTAATTTTTTCCACACTAAGTAGGACGCATCTAGGCGCCTAACAAAAGAATAGCCACAGCTTAATCGCCGAGGAATTGAACTTTGCATACGAGGAATCAATAGCAGTTTATACGTACATACGTATCTACGGATAGGAATCACACTATAGGCTATAGCAGAGTCCATAAAGGCAGATCGTCTTATCCGGCGTAATATTTCAGACAAAAGTGTATACGTGGCTGTCGATAAGTGAATGCACAGCTCACTTTCTCAATAAATGCAGTATGGTCAGTTTCCACACACTTCAATTTTCGGACGTATAGTTTTTTTGTCCGGACGTGAGAAGTACGGATGAGACAGCTGGACTCAGCTGGACTCTCTCGTCTTCTTATCTATTAATTTATTTTGTGAATTTCTGATAAATCGACTCCCCAAATGGATAAATCGACTCCACATGTGTCTATCTCTCTCCATGTCGGAGGGAGATAGACACATGGGGAGTCGATTTATCACTGCCCTTTTATATTGGATTATCTCTTGTACATTACTATATTAATTTATTTTGTAAATCAGGTTTGTGATTTTTTTATTTGGATTATCTTATATTTAAAGAAGAACACTTGGATTTCTTTTCTCTAAACAATTAAAGGATCCCGATGAGTCACATAATGTATTCCTTAAATATAATATTTAAGTTGTTTTAGATAGGGGTAGACATGGTTCGGTTCGGTTCTGGGTATAACTCAGAACCAAACCATATATATTCGGTTCGCATAAATTGAACCAGAACCGAACCATTTATCTTTGGAACCAAACCGAACAAGAACCGAACTTGATCATTCGGTTCGGTTCTAGGTTTATCCAACCTTTGACCAAATAGAGATATTTTGCATAATCTTATATTTTTACTAATCTTCTTAATAGAGAAAATTTCCGTGTGGTCTTCTACTTTCTAAAAAGGCAAAGAAATACGTTAAAGGGGGGTGAATTTATCCTCAAGCATAAGTAAACCATTCTCACGGAACCATTAGGGGGTGATTTTATCCATTACGGGGCGCATCACCCTCGGTTCTCGGTTCCAGGCACCCAAACCTAGAACCGAACCATATATAATCGGTTCCCAAACATTTGAACCGGAACCGAACCATTTAAAATTGGAACCGAACCGAACCAAATTGACCGGTTCTGTTGCTCGGGTTGGACCCGAACCATGTCCACCCCTAGTTTTAGAGGTAGATGTTGGAGTTTCCACGCAAAAGCAAATAGTCCCACATTGGATAAGTGAAATGAATTTTAAATTGCCATTTATATTTCTAATGGCTAGCTTTTAGGTGTGAGTTATTCTGGACAGTAGATTTACACTATTTTTTTAAGTACCACAATATTTTATATTTAAGAATTTTAAATTGCCATTTATATTTCTATAATATTTTGTGGACAAATAGATAGGTTGCGTGCAAAGTGAAAGCACATACGATAACATGGGTGTTGATATAGAAAGATCTCAAATAAAGGCCCCTATCAAGGCATGAAAAATCACTATTTAAAAAACTTTGATGAATTTCAAGGGTTTCAAATTTAATTCTCTTAAGTTAGGAATTTAGAAATCAGACAAGGACAAAAGACCAATCCCATCACACGCAAAGTAATGTAAAAATAAAGGTAATATAAAGATTATAAAGATGATTAAATTATCCATAGATACACCCTTCCCAACTAATTCTTGAGACAAATATTTGTGACTATGGTAAGTTGTTTCATATAATGACATGCTTAGGACATGTTTGGCAACCATGAAAAAAAAATCCATGGAATCCTTTTTACCTAGTGTGAGAGATGGGCAAACATGTGGGAGAGAGCTTTGAGAGGTGATGGTGAGTGAAGAAAGCATGTGATGGAGCTGAAAACAGGGAAATTGTTTTTTTTTTTAAAAAGGCTTTGAATTAGGAGAGCATGTGATAGGGATGGAAAACAGGGAAACAAAAATCCTATTTTAAATAGATATTTTTTTCTTTCTTTGATTACGAAACCTATAACATCCTCCTCACTCACAACCCTCTCAAATCTTTCTCTCACCAGCCCTATCTACGCTTCTCTCACCTTGGGCAAACAAATAGTCCATGAATTTTATTTTCATGGTTGCCAAACATGCCCTTAAAGCTAGATCATCTATGAATGTAAATTTCATGTAATGACATCTCTACACAGGGGCCCACAACATCTTGTATTGATTGAGTTCTTCTCACCTCAACTGTTTTTGTAATAGAAATTCAGCAATGTGTAAGTGTTGTGGGTCCAGCCCATGAGTAGGCCCCACACCCACTGTTAGGCCCAAAATCGGTTAACAGATATGGCAGTGACGTAAGAGCCGAGCTGGAGGGATGTAGAGTCCAGATGAGCTGTGTGCTGCACAGAAGCAAACGAGGTCAGAATGACCGACCCGGAGTGTACTCCGGACAGGCCCTTCGACACTCAAGTCAGTATGAGCCGGAGTGAAGAGGGTGTTTTTAAGAGTGGTGGGTGAGATTTTCAATACCCTGATTTATGAGCTTTGAAGGCCCTTTTATAGGGAGAAATTGGGGTAGTTGGGGAGTTAATGCTCCCAGACAGGTGTCGACCAGCTATAGGCTCAAGCTCGCCTACTCTGTGTAATTACCAAACTACCCCCGCTGGTGAGGGTCCTGCGGTGGGCCCTCCTCTAGCCACCTGTTGGAAGCTAACAGGCTGCTGCGCTGTTGCACCCCATCAGTTGCCCCCCAGTTCTCCAAGTTATTATGGTGACTTGGGGAAATATGGTGGGGTACGCTTCCGATCGAGAGTGGTCGAGGCTTGTCCTGAATCTGGAGGCAGTCCGAAAATTGGGGCAGTCCGGAAATCGGAGGCAGTCCGGAAAATGGAGCAGTCCGGAAATCGGAGGCAGTCCGGATTTTAGAGGCAGTCCGGAATTTGGAGGCAGTCCGGAATCTGAAGCAGTCCGGAATTTGGAGGCAGTCCGGAATCTGAAGCAGTCCGGAAAATGGGGCAGTCCGGGAATTGGAGGCAGTCCGGAAAATGGAGCAGTCCGGAAATCGGAGGCAGTCCGGATTTTAGAGGCAGTCCGGATTTTAGAGGCAGTCCGGTAAATGGGGCAGTCCGGAAATCGGAGGCAGTCCGGAATCTGGAGGCAGTCCGGAAAATGGAGCAGTCCGGAAATCGGAGGCAGTCCGGATTTTAGAGGCAGTCCGGAATTTGGAGGCAGTCCGGAATCTGAAGCAGTCCGGAAAATGGAGCAGTCCGGATTTTGTGGCAGTCCGGAAATCGAAGGCAGTCCGGGCTAATCTTTGTCGTTTAGCGACCCAGTCCGGCTTAGGCCGGACTGATTTTTGTCGTTTTGCGAAACGCGTCATATCCAGTCCGGCTTGGGCCGGACTGCCTTTTGTCGTTTAGCGACCCAGTCCGGCTTGGGCCGGACTAATTTTTGTCGTTTTGTGAAACGCGTCATATCCAGTCCGGCTTGGGCCGGACTGCCTTTTGTCGTTTAGCGACCCAGTCCGGCTTGGGCCGGACTGATTTTTGTCGTTTTGTGAAACGCGTCATATCCAGTCCGGCTTGGGCCGGACTGCCTTTTGTCGTTTAGCGATCCAGTCCGGCTTGGGCCGGACTAATTTTTGTCGTTTTGTGAAACGCGTCATATCCAGTCCGGCTTGGGCCGGACTGCCTTTTGTCGTTTAGCGATCCAGTCCGGCTTGGGCCGGACTAATTTTTGTCGTTTTGTGAAACGCGTCATATCCAGTCCGGCTTGGGCCGGGCTGCCTTTTGTCGTTTAGCGAAACGCGTCATATCCAGTCCGGCTTGGGCCGGGCTGCTTTTGTCGTTTAGCGAAACGCGTCATATCCAGTCCGGCTTGGGCCGGGCTGCTTTTGTCGTTTTGCGAAACGCCTTATATCCAGTCCGGCTTGGGGCGGGCTGCTTGGAACTTATCTCGAAAGTTGTGCCCGCCGTTAATACGAGACACGTGGCACCCCTCGGGCGTCCTCGAGACGTGCGCCCTTCATTTAATGCAAACCGCCTCAGAGAAATCTATATAAGAGTGGGTTTTGCCTTCTCACTTTCACTTTTTACTTTTCCTCCTTCTCCCTTCTTTTTCCTCTGTCGGTTCGGCGAAGTCCAGTTCGGCGAGGGTCAGTTCGGGCCGTGTAGTTTTTGTGAACGGCGGTGGATTCGGGAGCATTCAGTGTGATCCGGTAATTTTTCTTGAGCGCGTCTCATTCATTTCTTTTCCTGCTTTCATGTCTAGTAGCTCTAGTTCTGAGTCCGGTTCGGGGGAATCGTCTTCTAGTAGTTCAGGGTCTAGATCGTTGATTAGGATCGAGGATAGGCCTACTTGGTCACCGGCCCCGAAAATGGCGAGTGTGACTGTTATAGGTAGTGATGAGGAGGGGGAGGACGAGGCGATATTAGACCTGAACACCGCTCCGCTTCTAACGGATAGTTACGTTCCACAAGGGGGGAGTGTTGGTAGTGACGCCGGCGAGGCGTCCACAACGTTTCAACCAGGCCGGGCCGTTGAGGTCGTAGCACGGGCCCGTATGGATGCCAACCCTACCTACAACATACAGGCTCTCAATGAGGAGAACTACCTGGATGAGTCCGCCATGGCAGTGATTAGGGATAAGTACTGCATCCCATCCAGGTTTGGACTGAGGGAGGCGATGGAGGGAGATAGAGCCTGTAACGAGAGCTCCGACATTTGTATATATGACGAGTCACTGAGGGCCGGACTCCGATTTCCTCTACACCCCTTCTTCGCTTCGGTGCTTCAGCATTACGGGCTAGCTCCGGCCCAAGTGGCGCCGAACTCGTGGAGGCTGCTTACGGGGTTTGTATACCTCATTCGGGGCCGGCTTCGGAGGGACTTGTCAGTACCGTTGTTCCGCGCGTGTGCGCAATTGAAGAAGCACAAGGGTGGGGGTTGGATTTACATTAGCCAGCGTCCGGAGATAAAAATGATCACTGGCATTCCCACCTCCATACACCTGTGGAGGAACAAGTTCTTTTATGTTGAGGACACGGAGTCCAGCGAGCCTTGGCCGGTCCCTTTGAAATGGGGAACCCCGGATACAGTCGCGATGAGTCGCAAACCGTTTCTCGAGGGTGAAGATGCGAGAACCCTCGCTCTACTTCGGGATGTGCTGGACCATGAGGGGCCTGTTGATTGTTCAGACTTCCAAGGGGAAGAGGTTTTGGTTGGGTTGGGCCTTAGTACTGCGACCCGGGCACGTACGTAGATAGCCTCCTTTAAAATTCGTCTCTCCGCCCCTTTGTTTTTTTTTTTGTTTTTGTCCCTGACTGGTTTCGTTTTTGGCTATCTTTCAGAGATGCAGCAGCAGTCGCTAGTGGATAAGATGAGGAAGGGGGCCTTCGGGACTGTCCGTCAGGGCCAGAAAAGGAAGGCTCCAGAGACGGCGAGTCCGGCTCCGACCCAGGACGCACCGCCCCAGCCCAAGCCCAAGAGTTCGGTGAAACTGGTGAGTTCATCCGGCCGGGGCGCAGGATCCTCGAAGACCGTGGCGACGTCTGCTGGCACCCTTCCGCCCCCGTCGAGGCACGGTGATAACGTTTTTCGGCCGAACTGGGCCGTCCAAAAGACTGATTCCGGCCTTGGAGAGAGCCGGGTGGCTGTAGAGATTCAGACTAAATGCATCCTTGACAAAGACAAGCAGCAGGTTCTCCACGAGCCGCCGGCTACGGCCGAAGAGGCCGTATTCTCTTCTCTTTATCAGGTAAGATGGCTGACGAGTACGCTTACTCTTTGCTTCCCTTCTGCTTTGTTTGCTTGTGTTAACACTTGCTCCTCTGCATTTTTACAGATCGGAGTGTACTTCAATGATCTGCGGGGGAAGAGTAAGAAATTCTCCGATGCTATAACTAAGTCTGAGGAGGAGAATGGGAAGTTGAAGAAGGAGGCGAAGGAGCTGAAGAGGTCCGTGGAAAAATCTGCCGAAGAGATCAAGCGGCTGGGAGAAGAATTTGCCGCTCAGCTGGCCGCGCAGAAGGAGGAGGCGACGGAAGCCCTCAACGATCAGAGGGAGAGAGCCCTGTCGAGGCAGGCGACTGCCGTTCAGGAGAAGGAGGACGAACTCCTTCTTCTATCCAGTGAGGCCTACAAGATAGGGTTCTTTGACTGCCTTGGGCAGGTCAAGGATTCCAATCCGGGCGTTGACCTGTCGAGGATGGTTATACCTGATCCACCGACGCTCACTGGCGAGGAGCCGACCGCAGCTGACGCACTCTTGCCCCCGGGGGCAGATCCAGCGCGGGATGGGGGCGATGAGGCGCCCTGAGTTCTTCTCCTCCTTTTTTTTTTTTTTTTTTTTGGCGATTGCGTGATTTCTTTTTGTAATGGCCCCTTGGAGGCCCAACTCCCTTTTGTAATGGTCCTCTGAGGCCCCAACATATGAATGGAAAGAGTTTTTGTTTGTTTAACTCTTCAATGCTTGTCCGTCTCTAGTTTATACTGTTTTCTTTTTGTATGATGCGTAACTATCACTCCAGGTAGGAGTCATGGACTTAGGAGTGGACTCCTAATTCTTTGCCAAGACGAACCATGGCGAAACCAACGTCGAGTACCCTAGTTTTCGTGAACTGGGTTTCGAAGGAGCTTTGGTTTTTGCATCCGGGCTGGTTCCGGACCAGGAGTGGGCTCCCGGTCTTTGCGGAGACGAGCCGTGGCGAACCAAACGTTGAGTACCCTAGTTTTAGTGAACTGGGTTTCGAAGGAGCTTTGGTTTTTGCATCCGGGCTGGTTCCGGACCAGGAGTGGGCTCCCGGTCTTTGCGGAGACGAGCCGTGGCGAACCAAACGTTGAGTACCCTAGTTTTAGTGAACTGGGTTTCGAAGGAGCTTTGGTTTTTGCATCCGGGCTGGTTCCGGACCAGGAGTGGGCTCCCGGTCTTTGCGGAGACGAGCCGTGGCGAACCAAACGTTGAGTACCCTAGTTTTAGTGAACTGGGTTTCAAAGGAGCTTTGGTTTTTGCATCCGGGCTGGTTCCGGACCAGGAGTGGGCTCCCGGTCTTTGCGGAGACGAGCCGTGGCGAACCAAACGTTGAGTACCCTAGTTTTAGTGAACTGGGTTTCGAAGGAGCTTTGGTTTTTGCATCCGGGCTGGTTCCGGACCAGGAGTGGGCTCCCGGTCTTTGCGGAGACGAGCCGTGGCGAACCAAACGTTGAGTACCCTAGCTTTAGTGAACTGGGTTTAGAAATCTGACAGACACGAAGGCATTTGCAAAAAGAGAAGGTTCTTTCATTCACATTCAGGAGATATTTACAAAGTTTTTTTTTTGTGTGTCGGCTACTTTGCTACTGATGATATTTGCGAAGGTTCTTCGAGTTCCAGGCATGTGGTAACAGTTGTTCCTCGAGTGTTTCCAGTCTATAACTGCCCGGGCGAATCACCTCTTTTACTCGGTAAGGCCCTTCCCAGGTTGGGGAAAGCTTTCCAGCCTTCTTGGGTTGGGAGATAGCAGCTTTCCTTAAGACAAGATCTCTAAGTCGAAACTCTCTAGGACGTATCTTCGAGTCATGGTAGCGAGATATTTTCTGCTTGTAGGCGGCGACTCTTATTCGGGATTCTTCTCTGGCCTCCTCTAATAAGTCAAGATTCGCGCGGAGCCCGTCACCGTTGAGCTGTTCGTTGAAGTTGGAAATTCTAGCGGACGGGGTGCCTACATCGACAGGTATTACCGCCTCTGTTCCGAAGGACAGGTTGAATGGGGACTCGCCCGTTGGTGTGCGCGAGGTGGTGCGATAGGCCCATAGGACGTGATACAGCTCATCTGCCCATCGACCAACTTTCTCGTCTAGTCTTTTCTTGATCCCTTGTAGCAGGATTCGGTTTGTGACTTCTGTCTGCCCGTTGGTCTGTGGGTGTGCTACAGAGGTGAACCGCTGCTCAATTTTCAGGTCGGAGCAAAACTTCCGAAAGTTTCGGCAGTCGAACTGTTTGCCGTTGTCTGTTATCAGGACGCGAGGAATCCCGAATCTACAGACTACTGATTTCCAGAAGAAGTTCTGCACATTCTGTTCGGTGATCTGGGCTAGAGGTTCAGCCTCCACCCATTTGGTAAAGTAATCAATCGCCACCACTACGAAGGTGCGCCTTCCGGAGGCCGGTGGGAAGGGGCCCAAGATATCCATTCCCCAAATAGCGAAGGGTAGCGGGCTGACAATTGGGGCCATAGACACGGCGGGCTGATGAATGGTGGGGGAGAACTTTTGGCATTTCTCGCATCTCTTTACCAGGGTCAGCGCGTCTTGTCTCAACGTTGGCCAGTACAGACCTCTAAGGAGGACTTTGATTGCCAGGGCTTTGCCCCCCAAGTGCTCCCCGCAAATACCTTCGTGTGTCTCCTGCAGGGCATACGTGGCGTCGCTGGGCCGGAGACACTTTAAGTATGGGAGAGTATAGGATCTTTTGAACAAGTTCTCGCCATCAAGTGAAAAACGGGCTGCTCTTTGGATCACCTTGCGCGCTTCTCTTTTGGCCTCAGGCAGTTTCCCACTACGCAGGTAGTCGACGATCTCATCCATCCAGCAGGGCTCGTGTTCCACCTGCATTATCTCAGCAGCCTTTCTTTCGATACTGGAGGCCTGTAGGAACTCCATGCATATATTCCCGAGAGTCGTGTATCCGGATGCGGCCAGCTTGGACAGTACATCGGCCTTTGTGTTGTCCGTTCTGGGGATTATGACAACCTCGAAACTTCTGAACTTGGAGGATAGTTGCCGGACCTGGGAGAGGTATTTAATCATTCGCTCATCGCGGGCTTCGTATATACCTTGGATTTGGTTGGCGACCAACTGGGAGTCATAATAAGCTTTCAATCTCTGGGCTCCGGTCTGGACTGCAAGATTCATTCCAGCGAGGAGTGCTTCATACTCAGCCTCATTGTTGGAAGCGCGAAAGCCGAACCTCAAGGCGTAGTCTAGTGTGAAACCGTCGGGCCCGGTTAAAACCAGACCGGCTCCGCAACCAGCCTTGTTTGAAGATCCGTCCACGTGCACTTCCCACAGTGCTTCGGCGATTGAAAAATCATGCTCAACTGGCAGCATGGGGATGGTTCCTGCTCTGGCTTCATCTTCTGCCGGTTCTCCGGCTGTGGTAGTACCTTTCGCTGCTGGGGCCTGGGCGATTTCAGGTTCGGCGATCTGCTGGGGGATGGAGCACTCAGCTACGAAATCTGCCAATACTTGAGCCTTGATCGCGGGCCTGGGCATGTACCGGATGTCAAATTCACTCAATTCCACGGCCCATTTAACCAATCGTCCCGAAGTATCTGGCTTGTGGAGGACTTGTCTAAGCGGCTGGTCAGTTAGGACCTTTATCGTGTGAGCTTGGAAATACGGTCTCAACTTCCTGGCTGCCATTACCAGCGCGTAAGCCAATTTCTCGACCCGCTGGTACCTTATTTCGGCGTCGTGCAAGGCTTTGCTAACGTAGTAGACCGGTTTCTGTTGGCTGCGCTCTTCACGAACTAGGACCGCAGCCAGAGCCAGGGTACTTATAGATAGATACAAGATTAGCTCCTCACCGAGCTCCGGCTTTGTCAACAGCGGTGGAGAGGACAAATACTGCTTCAGCTCCTCGAAGGAGGTTTGGCATTCCTCTGTCCAGGGCGAGGTTTTGAGGCCTTTGACTGCGTTGAAAAAAGGGAGACACCTCTCTGCAGATTTTGAGACGAAGCGCCCCAGCGCGGCTATCATCGCTGTCAGTCGTTGCACTTCTCGGATGGTTTTCGGGGGAGCGAGCTCCACCACGGCCTTGATTTTTTCCGGATTGGCCTCTATCCCTCTCTGGCTGACCACAAACCCCAGAAACTTCCCCGAGCTGACCCCAAAAGTGCACTTGGTGGGATTGAGTTTCATCTTATTGTCTCTCAGGACTTGAAACGTTTCTTCTAGATCGGCGACATGGTCTTGCGAGCTTAGGCTCTTCACCAGCATGTCGTCGACGTACACTTCCATGTTGCGGCCAATCTGATTCCGGAAGAGTTTGTTTACAAGCCTCTGATACGTGGCCCCAGCATTCTTAAGGCCAAAGGGCATGACACGGTAGCAGTAAGTCCCCTGATCCGTTACGAAGGAGGTCTTCGGGATATCTGACTCATACATTCTGATCTGGTTATATCCGGAGAAAGCGTCCATGAAACTGAGCACTTCGTGACCCGCTGTGGCATCGATGAGCTGATCGATTTTTGGGAGCGGGTAGCTGTCCTTTGGACAGGCTTTATTCAAATCCGTGAAGTCGACGCAGGTCCTCCATTTCCCATTGGCCTTTTTCACCAGAACTACGTTTGCCAGCCAGTCCGGGTACTGGATTTCTCGGATGAAGTCAGCTCTTAGGAGTCTCTCCACCTCTTCTCTGATCGCCATCTGCCTTTCGAGGGCGAAGTGTCTCTTCTTCTGCTTCACCGGCCTGCAGGTCGGGTCGACACCTAGTCTGTGCGAACTGACCTCCGGGTTGATGCCGGGCATGTCCGTGGGGGCCCATGCGAAGACATCCGCATTGTCCTGGAGGAACTGGGTGAGGTTGTGCCGGACGTCGTCGTCAAGAGAGGAGCCGATCTGGACTACCTTTTCGTCATCTTTCTCGCACAGGGGAACGGGGACAAGGTCTTCGGCGGGCTGAGTTCCCTGAGCTTCGTCCCTCAAGTCCAGTAGTTCGATTGGCAACGACTCCGTCGCATTTCTGCCTTTAAGCGCCATTGCATAACATTCCCGAGATTGCGGCTGGTCTCCTTGAACTTCTCCCACGCCACTGGGCGTTATGAACTTCATCTTCTGGTGATAGGCGGACGCGACGGCGCGGATCAGGTTCTGGCCAGGCCGTCCTAAAATAGCGTTATAGACCGAGGTAGCCCTCACTACTAGGAAGTTGACCATGGCGAAGGCCTGGCAGGGCGGTTCTCCGACGAGGACAGGGAGCTCGATTTGTCCCTCAACCTTGACCACTTCTCCTGAAAAGCCGAAAAGATCTGAGTTTGCAGGCTTTAAGCGGTCGTCACCTATCATCATTCTTTCGAAGGCGTGATAGTACAGAATGTCGGCTGAGCTCCCGTTGTCTACCAGGATTTTCCTCAGCTCCCAGTTCGCGACGAGCATAGTCAGGACTAGGGCGTCGTCATGTGGTAATATCAGGCCGTCCAGGTCCGCGTCCGAGAAGGAGATCTCATTCTCCGTCTTCGCTTTCTTGCTGCATGTATGCACGGCGTTGACCCGGCGCGCATATGCTTTCCGAGCAGCAGAGGAGGTGCCTCCAGCCGCCGGGCCTCCCATGATTGTGCCAATGACTCCTCTTGGTTGGGAGCCGTGTGCTTCTGGTGGTGGACTGGGCGGCGATGGAGACTGTCTTCGGACTGGGGGCGGTTGAGACCGCCGAGGGCTTCGGCCCTGGGGACCCTTCTCCTTGGGGTCACTCCCGCGGGTGTCACTCCGGACATATTTTTTCAAGTAGCCTCTGCTGATTAGCTGCTCGATCTCCTCCTTCAGCTGTCGGCAATCGTCTGTATCGTGTCCGTGGTCCCTGTGGAACCGGCAGTACTTCGATTTGTCTCTCCTGTTTCCCTTGGAGATCATTGGAGTTGGCCATTTTATGAACTCTTCTCCGCTGATGGCCGCCAGTATATGCCTCCGCGAGGTGTTGAGAGGGGTGAAGTTTTCTTCCCTCCTGTGAGGGGATTTGTCCCTTCTGACGACCTTGTCGTCCCTGCGCTGCTTAGCATGGGGCTTGTCTTGGTTCCTGTCGTCAGAGGTTCTCCTCCGACTCGAGTCCAGAGCTGCCAGTGTCTCTTCTACTGATATGTACTCCTCTGCCCCGGACATTAGGTCTGCCAGGGAATGAGGATTCCGGCGGGCCACTGCTCGGCGGAAATCATTCGATTTAGCGCCCGTGAGAAGCGCGTTCGTAGCGGCCGAGGGGTCCAAATCTGGCACTTGGAGCGCCTCCCTGTTGAAGCGGCTGACGAAGGCTTTGAGAGGTTCATTATCCTCCTGCCGCAAGGTCATCAGGGATGCTGCTGTTTTCCTTGGCCTGCGGCTGCTCATGAAGTGACGAACTAGGTCTTCTCCGAAGTCCTCAAAGTTATTGATGGAGTTCGGTCGGATCCTTGAGTACCAATCCCTAGCTGCACCTGTGAGGGTTGTCGGGAATGCTCTACAGAGGAAACCGTCTGACGCACCGTGGAGGAGCATCAACGTCCGGAACGTCTCCAAATGGTCGACGGGGTCAGTGGTCCCATCATACTGCGGGATAGCTGGCATTTTAAACCCCATTGGTGCTGGAGCACTCATCACATCGTCGGTGAACGGCGTTCTGCTCGAGAACGCCCTGGACACAGGCCGGCCTTGATCCTTAGCCAGCTCTTCGATTCTGTGACCCATCTCTTCTATCCTTCGCATCACCGGGTCGTCTTTATGTTCTGGCGACCTGTTTCTCCCCACGGATTGGCCTGCGGCAGAGCCGGAGTGGCTCTCCGGGCTCCGACGACGGGACCCTGATTTCGCCCGTGGCGCGCGCTCCTCATGAGCTCGGCGCCTTTGCGCAGAGCGAGACCTAGACCTCCTACGGCGGTGCGGCTCTGTCTGAGCATGCCTGGCTATGGGGTGACGGACTTGTCCGGGGGAATGGCGAGTCCGGTCTTCACTACGACGCGACGACCCTCCCCTGTGAATTTCTGACCTTTCGAGGACAGGTTGTGGAGCTTCCGGAGGAGGTTGGGGAGGTGCCTGGAGCAGCTGCTGATACTGGCCAACGAGAGCGGTCATCTGGTGGAAGAGAGCTTGGACTTGCTCTGGAGTCGGCATGGAGTTAAGATTTACGGAGCGAGGCTGGTTTTGTTCAGCCGTGGCGGAGGCTGCCACTACCAGCGAGGCGAGTCGCTCACTCCGAGTCCTGCCGGGTAGCACGGCTCGGGTGGTACGTGCGGTTGGCACCCGCGCACTCTTGCGTCCTGCCATTTTTGTGAAGTGGTTGGAACAGCCTTTAGTTCTGGGGTCCCACGGATGGCGCCAATCTGTTAGGCCCAAAATCGGTTAACAGATATGGCAGTGACGTAAGAGCCGAGCTGGAGGGATGTAGAGTCCAGATGAGCTGTGTGCTGCACAGAAGCAAACGAGGTCAGAATGACCGACCCGGAGTGTACTCCGGACAGGCCCTTCGACACTCAAGTCAGTATGAGCCGGAGTGAAGAGGGTGTTTTTAAGAGTGGTGGGTGAGATTTTCAATACCCTGATTTATGAGCTTTGAAGGCCCTTTTATAGGGAGAAATTGGGGTAGTTGGGGAGTTAATGCTCCCAGACAGGTGTCGACCAGCTATAGGCTCAAGCTCGCCTACTCTGTGTAATTACCAAACTACCCCCGCTGGTGAGGGTCCTGCGGTGGGCCCTCCTCTAGCCACGTGTTGGAAGCTAACAGGCTGCTGCGCTGTTGCACCCCATCACCCACTGTATTACACGAATCCTATTGAATATAGGAAACGATATTTGTTTCCAAATTGCAAAAAGGAAACGAGTTGGTCGGTGTGTAGTGATATTTTAGTAAAAACGTTAAAAAGGTGAATAAAGAAAGAGAAAAAAATAGAGAGAGAGAGGAGGGAAGAGAAGAAGAATAAGAAAACTAGGGTTTTTCTTGGGTGCTCTTTTGAGGATTTTGTGTGGGATCAAAACGAAGGTTTTGGAGCGTTCTTCTTGGAGATTTTCACTGCGCCGTTGGATCCTCTCGTTGCACGGAGACTTCGTGAGGATTTGAGTTTCTTCGACTTAAAGATCGAAGTAGATATTTTTTGGTGAGAAAGTAGGTTTTGTTGTTCGAAACGAGGTAATCCTTTATCTCTCTTATTTCTTGTATGGTTTCAAGTTTTGGGTGAAAAACTTGAGAGAAAGACGTTGTATTACTTATTTGATTAGTGGATATTTCGTCGGATTCGCCCCGTGATTTTTCCCTCTTCGTTGGAGGGTTTTCCACGTAAATCTTTTGTGTTCTTTTGTGTGACTGCTCTCTTGTTGGTTTGATTATTTTATCCACATATTTATTTGCTTCGTAATTAAAGTGGGTTTTTTTCGGCGAAAAACCGAACAAGTGGTATCAGAGCTAAGGTGGTTTGGAAGCATAGTTTGTGTGGATTGAGATGGAGAGTTCTACGGGAACCATGATCAAGCTTACAGGATCAAATTGGATGATTTGGAAACCAAAAATGGAAGATATTCTTTATTGTAAGGATTTGTATGAATCCATTGAAGGTGATAAGGCCAAGCCGACTAGCATGTTTGATAGAGATTGGCAAAAATTGAATAGAAAGGCTATCGGACATATTAGACAATGGTTGGATGACAGTATGTTCCACCATGTGTCTAATGAAATATCTGCACATTCTCTTTGGAAAAAGTTAGAGAATCTTTATGAGAGGAAGACTGTTGGGAACAAAGCTTTCTTAATTAGAAAGCTAGTGAACCTGAAGTTCAAAGAAGGTGGTTCGATTGCAGAGCATCTGAATGAAGTTCAGACCATAGTGAACCAGTTGTCTTCAATGAAGATGGTGCTAGATGATGAGTTGCAGGCATTGCTACTTTTGAGCTCATTACCTGATAGTTGGGAAACTTTGGTGGTGTCACTTAGTAACTTTGCTCCAGATGGTGTACTTAGTATGAGCCAAGTTACTAGTAGCTTGCTTAGTGAAGAGACTAGAAGGAAATCAACGGATACAGACCATGCACATGCTCTTATCATAGAGAATAGAGGTAGAAGTAGAAGCAGATGGTCAAAAAATTATGAAAAATATATAGAAATGTTGAATTCAAGAGAGAAGAAAAAATGCTTCCATTGTGGTAAAGAGGGCCATATAAGAAAGAATTGTTGAGTTTACAAAAGAGAACAAAAGGAAAGTAAAAATCAGAGAAATGATGATGATAAAGACACTACGGCTACAGTGTCTGATGAAGAAGTGATAACACTCTTTTGGAGAAGAAGGTTGTTGATACAGGTTCTTCTTACCACGCTACTCCCAATAGAGAGTTCTTCACTTCATATAAAGCAGGACACTTTGGTATGGTGAAGATGGGTAACACTAGTCTCTCAAAGATTGTGGGAATCGGTGATGTGTGCATAGAAATCAATGTTGGGTGCACGTTGGCTTTGAGGGATATGCGACATGTTCCTGATTTGCACGTAAATCTTATTTCTGGGCTAGCCATGGATAGGCAAGGTTATGAAAGCTACTTTGGTAAAGGAATTTGGAAGCTTACCAAAGGGCTACTCGTTGTTGCAAATGGGAAGATTTGTTGCATAATATATAAGACGTATGCAAAGGTGTGCAAGATATGGTAAATGTTATTGAAGACAGTTCTCCTAGCTTGTGGCATAAGAGGCTTGCTCACATGAGTGAGAAGGAGTTGCAGATTTTGGCAAAGAATGCACTTATTCCATTCGTCAAAGACATGATTTATTATGATGTATGTGGTCCCTTTGAGGTGGAATCTCCCGGTGACAATCGTTATTTTGTCACTTTTATTGATGATGCAACGAGGAAAGTGTGGGTTTATTTTTTGAAACAAAAGATCATGTGTTCCAATGTTTTTAGAGATTTCATGTCATGGTAGAAAGAGAAACATGAAAACCTATGAAGCGCCTCTGAACTGGTAACGGGGGAGAGTATACATCAAAAGAGTTTAAAGGTTATTGTTCTAAACATGGTATAAGACATGAAAAGACAGTTCGTAGTAATGGAGTGACAGAGAAGATGAAGTCAGATGCATGGTGAAGATGGCTAAGTTGCCAAAGTCATTTTGGGGTGAAGCAGTTCGCACTGCTTGCTACTTAATTAACAAGTCTCCCTCGGCTGTGTTGGATTTTAATATTCCAGAAATTGTGTGGACAGGAAAAGATGTTTCCTACTCTCATTTGAGTGTATCTGGGTGTAAAGTTTTTGCTCATGTGCCCAAAGAGCAAAGGTTGAAGCTTAATGATAAAGCTACTCCGTGCATATTTGTGGGCTATGGAAATGAATAATTTGGCTATAGACTATGGGATCTTAAAAAAAAGAAGATAGTCAAAAGCAGAGATGTTGTGTTCCATGAAGACCAAACTTTTGCAGATTTTGAGAGGGTTGAAAAACTTACGAGTGTGGTTGATGGTATTATTGATCTTACATCTATTCGTTCTTCATTCGAGCATGTTATACATGGGGGAGAAGAACAAGAAGATGGTAGTGATCATAGATCAGATGCAGGTGATCATGATACTGTGATAGATCATGAGCAGGGGGAGCAACCCCCACAGATAAAGATAGTGGAATCTCATCTTAGAAGATCTACTAGAGAGCATCGGCCATCAACGAGATGTCTTACCTCAGATTATATATTAGTTACTAGTAAGGGGGAGCCAAAAAGGTTTCAGAAGACACAATCTCATAAAGGCAAAGAACACTGGGTAGTAGTGGAATTGATTTTCAAGAACCGTTGGATCCATGATGTGATCGAAACACGGTTGGTGCAGTTGAAGATTCGTACTGACAAGAATCCGTTTGATATGCTGACAACAGTTGTTCCCAGAGAAAAGCCTAAGGTATGCATAGGCATAGCTGGCATGGACTCCAAGTGAGAGTCAAGATTGGTGTCTTCTCTTCATGGGCCTGGAGGGGGAGATTGTTGTGGGTCCAGCCCATGAGTAGGCTCCACACCCACTATATTACATGAATCCTATTGAATATAGGAAACAAGATTTGTTTCCAAATTGCAAAAAGGAAATGAGTGAGTCGGTGGTGGGGGTGTAGTGACGTTTTAGTAAAAACGTTAAAAAGGTGAATAAAGAAAGAGAGAGAAAAAGAAAGAAAAGAAAGAGGGAAGAGAAGAAGAATAAGAAAACTAGGGTTTTTCTTGGGTGCTCTTTTGAGGGTCTTGTGTGGGATCAAAACCAAGGTTTTGGAGCGTTCTTCTTGGAGATTTTCAACGCGCCGTTGGATCCTCTAGTTGCACGGAGACTTCGTGAGGATTTGGGTTTCTACGACTTGAAGATTGAAGTGGATATTTTTTTATGAGAAAGTGAGTTTTGTTATTCGCAACGAGGTAACCATTTATCTCTCTTATTTCTTGTATGGTTTCAAGTTTTGGGAGAAAAACTTGAGAGAAAGATGTTGTATTACTTATTTGATTAGTGGATATTTCGTCGGAGTCGCCTCGTGGTTTTTCCCTCTTCGTTGGAGGATTTACACTTACATCTTTTGTGTTCTCTTGTGTGATTGCTCTCTTGTTGGTTTGATTATATTATCCACATATTTCTTTGCTTCGTAATTAAAGTGGGTTTTCTTTGGCAAAAAACCCGACAATACGAAGCCAAATCCATGATAAGGAGAGTCTTTGTGCTTTGGTATTATGCCTTACAGCTTCACTGCTTTTGTCTTTATGTTTGTTTTCTATGTCTGATGTTATTTTTTGATTTGTTTTCTTCTTATTTAGCAAGGACCACAAAGTCTATTAATGGCCTCAAAGTCTTCTAAATGGACTTTAATAGGAGGAAATAAACAGAACAGCATTCCCACTGAAGAACAGTGGCTACAAATAGTACTACAGCACATGTGACCATGTTTTGATTGCAAGAAAAATAATTCAGAAGGAAACTTTTTCTTTCCATGATTTTGAAGGGAATGATATGATTATGGTTAATTTAGAGGGATATCATCATAAATTGAAGGTCCCCCTAAATAAAAAATTAGAAATATTTCCCCTTTCCAATCTTTTCTAGATAACTCCTGCAATCCAAACGGGGCCTCATAATAAAATAAAATTATGTAAGGGAGTTCTTGGTTGTCGGGAAATATTTTCGGGATTTTTTTCTACGGAAAATGAATTTATTCCGTGGAATTTTTTTCCCAAGTTAAAATTTTTCCTTGTTTCTCAAATCTGAGATAGACATTTTTTAACTATTCTTAGCTTCCCTAAGTTACCAGTAACATACTAATAAACGACTTGTTCAGTTCCAAAATATAAAAAAAACTAAGTCCCAAGAATATTATCTCCCAAAATAGTAGATTTCCAATGTATCAAACTCCCAATGTAGTAGGCTCTAATGTAACCAAGTATATGTAGCAAGCTCCCAATGTAATAATCAATGTAGGAACATTCAATGGATACATGGCAAGCTCCATGCAAGTAGCAATTTCCGATATGGTCATGTGGTCAAGCTTAAATTTCCAACATTTTTGTGGAATGTCACACACGTGTGCTCACTTACCAAGCTCGGCTTAGTTTGGCTCTCTCACATGTGAGACACTGTTTTTGCATTTCGTTTAATTTTTATTTTATAAAATTAATAAATATTTATTTATTAAGAAATCTAACAGTTAAAATGTCTTCATATCTGGCCGTTGCTTTTTCTACTAATCCGACCGTTGGATCGTGCGACCATTGGACTCTAACCATCACGCAATTTAATATTTTTACCAAGCGCATGTTTATTTTTAAAATTTCCTCATTTTAACAGGTGGATTTGTTTTTTAGAAATATAATGGATGCCTTGAAAGGACAACTTGTTGTCCAACTATCACATTTTGCCTACAAAAAGAGTTGATTTCCTCTGTTTTCATATACGAAGAATATATTGTACTATTTACATTTTTGTTTTTTCATTGTTCTTTCTCAAGGGGAGCAGAAGTCTTCCACTCATGTGGTTCAAATCTCTTCAATTTCCAGACCCTGAAGAGATTGACAGTGCATATCAAGTTGTTCTCTCCTATAGGAGATTGCACTTAGATTCGCAGACCCTGAAGAGATTGACAGTGCATATCAGAAATTCACCTTAAAAGAGAGCAACCTAGTTCGTACCTTATTATCCTCGTAGTAGGCTTTGTCATAAAAAAATTTATTTCTTTTTGTTGGTTGAATACATGCCCAAAATTACTTCAGATTTTTTGAATTATCACCAGCATTATGTTCTCCAATTACTCTGTCTAATCTAATTTGAATGTTTGCATTTCCCTACAGTTGTTAGTCCAGTTAAAAAGGTTGGCAAATTCTATTTGCCCTCCTCTTTTTTCAATGGATGGCTAATAAAATTAAACTAGTGGCTGGCAACCAACTTCCAAATAGGACAAAAGAAAACGGGGGTGTCCTTATCATTTTGCAACATGGGGAGCATATCTTCACCATCTGCTTGATTTATTTCAACATCAAACCTTCTTCATGTCGACATGGAACGATCTCTTTCGAATGAGCAATACAGGTTGGCAGGCATTGTTACATTTCAAAGCCCATCTATGAAGCCAAAGACAAGAGATGCATTGTAGGGAGAAAAAAGAAGGTACAATGGGCCCACACAAGGGATACACACCAGGGATTAGAAGAAGCAGTGGGTCCGGTCTCTTTCGAATGAGCTTCAGCCGTGGAGGTTTCGTTACCATCATTTTTTTTTTCAACTTTCTAAGCCATCCATTTTACTCTAAATATATCGGACGGCTATGATCATCCTATGGAGAAGAATTTAGGATAGGGAGAAAACCAACATATGAATAATTTATATCACTCAAATAGATGGGGCTCACTGTACTTTTTTTTTTTTTACATATGTTTTTGGGCATGGTTTTAAATTTCGACCGAAATCCACCGAAACCGAAATTTTCCGAAATCCCATTTTTCTCTAAATACCAAATTTCGACCGAAAGTTCGTTTTTTGGACATTTAAAAAAAAAATTATTACAAAATTTCGGCCGAAATTTCGGAATTTCAAAATTAATAAAATACTCTTTTTAATTTCTTACCAAATTTTGACCGAAATTCAGAATTTCGGTCGAAATTTCGGTTTTCCCAGGAACCGAAACCGGTATTTTAAACCATGTTTTTGGGTCGTGTGTGAGAACGCTCAAAAAGATGATTGACCCTTAGCTATGTTTGGCAGCAGTGAAAAAATATTACACTGAATATTTGTGGGGCTAGGTAGGAAAGAGATGCGGAAAAGGAGGAGACTTGATAGGGTTTGAGTGGGGGAGCTTCTAAAGCTCCTAAAATCTCCTAAACACCAGGGGAAAAAACCATTAAAAATAGAGATTTTTTTCATCTTATTTTTAAGAATTTTTATGCTCTCTCTCTCTACACTTACTCATTTCTCTCCCTCTCACACAATTGGGGCCATGAGTATTCCATGGAATAATTTTTCATGGTTGCCAAAACATCCCTTATTTAATGCATTACTCCATAATGCTTTGAAAGATATGCCAGAATGGTTGGTCGACGTACCTGTTTCATCTCGGTAGGTCCAGTTGTAATGGAATATGTGGCCTGAAGGTTATGACAAAGAAGGTGGTGGGTCCCATCTTGTAAATTGGTGGGCCCTCATCCATATTTGCTCTATGAAGGTCTCTTGGTGTAATTAAGATTAGACCTGGCAAAAGCGACCCGTGCCCGCAGGTCGACCCGACCCACCCGCAAATTTGCGGGCACGGGTCTGAGTTTTAGTGACCCGTCAAAACTAACCCGCGGGTGACCCAACCTGCAAAAACACGGGTCGGGTCGGGTCAACCCGCGGGCACCCGCAAGTCACCTGGCTATTTTAAGGGTTGTGATTTTGTTATGCTAATCTAGTTAGATGGCTTTTTTTTATAATGTAAAGGATGGTGATTTTGTCATGCTAATCTATTTTTTAAGGGTTTGATGCCTGAATAGGTTATGGCTGGCACCATAAAATATAAATAGGTTGTGGCTAGCACCATAGGTTGATCCCAACCCTCCGATTTGAATGTTAGAGGGTTGATCACTTGATCCTAACCCTCTATAGATCAGAGGGTTAGGATCAACCTATTGAAATGATTTTTGGGGCACAACCTATTTAGGCTGTGGGCCATCTAATGGACGGTTTGGATCATCCCACGGTGCCAGCCATACCCCCCTCATCAAAATCCAGTGATAACATTTTCAAAAATAAATAACTGTTAGAATTTGCGGGTGACCCGCGGGTTGACCCGGCCCACCTGCGGGTCGCGCGGGTCACCTAAATTCTGACCTGCAAAAATGCGGGTCATCTCCTGACCCGACCCGTGTGACCCGCACCCGCATCACCTGCGGGTTGACCCGGCCCGACCCACCCGTTTGCCAGGTCTAATTAAGATCCAGAAAGTGAAGGAAGAAGGAAGAAGATACCAAAAAGGGCGCATTGCTTTAAGGTCCACCACATAATTTAATAGAAAATAATTGATTTGCCTAGGTATTTTTAACTGGCATGGGACATGAAATTGATAAAAGGGACCTTGAAATGACAACAGTAGGTTTTTTTATTTGTATATTTTGGATCATGAGAGCCCTCTAGTAGGTTTTAAAAAGACATCCTCATTCCCAAAATTCAACAGATCTTAGTAGTAACAGATCGGAAAACCCTACTTGGGTTTTCTTATTTGGGTGCTTATTTTTATTTGGGTGCTTATTTTGCTTTTTATATTTACACTCTCTATCGTAGCCTACAATTTGCAGCTTGACTTTGGGTCCAACATTTTTTTTTTTGGTTTGCAAGGTTTATGTTTGGGTTGGTTATTGGGATTGGGTTGTCTTGATTATTGGCCTTGTTTGATTATGTATGTATTGGCCTTGTTTGTTGTTAGGATTGCAGGGCTAAGCTTGATTATTGGGGTTTTAGAATTTTTGTAGAAGGGGTTTCGGTTTATTTACATGTGATATCTCAATTGTCATTTAATTGTTTTCTATTGTTTTCATAACATTTGTTCTAGCCCCATTCCATGTCGTGTTTGGGGCTTCTTTTAATTGTTACTGTTATTACTTTATATCTTGGCAACTCTATCTTGCTTCTATTGATGTTCACTTTCTTTTCTTTCTTTCTTTTTCGATAAATGCAGCTCCTCCTTTGGTCATTAATGTCTTTAACTGTGAACATGAGTACCCATGTAGATGTAGATGATGACAATGAAAATTTGATTGATGATAGTACTACTAGTAATGTTGTTAAGAAGCGTAGAGCAACAATTTGGGATGAATATGAATCATACCTTGACGAGAACAAGAAAGAGAGGGCAAGATGTAAGTGTGGACCCCGATCCGAGAGAGGCCGAGGACGTGCCCCCACACAAAGTCTCTCTGGAATCATCCATGTGAATGGAGAGCTCTACCAAGGAACTCTCAAAAGAAGTGCCCCTCACAACATGAGTGGCGAGACAAAGGTGAGATACCTCTCGATTCGGGGACTAGCCCAGATTCGAGGCGTACCTTAAACAAAAAAGAGTCGCCATCCAAGAAAGTGGGCCAAGGATCCCATACTATGCTCTGTTGCAACGGATAACCAAAGATATAAAAGAAGGTTTGTGCCTAGTTACGAATTCGGAAGGTCCAAAGAGCACCTCATCCGCCCATGTGCAAACACCTGGTCTCTTATGCCATTTACTTAATAATTTTGAAGAGTTTTGGGCGAAAGTCATATGAAATGGGAACCAATATCTCCGAGAAGACGTCTATCTAATCATGCATGTCTCGGAGATGAATAATAACCACGCATAAAAGAAATGAAATAAGTGTCACCTAAGAATAACTAGATTATGAGTGTCATATCTAATTGGTGTCTGAGTTCTGGTGTGCAAACACATGCATGCTACAACTAAAGGTATAGGATATGTACATGAAAGTAAGAAAACACAGCAAAACACACAACACAATTCAATTCTATACATGACTGGACAAAATGAATCCTAAAACTCTAATGCGACTTGACTCGGACCAAGATGGCCGTCCATCCCAGCTGCTTTACGTATTCCGTCCTCGGGAAGAATCGGAGTCAATGTAGTTCGATGCCCTATTCTAAACTACTATGCCTAACCATTTAGAACCGCTATCCTAGACTCGATCCACTAGACTCGACTGATTTTTAAAGCTTTTTGCACGATTGCTTAAGTTCATGTGAATTGTAAATTTTAGGACTCTCTATATGCCCTAACTAATGCAAGTTTATTAGCCTTAAGCTAATGCAGGTGGGCCCTACATCTTATGTGTGACTAGGCTGTGTATCCTAAAGAAAACCACGGGCTGACTATATGCTTCCTAGTCTAGCTATCGGTTCGACTAAGTATTTAACCGATCAACTTGAGGCCTCCTAACTCTAGGGACACTCACACGACATGACACACCATATCAAACAAATCAGGACAGCCTCCTAACTCTAAAACACCCCAAAGCTAAGACAAACTCCTAACTCTAGGGGAAGGTCTTTTTAAAAAGGTTTTAAAGAAGTTTTGTATTTTTGAAAGATGTGAAATGTTTATTTTTAAAGGTTTGGCTGGACCTGGGATGTGGATCCCAAGCTGCACTACGTACCCTGTTGAAAGGGATCAAGCCAACGTAGTTCGAAAAAGAAATTTCTAACTATTCTTAACGACTCAGATTTTTGAGGATTTTTGGTTTTTAGATGTTTTTGAATTTTCAAGTGTTTTTGAAATTTTTGAATGTTTTTGAGTTTTTGACACAAAAGGACAAATCCCTATCATCATAAGGGTAGGACAAACTCCTGAATATCCCGCAAAGGTTAGACAGCATCCTATACTTTGCGGGGGAAAAGAACAGAATCACAACTCTGCAAGGGTTGGACAGCATCCTATACCTTGCAGGAGTGGATAAAAAAAACACATGATTTGATGAGAGGTTGGAAAAAATCCTAACCCATATGATGATAGGACTGACTCTTGAAAGAAATACTAACTCTCTAAGGACAGACTCCTATGCTAAAAGACTGACTCTCAAACAAATGACACTAAGAGAGGTGCTAATGAGACATGGCATGTCTCCTAGGGATGGACTCACTAATGAGACAAAGCTTGTCTCTAAAGGATAGAACATTCTCTGCATGAGACATAGCCTGTCTCCCTGAAGGTAAGTTTTCCTACGAGACAAAGCATGTCTCTCTAAAAGAGTAAGCTCTAGATAACTCCTTCATTGGCCTTGCAATGAGAGGACAAATTATAAGGGTTTCTAAACACTGAGTAAGTCTAAAAAAAAAAAGAGGGGAGACAAGGAGGGGTGTCAATGAGACTAAGCAAGTCTCCAAAAAGAGAGGGGCTCCAGATATCTCTTTCATTGCCTTGGCAATGAATGGGTTTCTAATGTACAAGGGATACACACCTAAAAGACTGGGTAAGTCTTTTAAGTAAAGAGGGGAGTGGTACTTGGACTGAGCAAGTCCCCTAATGATGGGCTTGGGCTAGCGCCTTCATCGCCCTGGCGATGAATGGAACGATCTAATGACTTGAGGCTATCTTTATAAAAGACAAAAAGGAAGAGGGATACTATATGGACCAAGTAGGTCTCCCTAAAAGATGGGCTTGGGATAACTCCTTCATCGCCCTTTTCCAAATCTCATCAATAAATACAGCCTTATCTAATTCACATTTCATCTCTTTTCTAGCTCCTTCAAATCTCATCTTCCCTTATTCTAATGGACATCAAGCAGTGAACAACAGTGGACATCAATTGTTTACTTGTGAAACAAACCAATGGGCAGCAGTTTATACAAAATAATGGGCATTAAGCAATGAACAACAATGGACAGCAACTATGTACTTGTGAAACAAACCAATGGGCAGCAGTTTATACAAAATAATGGGCATTAAGCAGTGAACAACAATGGACAACAACTATGTACTTGTGAAACAAACCAATGGGCAGCAGTTTATACAAAATAATGGGCATCACCACATCTTAACAAAATAAGGGTTTTTTGATGAATATCATTGGATCCTAAAGAAAAGTTGTTATTAGCATTTTCATGTTCCAACAAAATAAGAATTGCCAATAGGATTCCCAATCTTTCAAAGCTATTTCATAACAACAGCATGCAGGTATTCTCGCAAATAAGAAATGAAGCATAAAGCTATGGTTATCAGTTATATGAAATTAACATGCCCCAAGCCTTGCAACCAAAGTAAATGACCTAATATACTAGATGAATATACTATTTGGTTCCCATCCATTTAGCAAGCCATTCTTCATAAATTTTAACACTCACATAGCATTCACATAGGTTCTGCTCATACAACAGCAGCCATACACTATGGTTTTAATGGCTCAATGAATAAAGCCTTAAATCATGATCAATATGTCTTAAGAGCCATAAGATTGTGTGTATGGAGTCTCGGGATAAAATGAAACTACAAATGAAGTCTCAACTTTGGCAATCCTTATGATTATAGTGGAGGGGTGCCCATATACGTAGGATATTGAAAGATAAAAACAACTAAGATTTACTATCCAAAACAAAACTGCAAATATGCTCCCTGTCATTGCTCTACTAAAATGAGTATTCCTTTAAACAAACACAAATTATAATCAAAGAATGTAATAACCTGCAAGAACAACAACTATTTACTTTTAAACACATAAATTATAAATGAGGATATATTAAAAAAGACCAAGTCTAATTCATTATGAATGAAACATTAGCCTAAACTTGGGTAAATCAAACAGATCAAATGGAATTCTCTGACTTTACCCTACAAAGCTATCCATCGGGTATAAAACCCATTTTAGGCACATGAACATAAAGAAGGAATTAACAATATGCCATTACGAAAACATGATGGTGCAAGTATCAACAGCTTCTAGTATCTTCTGTTTCTATACCAACATATATATATATATATATATATATATATATATATATATATATATATATATATATATAATTGCAACTGACCTTATACGGTCAACAAAACTATTTGTGCCATTTTTTTGAAACCAACAGTGTTGAGTTTTAAAATAAAAATAAAGAAGGAGATTGCCAATATAATCATCATCATCCTTAGAGTAATTACATGGAATTCGACTTGTCATTTTCAGCCAGAGTCATTCCAAACATAATTCATTCTTAATAGAGAATTCAATATAACAAAAATATTCTTTTCTTGACTAAACTCTCTATCCATCTGTGAATACCACTTGCTTAAAAAAAATCGGTTTAAGAGATACAGAATTTCTTGCAGCAATTCTTGACTAAAACACTTATTAAAAGTATAGTAGAAGAAAAAAAACAATTCTAATATTTCATTTACACTCTGAGAAATTTCCAATTTCAACCTTATACTCTAACTGTATCAATGAAGCAAAACTGCTAAAGGGTATGCTAAAGAAAAGATCATTTGTAACCATCAGATTTAATCCAAAGGAATTGCCATTAGTAGATTGATAATCATATCCATGAAACTTACCTTAATGGCCTACAAATAGCACAACAATGCTCAGCCAAATCAAATAATATTAGTACACCATGGAGGTCTCATCAAATAAACTGTGGGTCTAAGAAGTTCAATCAGGGTGTATAAAAAAAATAATCATGACTTGTAGGCTAAGCTTATAAGACAAGGAGGTGAAACAACACATGAATCATGAAACCCAAAAAATATGGCATAAAGCCCAGATTCAATAAGAGATGAATATTCTGGTGATTCCCAAAGAGATATCCAACAAGTTTATCATTAAGGACAGGGATACAAATGAGATTTGTGTGGTCAGCAAAACATAGCAGTGTCAGTATCATCTCAAAAATAATAGTGGAGCTAATTTGATGTGATTTTTTTTTATGAGCAGACTTGAGGTTTTCAATAGAAATCATTTGATGAAATAAATTTTACTATCCCAATGTCTCGTAAACATTTACAAATTCTACAGCACACTTCAAACAGTCATAAATCATATCCAAAATTCAAAAATTACTTTATCACATCATCAAGTTATATATACTCACATGGTATGGAATAATTTAATAGATGCTTATGATGAAAGGTAAATAACATATTGACAGTGTATCACCACCAGTATATTCTAGTACATATGAAAAGATCTACTTGATACATATATAATTAGGGATAATGAACTTTATAATCTCATTATAATTGTCCCCAAATCACTTGAGATACTCTTATCAATAACATGTGGCAATCTAAGAAGGGGAATAAAACAAGTAAAAATACAGATATAATAAGGATACAGGGACCAAAATAAACTGGTCATTTCACTTAATTAGGTTGAATATTGCTCATTCATAGATTTTTTTTTATGCGCACATCAGGAGCAAAAGAAAGAAACATGTTTCGAGACTCTAGGCTGAGCCATGTCTCTATATAATCTCACAAAAGTTAAATTCCCAACTGAGGTTCTATGCTTAAAAGGAGAAAACATGTTTTGATCTATCTTAATACAATTGCAATGCAAGAACCAAAGTTCCCCCAAACCCTACGCTTCAACTTAACTCAACAGATAGGAGAACAAAATACACTTCCAAACAGCTGAACATATGTCAATAACTCAGCCAATTCATTAGGTTCAAATTCTCATGCATCAAATGCTCTAATAGAGTACTTTACTATATGCATTCAGGCCTAAAAAATAAAATAAAATAATTAAAAAAAATTTCTAATGAAATACAGATACATACAAATAAATAAAGAATTACTCATCCAAATACAATATTATTAATTTAATTTCACAAAATTAAAAATACCTATTTAAAACTAAAGCTCAGATCTGAGGACATGTTTTTAAATACTCCACAAAATTAAATGAAATAGGGATGATGACTTACCTCTGCCACAGTGCAATTTGTTGCAAAAAATTATTGAAATAACAGAACTTTTGAGAGCTTGAGAAGAGTTTCTTTGTTGAAGTTTCTCGATTGCTCAAGAACACCACGATCATACGATTCCAATCTTCTGTTCTTTGATTTTATAGGCTTCTGATCTAAGATCTTCTCTTTGATCCAAATGAATAAAGTTTCAAAAACGATTTCTAAAGAAAATACAAATTCGTAACAACTAGCTATAGGATCTGAAGATTCTTAGCAAGATTTAGGATTTCTATGAATAGATCTGAAATTTCTAAAGTTTCTACGGTTTGAGTAAGCTCTTAGAAACAAAAAAATCATGATCGAAGATCACCAAATCTAGGGTTTATAATAGCAGATCTGAAGTTTTGATGGACAGATCCAAGGTTTTGAGGAAGTAGGGTTTCTAAAAAAAATATACAGAGAAATCAACAGATTCAAAGAAGAAATAAGAAGAAGATTAACAGAAATTTCAAGATCAGAACTTGGCCGGAGCTAGGCCGGAGAACTTGATCGGAGCGAAGAAAATGAGAATTAGGGTTTGGTTCTTAGATCTAGGGTTCTATGTGAAGAAAAGAAGAGAACAAGAGGGAGGATAGAGATAGTGAAGCTTAAAGAAGAAGAAAGGAGATCGGCCGGAATTTTTGGTTGGGGATCCGGCCACGATTTGCTCGGAGAAGATGATCGGGAAAACAAATCGATCGGAATAATAGTTTTGGGATTTGTTCTCGCTCTCTCTCTCTTTTCACGAATTTTCTCTTTTTTAAAAAAAAAAGACTTAAAATTCGCATTTATAGAGAATCTGGGGGGTTGATATCGACTCTCCGAAAATGATGAGCGCGCGAAATTTTGATAGGCGCGCGAAATTACGTGTCCTATTCGGCCCAGGTTTGGCACCGTTCTAGGATAATTCACCCCCTTTTTCTGCTTACACTACACACAATCTCCCAGCTCGTTCGCTAGGCAAACGTGCACGGATCGCGATGAAATTTTGCGGGGAGCTAGATGGGACCCTAAGCTAGCTTGGGGTGAAATTTGGGACCCTAGTTGATTGATTTGGTAGGATTTTGCTCAAACACAGAGAGATTAGGGGACGGTCAAAATGGGGTGTCTACAGTAAGTTGTGTAGTAAAAGTTATGCCGTTGGTAGTACTAGTCATGGGACAAAGAATTTAAGAGAGCATTACACCAAGTATCCAAAACGTCAAAATATGGATCTAGGGCAATGCATTTTAGTCATGAAATGCAATTGGGGGCCAGAATATTATGTCGAGAGACATATCATGAGAAGATAGTCATTTCAATAATGAAACATAACTACTCTTTCTCAATGGTAGAGCATGAAGGCACTATGGATTTTCACATGTATCTAAATCCGGATGTGAAGTCATATTGTAGAAATACCGCCAAAGCCGATTGTTTAAAAATATATAGGAGAGAGAAAGAAAAACTCAAACTTGCTTTGGAGAGGGTTCCCGGTAGGATATGTCTCACATCCGATGTATGGACATCTTGTACGAGCGAGAATTATATTTGCCTTACCGCTCACTATATTGATGAGAAGTGGAATTTGAAAAGTTGGATTATCAATTTTTGCCACTTATCTCCTCCTCATAGTGGTGTTTTTTTGTCGGAGAAGATATTTCAATTCTTGAAGGAATGGGGGATCGAAAAAAAAATTTCTCTAACTTTGGATAATGCATCTAGTTGCGACACTTTGGTTGAAATCTTAAAGAGCCAACTTCGAGTTTAAAGAGCTTTAGTATGTGATGGTAGTTTTTTTCCATATAAGATGTTCCGCTCATATTTTGAACCTCATTGTTCAAGATGGTTTTTTAAGGTGGCTAATATTGCATTAAACAAGATCCGAGAAAGTGTTAAATTTGTTAAAGGATCCGAGGGTAGATTAATGAAATTTGCGGAGTGTTGTGAAGTAGTGGGAGTGACATGATCAATGGGTTTGCGCATGGATGTACCGACGAGATGGAATGCCACTTTCTTAATGCTTGAGAGTGCCCTCAAATATCGTCAGGCTTTTGTACATTATACTTTGATGGAACCGGGTTACAAGTATTGTCCAACAAGAGATGAATGAGAAAGGGGGGAGAAAAAGCACAAATTCTTGAAGCTATTTTTTGATATTACAACTCTCTTATTGGGTTCCAAGTATCCAACGGCGAATTTATATTTTCAATATGTGTGAAAAATTCATTTGCGCCTAAATGAGAGATAGAGAGTGATGATACTGTTATTAGTAGCATGACACAAGAAATGAAACTAAAGTTGTTAAAGTATTGGAACTCTTATAGTGTTGTGGTTGCTATGACCGTTGTGCTTGACCCTCGTTACAAGATGAATCTTGTAGAATTTTGTTACAAGAAGATTGATGAAGACAGTCACAAGGTGGAGGTGGATACTGTTCGAAGTGCATTGACTTCTCTTTTTCAAGAATATGTTACCAAATATCCCGTGGTAGCTTCAGACCATTCTTTGGTGGAAAATACGGCCAGTAGTAACAACGATGATGACATTAGTGTAAGTTCTTTTTTTTCCCTAAACACTTGTGGTAGTTTCTTTTTAAATTTTGTGTATTATTAATTTATTACTGTTGACTTTGATATCTTAATAATGTAGGAATTTGATTATTATGAATATGATAGTGGAAATAGTACCGCAAAAAAGTCCGAACTAGACCTCTATTTGGAAGAGCCAAAGTTCGATCGCAAACACTATGCAAACATGAATATTTTAGTGTATTGGAGAGACAACTATGCGAGGTATCCCATACTATCTATATTGGCGCGTGGTCTCATGAGCATCCCCATAACTGTTGTTGCTTCGGAATCGGCTTTTAGTATTTGAGCAAAAGTTCTCACCAAATATCGAAGCTCACTTCTACCGGAAAATACCCAAGCGGTGATTTGCTCTAGAAATTGGTTGTTTGGTTATGAAATAGAAAGTAAGTTACAATATTTGATTTACAATACACAAATGATATTTAAACATATTCTTCTCATGTATTTTACTAAATTAATTATTTGTATTTGGTATATGCAGGCGATGATCCAAGTGATGAGCAACTAGTGGTGCCATTATCTAAGAATATGAATACTGAGCCTAGAGAATCTGCTACGACTAATGCCATGGAAGCTGCAGAAGTTTTTTTAGATATATTGATGATAACAATGATGTATTATGTTTATAGCTATATGTTATTTTCAAGTTGTGAGAAACAGATTCCATGCCTTTATGGTTGTGCCAAAAAATATAATAGTATAAAAAAAATGGATGGATAATGTTTTTTTCTTGTATGGATTCTGCAGGTTCTTAATCGAGGGGAGAAGATCGAGGTTATGGTAAACAAATGAGGAGAACGATGTGGCTCCAGAACATGAAGATGAAGTTGCATTGTTTTGGGGATTTTGGTTTCATTGATGAATTTGATTGTTTTGGTCTTTAAATTGTGTTGGTTTAAGGATTGCTTTCTTTATAGTTTAGGCCATTCTCTGATGTAGAGTGGGGTGCATAATCCAATTCCAATATCATTCTGGCAACCGGTCTGTGGTTGAATCAAGCTTTTGAGTTGCATGATCTGGGTTGAACGGGGAACCTGGGAAATGAGGTCTTGTTTTAAATCAGTCAAGGCAGCTCAATCTTCATGTCAAGCTCCTATATCTCTTTCAATCTTTCAAATTGGTGGGTTCTTTGGAATTGGAATCTTCATGGTAGATTTGTTGTGACAAATTTATTGTCATTTATTTTCGCCAATTGGGTTTCCAAATTTCTGAATTTGGATGGTCGTCATGTTGGCTTTTCTTGTAATGTTGGATTCAGTGACAGCTTTTGTCTTGTTTGTTTTTGTTTGGAATCTTAATATCAGTTCTATTTCGTGGACAGTTTTGCATGCATAATTTGCTTTTTTTTCCAACAGGTGCTTTTTCCAACAATCTTGTAATGTTGTATTTCCAACATGTGCTTTTTTCCAACAGGTTCTTTCACGGAGTTCCATGAAAGCACCTGTTGGAATTTTTTTTTACGAAACTCCGTGAAAGCACCTGTTTGAAACAAAATATCATGGCATACTGTAATTCACGGGTGACCCGCGGGTCGACCTAGGCCCGTACGGGCCGGGTGCAGTTCCAAGATTCGTGACCCATAAATTTTTCCGAGTCATTTTGACCCGGCCTGTTTGACCCGGACCTGTACGGGTCGGGTTAAACCCGGCCCGGTCCACCCGTTTGCCAGGTCTAGTCAACCCACACATGCTCTTGGCTCTATCTTGAATGAACATCCCATGCATAAGAGAAAGGACTACGAAAAATCAGTAGTTTAGCTTTTCTTGTCTGAACCCAAAAGAAGCTTGATGGATCAATAGCCTAGGATTTCGTTAGACTTGTAATATTGCTATTTAGATCAACAGCTCTAATTAGATGAACGAGGCAAAAGTAGTGTAGTAAAGGTGACCCTTTTTTTAGCTTTTTTCCTTTCCCAATATGATTTTCAATCTCTTTTTCCTTCTGTTTGCTTTCTCCCGGTTTCTAAAAAGACAAACAAAAGGGAGTGGGCATGCATGCTGAGACAGGGGTAGAAATGTCATTTCTGAATCCTTGTCTAGTATTTCAAAAGGGTCCTATAAGATAAAAGGAAATCGATATCCACACTCCCTTATTTCAATAAGGGCCCGTTTGGATACCTCATATTTTGTATTTGGATTTGGAATTGAGTTTTAAATACAAAATAAATAGATCCGCCAGCTCATGTTGAGGGAGACAGAGAGAGAAGGGGGTACTTCCTACTAGAGGGGAGCAAAGAGGGGGAAGGAAACTACCAAATATGTGGATTTCCAATTACTTATTTCCACAGCATATTTGGAAATCTGTTTTTTTTTCACGGTCAGTCGTTGATTTGGAAATTCAAGGATTTGATCTGGATTCAAATCACAACGCAAAATGGGCTGCAAATGTGAGAAATCAAAATCAAAATCTGCTCAGGCATCCAAGCGGGCCCTAATAGGATTTCGGTCTTTTACATTACAACTGGTTCCTAATTAGCTCTACATGCTGTTATAATTCTCAAGATGCTCTATAAAACCAATGAGAAAATTATTGATAAAGTATTGAGCCATTATGAAAACAAGGAAGTGGAGATTTGAAGGGCAAAATTGGCATGTCAAATAACTCTAATCTCCAATTTGTGCTCTCAAAATAGACCTTAAAAAAAGGAGTATCATTTTCAACACCTAAGAACAAAATTCTTTTAGAATTTTCTTGCGGAAATGATATTGCCACTTCCGTTTTATTTATGTCACTACTCACGTTATCGCTAAACACATCATTTACTAGCTACTGATTGTTCGTTGGGAATTATAGTAGCCTTTATTAGCTAATTAACTAAGTATAAAATAAAGAAAAGAGTGTTATTACCAAAACAGGGGGTGCAGACTAATTTTGCCTACTTAGCTTAGCGCCGAGGAATAGAGGAAGATGGTGGTACATAGATATGTACCCATAGACATACTAGTATTTATATGAGAGAACAGCTAAAGTTGCATTGATACACAAGGTGACGGAAGTGTACGAAATTGGGGCCCACTCAGAGGTATCAAAGATATGTATCGGGATATCGAGGAAAATATAAAAGAAGGCTAGTTTATTTTCTGAACTTCCATAGGCGGTGAGCTTTCAACTTTACTCCCTGACACGGACAAAGGACATGTGTCAGACCAAATATAGACCATTTTGCCCTTAGTTGCATGTTCCCAGTGGCACATATCACATCTAACTTTTCCTGCTAATTGCGTCTCTTTTTCTACTTACATTAAAAATACCTCCACATTCGCCAAAGAAAGTAAATCATTTCATGTGAAACATACACTTAGCGTCGACTATAACATCGACGTTGTGAATGTAAGTGTAAAGACAGCAATATTTTTTGTCGTTGAGGCATGAATCGACAGGTACACAGTAAGGTGCGTCTGGAATAATGATGGGTGCGATCAGAATGTATATCGGTGCGAGTGCATTCCATTAATATTTTTTTATGTCGAGGGCCACGCCTTCGAACTTGAGAAAGGAAAGGCTTAATCTACGATATTGAACGATTAATCTACGGGTAAGAACTAGGGTTCGTTTTGAATTAAGTGGGGTTCGGATATTTTTCCGAAAGGTTCATTTCTCAACGTCCTCGTAGCCAGTATCTTCTCCCTTATGTTTTTTTTAAGATTTTTGTTGTTTTTATAGGGATTTGCTAGCCACCTATGCCAAAGACTACTTCATGCCCATCCTTTGCAATTGCATGTGATCATGTGATGATAGCCATTTATGTTGCCTTTTTGGCAGATTTGTCTTATTCATTGACGTGGTGCAAATTGCAAAGGTGGCTAGTAATAATATTCATGCGGGTAAGGTACTAAGTTTTTTGGAGAAAAATTACGGGTAAAAGGTTTCAGATTAGAAAACTATGGGAAAATACTGAAAAATGCACCTCTATAGAAAAATTACGGAAAAAACTACGAGAAAATGTATGAAAATATGAAAACTACGGGATAATGTCGACATTAACGTCGAAGTTAATAGTTGTACGAGGATTGGAAACCGTGCGGTGGCTAAAGATGTAGAAGACGAAGGAAAAGCAAGGGAGAAGATGGAGAAGACGAAAGAACAGCAAGGGAGAGGCAGAGAAAAAAAAGGTTTCTTAGAAAGATGGAGGGAGAAGCTAGTGGCTATAGCGGCGTTGAGAAATGAACATTTCGAAACTATATCGAACCACAGTTATTTTGAAATAAACCCTATCGTTCAACGGCGTAGATTAAAACCTTCATTTCCCAACTTCGAAGGTGTAGGCCTCGAGATCACAAAATATTAATAGGATTTCTTTAATGCACTCGTACCCATGTATTTTCTGATCGCACCCAGCTGCATTCCAGTCGCACCTTACTTTGTAGCCGTCGGCCTCCGCCTCTACGGTAAAGATTATTCTTGATTTTAAGTAGATTTTTTCAAATCACATGAAATTATTTCTATTTTGCAGATTTCGAGGTATATTTAATGCAGGTAGAAAAATAGACGTAATTAGTAGGAAAATGGCTGATTGTGATGTGTACCACTTGCAGAACAATGAAGGGCAAAATGGTCTTATTTTGGCCTGACACATGTACTTTGAGCATGTCAGGGCATAAAGTTGAAAACTCGCCGCCTATGGAAGTTGAGAAAATAAACTAACCATTCTTTGGTGTTTTCCTCTCGCTATATGTACTGTGCGACGCACGGAAAATTCAAAAAAGACGACCCATCGTGACCTGACCAAAGTGGTGGCTCCCACCGTCATAGATTTTAGGTAAACAATTCCAAAACGGAACTCTAGTCAAAACTAGTCTAGAATATTAGCATGGGCCCAATCAGTCATGGATTTGTCGGCCCATTCAATGTAAAATTTATTTGATAGGATGGCTTAAGTTTTCCGATCTGATAAGCACTGCTAGATGAGTGGTCCGGATTATCTCAATGTAGTCAATAGACCAGATCATTGAACTATCTTATGTGATTTTTCAAGCCCGCACTATGATAATTAACAGGCAAATTCACCTTGTCTCTTATAATTTTAGCCATTGGAAAAGCTAAAATCTTTTTTTTTCCTTATTTTTATATCTATTTTAGTTTTGGGGAATAATACAATTGAAAATCTTTACGGCAAGAAGTTTGAGCTGGGCCCACTCGCATCATGCCATAGAATTGAAATTATCAGATAATAGTTTGTTTTTAAATCTCTACAGTAGGGTCCACCAAATGGAGGGTTCAGATCACTCTGATGCCACTAGAGGCTCGAAATACAGAGCCGTTCTGTTCATAGTGACGAGATTTTATATGATGTAAGAGCCCTTATAGTCTCGTATTTTTCAAAAGTACGGTACACGAAGATGATACAAACAGTCCATATGATGGGCCATAACGTAAATAGGTTGTGCCCAAAAAATTATTTCCATAGGATGATCCCAACCCTCCTATCTATTGAGGACCTGCATATTATTAAAACATTTATCGATCGGAGGACTGGTATCATTCTCTGGAAATGATTTTTGCGGCACAACCTATTTACGTCGTGTTCCATCACATGGACGGATCATCATATAGTGTGGTCCGTAATTCCGTACTATACTTTTAAAAAAATAACTAGGACGACTATATGGGCTTACGCCATATAAAATCTCCTTAATGACATCATGCGAGTGGGGCCCACGGTAAAATAGATATTAGGAAATGTTATCAGCAATACTACTGTATTTTGATGAGCGCACTCTCACTTTATTAAAAGTACGGTATGATCTGCACCATAGGATGATCCAAACCGTCCATTAGATGGGCCAAGTGTATGCTGAAAATGATAGAAGGGGGGACAAATAAAAGAAATAATATCAGAGGGGTCAAGTGTATGCTGAAAATGACAGAAGGGGGTCAAAATTTGGTTTTCAAAATTTTCAATGACGAGAATGCCCTTGTGGCAGAAATAGGTGATATGACTTTCAAGAATTAAAAAGCATTTCAGTTTCCCTCTCTTTCTCTTCCCTCTTCTCTCCTCCGGTCTGTGTTTTTTTTTTCCGTCCTCTTCTCCGGCGATCTCTACGGGTCTGGTTGGTTCGTGAATCTCGGCGGGAAGGGGAAGGGGAAGTGAAAGGGGATTTGTGCAGAATGGCAATGAAAGGACCTTATGGGGGTGGGTTTTGAAGTAACATTTGGTTGTAGGGATGCTTACTAGGATTTTGTTGGAACTAAATTCCCAAATGCCATTTGGTTACAAGAATTTAGCGGAAGATATGCGACGAAGCAGTGCGTGGAGCCTCATCCGTCGTTTGAGAAGGCCATTCCTGTTGAAATTCTAATATAGAAACTCGGTTTTGGGGGTTTGCCATTCGGTTTTCATTGGAGAGCCACGTGGGCCGACCGTATCCCGACATTGTTGTGGGTGTTTTGACCATCGGGTTTGAAAAACACAACCAAACAACGTGCCGGCATCTAAAATTCCCACGAAATTCTAATGAGATGCCTGATTTTTGACAACCAAACAGAGCCGTAGGCAATCTCTCCCGCGATCTCGACGAAGGTGAAGCACGTATGAAACCTGGAAAACAGTAAACCCTACTTGGTCTCAGTTTATTTTTCATGATTTGTCTTCGGTGTGAGTACGAAGTAGAGATGTAGTTTGTAGTCAGTTGACAAATTTGTATTCTCACCTGTCATAGTAGAGATGATGTAGTTTGTAGTCTCACCTCTCATACTAAAAGCTTTTGAACTACATTTATGCTTTTGAACTTTCCATGAATAAAAGCTTTCTTAACATCCATTTATTTTGAGCAACAAATTCTTGAAACTAACAAATAAAGATTAACATTAAAGAAATTGATGCTTTAACAATAGGAGTTGAGTGTATATTTAGAGAAAAAATAAACCATTTGTGGCAAACACACCGTTCTTACAGTTGGGGTACATGTTTCCAGATGGCATTCTTATACAATCACATATCTTTCTCCGTTGCCTTCACCCCCTTGTTATCTTTCATATTATTTTCTTTACTACCTGAAAGAAATAATTTGCAAAGATTTTATTTAAGAGAAATATGGCAGTGTGATATGATAATGCGCAAAGGGTGGTTGTGCTCCATAAGATATTGCTATTATTAGTAATTCAAAACTCATGCTATCCCATTTAGCTTTGGTGTTAAATGTGAAAGTGCTTGCGAAAAGAAGACAGACATGAGTTTGAAGAGTGTAGGGATTGAATTTTTGAGGGCCCATAATCCCTTCTCTAATACCATGCATAGCTCCCCTCTGTTGCCCTTGAGAAGCCCCCCTTAGGGACTAATAACCCCTTCTTTGTAGCTGAAAACCCATGCCTTTGAACTTGAGCACCATCTTTGAATTTGCTGCACCCTCCAAGGGTACTTCTCCTACCCCATTTGAGGGCCCATAATCCCTTCTCTAATACCATCCATAGCTCCCCTCTATTGCCCTTGAGAAGCCCCCCTTACGTACTAATAACCCCTTTTTCTAGCTGAAAACCCATGCCTTTGAACTTCAGGATCTTCATCTGCATTTGATGGACCCTCCAAGGGTACTTCTCCTACCCCATTTCAGGGCCCATAATCCCTTTTCTAATACTATGCATAGCTCCCCTCTATTGCCCTTGAGAAGCCTCCCTTTGGTACTAATAACCCCTTGTTTGTAGCTGAAAACCCATGCCTTTGAACTTCAGGACCTTCTTCTGGATTTGATGGACCCTCCAAGGGTACTTCTCCTACCCCATTTGAGGGCGCATAATCCCTTCTCTAATACCATGCATAGCTCCCCTCTGTTGCCCTTGAGAAGCCTCCCTTAGGTACTAATAACCCCTTTTGTAGCTGAAAACCCATGCCTTTGAACTTCAGGACCTTCTTCTGGATCTGATAGACCCTCCGAGGGTACTTCTCCTACCCCATTTGAGGGCCCATAATCCCTTCTCTAATACCATGCATAGCTCCCCTCTGTTGCCCTTGAGAAGCCTCCCTTAGGTACTAATAACCCCTTTTTGTAGCTGAAAACCCATGCCTTTGAACTTCAGGACCTTCTTCTGGATTTGATGGACCCTCCGAGGGTACTTCTCCTACCCCATTTGAGGGCCCATAATCCCTTCTCTAATACCATGCATAGCTCCCCTCTGTTGCCCTTGAGAAGCCTCCCTTAGGTACTAATAACCCCTTTTTGTAGCTGAAAATCCATGCCTTTGAACTTGAGGACCTTCTTCTGGATTTGATGGACCCTCCGAGGGTACTTCTCCTACCCCATTTGAGGGCCCATAATCCCTTCTCTAATATCATGCATAGCTCCCCTCTGTTGCCCTTGAGAAGCCTCCCTTAGGTACTAATAACCCCTTTTTGTAGCTGAAAATCCATGCCTTTGAACTTCAGGACCTTCTTCTGGATTTGATGGACCCTCTGAGGGTACTTCTCCTACCCCATTTGAGGGCCCATAATCCCTTCTCTAATACCATGCATAGCTCCCCTCTGTTGCCCTTGAGAAGCCTCCCTTAGGTACTAATAACCCCTTTTTGTAGCTGAAAATCAATGCCTTTGAACTTGAGGACCTTCTTCTGGATTTGATGGACCCTCCGAGGGTACTTCTCCTACCCCATTTGAGGGCCCATAATCCCTTATCTAATACCATGCATAGCTCCCCTCTGTTGCCCTTGAGAAGCCTCCCTTAGGTACTAATAACCCCTTTTTGTAGCTGAAAACCCATGCCTTTGAACTTGAGGACCTTCTTCTGGATTTGATGGACCCTCCGAGGGTACTTCTCCTACCCCATTTGAGGGCCCATAATCCCTTCTCTAATACCATGCATAGCTCCCCTCTGTTGCCCTTGAGAAGCCTCCCTTAGGTACTAATAACCCCTTTTTTGTAGCTGAAAACCCATGCCTTTCAACTTCAGAATCTTCTTCTGCATTTGATGGACCCTCCAAGGGTACTTCTCCTACCCCATTTGAGGGCCCATAATCCCTTTTCTAATACTATGCATAGCTCCCCTCTATTGCCCTTGAGAAGCCTCCCTTTGGTACTAATAACCCCTTTTTTGTAGCTGAAAACCCATGCCTTTGAACTTCAGGACCTTCTTCTGGATTTGATGGACCCTCCGAGGGTACTTCTTCTACCCCATTTGAGGACCCATAATCCCTTCTCTAATACCATCCATAGCTCCCCTCTGTTGCCCTTGAGAAGCCCCCCTTACGTACTAATAACCCCTTTTTTGTAGCTGAAAACCCTTGCCTTTCAACTTCAGGACCTTCTTCTGGATTTGATGGACCCTCCGAGGGTACTTCTTCTACCCCATTTGAGGGCCCATAATCCCTTCTCTAATACCATGCATAGCTCCCCTCGGTTGCCCTTGAGAAGCCTCCCTTAGGTACTAATAACCCCTTTTTGTAGCTGAAAACCCATGCCTTTGAACTTCAGGATCTTCTTCTGCATTTGATGGACCCTCCAAGGGTACTTCTCCTACCCCATTTGAGGGGCATAATCCATTTTCTAATACTATGCATAGCTCCCCTCTATTGCCCTTGAGAAGCCTCCCTTTGGTACTAATAACTCCTTTTTTGTAGCTGAAAACCCATGCCTTTGAACTTCAGGACCTTCTTCTGGATTTGATGGACCCTCCGAGGGTACTTCTTTTACCCCATTTGAGGGCCCATAATCCCTTCTCTAATACCATCCATAGCTCCCCTCTGTTGCCCTTGAGAAGCTCCCCTTACGTACTAATAACCCCTTTTTTGTAGCTGAAAACCCATGCCTTTCAACTTTAGGACCTTCTTCTGGATTTGATGGACCCTCCGGGGGTACTTCTTCTACCCCATTTGAGGGCCCATAATCCCTTCTGCTGTAATTTAATTAAGAAAATATTATATCCTTGCCGGATGTAACATGTTAAACTAATTTCTCGTAGATTTCGTCTTTAAACTAGATTTCGTACTGTGACCTGTATACTTGAAATGCAATGTTCACTTATGTTAAATTATTTCCATGCTTCAGTCTGGTATTAAATGTACTGAGAAAAAATATGTTATCATCTTCTTCTCATGTTTAAGTCTTAACCATATCATATACTCCTTTTGCAGACAAGTTTTCAATCAGGAAGGTCATATTTTCTTCTTTCAACGTGTGCCTCCGAAGGTTTTGCTTATGTCGGCCTCTACTTATTCGCCTTGAGAAGCCCCCTTTACGTACTGGTTCTTATCATATCTTGTCTGCCCTTTGCAGGTCTTCGTAAACTGGCACGCACAATGCTTTCTCTACTGTTACACTATGATGGCATACTGAAGGATGAAGTTAATTGGGAATATGTTGGTGGGAGTAAGAAATTGTTATTGGTAAGTCCCCGAATGAATCTTAAAGAATTGGAGGCTCTAATCCACAGTCGAATTGGGAGTATTGGAGGACGGGTGTCAGCATCCATCAAATGTCGATATGTTGTTGATCCATATCTAATCGACGTCGATAGCGATGAAATCTTCCAATCGTTGGTTAAGGTGGTTGAGAAAGATAATTTCAACTCTGTGATGCTATACATAACAAAAATTGACAATGGCCTAAATTCATCTTATTCTTCAATTCTGCCCACAAACAATGTCATACCTTCTACTTCTTTTTCACCTCGAAATCCCTCTCATAACCTGCCCATACGTTTGACTTCTGTACCACCGATTCCCTCTCAAAATCCCTCTCATAATGCATGCATACCTCCTACTTCCGTTCCATCGATTCCACACCTAAGATATCCATCGGAACGAGTAAGTGTCACTCCGGACTCTCGTTTTGAAGTAGACTTAGAAAGAGAATATGAAACAGAATTGGGTAATACAAGCATAGGAGGTGACTCGGCACAATTTAGTTCAAGGTATGTCTTGTACAATTTTATTTATATTGAAGTACTCAATCTACTATCCTAATTTTATATTGTTGAACTGTGTAGGGTACGAGTTGACCTAAATGAAAACTTCTCGGACGATATGTATGAGAACCCTACCTCCGAAGATATCATTGTCCCCGGGAATGATGCAGATGTGCCGTTGGAGCATATTAACGTTTTGGAGGATGATTTTCATGTCTTCGGTTGTGATTTCGAAGAATTTAGAACTGCAGATGACAATGATGATGATCCTGCAGAGGATGATGATGAGGATGATGACGAGGCTGAGGCTGAGGCTGAGGTTCAGGATGAGGAGGGTGATGAGGCCGCCCATGATCCTGAAAATTATAATGGAAATGAAAATCAGAACGAAGATTCTGGTGAAAATCTTAGGCCAACAGAAGTGGCTCCCCCTACCGCCAATGGTTGGCCATTTCTACCTGCTGGCACAAGTCGGCCACTGGAAGTAGACGACATGTATGTTGGGGCTGATGAGGTAGATGCAGATAATCTTCAGTTCGATGAGTAAACTGTTGGGGCTATGTATCCAAATATGAAGCAGTTCAAGAAGGCCGTTAAGGAGTATGCAATTCGGCAACGATTCATGTTCAAGAAGTCACGGTCAACTCCCAAGAAGTATGCCGTTGTATGCAAGGAACCAGGTTGCAAGTGGCGTATATCAGGCATTAGCCGTATGACTTATGTGTTAGTGAAGAAGTTTGTGAGCGACCATACGTGTACATCTCACTTAAAGGGGAATGATAATCATCTAGCTACATCCCCATGGGTTGCCGAGACATGCTTACCCCTATTTGACCGTCCAGAAGATGTGGGGACAAGGATCATAAGACAGTACATCAAGTCGCACTGGGGTATAACCATGACCTACCGTAGAGCACACCTTGCGATGAACACCATCCTTGAAATAAAGTGTGGAAATGTGGAGGACTCGTACCGCTTGCTCCCTGCACTGATAGTTGAGATGATGAGAACAAACCCGGGCACCTACATGCGTGTTTTTCGAGCGAGAGATCTACGTCCAGGGGGAGATGATAAATTTGCTCGCTTATTCTGGGCATTTGGTCCCAGCATACGTTCTTTCCAACGAACACTCAGATCGATAGTTTTGGTCAATGGGACGCATCTACGTGGAAAGTATCTTGGAATCTTACTGATCGCAGTTGCGGTAGACGGGAACAACGGATTAGTTCCGTTAGCTTTTGGTGTTGTCGAGACTGAGAACGAAGATACCTGGTGCTGGTTCCTCTATTTGGTGAAGCGGCACGTATTGCCTGAGGGGATAGGCGCATTGACCCTGTGCTCCGATCGACAAAAGGGGTTGATGCAAGCAGTGCCTAAAGTAATGCCTATTGCAAACCATAGCTACTGCATGCGTCACCTCGCCGCCAATCTGTACACCGACTTCAAAGACCCTTTACTTAAGAAATTGTTCTGGAGAGCTGCTAGGGCTTTGAGAGAGAGTGTTTTCATAGAAACAATGGAAAAAATTAAGTCGAGGAATGAAAATGCACACAACTGGATAGCCGCTATTCCGAAGGAAAACTGGGCTAGTTTCTACTTCAAGGGGGAAAGATATGATGTGTTGACCACCAATAGATCGGAGTGTTACAATGCAGTGCTAAAGGATGCAAGAAAATTGCCGATTGCAGCTGCGGTGGAGCTCACTCGTTTTAAGAGCTCCGAATACATACAGAAACGTCAAGCGATGGGCCTTCAATGGGAAACAAAGTGCACGCATTATGCAGAAAAACATTTGGGACTGGCCATGGAACAGGGTCGCGGATATACTGCTTATCGAGTAGGTGTGCACGAATTTGAAGTAAGGTCCCGTGATCATCATGATGTCGTAAACTTGCTGCAACAAACCTGTACATGTCGTGAGTTCCAAACGCTTGGGCTTCCGTGCGGACATGCCATGGCAGCCATTGCCATCACAGATTTTGATGAGTACGATTATTGCCATAAATGGTTTCGTATAGAGATGTATCGGGAAACGTACTGTGAGGTGCTTCACCCTACAATAGATCGCACTCAATGGGAACTGCCTCCAGAACCTCTGCAGACTGTATTACCTCCAATAGCGAAAAGACCACCTGGACGGCCGCGAACGAGAAGATCTGACCGCGAATTGCAGAGTGGAGTGCATCGCAAATGTACGATCTGTGGAAAACTAGGCCACAACAAAAGGACTTGCAGAGAACCTCCCATGGAGAGACAACTCCCTGATGAATCTGCCATTGGACCCTCTGCCCCCGTTTTCAATAGGTACATGATACGTAATATATTGAGGTCAATATGTAGTATAGAACATCCCCGATTCCATACTTATTCGGTGTGGTGGTGGTGTTGTAGGTCGGGTGTACCTTGTGCAGCTCCTTTTTCACGTAATTATTCCGCGGAGAATGCATTGGAGGCTCCAGTTGGATGAAGGAGGAGAAGTGGATTAATTGAAAGTGTGCACAGTAATTAGTTGCTGTATATAATAATTTCTTGAGGAAAACCCTTTTTTGGTATACTGTAATTAGTGGTGTGCATAGTTGAAGGGTGGCAAGTTTTCTGAGGAAAACCCAATTTCCTGAAGGTAGAATACTCTATTTTTTGTTATACTGTAATTAATGGTATACTGTAATTAGTGGTGTGCATAGTTGAAGGCTGCCCAGTTTTATGAGGGAAACCCAATTTTTTGAAGGTGGAATACTGTATTCTTTGTTATACTGTAATTAATGGTATACTGTAATTACTGGAATACTGTAATTTTTTGAGGGAAACCCTGTTTTCTTAAGGTGGAATGGGTTGTCATAGTTGAAGGCTGCCCAGTTTTCTGAAGCTCGAATGAGTTGTACCTTGCAAGCATTGTTAAAATAAGCTTTTCCCTGCTGGTAAGAAAATTCAAGAACTGAAAAATTAAATTGGTTGTATATATATATATATATATATATATATATATATATATATATATGCATATTATTGACCTTTTTGTTCATTTTGCAAAAAGTTTGTCATTTTGCAAAAAAGTTTGCAAAAAGCTTTTCCCTGCTGCTAAGAAAGGGCCAAAAAAAGTTTGTCATTTTGCAACCTATATTTATTGACCTTTTTGTTCGTTTGAAGGGCATTGATGTCCCAAAAAATGGAGCATAGAGCTTTACTCCCCCTTAATATATGCATATTATTATGACTTGGGAGCTCAAATATTCTCCCCCTTTTGTCATCACCAAAAAAGGGGGAACAAAAGGAAAGAGAGTAGGTGTGAGCCAATGAAAGTGCATACAACCACTCAAAGGACATAGCATCCACGACACATCATAACAGTGACAGAATTATATAAAACGGAATACATCCCAAAAAGATCCAACTGACTATCTAAGCAACTACCTAAATATGATCCATACAACCAACTGATAATCCAAACACTATAGAAACATATAGATAAGGCTAATATAAAAAGAAATCTGAACAAGACAGGATCCATCATCAGAGAACTAGAGCCATCTACTGTTCCGAAGGAGGCGGTGGGTGATGAGAAGAACTGCCCGGCGCCTGGCCCCACTGACCACTGGAGATGTAGCGATAATAGGCGGCCCACTGGTCATCAAAGTGGGAAGTCATGGTGTGGAAGCGAGTCGAAATCGCAGAGTCGACATGGGTAGACAACTGCTGAAACTGAGAGGCCATGGATCGCTCAATGGCCTCCTGCATGTGAGCCAAATCCTGGCGAGTGCAGAACTGAGATGTATCTTCTGAAGGCTGAGGTGCCGGTGCAGGCTGGTCCTCGGCTTCGTAGCCTCCTCCATCGTGAACATCGATGTCAATCGTTGCTTCATTAAGAGCCATGCGGTTAAAGGTCGGAACATCAAACGGGACCGTAGGAGTCATGGTCATCTCTCCATCCAAGGTGATGGCGAAGTGCCGGAAGACACGGGTGAGAATCATGCCATATGGCAAGGAAGATCGGTAGCGTTCAGGGGTCTGAAACATGAAGCGAAACATGATATATGGCAGACAAAGCTGGCGGCCCTCTAGGATGCTGTAGATAATATATGCCTCTAAGGGTCTTACGGCTTCACGCATCCCACCACGAGGTATGAAGATGTGGTACATGAAGTTATGGAGCACGCGCGCAACCGGAATGAGGTCGGCAGATTGTACGGGCATATTAGGGTGGTAGCGCCGTGTTATCCGACCATAGACAGTGTCATGATCAATATCATCAAGTTCATGCGTCCCATCGTCCGGCCAAAAATAGTGTAAGAGGCCCTCATGGCTAATCCCAAATACTGTGGCAAAAGTCTGATAGGTGAGTTTGATGACAGTTTTCTTGACCTTAGATTCGATTTTGAAAAAGGAAGGGAAAATGGTGAGATTGGCATAGAAGAGACGCACCAATCGAGGGTAAACGGGTTCGTTAATGTGAAGGATGGGTGTCCAATGAAGAGCATCAAATTTGGCCTTTAAATCAAAATTTTCAAGGACAGGGGGATCAATGTACCTACCAGTTAGGACGCGCCTAGTGCCGACGTCGTCCCAGAGTTTCTTCGCCTTATCCCCAGTGAAATAGGACTTGGCCACAACCTTGGCAGCCACAGCCTTGGCCTTGGACTTCTTCCGTGAAGGCCCTTCTTCGTCGGGAACTTCTTCACGAACGTATTCGGGGTCTTCAACTTGGGAGGAGCCTCTGATGTTGAGATTTTTGGTTTTAGGAGGCATGGTGAGAGGAAATATGGGTGGAGAGAAAAGTGATATGTAAAGAAGAAGAGAAATAGCCCTAAAATGGAGGCCAAAAAGAGAAATAGAGAAGGGAAGAAAGAAAAAACGAAAAAGGGGTGAAATCCTAGGGTTTTAGGAAGAAGAGAGGGATTTGGAAGGGAGAAGAGGGTTTTGGAGGAAGATGTAGGGAGAAAATGACGGAACGAAAGAAAAAGTGGAGTTAGGGTTTGAAGAGAAGTGGACGGAACAGGGAAAGAAGAGAAGAAAAGTAAAAAAAAGGAACCGGGTCCAGGGTTATCAAGCTCCTGGGCCGATTCTCGGAGTTCCGAGAACAAAAGGAAATTTTTTTTTTTCCATTGCCCAAATCTCGGAGTTCCGAGAAATTATCTCGGAGCTCCGAGGCTAATCTGGACGAAATCTCGGAGTTCCGAGAATTACTCTCGGACCTCCGAGAATTACTCTCGGACCTCCGAGAATATACGGGTTTTTGGATTTGCTACTGGAACGAATCTCGAAGTTCCGAGAAATTTTCTCGGAGCTCCGAGAATATACAGGTTTTTTGGAATTTCTACTGGAACGAATCTCGGAGTTCCGAGAATTTTTCTCGGACCTCCGAGAATAGAAGGATTTTTTCAAATTATACTGGACCGAATCTCGGAGTTCCGAGAAAATTTCTCGGAGCTCCGAGAATAGACGGGTTTTTTCATATTATACTGGACCGAATCTCGGAGCTCCGAGGATAACGTGGCGGAAATCTCGGAATTCCGAGAATCGTTGGAGGTTCCATCTGCCCATATAGTCGGAGTTCCAAGACAAAATCTCGGACCTCCGAGAATTTTTTTTTTCTTCTTTTTATTTTATATTTTTATTTTGTATGTAAGGCGTACATAGCAATTTCAAACCATGAACTAAATGCATGAATTGTCTTTTGCTACACAAACTATTGAAATTGTGGCCCATCAAATGGACGTTATGGATCATCCTATGGTGTGGGGTGGACAGTCCATTTGGAAAGAAGGGGGTGGCTGTTGTAAGAAATTAAGTGTGCAATTTATCAACAACTTTGAGGAATAATTTTTTTCTTCCCAACAGTTCAAGCAACCAAACAAAACCGAAAAAGCACAAAAAACAGGGGTCCCATTGCCAACTATGACGATGAAAATATAAAGTAGAGAGAATAACCACAATTACAAATAAATCATATTTGATGATTTTCAAAGACCTTTACCATATTTCGCAATGAACCCAATGCCACAACCACCATCACTTCACAGAACTTGATTTTTCATTACAAATACATAGTTGTCAGTATGCTGAGATACAAACAAACCCTCCCTCTGTGTCTCTACACCCTGCTTTCTGTCCTACACATATGCGCCCAACAATTACAAATAAATTTAGCCTATTTTACCCCATTTTGCTTACAAATAGACAGAAAACTTCACTGGAAAGACCATCAATGTCCACCATGTTTACAACATCCATCAGAACTTGAAGAGATGTTCTTCATTTTTCAGTCATATATCCCCCTTAAGGAAATCGCCACAGTCCCCAAACTCTCCGCGCAAGAATCTTTCGCACAGCTGCAGCCGATAAGCGGGAATGTCAGACTTGCTGAAAGTAAATGGATCATTTGCATACAGATGGTCGATCGCTTTAAGCACGAACAAACCACAGTCGAACCTGCATAACAACGGTTGTATTGAGCGAATCAAAATCATAGCCTAGAAAAATAAACATTTAAATATACTAATATACTGACCCATTGGCCTGTTGTGGGAAATTTTCCATCTGCGCATATTGAAAGTGGTCTATATCACAGCCCCTTTCCTTTAAGTACTCCTTCAACAATGCAACCTGCAAGTGGTTAACATTGACAGGTTTAGGAAACATAAGTGTTATACGTATAGATTTATAAGTAGGAAAACATTAAAGGTGCTAACCCACTTACGGTCAATCCTGCTCTTTCCTGGAACTCCATTCATTTACAGGAATTGCATTCGTGGAAGATTTTGTTGACCATATCCACAATGAGGAGAACCCAATGGTTGTCTTCACATAATGGTAATAGTACCATTTTTACTGCTTCGAGGTGGTGGTTTAAGAGTCTACTGTGCACAGCGTCCTTCGCTGTCTTCCACTTTTCTACCCTCAGCTCCTCAGTGACTTTGGTCCCCACTGCAGTGAGAGTTCCCTATAAAAAAAAGGAATTCAATGGGATACTACAGATAAAATCTTATGTAAACCTCAATGTGGGATGATAGAAATTACACTTACATGTACCACCGATGGAACGAAGACAATTCCCCCCATTGTAGGATCTGTTAACCCATCGTCGTTGGAGGACTGCACGTGCTTCCCATATATATCGACAATCTTCAAGGAAGAGAAGTAAATGTCAGATGTACATTATTACCTAAAGTAATGTAGAAATTAATGATAAAAAATGACACTTACAGTGCCAGTCAGGTATTGTCTGATATTCCAAAGCTGTTGTAGGTCTTCAGCTATTAGGTGTACATCATCCGTTTCCATGAGGATATCACTGCAAAATTGTATTAAATTGTTAGTTAATAATTTTCAATTCTGATCAACTTAAATCATGGTATAATATAATTCACATCTACTTGCCTTTTTTCATGCTTTAGAAGTCTCTCTATCAGAGCTGTTCTACTTCCCTTACGCATCTTCTCGTCATCCCCTTTCTTCTTGGGCGGTGGTTTAGGTATGTTGGGGTCCTCCCCCTGTTTCTTCCCTTCCTTCTGCCTCCTCTTTCGGGTCTTCCCTGAATAGTAGGGGCTTTTTCTGGCTCTCCCAGGTTTCCTACTCCTTCCATCCATCTTCACACCCCTCACAATGCTCCCTAATTCGGAATCCACCATCTCATCCCTTAGACCACTCACTTTCATCTCAACTTCAGTAGATGGTGCCTCTTCCTTGGTCACCCCCATTTCGAACAATCGTTGTAAAGGGTTAAGGATCACCCCGTCTGTGGTGCCGAATATTTCTTCATGTGACTTGGGGTTCTGAGCCGATACATCTATTAGGGTGGCGGCTGCATCCATGTCACATCCAAGGTCAGCTAAATCCGTCCAATCCTCGCACAGTTGCAAAGATAATCGTGCACCTTGAGATGCATTTTCGCCCTTCCTCTCCTCCTCAACCCCCTCCATTCTTCCCCCAGTCCCTTCATTTGTTCTCCGGATACGCTCCCATCCTTTTTTCAAATCCTCCTCTTTCTTTTTCACATCTTCCTCTCTTTTTCCAACATCTTCCTCTCTTTTTCTTATTTCTTCCCATGCTGCTCTAATCATCTGCCACTGTCTATCAACTACATCTCTCTCTCTCGTCAAAATTTTTATATGCTTCGACTCATCTTCACTACTTCCTTTCTCCATTTCACTTTCTACTCCCAAAACTATCCCCTCGGATTCCAACTGTTCCTTATCGGCTTCCATTGTCTCCTCAACATCCTAATGTTTAAACATGACAGTCAATGATCAAATTTAAAAAATCAAAAAGTAAAATAAAATAACGTAGGCAACATAGTCCTGCTCGACTGCATTACCTCATCCTGTAGGTACTGTGACTTCTCTAATAGAGATACTTTCAATGTCACCACCACCTGAATTTTTGGAAAACATAGTCAGTTATCAAGATACTAGTATTGATATATACGTTAACAAAATTTTCATATCTCACATCCGATTTCTTTATCTGCTTCTGCTCCACTAATCGATATGTCTTTGATTCGTTTGCTTTCCAGTCCCATTTAAGGACACGTGGACGAGCAGTTGGATTGGTGGGAATCCAAAATGTGGTATGCTCGTATAACCATACCTGCATACATACGAAACACCATGTTAATCAAACTATAAACAGCACGGTTAGAATATTAAATGTCATGAGTCCAAATTACCTGAATTACCAACGAGCAGCCACCAAGGTACCTGCCACCCTTGCTGACTCTGTCTAGGTAATCTACGAGCCAGTCATACACTGCCATCGCCCAGTTATAGTTGCCAATGTTTCTTATGTCGTCGATGTAGGGCCAGAAGAGCTCGTCAGCTCGATGTGCGCTTTTTGTGAAAAGGACAGAGGCAAAAAGATGGAGGAGAACATATTTCACTGTCTTCTCTATCGAAACTTTATTGCGTTCTCTAACTAATGCTGTAATTTCATTCTCAATAGCCGATGCCTTGACGTTGGCCTCTGGAAATGGCCAGCCAGGCACTTTAGGTTGCGGTTTTGTCCTGTCGAATGACAGAACCCTCACCACGTCCATTCGCTCTCCACTAAGTGGCAGTCCTAATGCCAATGCCACATCTCTTGGAAGGAAGGGGACATTTATACTCCCTAACGTGAATGTGTTAGTGCCGGGAGTCCTCTTATCGTGGATAGCTCTTATGAGAGGCTTGTGCATGATAATGTCCTCCATGCCAAACAGATGTCGGAAAGGAGTCTTTTCTATGGCATGAAAATGGACTGGCTTGAACTTTATCCTGTCCATTGCCGATTTGAAAGAAGCTGGAGAACATCGTGCTGGGACGTATGGAGCCTGCAAAACAAATTACATCGCCAAAATATATGTGGTAAATGAATTAACTTACTATGATTGATACAATTAACAACATACACACTTACATCTGTTCCTCTCTTCTTCACAGCTGCAGTTTTCGTCTCCTCCCCTTCTAAACTCCTTTCTGTCCTTGTTGGAGGCTTTGTTACTTTCACTCTATCACTTTTTCGCATCACCATCTTTCAAGGCTTTGAATGGCTCCTGACCGGATAAAAACTGTATAACAATGAACAACCAAATCAAAATCACCGAGATCAATTCATAACCCAAAAACTCAGTTATATTGACAATCATTAAAATTCTCGTCCTCATCATCTCTAAAATAAATTACCAATAAAATCCAACCCATAGCAGAAACTCATATTCCCAATCAGTACTATTATGAAGAAAAGCTAGCTAGCAAACCAACAATTATTACAATTCTCATACTTACCTGAAAATATGTATCATGTCTGTAACCTCTAAGGTCTAGCTTCTTAGATATGAAGCAAAGCAAACAAGAAACAAAAGAGCTAACCAATAAGTGCAACGATCAGTGTTCTATATGAATTTTCTGAAAGCACAACAACAAGGACAAACCCCCAAAACAGATTAGGAGGTCTGTTAAAATTCTTATCCACATGGGCATCAGGCGAGTATTAGCTCACATGCATTTAAAAAAAAACTCATAGCATCAGACCTTTTAAGAAACAAAGCAGATAAGCACTAGCTATTGGAATTCAATGACCATCATTGGACCAATAATTTAATAAATGAAATCGAAGATAAAACAAGTGAACCATGACTGCTTCAACAATGAACATGGGTCTCCACATGGTATTAAAGAAGGCCCATCAACTATAAACTGTTCCCTCTACATGGTATTGAAGAAGGTGTTTTTGAAAACCCATTTCTCCACTCCACAAATTGTAAAAATAAAAGCCTAGCATAAACAAATAGCAGACGACCATTTGCATTTATTTTATTCCGTAGGTGGAAATGCAGTAACTGATATGTACATGAAATGAAATCGCATTTCTCCATTCCAAAAATTAACGTAAAAATTAAAATCTAGCATAAATGCAGAAGAAGGTCCTCAAGTTCAAAGGCATGGGTTTTCAGCTACAAAAAGGGGTTATAGGTACCTAAGGGAGGCTTCTCAAGGGCAACAGAGGGGAGCTATGCATGGTATTAGAGAAGGGATTATGGACCCTCAAATGGGGTAGAAGAAGTACCCTCGGAGGGTCCATCAAATTCAGAAGAAGGTCCTCAAGTTCAAAGGCATAGGTTTTCAGCTACAAAAAGGGGTTATTAGTACCTAAGGGAGGCTTCTCAAGGGCAACAGAGGGGAGCTATGCATGGTATTAGAGAAGGGATTATGGGCCCTCAAATGGGGTAGGAGAAGTACCCTCGGAGGGTCCATCAAATCCAGAAGAAGGTCCTGAAGTTCAAAGGCATGGGTTTTCAGCTACAAAAAAGGGGTTATTAGTACCTAAGGGAGGCTTCTCAAGGGCAACAGAGGGGAGCTATGCATGGTATTAGAGAAGGGATTATGGGCCCTCAAGTGGGGTAGGAGAAGTACCCTCGGAGGGTCCATCAAATCCAGAAGAAGGTCCTGAAGTTGAAAGGCATGGGTTTTCAGCTACAAAAAAGGGGTTATTAGTACCTAAGGGAGGCTTCTCAAGGGCAACAGTGGGGACCTATGCATGGTATTAGATAAGAGATTATGGGCCCTCATATGGGGTAGAAGAAGTACCCTCGGAAGGTCCATCAAATCCAGAAGAAGGTCCTGAAGTTCAAAGGCATGGGTTTTCAGGTACAAAAAAGGGGTTATTAGTACCTAAGGGAAGCTTCTCAAGGGCAACAGAGGGGAGCTATGCATGGTATTAGAGAAGGGATTATGGGCCCTCAAATGGGGTAGGAGAAGTACCCTCGGAGGGTCAATCAAATCCAGAAGAAGGTCCTCAAGTTCAAAGGCATGGGTTTTCAGCTACAAAAAAGGGGTTATTAGTACGTAAGGGGGCTTCTCAAGGGCAATAGAGGGGAGCTATGCATGGTATTAGAGAAGGGATTATGGTCCCTCAAATGGGGTAGAAGAAGTACCCTCGGAGGGTCCATCAAATCCAGAAGAAGATCCTCAAGTTCAAAGGCATGGGTTTTCAGCTACAAAAAATGGGTTATTAGTACCTAAGGGAGGCTTCTCAAGGGCAACAGAGGGGAGCTATGCATGGTATTAGAGAAGGGATTATGGGCCCTCAAATGGGGTAGGAGAAGTACCCTCGGAGGGTCCATCAAATCCAGAAGAAGGTCCTGAAGTTGAAAGGCATGGGATTTCAGCTACAAAAAAGGGGTTATTAGTACGTAAGGGGGGCTTCTCAAGGGCAATAGAGGGGAGCTATGCATGGTATTAGAGAAGGGATTATGGGCCCTCAAATGGGGTAGAAGAAGTACCCTCGGAGGGTCCATCAAATCCAGAAGAAGGTCCTCAAGTTCAAAGGCATGGGTTTTCAGCTACAAAAAGGGGGTTATTAGTACCTAAGGGAGGCTTCTCAAGGGCAACAGAGGGGAGCTATGCATGGTATTAGAGAAGGGATTATGGGCCATCAAATGGGGTAGGAGAAGTACCCTCGGAGGGTCCATCAAATCCAGAAGAAGGTCCTCAAGTTCAAAGGCATGGGTTTTCAGCTACAAAAAGGGGTTATTAGTACCTAAGGGAGGCTTCTCAAGGGCAACAGAGGGGAGCTATGCATGGTATTAGAGAAGGGATTATGGGCCCTCAAATGGGGTAGGAGAAGTACCCTCGGAGGGTCCATCAAATCCAGAAGAAGGTCCTCAAGTTCAAAGGCATGGGTTTTCAGCTACAAAAAAGGGGTTATTAGTACCTAAGAGAGGCTTCTCAAGGGCAACAGAGGGGAGCTATGCATGGTATTAGAGAAGGGATTATGGGCCCTCAAATGGGGTAGGAGAAGTACCCTTGGAGGGTCCATCAAATCCAGAAGAAGGTCCTGAAGTTCAAAGGCATGGGTTTTCAGCTACAAACAAGGGGTTATTAGTACCTAAGGGAGGCTTCTCAAGGCCAACAGAGGGGAGCTATGCATAGTATTAGAAAAGGGATTATGGGCCCTCAAATGGGGTAGGAGAAGTACCCTTGGAGGGTCCATCAAATGCAGAAGAAGATCCTGAAGTTCAAAGGCATGGGTTTTCAGCTAGAAAAAAGGGGTTATTAGTACGTAAGGGGGGCTTCTCAAGGGCAATAGAGGGGAGCTATGGATGGTATTAGAGAAGGAATTATGGGCCCTCAAATGGGGTAGGAGAAGTACCCTTGGAGGGTCCATCAAATCCAGAAGAAGGTCCTGAAGTTCAAAGGCATGGGTTTTCAGCTACAAAAAAGGGGTTATTAGTACGTAAGGGGGGCTTCTCAAGGGCAACAGAGGGGACCTATGGATGGTATTAGAGAAGGGATTATGGGCCCTCAAATGGGGTAGAAGAACTACCCTTGGAGGGTCCATCAAATACAGAAAATGGTCCTGAAGTTCAAAGTCATGGGTTTTCAGCTACAAAAAAGGGGTTACTAGTACCTAAGTGGGGCTTCTCAAGGGCAACCGAGGGGAGCTATGCATGGTATTAGAGAAGGGATTATGGGCACTCAAATGGGGTAGAAGAAGTACCCTTGGAGGGTCCATAAAATCCAGAAGAAAGTCCTGAAGTTGAAAGTCATGGGTTTTCAGCTACAAAAAAGGGGTTATTAGTACCTAAGGGGGGCTTCTCAAGGGCAATAGAGGGGAGCTATGCATGGTATTAGAGAAGGGATTATGGGCCCTCAAATGGGGTAGGAGAAGTACCCTTGGAGGGTCCATCAAATCCTAGAAGAAGTCGCCATAGAGGGGCCATCAACTGCCCAACATGGTCCCCAAGTTCACAGAAAAGGGTTTCCAGCTACCTAGGTGGGGTTACTAGTACCAAAAGAGGGTTTTCAAGGCCAATATAGGGGAGCTCTACATGGTTTTCAAGAAGGTGTTTTTGAAATCCCATTTCTCCACTCGACAAATTGTAATATTAAAAGCCTAGCATTAACATATGTACATGAAACGAAATCGCATTTCTCCATTCCACAAATTAACGTCAAAAATTAAACCCTAGCATCAACAAATACCGTAGCATGCAACTCTATTTTACTCTGTAGGTGGATACGCATATATGAAATGAAATCCCATCTCTCCATTTCACAAATTAATGTACATAATAAAACCCTAGAATAAATAAACAGCAGAACGTTTCTCCATTTCACAAATTAATGTCAAACATAAAACCCTAGCAGCAATAAACAACATTTACAAGCATTTACAACTATTTTACTCTGTAGGAGGAAATGCAGTAACTGACATGTATATGAACTGAAAAAAATTAAAAACATATTGCATGATTCCCCCCCCCTTTTGCATCTCTCTCAACCTCATTTTCCTTTTAAAAAGTAAATAAAAATGAGATTGAATAAAGTAAGGGAAGAAAACGACGTACCAGGTAGGGTTTCCTTCAAATGCGAGGTTTGATACGTGCTTCCCCTTGGTCGAGATCGCCGGAGGAGAGGACGAAAAACAGATGGTCGAGATCGCCAACGAGAGGAGAGAAGAGGGAAGACAGAAAACTTAAAAGCTTTTTTTATTTCTCTACGTCATTTCACTCGGTTTCTGCCAGAGGGGCATTCTCGTCATCCGAAATTTTCAAAACCAAATTTTGACCCCCTTCGGTCATTTTCAACAAACACTTGACCCCTCTGATATTATGCCTTTTATTTGTCCCCCTTATATCAAATTTTGACCCCGTTCGAAATTTTCAGAAGATGGTCCTTAAGATCAAAGTCATGGGTTTTCAGCTACAAAAATGGGGTTACTAGTACCTCAGGTGGGCTTCTCATGGGCAATATAGGGGACCTGTGCATGGGGTAGCAGAAGAATCCATGGAGGGTCCATCGAATCCAGAAGATGGTCCTCAAATTCAAACTCAGGGGTTTTCAGCTACATAAATGGGGTTACTAGTACCCAAGGGGGGCTTCTCATGGGTTTTCAGCTACCGAGGTAGGGTTACTAGTACCTAAAGAGGGTTTTGAAGGGCAATATAGGGGTTTTTGAAGAAGGTGTTTTTGAAATCCCATTTCTCCACTCCAGAAATTGAAAAAATAAAAGCCGAGCATAAACAAATAGCAGTCGAGCATTTGCATTTATTTTACTCTGTAGGTGGAAATGCGGTAAGTGATATGTACATGAAATGAAATCGCATTTCTCCATTCCACAAATTAACGTAAAAAAATAAAACCCTAGCATAAATCCAGAAGATGGTCCTTAAGATCAAAGTCATGGGTTTTCAGCTACAAAAATGGGGTTACTAGTACCTAAGGGGGGCTTCTCATGGGCAATATAGGGGACCTGTGCATGGGGTAGTAGAAGAATCCATGGAGGGTCAATCGAATCCAGAAGATGGTCCTCAAATTCAAACTCAGGGGTTTTCAGCTACATAAATGGGGTTACTGTGGACCCCGATCCGAGAGGACGAGTGCGGCGAGGGACGCGAGGTCCCCACAGCAATCCTCAAAGATCTCCACAATGTGAAGGAGAGCTCTGCCAAGGAACTCTCGAAATGGATGCCACTCTCACAGCATAGCATGAGTGGCGATATAAAAAGAAAGAGATATATTTTGATCCGGTGCCAGGGCTCGAAACCGAGACATACCTAAAATAAACTCAGAGTCGCCATCCATGGACACGCCATGGAACCAAAACAAATGCTCTGTTTGCAATGGATAACCAGAGATACAAAAGGTCCGTGCCTGGTGATGAATGGAGAAGGTACGAAGAGCGCCCCCAATTCGCCCGAGTGCGAACACTTGGTCTCTTATGCCATTTATTATTAACCTCGAAGAGTTTGGGTAAAAATCATGTGAAATGGGAACAATCCTCAGGAGTCGTCTACCTAAGCATGCATTTCCTGAGAATAGAAATAATAAGCACACAAAAAATAAATAAAAGAGGTGCCACCTAAATATTGCTAGGTTATGAGTGACATACCTAACTGGTGTCTAAGTTCTGATGGACATACACATGCGAGCTACAGCTAAAGGTATAGGTCTGCACAAGAAAGTAAGAAAACACAACAAAATACACAATATAACAACACAACAAATCCTAAGACTCTAAACGAGTTAGCCCGAGTCCTCGGATGGTCTGATGTTCATCCAAAGAAGCCTACGTATCCCCGCCTCCACGAGAATCAAGGCAACGTAGTTCTTCGCACCTATTCTAAACTAGGATGCCTAAGACACCTAGACCTCTATCTTAGACTCGATCTAAAAGACCGGACTAGTTATTAAAGCTTCATGTACGATTATTTAAATTCCAGATGGATTGTAGATTTTAGGACACCCTATATGTCCTAGCTAAATGCAGGTTAGCCCTAAGCTAATGCAGGTGGTTCCTACAACCTATGTGTAACTAGGCTGTGCATCCTAAGGAAAACAATGGGATCACTAACGCATCCTAGACCTAGTCATCAGTCAGCGATGTGAATCGCCAACTGACTGGACGGAGGCGCTCCTATAACTCTAGGACAAACCCCTAACTCTAAAACAAACACAAACAAGCACACAACAAATCCAAGACAAACTCCTAACTCTAAAACTCTCTATCTAGGAGAAAATCCTAACTCTAGAGGAAGAGCCTTTTGAAAATACGGTTTTAAAGAAAAAGGGGTAAAGAATTTATTTACAAAGTTTGGCTGGACTTGGGATATAAATCCCAAGCTGCACTACGTACCTCGTGGAAGAGGATCAAGCCAACGTAGTTCGAAAATCGAACTCTCAAACTACGCTTCTAAAAGAAACACTTAACACTTTAGATTTTTTAAGGTTTTTTATGTTTTTCAAATGTTTTTGATATTTTTAAAGTTTTCAAATGTTTTTGAGTTTCAAATTTCTAATGTTTTTGGATTTTTAAAGCTTTTCCAATGCTCTGGACCTTTAAATGTTTTCAATCTTAAAGGGAACACGCAAGTAATACCACAAACTAGGGCAAAGCCCTAAATCTAAAGGGGAAACCCCGAACAAGCAACTAGCGTCTCAAAGAGACGAACCACAACACGTAAAGAAGTGCCCCAAGAACAGAGAAAACGATCCAAGATCCCAAGCAAGCAAAGCTCTAACAAGACTGAGTTAGTCTCTAATCAAAGTGAAGAAAAAGGTTATCAAATAAACTCAGATTTCCATTCAATTATTATAAAAATAAATCAAGTGTTAAGCAAAGAAGAATTTTCAATTAAAAAAATACACAACCTATAGCAATCATAAAATGATAAACAACATAAATTAGTCCAGACCAGCCGCTGGATAGCCTAATAAAGCAAAAACAATATCAAACACTTCTATGCCCAACCACAAACACCACCCCAATATGGGGATGAAATCAGATGATGCTAAAGTAATCATCTGATATCATAATACACATGATATTATTTCTAATCCCGCCTTGAAATCAGACAGTACTCATGTCGATAATATCGAATAGAGTAGTCATCTAATCTCCTTCTTTCCTAAAACAATTTATTTAAATAAAATTAAACAAATATGATAAGCTTCAAGATAATCTCACCTGAACAGTCCATTCATTATTGTCTTCAGAACCTAACTCAATGCTTAAGATAAGAAGAGTATTAGAAATATCAAAAGATTATGATAATTCCAATTAGTAAAAATTTCAGTGCATACAGGGGATATCAATTTGTGCAGATCCAAGTGCGAAGCGGTGAGCCACAAAACATAAAGACGGGCTCCAAGTAACCTTATCATTGCCCTCAAACCGCCAGTTAGCTGAAATCCCGTGCTCTTTTTTTTCTTTTTTTTATCTTAGGAAAATCCAAATGAAGAACAAAGCAATTAATACTTTACCACAGATTTGAAACTTCAAAATCTTGACCACCTAAGAGGTTACCAAAATGATTTGCAACGAAGGAAGCTCATCTATATCCTTAGAATCTCATTAATCAAGCCACCCTTATTACTCCTTCATATTTTTATCTTGACATTCATATGCAAAAAGAGAAAACTCCTGGACTTATTAAAGGAAGAAATTATTATCACGATAGCAGGTGCTAATGGTCGAGCATATAAAGAAAAATCAAGGGATTAAAATCAGCGAAGCCGCAAAATGCAGAATCAATGGGAGGATAAACTGATATAAACCACTTCCAAAACTAATGAGCAGCTCTGTCAATTCAAACTTATGCTTCAAAAGAAAGAAAACTAAGACCAACCTGGAAGACTATCAAATCCGAAATCAATGAACCATGGAGTGGAGACCAGGGGACTGGCCAAACAAAACCAACTTAAACTTCATGAACTTCTAAGCATAAAAACATATATGGGTATCTCATGCCATCCATACGAGCATAATAACAATGCCAACAAACAATTTTTAATAATTCCTACAGATGTAAAATCGAATTCTCCCCCACTATATTGAACTTACAGATATTCAGAGGCAATACTTGAGAAAACCAAATCGATGACCCTAATTTGGATCCAAATCTCAACATCTATAACATGACAATTCCCACCCAAAAATCTAAATCTAGATCCAGACCACGAGATTCACAAAAACATGAAAATTCCCGTTAAAAGAAAACTAGATCTGGATCCAAACCCCACCATTCACAGAAATAAGCTAATAAGCTGAAATTTTCAATCAAAAGCTAGATCCAGATCCAAATTAAAATGCTAAAATATGCTATGAATGCAAGTGATCCAAATCAAGATTTCCTAAGCATCCAAACAAACCCCTTATAGCGAAGAAAATACATATTTAAACAAAATTTGAACAAATTACCTGATGAAGGAATCTATGCATCCATACTTCAAGCCTCTCTTCTCCTTGCTATCCTCGAATCAGACACTTGATTCTCTTATAAACTGATGACAGATCTAATAATGGTATTAGTGATGGTCGGATTCTGGCAAAAATTCTCGCCGGAATCAATGGAGGTTGATATGGGTTTGATGGTGGCTGTAATTGAAGAGATAAGGGGAAACATGGGATAGGTTCTTGGGATGGGTTTTGGAGATAGGGGTAGAGGAAGATAGTAGGTGGAGATAGATGGCTGAGATGAAGATGAAAAGAAAATAGAGAAATGAGAATGGGTTTTAGTGGTGGGAAGAGTGACCGGAGAACAGAATGGGGTGGCTGGATTCCGAGAAAAGGCGGTGGTGTTGGTGGTAGATGGTGGCTGAACCGAGGGTTTGGCAGAGGAAGAAAATAGGGTATGAAGTGGGTTTCAAATGGGGATAATGGTGGTAGATTAAAGAAATGGGTTTGCAAAGGAATCAGAAATTAGCTATGGAATGGGGTTTGGATCTGTTGGGAATAGGTTTTGGAGAGTGGTAGTGGGCGAAAATGGGGGAAAGGGTTAATGGCCGGAGCTCCGACGAGCTAACCGGAGAAGACGAAGGAGTGGTGGTGAGTTGAACATGGATTTTGGTCAAGAAAATGAAATGGGTTTTGCAGATGGGGAAGATGATGATGGTGGTTGGTGGTGGAGATAGGGATGGGAAGAAGATGGGTGGTGAAGAGGGTTTGGGTGAAAATCCAATCGGAACTTGGAGGTAGGAGAGATGGAGCCGGAGGAGATGGCCGGTAAATGGAGATGGTGGTCGGAGTTACAGAGGTGGAAGAGATGGCTGGTGATGGTGGTTATGGGAGTGAGGTGCGGCTGAGAGGAGACGGCTGCAAATCTGGTTGGAGGTGGCGGTGGGATTTGGCTGGAGCTCCGGCAGGAGTGAGGTAGGAAATGGGGAAAAAGAAGAAGAAGAAGAAGAAGAAGAAGAAGAAGAAAAACAAGATGGAGGTGGAAGAAGGGTGGTGATGGTGGTGGGATTCGGCCGTGAGTTGCAGAGGATGAGGATGGTGGCGGTTGTGGAGTGAAATGGCAGAGGAGATGGGGATTTAGGAAAAGAGGGTTGCTGAGATGTGGTGGCTGTGCCGATGATGGCGGTGGAGGAGTAATCCAACGGCGGCTCCCTCTTCCCCTCTACCTCTCTCTCAGCTTCTCCCTTATGCGGCTGCAGAAAATCCCTCTCCCTTTTTTTTTCCTTTTTTTTTTTCGAACCCTAATTCGTTTCCCTTTTAAGGGAAACGATATACTCATACACACCCCTCCATTTCCCTAAGACAGCCACCTCCTAATGCATTTATAACTACTCCTTTGCACAAGGGGGGCGGCTGGGCAAAACAGACCCAAAGGGAAATGATATATTTGACCCCCCCTTTCTTTGCTCTGGACAGCCCTCCCTAATCCATTTACAAACATCTTTTTGTACTAGCAGGGGGTGGTCCCAAGCAGAAAACAGGGGGAAATATTCCCAGCTATACATGATTCCTAACCCTCTGATCTGATCTAATGGCCACAAAAGATTGCTTGCGAGAGAAGCAACATAAATTCCCAAGAATGCCCTTTTTTACATGGAAAAAGACGTATTTCACCTCCGCCCTTCTGAACTTGTACCACGACACTTTCCGAGGTTTGCTCGCTGGGCAAATTAGCTCGGATTTCGACGAAAATTTGCAGAGACCTCGGTGGGAACCTAAGCTAGCCCAAGGTGCAATTTGGGACTCCAACGCACTGATTTGGAAAAGTTAAGCACAAAACATGGAGGTGCAGGTCACGGTCAAAATGGGGTGTCTACAGTTACTAGTACCTAAGGGGGGCTTCTCATGGATTTTCAGCTACCGAGGTTGGGTTATTAGTACCTAAAGACGGTTTTGAAGGGCAATATAGGGGTTTTTGAAGAAGGTGTTTTTGAAATCCCATTTCTCCACTCCAGAAACTGAAAAAATAAAAGCCTAGCATAAACAAATAGCAGACGAGCATTTGCATTTATTTTACTCTGTAGGTGGAAATGCGGTAAGTGATATGTACATGAAATGAAATCGTATTTCTCCATTCTAGAAATTAACATAAAAAAATAAAACCCTAGCATCAACAAATACCATAGCATGCAACTCTATTTTACTCTGTAGGTGGATACGAATATATGAAATGAAATCCCATCTCTCCATTTCACAAATTAATTTACAAAAGAAAACCCTAGAATAAAAAAACAGCAGAACGTTTCTCCATTTCACAAATTAAAACAGAAAACCCTAGCAACAACAAACAGCATTTACAAGCATTTACAACTACTTTTACTCTGTAGGAGGAAATGCAGTAACTGACATCTATATGAACTCAAATGCCATAGAAAACGGTTGAAAAACGATTTCCCCCCCCCCCTTTTGCATCTCTCTCAACCTGATTTTCCTTTTAAAATTTCAAAAAATAAGAGATTGAATAAAGGAAGGGAACGAAACGACGTACCAGGTAGGGTTTCCTTCAAATGCGAGGTTTAATACGTGCTTCACCTTCGTCGAGATCGCCGGACAGATTGCCGGAGAGATTGCCGTAGAGATCGCCGGAGGAGAGGACGGAAAAAAAAAAAAAAACGCAGACGGGAGGAGAGAAGAGGGAAGAGAAACAGAGGGAAAAAAGTCAAAAACTGAAATGCTTTTTTATTTTTAAAAGTCATATCACCTGTTTCTGCCAGAGGGGCATTCTCGTCATTGAAAATTTTGAAAACCAAATTTCGACCCCCTTCTGTCATTTCCAGCATACACTTGACCCCTCTGATATTATTTCTTTTATTTGTCCCCCCTCTGTCAAATTTTAAAAAAATAACTAGGACGACTATATGGGCTTACGCCATATAAAATCTCCTTAATGACATCATGCGAGTGGGGCCCACGGTAAAATAGATATTAGGAAATGTTATCAGCAATACTACTGTATTTTGATGAGCGCACTCTCACTTTATTAAAAGTACGGTATGATCTGCACCATAGGATGATCCAAACCGTCCATTAGATGGGCCACAGCCTAAATAGGTTGTGCCACAAAAATCATTTCCAGCCCTCCGATCTAAATCTGAATGTTAGGGGTTGATCCTAACCTTCTATAGATCGGAGGGTTAGAAATCAACCTATGGAAATAATTTTTCTGGCACAACCTATTTAGTCTGTGGCCCATCTAATGGATGGTTTGGATCATGCTATGTTGCGGGCCATACTGTACTTTTCATAAAGGTGAGGAGTGCCATCGTAAAAATACAGGAGTGCTGATAACATTTCCCATATTGGGAAATTTACGCGCTGTATTTGTCTTCCGGTTACCTACTTCTTTAAATTGCCCCCACAAACTCTCTTTCACGTCATTCCTCGCTAATAAAACAAAAAAAAGATCCTCTCTCTCTCTCTCTCCCTCTCTCTCTCTCTCTCCATCTCTCTCTGAGATTTCTAGGGTTTCTCTGTAAGTAAATGGCACTGAACTTTCTATCTCATGAGGTATCTGACCTCTGCCTGGGAAAACCACCGCTAAAATCACTGCCTAAATCGGCTACAGTCGGAGAAGCGTTATCGGCGTTGAAGAAATGCGGGGAGAGTTACCTTAGCGTGTGGAACTGCGACCATAACTCGCCGGAAAAAGCTCCGGTGTCAGATTCCGGCGAGTGTATCTGCATCGGGAAGGTTTGCATGGTTGATATTGTCTGCTACCTCTGCCGAGAAGAGAACATCTTGAGTCCTGCCTCTGCTCTCAAATCGCCTCTCTCCGATCTCCTTCCGAAACTTCCAGGGCTTGTACGGCATGTTGAACGCCATTGCAGGTTAGGATTCGTTAGATCTAGGGCTTAGGTTTCGAAATTTGTTATTTTTCTTTGATTTTCACTTATTTCTTGTCACGAAGAATTTTTTATTTTTATTTTTTTTTGCATTTTCTTTTGAAATTTGGATGTTCTTGAAGATTTTCTAGTGAAAGATGTCGTTCGTGCTGATTAGATTTTTAAGGTTTGTTATGCTGTGGTGTGTTCTGATTTCCCTGTTTTCGAAGAAAAATCTTCGGTTATTTTTTCTCTCAGTTTCATTTGTTTCCGGAAGATTTTTTTTTCTGCTCTGTTTTTTTTTTTTTTTTGGGATTTTCTTTTCAAATTTGGATGTTCTTGGATTTTTTTAGTGAAAGACGCCTTTTGTGATCAAATTCTCAGTTTTTCTGGTGATTTTTGCTTCTGTATTTCAGAAGATTAGATTAGGACATGTTAAGTGGCATTGCAGGTTAGGATTCGTGAGATCTAGTGCTTAGATGTTGAATGTTCTTGGAGCTTTTTAGTGAAAAATCGTTCATGCTGGAATTCTCAGTTTTTTTCAGTGATTTTTGCTTCTGTATTTCAGAAGATTAGATTTTTAAGGTTTTTAAGATTAGATTTCAGAACATCTTGAGCCCTGTCTCTTCTCTCAAATCGCCTCTCTCCAATCTCTCAACGTTTTGGGGCTCGTATTGCTTGTTGAACTGAGGATTAGTGAGATCTAGGGCTTATAGAAATTTGTTATTTATCTTTTAGTTTCTTGTCAGGAAGATTTTTTTTTCTGGATTTTTTTTAGTGAAATTCTTTGTTCGTGCTGTGATTTGCAGCTTTTTCTTGTATTTTTGCTTCTGTATCTTAGAAGATTAGATTGTTGAGGTGTTTGTCTATGGTTTGCTCTTATTTTCGATGAATTGAGACGTTTCTGGAGGATTTTGCATTAAACTCATTGATGACGACGGGTACCGGATTTTTCGCCCTAATTTTTTCATTGTCGAGTACATTTTTCCCGATTTGTGACTCCGTTTGGTTGCCGGGTTTTTTTCTTTTCCTGAGATTTATGTGGGTAAAGGTAGGAGAGAAAGGAGGGGACAAGCATTAATTAGAGAAAGATATTAGGATCAGTGGAAGAAAGAAGGTTGAGAGAGAAAAAAAGAGAGACCAACATTTTCAAACCAAGATTTTGCTGATGTCACCAAGATTTTTTCATTTCTTTGCCTTTTCAACTGATGTCGGCTCAGGTTTGGGTTCACGGTGTTGGGGGTGTGGAAATATCAATTACATGCTTACTATTTATTTTTCAGATGTAATTAATATTTCCACACCTTGCTAATAGTATGGCTAATAGTCCATGCTATTAGCACGGGTCTGTGGAAAGTTCCTCAGACCCCGACCTAAGCCAAGTTTTATTCTTTGAAGACTTTTTCTTATTTCTTTTTCCTTTTTTCTTTTTTGCGTTTGAATTTTGAACGATTTTCTGTTTGGTGGGCTTAACTTATTCCCATAAAAAAACCATTTTTGGGATACTCTGTTCTGTTTTTTTCCAAACAGAATATTTTCCTCATTCCATGAGCTTTTTACATACATCTTTGCTCTTGATTTTCTCCCTTAATTCTCAGTAGATTCTTATTCCATAACTAATGAAAACCTCTCTCTTTTTTTCTATTTTCACAGTTTGTTAGAAGCTCTAGATCTGATTCTCGAAGGAGCACAAAACCTAATCGTTCCAATCCAAAGCAAAAGAAAAAAGCTTCAAAAAAATAACTCAATTCTCAATTCAACCCACTCCAACTATCTTGAATTCTGCTGTCTGACTCAAGAAGACATAATCAGATTCTTCCTCAACTGCATCGGAATCTTCTCTCCGATCCCCGCCCTCTCCATCGCCTCCCTCGGCATTATCCGTACCGATATCCTAGCCGTCGGATACCATGATTCCGCATTATCTGCCGTCGATTCAATCGCCCTCGCCCTCTCAGAACAAACCTCAGTCGCCGTAATCTCCCCCGACGGTACCCTCATCGGCGAGATCTCCCCCTCAACTCTCGCCGCCTGTGATGAGACCATTGCTCCGGCGATTATCGCCCTCTCCGCTGGCGAACTCATGGCCTACATTGACTGTGGTGGCCCACCAGAGGACCTTGTTAGGACTCTGAAGTTGAGGTTGAGAGAGGGGAATTTAGAAGGGATGTTAGAGATATTAGGCGAATTCTCTAATTCTTCATCATTTTCATCATCCTCTGAAGAGGATGATTCTTCTGTGGAGTCTTTGCCGGAGATAAGGAGGTATAGTAGGACGAGGAGCTACTCGGCGAGGATGATCCGACGGTCTGAAGCGATTGTATGCCATCCGGGGAGCTCCATTGTTGCGGTGATGATCCAGGCGCTCGCGCACAGGGTGAATTATGTGTGGGTTATTGAAGATGATGATAATTTGGTTGGAATTGTTACTTTTTCTGATGTTTTGAAAGTTTTCCGGGAGCATTTACAGTCGTCCGAGTAGAAGAGTAGTGGAGCTGTAAGCTGAGGGAAGGATTTGTGAATATTGTTGTTGAAGTTTTTTATGGGATTTGTGTGTTTTTGTGCCTTTTTTTAGTTTGGTGTTGAAAAATAACAAAAGAGTTTCTCTTGATAGGGATATGGGATATTCTGGAATCAGTCTTAAACTTGAAGAAAATAAAATTAAAAGCAAAGTGGACAAGCTCCGATGATCCTACATGGTGGAGATGATTTTTTTCCTCCTAAATCCAACTAACATTATATCATAACATTTCTTTAACACCCTACTGAAAACAAAAAGAAGAAAAGAATATGGATTACTTGTTCCTTACTCCAGCTGAACTAAGGCAAACTTACCGATGTTCTTTCCAGGGAGGGGGTGGGGAAGAAGAATATGGATTACGTGAACCTTTTGATGCATAAGATGGAGAGCTGTGCCCCAACAGAGCTCCTCCCCATTGAGACCTTTTACACGGTCGAATGCATATAGATATGCCATGCTCCTAAGTATCCCGTATCATAAGATCCTAACCCTTCAATTCAGTCACAAAGGTGTGTGTGTGTGTGTTTACGGCAAACTTAACATGCAAGAGAGATGATTTTCAGGGTTCGTGGGGGATTCTCTCAATTTAACAAGCTGTCATGAACTATTTTTTCTTTTATGAATGGAGAAAAACTACAGCAGTTTTCACTGATGTCTACTATTTAACATCAAGAAAAGCAGCTAGAGTATAATCCAGTAGAAGGTTGGCAAAAATCAGGTGAATTTCCCTCACTGAATTCGAAAAATTCAGCAAAAACTATATATAAAAACATAAAGTTGATGAACAAATTACAAGAATAAATGATATCGCGAAGTTATCATGATATTTTTGTGATATTATCAATGTTAAAATAAAATACGAAGAAATTTAAATGGTTTTTCAAAATCTTGGGAAAAATTAGGATTTTATTTTTTTTTCAAAAAAATCACAAAGCATCCTGAATTTTATGAAATATCGAAGAAAACTCTAGGGTTTGGAGCAATCTCTCTACAACAAAGATGGGCATGTCAAAGAAAACTCTAGGGTTGGGAGCAATCTCTCTACAACAAAGATAGACAAGGCCTTTCTAACTTCAAATAGATATTGCTTGAAAAATAAATAAAATGCAGACATTATTATACAAAAGTTTACCGAGCTCCCATCCATGCAATTAAAGTATCCCTGAAACTCACCTGCTTTCAGCTGCCTCTTGCATCTCTGTGGGTACCACTATTTCAATTGGATCAACGCATACTCTCGATGGTCACACCCAAGTTTCACCCTCTCATTGTCTCCGAACCCAAATATCAGCCCCTTTTTTATACAACAGTGTGGTATTGACCTGCACTTATTTGAGAAAGTGATGAGCTCTTAGGCTATCAAGAACACGTTGTGACTCTTTCGGAGAGGTTCCTGTCAGAAATGCCTACTGCCTTTCACAGTCTTGTATGTAGTCATTAAGTCACCAGGGAGAAATATAGTTTTCTTTGAAAAAGTAGCAAATATACATTTCAATAAACAACAGTCCACTAGAGTTTATCATGGACAGAGTGTAGTTTTGTATGAGATATTGGTAAAGCTTCCGAGCATTCCTAACCAAGAGATTCAAAGTCTTCAATTTCCTCTTAAAAACGGCTTCCCGTACCAATTGAAATTTGATAACTTTGCCGTACGTACATGCAGTGTTGTACACAGCTACCATATACAAGACCAACCCAACATATTGTTGATAATGAAATAACAATGACACTGACACGGTTGTATCCGAAAGGGTTCTTCGGCGATTGTATAGATCTAGAAATTCTTGCTCTTTTTTATTTATTTTATTTGAAAAACATATATTTTGATCTACACCACGAGCGAGGGAACGCACAAGCTCGATCAAGCACGGAATCGTCGGATGCTTTGATCCACACCATGAGCAAGGAGACGTAAGAGCACGATCAATCGTGAAATCAAAGTGATGATGTTCTTGCATTCAACAAGAAATTGAGAAATGGAAGATATGGAACAAAGACTAAGACACTAATCCTGAAATTCCATCATCTTAAGAAAAAAGACGAAAGATAAAGTGCCAAGCTCTATTTCAAATTTCTCTCTGATGTGAATCTTTCCAATAATGTCAATTCCAAACTTATACATATGAGAGGGGAAGAAGCATTATATATGCAGTCTCTAATGCAACATATGAGAGGGAAAGAAGCAAAAATGTGTTCCTCGTCATGGTCTATGGCAGATTCAAAGGGTAAAATAATTCTTGCTCTTTTTTATTTATTTTCTTTGAAAAACATAAACTTTGATCTACACCACGAGCGAGTGAACACACAACCTCGATCAAGCACGGAATCGTCGGATGCTTTGATCCACACCATGAGCAAGGAGACGTAAGAACTCGATCAATCGTGAAATCAAAGTGATGATGTTCTTGTATTCAACAAAAAATTGAGAAATTTAAGATATGGAACAAAGATTAAGACACTAATCTTGAAATTCCATCATCTTAAGAAAAAAGATGAAAGATAAAAGTTCCAAGCTCTCTTTCAAATTTCTCTCTAATGGGAATCTTTCGAAAAATTTCAAATCTAAACTTATACATATGAGAGGGGAAGAAGCCTTATATAGGCAGCCTCTAATGCAACATATGAGAAGGAAAGAAGCAAAAATGTGTTCCTCGTCATGGTCTATGGCAGATTCAAAGGGTAAAACAATTCTTGCTATTTTTTATTTATTTTCTTTGAAAAAGATAAATTTTGATCTACACCACGAGCGAGGAGACTCACAAGCTCGATCAAGCACGGAATCGCCGGATGCTTTGATCCACACCATGAGCAAGGAGACATAAGAGCTCGATCAATCGTGAAATCAAAGTGATGATGTTCTTGCATTCAACAAAAAATTGAGAAATGGAAGATTTGGAACAAATATTAAGACACTAATCTTGAAATTTCATCATCTTAAGAAAAAAGACAAAAGATAAAAGTGCCAAGCACTATTTCAAATTTCTCCCTAATGAGAATCTTTCCAAAAATTTCAATTCCAAACTTGTACATATGAGAGGGGAAGAAGCCTTATATAGGCAGCCTCTAATGCAACATATGAGAGGGAAAGCAGCAAAAATGTGTTCATCACCATCGTCTATGGCAGATTCAAAGGGTAAAACAATTCTTGCTGTTTTTATTTATTAGCTTAGAAAACATAAATTTTAATCTACACCACGAGCGAGGGGACGCACAAGCTCGATCAAGCACGGAATCGTCGGATGCTTTCATCCACACCATGAGCAAGGAGACGTAAGAGCTCGATCAATCGTGAAATCAAAGTGATGATGTTCTTACATTCAACAAGAAATTGAGAAATGGAAGATATGAAACAAATATTAAGACACTAATCTTGAAATTCCATCATCTTAAGAAAAAAGAGGAAAGATAAAAGTGCCAAGCACTAATTCAAATTTCTCGCCAATGGGAATCTCTCCAAAAATTTCAATTCCAAACTTATACACATGAGAGGGGAAGAAGACTTATATAGGCACCCTCTAATGCAACATATGAGAGGGAAAGAAGCAAAAATGTGTTCCTCACCATCGTCTATGGCAGATTCAAAGGGTAAAACAATTCTTGCTCTTTTTTTTTATTTTCTTTGAAAGACATAAATTTTGATCTACACTACGAGCGACGAGACGCACAAGCTCGATCAAGCACGGAATCTCCGGATGCTTTCATCCACACCATGAGCAAGGAGGCGTAAGAGCTCGATCAATCGTGAAATCAAAGTGATGATGTCCTTGCATTCAACAAGAAATTGAGAAATTAAAGATTTCGAACAAAGATTAAGACACTAATCTTGAAATTCCATCATCTTAAGAAAAAAGACGAAAGATAAAAGTGCCAAGCTCTATTTCAAATTTCTCTCAAATGAGAATCTTTCCAAAAATTTCAATTCCAAACTTATACATATGAGAGGGGAAGAAGCCTTATATAGGCATCCTCTAATGCAACATATGAGGGGGAAAGAAGCAAAAATGTGTTCCTCGTCATGGTCTATGACAGATTCAAAGGGTAAAACAATTCTTGCTCTTTTTTATTTATTTTCTTTGAAAAACATAAATTTTGATCTACACCACGAGCGAGAGGACTCACAAGCTCGATCAAGCACGGAATCGTCGGATGCTTTGATCCACACCACGAGCAAGGAGACGTAAGAACTCGATCAATCGTGAAATCAAAGTGATGATGTTCTTGCATTCAACAAAAAATTGAGAAATGGAAGATTTGGAACAAAGATTAAGACACTAATCTTGAAATTCCATCATCTTAAGAAAAAAGAAGAAAGATAAAAATATCAAGCTCTATTTCAAATTTCTCTCCAATGGGAATCTCTCCAAAAATTTCAATTCCAAACTTATACACATGAGAGGGGAAGAAGCCTTATATAGGCATCCTCTAATGCAACATATGAGAGGGAAAGAAGCAAAAATGTGTTCCTCACCATCGTATATGGCAGATTCAAAGGGAAAAACAATTTTTGCTCTTTTTTTTTCTTTGGAAGACATAAATTTTGATCTACACTACGAGCGAGGGGACGCACAAGCTCGATAAAGCACGGAATCGCCGGATGCTTTCATCCACACCATGAACAAGGAGGCGTAAGAGCTCGATCAATCGTGAAATCAAAGTGATGATGTTCTTGCATTCAACAAGAAATTGAGAAATTGAAGATTTGGAACAAAGATTAAGACACTAATCTTGAAATTCCATCATCTTAAGAAAAAAGACGAAAGATAAAAGTGCCAAGCTCTATTTCAAATTTCTCTCAAATGGGAATCTTTACAAAAATTTCAATTCCAAACTTATACATATGAGAGGGGAAGAAGCCTTATATAAGCAGCCTCTAATGCAACATATGAGGGGGAAAGATGCAAAAATGTGTTCCTCGTCATTGTCTTTGGCAGATTCAAAGGGTAAAACAATTCTTGCTCTTTTTTATTTATTTTCTTTGAAAAACATAAATTTTGATCTATACCACGAGCGAGTGGACTCACAAGCTCGATCAAGCACGGAATCCTCGAATGCTTTGATCCACACCATGAGCAAGGAGACGAAAGAACTCGATCAATCGTGAAATCAAAGTGATGATGTTCTTGTATTCAACAAAAATTTGAGAAATGGAAGATTTGGAACAAAGATTAAGACACCAATCTTGAAATTCCATCATCTTAAGAAAAAAGACAAAAGATAAAAGTGCCAAGCTCTATTTCAAATTTCTCTCTATTGAGAATCTTTCCAAAAATTTCAATTCCAAACTTATACATATGAGAGGGGAAGAAGCCTTATATAGGCAGCCTCTAATGCAACATATGAGAGGGAAAGAAGAAACAATGTGTTCCTCGTCATCGTCTATGGCAGATTCAAAGGGTAAAACAATTCTTGCTCTTTTTATTTATTTGCTTTGAAAAACATAAATTTTGATCTACACCACGAGCGAGGGGACGCACAAGCTTGATCAAGCACGGAATCGTCGGATGCTTTGATCCACACCATGAGCAAGGAGACGTAAGAGCTCGATCAATCGTGAAATCAAAGTGATGATGTTCTTCCATTCAACAAGAAATTGAGAAATGGAAGATATGGAACAAAGATTAAGACACTAATCTTGAAATTCCATCATCTTAAGAAAAAAGATGAAAGATAAAAGTGCCAAGCTCTATTTCAAATTTCTCTCCAATGGGAATCTCTCCAAAAATTTCAATTCCAAACTTATCCACATGAGAGGGGAAGAAGCTTTATATAGGCAGCCTCTAATGCAACATATGAGAGGGAAAGAAGCAAAAATGTGTTCCTCACCATCGTCTATTGCGGATTCAAAGGGTAAAACAATTCTTGCTCTTTTTTTTTATTTTCTTTGAAAGACATAAATTTTGATCTACACTACGAGCGAGGGGACGCACAAACTCGATCAAGCACGGAATCGCCGGATGCTTTCATCCACACCATGAGCAAGGAGGCGTAAGAGCTCGATCAATCGTGAAATCAAAGTGATGATGTTCTTGCATTCAACAAGAAATTGAGAAATTGAAGATTTGGAACAAAGATTAAGACACTAATCTTGAAATTCCATCATCTTAAGAAAAAAGACGAAAGATAAAAGTGCCAAGCTCTATTTGAAATTTCTCTCAAATGGGAATCTTTACAAAAATTTCAATTCCAAACTTATACATATGAGAGGGGAAGAAGCCTTATATAAGCAGCCTCTAATGCAACATATGAGGGGGAAAGATGCAAAAATGTATTCCTCGTCATTGTCTTTGGCAGATTTAAAAGGGTAAAACAATTATTGCTCTTTTTTATTTATTTTCTTTGAAAAACATAAATTTTGATCTATACCACGAGCGAGTGGACTCACAAGCTCAATCAAGCACGGAATCCTCGGATGCTTTGATCCACACCATGAGCAAGGAGACGAAAGAACTCGATCAATCGTGAAATCAAAGTGATGATGTTCTTGCATTCAACAAAAATTTGAGAAATGGAAGATTTGGAACAAAGATTAAGACACCAATCTTGAAATTCCATCATCTTAAGAAAAAAGACAAAAGATAAAAGTGCCAAGCTCTATTTCAAATTTCTCTCTATTGAGAATCTTTCCAAAAATTTCAATTCCAAACTTATACATATGAGAGGGGAAGAAGCCTTATATAGGCAGCCTCTAATGCAACATATGAGAGGGAAAGAAGAAACAATGTGTTCCTCGTCATCGTCTATGGCAGATTCAAAGGGTAAAACAATTCTTGCTCTTTTTATTTATTTGCTTTGAAAAACATAAATTTTGATCTACACCACGAGCGAGGGGACTCAGAAGCTTGATCAAGCACGGAATCGTCGGATGCTTTGATCCACACCATGAGCAAGGAGACGTAAGAGCTCGATCAATCGTGAAATCAAAGTGATGATGTTCTTCCATTCAACAAGAAATTGAGAAATGGAAGATATGGAACAAAGATTAAGACACTAATCTTGAAATTCCATCATCTTAAGAAAAAAGATGAAAGATAAAAGTGCCAAGCTCTATTTCAAATTTCTCTCCAATGGGAATCTCTCCAAAAATTTCAATTCCAAACTTATCCACATGAGAGGGGAAGAAGCTTTATATAGGCAGCCTCTAATGCAACATATGAGAGGGAAAGAAACAAAAATGTGTTCCTCACCATCGTCTATTGCAGATTCAAAGGGTAAAACAATTCTTGCTCTTTTTTTTTTTTCTTTGAAAGACATAAATTTTGATCTACACTACGAGCGAGGGGACGCACAAACTCGATCAAGCACGGAATCGCCGAATGCTTTCATCCACACCATGAGCAAGGAGGCGTAAGAGCTCGATCAATCGTGAAATCAAAGTGATGATGTTCTTGCATTCAACAAGAAATTGAGAAATTGAAGATTTGGAACAAAGATTAAGACACTAATCTTGAAATTCCATCATCTTAAGAAAAAAGACGAAAGATAAAAGTGCCAAGCTCTATTTGAAATTTCTCTCAAATGGGAATCTTTACAAAAATTTCAATTCCAAACTTATACATATGAGAGGGGAAGAAGCCTTATATAAGCAGCCTCTAATGCAACATATGAGGGGGAAAGATGCAAAAATGTATTCCTCGTCATTGTCTTTGGCAGATTCAAAGGGTAAAACAATTATTGCTCTTTTTTATTTATTTTCTTTGAAAAACATAAATTTTAATCTATACCACGAGCGAGTGGACTCACAAGCTCAATCAAGCACGGAATCCTCAGATGCTTTGATCCACACCATGAGCAAGGAGACGAAAGAACTCGATCAATCGTGAAATCAAAGTGATGATGTTCTTGCATTCAACAAAAATTTGAGAAATGGAAGATTTGGAACAAAGATTAAGACACCAATCTTGAAATTCCATCATCTTAAGAAAAAAGACAAAAGATAAAACTGCCAAGCTCTATTTCAAATTTCTCTCTTTTGAGAATCTTTCCAAAAATTTCAATTCCAAACTTATACATATGAGAGGGGAAGAAGCCTTATATAGGCAGCCTCTAATGCAACATATGAGAGGGAAAGAAGAAACAATGTGTTCCTCGTCATCGTCTATGGCAGATTCAAAGGGTAAAACAATTCTTGCTCTTTTTATTTATTTGCTTTGAAAAACATAAATTTTGATCTACACCACGAGCGAGGGGACGCACAAGCTTGATCAAGCACGGAATCGTCGGATGCTTTGATCCACACCATGAGCAAGGAGACGTAAGAGCTCGATCAATCGTGAAATCAAAGTGATGATGTTCTTCCATTCAACAAGAAATTGAGAAATGGAAGATATGGAACAAAGATTAAGACACTAATCTTGAAATTCCATCATCTTAAGAAAAAAGATGAAAGATAAAAGTGCCAAGCTCTATTTCAAATTTCTCTCCGTTGGGAATCTCTCCAAAAATTTCAATTCCAAACTTATCCACATGAGAGGGGAAGAAGCTTTATATAGGCAGCCTCTAATGCAACATATGAGAGGGAAAGAAGCAAAAATGTGTTCCTCACCATCGTCTATTGCGGATTCAAAGGGTAAAACAATTCTTGCTCTTTTTTTTTTATTTTCTTTGAAAGACATAAATTTTGATCTACACTACGAGCGAGGGGACGCACAAACTCGATCAAGCACGGAATCGCCGGATGCTTTCATCCACACCATGAGCAAGGAGGCGTAAGAGCTCGATCAATCGTGAAATCAAAGTGATGATGTTCTTGCATTCAACAAGAAATTGAGAAATTGAAGATTTGGAACAAAGATTAAGACACTAATCTTGAAATTCCATCATCTTAAGAAAAAAGATGAAAGATAAAAGTGCCAAGCTCTATTTCAAATTTCTCTCCGTTGGGAATCTCTCCAAAAATTTCAATTCCAAACTTATCCACATGAGAGGGGAAGAAGCTTTATATAGGCAGCCTCTAATGCAACATATGAGAGGGAAAGAAGCAAAAATGTGTTCCTCACCATCGTCTATTGCAGATTCAAAGGGTAAAACAATTCTTGCTCTTTTTTTTTATTTTCTTTGAAAGACATAAATTTTGATCTACACTACGAGCGAGGGGACGCACAAACTCGATCAAGCACGGAATCGCCGATGCTTTCATCCACACCATGAGCAAGGAGGCGTAAGAGCTCGATCAATCGTGAAATCAAAGTGATGTTGTTCTTGCATTTAACAAGAAATTGAGAAATTAAAGATTTGGAACAAAGATTAAGACACTAATCTTGAAATTCCATCATGTTAAGAAAAAAGATGAAAGATAAAAGTGCCAAGCTCTATTTTAAATCTTTCCATTGGGAATCTCTCCAAAAATTTCAATTCCAAACTTATACACATGAGAGAAGAAGAAGCCTTATATAGGCAGCCTCTAATGCAACCTATAAGAGGGAAATAAGCAAAAATGTGTTCCTCACCATCCTCTATGGCAGATTCAAAGGGTAAAACAATTCTTGCTCTTTTTTATTTATTTTCTTTCAAAAACAAAAATTTTGATCTACACCACGAGCGAGGGGACTCACAAGCTCTATCAAGCACGGAATCGTCGGATGCTTTGATCCACACCCCGAGCAAGGAGACAGAAGAACTCGATCAATCGTGAAATCAAAGTGATGATGTTCTTGCATTCAACAAAAAATTGAGAAATGGAAGATTTGGATCAAAGATTAAGACACAAATCTTGAAATTCCATCATCTTAAGAAAAAAGACAAAAAATAAAAGTGCCAAGCTCTATTTCAAATTTCTCTCTATTGAGAATCTTTCCAAAAATTTCAATTCTAAACTTATACATATTAGAGGGGAAGAAGCCTTATATAGGCAGCCTCTAATGCAACATATGAGAGGGAAATAAGCAAAAATGTGTTCATCGTCATCGTCTATAGCAGATTCAAAGTGTAAAACAATTCTTGCTCTTTTTATTTATTTGCTTTGAAAAACATAAATTTTGATCTACACCACGAGCGAGGGGACGCACAAGCTCGATCAAGCACGGAATCGTCGGATGCTTTGATCCACACCATGAGCAAGGAGACGTAAGAGCTCGATCAATCGTGAAATCAAAGTTATGATGTTCTTCCATTCAACAAGAAATTGAGAAATGGAAGATATGGAACAAAGATTAAGTCACTAATCTTGAAATTCCATCATCTTAAGAAAAAAGATGAAAGATAAAAGTGCCAAGTTCTATTTCAAATTTCTCTCCAATGGGAATCTCTCCAAAAATTTCAATTCCAAACTTATACACATGAGAGGGGAAGAAGCCTTATTTAGGCAGCCTCTAATGCAACATATGAGAGGGAAAGAAGCAAAAATGTGTTCCTCACCATCGTTTATGGCAGATTCAAAGGGTAAAACAATTCTTGTTCTTTTTTTTTTATTTTCTTTGAATGACATAAATTTTGATCTACACTACGAGCGAGGGGACGCACAAGCTCGATCAAGCACGAAATCGCCGGATGCTTTAATCCTCACCATGAGCAAGGAGGCGTAAGAGCTCGATCAATCGTGAAATCAAAGTGATGATGTTCTTGCATTCAACAAGAAATTGAGAAATTGAAGATTTGAAAAAAGATTAAGACACTAATCTTGAAATTCCATCATCTTAAGAAAAAAGACGAAATATAAAAGTGCCAAGCTCTATTTCAAATTTCTCTCTAATGGGAATCTGTTCAAAAATTTCAATTCCAAACTTAAACATATGAGAGGGGAAGAAGCCTTATATAGGCAGCCTCTAATGCAACATATGAGAGGGAAAGAAGCAAAAATGTGTTCCTCGACATCGTGTATGGCAGATTCAAAGGGTAAAAGAATTCTTGCTCTTTTTTATTTATTTTCTTTCAAAAACATAAATTTTGATCTACACCACGAGCGAGGGGACGCACAAGCTCGATCAAGCACGGATTCGCCGGATGCTTTGATCCACACCATGAGCAAGGAAGCGTAAGAGCTCGATCAATCGTGAAATCAAAGTGATAATGTTATTGCATTCAACATGAAATTGTGAAATTGAAGATATGGAACAAAGATTGAGACACTAATCTTGAAATTCCATCATCTTAACAAAAAAGATGAAAGATAAAACTTCCAAGCTCTCTTTCAAATTTCTCTCTAATGGGAATCTTTCCAAAAATTTCAATTCCAAACTTATACATTTGAGAGGGGAAGAAGCCTTATATATGCAGCCTCTAATGCAACATATGAGAGGGAAAGAAGCAAAAATGTTTTCCTCGTCATCGTCTATAGCAGATTCAAAGGGTAAAACAATCCTTGCTCCTTTTTATTTATTTTCTTTGAAAAACATAAATTTTGATCTACACCACGAGCGAGGGGACTCACAAGCTCGATCAAGCACGCAATCGTCAGATGCTTTGATCTACACCATGAGCAATGAGACGTATGAGCTCGATCAATCGTGAAATCAAAGTGATGATGTTCTTGCATTCAACAAGAAATTGAGAAATTGAAGTTATGGAACAAAGATTAAGACACTAATCTTGAAATTCAATCATCTTAAGAAAAAAGATTAAAGATAAAAGTGCCAAGCTCAATTTCAATTTTCTCTCTAATGGAATCTCTCGAAAAATTTCAATTCCAAACTTATACTCATGAGAGGGGATGAAGCCTTATATAGGCAGCCTCTAATGCAACATATGAGAGGGAAAGAAGCAAAAATGTGTTCCTCACCATCGTCTATGGCAGATTCAAAGGGTAAAATAATTCTTGCTCTTTTTCTTTTATTTTCTTTGAAAGACATAAATTTTGATCTATACTACGAGCGAGGGGACGCACAAGCTCGATCAAGCACGGAATCGCCGGATGCTTTCATCCACACCATGAGTTAGGAGGCTTAAAAGCTCGATCAATCGTGAAATCAAAGTGATGATGTTCTTGCATTAAATAAGAAATTGAGAAATTGAAGATATGGAACAAAGATTAAGACACTAATCTTGAAATTCCATTATCTTGAGAAAAAAGATGAAAGATAAAAGTGCCAAGCTCTATTTCAAATTTCTCTCCAATGGGAATCTCTCCAAAAATTTCAATTCCGAACTTATCCACATGAGAGGGGAAGAAGCCTTATATAGGCAGCCTCTAATGCAACATATGAGAGGGAAAGAAGCAAAAATGTGTTCCTCACCATCGTCTATGGAGATTCAAAGGGTAAAACAATTCTTGCACTTTTTTTTTATTTTCTTTGAAAGACATAAATTTTGATATACACTACGAGCGAGGGGACGCACAAGCTCGATCAAGCACGGAATCGCTGGATGCTTTAATCCTCACCATGAGCAAGGAGGCGTAAGAGCTCGATCAATCGTGAAATCAAAGTGATGATGTTCTTGCATTCAACAAGAAATTGAGAAATTGAAGATTTGAAAAAAGATTAAGACACTAATCTTGAAATTCCATCATCTTAAGAAAAAAGACGAAATATAAAAGTGCCAAGCTCTATTTCAAATTTCTCTCTAATGGGAATCTTTCCAAAAATTTCAATTCCAAACTTATACATATGAGAGGGGAAGAAGCCTTATATAGGCAGCCTCTAATGCAACATATGAGAGGGAAAGAAGCAAAAATGTGTTCCTCGACATCGTGTATGGCAGATTCAAAGGGTAAAAGAATTCTTGCTCTTTTTTATTTATTTTCTTTCAAAAACATAAATTTTGATCTACACCACGAGCGAGGGGACGCACAAGTTCGATCAAGCACGGATTCGGCGGATGCTTTGATCCACACCATGAGCAAGGAGACGTATGAGCTCGATCAATCGTGAAATCAAAGTGATGATGTTCTTGCATTCAACAAGAAATTGAGAAATGGAAGATGTTGAACAAAGATTAGGACACTAATCTTGAAATTCCATCATCTTAAGAAAAAGAGACGAAAGATAAAAGTGCCAAACTCTATTTCAAATTTCTCTCTAATGGGAATCTTTCCAAAAATTTCAATTCCAAACTTATACATATGAGATGGGAAGAAACGTTATATAGACAGCCTCTAATGAAACATATGAGAGGGAAGAACCAAAAATGTGTTCTTCGTCATCGTCTATGGCAGATTCAAAGGGTAAAACAATCCTTCCTCCTTTTTATTTATTTTCTTTGAAAAACATAAATTTTGATCTACATCACAAGCGAGGGGACGCACAAGCTCGATGAAGCACGGAATCGTCAGATGCTTTGATCCACGCCATGAGCAAGGAGACGTATGAGCTCGATCAATCGTGAAATCGAAGTGATGATGTTCTTGCATTCAACAAGAAATTGAGAAATGTAAGATATGGAACAAAGATTATGACACTAATCTTGAAATTCCATCATCTTTTCAAATTTCTCTTTTTTGAGAATCTTTCCAAAAATTTCAATTCCAAACTTATACATATTAGAGGAGAAGAAACCTTATATAGCTAGCCTCTAATGCAACATATGAGAGGGAAAGAAGCAAAAATGTCTTCATCACCATCGTCTATGGCAGATTCAAAGGATAAAACAATTCTTGCTGTTTTTATTTATTTGCTTTGAAAAACATAAATTTTGATCTACACCACGAGTGAGGGGACGCACAAGCTCGATCAAGCACGGAATCGTCGGATGCTTTGATCCACACCATGAGCAAGGAGACGTAAGAGGTCGATCAATTGTGAAATCAAAGTGATGATGTTCTTACATTCAACCAGAAATTGAGTAATGGAAGATATGGAACAAAGATTAAGACCCTAATCTTGAAATTCCATCATCTTAAGAAAAAAGATGAAAGATAAAAGTGCCAAGCTCTATTTCAAATTTCTCTCCAATGGGAATCTCTCCAAAAATTTCAATTCCAAACTTATACACATGAGAGGGGAAGAAGCCTTATATAGGCAGCCTCTAATGCAACATATGAGAGGGAAAGAAGCAAAAATGTGTTCCTCACCATCCTCTATGGCAGATTCAAAGGGTAAAACAATTCTTGTTCTTTTTTATTTATTTTCTTTGAAAAACATAAATTTTGATCTACACTACGAGCGAGGGGACACACAAGCTCGATCAAGCACGGAATCGTCGGATGCTTTAATCCTCACCATGAGCAAGGAGGCGTAAGTGTAATAACCGGTAAAAAAAAAAAATATATATATATATATATATATACAAATAAATAAAAATGGCCTCATAGGTGGGTAATCATTGGCCATTACTCATTTTTCCCCGAGTTAATCGGGCATGAGGACATCTGGCATAATGGGGCGTACGCGATTCGAACCCAGCGCTGAGCGAGGATTGAACGGCTTCCTACCACTAAACCACCGTCCCAGATGTCAACTAAAAATGAGTAGATACTTACACATATAAATTTTTTTATCAATAGTCACTATTCATAATTACTATTCACAATAGTCACTATGCAAGATTACTATGCAGAAATACTACGTATGATTACTATGCAAGTTCACTATTGAGATAAACTATTCAAAATTACTATTCACAGTAGGACCCACCGAGTACTATTCACAAGCGGGTCCCACCAACAGCGGGTCCCACATCAACGGGCCCCACACAAACGGGTTCCACATCAGCGGGCCCCACACAAGCGGGCCCCACATCAGCGGGCCCCACACAAGCGGGTCCCACAACAAGCAGGACCCACAAATAGCGGGACCCAACGCCAGTGGGAACCACTACCAGAAGGACACACCGCAATCACTTTCATTAACTCATTGGTTAAGCGGGTCACTCCACAACCACTATCATTAATGAGTAGTTGCGCGACGAAAATAATAATTAAATAATATTAATCATTCTGTTTCTATTCAAGCAGCCTTTACTATTCATTTATTTATACCTTTACTATTCCTATATTTTTAAAAGCATTTAAGAGAAGCATTTAAGAGGGTAGTTGTGAATTTAATAATGTAGTATCTATAAATAGCGACTCTCATTTTGTTATTTCGACAAACCCTAGTAGAGCTAAAAATTCAGAGAAGAAAGAGTAAGAGAGAGAGGGAAAAAGAGAGAGAAGAGAAGGAAAAGGAAATCCACTTCATCACCACCAAGGTAAGTCTTTCATATAGATAGTTAAAGTATTTACTATGGGTAATATGGTTGGTTCTACCACCTATGTAAATATTAGGATAAAGCATGCATAAGAGGCGATAACTCGCTATAGATTATGCAAGTTTTACCATCTTATTTGAACGGTGAAATGCTAGCATAGTAACCGTAAAGTAAATTTTAATCAAAGAAAGGCGAACTGCTGAGCATAGTAGCCCATCTTATTTGAACGGTGAAATGCTAGCATAGTAACCGTAAAGTAAACTTTAATCAAAGAAAGGCGAACTGCTGAGCATAGTAGCCAAGAAATAAACTAAATCAAAGAATGGTGAACTGCTGAGCATAGTAACCTGTGGGGTCCACATGAATAGTAACATGTGGGGTCCACATGAATAGTAACATGTGGGGTCCACATGAATAGTAACATGTGGGGTCCATATGAATAGTGCATGCTGGGCCCCATGATTTTAAAATTTTAATAGAAAGAACACTGAACACAGGGAACATTATTTTGGACATAGATGGACATTACCTGGACAGAAATGACACTGCCTTAAAACATGAATTTGATAAAATTAGAATAAATTTACAGGTTATCCACTCCAAGGTGTAAGCTCAAACAAACCTGTGATCGGAAAGCTTGATGTAAGGGTTTCTTATCTTCTAATTCTTTTTTTGTTATATTTGATGTAAGGGTTCCCTATCTTCTGATTTCCTTTTTATGTAAGGGTTACCTATCTTTTGATTCTCTTTTTGCTAAACTTGATGTAAGGGTTTTCTTCCATTGATTCTCTTTTGCTATATGTAAGGGTTTTCGTCCATTGATTTTCTTTTGCTATATGTAAGAGTTTTCTTCCTTTGATTCTCTTTTACTATACTGGATGTTCTATTCTTTGATTCTCTTTATACGCAATTGCTATAAGAGTTTCTATCCTTCTAAACTGATGAGAATTCAAGGGGGATCCTTTCTTTCAGACCCCATTCCTTTCAGATAAATGATTCTATCCTCGAAACTTGTTTCCGTGAGATATGTTTATGTTTAGGGTTTATCTTGTGATACCCTAATTCTGAATATGGACTGAGTTATGATATGATGACAGGTGGACGCGTTATAGTCCTCCATGTGCACGTGGGTAAAGACGACTCTAGAGAGTGTAAATCTAGAGGATTATGAGCCGAGGTATGGCTATGAATGGGCCGAGATATGGCTATGAATGAAAGCATCTATGCTTAATGAAGTCTATATATTCTTGATATCAAGTTCTGTAAGTTTTCTCTATACGTTTGGAAAGTATGTTGTGCTTATTTTTTCTTTTCATGTTTATAATGTGAGATGTCCTATCTGCAAAATATCATGTTCTTATGAGCTTGACAATTCTACATCACTTCTTGTTTATACCCTACTGGGCTATTTGAGCTCACCCCTTTTTCCTTGTTTTATTGTTCCAACCCCCAGGTGAAGTATAGATGAAAGATGATGAATGCTAGAGTTGAATGCAGAACTGTTCTAAAGAACAAATATGTTTTAAATATGTATCAACTATGTCTTGAATTAAGATGTAATAAGTTAGACCTAATTTCTGTAAACCCTCTAAACGTCGTTGTTGTATTTGAGATCTTGGGAATAATGAAAGTTTTTAAGAAAGATGATGTAATATTCTTCTACGCACCGAGTTGGTATTTCTCCAAAAATCTGGGGCGTTACAGTAAGAGCTCGATCAATCGTGAAATCAAAGTAATGATGTTCTTGCAATAAACAAGAAATTGAGAAATTGAAGATTTGGAACAAAGATTAAGATACTAATCTTGAAATTCCATCAACTTAAGAAAAAAGACGAAATATAAAAGTGCCAAGCTATATTTCTGCATTAGTAGGGGTAGTTTAGGAGTTTTATGTTGTATTAGAGGTTGTCGTTATAAGGCTTCTTTCCCTCTCATATGTACAGGTATGGAATTGAAATTTTTGGAAATATTCTCATTAGAGAGAAATTTGAAATAGATCTTGGCTCTTTTATCTTTCATCTTTTTTCGTAAGATGATGGAATTTGAAGATTAATGTCTTAATCTTTGTTCCATATCTTCCATTTCTCAATTTCTTGTTGAATGCAAGAATATCATCACTTTGATTTCGCAATTGATTGGGCTTGAGCGTCTCCTCGCTCGTGGCGTAGATGAAAGCATCCAACGATTCCTTGCTTGATCAAGCTCGAGCGTCCTCTTGCTCTGGGCGTAGATCAAGATTTATTTATTTTCAAAAAAATAAAAAAGAGAGCAAGAATTTCTAAATCTTTTTTATCTCCAAAGAATGCTTCCGGATCAAACTGCGTCAGACACCCACATCTTCAAAAAATCTTGTCGAGTTATTGGCCTTGGATGATGTATAAATCGACAAAATAATTAAAAAAGCCTTAGAAATGTTTACATGTTCCTTTCTATATACTAACCATATATTTTTAATGTATTTATATTTATATACAATTATTAAAAATCAGAATCGTATCGTAAAATCGTAATAAGAGTCGAATCGTATCAAATTGTAAATCATAACATTCATTCACGAACACACACAATCACATAAATAAATAAATATATATATATATATATGATTTGCTAACAACCATTGCAGAAGGCATTTCGCAGGCTAGCTGTTGCATGAGAGACCAGCCACATTGCCTCACTTTTCATCAGATTTTGTTTGATTAATGAGGTGGCTGCTCTCTCAACAGATTTTTTTTTTTTACATTTTTTTTTACTAATGGCCTTTTTGGGTATGGATCGATTTCTGCTAAAGTTTGATTAAATATCTAGGGATCTTCAATTTATGATAGTATGCTCCTAAATTGACCATAATCATACCATTTCCCTTACAATTGTGTAGGGCACGTTTGGCTACGTGGAATTTATTTTCATGATAAATCGGGCATCTTCGAGTGTGAAGACCTTAAAAACCAGGAAATAAGATCTCGGAGACGGAAACAACTGTTTGTATGATGAGAAGTTGATAAAAATAGGAAAAAAACTTTGCTCAAAACCGGATCAACATTTTTCGGATTTTTAGCAACTTCTCATCACGGAGACAGCTGTTTCCGGGATTTGGTCTCCTCATTTTCAGGACTTCACACTTGAAGATGCCCGATTTATAATGAGAAAAATTCCTTGCAGCAACGTGATTTGCTAACAACCGTCGCAGAAGGCATTTCGCAGGCTAGCTGTGTTGCATGAGAGAGCAGCCACATTGCCTCACTTTTCAACAGATTTTGTTTTATTAATGAGGTGGCTGCTCTCTCAACATATTTTTTTTTTTACATTTTTTACTATTGGCCTTTTTGGGTATGGATAAATTTCTTCTTAAGTTTGATTAAATATCTAGGTATCTTCATTTTATGATAGTATCCCCCTAAATTGACCATAATCATACCATTTCCCTTACAACTATGTAGGGCACGTTTGGCTGCGAGGAATTTGTTTTTATGATAAATCGGGCATCTTCAAGTGTGAAAACCCTGAAAACCAAGAAATAAGATCTTGGAAACGGCTATTTGTATGATGAGAAGTTGATAAAAATCGGGAAAAGAACTCTGCTTAAAACCGGATCAACATTTTCCGGATTTTTAGCAACTTCTCATCACGGAGACAGCCGTTTCCGGGATTTGGTCTACTGATTTTCAGGGACTTCACACTTGAAGATGGCCAATTTATCATGAAAACAAATTCCTCGCAGCAACGTGCCCAAAGAATAGATCCCCCCATCCTCCACAGACACACACTCTTGTCTGAAATATTTTTCTTGCAAATCCAAACCGACCCTAAAGGCCACATAAAACTTCAATGGGTTCAAGTCACTTTTTTTCTTTCTCATGCAAAAGCATGAAATGTTGAAAAACAATTTCCTTCCAAACTTTTTCAGAAAATTTTCTAGAAAAGTTTAGAAAGGAAAAATATTTCTTAAATTTCCTACTTTTCTTTTTACACACAGATACATTGAACCAATCTTATACAATTTCTATTCCGAGGGACCTTCAAATCCAAACCGACCATAATCAAATTTTTTCCATCAGAAATGATTTTCTTGCAATCCAAACAGTAGGCTAGTCAATATGACAATATGCATGCTCTTCAGCTGTCTCCTTATTTATAAGGTTGAAAGCTGACCCCACCTCTCTCTCTCTCTCTCTCTCTCTCTCTCTCTCAGACATACATGCTTTGGTAAAAGGGACCTAGGGTTAGGGTTTGTGATCAGAATCAGAACACTATCATGTCTAATAGGAAGGAGGGCAACGGTGGAGATGGCTACAAAGAAGGTGGAGGAGGAGGATCTCCTCCATACGATCATCTTGACCCTCAACGTCAGGTTCGAATTTCTCTTTGCCTTCTTTCTCTTCCTCTTTCTCTTTTTTTTTTGAAATGGAACTCTTCCTCTTTCTCTTTGTTTTTTGTTTCTTTCCATTTGGTTGAATTTGATTATCTTTTTTAAACTTATAATCTGATTTTCATATCTGGGCACGCAATTTTCCTTAATTACTTTGGCATTCATATCGTTTCCTTTTCCCCCTTTTCTTGGATTTGAAGAAAACCATACAAATAATTTTGGGAAGATCCAAATTTCCAGAACTAGAACACTCGATTCCGCTTTGATTATCACACTAGCTGTGTGGATTTCCTATTATTTAAGACATGCCACATTGATTTAGGTGTGGGAAAATTTTAAAAACAAAAAATGAAATCAGGGGTTACTCATAAAGTCATAAGATAACTAATTTTGTCTGTAATTCTAGCTAATCTTCGAAGAGGGGGTCTTTTCTTAGAAGTAATTAATGAAGTTAACACATAAAAGCACCATCATTGGAAAAATCTAATTAGAGATCACCCTGGTTAACTATTGACCACCCACAGTGCTGAGGCATTTATTCTATGATGCTTGGCTTGGGCTTGGTTTGTGGGACCCTGCTAGGTCGAGGTCGTTTTAGTCCATGTATGATGTGGCATTTCGAATCCATATTAAGATTCTGCTTCATTTAATTTTCAGTTTCTGTGATGCCGCCCTATTTGATGCTTAAGGGCCATGTTGGTTTTGGATTTTGAGAACCGATTGTGAGGCTAAAATAGATTATTGGATTCAAAATCAAACGGGAACCCAATGCATGCCCAAATAACTACTAAAAATTAAGATGGCAGCAATAAGCTACTGTTTCTTTGAATAGAAGCAAACCCAAATGACTACTAAAAATGTTTCCTTTTTGCAAATCGTGTTCGCTGGGTGATCACACAGGCCCTGTTTGTTTTGAAATTTGAGAACCGATAGTGAGTCCAAAACAGATCCTTAAACTCTGAGCACTTTCTTTTGTGAACTCTTGAGGTCCTTCATACTGGTTTACCTGGACTTTGTTGGTCTAGAATGGGCTTAAAGGAGTTCTGACTATGCCATAAATGAATCAAGATTGCAACCTGATGTCACTCACTTGGTTAGAGATGATGATCTGGCAATGCCTGCCCAGAAAAAAAATCATATATCTGTCCTGTCATTAACTTTATAGTCTCAACTGCGAACGGAAATTGAATCCAAACTAATTGGGAATTAATTAAAATCCAGCAGTTTATAATTGTACTGTGTTTTGTCAAGTTGAACAATATTTTTTAGTTGGTGTAGTGATTATTTTAAAACTTATAGATGCATATAAACTTGATCATGGATTTAAGTTGAGTATCGAAATTTCGGGCCGAAATTTCGGATTTCGCGAAATTTCGGTTCTGTCCCAACCGAAAGGTCAGTTTCTGTCCCAACTGAAATTTCGGACGAAATTTAAAACCATGAACTTGATTACCTTATTCCCCTTGAGCTTACATGCTGATTTCTTATTTATTGGAACCAGAACAATCCTTTCTAAATGTTCCTCTTGTCTTAATTGCCTGTGTTTCCCTATTTTATTGGAAAAAACTGCTGATTTAAGTTCAACTTGTTTCAGTACAATTCTCATGGATCAGAACACGAGAGGTCTAGGACCAGAGAAAGTGATAGGGATAGGGAAAAAGACCACGACCGCAATCATAGGGACCACTACAAGGGTAGAAGTATGAGGAATGAAAGAGGAAGGTACAAATCTGATGACTATGATCGACATCGCAGCCGTGATTATGACAGGTAAGAAAGACTCCACTTTGGGGAGGTTTGATGTGCTGATGTCTTGGCTTTTGTTTTTGTACAGGTTTTACCCATCCTTCACAGTTTACTCATTGCTTCTAATTGACTTGGGTTGATAAAGCGATTTGAGTGACTATTTTCTTCACTTGCTCTTTAAGACGTGTCTGGTAGCTTATGTTAATGCAATAACAAGGATTTTCTTTGTTATTTATGTGACCCATCATCTATAGACTTGATTTTAGTTAGTTTTTTTTTTTTTTTCATGAGAGACTTGTTTAGTTCTTTTATGTGAGATTTATTTCTATTTTAGCTATAATTTTTATCCTATATGTGGTAAATGTCCACATCAACTTATGACCCACTTTCCTTTCCTTTTTCCCCAAGGCCTACCATCACTTAAGCCTTAACCCACACTCCACCCATTAAAAATACGTACTTACTATTTTTAGTAAGCACAAATCACTTAAGCCTTAGCCCACACGCCACCCATTGAAAATACATACATACTATTTTTAGTAAGCACAAACTAACTATTTTTAATAAGCGTGGACTTACTATTTTTAGTAAATCTGCAAAACACCCCTCAACCCTCCTTATAAAGGAGGAAGCCTAGGGAAGTCTTGGAAATCTTTGAAAAAATGTGAGAAGAAACCTCTCTTCGGCCAAGGTACAACTTCCCCTCTCTATACCTTCTACTATTCTATCTCTCTCTTCTCCCTTCTTACATGCTTTATTTATTCCCTTTCTCCCTTCTTACATCTTACATTCATAATCTCCTCTTTTCACTTACCCTTTCCTGTTGGGTTTATAAGCCGTTTCATCCTTTCTCCGTTTTCATCTTTCCCGGTTGGGCTTATAAATTGTTCCTTCCATTTTTTCCCCTCCTTTCACCCTTTCCGGTTGGGTTTATAAACTGTTCCCTATTTTCCCATTATTTTTTCTTATCCTTGATCTTCATTCCCCTTTTCTCGATCTTCATCTTTTCTAGATATTGTTCTTTATCTTTTATGGATCTTGATCGTCTTGATCTTGGTCCTTATTTCCTTCATTTCTCCTTTTTTGGCTGAGATCAATTCATTCTTCTCATATCTCTATCTATGTCTCCCATAGTTGTAAATTCCTTTTCGGTCGCCATTTCGTTTTGGCCACCGAAACGGAATTTCGGTGGGATTTCGGTCATTTCGGTGCATTTCGGTCGAAACTTTTCGTTCACACAAAAAATATATTAAAAAATATGAGAAAAATCCAAAAAAATAAAAAATCAATAGAAAAAGATGAAAAACTAATAAATAGTCCAAAATGTGTCCCAAAAGGCATATTCATTACTTAAACACATAAAGTCTTGCACAAGTGTAACTGATAGTCTGATACATAGAAAAACATTAAAAAAAAAAGATACATGAAAATGAAACATAGACAATAGCTAGTAGCAACAACTCTCAGTCATCATAACCCGGATGATCATACTCGATGTCTTCTTCGTCGTCGTCGTCGTCGCCGCCGCCGTCATCACCACCTGGACCACCAGTATGGACATCTTCTTCAAGAGGCATGAGAAAGTCGTCGTTGTCGTCCCCGGCCCCAACCACAACAGTAGGTGCTTCAAGATTTTCCCACCCAATGTCTTCCGGCGTGAATATGGCATCTTCTTCTTCTGCAACCCAATCCATCATGACATCCAGATGGTCTATGCTCAAAGGGTCACTAGTGGTAGATGATTTCCTCAACAAGTCCCTGAAAAGGAAAACATTAAGTTTAATCAATGTCAAAGGTTAAACTTAAAAGCTTAAAGTGATGAGGTGAGAGTTGAAAACATTATATTACGTTGTATACCTTTCTCGAAACTTAAGATTGTAATGGACAAACACCAAGTCATCTAATCTCTGGTGCTCCAACCTATTTCTCTTTGCAGAGTGAATGTGTTCGAAGGTGCTCCAATTCCTTTCACACCCAGTCGCACTGCAGGTCTGACTGAGAATTCTGATCGCAAATGTCTGTAATTCTTCCACGTCACCTCCGAATTGATTCCACCATGCAACTGTAAAGTAACAAATAGTAAATCATTATTTGTTGAGAAACTGAAAGTTAAAATGAATTATACTTAATTAAACAAAAAACTCAAATATACCTGGTCCCAACTTCGTTCGGTTGCGGATTGCAAGCTTCATTCCAAACATACCCTTAGCCTCTCGATAATCCTCAATCTGATTGGTGATGAGGTCTTGTGTACCTTCATCAGGTACCAGTCGAGTGATGCATGCCAACAAGCCTCTGGTTACTTCACTGTGCCTAGAGAAGGTAGGAGTGAAAAAGAGAGCAGGGTTAAGAAAATATCCTGCTGCATGGAGGGGACTGTGAAGTTGCCTATCCCATCTTTGGTCGATGATCCTCCAGATGGGATTGTAATCTGATTTTCTCTTCAACCTCTCCTTGATGTTCTCTTTGGCCTTATCCATAGCCTCATATAGGTAACCCATCGCCGGTTTGTCCTGCCGATCTACCAAGCGCAACACTCTCACTAAAGGCTCGCTGATGTTTAGAATGTACTTGCATTGGTCCCAAAAAGATTTATCCAACACAGTACTAACTACCCCTTCACTCAGTGGGTGTTGGACAAACCTACTAGTACTATACTCATCAGACACAAACATCTGCTGAAGTGCTTTCCGATTCAACACCAGACTTTGTATGCTAATGAAATTTGTAGCAAATCTGGTTGCAGCAGGGCGGCACAACTCCTTCCCTCCTGTGAACTTCTTCCTCATCAAATTCAAGAGGCTTCCATGGTTGTAGATGAACTTTGTAATCGTTCGAGCCCTCTCAATTGTGGTTGCTATGTGAGGAAATACAGTCGGTTTGCACAGATGCTCAAAGATGAGATCTAAGCAATGAGCTGCGCACGGAGTCCAGAAGAATGTACCAAACGCGGCTTCTAGTCTTTTCCCAGCAGCTTTGTAACTTGGCTCACTGTCAGTTACAAATTGCACCACATATTCCGGATTCACCTCTCCGACAATCTTTGCAAAGATATTGTATAATTCATCGGCATTCTTCACTATGCCAGATGCATCAACGGATTTGAGGAATATGACTCCTTTAGGGCAGTACACCAAAAAGTTGATTAGGGAACGTTGTTTGGTGTCTGTCCATCCATCTGCCATAATGCTACAACCAGTGTATCTCCACGACATCTTAATTTCCTCCAAGTAGTTGTTTACCTCGTCCACTGTATTCTTCAAAATGGGACCCCTTAAAGCATGATAAGTAGGTGCCTTATAACCCGAACCCACGGCATTCACAGTGTCAAACATAGGTTGCCAGAAAGGTGAATTGGCAACGTTGAAAGGGAGATTGGCATCGTAGCAAAGCATGCCAATCGCCATGTCTGCTCTATCCATTGTTTCTTTAGTAGCCAAAGCACTTTTAATGCTTGGCTGGGCTCCAGGGGTTGTTCGTGCTGCAAAGAAATTCCTGATCCCTCCTGTGATTCCCTTCTTCTTCCTTTTTGTACCACTCGGTTCTACAAGAACTTCCTTACCTCTTCGTTGAGGGACTTGAGGCAATTGTGTGCCAAGGTCTTCTTCATCCTGCTCTTCTTCTTCGTCTGGTGTGCCATAAAAACCTCCAACCTCTGTTCTGGATATGCTCATCCTAGCCCTTTCTTTTCTCTTTGCATCTAAAAGGTGCTTCATTCGATATTTTACATCTTCAGTCACTTTTTTGCATGATGCTACTTCACCAGGAACAGCCGCTAAATGTTCTTTCAAGCGGGTTATACCTCCACCCGATATGACTTTGCCACAGAATATGCAAGTTATTTTATTTCTTTGACCCGGAACCAATGTACCGTAAGACCATGCCGGGTCATCCGATCTAGCGGGTGCCGAACCAATAGAGGATGCTCCTGCAGAAGGTCCCGAACCCTACCCACTCATTCTGAAATGAATTAGAAGAAGGGGAAAAATGAATTAGAAGAAAGAAAATTGAAACAAATTACAAAAAAATGAAGTAGAAGGGGACAAATGAAGTAAGAAATAAAAGAAGGAAATGGAAAGAAATAAAGAGAACCTTGGGGTTGAACTTGAGTTGAAGAGAAGAAGAAAAAATTAGCCTTCACTCACTTGAAATAAGCCTTTGGAAATAGTTCTTGACTTCTTGTAGTGGTAAGTTGAATGTATGCCTTCCCTTTGCTCCAAAATAGACTTGGATTGAGTTGAAAAAGAGGGTAGACTTGTAGGAAATTTAGTAGAACAGATAGTGTAAGTGAAAGTAGAGAAGAGAAGGAGAATCACTTATGTGAAGGTGGAGGAAAAGAAGGTAGGGAAAATGCTATTTATAGAGTTTTTTATTGATTGTGCATTTAAAAATGACTAAAATACCCTTCACAACAGCTATAAACGGTCACATTTTGAGGTTTAAATGGTCAAAAACCAAAAAGAGCCGTTGCAGGGGCATTGTCGTAAATTCTGCAAGTCAAACTAGCCGTTATGGACGATTTCGGCCGGAATGGAGAATTTCGTCCATTCCGGACGAAATTCCGGATTTGGAAAATTTCGTCCGGAATGGACGAAATGGAACGAAATTTCGTCCGAAACGAAATTTTGTCAATTTCATTCCGGAATTTGAATGAAACCGGTTCGTTTCGTCCATTCCGGACGAAACGAAACGGTATTTACAACTATGATGTCTCCTTATTTTTTTCCGCACTGTGGACCGGCTAGTACATTATTATTTCATCTTAGTTACATATCTATTTTCTTTGGCATACTACTTGTTGTTTATTCTATTCTGAGAATGTATGGTTAAAATTCCCATAAATCAACCTGCGAACCCTAGATTCACATGAATTTGGTATCATACCTTAGGGTTTGCATCATTAGTTATGTTTCTCTTGGAAAAGGAAAAATGTTTTGCTATGTCCAGTTCTTGTGCTTTCTGTTCATTTTTTTTAAATGTCTGTATTTTACTTTTTTAATTTGTATGCATATATATTCCCATACAGGCGGCGCGATTATGATCGAGATAGAGACAGGAGACACAGACATAGTTCACGTTCTCATTCAGGGGATAAATCTAGAAATCGGTCTAGCTCACGCTCTCGATCAAAAAGGTGCGTAAACACTTTCTCCTCTTGTGTATTGTCTCTTGACAAATAATGGTTCGTTTCTTAGCTTTATTAGTTCTTTCCTTCATATTTATGTTATGGTAGATGTTGATATTCTATTTTATTACATTGTAAATTTGGAATTATTTGAGTTGAGTTGGGACAAAGGCTTAGTTGAGTTGTAAATTTGGAATTATTAGCTCACTCCTTAAGGAGCACTAATTGCGGATGGAAATACAAATGCAGTGGTTAATGGATTTACTTGTTCACTATCACACGCTCGACTCAGCCCATAAAATGAAAAGGACGATTTTGAATGTCCTTTTGTTCTGTTTTAAGAATCTCATTTGCAGTGCCACCTCATTTGAGGCTTATTAATTGCCAGTCACATGCTTTGCAGGAGGACTTACTGAGTGCTGTGTAGAACATTTCTGTAATTTTAACAGATGTACTTTGAGGGATATTATCTTGTTCCTCTTCTCTGTCTCTTTTGAATGGACATTCTCTTGTGTTTTTTTGAAGTTCGGACGGGTGTATAGCATACTTGTCAAATATAAATCAATACTGTTGCAGTTATGAAATTCCATGTTATATAATTGATGATTCTTCACATTAACAGATGTTGTCTATATCTTCCATTTATTGAGAGCATAAAAGGAATCGTTATATGTCATATATTTAGAGTGAATAAGTTTTAGATCAGAGGATTAACTTGGTGTACAAAAATCCTCTTTGTTATAAAGTTTTGCTTCATACTTCTGAGTCTAATTTTAAGTAGTCAATTTATTGGATCTCTTGTAGGTTGCCAAATGACCATTATATAGTATTGGAACCTTCAGTTAAGATGCTCTGACATAGGAATTGTGCGATATGTATACCCTTTGAACCCCGAGTGTTGTAGGACAGATCTGTAAGCCCTCCAAACCATCAATTCGAGAAGGATGGCCTTTGATGAAAGTAAAGAGTTGCAATTATTAGTTCCTATGAATTACGATGATTTTATTATATGTTTTTAGAAACTTTAAATTCAACAGAAAGTCCCCATTTCGGAAATACGTAGGAGCCGTGGGACTGTTTGAGCATCTGTAATTTTTAGTTTGAATTAAGGAGATTTACATTGAAGTTGGAAGTTGAATATGATGGGACTGGTTTGTAGTTAGGGATAATGTAAAATAATGTTCAGTTTGAGAATAAGAGTTCGGTTGTTTTGAGATTACTATTTACAGATACCTGGCAACCCAAGTCAATTAGCAAAATTGAAAGCTTTTTCTACTCAAATTAGAAGTCTAAATCCATCACTACAGAGGGGCAAACTTAGAAGGTGTTTAGGATATACTTTGGGATTACTGTGTAAGGAGGAATTTTTATTTTTTTAAATTGAAAATAGACTTCAGTTTCTATACTTTTGCTAAAACATGCAACTTTATTATTCTCTCCCTCTTTGTTTAGTGAATTAACGAGGGGTTTTCAAATTAGATTCTTATCTTTTGAGATTTTTCAATATCCTTTTAAATTTCGTTGGTTCTTTTGGACTCTTGACTTTTGCAAGTTTACTCAATGGCTAAATTTTGTTTGTTCTTTTGGACTCTTTGACTTTTGCAAGTTTACTCCATGGCCGTGATGTGTCAAGGTCCCAAAGTTGGTTGAGAAAGAATCACAACCATACTGAACACAAGAATTAGCAAGACAACCAGAGAGACTCTTGTAGGCACTCTGTCAAGGGCATGCTATGAATGCTCCTACAAGGGGTGAAAAACTATCATAGAATCACAAATGCACCGAATCCCATCAGAACTCCAAAGTTAAGCGCGCTTGGGCGAGAGTTGTACTAGGATGCGTGAGCTCCTTGGAATTCCTCGTGTTGCACCCCTGTCTCTTGGGTTTGAGCCTTTAGCTCAAGTGGTTAAGGCTTTGTTCTACAACCTTGAGGTCAAAGGTTCTATTTCAGCTTAGCTACCAAAAAAGGGTGAAAAATTGGGCGTACTCTCCACCAAGTTTGAAGACCACGGCCTATGTCTCAACGACTCTACCGATATATTCCCCCAAACATTTGATGGTCTTGGTGCCCCAATCACGCAATGGTTTTTGGAGAATGAAAACAATCGATATATCTTCTGTTTCCACTGTTAGCAGCCTAGTTCCTCAATTCGGAAAGCCGCAGAACCTTTCCCTCCACCAAGGAAGTCAGAAGACCATGGCTCATATCTCAATGGCTCTGCCAATATATTCCCCCACACATATGAGTCTCGGTGCTCCAAGCATGCGATGACTTTTGGGGAATGAAGACCATCGATATTTCTTCTGTTCCCACTGTTAGCAGCCAATTTCCTCACTTCGTAAAGTCCCAGAAGCTCTCCCTTTGCTTCTCTCTTTAGTGCCACGAAAACTTTAAATTTCGGTTTCGATTTCAGTTTCGGTCGCCACGAAAACATAAACTTTTTGGTTTCAGTTGGAAATTTTGGTAGAAATCCTATAAATTCATGGAAACATATGAAAATATATGAAAATGATAGGATTTAGAGATGAAACTTCAGGAAATGCTAGAATGAGCATATACGCAAGACAACCATCCATAATAGTTTGAAAAGATTGAACCCCTAGTAACATGTACTAACCATCCATAATGGTTTAAAAGCATTGAAGTTTGAACCCTTAGTGACATGCACTATCGTGCATTTCTGATAACTTAGTACATACCAAATTTCACATGTAATTCAAATAAATATTTATATATAATACATATTTATGTTATGAAAGAATACGAAAATGAAAAAAAAAACCAACCCCATTTATTTTTTTAATTTCTTTTTCTCTTTCTTTACTTTACTGTTCAAAGCCCATTTTCATCCATTAAATAATATTTAAGTACTTGGAAGATAATTGTCTCTTCAACATTGCTGCATCTATTTTCCGTAGGCGTGAAAAGGTGTCACATCAGGTAACAGAGGCGTGCAAAGGTTTCCTCAATACAATTTCTTTCAAATTCATTAAAATTTCATGCTTGTTTCCAATATTCAGCAGCTTGATCGGACCAAGCCTCTGGAATTTCAGAATCTCCCTATGAAAATCATAGACGCCTGAAACATATCTTGATGATTCGGTAATATTCACAAAAAATTTCGACTCACCACCTTTCTCGTACACCTCTCTACTCTCATATCTAAACATCCTATTTCAATTGAATTGTGGCTCAATGGTACAACCATCAAAATTGAGCTGCAAGGAGCCAGAAGCAAACACTCCACAATAGCCAAGGATAAGCTCCTTCCAAGTTCGAACTTCGACGATGATCTATAGTCTCGAATCCCCAAATTCCTTCCCAATCAGGTCCAACTAGATGATAGAGCACCTTGATATCCCAAAGTCAACAACGAGAGGTCTCAATGATTATTATATTTCTTGAAGTCAACAAAGAGAGGATTATTATATTTCTCCAACTACATGATAGAGCACTTTTATTATTAAAAAAAGATGATAGAGCACTTTGATATCTCGAAGTGAACAAAGAGAGGATTATTCTCAATGATTATTATATTTCTTTCACTCCAAGTTCTCCGATCACTACATAAGGGAATATCTTCCAAAAGGCTTGCATGCCCTTTGAGCGAAAAATGCTCTCAACTATGAGGCTGGGTACACTCACTTGGTATTAAACCAATTTAATCCAATTCCTCGTGACATCCACCTTACGTTTTATGAAGATATTGTTTATTAATTACCATCCAACTCCTTAAACTCATTGCTGAATCATTCATTTGGGTATTGCAATAATGCATGTCTGGAACATTAGGCAACTAGGCACCAGGTAGGGTCCCTTGCATCAAGACTCTACTTCCTTGAGCATGAGATCTCCTTTCCTAAGACCATGGTTTGAAATTTCGGTTTCGGCATAAATTTTGGAGACCTAGCCGAAACCGAAATTTCAGCCGAAATCCCGAAATTCGGTAAAGATGGGCGAAATGTCGGTTTTCTGGGCCGAAATTTCGGTAATTTCGGCTGAAATTTTGTAAAGGAATAAAAAATTAATATTTTGTTTGAAATTTCGACCAAAATTTTGTACGTTTCGGTAATTTCGGATTTCGGTTTCTGTGTTGACCGAAATTTCGGATTTCGGTCGAAATTTAAAACCATGCCTAAGACTACTTACCTGAGCATGAGTATCCTCCAACCTCTTCTACGGTTTTTCTAGCTCGAAGCTTAGGTGCATGTGGGACTTTTGGAGATTGAGTCGTGTGAGATGAGAGATCAACACCCCTAGGTGGCAAACTTTTTCTGGGCAAATCCCATAAGTTGGCAAACTTTCCCTTATTGTTTTCCCTCTAAAGATTTTAAGTTTTATATTTTAAAGTGCATGCCTAAAATGTGATGTGCTAGCATGGCTTACCAAAAGGAGAAAAGCAAAGTCAACTCTTTAGGATTTGGAAGATAAACACAATCTTACTAATTTATTTTCTAATTTAAATAACATAAAGCAATGTTAAACTTGCCTAGAAAGAATTCTAAAACACAAATCCCGTATTTGACCCGTACCATAATGGCAAATGGGCTATAACTTCATCAAATCACGTCCAAATTGTGATCTTGGGCCCGTTGGATAGGGAATCGAAAAACTCACCCAATAAGGCCAAAATCAAGTCAAACGGACAAGATTTGATGCCCTAGGATTTGGATACAAATATAATGACAAAAATCAACTACGAGCCGTCGATTTGCTTGCCATCCACTAATCAGATAGTTAAGGCATAATCGACGCTTGGATGGTACAATCTCGCATCTAAACAAATCTGATCGAAGATCCAAGGGGCCTATGCTTGATTCGACGGTCCGACTGGCTCCAAATCAAGGATTTAGATCGTTGATCTTTGATCGGAAAATCTATGGTTGAGATTAAGTCAAAATTTACCAACTCTACCGACCCTTGGTGGGGTTGGGCATTGCACTGTGAATTATTATGCGGTTGTGTATAATGAAGGATTCACCCTGTTATAGCTAATTCTTCTATCTTTTGGATTTCCACATTTCTGTAAACTCTCATTTTGACAGCTTTAAGATTTGAAGTCTTGATGCTTCACATTTTGTCTATTATTTTGGGGAATTTTATACACACACTGCTTTTCTGTTTACAATTATGAAGTTGTTAGGTTTCTTCCTTCTTGTTTTCATTTTGTCTTGATGCAGAAATTGAACCATTGCAAATTGGGTTCTTTGTTTGGGTTTGGTTGTTTCCTATGTTCCCTTTTTCTTATAATTGATTGGTTGTAAATATATTTGTCTACAGCAAACGGGCAAGCGGTTTTGACATGGCACCGCCTGGTACTGCAGTATTGCCTGGTTCTGCCGTTTTAGGTCTGTACTTGACCTCCCCATTGTCATATCATTAATGACTTCCATTTATTTTGTTAACTAATTTGGCCTTGGTATTCTATTCCCAAGTAGCATTTGCAAGCACTTACAATTTTCAATATCTACAGATTCTTTTGATTTGTTCTATTGTTTATCGTCTGTTTTATTAGTGGTTTCATACTGAAACTGAGAGCCCTTGTTGTGTTGTTTGGCTGTTGTGTGTGGTTCTTGTTTGTGTTTTTGTTTATCATTTGGGTGTAAGAAGGCAATGTTGGGCCACATGTCCTACTACGCTACCCATGGGCGTGACCACTGTAGATTTTATGTTCAACGAGGAAACAATGCACCGAGTTGCTGGATCATGTTCTCCTTCAATCGGCAACTATTGCCTTTGGTAGACTTACAAATATTTCCTCAGCATCTGCAATGATGGATTTTATTTATTATTTATATTTCCAATATTGTTTATGGAAGTTACATTGAGTAGGAATATGCAAATACAAAGATTAAGGTGATGAAATGGATTTAACTTTGTTTTTTAAGTCCTGCTTGCCCTTGTTTCACCACTGTGATTGTTTGATGCTGTATTCCATTGTCATTGTTTGCTTTCAGGGCAAGTGTCTGGTGTTCCCCAGACCATGCCAGGAATGTTTCCAAATATCTTTCCATTTGGGACTACACAGGTATGCTTACGAAACATTCCCTGGATTTGTAGGTTGTCTCTTGTACCTTTTTTTTTTTTGAAAGGTAGCAGATTTCGTTAATAAGGAGGGCGATTGAGAAAGTAAACCCCAACAGAAACAAAGAAGAACGAAAATATAGAGCATAAAAAACCAAAAATACAACCCATTGAGAAGAAAATTAAAAAGTTCGAGATTTTGCTTGTCTCCTCATTCCCTAGCTAATCTATCCACAATCCCATTTGCCGTTCTTCTTACATGGATAAAGGATAATGAAAGACCATTCAATCTATCTCGGATCTCATGAAAAAAACTGAGTGAATCTCCAAGGAGGAACCAAAGAACCTCTAAGCCATCTAATAACATTGATAGAATCTCCTTCCATGATCACACGGTCCAAAAGATCCCTTTGTAATTGAATAATCCCTTGATGAGTGGCTCTAAATTCTCTTGTACCTTTTGTTTTGGATTTATGTAGTAAAGTTTCTAAACTTTTGTATTCTGATGGTTGTTTTAGTTTGGGGGTCTTCCACTGATGCCAGCACAAACAATGACCCAGCAGGTATATTGCCGACACTTCATGGTTTTTCTTCTTACCTCTTAGTGGTGTGATTGATAGATATTTCATTTCTTTTATTCATCAGGCAACAAGACATGCACGTCGTGTGTATGTTGGAGGCCTTCCTCCCATGGCAAATGAGCAGGTCTTATTCTGAACTAGTTCTTTTTTTTTTTCTGGTAATATATTGACTATTTTTCTCCTCACATTATGTCTCTAGTAAATCTCAATCCCATTGTAGTATATTTGTGGATTCTTTAACATTTATCTGTAAACATTGAAGGCAGAAAGGTGATTGATTTGCCATTAAAAAAAGGTGATTGATTTGATCCGGATTATAGTATACTTCATCTATGTAAATGCCATATAAACCCCTACATGATTTGTTATCACTCACTTCTCAGTTCCAAGCTAAAGTGGATCCTTGGATTATAGTCTACTTCATTTTGCAAATGCCATAAAAACCTATATGCATCACTCACTTTTCATTCCCTTATAGTGGTATCTTCCATTTTTGATTCTTTTGACTATACTCCTTAACTTTGCTTGTGCTATTATTTTTTATGCTAGCTATAAAAGTAGGCCTTACACCCTTATGTTCTGCAATTTTTGTATTAAGACAGTGTTTTAGGATTATAAATGACCGAGTCGTCCATCGCAAAAGGCATTTCGCGGCTGGTCTGTCGCATGTCAGAGTGTCAGACTACCCACCTCGTGAATGGAGACAAGGCTGTTGTCTCCATTCACGAGGTGGGTCGTTTGACATGCGACAGACCAGCCGCGAAATGCCTTTTGCGATGGACCTTAGCAAATCCCATGATATTTTTTATGTACATAAATATATCTTTGATCGGTTGAGTTGAGTATTTCTTCGATGAACATGCATGCACACTTCTTTTTCGGATTGATATCCATTTTCATTTGGAAATTCTCGTGAGATATCAAAATGAAAAGGAATATTGGAGTTACTTAGTGTGGGTCTTGCTGATCCTATATAAGATTATGAGAGAACTTTAATTCATTGGATTTGCTAGGGTCCATCGCAAAAGGCATTTCGCAGAACGTCTGTTGCATGAGAGAGCAGCCACATGGGCTCACTTTCCAACAGATTTTGTCATTATTCATGAGGTGGCTGCTCTCTCATGCAACAGACGTTCCGCGAAATGCCTTTTGCGATGGACCCTAGCAAATCCCTTAATTAATCAATTCTCTAATAGCTAATAAACTGCATATTGGCTTGAGGGGTGTCTTGGACCTGATGCTAGTGAGTTCAGCTACTTACCTCTCATATCTAATTGCTAATAATCTTTTGGGACGTCTGGAATACATGAAATCCTATTGTAGTTCCAATCCCCTTATTTGCAATCATCTATCTGTTCTAATCCATGTTTTGCAGAAATCAAGTAGATCCATGATCATCCTCAGAGGAAAATGTACATCAGATTTCTTTATCTGTAAAGATGGATGTGTCTTTTCACTCTGCTATCCACAGATTATGGGCTGTGATTATGTATTGGAATTGGAATGGCCGACACATTTTTAGTAGTTCTTCTTTCTTATTTGTCAAAGCCTTTTTCATTTGAATGTTAGTCAAAGCCTTTTAAAGTACTCATTTTTGTTTTTCCGATGTTTTTAACAGACAATTGCAACATTTTTCAGCCGTGTTATGTCTGCAATTGGAGGAAATGCTGCTGGTCCAGGTGGGTTTATTTTAATTTCTTTTCCAATGATAGAATTTTACTGTCCGAGCGTGGAGAACTGACTAAAGCTAATATTGGTTTTAGGTGATGCTGTAGTCAATGTATACATTAATCACGAAAAGAAGTTTGCTTTTGTGGAAATGAGAACTGTTGAAGAAGCGAGTAATGCAATGACATTGGATGGGATAATGTTTGAGGTATTCCGTTGTTCTAGTTCCATGATCATCTCCAATTTAGCTTTGGCAATTTGTTTAAAACAGAACTAGTTCTCACACTCCTATTGTACAAAAAAAATTAACAGTTTGATTAAACATGTGGATATAGTCGTGAACTTTGAAATTTGATCTCGAAATTGGCACAACAAATTGACCTTATAAGCTTATCTAATATATGGATTTGGGGAGTTCCAGTGTCAAAGGCACATGACGCACCAATCAATACCTACACAGATCTTCATTTATTGGTTATCATGTCTTTTTGGAAGAGCATATTTCCCATTAGTTCTCTACTTGTTCAGATCTCAATGCACATGGCACCATGGATTTAAATTTCAGACCGACCAAAACCAAATTTTTTTTTTTTCAAATTTCGGTCATTTTGGCCGAAATCCGAAATTTCCAGTTTTCGGATCCAACAGAAATCCAAAATTTCTGACCGAAATTTAAATCAATGCACGGCACTGATAACTCCATATATCTGATTTTTTTTGTTGTCACTACAGGGAGTATCAGTGAGGGTTCGGAGGCCTACAGACTACAACCCTTCTTTGGCTGCAGCACTTGGACCCAGCCAACCCAGCCCTCATCTCAACTTAGCTGCCGTTGGTCTCACACCAGGGTAAGTCTGCATGTACCGCCTAGGTTTGGGAACTTGAAACTCAACTTGACAAGGGCCAGATTTTTATGCGACTAGAAACTTGGTTCATTGCTAGATTGAGTTTTTTTTTTCTTTTTTTCTTTTGGGTTAAACAAAGTTTATTATAGCCTCCCTTTTTGTTTTATTTGAGCACTTGATTTATGTTCCCAGTACCTAATCAAGATCTTCAAGTCCTGCAGTATTTTCTATATTTTAGTGAGCTATTTGGGTTTTGAGAAACTGAGTTACCCCTTAAACTTTTGTCAAGTCATGATCAAATTAAGTCAGATGTTATGGCTTTTTGAATAATATCCCCCATAGTATTTTTTTTGAAAACGAATACCCCCCCTCCCCCCCCGGCCGTAATATTCGTTTGCAATTCTTTTCTTCTTTTAATATGGTTTATTTTGGTCTACCTGTGGGATTTTCTTTTAGCTGCAAAGAGACTATTTCTTCTTTCTTGTTTTCTTCTTCTCTTTTCCTTGTTACTCTTTTTTGGGTGATGGATGGAAGTCTAATCCTTTTTTTATTCTTCAACTCGAGAGGGGGATTGCGAGGAAGATAAATTGGGTCCATTCAATTTCCTGTTTTCTTTTTTATTATTATTCCTTTCTTTACTTGATAATAAAATATTAGGCCTGCGACCTTTTATTTTTCTTTGATCGTTAAATAATAATTAATTTTTTGAATGATGAAATAATAATCAATTATTATTATTTTTATTTATAATTCTTTGATTGTTTAAGGTTCTCGTACATTTATTAGAAAGTGTCAAGCCTCTCTAAAAAGTCAAGCCTTCTTTTTCCATTCATATTTATCTTTGATTGATAAATGGCATTAGTAAATTACTAGAAACCAAGCTGTTTCACATACAGAGAGAAGGGGGCAATTTAAATGGTGAAAATTTTTAAATCTGTGATTCCAATATGGATTGCAGTGTAATTGGTGGGGCGGAGGGACCAGACCGTATCTTTGTGGGTGGGTTACCGTACTACTTCTCAGAAGCACAAATAAGGGAGCTGCTAGAGTCCTTTGGGTATGGACTTTATCTATGAATCTCTATTTTCAAGTTTTGTTTTGTATTCGTGTATCTTATTGAACATTTTGTGCCCAATAGTTTTTGTCTGCGATACCTCAAATTGCAGATCTCTGCGTGGGTTTGACCTTGTTAAAGATAGGGACACTGGAAATTCAAAAGGTTATGGTTTCTGTGTTTATCAGGTGTGTGCAGTAGGTTTAAATTTTAAAAACTTGAAGTTCTAATTGGACCCAATAAGGCCGGAGTTTGCTGGAGTAGGTTACATCCTTGATTTTGTTGTCTTTAAAAAGATTATGCCATTGTTGTCTGGATTTTCGATTTTTGGCATACTTGGTCGGGGTTTTTGGGTATTGGAAAGACAAAACCACTCTATTTCCTTTCCTCCTTTGTACCTGGAGCCTCATGATAATTAATTAATCTACAATCAAGCATTTCAGGATCCAGCTGTGACAGATATTGCTTGTGCTGCACTTAATGGTTTGAAAATGGGTGATAAGACTCTTACTGTCCGCCGTGCTACTGCCAGGTTGGTGTTCTCTAGATTAAGTATATAGTCAAAATATACAATAACTAAAATGAGACTCACAAGTACTTAAGTGTATTCTTTTTTGACTTGGAAAATATGGGATTAATGACTTATAACTAAGTTCCCAAGGCAATCATTTAAGAAGAAAAAAAGGGGCAATCATTAGGAAAAAGAAGAAGAAATCCAAGGCACTAGCCTCTGTATGTGTGCTTCAGTGCTCCTTGAAAAAGGGTCGCCATGTTTCTCTTTTATTGCATTCTGAGTTATTTTCCCCTAATGTGTTTGTTTCTTCTTTGTTTTTTAATTGCATTTTTCTCATATATTTGTACCTGGTTCTCTGATTGAAACTTGTAAGCAAAAGGATCTTATCCATCCTAAATGTGTCACATTTTAGAAACTTTTTCAGTAAATCGTTGACTCTCGTAGTCGGTTTTGAATGTATTGAGTCAATAAAAAACTCCTTGGACTTGCTCAAGTGAATAACAAAGTTAGTCACCTTGTCAATCATTGAACCACCCAAGTCTGCTTGGTTTTACTTGGGGAGAGTTCTTGTCTGAGTACGAGTTTTTAAACACCAATACGTGAGCTGAATATTCACACGTGTGTCTTGGTAAGGCATAGCCACAAAAATTTTCATATGCCCCAACACACCGACATGTGTCCACTTAAATTCAAATAAGGCTTTTGTTATCAATCTAAGAAAAATAGGACAACTCTATACATTTTATTTAAATAGCAGAAAATGAGTAAACAATTATGTTTTCATTAGGTAGCTAGGTGTCGCACCGCCCAAGGTTTTAAATCTCGGTTTCGGTACGAAATTTCGTACGAAATCTTGTAAAAATTTCACCGAAATTTCCGAAACGTTTCACCGAAATTTTACCGAAACGAAACGTTTCGGCCGAAATTTCCGAAATGTTTCGGCGAAGTTTGGTACTTTTCCGACTCACGGCCGAAATTTAAAACCATGGCACCGCCCAATACGCGTGTCTGACTGGTCAATTTTCAAAAAAGAAAATGGAGCTTTAATGTAATATCAATTGTGCCTAATATTTTGTTTGGGTCATGTTTACAGCATAGAACAGATGAAACCAGACCAGGAGAATATTTTAGCACAAGCACAACAACATATAGCTTTGCAGGTAAACAGTTGAATAGTTCTTCTTGGTCCTGTTGGTTTTCTTCACTTTGTCTGTTTTCCTAGACCATTAAATAATTTGAGGTGCCTTGGTGTAGAAAATGTTCTTGCAAGCTGGTGGCACGACTTTGCCTGGAGCTGGGTTCGGTCCTGGCATGGCCATAGAGAACCTGACTAACGTTGTCTGTTTAACTGAGGTACTATCCTTCATCTTTAGATGAAGATCTCGGTTGTGTATCCTTGCTTTTTCTTTCTTTTAATGAAGTTCTCTGTACTATTAAAAAAAAAACTACCCTTCATCTTTAGATCTCTTTAGGACACCATACGCAATTTATTTGCCTCATGGTGGCTGGTATAATATATTATTAAGGGCTATGATGCCCATAGAAGGGTGTAGGAATGAGCAAGGACATGGACTGGAGATGCTACATCATTTTCCATAATCTAAGAGGCGACAACAGTTATGAGTATCTCATACCATACCATTTCAGGAGAGAGAGAGAGAGAGAGAGAGAGAGAGAGAGAGAGAGAGAGAGAGAGAGAGAGAGAGTATCTCATACCATGGTATAATACATAAAACATGTATAAATAAAGAGGAATCATAGATGCAAGGGCCGGAGAAGGGCCATTGAATAGATCCACGTCATTTTTAAATTCGGTTGAGAAACTGAATTCGGTTGCACTTAATGATGTGGATCTATTCAAGGCCCTTCTTTAGCCCTTGCATAAAGAGGGCCCTTGCATCTATCATTCCTCATAAATAAAATATTATGAATTTTAATTATATTTAACTTAGAAAATTAAACTAATAATGTAGTGATTATAGCATCCATAAGACTCACATACACTTAATTATAACTGAAAATCTGTGACACTAGAAATAAAAACGTATGATAGCTAAGAGAATGACTCACATTTGAAACATGGCAGTTATTTTGACCAAGTATCTATGCATTGAGTACTGGTATTTTATAGTGTTGTACCCGTTACGTTGGGCCGACATAAGTATCTGGGTATCGTAGGATCACAGTGATCTAGTTGACTAGTTCAACACCCTTGACACCATGAAGGATAGATGAATTGGCTTTGCCACATAGTAAAATGGCTCAAATTGTTGAAGCAGTGCTTTTTTGAAATAAATGAGAGCTTCCCACTCATCATCCAATGAGCTTTGCTGCGCCCGATTTTCGATCACTGTCCAATTCTATTGTAATTGAAGGAGATCGAAGGTGAGCCAAGACCCCTAAAATTTGATGTAGCATTATGCGAGGTTCCTGATTTTGATGAGAAGATAAAGCAATGGGGGAGAGTATGTTTTAGCTACTTTATATTTGTCTAGTTGCTATTTTTGTATTTAGAACATTCTATTTTAGTATTTTGCTATTTTGGAACCTAGTTGTGGGGGTTGTTCACATCATCTATGGCCCATACGGCTCACCCCACTTCATTATACACTTGGACCTTGTTATCCCTATTATCCCTAAGTGAGGAGTATTTAGTTGTGACTTAAGTAGGGGTCATTCATCATTAACTTAAATACTCTTATATTCCCCTACTCCCTCACCTCCCTTGCAAAGCTTCTTACCCTACGTTCTTCCCATCTACTCTTTGCTATTTTCATGCTATTTAGGGCCTGTTACAGTCAAAGGGTTGTTCTCATCCCAACAGTCCTATCCACTCCTTCAGGACTATTTAGTTGGGACTTAAGTAAGGGTCATTCATCATTAACTTAAATACTCTTATATTCCCCTACTCCCTCACCTCCCTTGCAAAGCTTCTTACCATATACGTTCTTCCCATCTACTCTTGGCTATTTTCATGCTATTTAGGGACTGTTACAGTCACATAAAGGGTTGTTCTCATCCCTACAGTCCTATCCACTGCTTCCTTGACTTTCTACCCTCCTCTCTTCGCTATTACATCAGCCTGTCCGCTAACCCTATTAGTTATTGCCATTTTCCTCTCATTATTGTCACTCCACCTCTTGTTCTCTTCACTTTTACACTTACACAGCGGTACCTTGCTGTCCTGTATTGATTTCCTTTGTGATTTCATTGTCCGGGGTTGCGCACAAGGTTATTTTTCCACTTCGGTTCACCCATCACTAGCTATTTGTATCTTGGACTGCTTCAGACCTCAGTCTCTCCACCACTCTCTTGGACCTTCGACATAGAGTCCGAGGGCGACACATCTACCTCCCTGGTAAGATTTGACCATATTTATCCTTTCTACTCAGTATCCTTGACACTGGTTTACAAACATCCATCATCTATCCCCCCCAAGCCTACTTCACACTTGAGTTTACTTACCATCTATAGGTGGTTACCTTTAGGCCCTAGGATTTACATTTTGTTCTTTATTCTCAGCTTGTATTCAGACTTATCTTATTGCAACCTTATATATATACTTTCTTTTATGTGCTCTGTTGTGGTCAATGCATGCTCGAGGTAGATTTTCATGCTCATTGTGAATCAAGTCAAAGGTTAACTCAAAGTAAGCTTTCTAGTGTAATTTGATGAAATTCGAATACTTGATCTGATCTGTGGCTGGTTTGAGTTATCTTAATTGAAGAATTTACTCACTAGGCTCCTAAGTTCTCTTGAATTACCCATGAACCTCTTGGTTTGCACCAAGAATAGACTTAGAAAAGACAACGTATTGTAAAGACGATTGAGGCTATGATAGAAAGGAAGATGAATTCAGATTGGGCGAGGAAGAACAACAGGAAAGAAGAGATCTAAAGGTGGGATATGAGAACCTTAGAAGAGAGGAAATTAGCTGGAGCCAAAAGCGCATGCCACTCAGCTAAAGGAAGGGATTCGAATTCTAAGTTTTTCCGTGTTGTGCCGAATGCAAGGAGAAGGATCGATGAAATTAAAAATTTAGTAGATGGGAGAAGTAATTGAGGATAAAGAGCGCATCAAGAGATTAATAGTGAGTTTTGCCATAGAATGACGAATGCAACGAGAAGGATCGATGTGATTAACAACCCAGTACATGTGGAGGAAGTAAAAAAACTTGGCAAGGACTTGGATGGGTTTGGAGTGACAATTGAATTGAGTCTTAGGCATAAGAACTTGGCAAGAATAATAAGATCTTGGCAAGAATCTTGGAGATCTTTAGGCACCCTTCCCCCATCCCGACATTTTGGAACAATACCAGACTCTTCACTTTCCGGAGGAGGCTTCTTTTCAGCACGGGGAGTTGATGAGGATCATAGGCGCCCCTTGTGAGTTTATTTTAGGCGGGGCCGCCCTCAGGGAGCCCCACAGAGATCTTTTTTATTGTTATTTGGGTCCCTTAGGGATCTTTTTATTATTTTAGTGTTATTAGGGATATTTTGGGGCATATTTGATTTTGTTAGGGTTGTTTTGGTCTTTAGGGTGTTTTAATCTTTTAAGGATTCTTAATTTAGCGGATTTCTTTCTTTTAGGATTGTTAATTGCCTATTTATAGGCAAAGCTACAGTTCTATTGAGAACTTTTGATGATTAATTAAATTAAATTGAGATTTGAGTGCTTCTTTCTCCATAATTTCTTCTCTTCTAGTTCTAATTCTTCTCTTCTTCTTCTTCTAAATTCTCTTCAAAGCCTACACCAAATTTGGTATCAGAGCAAAGGATCCGAGAGCCGAAGATTATCGACATCCGTGTTTGAGATCTGCGAGCTAGTCAGAGAACCAAGCTCGGACAGATTTTATGAAACCCTTCACCCCTCTTTTACTCCCAGACTCCCACGTTCCAACCATCTCTCTTTCCACCATATCCTTGCTGCCTTTTCTTAAATCAATCGATCCTAATTTGTTCAATAGAGAATGCCATCTTTCTTCAATTCCCAAATAGCTCTAAACCCTAATCCATCCCCTTCAAGCACTCATCTTTTTCAGCCCATCTTCCCTATTTTATTTCACCTGAAAGTCACCCTTCATCTCCAAAACACAAACCAGCCCCCCAAAATCCATCCAAACCTTGCTGCCTTTCATCAGCCTTGTTTAACTCAACCAAACATAGGCCGTATTCCCATGCTTGCAACCCAGCAGCAAGGACAAAATCTGTATTTCAGCCCATTCAACTAAAAAAAATTCCTCGCTGGAGGTGCTGCCACCGTTGACCCTCCTGCCAGAGCTTCTCCGTCGCACCACGCCGCCGGACCCACACCCGCCGAAGCTACTCCCGACGGACCCACACCTTGAAAGCCACCGCCTCTCTCTCTTTCTGTTCTATCGAGGATCTCAATTGAAATTAGACACCCCCCCTTTTAATTGGACACCCCCTAATAAGTATTTATTACCTTATGATTAAGGAAATGTTAACCCCCCTCATTTTCCCAAGGCAACCCTCTCCTTTTACTTTGTTTGGAGTCACGTGAGGAAAAACAAGAAGACTTCATTACCCCCATTTTTTCCGCAGGCACCCCCCACTTATTCTATTCACACAATTTGACCTGCCTCTTTTACCTTTAGGCATCCCCCGCCAAAAAAAATCAGAGAAAAATCCAAAATTTCGAGCTGCTCCAAAATTTCGGCTTAAAGATTTTAAGCTGATTGGTTTAGTCCATAGTGTGTATAATAAGATCTTGGTAAGAATCCTAGCTAGGAGAGTAAAGGAAGTGATTGTGAATATTATTTCGCAGTTCCACAAGACATTTGTGAAAGGTAGACAGATTTTGGATGGTAGACTTATTGCTAGTGAAGTTATTGATACTAAGAGAAGAGGAGAGAAAGGAATTATATGCAAGATCGATGTGGAGAAGATGCACCACCATGCAGATTGGAACTTTATTGATTACATTCAGGAGAAGATGGAAGGAGCTGGATAGAAGCCTTATTATGCAAGCCGTCTTTCTCCGTCTTCGTTAATGGGCTCCAATTGGGAGTTTCGACAGTTCGAGAGGCATCACGCAGGGTGACATCTTATCTTCACATCTATTCACGATGGTAGTGCTAGATTGGTCTTATCTAAAGCGGGAGAAGTGGATCTTACAGGAGGATTGAAAACCAACAAAAATGTCCGGCCTATTTCACAATGGTAGCTCACCGACGATACTCATATTCATTCATGATGACGAGGAGCAAATAAAAAATTTAAAAAGAATTTTCAGATGGTTTGAAATGGCGTTTGAATTGAAGGTCAACTTCTCTAAGAGCTGATAATAGGAATTAATATGCAGATCGAAGATGCGTCGGATCGTGCTTTAGCACTTGGATGCATGAGAGAGGAATTTGCCATCACATATCTTGGCTTGCCTTTGGGATACAGTATACCAAAAACTTTACTTTGACCCCAATAGTGGAAACACATGAAAAGAAGTTAGCATCTTAGAAGAAGAGATGTCTTTCCTTTGCGAGAATATAACATCCCAGCAAAGGTGACAAAGAGAATAGGAAAGCTGCAAAGGGATTTCCTATGGGAGGGAGGGGAGGCTGATAGAAAGCCGAAACATGTCATGAACTGGAATGTATATAGATTGAAGAAACATGTAGTTGTTTGGATCGGTAAAATAAGATTGCGGAATAAGGCGATTTTGAGGAAACGACTTTGGAGATATGGGGAGAAAGACGCATTATGACACAAAATTATTGGGGACAGATATTGGCAGGGTTGGGGAGATTGGAAGATTACGAACTCTTCGTTATGAAAAGGCTCGGGTGCATGGAAGTCTATATGTAGGTGTAGACCCCCTGTATGAGTCCTTAGTTAGGTTTAAAGTGGGGGGGGGGAAGAGGGACCAAGATTTTGGGTAGACCTTTAGCTAGGTGAAGTTTTGTTATGCCATGGCTGTAGTATGTGACTACATGTAAAGGAGGGGGCTGAGGGGTTGGATTGGGTGATTAGGCTTAAGAGAAACCTTAATGATAGTGAAATTGTTAGCCTTTCTTCGCTTCTTGGCCTTCGTTGTTCCTTCTATTACTTCTCTTAACTTGACAAAAGAATATGGTCCCTTGATTCACAAGGCTCTTTTTTCTATTACGATTAAAAGAAGGGCTCTTTTTTTAGTAGTTTTTTCTACAGTTTGGTGAGGAAGGACGAGATCGACACCCGTTTCACAAGTATATGATGATCTGCAGCTCTTCTGGAGGGAGTGACTTTTGCTTGGATGGTAGAGAGTAAGATACTCAATACTTGTGATTGGCTCAAAGAGAAGGAAGATCATCTCGCCAACTGGTGCATTCTTTGCAAGAAGGAAGAAGAATTTGTGGATCATTTAATGATTCATTGTTCCTTTGCTCATCTATCATAAAAAGCTTCGGAATTTCCTGGGCGTTCCGTATCATAAAAACTTTGGAGGTTGGTACCTTATGTAACGATTTGACATTTATGGAAAAAGAATTTTTTTTTGAAAGATGACAAATATATTCATACTATGAATAAACATTGGCAACCAGAGGTCCCAACTTGCACATAGTATGGCTGGTCAGAAGCATACTCTTAGACCATAAGAAACTAGAATAAAACTAAAGCATCTTCTTCTCGGTCCCAGCAGAATGGATTTAACCATCCGATCATTCCGTTTACATTCCAAAAAATACCATCCATACAAAAGAACCATCGTGCTTCCAAAATTTCACTTTCAAGAACCTCTCCACAAATCTCCTCAAGGACAAGCAAGGATCAAAACAATAAAATGCCTCCAGTAGCAAAAGACCGAGATCTTTCAAGCTGGTGAGGATATGCTTCGTTTCGTTCACTCCTCTTCTTCAATGATCAGAACAATAAAATGCCTCAAGATGCAAAAGACCAAAATCTCTCAAGCTTTATGAGGATCTGCATTGTTTCATCCGCTCCCAAATCTCCTTTGAAATTTTTTAATGAACCAACTAAAACAGGCATCCCGCCTCAGAGAGAACTACGCATAATCCTCCGGCCAACAACATAAGCACCCCCCACCCAACTACCCATAATCATCCTCCCGCCCTACAACTTATCCTACTTCCAGAAATTGATTCAAACATCCTGCTTGACTTGACTGAGATTAGCATCGACAACTTAAATCCTAGGCCCACTCCCTTACCAGCTAACAACATCTAGAGTCTTAAAACATCAAACTCCTACCAGCATCTAATTGCTAATAACAAACCTAGTTCCAATACCATATACTTAATCCTGTGACCCAGACACAAGAAGAGAAAAGGAAAAAGAAGAGAGATGCAGAAACAAAAGACCCTAATCACATAGACAATTTACAATAGGGAAGTTGGCCTTCTATTTCTTGAGGGCAATCAGCTCTCACTTCCCTTTTCCCGCTGCTTTTCCTTTTTCCATCTTCTCGCGCAAATCCCTGTCTTCCATTCTGAAAAACATTTTCTTCGTTTCATCAATATTTTCATCATATCCTATCCCAAAAACATCGCCAATCGATAACATCTCATCGGACTCGTCGGAAGCGATCTCCTTTTCCTTTGAGACTCTGGCCTCCTCCGAATTCACCTTGATCTCCTTCCCACTTCTATCTTCCACATGTACAAGACGAGAGCGAACCAAATGGCTGACCTCCATATCCAGAGAATCTATAGAGATCTTCAGTAGGCTGTACCTTTTCTCTATTCTCATCCGCCATCTGCACTTCGCAACGCAAAAGCCTGTCTTTACGTTCCTCTTCCAAAGCCTCTTTGAAATGAGGAAGCTTGTAAACTGGGACAGATATATCTTTGAAATTTCGCTTGCTGGTCAGCTTGAAAAACTCCTCCCTATTCTCTCTTGCATCTTTTTTAACACTTAAACTGAAAGACTCCTCCGCATTCTTCCCTATCTTTGACATTTCGCTTGCCGGTCAACTTGAAAAACTCCTCCCCCTCTGTTTCTCTTCAAAGAGAAACAGAGGGGGATAGGGAAGATTTTAACTGAAATCAAATCGACCTCATTTATGGATTAGAAATGGAAAGAACCTCTCTAACTACAGGATGAGCAACATCCTAATAAATTGGAGGATGATTATCTTCAAAAAAGGTATGAAGATTAAAATTTCTCCAAGGTGCCCCTCTCCCTCTTAGTTGAGTGAAGTTCATTTTTGAGGGAAGCTGTAATGGCAATCTTGGACGAGCAGGTATTGTAGGTTTACTTCGGGCTGGTAATGGACATATCTTATTGTTCTTCTTTGGACCGGTGAGGGTTTGTGATTCTAATGATTTGGAAACGAGAGCCCTCCTTTGGGGTTGAGGCGGTATGCAAGTTCAAGGTTAGGTCCTTTAAGCATTGAAGGCTGACTGTACGAAAGCCTTGGCTTGGGCAAGGAAAAAAGCAATATGTTTGAAGAAATTAGTGGACATTATATCGGAAATTAGAGAACTATGCTTGATTTTAGGCTCGGAAATCCATCATATGAACAAGTTAGCTAATGAGCAAACAGATAAGTCGGGGGAAGAGGGAGCGGAGAAAGATGAGGTGGTTTTTGAGAGGTCCCACATCAGAAGAGGAGGGAAAGATTCTAGGCTCTATATGTGGGGACTCCCTCTCCCTCTGTGGACGCATTTTCAGCATTTCCAAGGTGCAGGCCGTGCGAAGTGGGTCGGGCATGGTTAGTGCTATTGAAAAACAAAACCAGGGAGGGTAAAAGACCCAAAACCGGACAATAATTACACAGTGGGGTTGGGACATGACAGAATTGTATCAGAGTGGACCTCTTCTAGTACGTTGTGCCAGCGAGGACATTGGCCCCTCCCGCCCGGGGGGTGGGGGTGCGTGAGGCCGTGCGGGCATGGTTAGTGCTATTGAAAAACAACACCAGGGAGGGTAAAAGACCCAGAACCGGACTATAATTACACAGTGGGGTTGGGACATGACAGAATGGTATCAGAGTGGACCTCCTCTAGTACGTTGTGCCAGAGAGGACATTGGCCCCCCCCCCCCCCCGCCGGGGGGGGGGTGGGGCGTGGGTGAGATTTCACATCAGAAGAGGAGGGAAAGATTCTGGGCTATTTATCCGTGGACTCCCTCTGCCTGTGTAGACGTGTTTTCAGCATCTCTAAGGGGCCCGCCCCATGGAGTGGGTCAGGCACAGTTAGTGCTGCTGGAAAACAAAATCAGGGAGGGTAGAAGATCCAGAATCGGACAATATTTACTGTGGGGTCGGGGCGTGACAGTGATAATTGGCTCATTTTTTAGATGAGGGCAATAGGGATGTTGGAGGGTAAGTTGAGTAGGTGGGAGTTTTTTAGGTTTTCACGGATATATATACCCTGATGGACGCCTTGTCCCTGTTATATGTTTCCAGGTGACTGGTTTTCTTGAATAAAATTTTAGTTACTGTTCAAAAGAATGAGGGTAGTTTATTTTATTTTCTCTTTTTCATTTTCAATAAAACTAGGACTAGTTTTCAGCTTTGACACTGGTTAAAGTGATTTAGTCAAATCCAAAAATTATCAGAATGGCAAGTCTTTTCATAAATTAACTAAAGCAACCTCATCTTTCCTCAAATTTTTTTTTTTTTTTTGAATAGTAACTGATTTCATTAAAAAGGGAAGACCGAGAGAGTCCCCCCACACACACCACATTACAAACACGCCCAGACAGAGAAAAAACAAAAAAGAACTTAAGGAGGAAGAAAGTCGAAGAGCTCCAAAGCCTGCTTCACAGCCCCATCTTTAGCCAGCTTATCCGCTACTTCATTAGCAGATCTTCTTACGTGTTGATACACCGTAGCGCACCCCACCGTAATATCCTTTATTTCATCGAAGAAGCGAAGAAATCTCCAAAGAGGAACCAAAGAACCCTTAAGCTACCTAATGACATTTAACGAGTCACCTTCCACAATAGTGCTGTCCATCCTTGCTCTCCCTAAGAGTAACACACCTTGATGAGCTGCTCTAACTTCAGCTTTGTTAGAGCAGCTCAAATTTGCCTCAAATTACAAATTACAAACATGAAAGTGGTTGACATGAGTTAAGACTCAATGAGCAAAGAATAAAATAAAATGGACTTCTCAAACTTGCCTAAGGAAAAGCATTTAAGTCATATAAATGAAAATGAAAAATGGTCCACATACAGTGGTCTCTAGACTCTCTACTCCTATGAGACGAGTTCCGTTCTAATCATGTGAATCCCACCCAATTGATGATTAAATGAGTCCTGCCATGGATGGCCTGGGCTTAAAAATCTCAATGGATAGTACCTCTAAAATTATAGTGTGAAAGAACAGAAAGTATGTTAACACTATGCCTAAGTATAGCCTTGTTACATGTTGAACATAACACTTTTAAAGTAGAATACCTTTGGTACACATGATCGTCACACATTACTTATCAAAAAGGGAATTATCATTTCTTCCCGTACATAGGTTACGTCAAACATCTCTTCTCCGGTCAAGTATTAACTATCAACCAGTATAAAACTATAAATTAATGTATGTTCCTTGAAATAATACATGTAGATGCGCGATAAGTATCGATGAATAGGCTAAACTAAATTTGCAATATAAATATGAATATTCATATGGATATGTATAAATAACATAGCATAAGATTCGCATCTTGACTTTAGTGCAATTAGCCGCTTACAGACTGAGAATAGGAAAGGGTTCACTAGCTTAATTGTTCAAATCATGTAGCATGGTAGTTAATCAGACACCCACTCTCTTTATACAAGATGGATATGTTTTTGTCTTTATTGTGTATTTAATCTAAATTCAGGAACATTTGTGATTCTTAAGGTGTTGATAGTAGCACAATCCCTTGAATCTTCTCTTACTGGAAAGCAGATGAAAATGCTGGTGCTGCGTAGTTTTTTTGTAATCACACAAGCATGTGCATATTTATCTGTTGTAGTTTTCATTCTTGAATTAATTAATGGCTGTCAATGCTAAATGGATCTATGTTAAGGTGGTATCTGCCGATGAGCTGAGGGAAGATGAAGAGTATGAAGAAATATTGGAAGATATGAGGGAGGAGGGTGGGAAGTTTGGTAAGTATAGTTCTCATCCTGAAATGTTTACTTGTCTATGTTTTTTTGCTTTTCTCTGCTAAGCATTGTGGAGACTTGAAAAATGAGTTCATCACCTTCTTTTCTGTACAATTCGGAAACAGAGATGTGGATAAATGTTATCTTTCAAAATGCTCTTCTTGAATGCAATGCGGTCTGATATGATCTTCTTTGCATCGATCAACCAGGGCCACTGGTGAATGTGATTATCCCTCGCCCAAACCCGAATGGGGAGCATACTTCAGGAGTTGGAAAGGTATTTTTTCTGTGTGCCTGTGTAGGTTTGGGCAGTTATATGATAAGATTGAAACATATATTATCACAAAAAATAAATAAATAAAAAAATCCAATGTCACTAGTATAATATATAGAAAGTGCATTTGTTTGTGTCTGTGTGGAGTTGTTTTTTTTAAGCTTTTCCCATAGTACCTAGAATGCCCTCTACTTTTTTTTTGAATGGTAAATATGTCATTAATAAAATAAATGTTACATGGCCAACCAAGCTAGTCAGCAAAAAAGAAGAGTAACAAAGAATAATACATAAATGCAAAACAGCAAACCCTCAGCGTGGAAGGAAATCCAAAAATCCTGTATCTTGTCTCACTACTACGTCCCTCGCAAGTTTGTCCGCTTCCGAATTAGCGGATCTCTTGACATGCTTAAAATGGACTTGCGAAGTACCAACCCAATCCCTAATCTCATCCATCCAACGGGCAAATCTCCATGGGACACCCTTGCCATCCTTAAGCCACCCGATAGCATTAAGTGAATCCCCTTCTACTATAACCTTAGATAAGGCGTGACTCTACAAGTATCTAAGGCCTTGAAGTGCCGCTCTAATTTCCGCATCATTGGAATCGGCCTCCCCAATCTGTTAGAATATGTAGAATGCTTAAGGGCATAACTGTCTTTGTACTATCCTCGTTATTATAAACACATGTGTAAGGGGGAGACATCCCTAACTTACTCAAACCCTTCCTGGCATTCTTTCTCTATACCATGGTATTAGAGCCCTAGGGTTACGATGCCCTAGGGACCATTGGAGAAGCTCTCCCCTCACCCATCTCTTCTCTCCCTTCACCCTTCGCACCACGCCCCCCCTCACCGCATCTCTCTCTCTCTCTCTCTCTCTCTCTCTCTCTCACACACACACACACACACACACACACACACACACTTATCACCATTAGCCACCATCTTCCTCCAAACAATGCGATGAACAGTGCTTTTGATGTAACTTTTCTCTTTCTTTGTATTTTTGTGGACCATCTCGGTTCCATTCTTTCAATATATTGCCATTTCAAAAAAAAAAAATGCGGTGAAGAGTACCTTGAATAGTGCCGTGAACAACGCCCCTCTCTCTCTCTCTCTAACCCTTTCTCTTTCTCCCATCCACACCCGCAGCCCTTACCCTCATTCGAAGCCCCTCCACCCCTACTCGTCACACCATATATTTTTTCCCTACACCTAGAACCCTTCAGCCTTAACTTTTTTTTACTTCATAAATCTTCTTTCTCCCTTCTTCTAATGGTGTAAATCCTCTTCCTACACCTTTCTTTATCTTCTTATCTTGTCCGCGGCTTCATCTTTCTTTTCTATGTTGATGTACGTTTCTCTCTCTCTCTCTCTCTCTCTCTCTCTCTCTCTCTCTCAGGGAGCCGCGCTATGTCCCTTGGACCCATCTAGTCTCTTAAATCATCTTTTTTTTTTCTCTTGCCGACTTTCATGATTGCTATCTTCATTATCTCTGTCTTTATGGAGCCTCCTGTTATTGGGGATCCTTCTATCAGCGCGACCTCTCTAGTTCATGCCACATCATCATCGTCGGCTATTTCCTCTTCGAGCTATCCGTCTTTTGTGGAGGGCTCATACCCACAGGTGACCACTATCAAACTAGACGGGACTAATTACTTGACTTGGAAGGTCGTAGTTGAGACATATCTCCTTGCTTGAGGCAAGGCTCGCCTTATTAGCAGGCCCCTCCAGCTACACTGATCCCTCTTGTGTGCGCTGGGAATTGGAGGATGCTCTGATTCGCACCCTCTTTTGGCAGAGTATGACTCCTATTACTGGCACCATGATGTTCCTCCCTATGTCGAAGGAGATCTGAGGATCATACTATGCTACTCTACTCGGGAGTAGCCAATCTGACTCGAATATGTGCCACATACTCTGAGTGGATGCGTCTTCATCGTGGTGACATGTCTCTGCTGCCCATTATGGCCAGTTTGTCTCCCTATGCCAGCAGCTTGATGTCTTTATGCCTCTCACGTCTGATATCATTGTTCTTGCGCGTCAGCGGGACCAGATTCGTGTTATCCATTACCTCGACATTCTGGGTCCTGAGTTCATTAATCTTCGTCAGCAGTTTATCGGCTCTAGCACTATTCCCTCTATCACAGAGGTTTACTCGCGTGCTCAGAAGTGTCTTTTGATTGATGCTTCCCCGAATGTCTCTATTTTTCCTGATAGTTCTATTCTGGCTACCTATGATAGTGGTGGCTGCACTGGTCGCGGAGGTGGGTCTTTGAGCCGTGGTCGGAGCCGCGGTGGCCGTGTTGGTGGGGGGTCGTGGTCGCCCTTATTGTTCACACTGTCAGCGAGAGGGCCACTATCTTGACACTTGTTTTCAGCTGCATCCAGAGCTTCGTCAGTCCCACTCGGCCCATCTCTCTATTGCTAGTTCTCCAACTGCTCCTCCTTACCCTGCTACTGCGCTAGTGATGTCCAATGATTCTTTCACAGTCTCCAAGGCTGACTTTGAGGAGCTTCAACGTCTTCACTTGGGCGCCCATCCTACTGCTGGCTTTGCATAGCCAGGTAGCTCGAACACTACACTTCTCTCTAGCTCTGGTTCCTGGATTATTGATTCGGGGGCTTCGAACTACATGACTAGTAACTCTTCCCAGCTTAGTTCTTTTCGTCCATTTTATTCTGCTTTGCTGTCCATTACTCTTGCTGATGGCACCACTACTCTTATCTCTATTGTTGATAGTAGGGGTGCAACTCGGGTTGGGTTGGGTCGCGTCGGGTTGGCCTCAACCCGACCCAACCCGAGGAACCCATTTTTCCAACCCAACCCGACCCAACCCGATTTCACCATTTGTTTGATTTCTCCATTTTATTTTTTTATTTCCATCTCATCCTAGTCATTAGATGTTCCCCAACAAGAGGGTTAATTAGGACAACTTTCACCAAGTTTTTTATTTCTGTCTAGATTTGAGTTATACAATGACAAAACAAACAAAGAAGTAAATTTTTTATACATATCGGAATTGGAAATCGGGTTTTGGGTCGGGTTGGGTTGCCCGACACCCCAACCTGATTTCCAATTCGGGTTGATTTTTCCCAACCCAACCCAACCCGATTTTTGAAAAAACTTAACTCGACCCAACCCAAATTCGAGTTCAACCCGACCCAAGTTGCACCCCTAGTTGGTAGTATCTCTCATCATCTTGGCATTCCGCTTCCGTCTTTGAGTCCGAGCCCTTCTTTCCACAGGTTCTTGCAACCCTGAGTCCTACTCCCGACTCACAGATTGCAATCCCTCTCCCGGTACTCCCGGACCATGTCGTGTATTCTTCACCATCTTCATCAGTGGATGTCCCTGCATCGACCTCTGTCCCTGTATCAGTTTCTGTACCTTCGGGGCCTCCTGCTCCTTTGAAGTGTTACCAGCGACGTCGATGGGCAGATCATCCACCACCTCTTCCAGCCTCATCTTCTCAGCCAGAGATTCAAAGTTCTCTCAGATATCACCTCTTCCTTCCCTTATGGTACCTTTTGATTCCGCAATTGCTTCCTTTACTCGCTCACACTCGACTACTCACCCTATTTCTCACTTTGTTTCATATGATAATCTCACCCCTGCTTTTCGAGGTTTTGTATCTTCCATGTCCTCTGTTTCTCTACCTCAATCTGTGGCCGAAGCTCTCTGTCTCATCCAGGCTGGCGTGCTGCCATGGATCTAGAGAGGGGTGGGCTTCATACTAATCAGACTTGGGATTAGTTCCTCTCCCATCTAGTGCTCGGCTTGTTGGATGTCGATGGGTGTTCTCTGTTAAGTATCAGCTAGATGGGACTGTTGAGCGTTTGAAAGCACGCTTCGTCGCCAAAGGGTATACTTAGACCTTTGGCGTTGATTACACTGAGACATTCTCACCTGTTGCAAAGATTCCTTATGTTCAAGTGTTACTTTCTCTGGCAGTAAATCATGCTTGGCCTCTTTATCAACTCGATGTGAAGAATGCCTTTCTCCATGGCGACCTCACTGAGGAGGTTTACATGGAGCAACCTCCTGGATATGTTGCTCAGGGGGAGCTGTCCTCCTCTGTCTGTCGCCTGAGAAAGTCTCTTTATGGTTTAAACAATCTCCAAGAGCATGGTTTGGAAGATTCAGTGAAGCAGTCACTCATTTTGGAATGAAACAATGTTCTGTTGACCGTTCAGTTTTCAGTCATCAGTCCACAGATGGTTGTATATTTTTGATAGTGTATGTGGACGATATTATTATCACTAGTAGTGATTCAGGGGTATACAGAAATTGAAGACGTTCTTGCAGAAAGAATTCTCTATTAAGGATCTGGGTCGCCTAAGGTACTTTCTTGGGATAGAGGTGCCACGTTCTTCTCAAGGCCTCTCTCTATCAGAGAGGAAGTATGTGTTGGATTTATTAGAAGAGACAGGAAATCCTGTAGTGGAACCTGCATCTGCACTCATGGATCCTAATGTGAAGCTTATCTGTTGGATGACTCTGGCAGATAGAGGAGATTGGTTGGGAAGTTCATATACCTTACAGTTACTTGTCCAGACATTTCGTATGCTGTAGGGGCAGTTAGTCAGTACATGATCTCTCATCGTACCTCTCATTGGGCTCTGCCGTAATCCAGATTCTCAAGTACTTGAAAGGTGCTCCAGGAAGAGGCTTGTTGTTTAAGAGGCATGGTAATATGAGAATTGAAGGTTTTTCTGATGCAGATTGGGCAGGATCTCCAGCAGATAGGAGGTCGACAACTGGTTAAAGTACCTTTATAGGAGGGAACTTGGTGTCATAGCGAAGCAAGAAACAAGACGTCATAGCCAAGTCCAGTGCTGAAGCTGAATACACTGAATACAAGGCCATGACACATACGAGTGCTGCTCTGGTCGCGCTCATTATTGTTTGAGATTGGTGTTGTTCCCTCTTCCCCTTCTAGGTTGTGTTGTGATAACAAGGCTGCCATATATATTGCTACTAATCCTGTTTTCCATGAACGAACGAAGCACATTCAGGTGGACTACCATTTTATTCGTCAGAGAATCGAGAGAGAGAGAGATATCCACAATCTTCACTCGATCCATAGATCAGCTGGCAGATATGTTTACAAAGGTGAAGATAGACAGACTTGACACTAAACTATCCTGATGTGCACCAAATCCAAACCTCTTAATCGGACCCAACTCGGCGAACATATTGCAGTTCCAAAGTCTCAACTCGGCGAACATATTGCGGTTCCAAAGTCTCCAATAATCTAGAAAGCTGATCAAATTCCCAGTCAAAGAACTGCCTTAGACTCGTTATAACATGGTGACCAGAGGGAAACCCAATACATCGACACAGTCACGCCATTATTTGAAAAGTTTGAAAGATATATATGATTACATAAAGCATTATTTTATGGGTACGAAATGTACAGAAATGCATCTATACTGATAGAACTATATCAACCCACTTTTTTCGGTATCTTTGTTCTATCTCTTTATTAGAATTGCTTCACTGGCTCAATAACTTACAAAGAGAAAGAACTTTATCAAAAGAAAATTTAGGGAAAGAATTTCTAAATAATGAGATGGCGGAACCTCAAATGGCACTGAACGATTTGAGTGGCAATATCAACTTCTTGTATGGAATTTTTTTTTTACGGATGGGTAACAGTTACATGAATTGCCCGAGTTGATAGGAATGTGGTGGGATTGTTTCAGGTGTTCTTGGAGTATGCGGACACCGAAGGTTCCGCCAAGGCAAAAGCCGCGCTTAACGGAAGGAGGTTCGGTGGTAATGTGGTTACTGCAGTCTATTTTCCAGAAGAAAAGTTTGCTTGCGGAGAGTACGAGTGACAAACGGCAAGTCAGAGAGGCCATTTTTATTTGTACAGTAACCAACAATAGTTCTTGACTTGGTTGATTGACTTGGATTTTATTTTCAGTAATTTGAATTATTCCTCTCCTTTTGATCGAAACATGTAGTGCTCTTGATTCTATCTCATACAGTACTGATTTTGTTGCTTTGATTTTCATAATCTTGGGAAATTACAGGATTAATCACAAGATTGAATCCTGTACGTTCACTTATTCTTGAGTCTTTGTTATAACTGAACATGGATATACTTGTTGAGAAAGGGAGGTGTGGATTTCCTTAGAAGGTGGGACCAAGGATTCTATTAGCCACATATACTATTCTCAATCAAAAAGGGCAAAATGTAGTATGTGTTTATGTAGCTATTGGTCAAAAAGCATTTTCTGTGCCTTAGGTTTATCTGATATACAACACTCATATCCAGGGGTGCAAGTTTGGCCATGTGAACCCTGACCCGCCCTTAACAAAGTAGTCCATTTTTTGCCTCCACAGTTCGAATGGTTAGGATGATCCTGTGGATCTGATTTTTTATGGACACCCTATCTATGTGAGGGCCTTAAAAATGAATGGTTTGGATCACCCAAATAATGTGGCCCCCACTATATTTTAAGCTAGTGTGTAGATAACTTATCTACACATGTGTCGGAACATTTTCTCATATATATATATATATATATATATATATATATATATATAAGCTTTTACTTTTGGCTTAATCTTGGGTTCAAGTGTGCTTACTGTTTTGAATGTGATCGCTAAACCATACAGACAAATGTGCCCGTGCTCAACGGAGGGCACAACGGAGATCCAATGCATTGGGTCATCATAAATTCCTTTGAATTGCCCCAGTGCATGAAAAAAATTGATGTGTCACACTTATCTTCGTATACTTTATTTTATATCAATCATGCCTCAATTGAATAAATTCACTTATTTCACACAATTCTTCTGGTCATGCCTTCTCCTCTTTACTTTTTATATTCCCATATGCAATGATGGAGATGGAGTACTTGGGATCAGCAGAATTCTCAAACTACGGAACCAACTGGTTTCACACCGGGGGGCCGATTATTGACCCAGTGACCGGGGTAGAGCTAGTTGGAGAGACATTACCTAGCCTTTGTCCGCATCAGTGGTTGTCCCACCACCGGAAGCAGAGGAAGCTAACCGAGTTGACTAAGAATCAGTCGTTTACCTCGCTCGGTTTTCTTCTTTTTCTTTTTCACTAGGGTCAATCAGGGCCGACCCGGCTCGGCCCAATCAGGGCGGGTCAGGGCTGGGCTATACTCTGTAGGGCGGGCATTGGGTTGAGGTTTTTAGGCCCTGACTCAGGGTCAGAGCTGAGGATAATTGGAAACAGGGTTGGGCTAGGGTTTTAAAAAACCCGGCCCAACCCGACCCTGCTGCAGCCCAACTCATATCAATAAAATGATTTGAACCATTTATTGAAAAAAAAAAAAACATGGGTGCCTCCTCTCCTTTTTATATCCAGTGCTAAATCGATGGCTATAAAATAAGAAGAATTCTTTGGATTTGAAGTTTGCTGATTCTTTCTTTTTAATTATACTAGTAAAATGCACGTGCGATGCACGAGCTATCCATTTAAATAATCCATTTAAAATTGTACAGACTACATCATAGGTTTATCTAAACCGTTCATGTGATGGAACACAACATCAATAGGTTGTGCCCGTAAAATCATTTCCATAGGCTGATCCTAGCCCACCAATCTATAGAGGTTTCCATGATTGTTGTTCCTCTTAAGGTGCCCAGAATTCGTCAATATTTTTACAGGTGTTCTGCATTCGTAATATCAACATTTCTGTAATTTGACCCGGCATAGTGAATAAGGAAAAATAGTTTTTTCACCATCGTTAGGGGTGCAACTTGGGTGTCAACCCGACCCAATTCGGGTTGGGTTGGGTCGGGCTAACCTGATTTGATATGGTACCAATTGTTGACCACCTCAACTCAAGCCGGGTTGTTTTGGATTTTGAGAACCAATAGTGAGTCACCAATAATCAATTTTTAACTCACAATCGGTTCTCAAAATCCAAACCAAACAAGGACTAACAATTAACGAAGGGAAATATTATCCGAACTACTATATTTTGATGATCACACTCCTCACTTTATTCAAGTACGGTATGGCCCGCAACATAGGATTATCCAAACCGTCCATTGTGGACTGTGGAGACTATTTCAATGTTGAAAAAGAAAAACACACGTATACAAAACTTCTTCAGATGGAACCCCAATTCGGGTTTCGGGTCGGGTCGGGTTGCTCGATAGCCCAACCCGACCCAACTCGATTTCCAATTGGGGTTGATTTTTCCCAACCCAACCCAACTTGATTTGCGAAAAAGCTAGGGCTGGCAATTTAACCTGGAAAACCGAGGATCCGCCCCGCCCCGATTCATTACATTATAAAAAATAACTTATTTAAAATTTGAAGATCTATCAAATGATCATTTCATTTCCCATAGGCTTTCACAGCAAATTAATGAAAAAAAGACATTTGAAGTTGTGCAAATATCATTTTCACAAATCTACCAAGATTTTATATGTAAGCAGTTCTCACATTTCTTATTTCATTGGGCGGAGATTGTACGGGGATTTTTCCTCGGCGGGGATGGGGATTAGATTCCCCCCGCGGGGTGGGACTCCCCCAAATCCCTGAAGCGGGGAAGGGGAATTTTCCCCGAGGTGAGGACGGGAACGGGGAATGCAACATTCGGCCCCACCCCGTTGCCGGCCCTAGAAAAAGCTTAACCCGACCCAACTCAAATTCGGGTTGAACCCGACTTGGGTGGGAACATCCAAGTAACAACGACGGTTTGAAATTATATATAGTGCTAATGTTCTCACTACCATATTTTATAATGGCACTACTCACCGTATTTTGATGATCGCACTACTCACTCTATTAAAATGTACAGTATGGCCCGTACCCTGTGTCGGTACTTTTCGTATGTAGATTATTACAATTTTACCCTGAAATAATTTCTCATAGAGATAGATGTTAGATATCAGCAAAGGGGTTAATGGTAAAAGAATAATGCTGACGTGTAAATCACAGACAAAAAGAAAAGAAATTTCTTTTGGATGGGCCACTTCCTACATAGGTTGTTCCCCAAAAATAATTTTCATACGTTGATCCGAACCCTCCGATCTATAGAGGGTTATAGGTTGATCTAAACCGTCTATGTGATGGAACACAACATCAATCGGTTGTGCCTGTAAAACCATTTCCATAAGTTGATCCTAGCCCTCCAATTGATATAGGCTGATCCTAGCCCTCCAATCGATAGGGGTTTCCATAGTTGTTGTTTCTCTTCAGGTGCCCGGAATCCATCAATATTTTGCAAGTGTCCTGCATGAGTAATATAAAGTAGTTTTTTCGTCATTGTCATATGTCTTTACCTCTTCTTGGTAGTTTTTTGCCGTAATTGTCATAGACAGGTACCCTGTGTTTGTACTTTTCGTATGTAGATTACGATTTTACCCTCAAATAATTTCTCATAGAGACAATGTATGGATCAAAAGGTGGGACACAAACGGAAATAACCGCAAATGACTCAAATGACCTTACATGTGGGATACAATTGGAATTATGGCAGTGGGACACAAGCGGAAATAACGGCAAAGGGTGAAAGAACTTAACCCATCATTTTTCCTTTATATATAGTAGTTAGATTAGATTAGATTACTTAGCTTAATATTGTTTTTGTTTATTTACTTTTCACAATAATACAAGGGTTATTTACTGTTACGTGTCAGAGAGTTGCATTATTGACATAAAAATGTCACTTGTTGAGAAAAAATGAATAAATGCTAATTTATAAAAAATCAAAATTTTAGGACCAAAATGCCCCTCAGTACATTTATTCTGCTTCCCTTCTTCTTTTTACAGTTTTACTTTTACCCTGTTTTTAACCTAGTTGAAGTGTTTCTTCTCCGGCGAAACCTACTCTTTTCTCCGGTAATACGTAAGAAGGTAAGCCTGAAATCTCATTCTCCCTCTCTCTTTATATTTCTAATTTTTTTTCAAAACTCCATCTAACATCATTTCCTTCTCTCTCTCTCTCTCTCTCTCTCTGTGTGTGTTTAGGGTATTCAAAGGTTTTTTTCCTTGAAATGCAAAAAATTGGACCCATCAGCCTTCTGCCTCGTCAAATCTTTCTCAAAAAGGGTTTCGAGATCTCCCCCTCTTCTTCTCAACGCAAAAATAGGTACTCGAAGCCAAAACAGGATATTCGAAGCCAAAATTTACTTGGTTGAAGCCAAAAATTACTTGGTCGAAGTGAAAAATGTGTTTCCTGTAACATTCGCCGTTGTGTTTTTCGCTTCGACTAAATTTTTTTAGGCTTCGAATAACTGGTTTTTTTGCTTCGACTAACATGTTTTTGGCTGCGACTAAAACTTTTGAATTCCAGTAACATTTGAAACTTTTTTCGTCTTTAACTAATATATTTTAGCTTCGAGAAATATTTGTTGGCTTCGACTATCACGTTTTGGGCTTCGACAAACTTCTTTTTTCGCTTTGACTAACACGTTTTGGCTCCGACTAAATTTTTTTAATCTTTGACTTCTTTTTTTGGCTTCAACTAACTTTTTTTTTTGCTTCAAGTAACTTTTTCTGGCTTTGAGTAATTTGTTTTTTGGCATCGACTAGTTTTTTGGCTTAAGTAAATTTTTTTTTGGCTTCGACTATCATTTTTTTTTGCTTCGACTATCTTTTTTTGGATTCAACTATCATTTTGGGCTTCGAATAACTTTTTTTTGGCTTCAACTAGCATTTTTTGGGCTTCGACTATCATTTTTGCCTTCAAATAACTTACATTTTGCTTCGAGTGCCTTGCTTCTTATTTTGGCTTCGACTATTACTTTGTGGGTTTGAGCTATCGATTTTGGATTCGAGTTACATTTTTTTAGCTTCAAGTAACATATTTTTTGGCTATGAATAACCCGTGCGAGTACCATTTTGGCTTCCACTACCCTTTTGCCTAGTGAAAGCTCTTTGGGCAACTGATTTTGGCTACAACCACTAGAAAAGGGGAAATACTTACAAAGATAATGAGATTTTGGATATTTGGAGGAGGAAAAAGAAAATGAGAAAGGGGCGTCTCTAGAGAACTCCTTCTAACCTCTCAAGACAAATGAGCATATGCCGGAGAAATGAAGATGTTTCGCCGAAGAAGAAGGCTTCTATCGCCGGAAAATGGGCCGTTTCACACAAAAAGGGTCGGAGTAAAACCTAGAAATGAAACTATAAAACTTGAAAGTAAAAGTAAAAAAGTGTAAAAACAAAGAAGAGAAAGATAAAGTAAGGTTAGGGGTATTTTCGTCCTAAAAAGTCATATTTTTAATAAAACAACATTTCTTAGAGTTTTTTCAAAAGTCAACATTTTCTCGTCATTTTTTCAAATGTCCAGCATGTAACAGTAAATAACCCATGGGTAAATTACTGTTGCATGCTGCAAATTTGAAAAAAATGACGAGAAAATGTTGACTTTTGAAAAAACTCTTCAGAATGCTATTTTATTAAAAGAAGGATCTTTTAGGATAAAAATACCCCTCGGCTTACTTTAATCTTTCTTTTCTTTGTTTTACAGTTTTACTCTTTTACTTTTTCTTCCAGGTTTTACACTTTCTTTCTAGGTTTTACTCCGACTCATTTTGTGTGAAACGACCTAATTTTCCGGCGAGAGAATCTTTCTTCTCCGGCGAAACATCTTCATTTCTCCGGCAGCGGATGCTCATTTGTCCTTAGAGGGTAGAAGGAGTTCTCTAGAGACGCCCCTTTCTCATTTTCTTTTTCCTTCTCCAAATATTCAAAATCTCATTATCTTTGTTGTGTTACTGTGGCTAATGGAAAAAAGAGTTCCGAATGTTACTGGAATTTGTTACTTGAATTCAACATTTTAGTCGAAGCCAAAACGTCGTAGTCAAACCAAAAAACAGTTAGTTGAAGCCAATCAGGTGGTAGTCGAAGCAGAAAAAATATTTGTGGAAGCTAAAAATTGCTTGGTCGAAGCCAAACAACACAATGGCGAATGTTACTTGAAACACATTTTTGGCTTCAAATAACCTTTTTTTGCTTCGAGTAGTTGTTTTTGCTTCGAGAAGAAGAAAAAACGTTATTTGAAGCTTAAATAAATTAGTCGAAGCGAAAAATACAAATGCGAATGTTACTGGAAACACATTTTTGGCTTCGACCAAGCAATTTTTGGCTTCGACCAAGTATTTTTTGGCTTCGAATAACCTGTTTTCGCTTCGAGTACATGTTTTTTGCGTCGAGAAGGAGAAAAACAGTTATTCGAAGCCTAAAAAATTTAGTCGAAGCAAAAAATACAACTACGAATGTTACTGGAAACACATTTTTGGCTTCGACCAAGCAATTTTCGGTTTCGACCAAGTATTTTTTGGCTTCGAATAACCTTCTTTCGCTTCGAGTACCTATTTTTTAGTCGAGAAGGAGAAAACAGTTATTCGAAGCCTAAAAAATTTAGTCAAAGCAAAAAACAGAACTGCGAATGTTACTGGAAACACATTTTTGGTTTCAACCAAGCAATTTTTGGCTTCGACCAAGTTTTTTTTAAATTCGAATAACCTGTTTTCCCTTTGACTACCTGTTTTTGCATCGAGAAGAAGAGGGAGAGATCTCGAAACTCTTTTTGAGAAATATTTGAGAAGGAAGAAGGCCGATGTGTCTAATTTTGTGCATTTGAAGCAAAAAACCACCACAAGTTTTCTTTTGCAAATGCAATTTGGAAGCTCCAGTAACTATTTGGCTTCGATTAAACTGTTTTCCCTTCGAGTAACTATTTTTGGCTTCAACTACGTTTTTTGTCTTCAAGATTGAGAGGGAGAGACAGCTCCAAACCATTTTTCAACAGCAAGAGGGAAACCCTAACTGTAATGGAAGATAAATTTATAAAATAAAGCAGCCCTAATTTATTCCATTACTTCCCTTCAACAATGAGAGAGAGAGAGAGAGAGAGAGCTTGTGCCTACTTTAGAAGAGAAGAGAACAGTTCGCCGGAGAAGAGAACATTTCGCCGGCAAACCATCTTCCTCGTATATATGCTTGATGAAGGTAAAAGGTAAATGGAAAAAATAAAACAAATGCTAAAGGGTATAAAGGGGCATTTTCATCATTGAATTCCCTTTTGTCTTTAAAAATAACATTTATAAGGGTTTTGGAAACAACAAACATTTTTTGGTTAATTTTTAAAGACTATAGCACGTAACAGTAATTTACCCTAATACAATAATAGTGTGGCAGACTAAACCTGTCAAAGAAAACAAAATTTCAACAATTCCGTATATTGGGCGGAATTGACAAAAATCCATTGTGAGATTCAACCTTTTCTTTCCTAGAGACGTCCTATATCTTCTTTTGTAACTTTTTTCGTCTTTAACTAATATATTTTAGCTTCGAGAAATATTTGTTGGCTTCGACTATCACGTTTTGGGCTTCGACAAACTTTTTTTTTCGCTTTGACTAACACGTTTTGGCTCCGACTAAATTTTTTTTATCTTTGACTTCTTTTTTTGGCTTCAACTAACTTTTTTTTTGCTTCAAGTAACTTTTTCTGGCTTTGAGTAATTTGTTTTTTGGCATCGACTAGTTTTTTGGCTTAAGTAAATTTTTTTTTTGGCTTCGACTATCATTTTTTTTTGCTTCGACTATCTTTTTTTGGATTCGACTATCATTTTGGGCTTCGAATAACTTTTTTTTGGCTTCAACTAGCATTTTTTGGGCTTCGACTATCATTTTTGCCTTCAAATAACATACATTTTGCTTCGAGTGCCTTGCTTCTTATTTTGGCTTCGACTATTACTTTGTGGGTTTGAGCTATCGATTTTGGATTCGAGTTACATTTTTTTAGCTTCAAGTAACATATTTTTTGGCTATGAATAACCCGTGCGAGTACCATTTTGGCTTCCACTACCCTTTTGCCTAGTGAAAGCACTTTGGGCAACTGATTTTGGCTACAACCACTAGAAAAGGGGAAATACTTACAAAGATAATGAGATTTTGGATATTTGGAAGAGGAAAAAGAAAATGAGAAAGGGGCGTCTCTAGAGAACTCCTTCTAACCTCTCAAGACAAATGAGCATATGCCGGAGAAATGAAGATGTTTCGCCGAAGAAGAAGGCTTCTATCGCCGGAAAATGGGCCGTTTCACACAAAAAGGGTCGGAGTAAAACCTAGAAATGAAACTATAAAACTTGAAAGTAAAAGTAAAAAAGTGTAAAAACAAAGAAGAGAAAGATAAAGTAAGGTTAGGGGTATTTTCGTCCTAAAAAGTCATTTTTTTTAATAAAACAACATTTCTCAGAGTTTTTTCAAAAGTCAACATTTTCTCGTCATTTTTTCAAATGTCCAGCATGTAACAGTAAATAACCCATGGGTAAATTACTGTTGCATGCTGCAAATTTGAAAAAAATGACGAGAAAATGTTGACTTTTGAAAAAACTCTACAGAATGCTATTTTATTAAAAGAAGGATCTTTTAGGATAAAAATACCCCTCGGCTTACTTTAATCTTTCTTTTCTTTGTTTTACAGTTTTACTCTTTTACTTTTTCTTCCAGGTTTTACACTTTCTTTCTAGGTTTTACTCCGACTCATTTTGTGTGAAACGACCTAATTTTCCGGCGAGAGAATCTTTCTTCTCCGGCGAAACATCTTCATTTCTCCGGCAGCGGATGCTCATTTGTCCTTAGAGGGTAGAAGGAGTTCTCTAGAGACGCCCCTTTCTCATTTTCTTTTTCCTTCTCCAAATATTCAAAATCTCATTATCTTTGTTGTGTTACTGTGGCTAATGGAAAAAAGAGTTCCGAATGTTACTGGAATTTGTTACTTGAATTCAACATTTTAGTCGAAGCCAAAACGTCGTAGTCAAACCAAAAAACAGTTAGTTGAAGCCAATCAGGTGGTAGTCGAAGCAGAAAAAATATTTGTGGAAGCTAAAAATTGCTTGGTCGAAGCCAAACAACACAATGGCGAATGTTACTTGAAACACATTTTTGGCTTCAAATAACCTTTTTTTGCTTCGAGTAGTTGTTTTTGCTTCGAGAAGAAGAAAAAATGTTATTTGAAGCTTAAATAAATTAGTCGAAGCGAAAAATACAAATGCGAATGTTACTGGAAACACATTTTTGGCTTCGACCAAGCAATTTTTGGCTTCGACCAAGTATTTTTTGGCTTCGAATAACCTGTTTTCGCTTCGAGTACATGTTTTTTGCGTCGAGAAGGAGAAAAACAGTTATTCGAAGCCTAAAAAATTTAGTCGAAGCAAAAAATACAACTACGAATGTTACTGGAAACACATTTTTGGCTTCGACCAAGCAATTTTCGGTTTCGACCAAGTATTTTTTGGCTTCGAATAACCTTCTTTCGCTTCGAGTACCTATTTTTTAGTCGAGAAGGAGAAAACAGTTATTCGAAGCCTAAAAAATTTAGTCAAAGCAAAAAACAGAACTGCGAATGTTACTGGAAACACATTTTTGGTTTCAACCAAGCAATTTTTGGCTTCGACCAAGTTTTTTTTTAATTCGAATAACCTGTTTTCCCTTTGACTACCTGTTTTTGCATCGAGAAGAAGAGGGAGAGATCTCGAAACTCTTTTTGAGAAATATTTGAGAAGGAAGAAGGCCGATGTGTCTAATTTTGTGCATTTGAAGCAAAAAACCACCACAAGTTTTCTTTTGCAAATGCAATTTGGAAGCTCCAGTAACTATTTGGCTTCGATTAAACTGTTTTCCCTTCGAGTAACTATTTTTGGCTTCAACTACGTTTTTTGTCTTCAAGATTGAGAGGGAGAGACAGCTCCAAACCATTTTTCAACAGCAAGAGGGAAACCCTAACTGTAATGGAAGATAAATTTATAAAATAAAGCAGCCCTAATTTATTCCATTACTTCCCTTCAACAATGAGAGAGAGAGAGAGAGAGAGCTTGTGCCTACTTTAGAAGAGAAGAGAACAGTTCGCCGGAGAAGAGAACATTTCGCCGGCAAACCATCTTCCTCGTATATATGCTTGATGAAGGTAAAAGGTAAATGGAAAAAATAAAACAAATGCTAAAGGGTATAAAGGGGCATTTTCATCATTGAATTCCCTTTTGTCTTTAAAAATAACATTTATAAGGGTTTTGGAAACAACAAACATTTTTTGGTTAATTTTTAAAGACTATAGCACGTAACAGTAATTTACCCTAATACAATAATAGTGTGGCAGACTAAACCTGTCAAAGAAAACAAAATTTCAACAATTCCGTATATTGGGCGGAATTGACAAAAATCCATTGTGAGATTCAACCTTTTCTTTCCTAGAGACGTCCTATATCTTCTTTTGTAACTTTTTTCGTCTTTAACTAATATATTTTAGCTTCGAGAAATATTTGTTGGCTTCGACTATCACGTTTTGGGCTTCGACAAACTTTTTTTTTCGCTTTGACTAACACGTTTTGGCTCCGACTAAATTTTTTTTATCTTTGACTTCTTTTTTTGGCTTCAACTAACTTTTTTTTTGCTTCAAGTAACTTTTTCTGGCTTTGAGTAATTTGTTTTTTGGCATCGACTAGTTTTTTGGCTTAAGTAAATTTTTTTTTTGGCTTCGACTATCATTTTTTTTTGCTTCGACTATCTTTTTTTGGATTCGACTATCATTTTGGGCTTCGAATAACTTTTTTTTGGCTTCAACTAGCATTTTTTGGGCTTCGACTATCATTTTTGCCTTCAAATAACATACATTTTGCTTCGAGTGCCTTGCTTCTTATTTTGGCTTCGACTATTACTTTGTGGGTTTGAGCTATCGATTTTGGATTCGAGTTACATTTTTTTAGCTTCAAGTAACATATTTTTTGGCTATGAATAACCCGTGCGAGTACCATTTTGGCTTCCACTACCCTTTTGCCTAGTGAAAGCACTTTGGGCAACTGATTTTGGCTACAACCACTAGAAAAGGGGAAATACTTACAAAGATAATGAGATTTTGGATATTTGGAAGAGGAAAAAGAAAATGAGAAAGGGGCGTCTCTAGAGAACTCCTTCTAACCTCTCAAGACAAATGAGCATATGCCGGAGAAATGAAGATGTTTCGCCGAAGAAGAAGGCTTCTATCGCCGGAAAATGGGCCGTTTCACACAAAAAGGGTCGGAGTAAAACCTAGAAATGAAACTATAAAACTTGAAAGTAAAAGTAAAAAAGTGTAAAAACAAAGAAGAGAAAGATAAAGTAAGGTTAGGGGTATTTTCGTCCTAAAAAGTCATTTTTTTAATAAAACAACATTTCTCAGAGTTTTTTCAAAAGTCAACATTTTCTCGTCATTTTTTCAAATGTCCAGCATGTAACAGTAAATAACCCATGGGTAAATTACTGTTGCATGCTGCAAATTTGAAAAAAATGACGAGAAAATGTTGACTTTTGAAAAAACTCTACAGAATGCTATTTTATTAAAAGAAGGATCTTTTAGGATAAAAATACCCCTCGGCTTACTTTAATCTTTCTTTTCTTTGTTTTACAGTTTTACTCTTTTACTTTTTCTTCCAGGTTTTACACTTTCTTTCTAGGTTTTACTCCGACTCATTTTGTGTGAAACGACCTAATTTTCCGGCGAGAGAATCTTTCTTCTCCGGCGAAACATCTTCATTTCTCCGGCAGCGGATGCTCATTTGTCCTTAGAGGGTAGAAGGAGTTCTCTAGAGACGCCCCTTTCTCATTTTCTTTTTCCTTCTCCAAATATTCAAAATCTCATTATCTTTGTTGTGTTACTGTGGCTAATGGAAAAAAGAGTTCCGAATGTTACTGGAATTTGTTACTTGAATTCAACATTTTAGTCGAAGCCAAAACGTCGTAGTCAAACCAAAAAACAGTTAGTTGAAGCCAATCAGGTGGTAGTCGAAGCAGAAAAAATATTTGTGGAAGCTAAAAATTGCTTGGTCGAAGCCAAACAACACAATGGCGAATGTTACTTGAAACACATTTTTGGCTTCAAATAACCTTTTTTTGCTTCGAGTAGTTGTTTTTGCTTCGAGAAGAAGAAAAAATGTTATTTGAAGCTTAAATAAATTAGTCGAAGCGAAAAATACAAATGCGAATGTTACTGGAAACACATTTTTGGCTTCGACCAAGCAATTTTTGGCTTCGACCAAGTATTTTTTGGCTTCGAATAACCTGTTTTCGCTTCGAGTACATGTTTTTTGCGTCGAGAAGGAGAAAAACAGTTATTCGAAGCCTAAAAAATTTAGTCGAAGCAAAAAATACAACTACGAATGTTACTGGAAACACATTTTTGGCTTCGACCAAGCAATTTTCGGTTTCGACCAAGTATTTTTTGGCTTCGAATAACCTTCTTTCGCTTCGAGTACCTATTTTTTAGTCGAGAAGGAGAAAACAGTTATTCGAAGCCTAAAAAATTTAGTCAAAGCAAAAAACAGAACTGCGAATGTTACTGGAAACACATTTTTGGTTTCAACCAAGCAATTTTTGGCTTCGACCAAGTTTTTTTTTAATTCGAATAACCTGTTTTCCCTTTGACTACCTGTTTTTGCATCGAGAAGAAGAGGGAGAGATCTCGAAACTCTTTTTGAGAAATATTTGAGAAGGAAGAAGGCCGATGTGTCTAATTTTGTGCATTTGAAGCAAAAAACCACCACAAGTTTTCTTTTGCAAATGCAATTTGGAAGCTCCAGTAACTATTTGGCTTCGATTAAACTGTTTTCCCTTCGAGTAACTATTTTTGGCTTCAACTACGTTTTTTGTCTTCAAGATTGAGAGGGAGAGACAGCTCCAAACCATTTTTCAACAGCAAGAGGGAAACCCTAACTGTAATGGAAGATAAATTTATAAAATAAAGCAGCCCTAATTTATTCCATTACTTCCCTTCAACAATGAGAGAGAGAGAGAGAGAGAGCTTGTGCCTACTTTAGAAGAGAAGAGAACAGTTCGCCGGAGAAGAGAACATTTCGCCGGCAAACCATCTTCCTCGTATATATGCTTGATGAAGGTAAAAGGTAAATGGAAAAAATAAAACAAATGCTAAAGGGTATAAAGGGGCATTTTCATCATTGAATTCCCTTTTGTCTTTAAAAATAACATTTATAAGGGTTTTGGAAACAACAAACATTTTTTGGTTAATTTTTAAAGACTATAGCACGTAACAGTAATTTACCCTAATACAATAATAGTGTGGCAGACTAAACCTGTCAAAGAAAACAAAATTTCAACAATTCCGTATATTGGGCGGAATTGACAAAAATCCATTGTGAGATTCAACCTTTTCTTTCCTAGAGACGTCCTATATCTTCTTTTGTAACTTTTTTCGTCTTTAACTAATATATTTTAGCTTCGAGAAATATTTGTTGGCTTCGACTATCACGTTTTGGGCTTCGACAAACTTTTTTTTTCGCTTTGACTAACACGTTTTGGCTCCGACTAAATTTTTTTTATCTTTGACTTCTTTTTTTGGCTTCAACTAACTTTTTTTTTGCTTCAAGTAACTTTTTCTGGCTTTGAGTAATTTGTTTTTTGGCATCGACTAGTTTTTTGGCTTAAGTAAATTTTTTTTTTGGCTTCGACTATCATTTTTTTTTGCTTCGACTATCTTTTTTTGGATTCGACTATCATTTTGGGCTTCGAATAACTTTTTTTTGGCTTCAACTAGCATTTTTTGGGCTTCGACTATCATTTTTGCCTTCAAATAACATACATTTTGCTTCGAGTGCCTTGCTTCTTATTTTGGCTTCGACTATTACTTTGTGGGTTTGAGCTATCGATTTTGGATTCGAGTTACATTTTTTTAGCTTCAAGTAACATATTTTTTGGCTATGAATAACCCGTGCGAGTACCATTTTGGCTTCCACTACCCTTTTGCCTAGTGAAAGCACTTTGGGCAACTGATTTTGGCTACAACCACTAGAAAAGGGGAAATACTTACAAAGATAATGAGATTTTGGATATTTGGAAGAGGAAAAAGAAAATGAGAAAGGGGCGTCTCTAGAGAACTCCTTCTAACCTCTCAAGACAAATGAGCATATGCCGGAGAAATGAAGATGTTTCGCCGAAGAAGAAGGCTTCTATCGCCGGAAAATGGGCCGTTTCACACAAAAAGGGTCGGAGTAAAACCTAGAAATGAAACTATAAAACTTGAAAGTAAAAGTAAAAAAGTGTAAAAACAAAGAAGAGAAAGATAAAGTAAGGTTAGGGGTATTTTCGTCCTAAAAAGTCATATTTTTAATAAAACAACATTTCTTAGAGTTTTTTCAAAAGTCAACATTTTCTCGTCATTTTTTCAAATGTCCAGCATGTAACAGTAAATAACCCATGGGTAAATTACTGTTGCATGCTGCAAATTTGAAAAAAATGACGAGAAAATGTTGACTTTTGAAAAAACTCTTCAGAATGCTATTTTATTAAAAGAAGGATCTTTTAGGATAAAAATACCCCTCGGCTTACTTTAATCTTTCTTTTCTTTGTTTTACAGTTTTACTCTTTTACTTTTTCTTCCAGGTTTTACACTTTCTTTCTAGGTTTTACTCCGACTCATTTTGTGTGAAACGACCTAATTTTCCGGCGAGAGAATCTTTCTTCTCCGGCGAAACATCTTCATTTCTCCGGCAGCGGATGCTCATTTGTCCTTAGAGGGTAGAAGGAGTTCTCTAGAGACGCCCCTTTCTCATTTTCTTTTTCCTTCTCCAAATATTCAAAATCTCATTATCTTTGTTGTGTTACTGTGGCTAATGGAAAAAAGAGTTCCGAATGTTACTGGAATTTGTTACTTGAATTCAACATTTTAGTCGAAGCCAAAACGTCGTAGTCAAACCAAAAAACAGTTAGTTGAAGCCAATCAGGTGGTAGTCGAAGCAGAAAAAATATTTGTGGAAGCTAAAAATTGCTTGGTCGAAGCCAAACAACACAATGGCGAATGTTACTTGAAACACATTTTTGGCTTCAAATAACCTTTTTTTGCTTCGAGTAGTTGTTTTTGCTTCGAGAAGAAGAAAAAACGTTATTTGAAGCTTAAATAAATTAGTCGAAGCGAAAAATACAAATGCGAATGTTACTGGAAACACATTTTTGGCTTCGACCAAGCAATTTTTGGCTTCGACCAAGTATTTTTTGGCTTCGAATAACCTGTTTTCGCTTCGAGTACATGTTTTTTGCGTCGAGAAGGAGAAAAACAGTTATTCGAAGCCTAAAAAATTTAGTCGAAGCAAAAAATACAACTACGAATGTTACTGGAAACACATTTTTGGCTTCGACCAAGCAATTTTCGGTTTCGACCAAGTATTTTTTGGCTTCGAATAACCTTCTTTCGCTTCGAGTACCTATTTTTTAGTCGAGAAGGAGAAAACAGTTATTCGAAGCCTAAAAAATTTAGTCAAAGCAAAAAACAGAACTGCGAATGTTACTGGAAACACATTTTTGGTTTCAACCAAGCAATTTTTGGCTTCGACCAAGTTTTTTTTAAATTCGAATAACCTGTTTTCCCTTTGACTACCTGTTTTTGCATCGAGAAGAAGAGGGAGAGATCTCGAAACTCTTTTTGAGAAATATTTGAGAAGGAAGAAGGCCGATGTGTCTAATTTTGTGCATTTGAAGCAAAAAACCACCACAAGTTTTCTTTTGCAAATGCAATTTGGAAGCTCCAGTAACTATTTGGCTTCGATTAAACTGTTTTCCCTTCGAGTAACTATTTTTGGCTTCAACTACGTTTTTTGTCTTCAAGATTGAGAGGGAGAGACAGCTCCAAACCATTTTTCAACAGCAAGAGGGAAACCCTAACTGTAATGGAAGATAAATTTATAAAATAAAGCAGCCCTAATTTATTCCATTACTTCCCTTCAACAATGAGAGAGAGAGAGAGAGAGAGAGAGCTTGTGCCTACTTTAGAAGAGAAGAGAACAGTTCGCCGGAGAAGAGAACATTTCGCCGGCAAACCATCTTCCTCGTATATATGCTTGATGAAGGTAAAAGGTAAATGGAAAAAATAAAACAAATGCTAAAGGGTATAAAGGGGCATTTTCATCATTGAATTCCCTTTTGTCTTTAAAAATAACATTTATAAGGGTTTTGGAAACAACAAACATTTTTTGGTTAATTTTTAAAGACTATAGCACGTAACAGTAATTTACCCTAATACAATAATAGTGTGGCAGACTAAACCTGTCAAAGAAAACAAAATTTCAACAATTCCGTATATTGGGCGGAATTGACAAAAATCCATTGTGAGATTCAACCTTTTCTTTCCTAGAGACGTCCTATATCTTCTTTTGTAACTTTTTTCGTCTTTAACTAATATATTTTAGCTTCGAGAAATATTTGTTGGCTTCGACTATCACGTTTTGGGCTTCGACAAACTTTTTTTTTCGCTTTGACTAACACGTTTTGGCTCCGACTAAATTTTTTTTATCTTTGACTTCTTTTTTTGGCTTCAACTAACTTTTTTTTTGCTTCAAGTAACTTTTTCTGGCTTTGAGTAATTTGTTTTTTGGCATCGACTAGTTTTTTGGCTTAAGTAAATTTTTTTTTTGGCTTCGACTATCATTTTTTTTTGCTTCGACTATCTTTTTTTGGATTCGACTATCATTTTGGGCTTCGAATAACTTTTTTTTTGGCTTCAACTAGCATTTTTTGGGCTTCGACTATCATTTTTGCCTTCAAATAACATACATTTTGCTTCGAGTGCCTTGCTTCTTATTTTGGCTTCGACTATTACTTTGTGGGTTTGAGCTATCGATTTTGGATTCGAGTTACATTTTTTTAGCTTCAAGTAACATATTTTTTGGCTATGAATAACCCGTGCGAGTACCATTTTGGCTTCCACTACCCTTTTGCCTAGTGAAAGCACTTTGGGCAACTGATTTTGGCTACAACCACTAGAAAAGGGGAAATACTTACAAAGATAATGAGATTTTGGATATTTGGAGGAGGAAAAAGAAAATGAGAAAGGGGCGTCTCTAGAGAACTCCTTCTAACCTCTCAAGACAAATGAGCATATGCCGGAGAAATGAAGATGTTTCGCCGAAGAAGAAGGCTTCTATCGCCGGAAAATGGGCCGTTTCACACAAAAAGGGTCGGAGTAAAACCTAGAAATGAAACTATAAAACTTGAAAGTAAAAGTAAAAAAGTGTAAAAACAAAGAAGAGAAAGATAAAGTAAGGTTAGGGGTATTTTCGTCCTAAAAAGTCATTTTTTTAATAAAACACCATTTCTCAGAGTTTTTTCAAAAGTCAACATTTTCTTGTCATTTTTTCAAATGTCCAGCATGTAACAGTAAATAACCCATGGGTAAATTACTGTTGCATGCTGCAAATTTGAAAAAATGACGAGAAAATGTTGACTTTTGAAAAAACTCTATAGAATGCTATTTTATTAAAAGAAGGATCTTTTAGGATAAAAATACCCCTCGGCTTACTTTAATCTTTCTTTTCTTTGTTTTACAGTTTTACTCTTTTACTTTTTCTTCCAGGTTTTACACTTTCTTTCTAGTGTGGACCCCGATCCTGAGAGGACGAGTGCGGCGAGGGACGCGAGGTCCCCACAGCAATCCTCTAAGATCTCCACAATGTGAAGGAGAGCTCTGCCAAGGAACTCTCGAAACGGATGCCACCCTCACAGCATAGCACGAGTGGCGATACAAAACGAATGAGATACATCCTGATCAGGAGCCAGGGCTCGAAACCGAGATATATCTAAAAATAACTCAGAGTCGCCATCCATGGATAGGCCATGGAACCCTAAAATCAAATCCTCTGTGCAATGGATAACCAGAAATATATATGGGTTCGTGCCTGGTTACGAATGGGGAAGGTCTGAGAGCACCCCAAATTCGCCCGAGTGCAAGCACTTGGTCTCTTATGCCATTTTCATTAATTCCAAAGAAGTTTGAGTAAAAATCATGTGAAATGGGAACAATCCTCAGGAATCGTCTACCTAAGCATGCATTTCCTGAGAATGGAGAAATAAACACGTAAAATGAAATGAAAAATGTGTCACCTAAGCAAAGCTAGGTTATGAGTGACATGCCTAATGGGTGTCTAAGTTTCTGGTGGACACGCACATGCAAGCTACAACCAAAGGTATAGTATCAGTACAAGAAAGTAAGAAAACATATCAAAACATGAGACACAAATCTATGCTATGTATGACGGGACAAGACAAGTCCTAACTCTAATGCAGGACTGGACTCGGACCAGAATGGCCATCCATCCTAGCTGCGCTACGTATCCCGGCCTCGGGAAGAATCGGAGCCCACGTAGTTCGATGCCCTATTCTAAATTATGATGCCTAAGACATCTAGCCCTCTATCCTAGACTCGATCTAAAAGACCGAACCAGTTATTAAAGCTTCTTGTATGATTATTAAAATTCCAGTGAATTGTGGATTTTAGGACACCCTATATGCCCTAAACTAATGCAAGTTGATTAGCCTTAGGCTAATGCAGGTGGTTCCTACAATCCTATGTGTAACTAGGCTGTGCAACCTAATGAAAACCACGGGCTGACTATATGCCTAGTCTAGCCATCGGTTCGACTAAATGTCTAACCGATCGACTCGAGGCCTCCTAACTCTAGGGACACTCACACGACAGGACATACCATATCAATACAAATCAAGACAAACTCCTAACTCTAGAACACAACCTAAACAGCTAGGACATACTCCTAACTCTAGAGGAAGATCTTTTTGAAAATGGTTTGAATATTTTTGTAACTTTGAAAGATTTAAAATTTTTATTTTTAAAGGTTTGGCTGGACTTGGGATGTGGATCCCAAGCTGCACTACGTACCTCGTGGAAGAGGATCAAGCCAACGTAGTTCGAAACGAACTCTCTACCTATCAAACACTTACGGCAAATCAACTATGCTCTAATAATACTATTATAAGAGCAAATGAGTCAAAGACTCTCTAATGACAGTAACTGGAGAATAAATGAGTCAAAGACTCTCTAATAAAAGCGACTAAAGGATAAACGAGTCAAAGACTCTCTAATAAGAGCAACTGATAACACTGAAATGAGATAACGAAGTCAAAGACTCTCTAATAATACTGCAAATGAAACAGATGAGTCAAAGACTCTCTAAAAACGGAAACACGAGTCAAAGACTCCAATGACACCAACTAAAAGATAAATGAGTCAAAGACTCTCTAAAGGAAAAGAAACACGAGTCAAAGACTCCACTAACATTAACTAAAGGATTAATGAGTAAAGACTCTCTAAAAGAGATGAAAAACACGAGTCAAAGACTCCACTAACACCAACTAAAGGATATATGAGTCAAAGACTCTCTAAAGGAAAAGAAATACGAGTCAAAGACTCCACTAACACCAACTAAAGGATAAATGAGTCAAAGACTCTCTAAAAGAGATGAAAATACGAGTCAAAGACTCCACTAACACCAACTAAAGGATATATGAGTCAAAGACTCTCTAAAGAAAAAGAAACACGAGTCAAAGACTCTACTAACACCAACTAAAGGCTAAATGAGTCAAAGACTCTCTAAAGGAAAAGAAACATGAGTCAAAGACTCTACTAACACCAACTAAAGGATAAATGAGTCAAAGACTCTCTAAAAGAGATGAAAACACGAGTCAAAGACTCTACTAACACCAACTAAAGGATATATGAGTCAAAGACTCTCTAAAGGAAAAGAAACACGAGTCAAAGACTCCACTAACACCAACTAAAGGATAAATGAGTCAAAGACTCTCTAAAAGAGATGAAAACACGAGTCAAATCAGATAATATAAGATTGAAAATCTGTGATCAAGATGAGATGAGATAGCATAAGATTGCTTTCAACGGATGGATCATGAATGACTAATCCTATGAGATCTTTGGAAATGAATGGGATTTACATCCTAACCCCAAAGGAAAAGTTTTTTAATCTTCGCACATTTTATCAGTGTTACCTGAAGGCATCAACCCTAACCATAATCTAGCGGAGTGGAGAGAGGATCTCGACTCATGACTTTGTTTGTGTACCTAGGACCGATCGTAGCCATTGGAAGATGGACTACGGCCTAATCTAGACACAAATGGGTAGGATATCCTAAACTAGGCTCACACACGTGATGCACATGTGTTCGTATACTACATGCATGTGTGGGTTAATCTAGGGGTAAGGCCAAGAGTTCCCTTAGCGCGAATCCATGTTCGATATACTGTACCAGTGTCCGGCGTATCAGTACGTGAACAAGAGATCCGTTTACGTACCATAAAGGTACTAGGCTAAGGGTGGAATGCTTCTCTAGCACAGAGGCACCAGGTGATGAAATCCCAGTCAACCATGCTAGATAACACTCCGGGTTCCTAAAATAGGACGTGTGTGCATGTGAGATGCAGGGGTTTAGATGCAAGTGATGTAAGTGTGTGCGATAAGTTCGCGCAATCTATGATGCCTTCAGGTTTTGTTAGATTAAGTTTGAGTGAATGTGATGAGAAAATAAAACATACAAACTAATCACAGCATCAGGATTTTACAAAGGAAATCAGTGATTCCTAAGGTTTCTATTTTGATAATTTAATGATTGAATATGTGATGGAATATTATGATCTGGAAATTTTTAAAACAATTTGATTTTAATTCAATTTACTCAAGGATTTTAAAAGGTTTCAATTCAGATTGTAGATTTACACATCAACATATAACAAATCTTTTCAGAACAAGATGAAATTTTTACAGTAACTTCTCCTTAATTATATAAGATTATAATAAAAATTTCATAGATTTTAAATGTGGTTTGCTATTAGTTTTTCAATGTTGAAAGTTTCTGTCCAGATTGTGAATTAACACAGTAACGTATAGCAAATAAATTCAAAACAATATGAAATTTCTATAGTATGTTTATTACAATAAGAAAGGATTACTGTAAAAGTTTCATAAATTTTAAAAATGATTTACTATTAATTGACGATTTTACAAATATCCATCCAGATTATGAATTAACAAAGAAACACATAGTAAATCAAATCCAAATCAGTTTAAACTTTATGAAAACATGTAATTCCAGTAGTAATTATCAAACAAATATTTTCAGAAGTTTTCATTGCAATTTACTATTTTTATCAGATTTAATACAGCATGCATGATTTTACGTAAAAAATCATAAACAAATATCCAACAGAAACCAAAAATCTTGAAAAATTCACGGGAGATTAGATTAGATTTAATTTGCATCTCATCCAAATTTCACTTTTGAAAACATTATAGAGTTTTTGAAAATTGGTTTTTTCCAAAAATACCCCTAGAGTTAAATGAATTTTTAAACCCTTTAAATCAAATCAAGAATTCATAAAGAAATTCGTACTAATTCAAAATCTTACAATTATATTATGTTTAAATTTTCATTGATTTTGGATCTATGTTGACATCTTCTTAAATTCAATCTTTAGAATTTTACCCCTTTGAGGGTAAAGTTCAAAAGGTCAAATTACGGTCAAAACGAAGTCAAAATTCTTCGAAATTCCAGATTTCTACACTTCTTAATGTTCAAAACACTCAGAGAAAAAAAACATATTTTGAATAACAATAAGAAAAAATAAAAATAAATCACAAATTCAATCCTAGCATGCTTCTAGTTTAAGATATATGAAAGAGGGTTTTGGAATACCAACCTTGCTAGCTCTCCTTGTCTCTAGGGTAAGTAATCCTCGGATATACGCTTTGTCTTACCCTTTCAATTAGCAAAGAAAACCCCCAAAAAAAATATTGCCGCCGATCCGTTCCGCCGTCTTCACTTTCTCTTAGAGGGAAGGATTGGGAGGTGATTGGGAGAGATAATGGAAGAAGAATATATGGAAAGGGATTGGAGAGAGTGATTGGAAGAGATAATGGAAGAGAAAAAGATAATGGAAGATAAATCTCTCCTTTTCTCCTCTCTTTTATGGATGGGAAGGAAGATATATATAGGGAGAGAAAGAGAGAGAGAGAGATGTGTTGGTGGAGAGCTCATCATGTTGTCCCTCTTAGTGGAGAATCCATCATCATTCTTCTTAGTGGAGGGCCCATCATGTTTCTTAGTGGAGAATCCATCATCATTCTTCTTAGTGGAGGGCCCATCATGTTTCTTAGTGGAGAATCCATCATCATTCTTCTTAGTGGAGGGCCCATCATGTTTCTTAGTGGAGAATCAATCATCATTCTTCTTAGTGGAGGGCCCATCATGTTTCTTAGTGGAGAATCCATCATTATTGTTCTTAGTGGAGGGCCCATCATGTTTCTTTAGTGGAGAATCCATCATTATTGTTCTTCATAAGAGGCCTCACAAGAGGCCCTACTGAGGCCCCACAATGTGGGCCCCACAACGCGGGCCCCACAATGTGGGCCCTCGGTTGATTCGAATTTTAAACAAATGTTCAATGCAGGCCCACCAAACGGGTCCAAATTCTCCCTCGCTTGGATTCTTATGAATAATCTCTCTCAACCTCTCAACACTAAACGGAAAAATGCGAAACATGGCGAAAATGATCGGATGGGGTTTCTCCCAAGCATAGCGAACTTGGGTCCAGTCAAAATGGGGTGTCTACAGATGCCCCTCTTTGGCAGAGCGTGTGCAACACGCGAATGGCAAAGCTGAATAGACGACACATTTTGACTGACCCGAAAACAAAGCCAATTTTTAGGTTTTCAGTTTTAAAACGATATTCACAAAGATAAAACTCTACCAACAATAGGGAGATAGCCTCTCACTGACTCTTAACTCTGTAACTAAGACATCTCAAAGAGATAGTCTCTCCCTAATACTCATGACTCAACTATCTAAACTAGTTAACAAAAGACGAACGAACGATTGCAAAAAACACAAACACACATTTTTTTTTATCAGGCTAAGCCAAAGTAAACATAACAATTGCTCAAAGAGCATCAACCAAACAAACAAAATAATCATTTTAATTACTCAAAGAGTTTCCATTTTTTTTTATATCAGGCTAAGCCAAAGTAAACATAACAATTGCTCAAAGAGCACAAACCAAACAAACAAACCAATCACTTCAATTACTCAAAGAGCTTTCATTTTTTTTTTCTTAGAAACCACGTTGCAATTTGTCTAAGACAAGCACAAACTCAAACACTTAAAGAGTTTTTCCTTTTTAGAAACCTGCAAAAATAGGCCAAAGACCAATGTATTGAAACTCGTCCAAAACAAGTTCAAAACCAAACACTCAAAGAGTTTTTTCTTTTTAGAAACCTGCAAAAATAGGCCAAAGACCAATGTATTGAAACTCGTCCAAAACAAGTTCAAAACCAAACACTCAAAGAGTTTTTCCTTTTTAGAAACCTGCAAAAATAGGCCAAAGACCAATGTATTGAAACTCGTCCAAAACAAGTTCAAAACCAAACACTCAAAGAGTTTTTTTTCTTTTTAGAAACCTACAAAAATAGGCCAAAGACCAATGTATTGAAACTCGTCCAAAACAAGTTCAAAACCAAACACTCAAAGAGTTTTTTTTTTTTTTTTTTTTTTTTTTTTTTTTTTTTTTTAAATCATGCCGATCAGTCAAAGACTCGACCAATTATTAGGGTAATCGAATATTCAAGCTAAACTCAAACTTCTAATACCCGAGGCGAGACTAAGTCTCAAGCCCAGCGATAGTTATACAGATCATTGCTGAAAATAAATCTGTGTAACTATCCGAGTAACTCTGACTCCTCTCTTTCAAGGTAGCGAATCACTCCGGATCATGCGGTTCTGCTAAACAGTTCCACGTAAATCCAAATTCGTAGGTCCTGCTAAACAGTCCCCTACAAACCTCTTCGCAGATACACATGACTCCTAACACGTTAGGAAGCTGCACATTGCGGGACGATGATTAGGTAAGTCACCACTTGACATTACACTACTAATCATCTGGGTACTAAGTACCAGAGGCGAGACTAAGTCTCAAGCCTAGCGATAGTTATACAGATCATTACTGAAAATAAATCTGTTTAACTATCCGAGTAACTCTGACTCCTCTCTTTCAAGGTAGCGAATCACTCTGGATCACGCGGTTCTGCTAAACAGTTCCACATAAACCCAAATTCGTAGGTCCTGCTAAACAGTCCCCTACAAACCTCTTCGCAGATACACATGACTCCTAACTCGTTAAGAAGCTGCACATTGCGGAACGATGATTAGGTAAGTCACTACTTGACATTACACTACTAATCATCGGGGTACTAAATACCCGGGAGAAGGAAGAAAAGACCAATCCGTGTAACACAGGATCGGAAATATTTTCTTTATTAAAACATTTCAAAAAGACCAAACCGTGTAACACAGGTTCGATAATTTCCATCTCTATTAAAATCTTTCAAAAGGACCAAACCGTGTAACACAGGTTCGGTAATTTCTATCTCTGTTAAAAACTTTCAAAACGACCAAACTGTGTAACACAGGTTCGGTAATTTCAAACTCTGTTAAAATCTTTCAAAAAGACCAAACCGCGTAACGCAAGTTCGGTAATTTCAAACTCTGTTAAAATCTTTCAAAAGGAATGAAGAATTTACCATCTTTGATCAATTTCACTAATGGGCCAGTCATCTCTTACCAAGAATAACTAGGAGCGCATGATCTTTGCTGAAAGCAAAACTCAAATAGATTGATGAGATTTTCAGGTGCTGACTCTCTTTAACAGGTGAGAAGCATTCTGATGAGGTTTGAAGGATGCAGGAGTAGATTTTATGCTCCGCTGGGAATTAAAGTTTCTGAAACTGACTCCAAAAGAAACAATTGGATCAAGGAATTCAACTCAAAGAGTATGTTCAAGCTTCTCTGGTTTCTATTTGCTAAGAATAGATATCCCAGTTATCATTGTGTAATATCTTTTATGACGCAAGTCATAAAAGATGCCCCTAGTATGATGTGCTTCCATGACAAAGTCTTAAGAAGGCAGAACCAAGGTAAGTAGAAAAAATTTGAGTTTGCATGGGTTCTTTCTTTGGTATAGTGGTAAAACCAACTCTACAAAGGCTGAACGTAAGAATTCTTCATTTTGCTCAGTGTTTGAGGCTTTGATGTTTCAGGCAGGTCAGAATAACAAATCTCTTGCCCTTCTTTGATTCTTAAACCAGGATCTACTTTGAATTTTCTTTTCACTTTGGAAGGTATACACCCATTCTCTCCAGTGCCAAACACTTTTGATTCTAAAAGAAAAACAATGATAAACCAGAAACAGACTTCTGATGACTCTTTCAAAGAAGACTTACAATATTCAAATGATTTGACTAAATTTTGATTCACTCTTAAATCAAATGTATCATTTTTTAATGGTAAGGTCAGCCACTCTCAGAGTAGTCTAAAAAACTATGTCAAGATGGCCTAATTTCCTCCATCGGGATCTCCGTCATGGTTATTACCCCTTTCGGATTGCTCGGTCTTAATGCCCCTAGTTTAAAAAGGTGTCAAAATAAGTCTCGCTGACACTACTCGGATTCCAGGATTCTGCCCTGTGCAGAGGTGGCTTCTCCGTCTCCCTGATTTCTCTCTTCAAAAGAAGTCATAACTTTTGCTTTCCAAGCTTTCAGTCTGAAAGACCACTTATCTCAACTTTTGCTTGTACTCAAACTTGGGAATTCTACGTAACTGAGGAACTCCTTCTGCTTCTATTCAACTCAACTGTTCATGGGAAGTCTTTGCCCTTGACTGGATTACCTCTTCAAGTTTTCAATCCAGCAGACCACTACCCTGACTTTTTGCATAAGCTAACTCTTTTGGCTGTTAACTTAGCAAATGTATATCTCTAGGCCGCCCTTTCGGGTTTTCAACCTAGTGGGTCTTCAGACTCTCATTCTTTTCTTTCTGTTTTTCTTTTCATTCGCCTCGAACCTTTGCTTGTTTCACCAGAAGGACTTTCTAGGTGGGCTTGGGTTCGAAAGGGTTGAATACCTAAGGTTCTAAAGATTTGAACCGAATCTGGTCTAGCCAGACTACCTACATACCCCAAAGATGGAGGATCAGATCCGCGTAGTTCGCTTTGGGATTTTTCAAAGAATGGTTTAGCATTTAGCTTCAAAATTTTCAAAGGGGATTTTATCCCAAGGTTTGACCGAACTTGAATTAATCAAGTTGCCTACGTACCCCTGAAGAGGTGGGGATCAGGTCCGACGTAGTTCGGGTGCATAAATGCCCCGGGCTTATAATGTGTTTGAAAATAAGTTGTTTTAATTTTGCTTTTGGCCCAAAGGGTTTACAAATGGATTTTAAAACATTAGGATTTTGGCTATAAAAGCTCAAACGATCAAGGATGGCCTCCTGATGTATTTGATGTACAAGCCCTTTTGTTTAAGGTTCAAAGTCTTTGAAAAATTTTTTTTTTTTTTTTTTTTTTTTTTTTGAGGAGTCTGGTGGTTTTCTGGCAAAACTTCAACCACTGTGCTCCACTCCCGTCTCAAAGATCTTGAATTTATGCTCAAGATTCCACAACTCTGTCTGAAAATCTTCTCTCAATATCTCATCAGCTCCACAGGATGCCTGACGCTTATCTCTTTAAAATTTTATTCCTCAACTGGATGTCTAAAGCAGATGAAGTCTTGCTTTGATCAACGACAGGGCATTCCCCTGGTTTATCCTTATAGGATCAAGCAAAACTACCTCAAACCCCTCTAAACAGGTTTATCAATTCTTTGCGCTCCTTAGGAGATAAAGTTTTTCCAATCCATCCATCCCGAGTTTCGGATTTCGATACCACTATCAATGGATTTGATTTCTTCTTTAAGTGGCTATGCTCGACGCTCTTCCTCTCGTTCGACCATCTTTCAGATCTCGAGGTGAATTTCGTCTGCATTCTCATCCGAGAAGGGGGTCTTTAGTTGTTTAAACATTAGATCTAAGAGTGAATCATAGAGTATCAAAGATACGAAATCAACAATTTTATTGAATTGAAGACTGTAAGTACATTGATGATTTTTGACACACCTCAATGGGCTCTTCAACAGTTCTGATAGAAAACAGAATACTGACTCTGTATAAGAAAGATTGACAGACATGACTTCATTTTTTTTTTTTTAACATCTACGTAACTGAACTTTTTCAACTTAGAGAGAAGAAAGTTGATGTACACTCAATGAAAGACAAATCTAAAGATACAGGACACTTCTTCAAAGGTAGTGAACTGACACTGAAAGCTTATAGGTGATACACCTTTCCTCATGATAATGATAACTATAAAGTTCAATCCCGGAGTAGAAATCACAGAAAAGGCAACTCCACAAGGTCTAGGTTAAATGGGGCAACAAAAGGCTTATGTTGACAATGTGGGTAAAACAATAGACTGCCTGGATCAAGTATGATTAGAAATAGTCAGTCTTTAGAAAAAATGGTCTTTCGCTAGACATAGACTCTTGACTTGGAAGCACACACACTAGATCAATAGTCATGGGATAAAGATTCTGAACAAACAGAGAAAAGAGTAATCTTGAAATACACCAAAGGGTATTTTATTCTAAAAATCAAAGAAATATTGTCTATGAAGGTCAAAGCGAAATAGACAGTGATATTATGACCTACATCAACAGGGTTTCAATGAATTCTCAATCCACACCTTGAAGTCTCATTTGAGTATAACTGCTCTTCTTTTTGGGAATGAAAGAGTCAGGAACGATAACCATCCATAATCAAAATAAATTTCGATCTCAGCAATGATCATGCACTCAAAGAATACAGGTAAGATCAAACTTTTCCATTAATGATTTCGATATGATCCAAGGGTAAAAGATATATGATAGGTAAACATGGATCAAAAAATCAATGGCTCAGATAATAGACCATGGCCATAAGAATGACAAAAGTAGGGTCAAAGACCAGATCTAAAATCTGAATGATGGATATCAACAACTGTACGATCAATATGAGATGAAATGATAGACCATGGTCATAAGGACAGCAAACGAGCTATCGGTCAGATCTCAAGACAAAACGGGTAAGGATTTAATCCTACTGAATGATGTATACATGAAAATCAAGACAAGGCAGACTGACTCCAAAGGATAGCAATCATGCTTAACATGCTTTTGGATAAAATCCAGCAGCATAACGGCTATACGAGGAGGTCAAGGTCCAGACTAAGTAAACAGACTCTAAAGAGTAGCCGTCATGCTCAAAATGTTCTGGATAAAATCCGGCAGTATAACGACTATACAAGGGATCACCCTAGCTCAATCGAAAGGTATGAATAACGGTTACTAGAGAAGGGCGATCAACAGATGGACTAACCAAAGGTGAGAATATACAACAATGGGTCAAACCCTATAATCAACAGATCAAGGGCTAAACCCGGCCAAGGTAATGACGGTCAAAATCCACTGACTAGATCTAGATCTAAATTCGGAATGGATATAACCGACTGAAAGGAATAAGGAATCTCTGACTAAGAGGAGAACCATAATATACATAATCAGTATATATAAGTAAATACACATACACACAAATCCTAATCAGGGGCACCAGCCCTAATTCTAATCTAGCGGAGTCGAGAAAATCTCGACTCAAGACAGACTAATGAGTGTACTAGGACCGTACTGTAGTCATGTAAAATGAACTACCCTAGTCTACAAATGGGGCAAAGCTCCTCTAGGCTCCACATGTGTAAGCAACAGATGTTCGACCCTATATGAATGCAATATACACACGGGTACTCCCTAGTTGGGCTTCACTAGGTCAGTAAGTATATATATAATATATATAAAACAAAGTAGGGCTCCGGACTCAATCTAATGGGTACTATGCGTATGAAACATACTTAATATGCTGCAGCGCTGGCGCATAGCTTGGAAATAGATTCAACAGTACCATCAGGATGTAATAACATCCCAGTCAGGCACGCATTGAATCTATCCCATGGAGCCAATAATGAAAAACAATGAAAAATAATAAAAAAAATAAAAAATATGACAATGCATGATGTGCAGTGTGTGAATCCTTTGTTTTAATTACGCACCTACCTGGTGCCCCTGGATTCTAACGATAGAGTTCCCATTTAAAATGATTTTAGCTCAAATTTCTCCAAAGTTAATAAAAATGGCATTTTTAAAGAGTTAGGCAATGTTTCAAGAACTCCCCAGCAGAGTCGCCAGCCTGTGGACCCCGATCCTGAGAGGACGTGTGCGGCGAGGGACGCGAGGTCCCCACAGCAATCCTCTAAGATCTCCACAATGTGAAGGAGAGCTCTGCCAAGGAACTCTCGAAACGGATGCCACCCTCACAGCATAGCACGAGTGGCGATACAAAACGAATGAGATACATCCTGATCAGGAGCCAGGGCTCGAAACCGAGATATATCTAAAAATAACTCAGAGTCGCCATCCATGGATAGGCCATGGAACCCTAAAATCAAATCCTCTGTGCAATGGATAACCAGAAATATATATGGGTTCGTGCCTGGTTACGAATGGGGAAGGTCTGAGAGCACCCCCAATTCGCCCGAGTGCAAGCACTTGGTCTCTTATGCCATTTTCATTAATTCCAAAGAAGTTTGAGTAAAAATCATGTGAAATGGGAACAATCCTCAGGAATCGTCTACCTAAGCATGCATTTCCTGAGAATGGAGAAATAAACACGTAAAATGAAATGAAAAATGTGTCACCTAAGCAAAGCTAGGTTATGAGTGACATGCCTAATGGGTGTCTAAGTTTCTGGTGGACACGCACATGCAAGCTACAACCAAAGGTATAGTATCAGTACAAGAAAGTAAGAAAACATATCAAAACATGAGACACAAATCTATGCTATGTATGACGGGACAAGACAAGTCCTAACTCTAATGCAGGACTGGACTCGGACCAGAATGGCCATCCATCCTAGCTGCGCTACGTATCCCGGCCTCGGGAAGAATCGGAGCCCACGTAGTTCGATGCCCTATTCTAAATTATGATGCCTAAGACATCTAGCCCTCTATCCTAGACTCGATCTAAAAGACCGAACCAGTTATTAAAGCTTCTTGTATGATTATTAAAATTCCAGTGAATTGTGGATTTTAGGACACCCTATATGCCCTAAACTAATGCAAGTTGATTAGCCTTAGGCTAATGCAGGTGGTTCCTACAATCCTATGTGTAACTAGGCTGTGCAACCTAATGAAAACCACGGGCTGACTATATGCCTAGTCTAGCCATCGGTTCGACTAAATGTCTAACCGATCGACTCGAGGCCTCCTAACTCTAGGGACACTCACACGACAGGACATACCATATCAATACAAATCAAGACAAACTCCTAACTCTAGAACACAACCTAAACAGCTAGGACATACTCCTAACTCTAGAGGAAGATCTTTTTGAAAATGGTTTGAATATTTTTGTAACTTTGAAAGATTTAAAATTTTTATTTTTAAAGGTTTGGCTGGACTTGGGATGTGGATCCCAAGCTGCACTACGTACCTCGTGGAAGAGGATCAAGCCAACGTAGTTCGAAACGAACTCTCTACCTATCAAACACTTACGGCAAATCAACTATGCTCTAATAATACTATTATAAGAGCAAATGAGTCAAAGACTCTCTAATGACAGTAACTGGAGAATAAATGAGTCAAAGACTCTCTAATAAAAGCGACTAAAGGATAAACGAGTCAAAGACTCTCTAATAAGAGCAACTGATAACACTGAAATGAGATAACGAAGTCAAAGACTCTCTAATAATACTGCAAATGAAACAGATGAGTCAAAGACTCTCTAAAAACGGAAACACGAGTCAAAGACTCCAATGACACCAACTAAAAGATAAATGAGTCAAAGACTCTCTAAAGGAAAAGAAACACGAGTCAAAGACTCCACTAACATTAACTAAAGGATTAATGAGTAAAGACTCTCTAAAAGAGATGAAAAACACGAGTCAAAGACTCCACTAACACCAACTAAAGGATATATGAGTCAAAGACTCTCTAAAGGAAAAGAAATACGAGTCAAAGACTCCACTAACACCAACTAAAGGATAAATGAGTCAAAGACTCTCTAAAAGAGATGAAAATACGAGTCAAAGACTCCACTAACACCAACTAAAGGATATATGAGTCAAAGACTCTCTAAAGAAAAAGAAACACGAGTCAAAGACTCTACTAACACCAACTAAAGGCTAAATGAGTCAAAGACTCTCTAAAGGAAAAGAAACATGAGTCAAAGACTCTACTAACACCAACTAAAGGATAAATGAGTCAAAGACTCTCTAAAAGAGATGAAAACACGAGTCAAAGACTCTACTAACACCAACTAAAGGATATATGAGTCAAAGACTCTCTAAAGGAAAAGAAACACGAGTCAAAGACTCCACTAACACCAACTAAAGGATAAATGAGTCAAAGACTCTCTAAAAGAGATGAAAACACGAGTCAAATCAGATAATATAAGATTGAAAATCTGTGATCAAGATGAGATGAGATAGCATAAGATTGCTTTCAACGGATGGATCATGAATGACTAATCCTATGAGATCTTTGGAAATGAATGGGATTTACATCCTAACCCCAAAGGAAAAGTTTTTTAATCTTCGCACATTTTATCAGTGTTACCTGAAGGCATCAACCCTAACCATAATCTAGCGGAGTGGAGAGAGGATCTCGACTCATGACTTTGTTTGTGTACCTAGGACCGATCGTAGCCATTGGAAGATGGACTACGGCCTAATCTAGACACAAATGGGTAGGATATCCTAAACTAGGCTCACACACGTGATGCACATGTGTTCGTATACTACATGCATGTGTGGGTTAATCTAGGGGTAAGGCCAAGAGTTCCCTTAGCGCGAATCCATGTTCGATATACTGTACCAGTGTCCGGCGTATCAGTACGTGAACAAGAGATCCGTTTACGTACCATAAAGGTACTAGGCTAAGGGTGGAATGCTTCTCTAGCACAGAGGCACCAGGTGATGAAATCCCAGTCAACCATGCTAGATAACACTCCGGGTTCCTAAAATAGGACGTGTGTGCATGTGAGATGCAGGGGTTTAGATGCAAGTGATGTAAGTGTGTGCGATAAGTTCGCGCAATCTATGATGCCTTCAGGTTTTGTTAGATTAAGTTTGAGTGAATGTGATGAGAAAATAAAACATACAAACTAATCACAGCATCAGGATTTTACAAAGGAAATCAGTGATTCCTAAGGTTTCTATTTTGATAATTTAATGATTGAATATGTGATGGAATATTATGATCTGGAAATTTTTAAAACAATTTGATTTTAATTCAATTTACTCAAGGATTTTAAAAGGTTTCAATTCAGATTGTAGATTTACACATCAACATATAACAAATCTTTTCAGAACAAGATGAAATTTTTACAGTAACTTCTCCTTAATTATATAAGATTATAATAAAAATTTCATAGATTTTAAATGTGGTTTGCTATTAGTTTTTCAATGTTGAAAGTTTCTGTCCAGATTGTGAATTAACACAGTAACGTATAGCAAATAAATTCAAAACAATATGAAATTTCTATAGTATGTTTATTACAATAAGAAAGGATTACTGTAAAAGTTTCATAAATTTTAAAAATGATTTACTATTAATTGACGATTTTACAAATATCCATCCAGATTATGAATTAACAAAGAAACACATAGTAAATCAAATCCAAATCAGTTTAAACTTTATGAAAACATGTAATTCCAGTAGTAATTATCAAACAAATATTTTCAGAAGTTTTCATTGCAATTTACTATTTTTATCAGATTTAATACAGCATGCATGATTTTACGTAAAAAATCATAAACAAATATCCAACAGAAACCAAAAATCTTGAAAAATTCACGGGAGATTAGATTAGATTTAATTTGCATCTCATCCAAATTTCACTTTTGAAAACATTATAGAGTTTTTGAAAATTGGTTTTTTCCAAAAATACCCCTAGAGTTAAATGAATTTTTAAACCCTTTAAATCAAATCAAGAATTCATAAAGAAATTCGTACTAATTCAAAATCTTACAATTATATTATGTTTAAATTTTCATTGATTTTGGATCTATGTTGACATCTTCTTAAATTCAATCTTTAGAATTTTACCCCTTTGAGGGTAAAGTTCAAAAGGTCAAATTACGGTCAAAACGAAGTCAAAATTCTTCGAAATTCCAGATTTCTACACTTCTTAATGTTCAAAACACTCAGAGAAAAAAAACATATTTTGAATAACAATAAGAAAAAATAAAAATAAATCACAAATTCAATCCTAGCATGCTTCTAGTTTAAGATATATGAAAGAGGGTTTTGGAATACCAACCTTGCTAGCTCTCCTTGTCTCTAGGGTAAGTAATCCTCGGATATACGCTTTGTCTTACCCTTTCAATTAGCAAAGAAAACCCCCAAAAAAAATATTGCCGCCGATCCGTTCCGCCGTCTTCACTTTCTCTTAGAGGGAAGGATTGGGAGGTGATTGGGAGAGATAATGGAAGAAGAATATATGGAAAGGGATTGGAGAGAGTGATTGGAAGAGATAATGGAAGAGAAAAAGATAATGGAAGATAAATCTCTCCTTTTCTCCTCTCTTTTATGGATGGGAAGGAAGATATATATAGGGAGAGAAAGAGAGAGAGAGAGATGTGTTGGTGGAGAGCTCATCATGTTGTCCCTCTTAGTGGAGAATCCATCATCATTCTTCTTAGTGGAGGGCCCATCATGTTTCTTAGTGGAGAATCCATCATCATTCTTCTTAGTGGAGGGCCCATCATGTTTCTTAGTGGAGAATCCATCATCATTCTTCTTAGTGGAGGGCCCATCATGTTTCTTAGTGGAGAATCAATCATCATTCTTCTTAGTGGAGGGCCCATCATGTTTCTTAGTGGAGAATCCATCATTATTGTTCTTAGTGGAGGGCCCATCATGTTTCTTTAGTGGAGAATCCATCATTATTGTTCTTCATAAGAGGCCTCACAAGAGGCCCTACTGAGGCCCCACAATGTGGGCCCCACAACGCGGGCCCCACAATGTGGGCCCTCGGTTGATTCGAATTTTAAACAAATGTTCAATGCAGGCCCACCAAACGGGTCCAAATTCTCCCTCGCTTGGATTCTTATGAATAATCTCTCTCAACCTCTCAACACTAAACGGAAAAATGCGAAACATGGCGAAAATGATCGGATGGGGTTTCTCCCAAGCATAGCGAACTTGGGTCCAGTCAAAATGGGGTGTCTACAGATGCCCCTCTTTGGCAGAGCGTGTGCAACACGCGAATGGCAAAGCTGAATAGACGACACATTTTGACTGACCCGAAAACAAAGCCAATTTTTAGGTTTTCAGTTTTAAAACGATATTCACAAAGATAAAACTCTACCAACAATAGGGAGATAGCCTCTCACTGACTCTTAACTCTGTAACTAAGACATCTCAAAAAGATAGTCTCTCCCTAATACTCATGACTCAACTATCTAAACTAGTTAACAAAAGACGAACGAACGATTGCAAAAAACACAAACACACATTTTTTTTTTATCAGGCTAAGCCAAAGTAAACATAACAATTGCTCAAAGAGCATCAACCAAACAAACAAAATAATCATTTTAATTACTCAAAGAGTTTCCATTTTTTTTTATATCAGGCTAAGCCAAAGTAAACATAACAATTGCTCAAAGAGCACAAACCAAACAAACAAACCAATCACTTCAATTACTCAAAGAGCTTTCATTTTTTTTTTCTTAGAAACCACGTTGCAATTTGTCTAAGACAAGCACAAACTCAAACACTTAAAGAGTTTTTCCTTTTTAGAAACCTGCAAAAATAGGCCAAAGACCAATGTATTGAAACTCGTCCAAAACAAGTTCAAAACCAAACACTCAAAGAGTTTTTCCTTTTTAGAAACCTGCAAAAATAGGCCAAAGACCAATGTATTGAAACTCGTCCAAAACAAGTTCAAAACCAAACACTCAAAGAGTTTTTCCTTTTTAGAAACCTGCAAAAATAGGCCAAAGACCAATGTATTGAAACTCGTCCAAAACAAGTTCAAAACCAAACACTCAAAGAGTTTTTTTTCTTTTTAGAAACCTACAAAAATAGGCCAAAGACCAATGTATTGAAACTCGTCCAAAACAAGTTCAAAACCAAACACTCAAAGAGTTTTTTTTTTTTTTTTTTTTTTTTTTTTTTTTTTTTTAAATCATGCCGATCAGTCAAAGACTCGACCAATTATTAGGGTAATCGAATATTCAAGCTAAACTCAAACTTCTAATACCCGAGGCGAGACTAAGTCTCAAGCCCAGCGATAGTTATACAGATCATTGCTGAAAATAAATCTGTGTAACTATCCGAGTAACTCTGACTCCTCTCTTTCAAGGTAGCGAATCACTCCGGATCATGCGGTTCTGCTAAACAGTTCCACGTAAATCCAAATTCGTAGGTCCTGCTAAACAGTCCCCTACAAACCTCTTCGCAGATACACATGACTCCTAACACGTTAGGAAGCTGCACATTGCGGGACGATGATTAGGTAAGTCACCACTTGACATTACACTACTAATCATCTGGGTACTAAGTACCAGAGGCGAGACTAAGTCTCAAGCCTAGCGATAGTTATACAGATCATTACTGAAAATAAATCTGTTTAACTATCCGAGTAACTCTGACTCCTCTCTTTCAAGGTAGCGAATCACTCTGGATCACGCGGTTCTGCTAAACAGTTCCACATAAACCCAAATTCGTAGGTCCTGCTAAACAGTCCCCTACAAACCTCTTCGCAGATACACATGACTCCTAACTCGTTAAGAAGCTGCACATTGCGGAACGATGATTAGGTAAGTCACTACTTGACATTACACTACTAATCATCGGGGTACTAAATACCCGGGAGAAGGAAGAAAAGACCAATCCGTGTAACACAGGATCGGAAATATTTTCTTTATTAAAACATTTCAAAAAGACCAAACCGTGTAACACAGGTTCGATAATTTCCATCTCTATTAAAATCTTTCAAAAGGACCAAACCGTGTAACACAGGTTCGGTAATTTCTATCTCTGTTAAAAACTTTCAAAACGACCAAACTGTGTAACACAGGTTCGGTAATTTCAAACTCTGTTAAAATCTTTCAAAAAGACCAAACCGCGTAACGCAAGTTCGGTAATTTCAAACTCTGTTAAAATCTTTCAAAAGGAATGAAGAATTTACCATCTTTGATCAATTTCACTAATGGGCCAGTCATCTCTTACCAAGAATAACTAGGAGCGCATGATCTTTGCTGAAAGCAAAACTCAAATAGATTGATGAGATTTTCAGGTGCTGACTCTCTTTAACAGGTGAGAAGCATTCTGATGAGGTTTGAAGGATGCAGGAGTAGATTTTATGCTCCGCTGGGAATTAAAGTTTCTGAAACTGACTCCAAAAGAAACAATTGGATCAAGGAATTCAACTCAAAGAGTATGTTCAAGCTTCTCTGGTTTCTATTTGCTAAGAATAGATATCCCAGTTATCATTGTGTAATATCTTTTATGACGCAAGTCATAAAAGATGCCCCTAGTATGATGTGCTTCCATGACAAAGTCTTAAGAAGGCAGAACCAAGGTAAGTAGAAAAAATTTGAGTTTGCATGGGTTCTTTCTTTGGTATAGTGGTAAAACCAACTCTACAAAGGCTGAACGTAAGAATTCTTCATTTTGCTCAGTGTTTGAGGCTTTGATGTTTCAGGCAGGTCAGAATAACAAATCTCTTGCCCTTCTTTGATTCTTAAACCAGGATCTACTTTGAATTTTCTTTTCACTTTGGAAGGTATACACCCATTCTCTCCAGTGCCAAACACTTTTGATTCTAAAAGAAAAACAATGATAAACCAGAAACAGACTTCTGATGACTCTTTCAAAGAAGACTTACAATATTCAAATGATTTGACTAAATTTTGATTCACTCTTAAATCAAATGTATCATTTTTTAATGGTAAGGTCAGCCACTCTCAGAGTAGTCTAAAAAACTATGTCAAGATGGCCTAATTTCCTCCATCGGGATCTCCGTCATGGTTATTACCCCTTTCGGATTGCTCGGTCTTAATGCCCCTAGTTTAAAAAGGTGTCAAAATAAGTCTCGCTGACACTACTCGGATTCCAGGATTCTGCCCTGTGCAGAGGTGGCTTCTCCGTCTCCCTGATTTCTCTCTTCAAAAGAAGTCATAACTTTTGCTTTCCAAGCTTTCAGTCTGAAAGACCACTTATCTCAACTTTTGCTTGTACTCAAACTTGGGAATTCTACGTAACTGAGGAACTCCTTCTGCTTCTATTCAACTCAACTGTTCATGGGAAGTCTTTGCCCTTGACTGGATTACCTCTTCAAGTTTTCAATCCAGCAGACCACTACCCTGACTTTTTGCATAAGCTAACTCTTTTGGCTGTTAACTTAGCAAATGTATATCTCTAGGCCGCCCTTTCGGGTTTTCAACCTAGTGGGTCTTCAGACTCTCATTCTTTTCTTTCTGTTTTTCTTTTCATTCGCCTCGAACCTTTGCTTGTTTCACCAGAAGGACTTTCTAGGTGGGCTTGGGTTCGAAAGGGTTGAATACCTAAGGTTCTAAAGATTTGAACCGAATCTGGTCTAGCCAGACTACCTACATACCCCAAAGATGGAGGATCAGATCCGCGTAGTTCGCTTTGGGATTTTTCAAAGAATGGTTTAGCATTTAGCTTCAAAATTTTCAAAGGGGATTTTATCCCAAGGTTTGACCGAACTTGAATTAATCAAGTTGCCTACGTACCCCTGAAGAGGTGGGGATCAGGTCCGACGTAGTTCGGGTGCATAAATGCCCCGGGCTTATAATGTGTTTGAAAATAAGTTGTTTTAATTTTGCTTTTGGCCCAAAGGGTTTACAAATGGATTTTAAAACATTAGGATTTTGGCTATAAAAGCTCAAACGATCAAGGATGGCCTCCTGATGTATTTGATGTACAAGCCCTTTTGTTTAAGGTTCAAAGTCTTTGAAAAATTTTTTTTTTTTTTTTTTTTTTTTTTTTGAGGAGTCTGGTGGTTTTCTGGCAAAACTTCAACCACTGTGCTCCACTCCCGTCTCAAAGATCTTGAATTTATGCTCAAGATTCCACAACTCTGTCTGAAAATCTTCTCTCAATATCTCATCAGCTCCACAGGATGCCTGACGCTTATCTCTTTAAAATTTTATTCCTCAACTGGATGTCTAAAGCAGATGAAGTCTTGCTTTGATCAACGACAGGGCATTCCCCTGGTTTATCCTTATAGGATCAAGCAAAACTACCTCAAACCCCTCTAAACAGGTTTATCAATTCTTTGCGCTCCTTAGGAGATAAAGTTTTTCCAATCCATCCATCCCGAGTTTCGGATTTCGATACCACTATCAATGGATTTGATTTCTTCTTTAAGTGGCTATGCTCGACGCTCTTCCTCTCGTTCGACCATCTTTCAGATCTCGAGGTGAATTTCGTCTGCATTCTCATCCGAGAAGGGGGTCTTTAGTTGTTTAAACATTAGATCTAAGAGTGAATCATAGAGTATCAAAGATACGAAATCAACAATTTTATTGAATTGAAGACTGTAAGTACATTGATGATTTTTGACACACCTCAATGGGCTCTTCAACAGTTCTGATAGAAAACAGAATACTGACTCTGTATAAGAAAGATTGACAGACATGACTTCATTTTTTTTTTTTTAACATCTACGTAACTGAACTTTTTCAACTTAGAGAGAAGAAAGTTGATGTACACTCAATGAAAGACAAATCTAAAGATACAGGACACTTCTTCAAAGGTAGTGAACTGACACTGAAAGCTTATAGGTGATACACCTTTCCTCATGATAATGATAACTATAAAGTTCAATCCCGGAGTAGAAATCACAGAAAAGGCAACTCCACAAGGTCTAGGTTAAATGGGGCAACAAAAGGCTTATGTTGACAATGTGGGTAAAACAATAGACTGCCTGGATCAAGTATGATTAGAAATAGTCAGTCTTTAGAAAAAATGGTCTTTCGCTAGACATAGACTCTTGACTTGGAAGCACACACACTAGATCAATAGTCATGGGATAAAGATTCTGAACAAACAGAGAAAAGAGTAATCTTGAAATACACCAAAGGGTATTTTATTCTAAAAATCAAAGAAATATTGTCTATGAAGGTCAAAGCGAAATAGACAGTGATATTATGACCTACATCAACAGGGTTTCAATGAATTCTCAATCCACACCTTGAAGTCTCATTTGAGTATAACTGCTCTTCTTTTTGGGAATGAAAGAGTCAGGAACGATAACCATCCATAATCAAAATAAATTTCGATCTCAGCAATGATCATGCACTCAAAGAATACAGGTAAGATCAAACTTTTCCATTAATGATTTCGATATGATCCAAGGGTAAAAGATATATGATAGGTAAACATGGATCAAAAAATCAATGGCTCAGATAATAGACCATGGCCATAAGAATGACAAAAGTAGGGTCAAAGACCAGATCTAAAATCTGAATGATGGATATCAACAACTGTACGATCAATATGAGATGAAATGATAGACCATGGTCATAAGGACAGCAAACGAGCTATCGGTCAGATCTCAAGACAAAACGGGTAAGGATTTAATCCTACTGAATGATGTATACATGAAAATCAAGACAAGGCAGACTGACTCCAAAGGATAGCAATCATGCTTAACATGCTTTTGGATAAAATCCAGCAGCATAACGGCTATACGAGGAGGTCAAGGTCCAGACTAAGTAAACAGACTCTAAAGAGTAGCCGTCATGCTCAAAATGTTCTGGATAAAATCCGGCAGTATAACGACTATACAAGGGATCACCCTAGCTCAATCGAAAGGTATGAATAACGGTTACTAGAGAAGGGCGATCAACAGATGGACTAACCAAAGGTGAGAATATACAACAATGGGTCAAACCCTATAATCAACAGATCAAGGGCTAAACCCGGCCAAGGTAATGACGGTCAAAATCCACTGACTAGATCTAGATCTAAATTCGGAATGGATATAACCGACTGAAAGGAATAAGGAATCTCTGACTAAGAGGAGAACCATAATATACATAATCAGTATATATAAGTAAATACACATACACACAAATCCTAATCAGGGGCACCAGCCCTAATTCTAATCTAGCGGAGTCGAGAAAATCTCGACTCAAGACAGACTAATGAGTGTACTAGGACCGTACTGTAGTCATGTAAAATGAACTACCCTAGTCTACAAATGGGGCAAAGCTCCTCTAGGCTCCACATGTGTAAGCAACAGATGTTCGACCCTATATGAATGCAATATACACACGGGTACTCCCTAGTTGGGCTTCACTAGGTCAGTAAGTATATATATAATATATATAAAACAAAGTAGGGCTCCGGACTCAATCTAATGGGTACTATGCGTATGAAACATACTTAATATGCTGCAGCGCTGGCGCATAGCTTGGAAATAGATTCAACAGTACCATCAGGATGTAATAACATCCCAGTCAGGCACGCATTGAATCTATCCCATGGAGCCAATAATGAAAAACAATGAAAAATAATAAAAAAAATAAAAAATATGACAATGCATGATGTGCAGTGTGTGAATCCTTTGTTTTAATTACGCACCTACCTGGTGCCCCTGGATTCTAACGATAGAGTTCCCATTTAAAATGATTTTAGCTCAAATTTCTCCAAAGTTAATAAAAATGGCATTTTTAAAGAGTTAGGCAATGTTTCAAGAACTCCCCAGCAGAGTCGCCAGCCTGTGGACCCCGATCCTGAGAGGACGTGTGCGGCGAGGGACGCGAGGTCCCCACAGCAATCCTCTAAGATCTCCACAATGTGAAGGAGAGCTCTGCCAAGGAACTCTCGAAACGGATGCCACCCTCACAGCATAGCACGAGTGGCGATACAAAACGAATGAGATACATCCTGATCAGGAGCCAGGGCTCGAAACCGAGATATATCTAAAAATAACTCAGAGTCGCCATCCATGGATAGGCCATGGAACCCTAAAATCAAATCCTCTGTGCAATGGATAACCAGAAATATATATGGGTTCGTGCCTGGTTACGAATGGGGAAGGTCTGAGAGCACCCCCAATTCGCCCGAGTGCAAGCACTTGGTCTCTTATGCCATTTTCATTAATTCCAAAGAAGTTTGAGTAAAAATCATGTGAAATGGGAACAATCCTCAGGAATCGTCTACCTAAGCATGCATTTCCTGAGAATGGAGAAATAAACACGTAAAATGAAATGAAAAATGTGTCACCTAAGCAAAGCTAGGTTATGAGTGACATGCCTAATGGGTGTCTAAGTTTCTGGTGGACACGCACATGCAAGCTACAACCAAAGGTATAGTATCAGTACAAGAAAGTAAGAAAACATATCAAAACATGAGACACAAATCTATGCTATGTATGACGGGACAAGACAAGTCCTAACTCTAATGCAGGACTGGACTCGGACCAGAATGGCCATCCATCCTAGCTGCGCTACGTATCCCGGCCTCGGGAAGAATCGGAGCCCACGTAGTTCGATGCCCTATTCTAAATTATGATGCCTAAGACATCTAGCCCTCTATCCTAGACTCGATCTAAAAGACCGAACCAGTTATTAAAGCTTCTTGTATGATTATTAAAATTCCAGTGAATTGTGGATTTTAGGACACCCTATATGCCCTAAACTAATGCAAGTTGATTAGCCTTAGGCTAATGCAGGTGGTTCCTACAATCCTATGTGCAACTAGGCTGTGCAACCTAATGAAAACCACGGGCTGACTATATGCCTAGTCTAGCCATCGGTTCGACTAAATGTCTAACCGATCGACTCGAGGCCTCCTAACTCTAGGGACACTCACACGACAGGACATACCATATCAATACAAATCAAGACAAACTCCTAACTCTAGAACACAACCTAAACAGCTAGGACATACTCCTAACTCTAGAGGAAGATCTTTTTGAAAATGGTTTGAATATTTTTGTAACTTTGAAAGATTTAAAATTTTTATTTTTAAAGGTTTGGCTGGACTTGGGATGTGGATCCCAAGCTGCACTACGTACCTCGTGGAAGAGGATCAAGCCAACGTAGTTCGAAACGAACTCTCTACCTATCAAACACTTACGGCAAATCAACTATGCTCTAATAATACTATTATAAGAGCAAATGAGTCAAAGACTCTCTAATGACAGTAACTGGAGAATAAATGAGTCAAAGACTCTCTAATAAAAGCGACTAAAGGATAAACGAGTCAAAGACTCTCTAATAAGAGCAACTGATAACACTGAAATGAGATAACGAAGTCAAAGACTCTCTAATAATACTGCAAATGAAACAGATGAGTCAAAGACTCTCTAAAAACGGAAACACGAGTCAAAGACTCCAATGACACCAACTAAAAGATAAATGAGTCAAAGACTCTCTAAAGGAAAAGAAACACGAGTCAAAGACTCCACTAACATTAACTAAAGGATTAATGAGTAAAGACTCTCTAAAAGAGATGAAAAACACGAGTCAAAGACTCCACTAACACCAACTAAAGGATATATGAGTCAAAGACTCTCTAAAGGAAAAGAAATACGAGTCAAAGACTCCACTAACACCAACTAAAGGATAAATGAGTCAAAGACTCTCTAAAAGAGATGAAAATACGAGTCAAAGACTCCACTAACACCAACTAAAGGATATATGAGTCAAAGACTCTCTAAAGAAAAAGAAACACGAGTCAAAGACTCTACTAACACCAACTAAAGGCTAAATGAGTCAAAGACTCTCTAAAGGAAAAGAAACATGAGTCAAAGACTCTACTAACACCAACTAAAGGATAAATGAGTCAAAGACTCTCTAAAAGAGATGAAAACACGAGTCAAAGACTCTACTAACACCAACTAAAGGATATATGAGTCAAAGACTCTCTAAAGGAAAAGAAACACGAGTCAAAGACTCCACTAACACCAACTAAAGGATAAATGAGTCAAAGACTCTCTAAAAGAGATGAAAACACGAGTCAAATCAGATAATATAAGATTGAAAATCTGTGATCAAGATGAGATGAGATAGCATAAGATTGCTTTCAACGGATGGATCATGAATGACTAATCCTATGAGATCTTTGGAAATGAATGGGATTTACATCCTAACCCCAAAGGAAAAGTTTTTTAATCTTCGCACATTTTATCAGTGTTACCTGAAGGCATCAACCCTAACCATAATCTAGCGGAGTGGAGAGAGGATCTCGACTCATGACTTTGTTTGTGTACCTAGGACCGATCGTAGCCATTGGAAGATGGACTACGGCCTAATCTAGACACAAATGGGTAGGATATCCTAAACTAGGCTCACACACGTGATGCACATGTGTTCGTATACTACATGCATGTGTGGGTTAATCTAGGGGTAAGGCCAAGAGTTCCCTTAGCGCGAATCCATGTTCGATATACTGTACCAGTGTCCGGCGTATCAGTACGTGAACAAGAGATCCGTTTACGTACCATAAAGGTACTAGGCTAAGGGTGGAATGCTTCTCTAGCACAGAGGCACCAGGTGATGAAATCCCAGTCAACCATGCTAGATAACACTCCGGGTTCCTAAAATAGGACGTGTGTGCATGTGAGATGCAGGGGTTTAGATGCAAGTGATGTAAGTGTGTGCGATAAGTTCGCGCAATCTATGATGCCTTCAGGTTTTGTTAGATTAAGTTTGAGTGAATGTGATGAGAAAATAAAACATACAAACTAATCACAGCATCAGGATTTTACAAAGGAAATCAGTGATTCCTAAGGTTTCTATTTTGATAATTTAATGATTGAATATGTGATGGAATATTATGATCTGGAAATTTTTAAAACAATTTGATTTTAATTCAATTTACTCAAGGATTTTAAAAGGTTTCAATTCAGATTGTAGATTTACACATCAACATATAACAAATCTTTTCAGAACAAGATGAAATTTTTACAGTAACTTCTCCTTAATTATATAAGATTATAATAAAAATTTCATAGATTTTAAATGTGGTTTGCTATTAGTTTTTCAATGTTGAAAGTTTCTGTCCAGATTGTGAATTAACACAGTAACGTATAGCAAATAAATTCAAAACAATATGAAATTTCTATAGTATGTTTATTACAATAAGAAAGGATTACTGTAAAAGTTTCATAAATTTTACAAATGATTTACTATTAATTGACGATTTTACAAATATCCATCCAGATTATGAATTAACAAAGAAACACATAGTAAATCAAATCCAAATCAGTTTAAACTTTATGAAAACATGTAATTCCAGTAGTAATTATCAAACAAATATTTTCAGAAGTTTTCATTGCAATTTACTATTTTTATCAGATTTAATACAGCATGCATGATTTTACGTAAAAAATCATAAACAAATATCCAACAGAAACCAAAAATCTTGAAAAATTCACGGGAGATTAGATTAGATTTAATTTGCATCTCATCCAAATTTCACTTTTGAAAACATTATAGAGTTTTTGAAAATTGGTTTTTTCCAAAAATACCCCTAGAGTTAAATGAATTTTTAAACCCTTTAAATCAAATCAAGAATTCATAAAGAAATTCGTACTAATTCAAAATCTTACAATTATATTATGTTTAAATTTTCATTGATTTTGGATCTATGTTGACATCTTCTTAAATTCAATCTTTAGAATTTTACCCCTTTGAGGGTAAAGTTCAAAAGGTCAAATTACGGTCAAAACGAAGTCAAAATTCTTCGAAATTCCAGATTTCTACACTTCTTAATGTTCAAAACACTCAGAGAAAAAAAACATATTTTGAATAACAATAAGAAAAAATAAAAATAAATCACAAATTCAATCCTAGCATGCTTCTAGTTTAAGATATATGAAAGAGGGTTTTGGAATACCAACCTTGCTAGCTCTCCTTGTCTCTAGGGTAAGTAATCCTCGGATATACGCTTTGTCTTACCCTTTCAATTAGCAAAGAAAACCCCCAAAAAAAATATTGCCGCCGATCCGTTCCGCCGTCTTCACTTTCTCTTAGAGGGAAGGATTGGGAGAGATAATGGAAGAAGAATATATGGAAAGGGATTGGAGAGAGTGATTGGAAGAGATAATGGAAGAGAAAAAGATAATGGAAGATAAATCTCTCCTTTTCTCCTCTCTTTTATGGATGGGAAGGAAGATATATATAGGGAGAGAAAGAGAGAGAGAGAGATGTGTTGGTGGAGAGCTCATCATGTTGTCCCTCTTAGTGGAGAATCCATCATCATTCTTCTTAGTGGAGGGCCCATCATGTTTCTTAGTGGAGAATCCATCATCATTCTTCTTAGTGGAGGGCCCATCATGTTTCTTAGTGGAGAATCCATCATCATTCTTCTTAGTGGAGGGCCCATCATGTTTCTTAGTGGAGAATCAATCATCATTCTTCTTAGTGGAGGGCCCATCATGTTTCTTAGTGGAGAATCCATCATTATTGTTCTTAGTGGAGGGCCCATCATGTTTCTTTAGTGGAGAATCCATCATTATTGTTCTTCATAAGAGGCCTCACAAGAGGCCCTACTGAGGCCCCACAATGTGGGCCCCACAACGCGGGCCCCACAATGTGGGCCCTCGGTTGATTCGAATTTTAAACAAATGTTCAATGCAGGCCCACCAAACGGGTCCAAATTCTCCCTCGCTTGGATTCTTATGAATAATCTCTCTCAACCTCTCAACACTAAACGGAAAAATGCGAAACATGGCGAAAATGATCGGATGGGGTTTCTCCCAAGCATAGCGAACTTGGGTCCAGTCAAAATGGGGTGTCTACATCTAGGTTTCACTCCGACCCATTTTGTGTGAAACGACCTAATTTTCCGGCGAGAGAAGCTTTCTTCTCCGGCGAAACATCTTCATTTCTCCGGCAGCAGATGCTCATTTGTCCTGAGAGGGTAGAAGGAGTACTCTAGAGACGCCCCTTTCTCATTTTCTTTTTCCTTCTCCAAATATCCAGAATCTCATTATCTTTGTTGTGTTACCGTGGCTAATGGAAAAAAGAGTTCCGAATGTTACTGGAATTTGTTACTTGAATTCAACATTTTAGTCGAAGCCAAACGTCTTACTCAAACCAAAAAACAGTTAGTTGAAGCCAATCAGGTGGTAGTCGAAGCAGAAAAAATATTTGTGGAAGCTAAAAATTGCTTGGTCGAAGCCAAACAACACAATGGCGAATGTTACTTGAAACACATTTTTGGCTTCAAATAACCTTTTTTTGCTTCGAGTAGTTGTTTTTGCTTCGAGAAGAAGAAAAAACGTTATTTGAAGCTTAAATAAATTAGTCGAAGCGAAAAATACAAATGCGAATGTTACTGGAAACACATTTTTGGCTTCGACCAAGCAATTTTTGGCTTCGACCAAGTATTTTTTGGCTTCGAATAACCTGTTTTCGCTTCGAGTACATGTTTTTTGCGTCGAGAAGGAGAAAAACAGTTATTCGAAGCCTAAAAAATTTAGTCGAAGCGAAAAATACAACTACGAATGTTACTGGAAACACATTTTTGGCTTCGACCAAGCAATTTTCGGTTTCGACCAAGTATTTTTTGGCTTCGAATAACCTTCTTTCGCTTCGAGTACCTATTTTTTAGTCGAGAAGGAGAAAACAGTTATTCGAAGCCTAAAAAATTTAGTCAAAGCAAAAAACAGAACTGCGAATGTTACTGGAAACACATTTTTGGTTTCAACCAAGCAATTTTTGGCTTCGACCAAGTTTTTTTTAAATTCGAATAACCTGTTTTCCCTTTGACTACCTGTTTTTGCATCGAGAAGAAGAGGGAGAGATCTCGAAACTCTTTTTGAGAAATATTTGAGAAGGAAGAAGGCCGATGTGTCTAATTTTGTGCATTTGAAGCAAAAAACCACCACAAGTTTTCTTTTGCAAATGCAATTTGGAAGCTCCAGTAACTATTTGGCTTCGATTAAACTGTTTTCCCTTCGAGTAACTATTTTTGGCTTCAACTACGTTTTTTGTCTTCATGATTGAGAGGGAGAGACAGCTCCAAACCATTTTTCAACAGCAAGAGGGAAACCCTAACTGTAATGGAAGATAAATTTATAAAATAAAGCAGCCCTAATTTATTCCATTACTTCCCTTCAACAATGAGAGAGAGAGAGAGAGAGAGAGAGAGCTTGTGCCTACTTTAGAAGAGAAGAGAACAGTTCGCCGGAGAAGAGAACATTTCGCCGGCAAACCATCTTCCTCGTATATATGCTTGATGAAGGTAAAAGGTAAATGGAAAAAATAAAACAAATGCTAAAGGGTATAAAGGGGCATTTTCATCATTGAATTCCCTTTTGTCTTTAAAAATAACATTTATAAGGGTTTTGGAAACAACAAACATTTTTTGGTTAATTTTTAAAGACTATAGCACGTAACAGTAATTTACCCTAATACAATAATAGTGTGGCAGACTAAACCTGTCAAAGAAAACAAAATTTCAACAATTCCGTATATTGGGCGGAATTGACAAAAATCCATTGTGAGATTCAACCTTTTCTTTCCTAGAGACGTCCTATATCTTCTTTTGTAACTTTTTTCGTCTTTAACTAATATATTTTAGCTTCGAGAAATATTTGTTGGCTTCGACTATCACGTTTTGGGCTTCGACAAACTTTTTTTTTCGCTTTGACTAACACGTTTTGGCTCCGACTAAATTTTTTTTATCTTTGACTTCTTTTTTTGGCTTCAACTAACTTTTTTTTTGCTTCAAGTAACTTTTTCTGGCTTTGAGTAATTTGTTTTTTGGCATCGACTAGTTTTTTGGCTTAAGTAAATTTTTTTTTTGGCTTCGACTATCATTTTTTTTTGCTTCGACTATCTTTTTTTGGATTCGACTATCATTTTGGGCTTCGAATAACTTTTTTTTTGGCTTCAACTAGCATTTTTTGGGCTTCGACTATCATTTTTGCCTTCAAATAACATACATTTTGCTTCGAGTGCCTTGCTTCTTATTTTGGCTTCGACTATTACTTTGTGGGTTTGAGCTATCGATTTTGGATTCGAGTTACATTTTTTTAGCTTCAAGTAACATATTTTTTGGCTATGAATAACCCGTGCGAGTACCATTTTGGCTTCCACTACCCTTTTGCCTAGTGAAAGCACTTTGGGCAACTGATTTTGGCTACAACCACTAGAAAAGGGGAAATACTTACAAAGATAATGAGATTTTGGATATTTGGAGGAGGAAAAAGAAAATGAGAAAGGGGCGTCTCTAGAGAACTCCTTCTAACCTCTCAAGACAAATGAGCATATGCCGGAGAAATGAAGATGTTTCGCCGAAGAAGAAGGCTTCTATCGCCGGAAAATGGGCCGTTTCACACAAAAAGGGTCGGAGTAAAACCTAGAAATGAAACTATAAAACTTGAAAGTAAAAGTAAAAAAGTGTAAAAACAAAGAAGAGAAAGATAAAGTAAGGTTAGGGGTATTTTCGTCCTAAAAAGTCATTTTTTTAATAAAACACCATTTCTCAGAGTTTTTTCAAAAGTCAACATTTTCTTGTCATTTTTTCAAATGTCCAGCATGTAACAGTAAATAACCCATGGGTAAATTACTGTTGCATGCTGCAAATTTGAAAAAATGACGAGAAAATGTTGACTTTTGAAAAAACTCTATAGAATGCTATTTTATTAAAAGAAGGATCTTTTAGGATAAAAATACCCCTCGGCTTACTTTAATCTTTCTTTTCTTTGTTTTACAGTTTTACTCTTTTACTTTTTCTTCCAGGTTTTACACTTTCTTTCTAGGTTTCACTCCGACCCATTTTGTGTGAAACGACCTAATTTTCCGGCGAGAGAAGCTTTCTTCTCCGGCGAAACATCTTCATTTCTCCGGCAGCAGATGCTCATTTGTCCTGAGAGGGTAGAAGGAGTACTCTAGAGACGCCCCTTTCTCATTTTCTTTTTCCTTCTCCAAATATCCAGAATCTCATTATCTTTGTTGTGTTACCGTGGCTAATGGAAAAAAGAGTTCCGAATGTTACTGGAATTTGTTACTTGAATTCAACATTTTAGTCGAAGCCAAACGTCTTACTCAAACCAAAAAACAGTTAGTTGAAGCCAATCAGGTGGTAGTCGAAGCAGAAAAAATATTTGTGGAAGCTAAAAATTGCTTGGTCGAAGCCAAACAACACAATGGCGAATGTTACTTGAAACACATTTTTGGCTTCAAATAACCTTTTTTTGCTTCGAGTAGTTGTTTTTGCTTCGAGAAGAAGAAAAAACGTTATTTGAAGCTTAAATAAATTAGTCGAAGCGAAAAATACAAATGCGAATGTTACTGGAAACACATTTTTGGCTTCGACCAAGCAATTTTTGGCTTCGACCAAGTATTTTTTGGCTTCGAATAACCTGTTTTCGCTTCGAGTACATGTTTTTTGCGTCGAGAAGGAGAAAAACAGTTATTCGAAGCCTAAAAAATTTAGTCGAAGCGAAAAATACAACTTCGAATGTTACTGGAAACACATTTTTGGCTTCGACCAAGCAATTTTTGGTTTTGACCAAGTACTTTTTGGCTTCGAATAACCTTCTTTCGCTTCGAGTACCTATTTTTTAGTCGAGAAGGAGAAAACAGTTATTCGAAGCCTAAAAAATTTAGTCAAAGCAAAAAACAGAACTGCGAATGTTACTGGAAACACATTTTTGGTTTCAACCAAGCAATTTTTGGCTTCGACCAAGTTTTTTTTAAATTCGAATAACCTGTTTTCCCTTTGACTACCTGTTTTTGCATCGAGAAGAAGAGGGAGAGATCTCGAAACTCTTTTTGAGAAATATTTGAGAAGGAAGAAGGCCGATGTGTCTAATTTTGTGCATTTGAAGCAAAAAACCACCACAAGTTTTCTTTTGCAAATGCAATTTGGAAGCTCCAGTAACTATTTGGCTTCGATTAAACTGTTTTCCCTTCGAGTAACTATTTTTGGCTTCAACTACGTTTTTTGTCTTCAAGATTGAGAGGGAGAGACAGCTCCAAACCATTTTTCAACAGCAAGAGGGAAACCCTAACTGTAATGGAAGATAAATTTATAAAATAAAGCAGCCCTAATTTATTCCATTACTTCCCTTCAACAATGAGAGAGAGAGAGAGAGAGAGAGAGAGAGCTTGTGCCTACTTTAGAAGAGAAGAGAACAGTTCGCCGGAGAAGAGAACATTTCGCCGGCAAACCATCTTCCTCGTATATATGCTTGATGAAGGTAAAAGGTAAATGGAAAAAATAAAACAAATGCTAAAGGGTATAAAGGGGCATTTTCATCATTGAATTCCCTTTTGTCTTTAAAAATAACATTTATAAGGGTTTTGGAAACAACAAACATTTTTTGGTTAATTTTTAAAGACTATAGCACGTAACAGTAATTTACCCTAATACAATAATAGTGTGGCAGACTAAACCTGTCAAAGAAAACAAAATTTCAACAATTCCGTATATTGGGCGGAATTGACAAAAATCCATTGTGAGATTCAACCTTTTCTTTCCTAGAGACGTCCTATATCTTCTTTTGTAACTTTTTTCGTCTTTAACTAATATATTTTAGCTTCGAGAAATATTTGTTGGCTTCGACTATCACGTTTTGGGCTTCGACAAACTTTTTTTTTCGCTTTGACTAACACGTTTTGGCTCCGACTAAATTTTTTTTATCTTTGACTTCTTTTTTTGGCTTCAACTAACTTTTTTTTTGCTTCAAGTAACTTTTTCTGGCTTTGAGTAATTTGTTTTTTGGCATCGACTAGTTTTTTGGCTTAAGTAAATTTTTTTTTTGGCTTCGACTATCATTTTTTTTTGCTTCGACTATCTTTTTTTGGATTCGACTATCATTTTGGGCTTCGAATAACTTTTTTTTTGGCTTCAACTAGCATTTTTTGGGCTTCGACTATCATTTTTGCCTTCAAATAACATACATTTTGCTTCGAGTGCCTTGCTTCTTATTTTGGCTTCGACTATTACTTTGTGGGTTTGAGCTATCGATTTTGGATTCGAGTTACATTTTTTTAGCTTCAAGTAACATATTTTTTGGCTATGAATAACCCGTGCGAGTACCATTTTGGCTTCCACTACCCTTTTGCCTAGTGAAAGCACTTTGGGCAACTGATTTTGGCTACAACCACTAGAAAAGGGGAAATACTTACAAAGATAATGAGATTTTGGATATTTGGAGGAGGAAAAAGAAAATGAGAAAGGGGCGTCTCTAGAGAACTCCTTCTAACCTCTCAAGACAAATGAGCATATGCCGGAGAAATGAAGATGTTTCGCCGAAGAAGAAGGCTTCTATCGCCGGAAAATGGGCCGTTTCACACAAAAAGGGTCGGAGTAAAACCTAGAAATGAAACTATAAAACTTGAAAGTAAAAGTAAAAAAGTGTAAAAACAAAGAAGAGAAAGATAAAGTAAGGTTAGGGGTATTTTCGTCCTAAAAAGTCATTTTTTTAATAAAACACCATTTCTCAGAGTTTTTTCAAAAGTCAACATTTTCTTGTCATTTTTTCAAATGTCCAGCATGTAACAGTAAATAACCCATGGGTAAATTACTGTTGCATGCTGCAAATTTGAAAAAATGACGAGAAAATGTTGACTTTTGAAAAAACTCTATAGAATGCTATTTTATTAAAAGAAGGATCTTTTAGGATAAAAATACCCCTCGGCTTACTTTAATCTTTCTTTTCTTTGTTTTACAGTTTTACTCTTTTACTTTTTCTTCCAGGTTTTACACTTTCTTTCTAGGTTTCACTCCGACCCATTTTGTGTGAAACGACCTAATTTTCCGGCGAGAGAAGCTTTCTTCTCCGGCGAAACATCTTCATTTCTCCGGCAGCAGATGCTCATTTGTCCTGAGAGGGTAGAAGGAGTACTCTAGAGACGCCCCTTTCTCATTTTCTTTTTCCTTCTCCAAATATCCAGAATCTCATTATCTTTGTTGTGTTACCGTGGCTAATGGAAAAAAGAGTTCCGAATGTTACTGGAATTTGTTACTTGAATTCAACATTTTAGTCGAAGCCAAACGTCTTACTCAAACCAAAAAACAGTTAGTTGAAGCCAATCAGGTGGTAGTCGAAGCAGAAAAAATATTTGTGGAAGCTAAAAATTGCTTGGTCGAAGCCAAACAACACAATGGCGAATGTTACTTGAAACACATTTTTGGCTTCAAATAACCTTTTTTTGCTTCGAGTAGTTGTTTTTGCTTCGAGAAGAAGAAAAAACGTTATTTGAAGCTTAAATAAATTAGTCGAAGCGAAAAATACAAATGCGAATGTTACTGGAAACACATTTTTGGCTTCGACCAAGCAATTTTTGGCTTCGACCAAGTATTTTTTGGCTTCGAATAACCTGTTTTCGCTTCGAGTACATGTTTTTTGCGTCAAGAAGGAGAAAAACAGTTATTCGAAGCCTAAAAAATTTAGTCGAAGCGAAAAATACAACTTCGAATGTTACTGGAAACACATTTTTGGCTTCGACCAAGCAATTTTTGGTTTTGACCAAGTACTTTTTGGCTTCGAATAACCTTCTTTCGCTTCGAGTACCTATTTTTTAGTCGAGAAGGAGAAAACAGTTATTCGAAGCCTAAAAAATTTAATAAAAGCAAAAAACACAACTGCGAATGTTACGGGAAACACATTTTTAGTTTCAACCAAGCAATTTTTGGCTTCGACCAAGTTTTTTTTAGCTTCGAATAACCTGTTTTCCCTTCGACTACCCGTTTTTGCATCGAGAAGAAGAGGGAGAGATCTCGAAACTCTTTTTGAGAAATATTTGAGAAGGAAGAAGGCCGATGTGTCCAATTTTGTGCATTTGAAGCAAAAAACCACCACAAGTTTTCTTTTGCAAATGCAATTTGGAAGCTCCAGTAACTATTTCGCTTCGATTAAACTGTTTTCGCTTCGAGTAACTATTTTTGGCTTCAACTACGTTTTTTGTCTTCAAGATTGAGAGGGAGAGACAGCTCCAAACCATTTTTCAACAGCAAGAGGGAAACCCTAACTGTAATGGAAGATAAATTTATAAAATAAAGCAGCCCTAATTTATTCCATTACTTCCCTTCAACAATGAGAGAGAGAGAGAGAGAGAGAGAGAGAGAGAGAGAGAGAGAGAGAGAGCTTGTGCCTACTTTAGAAGAGAAGAGAACAGTTCGCCGGAGAAGAGAACATTTCGTCGGTAAACCATCTTCCTCGTATATATGCTTGATGAAGGTAAAAGGTAAATGGAAAAAATAAAACAAATGCTAAAGGGTATAAAGGGGCATTTTCATCATTGAATTCCCTTTTGTCTTTAAAAATAACATTTATAAGGGTTTTGGAAACAGCAAACATTTTTTGGTTAATTTTTAAAGACTATAGCACGTAACAGTAATTTACCCTAATACAATAATAGTGTGGCAGACTAAACCTGTCAAAGAAAACAAAATTTCAACAATTCCGTATATTGGGCGGAATTGACAAAAATCCATTGTGAGATTCAACCTTTTCTTTCCTAGAGACGTCCTATATCTTCTTTTGTAATTTTCTGCAAGACTTTAATTAAACTCTGCTGAAAAATGTTCATCTCCACCCTCAATCCATGCAGACACGCTGACATGGGGTTGGTGCATACATTGGGCCCATCTTTGACATGTGAAGGTAATATAAGAGCTAGCCCACTGCATTCACCATTTACATTAAATTTTACACTGAACTTATCATAGGTTTATGATTATCCTAAGTTTTGATGCAGTCTATCTATGGTGGGGACGAAGAAATGAATGGTTTAGATGATCCAACATTTGGGTCCCACTTATACTTTTGCCGAGCTAAATTCTCTGGGACATCATATAATTTCTCATATTATAATGTTGTTTAACTTTAAGCCACTCAAATTGAACTTTTGTCAAAGTAGAAAGGTGGTTGTAAGTCTCATGCCCGAGGCTGTCCACACATCATAATCATGTGATAGTTTGGCGACTCATCACATAAATTTAGACTCTTGGTTTTAAATATGTTTATTTTTACCTTAGAAAGACTTTCAGGTAATTTTTGTATAAAATCATGTTGATGAATAACACATATTAATATTTTTTTGTCATAAGATCACTGCCCTAATAAAAAAATTGTTTAATAAAGACCAGAGTGACAGGAGTCGTTTCCCTTATTGGAAATAATGGGAAATGATATTTACGCCCCTTTTATCACCAGGGACACCCATTTGCCAGTATACTCAGCAATCAAAGCCACTGAATTTTTCTGACATAAAGTACATGAGCCCCCTTTTTGCCATTGATACACTGACGCTGGGTGTCCCTGGTGATGAAAAGGGGCGTAAATATCACTTCCCGAAATAATTTAGGTGAAAAGGACTCAGCAGTAAATACTAAATGCCAATCAAATAATGTTTGGAAAAGGAATGGGAAATGATAAATTCACCCCTTTTCTTTACGTGGGACAGCCCGCTCCAGTGTACGTGACAATCAGGTCCATTGAATCCTTCACACTTGAAAAGTACATCAGCCCCTCCGCAGTCATATTTACAATGAAATGGTTATTCCATATTTGTGCAACTCCCAAATATCTTAAATCGACTCCCATGTGTCTTTCTCTCTCCTTTGGGTTAGGGAGAGAAAGACACATGGGGAGCCGATTTAAGATATTAGGGAGTCGATTTATCACTCCCCTTTTTATTATTGTTGATTACTTAAGCCCTGTTTATTTGAGATTATGACAACTGATTGTGAGCCCATAAAACCGATTATGGGACTCAAAATTACACTATTTTTGAGCCCCATAATCAGTTGGAAGGCTCACAAATTGGTTGTCACAATCTCTAACGAATAATAGGGCCTTAGGATATGCTTCTTTCTGACATGAAATGGGTGTAGAACAAAATTTATGCTCATTTTTATGTTGAAAAGTGGATGTAAAATTTGTTTTACTCTCATTTTATGAGGAAAGAAACATAGCCTTATTTGACATTATTATAATAATTAATATTTATCTAGAAAAGTGTATATAAAAAGAAGAGTGGGACTTATAGCACTGTAAAAGGCAAAGGCATTAAATGAACTCTGAGTTTCGGACAACTTTCAACCAATAGGGGCGCCCTCTCCCCTTAGTTATGCAAGGGCGCCCTTCAGTTTAGACTTCCTCTTATTAAAATAAGGAAAACCCAAAGCTGATTTTGGTGTGAAAGCCTTTGGAACAAGATGGACTTTGACTTCAACAATATATTTTTAAGGGTTACTTTCATATTGTTAAAACTGAGATTGTCCAAATAAACAAAATTCTTGAGGTTAACACATCTAGACGATAGGTCCGGCCAGATGAACAATTCAAGCCTTAGGACCTCTTTGAAAATCTAGACAAATTATTTAGATAATGATATTTATGAATTATACACGTATAACTAGGGATTTGCTAGCCACCTTTGCAAAAAGCCATTTCGCTCCCGTCTTTTGCATGTGATGACAGCGCAAAATGGCTCTCCCCATAGGTGGCTAGCAAATCCTCTATAACTATAAGGTTTCAAATCACCTGGAGGGCCATGCAAGTTTTCACATTATATATAGAAAAAATACTCAATAGTTTGGGAATTTAGCAGAAAGGCATTTTGCGGCTGACTTTTGCATCACAGAAGAGATGAATTTGAGATGAATTAAATAAAGGGTAAAATGTAGAGTACACCGCCTCAACTTTCTTACATTTCCAACGATAACCCTAAGTTTTCAAAATCATCAACGACACCTCCTGACTCTTTACCGTCCAAGAAGTAGACCCCTTGACTTTGTACCATATAGTTCAAAATTCATCAAAGACACCCCTGGATAATTTTTTTCTTCCTATCCACCCCGTCACGTAACAAGCATTATTAAAAACTAAGGGGGTGACTTCTCTCAAGCTGCGAAATGCGAAATTCCCTAGATGTTCTCTCAAGCCGCGAAATGCCATTTTGCGAAATTCCCTAGCAAATCTCACTCAATAACTTGCTAGGGGCTAACTTCTGTATTCGAGAAGACCCAGCTCACAAATTACTTGTTTGAAACGTGGAGAGAATAGAAATAGAATTTGTGATGTGAAGTTGCCAGGAAGGCCAAGAAGCTCGACAAGGAAAAAATGAAGAGTTTTTCTTCTTAATGACGGTTTCGTGTCCTCTTTAAAGATAAAGGAATTTTGCACCACCATCTATTTGCTCATCATTTTAATCCCCTTGATAGGATTTCACTCTCTCGTCTGGTAATCTTTTTCTTATAATATATTTGCAGATTAAATTTTTTTTTTTTTTTTTTGGGTTTTCTTGAATCCTTGAATTTAAAGTTCCAGTTTTATTTTGAATTTGTTTAGAACCCAGAATAATTGATGAAAATATATGCAGAGAAGCTCAATTCTTTATGCCCTGTTTGGATTGCAGGAATTTTCTGAAAAAGTTTGAAGGGAAAATATATTTCTAACAGTTCTTACTTTTTTAACCCACCAAAAACAGATAACTTGAATCAATTTTATTCAATTTTAACTTAGAGGGACCTTTAATTCATGATGATCTTCCTTTTAATTAACCATAAACATATCATTTGCTTCCAAATTGTGTGAAGAATTATTTTTCCTGAAAAAACATTTTCCATCAGAAATGTTTTTCTTGGAATCTAAACAGGGCTTTAGTTCCTCATTCATATATTGTGTCAATAAAAAGAAATCTTCAATTTAAACAATTCAACGCGGAAGAGGTTCATGAAAGAGCACATCTTTTTTTTTTGTTCTTTTTAATATTACATGGTATTCTAATCTTACATGAGATGCTTTTATTCTATTGGGCTACATCATGTAATCGGTTTAGTACATCATAATTGCATATTTTTCTATCATATGTTCATATTCTTCTTCTTCTCTAGTTTGCTAGATTACTCGCGCCTCTCTCTCTCTCTCATATATATATATATATATATATATATATATATATATATATGAGAGAACATTTCCTACACACTTGTGTAGGTAAGTTACCTACATAGATGAGGTGTGTACCAAAAATCAGCTCCATAGGATCATTCTAACCCATCCATTTGTGGAGGGCAAAATGGACAGACCACAAATCTGCCCATTTTTGCCCTCCACTTTTGGAGGGGTTAGGATGATTCAATGGAGCTGATTTTTGGTACACCCTATCTATGATAGGGCCTTGCAAATGAATGCTTTGGATCACCACAAAAAATGTGGGACCCATGTGATTGGGCACTCGAGCGTACCATAAGCTTGGTGATGGGGTGTAAAAATCCCAGCCTCTCACAGGCCGCCACCTGTGCAGGAGTAGGTGAACTCTAGCCTCTCACAGGCCGCCACCTGTCCTGGAGTAGGTGAACTCCAGCCTCTCACAGGCCGCCACCTGTCCAGGAGTAGGTGAACTCCAGCCTCTCACAGGCCGCCACCTGTCATGGAGTAGGTGAACTCCAGCCTCTCACAGGCCGCCACCTGTCCAGGACACCTGTCCTGTACACCTCACCAGGTTTTCCCCTATAAATAGGGGATCAAAGCTCAAACCAACGGGTAATGCGAAAAACCCTCTCCACCCAAACTCTTAGACTTCTCCCCTTCACTCCTGCTCATACTGACTTGAGTGTCGAAGGGCCTGTCCGGAGTAAAACCCGGGTTGGTCTTCTGACCTCGCTTGCCTTGTGCAGGACTCAACCCTCATAGCAGGACTCGCTTCCAGCCACTTCACTACTCGTTCACTTCGGTCCCCCCAGGACTCAGCTCCTTTGGTTATCCGGCTCAGTTCTTACGTCACTGCTGTACCTGTTACCGATTTTCGGTCTAACAGATTGGCGCCATCCGTGGGACCGCAGAACTAAAAGTCGTTCTCAAACATCTCATAAAAAATGGCAGGGCGCAAGAATGCGCGTGTACCGGCTGCACTGGCTGATCAAGCCGTGCTGCCTCGCAGGACCCGAAGTGAGCGAATCGCCTCGTTGGTAGTGGCAGCCTCTGCAACAGCTGAGCAGAGCCCTGCTAGCTCAGAGCACTTGAACCCCCTGCCCACTCCGGAGCAAGTTCAAGCTCTATTTCAACAGATGACAGCTCTCGTCGGGCAGTACCAGCAACTGCTCCAGACGCCTTCACAACCTCCCCAAGAGGCTCCGCGATCTGTCCAAGGAAGGCCAGACGTCCACAGGGGAGAGTCGTCGCGCCATGGTGAGGATCGAACTCACCACTCCACCAGACAAGTCCATCACCCCACAACGGGGTATGCCCGAGCAGAACCTTACCGCCGTCAGAGGTCACGGTCCCGCTCCGCACCAAGGCCCCGAGCTCACGAAGACCGTGCTCCACCAGTGAAGTCTCGGTCTCGTCGAAGGAGTCCGGAGAGCCAGTCCGGCTCCGCGGTAAGCCGATCAATGGGAAGAATCAGGCCCGCGGAGCACAGAACGGATCCGCTCCTACAGAGAATGGAGGAGATGGATCACCGGATAGAAGAGCTGGCGAAGGATCAGAGCCGGCCCGCCTCCAGGGCGTTCTCAAGCAGAACGCCGTTCACTGATGATGTCTTGGGTGCTCCAGCACCCAGAGGCTTTAAAATGCCCGCTGTCCCGCAGTACGACGGGACCACTGACCCCGTCGACCATTTGGAGACATTCAGAACAATGATGCTCCTTCACGGCGTCTCCGACGGCTTCATTTGCAGAGCGTTTCCAACGACGCTAACTGGCGCGGCGAGAGACTGGTACTCCAGGATCAAACCGAACTCCATCAGTAATTTCGATGATTTCGGAGAGGATCTGGTACGCCACTTCATGAGCAGTCGCAGTCACAGGCCGAAGAAAACGACAGCATCTCTGATGGCTTTGCGACAGGGCGACAATGAACCTCTGAAAGTGTTCGTCCGTCGCTTCAACAGGGAGGCACTTCAGGTGCCCAATCTAGATCCCTCAGCAGCTATGAATGCGCTCCTCGCGGGTGCCAGATCTAATGACTTCCGTCGGGCCGTAGCCCGACAAAATTCGCACTCACTGGCAGATCTCATGGCCGGGGCAGAGGAGTACATAACGGTGGAAGAAACATTGGCAGCTCTTAATTCAAATCGGAGGATAACCTCCGAAGAGAAAAATCCCACCAAGCAACGCAGGGAGGATAAACCTCCCCGGAGAGAGAAGTTTCCGCCTCCTCAAAGAAGAGGAGAGAACTTCACGCCCCTCAACACATCTAGAAAACATATATTGGCTGCCATCAGCGAAGAAGAATTCGTGAAGTGGCCTGCGAGAATGATCTCCAAAGGGAACAGAAGAGATCCCTCAAAATACTGTTGCTTCCACAAGGACCACGGCCACGACACGGATGAGTGTTGGCAGCTCAAAGAGGAAATTGAGCAGCTTATCGGCCGCGGTTATTTGAAAAAGTACATTCGAACTGATGGCCGCAAACAAGAGCGAAGAGAGAAGAGCCCCCGAGGCCGCAGTCCTCGAAGATCACAGCCGCCCCCTGCTCGTAACAAAACTCCTCAGCCGCCCAGTACGCAGCAGGAGGCACCTCGATCTCAGCCAAGGGGGGTCATCGGTACAATAATGGGTGGACCAGCCGCCGGGGGCACATCCTCTGCTGCCCGCAAAGCATATGCGCGACGAGTTAACGCCGTGCACACAACCAGCAAAAAGACGAGAACGGAGAATGAGATCTCCTTCTCAGATGCAGATCTGGACAACCTTATCCTACCCCACGATGATGCACTGGTTTTAACCATGCTCGTTGCCAACTGGGAGGTGAAGAAAATTCTCGTGGACAATGGGAGCTCAGCGGACATTTTATACTACCATGCCTTCGAGAAAATGATGATAGGCGACGACCATCTGAAGCCGGCGAACTCGGATCTATTTGGCTTCTCCGGAGAGGTCGTAAAGGTGGTAGGGCAGATTGAGCTCCCCGTTCTTGTCGGAGACCCACCTTGTCAAGCCTTCGCCATGGTCAACTTCCTGGTAGTAAAGGCCACCTCGGTCTATAATGCTATCCTGGGACGGCCTGGCCAGAACCTGATCCGTGCAGTGGCCTCGGCTTACCATCAGAAAATGAAGTTCATAACGCCCAATGGCGTGGGCGAAGTCCGAGGAGATCAGCCTCAATCCAGGGAGTGCTACGCGTCGGCACTCAAAGGCAAAAATGCAGTGGAATCACTGCCAATTGAACTACTTGATGTAAGGGACGAACTCAGGGGGAACCAACCCGTTGAAGATCTCATCTCCATCCCACTATGCCCAAAAGACAGTGAGAAGGTGGCTCTGATCGGTTCTTCACTCAGCAATAACATTCGGCATCAGCTTGCTGAGTTTCTCCAGGAGAATGCAGATGTTTTTGCATGGGTTCCTGCTGATATGCCAGGCATTGACCCAGAGATCAGCACCCACCGACTCGGCGTCGATTCGACCTGCAGACCGGTCAAGCAGAAGAGGAGACATTTCGCTTTTGAAAGGCGACAGGCAATAAAAGAAGAAGTGGAGAGGCTTTTGAAAGCTGACTTCATTCGCGAGATTCGGTATCCGGACTGGTTGGCAAATGTAGTCCTAGTCAAGAAGGCAAATGGAAAAATGGAGGACCTGCGTCGACTTCACCGACTTGAATAAAGCTTGTCCTAAGGACAGCTATCCACTCCCGAAGATCGACCAGCTCATTGACGCCACGGTGGGTCACGAATTGTTGAGCTTCATGGACGCCTTCTCCGGATGCAACCAGATCAGGATGTACGAGTCAGATATACCAAAGACCTCCTTCGTCACAGATCAAGGGACTTATTGCTACCGAGTTATGCCCTTTGGCTTCAAAAACGCCGGAGCTACTTACCAAAGGCTAGTGAACCGACTCTTTCAGCACCAAATCGGCCGGAACATGGAAGTCTATGTGGACGATATGCTGGTCAAGAGTCACAGTGCGCAGGATCATGTACATCTCAGGGAAACGTTTCAGGTCCTGAAAAAGCACAGCATGAAACTTAACCCCACCAAGTGCACCTTTGGTGTCAGTTCAGGGAAGTTCTTAGGATTCATGGTAAGCCAGCGAGGGATAGAAGCAAACCCGGAGAAGATCAAAGCTGTGATGGAGCTCACTGTTCCAAAAACTATCAGAGAAGTCAAGCGGCTCACGGGAATGATAGCCGCACTGGGACGCTTCATCTCGAAATCAGCAGAAAGGTGCCTGCCTTTCTTTAGTGCGGTGAAAGGACTCAAGGCCGCGCCCTGGACGGAGGAATGCCAGACCGCATTCGAGGAATTGAAGAAGTACCTGTCCTCCCCACCACTACTAACAAAGCCGGAGCCGGGCGAGGAGCTATTTCTGTATCTCTCCATTAGCTCCACGGCTCTGGTAGCTGTTCTCGTCCGTGAAGAACACCGCCAGCAAAAACCTATCTATTATGTCAGCAAGGTTCTTCACGACGCAGAAACGAGGTACCAGCGGGTCGAGAAATTGGCTTACGCGCTGGTAATGGCGGCCAGAAAGTTAAGGCCTTACTTTCAAGCCCATACCATAAAAGTCTTGACTGATCAGCCACTCCGGCAAGTACTCCATCGACCAGATATCTCCGGGCGACTTGTGAAGTGGGCCGTGGAGCTAAGCGAGTTCGATATCCAGTACGCACCTAGGCCAGCCATCAAGGCCCAAGTATTGGCAGACTTCGTGGCTGAATGCACCATCCCCCAGCAGCTCGTTGATCCTGAAGCAGGACAGCTCCCAGTTGCAGAGAGAACAGCTCCTGAAGAATGTATAGCAGAGGAAATTCAGACAGAAATTAGGCCACCGTCAGCCGAGCAGGACTCCATAACCAGCGCACCGACTTGGGAAGTATACGTCGACGGATCTTTGAATAAAAACGGCTGTGGAGCCGGCCTCATCCTCACTGGGCCTGATGAGTTCACTGCGGATTACGCCCTGAGATTCGGATTCCGCGCATCCAACAATGAGGCAGAATATGAAGCCCTCCTTGCCGGAATGAGCCTAGCAATTCAGACCGGCGCCCAAAAATTAAAAGCATACTGCGACTCGCAGACGAGCGTATGATTAAGTACCTCGCCAAGGTTCGCCAACTTTCCAGCCGGTTTGCAAGTTTCGAGGTCATCAGAGTACCAAGAACAGAAAATGCCAAAGCCGACGTAGTGTCAAAACTGGCTGCCTTTGGATATACTACTCTCGGAAGCATACACATAGAGTTCCTACAAAGGTCCAGCATCGAAAGTAAAGCCATGGAAGTCATGCAGTTGGAAGATGAGCCGTGCTGGATGGATGAGATCGTGGGTTATCTGCGCGACGCTAGACTCCCGGAGGATAAGAAGGAAGCCCGCAAGGTGATACAGAGAGCTGCCCGATTCTCCTTTAGTGGCGACAATCTGTATAAAAGGTCATATACTCTCCCATATCTGAAGTGTCTGAGGCCGAGCGACGCCGCGTATGCGCTACGGGAGACTCATGAAGGAATTTGCGGAGAACATCTGGGGGGCAAAGCCCTGGCGATAAAAGTGTTGCTCAGAGGACTGTATTGGCCTACCATAAGGCAGGATGCACTGAGTTTGGTTAAAAGGTGTGAGAGGTGTCAGAAGTTCTCTCCCACCATCCACCAGCCCGCTGTAGCAATGGCTCCAATTATTAGTCCACTCCCCTTCGCAGTATGGGGGATGGACATCCTGAGCCCTTTCCCACCGGCCTCTGGAAAGCGCATGTTCGTGGTAGTGGCGATCGACTATTTCACTAAGTGGGTGGAGGCAGAACCTCTAGCACAGATCACAGAGCAAAATGTGCAGAACTTCTTCTGGAAATCAGTAGTGTGCCGATTTGGGATTCCCCGTGCCTTGATAACCGATAACGGCAAACAGTTTGACTGCCGGAACTTTAAGAAATTCTGCTCCGATCTAAAGATTGAACAGAGGTTCACTTCGGTGGCTCACCCCCAGACCAATGGGCAAACGGAAGTGACTAACAGAATCCTGCTTCAGGGGATAAAGAAGAGACTGGATGAAAAAGCTGGTCGATGGGCAGATGAGCTCTATCACGTTCTATGGGCATATCGCACTACTCCTCGTACGACAACTGGTGAATCGCCGTTCAACCTCTCCTTTGGTACTGAGGCTGTGATACCGGTTGATATAGGCGCTCCATCTCCCAGAATCACCAGCTTCAATGAGCAGCTTAACAGCGACGGGCTCCGCGCCAATCTCGACTTGCTAGAAGAGATCCGGGAAGAATCTCGAATCCGGGTCGCTGCTTACAAGCAGAGGGTATCCAATTATCACAACTCCAAGATTCGTCCCAGAGAATTCAGGACAGGGGATTTGGTCCTGAGAAAGGCAGCGGTCTCCCAACCGACGAAAGTCGAAAAACTCTCCCCGACTTGGGAAGGGCCGTATCGGGTGAAAGAAGTTATCCGCCCAGGAAGCTACAAGCTAGAGACACTGGAGGAGTACTTATTACCCCACGCATGGAACTCCAAAAATCTCAGGAGATATTATCAATAGACAAAATGTCCTGCGTAAAAAGGTGACTTTGTAAATTTGTTATTATGAATAAATAATGTTTTTTGCAGACTCAGTTTCACCCTTACTCACTGGAAACCCAGTTCACAAAACTTGGGTACTCACTGGAAACCCAGTTCTTAAACTTGGGTACTCACTGGAAACCCAGTTCACAAAACTTGGGTACTCACTGGAAACCCAGTTCACAAAACTTGGGTACTCACTGGAAACCCAGTTCTTAAACTTGGGTACTCACTGGAAACCCAGTTCACAAAACTTGGGTACTCACTGGAAACCCAGTTCTTAAACTTGGGTACTCACTGGAAACCCAGTTCACAAAACTTGGGTACTCACTGGAAACCCAGTTCACAAAACTTGGGTACTCACTGGAAACCCAGTTCTTAAACTTGGGTACTCACTGGAAACCCAGTTCACAAAACTTGGGTACTCACTGGAAACCCAGTTCACAGCACTTGGGTACTCACTGGAAAGCCGGTTCGTCAAAAGTTGGCCATCAACAGCCTTGGCCCCAGGTTATCAAAACTAAAGGGCAAGTCGAGCAAGTCACTCAGTTAACAGTTAAAGCTTATTAGAGACAAAGAAAACAGAATAGGACAAGTATGATTTCATTAATCAAAGTGTCGGGCCTCGAGGGCCATTACAAAATTAGCCTCAAAAGGCTGTCAAAAATTCTAGGGTCTCAAGGACCATTACAAAATGAAAACAGAAAAATACTAAGCATCTGGAAGAGAGGTGATGTCAGCAGGAGCATCAGCAGGGGCATCTGGCTCCTCATCAGTAATCTTCGGCCTGGCAGGAAGAGTCATATTCTCCATCACTAAGTTTGGATTGCAGGCCTGGAGCTCCTGGAGGCAGTCGTAGTATCCAAGACTATAAGCCTCACTCGACAGGCTGAAAAGTTCAGCCTCCTTCGCCTCTGTGGCCTCCTTCACTGCTGCCTCCTGCCTCTCTTTGGCTCTTCCTCTTTGGGCCTCCATGGCTTCGGCAGCCTTGACCAGCTTCTTCTTCTCTGTGGCCAGGTCCTCTATCAACAGCTTCTTCTCCTCCTGTACTCGTCCGATGCTCGTTTGAAGCTCTTGGACCTCAGTGGCCAGCTTTCCGTTCACCTCTTCAGATGTGGTGATGGCGTCGGAGAACTTCTTACTCTTCTCCTTGAGATCATTGTAGTATAGTGAGATCTGCAGAAAGGAGCAAGCATCAGCGATGTATAGACAAAAGAAAAAATAGGCAGAAAGGTAGCAAACTACATCTTTTTCTTACTTGGTAAAGCGAGGACAACACCGCCTCCTCCCCTGTAGCTGGCGGCTCACGAAGGACCCGTTGCTTGTCCTTCTGCAACAGACACTTGCTCATGATCTCCCCTGCTACTCGGCTCTCGCCTAGGGCAGTATCATCCTTCAGAACGGCCCAATTGGGCCGAAAAACGTTCTCACTCAGTCCCGTAGGAGGACGGGCTCCAGAACCGGTTCCAGTAGAAGCACCACCGGACCTAGAAGAGCCACCACCCTGGGCAAAGGGGCCTACTAGCTTCACTGTAGTCTTGGCCCTCTGAGCTGGGGGTGGAGGAGTGCCTCGTGATGGGGCCGGACTTGCCAGTTCAGCCGCCTTTCTCTTTTGGCGCTCCTGTAGTGCCTGTGTAGCACCCTCCTGTGCCCGCGGCTGGGCTCCCTGTCTTATTTTCTCAACTGTTGACTGTTTCTTCATCTCTGCAAAGAAGCAAGCAGTCAGAAGCAAGTATACAAAAATAAACGAATTCTAAAGACAGGTCTAGCTACATACGTTCTGGAGTCGCGGCACTCACGCCCAGTCCAACCAGCATCTCCTCTCCTGAGAACTCTGCACAGCGGATAAGGCCCGATTGCTCAATCTCCTTCCGCATCAAGGCGAAAGTCTCTCTATCCTCACCCTTGAGGAGCGGCTTTCGACTTAATTTGGAAGTGTCCGGAGTGTCCCACACTAGAGGGACAGGCCAGGGCTCACTGGCCTCCTTATCCTCGACGTAGAAGAACCTATTCTTCCACGAATGTATTGACGAGGGGATGCCGGTAATGATTTTTAGCTCAGGGCGCTGGCTGATGTAGATCCAGCCCCCTTCCTTATGCCTCTTCAGATGTGCGCAAGCACGGAATAGCGACAAACTCACGCTCCTCTCTAACCGGCCGTGGACGAGATACAAGAACCCAGTCAGTAGTCTCCACAAGTTCGGAGCTACTTGAGCTGGGGCCAGTCCGTAGTATCGAAGCACCGCTGCGAAAAATGGGTGCAAAGGAAATCGGAGTCCCGCCCTCAGTGACTCCTCGTAGATACAGAGATCCCGGCTCTCGTTACAGGCTCTGTCTCCCTCTATAGCTGCCCTCAGTTCAAATCTTGGGGGCACGCAGTACTTGTCTCGAATATCCCCCAACATGGACCTTGTGAGGTAATTTTCCTCGACCAAAGCTCGCAGATTGTACTTTGGGTTGGCCTCCATTCGCGCTCTAGCGATCACCTCCACCGCCCGGCCAGGAAGGAATGTTGTGGACGCCTCGCCAACGTCGCTTTCAACACTTCCTTCTGCTCGGGGGAGACTACCAGTCGGGAGTGGGGTGGTGTTCAAGTCTAATATCACTTCGTCCCTGACCCCTCCGTCGTCGCTATCTACGAGGTCTATCCTAGCGGATAACTCAGCCATTACAGGCTCCTGAGGCGGCCTAAATTCTGAACTACTACTAGTGGAGGACTCCGTACCGGACTCAGAACGGGAACTACTATCAGACATGTGTAAAGAGAAGGGCTGAGAGGAATACCGGTGAGTAGAGCTCGTCGAACCCTTGCGCCACTCCAACTACGAACTGCGAAGTCGAGCTCACAGAGAGAGAAGAGAAAAGAAGATAAAAAGTGAAAAGTAAAAAATGAAAGGGGAAAACCTCCTTTTATAAACTTTTCAGAGGCGGTGGGGCAATAAATGCGATGCACGCATCTCGAGAGCACTCAAATAGCGCCACGTGTCCCTTATTAATGACGGGCACATTCTCCCACTCAAGAATACGGTCAAACACGCGCGTGTAAAAATTTGCATCTCCAGAAGAAATTTCCGTACTCCGTGCTCCGTACTGGATTTTCCCCAGCCGGACTGGATATAACGCGTTTCAACAAAACGACAAAAAGCAGTCCGGTCCGAACCGGACTGGGCGCAAGACGACAAAAATCAGTCCGGCCCCAGCCGGACTGGATATAACGCGTTTCAGCAAAACGACAAAAAGTTGTCCGGTCCGAACCGGACTGGGCGCAAGACGACAAAAATCAGTCCGGCCCCAGCCGGACTGGATATAACGCGTTTCAGCAAAACGACAAAAAGCTGTCCGGTCCGAACCGGACTGGGCGCAAGACGACAAAAATCAGTCCGGCCCCAGCCGGACTGGATATAACGCGTTTAAGCAAAACGACAAAAAGCAGTCCGGTCCGAACCGGACTGGACGCAAGACGACAAAAATCAGTCCGGCCCCAGCCAGACTGGATATAACGCGTTTCAACAAAACGACAAAAAGCAGTCCGGTCCGAACCGGACTGGGCGCAAGACGACAAAAATCAGTCCGGCCCCAGCCGGACTGGATATAACGCGTTTCAGCAAAACGACAAAAACCAGTCCGGTCCGAACTGGACTAGGCGCAAGACGAACTCCGGACTCCGAACTCCGGACTCTGAACTCCTTTCTCCGAACTCCGGACAGAAAACGACGCGTCCTACAAAACGTCAGAATCAGTCCGGTTCTAGCCGTACTTCGTACTCTGGACTCCGAACGCCGGACTCCGGACTCCGAACTCCTTTCTCCGAACTCCGGACAGAAAACGACGCGTCCTACAAAACGTCAGAATCAGTCCGGTTAAAGCCGTACTCCGTACTCCAGACTCCGTACTCCGGACTCCGAACTCCTTTCTCCGAACTCCGGACTGAAAACGACGCGTCCTACAAAACGTCAGAATCAGTCCGGTGGAAGCCGTACTCCGGACTCCGAACTCCGGACTCCGGACTCCGGACTCTGAACTCCGGACGCCGGACTGGACTCCCAGACCAATTCCAGCCGGACTCCGGACTGGACCTCCAGACGGAATTCCCCGATTCACTCCCAGACAATGCCTACCCATTCAGAGAAACGATTGATCACACTTTCCCAAGTCCCTCAATGACTTGGAAAACTTGGGGGGCAACTGATGGGGTGTAAAAATCCCAGCCTCTCACAGGCTGCCACCTGTCCAGGAGTAGGTGAACTCTAGCCTCTCACAGGCCGCCACCTGTCCTGGAGTAGGTGAACTCCAGCCTCTCACAGGCCGCCACCTATGCAGGAGTAGGTGAACTCCAGCCTCTCACAGGCCGCCACCTGTCCTGGAGTAGGTGAACTCCAGCCTCTCACAGGCCGCCACCTGTCCTGGAGTAGGTGAACTCCAGCCTCTCACAGGCCGCCACCTGTCCAGGACACCTGTCCTGTACACCTCACCAGGTTTTCCCCTATAAATAGGGGATCAAAGCTCAAACCAACGGGTAATGCGAAAAACCCTCTCCACCCAAACTCTTAGACTTCTCCCCTTCACTCCTGCTCATACTGACTTGAGTGTCGAAGGGCCTGTCCGGAGTAAAACCCGGGTTGGTCTTCTGACCTCGCTTGCCTTGTGCAGGACTCAGCCCTCATAGCAGGACTCGCTTCCAGCCACTTCACTACTCGTTCACTCCGGTCCCCCCAGGACTCAGCTCCTTTGGTTATCCGGCTCAGTTCTTACGTCACTGCTGTACCTGTTACCGATTTTCGGTCTAACACTTGGTACACTCGAGCGTACAATCCTTTTCCTCACACACACACACACACACACACACACATATATATATATATATATATGTTATGTTATACTTCATTTTCCATGGTTTCTTAAAGCTCTTCATCTCAATGCCCACCTTGAATTTGTGTTAATGAACTGGTCCATACACTCATACACTGTGGAGAAGCTATTCTTGGTATTGGAAAGAAGAAGTTGACATGTTTGGTAATCATGTAAAGCAGTTAACATCACCTTAATCAAATTTAGGTTTGGAAATATAAAGATTACAATATCAATCAATCTCAACTGCTCTGATTGATTAAATCAGTTTCTAGCTGCTAATTCATGGCTGTTGTGGCCTATTCCATCGGAAGTAGCAGGAGGCGAGAGCTCAAAAAAGATACACAACGATATTTCCAAACGCTGAGATTGTGAAGGTTGGACGTGGGTGTAAGAGTTTATGGCACTGATTATCATATTTTGGTCGGCCAATGGACTGAGAATCCCACCAATTTCCCTTTGGAAATTGGTGGGTCAGGGCTAAGGAGGGCAGAAAATTGCAATGTGCAGGTTAATGGATATTGATGTGTCTTAAGTGGAAGATTAGCTAATATATATGGAGGAATTCCCTCTCCATTTTTCTTTGGTCTAGATTCAATAATTCCAAGTTTTATATGCTACTTAGATGGTACATCTTTAGGAAAGTAAAATGCAGATTTTAGCTTATAAAATCCAAAATTTCGCTTATAAAATGCAGGATTTTACAACCGTGGATTATAAAATCCATGTACCCAAATGGCTCCTAAAAGTTTCTTGGAAATTAAGGGAAGTCTTTTGATTTTGTATCAGGTGGAATGTGGGGAAAAAATCAAGGAGATTAATGTGGAGTAATGGCTGTAGCAAAATGTATTACATTTTTGTGTAGAAAGAAGAAAATAATTAAGAAAAGCTTGGTGACTGGGGGCTTCTAGGGTGTACATTATTGTGAAGAAAGAAAAGAAGGGAAACAATAGAAGTTAATGGTGTACTCCCTTGTCAATAAAGCTTTCTCTTTGTAAATTTTTTGTCCTATCAAACTTTTAAGAATATGTCCCTGTTGTCTGTTGTTCTGTTTTTTCAATTTTGACTGTCGAAGTCGGAGGAAATATGGATATGAAAGTTAGATAAAATTGCATAAACCAACTCCTTGGTCTTTTACATGTGATTTTGCTTGCTGTCCTTGATTCTAAACAACATCCCCTCCCTCTCCTCCTCTATCGAGTTATTGGTTGTATAAAGTTTTTTTGATTCCAAACTTTTGATGGAGATAAACAAAAATTTGTTTCATTTTCTAACAGTTTGGTTCCCACATCGCATAGAGAAAGGGGAATACATAGAATTTCAGAAGATCCAACGACATGTCTCGTATGCATATGCGTTGCTGCTGCTTTGGTTCATCAAGAAGGGGTTCATCTGAACAAGATGCTGATGGTGAGAAATTTATTATACATTTATTCTCCACCTTTCTGTTTCTATACGTTACACAATAAAGTAGCAGCCCTTACATTGATTCTTTCCTTTTGGCTTGGTATTGGCACTCGCTACTGAATTTAATATGTAATGGATTGTTGTGCTCTAAACCATGCTCATTTGTTTTGTTCTATGATAACATCCGTGCCAGACTCTTCCTTTCCATCCTCCTAGGCCTTTTATTGTCATTCTGTCATCTCTTTCAATTTGATGTTTTTAATGTTTTTGTTGAGAATTTTTTCTTAAAAAAATTTGAGTCTTACACGTTCATGTCTTCTTTCTAACGAAAATTCTTTTCCTATCAGCTTGTATTTCTGTGATTCACAGTATTCTTGAAGAAAACTTCCACTGGCTACTCCTTGAAGAGAACTTTCATTGGTTACACTTTTAAGATTTGAAGATGTTTCCCTTGCCCTTCTGTCAAGGTTTAGAAGCATGAACCTCAACCTTGAAGAGTTGTTTTGTTTTTTTTTTTAAGCCTTTTGAGTTAGTTTGGTTACAAGATATTAAGATTGCAGAGATTAGTCCATCTGAGCAGAGACCTGTTGAGACTTGAGATGAACCATATGATCAAAAGAAGTGTGACCTTGATGGTTCACAATAGCAAACTTTGACATATGTAGTTGGCTCGGTGATTCTCTAAATAGATGAATGAGTCTTGAGGCCATTATTGGGAAAGATTTTGTGGATGGACTTTTCTGAACACTTTTGGAGTCAACATGTTGTTCATTGGGGACTTCCTCTCTTGTCTATTTTTTTTTTCATATTTGTTAAAATCCTAAGATTTAAGATCCAAATCGGAACTGAATCTTATTAGATGCAATTCAAATCCTTGAGTTAAATGCTATGCAACACTAATCTTGCAACTTTTAATGACTCTTATAATTCAACTCATGAATAGTACGATTGAGTTACATTCAAAATCTCATGGTTGTTAATGGCAACTGTTAGTAATGTTTTATTTATTTATTTATTATCTTATTTTATTATTTCTGGTTTATTTTTCTTTAGCAAAAACTGTTTAATGAAGGCCCTTAAGCCTCTATTTCATTCTATTTTACTCCCATTAGAAGATTCGGTTGTTTTGGATTTTCTATTCAACCTAAACCCGATACTTTATTCTTGAGTTTTCTTCACAGCGGGGACTACAACATTATCTTTTGCATAAGGTTTTTATGGATTCATACACTTTTGTTGAGCTTCTTTTCTTCAAATTGTGGTAGCGAATCTCGAACTCAATTGTATCAACTATCAAGTAGGAGAAATGAACCTTTTTCTTTGGGTAGGATTTTGTGTGTTTGGAATTTTAATCATGTTTGGACTTTTAACATTTTGTTAAGGAAAAAAATGTTTCGAATTGATTGGTATTTGGTCTTTGTTTAGATTTGTTTGGCTTCAAGCTGATATTATTGATTTTTTTAAGAAGATAGATTAGATTAAACAAGCAGACATTACTATGAGGGCAGAGGTTGCCGAACATCCAAATTCTCGCCAAGCACCCTCCCATTTTGCCTAAGGAATCAGCCATAACTTTAAAACTATGAAACACATGAACAAGAGCTAAAACAGACTCAAACCAATCCACAATAACTCTAATCTCGTCAGTGAAACGTCACCGCCCCAATGACTGGCTGCCCACTCAAGAATTCACATTTGACGATGTTAAAGTATAAAAGATAAATAACGCCTTTCTTTAACAGCTTAAGCTTTTGGAGAAGTTGGTAATTTAACATGGTATCAGAACCAAAGGTCTCGAGTGCAAACCTCCTAGATAGCAAAAATCCACATGTGATGGTCGGCCCAAAGTGGGACCACATGTGCCACGTGTTTGCCAAGTGGGCCACACGTGCAGGGGAGTGTTAAAGTATAAAAGATAAATAACGCCTATCTCGAACATCTTAAGCTTTTGGAGAAGTTGGTAAGTTAACAGACGAGTCCCCTCAACAATCGCCGAAAAGCTGATTAAGCCTGAAGAATACAACCTCAGTGCTATCCATGATGAGCACACCCAGATGCGATCAATTTAACTCCCGACTAAAATCCTTCATACTACTGGCCCAAAAAATGATAAGATTCTAATATAGTTGATGAAAATGGCTTAGTTTTGTACTTCCGGTATGAAGTAAAGAACCAAAACTAACTCTCTCGTATATTACATTTTTTATTTATTTTTCTAATATTTCCATAATAGATTACATTTTTATGAGTTACAATTGAATTTGATTCAAGTCTACCATTCGATTTTCAGCCATTGGTTTTTCCATTTAGTTCTTTGATTGCTATTTATTCTATTTACACGGTATACCTTTTTTCTAGCCAATATCTTTTCAATTACTTAGAGGAGAAAACAACATTGGTATAGATATGAGTTACAACGTATACACTTTAATTAGTTCTAAGTCCTTACTTAGGCCTTACCTTCTGTCAAAAGTCCAAGTACTGACATGAGTACGATATCTAAGGAAAATTTATTTGTATAATGATTGGTTCCTTCTAAATGTCTCTTGAGGTTTAGTTATGCATTTGTGGTACATAGGATGTGAATCTCACTTTTGCTTTCCCAAACTAGTATAGTATGAAATGTTCAGTCTTGTTGGAATGGATAAGGAAGAGAAGGAGGAGAAGAGTGAGGGAGAAGATGGTTAGTCTCCACTAAAGGGAGCTCACATGTAATATGATGTATATATAAGCCCAACTTAGGGTTACATGGGACAAAGACTAAAATACCCTTCAACACATACGTTAATACCAAAATACCCTTCAACAAGTCTGTCTTATACTCAACATAGCCCATAACTTTCTATATTGTGGACCATATGTAGCACTTTTTTAGACTCTTGAAGGCTCTTGAAGGATTTAGGCTGCAATTTACTGACAGCTTTTTAATTATGACTACGTATAATGCAAAAACATTATGTTTTTTTTCTGATGTGGGGGAAATTTTATCTGATTGGATCAATGTATCCTACCAAGATAATTATACATAAACAGTCCATTGACCTGTATAAAAACAGCTGATGTACCGGTTTGACTGGTTGCGTCTCTTTTTTTAATTTTTTTTTTTCTTTTCTTTTTTGTTTCCAAGTTTTGAAGGAGGTCCAGTGTGATTCAAAAACGTAGTTCGAACAAGAAATGCATTCCTCCTATACTAAATGAATGTTAGAACAAGAAATGCATTCCTCTGAAATAAAATAAAATCAAAATGGAAAGTGATTTAATTGATTATCTCATGCAGGTTAGTACAGACACATACATTTGAAAGAAAGGGTGGTTCATAGCAAAGTCTTTTGACCCACTGTCTGATCTGTAATCTTCATGTGATTCTCTGGTCATACCGTGCTTTTCTAGATTTTAATTTCCATTTCCTTGTTATATTTTGCTAGGGTATATGTCGGCTAAGAATATCAAGCTTTTTTCTTACAATGAAATCAGTTCTGCGACAAAGAACTTTCATGCAAGCAATAGGATCGGGCGAGGAGGTTTTGGAACGGTCTACAAGGTATGCAAGTATAAACATTTAAATGGTTCTTGTTTAGTTCTATGAAAGCAATGACTTAAGTTTTTACTGGTTGCAGATTTTCTGGTTTCATCTTGCCTATATGGCTCAAATTTTGAATTATCCAAGAAACTTCGATTACTTAGACTATGATACTCAAATACAGTATGGATACTACTTAATGTTGAAGTATCGGACACCGGTATGACATTTTGTATGTTTATTCTTGTAGCAACTGGTACCATTGTTCAGTATATACAAGTTTCAAGTGAAAAGGGATTCGAGAAACTAAAGTTAGATTTGCATTTTCTTTCTTATGATCAGAATAGTCCATTGTCCTCATTTAATCACTCCATATTTAAGGCCATTAAAGGAGTTGGGCTCTCTGTTGATGTGTTTGCCTGTGCTTTTATATGCCAAAAGGTAGTCTGTGCTTTGCTTAACTTCGATTGAAGCTTGACAGGCAATCCAAGGCTTTCAGGTATTAGAAGGGTGTGATCAGAAACCATAGAGGAGAAATCAAGTTAGCTTTCATTTGGCATCTTAGGATCAAAGATTATAGTGGAACAGATTTAGGAGTAAGCTTATTTGATGGGAATCTTGGTTCTAATTAAGAATAGTGGAACAGGTTTTGGAGCCCATGGGGACTTGCAAGATTGCCTGTTTGGTGAAGTGCAACTGTGTATCTTGTCATATTTTGAGAGAAGAAAATGAGATAGGGACACACGAGTAAGGTTATTAGATAGGAATCTTGCTTGCAATTAAGAAGGAAAGGTTTTGGAGTCCATGGGGACTTGCAAGATTGCCAGTTTGGTGAAGTGCAACTGTGTATCTAGTCATATTTTGAGAGAAGAAAATGATATAGGGCCACAATTTCTAGAGTGGCACAGTCGTTAGTATTCAGCAATCTCTCCCCTTGTATAATAGTTTTCATTTCTTTTGTTTCCTAATAAAGTCACCATTTATCCATACGTTAAAACAGATAGTTGGGAGGATTAAAGTAGGGGAATAGATATTAGGAAGGTAGCATTCAAAGTTTTGAATGGAGATGCCTCTGTTCCCATTTGATCAGTGATAAATTCCCAATTGTTCAAAAATGGAGAAAAGAAAAGAAAATAATAGAAACTGAGATCCATCATTTGGATTCTTGACATAATAATTTTTTGAGTTTAAGGTGATCGGTGTTTGTTCTAAAAGGTTGGCACGTTCAATTGGCAAATATATGTTTTATGTGCACATCGGAAGAGGAATCCATTTCACATCTCTTCATTCATTGTAAAGTAGGTTCTTGCATTTGGGATCAGGTTCTAAGTTGGTATGGGGTTAGCTGGGTCTTGCTTAAAGTGATACAAGAGTTGATGCAGAGTTGGAGAATAACGGTATTGGTTCTTTTGGTCTATCGCTATGGCACCTTATATCATATGCTATCATTTGGAACATTTGGAAGGAGTGGAATCGACATAAATTTGAAGATAAATGATTTGCCATCAATCGGTTGGTTTGGAACACCCGGCATGCAATGGTTTCTTGTGCTCTTCAAAACCAAGCGTTCTTTGGATACTCGGTGTATATCATTATTAGGAATTGGGACACATTCTTGAGATGTAACACTCGAAAAAATGAAGTTGTTGCGAGATGGAAACCTCCTACAAACGACATCAAACTCAATGTTGACGGTTGCTCTCTTGGCAACCCAGGCAAGACAAGCGTTGGGGCATTTTTAGTAGTTCTTCAGGTGATATCATCTATTCATTTGCTGGTCCTATCGGCATAATTGATTCCACAAAAGCCGAGGTTCATGCCCTTCATCGTGGTTTGACCATCTTTACAAGTCAGCTGGAGTGATGCTCGGAAGTGGAAAGCGATTCTTCTAATATGGTGTTGTGGGCCAAAGGGAAGAGCGACGGTCCATGGAGAATTGGTAATCTTATTGTTGAGATCAAAGAATTATGCTTGAATGATGTTTTTTCTGTCTTTAATTCCTAGAAGTGCCAACAATTTGGCTGATCGCTTGGCCAAATTGGGAGCTTCTAGTGACTCCTTTTATATGTGGGTGTGTTGGGTTGGGAGGGGGGGGGAGGGGATGGGGGATCTTTACCCGGTGAAGTGCTCTTGTAATCTTTTTCCTTCATTAATGGTATCTCCTTAAAGAAAACATGGAATTAGTTATTAGTTGCATTTAAAATTTTAAAAGAAAATGTTTAATTGTTAGACGTGCATATTAGTTGGCATACTTGATACACCCTCTTTTTAATTGTTTAATATGGCAAACATAACTGATTTCCCATTCCCTTTGTTATTTCAAAACCCATTGCTTCCTATGAAATAGAAAGCCCCAGAGGGAAATACTGTGGATAGAAAAATAGAAAAGAATATGGAGTTTGGAGACCCCCTCCTCTTTTAACTGAATGCTTCATTGTCTGCAAAATATTAATGGGGAAGTTTTTTGTTGAAACTCGGGGAATGTCACATCTTTCTAATGGCTGTTTGTTCGAACCTCTCTAGTATTTCTTGAATGTTCAACTTTTTTATTTTTTATGTTATGGTCTCAACACATGTAAACACAACTCTTTTCTTATTTTTGATGTTATGGTTACAAGGCATGTAAACATGAATCTTGTCCATCGCTACGTTCAGATTATTATCTTCTGTTTTTCTTAATTTAATTTTCTTTTGATGCTCTGTTTGCCAGGGAACCCTCAAGAATGGTACCCAAGTTGCCATGAAGTCGCTCTCTACCGAATCAAAGCAAGGCATTCGTGAATTTTTGACTGAGATTGATATAATCTCAAACATTAGCCATCCAAACCTTGTGGAGCTAATTGGTTGCTGTATTGAAGGAGAAAATCGTGCTTTGATCTATGAGTATGTAGAAAATGGCAGCCTTGATCGTGCATTATTAGGTAAAATTAGACAACAAAGACTAAAGTATGGGATATGAATGTATTCTTAATATAAATTATGCCAAATGAGGCATCATAAAGATAAGTATTATTCTCTTGCCTTGTGTGCAGGGAGTAAAAGGATTAGACTAGATTGGGACACAAGATCTAATATATGCATGGGAACTGCCAGGGGTCTGGCATACCTTCATGAAGAACTTGATCCATGTATAGTGCACAGAGACATAAAAGTTAGTAATATTCTTCTTGACGGGAACCTTGCACCAAAAATTGGAGACTTTGGTTTGGCTAAACTTTTCCCAGACAATGTTACTCATCTAAGTACACGAATTGCTGGAACAGTGTAAGTAACCTTCCATATTTGTTGAATTTTATCCCTTTAAAAAATGTTGTTGAATTTTGACGTTAAATATGTTCGTTGTCCTTTCTTTACTTCGGCATTATATCATAAAATGCTTCTTTACTAGTGGATCAATTCAATTTGAATTTCTGGTTGCTCAGATACCATTTATTTTGTGACATCGGCTGTGCATGTCAATGTATTGGAAAGCGAATTGGATTATTAATCATAAAAAAGGGCCATATTTCAAATTGTAGAACTGTAACGTAAATTGCAAGTTTTCCTTGAAGTTTAATAAAATTAAGAAAATATTCAAAAGAAAAGCTGTGAAGAGTAAGTACTACTAAATCAGTCATCTTTTTTCAGTTCACATCAAATTATAAAATTTAAAATTTATAATAAAATTTCGTGGCATTATTATCTAGTTATGAACTGCATATAGCATCTGGATTCTGGATCAATTAGACAAGCCAAGAAAGAGGTCGAGTTTAGCACGTCAACTGCAATATTATTTCTTTGCCCTTCAATCCTTAAGACAAAACTATGAAACCTTTAACAATCATTACACCTGACAAACTCCATTTTGACTGTTTCTTAGGATTCACGTGTGGTCTTCTTCAAATAGGATTCTAGTTGTATATCTTTGGATTTTAAACATCAGTGTACATTTTTTTGCAACAGTAAATGTTGCATATCACCATGAATGAGGCTTATTTTAACAGAAGTTTTTATGCCTTCATTTTATCTATATTTTGGATTGGCCACCCTTGTCTAAGCTGAGCCAATTTATTACGAAAGAAAATAAAAAAGAAGATAATAATTACATTTGAATTTAGTCCTTTTCTAAACAATGATCATTAAATAATTGAAATCCATAAGGAAGTTGCATACAAGAATGTCTTTGTCTTTTTAATGGTCGGCAAATAGAATTAAAACAAACAATAGCAAGGCAAACACCAAGACCGAGGACGTCTCGAAAAAATAAATCAACGAACTAAACAAAAAACAAACGCAGAAAAAGTACACAAGAAATGAGAAGCTCCACATGTGCCTCAGGGAGGAAGTCAAACACTAAGATGTCATCTCAGTTGATTACAAAACGAGCAAGTCGGTCAGTCTCACAACCAGCAGTACACTAAACGTGTTGGATTTCCGTATTATGCCACTCACACGTACAGAATCTCTTCAATAGCATTTGTGAACCTCCATTCTCAAAGGATAACAAACATCGTCTCTAACCCATCTGATTACATTGATAGTCACCCTTAATGATAAGATAATCAAGCAAATCTTGATCCACAACTGGATACCAAAAAGAAGAGCTTGCAGCTCAACCTTACTGTAGTCCTGGCCAACACGGCCCGAGAATCCCCATCTAACCTCCCTCGAAGAGTTCCTTAAGAAGACCCCCAATGCTAGCTCGGTCTGGATTTCCAAGGTTTTACCTGTTGAAGTTCTGTTTTAGAAACCCAGGAGGAGAATCCCATTTAGGGTGAGGGAGATCCTCGCCACAACTGCTCAACCAGATAACTCCCAGGACTTGTAGAGAGAAGTTGCTGAAGTACGCCTAAACATTGTAAGGATTGTCGCCCATTGGACAACCACATTGCTAGGAGTTTCAATGGGCCCAGATGGTCTGATGGATACGAAGGATCCGAATATTAAGATGGATCTGAGCCATGCCCATATGATCCATAAGGTCTGAAATTATTTTGGATTATGACCCAGGCGTAGCTGCAAAATCCGATGGAGCATCGTAGATCTGAATTGAGAGCGCCTATGAACGAAATAGCCTTCGTATTTTTGTTCATTTTTAAGTTGCCCAAGCAATGACAGTTGTAGAGTCTCCTTCAATGACTAAGGGATCATAAAAAGTGTTGGCATACAATTTCAATCCCCACAGAAGGGCTCTTGCTTCTGCCTCATTGGAGTCACACACACACCTATTGACCCAGAAAAGCTTTAATAAAGAACGTCCATCGAAATTTCGGAAGATGCCTTGATATCTGCCCAACCCAACATGAATTGCCTTTAGAACTCCCATCAAAATTAAACTTGATCCATCCACTAGGGGGAGGGAGCTACTTTGGAATAACTTTAATTTGCAAACCTCTTTCCCAAATAATAGTACTCCTCTTCCTAATTTGCCAAAGGGTCCTCCATTCCAATGTAGGATAATGATGTAGGGTTAAGGTTTGAAGGAGGAGGAAGAGGAGGGAAGTTTTAGGGCTTTTAGGGTTAGGGTTGATTGGAGAAGGAAGTGGGGGAGTAGTATAGTCTTTAGAGTTACGGTTTAGGGTTAGGGCTAGGAGTATACTTTTGGATGGGATGATTTTTGGGTTAGTGGAAGTAGGTTTTGGAGAAGATGGTGGAAGAATTTGATATATTTTTATCGGGGAGCCGTCGGTGTTTGGTGGTGGTTCGAGGTGGAGGCTGCCGGAGATCGGATGATGATGTTGGGTGGTTGGCTATCGTGCATGGTTAGGGGCGCACAATAGCTTTGGGCCTTCGAGCGGGATTTTTGAAAATCGAATTTGCCAGCGGATTGCAGTGGAGAAATCGGTGTGATGTGGCAGGTCACAATCTTGACTTGGGGGTTCCACAAATATGGCACTTTTTGCTTTATTCGATTCATTTGAGGCTATTGGGTAATGTAAGAGGTTATGGGTTTTTCTTTTGGGCCAAGGAGAATGCTCCTGGGCAATTCATACTATGTAAATCTAGTGGGACCACTAGTCCCCATTGTAATTTTGTTGGTATGAATATATTTGTCAATTTTCAAAAAAAATAATAATGATGTATTTTAATTTCTTCTTCACTCCCAATACTTTCTTGACTATAAGATTCTGTTTTGGCTTAGCGAGTCTTTTGAGTCGAACAATTATTAGTTCAATAGCTGAAAGCTTTGCAATGGAGGTAGGATGATGGTCCATGGTAATGTTAATGGGCTGAGTAACTGGTCCTTTGTCATTTCTGTCAATTTGGAAGCTCCACTCCAGTTGCTACTTCAACACAAGGTCAAGCAAATGCAAATGAAGATTCTTCAGCTGTTTGTGGTTTGTACATCTGAATGCAATGGTATCTCAATCGCACTAGCTAACTTTCTAATTTTTTTTTTTTGGTGTGCGTACGTGTGTGTGTGTGTGTGTGTGGGGGGGGGGGGGGGTGGGGGGGGGTGGGTGGGTTGGGTGGGTGCCATAATTTTTAAAGGATGCCTTTCCAGAGTGATGTCTGGAGTCTAACTTCACAACAACAATGCTCTATCACGAAAGAACGACATGCCAGTTTGAAGAACATCAAGGAATTCTTCAGTCAAATTGAATTTGAAAAGGAAAGAGACCATATTCGATAGAAAACATATAAAAAGAACTTTCAGCTACCATATATTTTATTTTTCTAATAGTATCTTTACCGAGAAGAAATAAGGATGATTCATAAATATTCATTAGTCCGTCAACGTCTTGCTGCTCCACTTGCTTGAATTGTCTTCAATCTCTTCGTCAGCGAATGGAACCACACTATAGGAGATCTCACCATTCATATTTTTCTGTTGTTTTTTTAAACAGTGATGTCTATCCAATTTTAATTAGTGGGACTTTCATGAAGAATGCATTCTTTTTCTTATATGTATTTAATATGTTCAATCCGACTGTTGTTGCATTGCAGTGGTTATCTTGCACCAGAGTATGCAATGCGTGGTCAATTGACCAAGAAGGCTGATATATACAGTTTTGGGGTCCTTATACTTGAAATTATTAGTGGCAGAAGTAGTGGAAAGTCAATCACTTCAGGGGCACAGAAGTACCTACTGGAATGGGTCAGTTTTTCCTTACATTTGAACATATTTTTATAGCACTAGAAAAAATGGTGGGTTCTTTGCAGTAATATGTTGATCTTGATTTGCTACTTTGCTTGGCTTTTTTACTCCTGGAACTGTGCTCAGATTGCCCTGGTAAATATACTTATACTAACATTTTGGCTGAATTTTGTGGAAGATGTGGTCTTTGGTCAACCGCAGCCAACCCATGGGGGCTACTTGCCCATCACGACCCTACACATGACCGTGTCACATGATCTAAACTGTATGTGCCCCTCAGTGACTCTACCAAAGTTACATGTTCAAACACTCCTAACCATCACATTTTTTTTCTCAACAAGGTTGTTTAAACTTTAAACCAAAGCTGATCAATGGTCTACTTTTAATGAACAAAATCCCATTAGTCAGGCAACTAGGATTGCATGGTCAGTGTGATTTTGTATTATGGTGGATGCTGCACATCCACAGTAAGGCCCCACTGAGACACTCATCTTCTCATTAGCTACATGTGTATGGTGGTAGTAGTTGACTGACTGATTTAGTCATAATTGACCCAATGCTAACTCTTTATGAATATTACTAGGCCTTGTGTTTAGCTTTTGATGAATAACAACTTTATTAAAGAAAAGATCTTCTGCCTATTTTTTTTTTTAATCTAAAGTTCTTGCCAAAGGTGCTGATTTCTTCAACACTTTCTGATTCGAGCTTGGAAATCTGAAAAATTATTTGCTGCAACTGTATTTAGCTAAAATTTTCATATTCTAATTCCTGTCAACACATTATGTTTTTAATTTCATTTGAACAAACTATTGTGTGTAATGCCACTTCTAAAGAATCAAGATATTGGATTTGAGACACATAAATCATGGTGCTCCTCAGTATCAAAGCACTCTGGTGCCTCTATTGCTGTAATGGCTTTCCTTTTTAACTTTGAAGGTTGCATTTACAGGCCTGGCAGCTCTATCAAGAAGGGAGACTCGTAGAACTGGTGGATCCAGAGCTAGGACAATACCCAGAAGAAGAAGTCATTAGATATTCAAAGGTAGCCCTTTTCTGCACCCAAGGGTCAGCCCAACGGCGGCCTTCGATAACCCAGGTTATAGACATGCTTTCGAAACACTCCCGCCTCAACGAGAAGCTACTAACACCCCCAGGCATCATTCAGGACTTGGTGAAAATTGGAGAAGGCTTGAAAACCACAAGCTCAAGCAATTCACCAGCACTGCCTCTTTCAGCGGATTATAACTTGCCAAACGTTGACTCGACAGACCCATTTAGTTCTGGGCCATCTACTTTTTCCGAGATGACTCCCAGATGATCCTTCGATGGAAAAGCATATGCGTTGGAGTCACCTGTTCGGATATCCAACAGAAATCCATGAGTTTAAAATGCTATCTAACTGTGCTTTTCCATTTGGAGAAGGGATTATGGGTTTCCAATGGAAAGAGGAAGATGGGGCTTGCAGATACAAGGAGCAGACAAAATGCTGATGAGGTGCTGATATAGTTATTGGCAGATTGCAGATATGTAGGCAAAGACAAAAAGGTGATTTGGTTAATGGTGATTTGATTATGAGAGCTAGTGGGCAAGGGGTAGGCTTTGCAGACTTGAGGGAGTTGGGTTCCAAAAATATGGGTGAAAAAATAAGAGTATATGAGGGAGAATATGTCACAGGTAGCTTATTTTTTATTATTTTCTTTGGTTTAGAGAGTAGAAAACCGGTTTTAAATGGAAATGTGATTTGTCTTCTCTTTGTTGGAAGATGGAACTTTTATCCATGTTTGTGATGTTATAATGTAATTAATTTGCTAATTTGCTGTAATGGGAAATGATTTTGGAGGATTTTGGAGGTGCAACCTATTTATGTTGTGGCCCATCAAATGGTTAGCTTGGATCATCCTCTGGTCTGGACTGTACACTTCGTTTTTGAAAAATATGGGTGGGGCCTACAATTGGGCATTAATGTTACTGTACGGACCACACCATAGGATTATCCAAACCATCCATTTGATGGGCCACAATGTAAATAGGTTGTGCCTCGAAAATCATTTCCATAGGATGATCGCAACTGTCCGATCTATAGAGGTTTCCATAATATGCAGTTTCTCTTTAGATCGGAGGGCTGAGCGTAACCTATTTACGTTGTCGCCCATCAAATGGATTGTTTGGATTATCCTACGGTTTGGGCTTTACAATTCATTTTGAAAAATATGAGTGGGGCCTACCTTGTTCGAAGATTTCAACAAATTAATTGTTGGGTCCACTAACTGTTCATGTTGCAGGAAGGAAGAAAGACCAGTTTAGTAGTGTTGTATCAGTTGCAGACTAGAGGAGGGATTTTATCCTAAAAGGGGTATCACTGCGCGGTGAATGCGAAGACGCCCTCATCTTACTTTCAAATGACTAGATCATGTTATTTCCTATCATTTATTAATGAGCACTGCGAGAAAAATGGGAGCAGACCATGAAATTTTCAAATCAGAGTGGGGAGAAAGTGTAGATAACAGTTGACTCATTATTCCATGCCTAGCAATGAAATCCATCGTAAGATCAAGGCCAACAAAAATCAACAGTTTTGCTATCTACTGGCAGGTCCTAAGCAGGACCCTTTAACAGCAACCCGCCATGTCTGGCAAGATGATTTTTTGAAAATAAGCTTAGGAAGATGTTAAGAAATAATTTGAATAGTACCAACTAATAAAGAGCAGTTAATAGGCATAGACTAATGAAGTTATTTTCCCAGACCAGAGAGTATAAATTCAAGACATCATCATACAACTTTTATCTCTTCTTTTTATCCAGGAGTAGTCTGTAACTTAGAACTCTTCTTCCATCTATATTTTCCTCTGTAATTCGAATTGTGCATGGTGAAGGCACATCCAAAATATCAATGAATCTTGCCTCTAAGATGGTATTCTATGGTTATGTCTTTGAGTGGATTTATTTTCTCTTTACACTAAACAAATTATTAAGTTCTTATTAACAAGGCATTCGAACCAACAATTGTTTGATCTCGATTAGAAAATTACTCGAATTCGAGGCATTCAAAACCTTCGATCAGAGGGTATCTCTCATCTGTTATTAGAGTGTAGGATTTTTGCACCAACACCCTCTTTTTGGCATCCTCGGTGGGACGTTTAGTCATTTAGTAATAAGAGAAAAGAACATGCTGTCAAAAATTCAGAAATAGGCCTGAAAAGAATGAACCGGATAGACAGGAAGTCGAGGCTTCAAGGGGAGTCTCGAATTTCTCTCCTATGAATATTGAAATAGTTCAGGCAAATCAAATACTACTGAGCATCCAAAGATTGTTGGGCCTGATGGGGAAGATTGGCCGAGATCAGATCTTAAGGGTTGTTCTATGAGTATTGTGGTTAGACTAAATGGAGGATTTATCTCCCTAAATATAAATGATCATACCTTGATTATGTTGCGACCACAAGCAAATTCCTAGAGGACTCAAGGCTATGAATTTCACATTGTTTTTCGGGGAATTGAATCAGTCGACTCTTGAACACATTGGCAGATTCACATGCCAGTGCGGGAAAGTAGGGAATAAAAGGGTTTTTCAAAATTAAGGCCACGTTTGGATACCTCATGTTTTTGTATTTGGATTTGAGTTTTGGATACAAAATACATCAATCATCCTCATGCTCATGTTGTAAGAGAGAGAGAGAGAGAGAGAGAGAGAGAGAGAGAGAGAGAGAGGAGGGAGGGACGTCTTGCTGCTGCAGCAGCAAGGTCGAGGAATAGCGAGGGTGAAGGTAATTGCCACAAATATTGATTCCAAATAATGTCTCGTAGAACAGATTTGCAAATCCGATTTTTTTTTCACTGTTGTAGCTAATTTGGAACTCTAAGGATTGGTTCCAAATCTCAACTGCAAATGTGAGAAATCCAAATCTAAATCTTGTGGGTACCCAAACGTGGCCTAAGATTATTTTTGAACTGGTACATTAAGTTGCCATCCAATTCCAACACATTGGCAGATTCACATGCAAATGCTGGAAAGTAGGGAATAACAGGGTTTTTAAAACTAAGATTATTTTTGAATTGGTACACACTAAGCTGCCATCCAATTCCATTCAATCGTGGGAAGACATGAAGAGGGCGTTCTATGGCTAATTCTCGAGGTTCAAACTATAGGTTTTGATGGCAGATCTGTCCATGCTAAGACAACAATAGAGAGAGAGATGCATCACGTTTGGGGAAATGCTTAGATTGATGTGCGGCTACACAAGGTTAGATCGAGTTAAAAAGTGAAGACATCCATAAAATGGTGGGATGTCACCAATTGAGGACAAGATGAAAGAGCACCGCTTAAGATGGGTTGAGCATATCCAACGTCGGCCTTTGGATGCTCTAGTGAGAAGAAGTGACTCGTGCCAAGTTGATGGGGTAAAAAGAGGTAGGGGCGGACCGAAAACAACTTCGGTAGAAACAACGAGAAAAGACTTGAGGGCTAGGAACAATACAAAGGCTTAGTTGTGTTGAATTGAGAATTACATTTACGAGGTTATTGGGGCTCGTCATGGCATTATATATGGTATTTAAAATCAAGTTTAATTAGATAAATAAAGGAAAACGCTTTGAAAACGGAATATGTCTAAAAAATAAAGACATATTCGGTCAATTTCACTGTATTAATTGTGTCTCATGGGGGATTCGAGCTCTTTTCATTGCTTTTTTGTGGATGTAACACAATAATTGATCCCAGATTTTTCTTCCTCTCACTTTGTATTTGTTCATTGGGCAGATGTCCCTCGTGCTTCTCTTTTTAATAAACTCTTGCTTTCCCAACAAAACATAAGATAATTTCCAGATTCAGCTCAGAGGAATTCCTTTGAACTGCAGACAACCGAAAACCTGTTCATAATGGTAAATTTTTCCAGATTCTCCCCTCCTGTACTAAAGATTTTCTTAATCACAGCCAAAGCCAAAGCCAAAGGATATAGATAGCATAAGACTATTTCTATTTCCTATGTAGTATCTCTTATCTGATACATACATGCCCAGAACTGTTCTTTTGAAGAGACGCAAAAGGACATGAAATTCCTCTACCCCTCAGTAGATAGAAAGAGTTCTAAATTTCATAAGCTGGGAACCTGGCCTCAGAAGGTTCAATCATGTCTAGGAAGAGATAAGCCAGGCCACCCGAACCTTCGAAGAGCGAAAGTGGGCGATCACCACCATGCATTTCCCCATCCGATATCAGACGGTCGGATTTGTCAACCAGGAAGCAAGCAAATGCTTTGGCCCTGTACAAAAACTCGACGTTACCTGTCACCCGGTAGAGCGAGAGAAAGACGTAAGCATTCCCACTTACGCCATGACAGATCCCAACCTTCCTTAGCAACCCTCGGTTCCAGACCACTTCTCCAGCATCTGCAGCTGCTTTCAGAAACTCCTCGTCACCAAACACCTGACCATTTGTTGATGGTAATAAGCAACAGTTTGAGAAAAGACTCGAATCCCAGTAGAGATTCACCTTTGGAAAATATAGTGAAAGAAAGATAAGCCTATTTAAGTTGTTCAGAGCGTCTTCCCAAAACATATTAATAGGAAATTTAAGAAACTGCACGGTCACCTAAGCAAGGATTATCTTAACATTATATTGTGAGGGTTGTTAGTCAATATTAAATTGGAGTTATATAATTCATAATAATTTTTTTTTTGAATGGAATATAATTCACAATATTTTTTTTTGAAAATTGACATAAATATATTAAATTCATACGAAGATTACATAGTGGAGGAACAAGGAGTCCATTAGTAAGTACATCGCATGATGACCTAGGAGATAACTCCAGGTCCCTGGAAGAGCAAAAATACAAAAACTTTTCCCCTTTCCCCGTTCCCTTCTCATACTTCACACCCCGACAGAATTTCCAACTCTATGATCTATTCATGATTAACGTCCCATTCACGGGTGCCACCGCTTCCAATTTCCATTTTCAATGATAAGGTGGAAACTTCACTTCAAGCCCTTTCCCATCCAAATGTCGCTTCAAGCAGCTATGTTTTGTTAAAGAACGCCTTTTCTCCCCAATTCAACCTCTTATAGTAGGGAGACTCTCTTAAACCCAACAATCCTTTCAACTTAGCACTAATAATAATACTAAGATAGTCAGAGAAACCATTAACGCTCCCAAACCCTGAGAAGCAGCTTTAATTTGGTTTGTTTTTGAAGTTTTGATCGAGAGAACAACTTCCAGAATGGCTCTCTGAACCTCCAAGACCGCATCTTTGCTTCCACAAAGAGCAGGAAATAAAATCCTGAGACTTGAGAATCATGCCAGAAGGGCGCGATCCGATGAGCCTTTTTTTAGAATGCCCAGAGTCTTCTTTGGCTTTGGTTTCTGACCATCAGGACCTTTCGGTTTAGATTGTCTAATTCGCTTTAATTCTTTATCAGAAAAAGGTCTCACCTGCCCCCTTTCGATGCTAATACAGATCCCAAGAGATTATCATCAATCCCTGAGGGATCCACAAACTTAGGAGCCTTGGGACCACTGCCCTTTTTCTTTGATGGGGATTTGAAATTTGAGTTTGAATGGTAGGATCCCAAGGACACAACAGTCTTCCTGCAGGGATTCCTCCACTCAGCCGGTAACCCATTTCCCACCTCCGGGATCACCGGCGACCTTCTACCATGAGATAGGCCCACAAGTGGGTCAACCATTGGAGCCAGAATCAGCGGAATCAATGGACTGATCGGGTTCGAACTTGTCGTTTTATGGGGGCAGTGTTATGTGGAACCGATTGGGGCTCATTGCTTTATAAGAACTGGGGTATTTTAATTCCAATGGTAAAGCAATCACCCAATATCTGAATCTGTACAGAAGGGTGAGATAACTTCCATCTAGAGGTTAGGATTTTAGCCGACACAAATCTCATATAATGATCATGACTTCCTTTCATCCTTACTTCCAAAACCGGGTCAAAATTTTTTCCTAAAGCTTCCATCGTAGAGGTAGCCCAAGCGTGTAACAAAATTCTGTAAAAATTAACCCAAATTTCTTCTGCTCCCTGCACAAAGTCCTTATGCCAAGCAAAAAGAGATAGGAGCTGGCTTCCACATGCCTCGAGGCCTTTTGCCAGAACCCCGGCAGCCAAATCCGTGGAGTCAAACATGAAACGAACTTCATCCTTTGCTAGCACGGGGATTGGTGAGAGAAGGGATGTTCCAATAGCTTTTAGCCCATTTCCAAAGTTCATCCAAGGTCCCATTGCCGTCCCTTCTCCTACCAATCAGACACGCCTTTAAAATGTCAGTCCACATTTCCACCTCCTTCCCCGAAATAGATAAAGTCGAGGTCCCTTCCTCAACAAATGTCAGGATCTCCCCGGAATCAGGCCACCACATACTCTCATCCTCAACACTAGTCAAAGGCTTCTGTGACTGGTAGACAGGAGTCAAGATATGAAGATGAGCAATTGTCTGTTTGCTTTGGTGACACCACCAGCATTCGATTCCGACATCTAAAGTTAAGGTAGTCACACGTTGAGCGAAGCCAATCCCCAGGCCACCTCTCTGATGCTGCCCATTTAGCTGTCTTCCCCAATCTCAAAGAATTATACTTCACAATATTTGAATAACAAGTTAGTGAAACGACATCTGAATCATTAACTTGGTACTTATTTTGCTAGTTTCTTTACATTTGGGTGCCAAAATTTAGTCTTGTGTTGTTTTAGGAGAAAGTTTTATAAGACAGCTGTGAGGCAAGCCATGCTGTACGGCTCAGAATGTTCGGCCACCAAGAAGTAGCACGTGCATAACATGAGTGTAGCGGAGATGCGAATGCCTAGATGGATGTGCAGCCACACAAGGTTAGATTGAATTAATAATGAAGACATTCGTAAAAAGGTGGGGGTTGGCACCAATTGAGGAGAAGATGAGAGAGCACCGCTTAAGATGGTTTGGACATATCCAACGTAGGCCTTTAGATGCTCTAGTGAGAAGAGGCGACTCGTGCCAAGTTGATAGAGTAAAAAGAGGTAGGGGCAGACCGAAAACAACTTGGGTAGAAACAGTGAGGAAAGACAAGATAGCTAGGAACATAACAGAGAACATGACCTTGGATAGGATAATATGGAAGAAAATGATCCACGTAGAAGAACCCAACTAGAGCCAAGATTAGAGCCGGGGAGATTTCTTTCACCTTCTTCATGAAATTTTTCTAAAGGATTCATTTAGCCGACCCCAACTAGTTTGGGACAAAGGCTTTATTGAGTTGAGTTGAGGAGAAAACTTCCACACCCTTGTAAGTGGGAGTTGGTTTGCCATATGGTAAGAGGACAAAGCTGAGGGGGAGGTAAACTGAGGCACAAACAGGGGCTGGAGGAGGAAATTACACGGTGTTTGGTGTCAGTGTGCCATCCCCCTCCTAAGAGGGAGAAAAACAATGGTGAGTTTCATTTAGGCCCTGTTTGTTTTGTATTTTGATTCCAAAGCTTTCATTCTTTTGGTAGTGAGCAGCACATCATCAAGTTCCAGGGCTTGTCACTATGAGCCCTTTTGGACCATGATTACATTCTAGAGGTCGGTAATCTTTGCCTTAAGGAGTGTGGCACACAGTCAATTCTATCCAAGAAAGGTGACACACACCTATTTGACACAGAAATTTGGTTGCTCGTGGTTTTGAATTCTCCATACTGGTTTCATCATAAAGACATGAAAGAGGGGCGGATTCTCTTATAATATTCACTGGTTGTTTAGTACTACGGGGTTACTGCTTCTTAGTGGTTTCTTTTTTATTTTTTGAATGGTAATGCTTCTTAATGTTTCTTCATATCTGTTTAAGCACATCTTACCAACACACGCAAGGAAATAATGGTTGTGTCGGTCTTTGTTGTTAGGGTTTTGTTTCTTGCAAAGTTTGAGGAAGAAATAAGAGATCGATACAATAGAAACTCCCTTTCCATAAGTTATCTACGTGAAAGAAGATTAATGAGGTGAGTGTGAAAGGGAGAATTGTTAATGGCTGTTCTCCTTGTCTTGTGTCATATTTTCTTTACAAGCCATCATCTTCCATCAAAGGATCTTTTTAAGTTTTGGTCAAGATTGTGATGGTAGGACGGCGAAATAAGCATCACCTTTTATTGTGTGTGGAGCTTCTTAATTCTACACCCTTGACCTTTTGATGGGTATTTGGTCTATTGTTTCATGAATTAGGTGCTTTGGTTGAGATCTCATTATCCACCACAATCAAGAGAAAAAACATGATGAGAAAGATCACAACATTACCTGAGCAGTTACCACTCAAAAAAAAAAAAAACACATTACCTGAGCAGCTTTGGCAAGGGTGAGAGCAAAACCAGGAGCACCATGACACCAATGCACAAGGCGATCTTCTTTGTTCTCCTCACTTGAGGGGTAATTCCCACTTGGGAAACGATTTCGAATCATGTAGCGAAGGGTACCTTTGACATACTCCTGATCTTCCGGCTTCAGCTCCATGTCCATCAAGACATGCATGATCCCTACCAAACCATGAGCAGCTCCCCAATACTTCTTCCCATGCCATTCATACATCAATGGGCAGCTCCCATTGTTGGACAATTGAATTCCATCCTTGATCATTTCCTTCACTATTACACCCTACAGAGTCCCCAATTTACATAATATCTGTCATCTTTACCCTAGAACAAGGAAAACAGATAAGATGAACACTTACTGTGTGCGATGAAGGGATGGTCCCCTTTCCTATGTGTCTATTTAAGAAGGAACATGCCCACAAATATCCAGCTCTCCCATATAACAGCTCATTTGGAATTTCTCCGGGAATCTGGATCTGTTACAATGAGAGAAGTCATCACATACCTCAAGTAAACAAAGAAGCTAACAAGTCCAGCACCATGGTTGAAGAATATGGTCATTTACAGAGAAGTTTTAGATAATCTGAACATTAACATAGGCTACAGTCCCTGTTTTCTTTGTCTTTGTTCGGGCTACGGATATGAGAAATGTACCCAAAAGACGGACAATGAAAACTCAGCCTTGCTATTTATTCATGGATCTAAACAATAACATTAATGAAGGGTCTCTTTTTTTTTTTTTTTTTTTTTTTTTTGGTGAGTAAATTGGGGTTAGGCAAGACCCCTACCAGATTCAATAATGAAGGATAAAATTACAAAGTCAGGGAGGCTCATAGGCTAGAAACAAGGGAATAATCTCCTAGCAAAGCAAAAACAAAAACCAAGACCACAGGAGGTCACCAAGGAAAAAAACAACACTATTACAACTTATAAGACATGAGTCTACAGAACTGATAGACTTAGGAAAGGAATTCCACCATCCCAGCAGCAAACAGGAAAAAAGCATCAGGATCGCAATCATTTCATCCGAGGATAAAGGGTTCCCGAAAAGTCTTCCTCAGCAATGTCCAGAAGGGCTTGAGGGAGAAGATGGACTGGAATATTGCCTCCCTTGATTGGACAATCTATCTTGGATAGGAAATCAGCCCCACGATTTGCCTCCCTCCAGACGTGGGTAATTTTCCAGTGGTCTATCTTGGACATCAAGCAATGGATGTTGTAAAGGGCTTGTTTCTTCCTCCAGAGGCATTTGATTTGGCCTCCTCTGGTTCTCTTTGGATGCCACTAAATCTGGTTCTTATTTGGAAATAAGCTTATGTTCATTCAATCTTATGTGCAAATGTGAAATTAAAGCCTCCTCAGAAGCTTTATTTAGAATATTAGAACCACTACTTGCAAATAAACAGATTTTAGTTCAAAATCTGTTTATTTGCAAATAATTTTTGGAGGTATCCAAAGAGGCTGAAAGCGATCACTTTATGATTATCGATTCAATCAAGATATACACCAACAGAAGGATAGAAATTTCCTTCTAAAGGTAAACAATTAAACCCTTTACTTCCTGCTGCGCATGAGGGTTTGTGCTTTCATGGGAATAAGTTTCACAGGATACATCTAGGAACCACAGCAACAAAAGAGAAATGGAAGGCAAATGCAGAATAAAGAACAACAAAATACTGGTTACAATACAGAAATAGTAATTGTTAGTTTGGGAGAGGAACCCAATTGCGTTTTGGGTTTTCATTTTGAATGGTGACTTATGTGTAAGATTGCGAACTAAAATTTTTTTTTGGTCCCAAACAGTCCCAAATCATTCTGGTCAGATGGGTTTTCTGAGCATTACCTTTTTGAATTGGGTGAGGTAGTGATCCATCAATCTCTGATCTCCAGCCTGCTTTGCAACCACAGCACCAAGAGCACATACGCCAGCACGCCCACAGATAAATGTCCCAAACCTGGATACCAAAATAGAAACTCAGTTTTTAGGAATAATAAGATGTTCCTTATAATAGTAATACTTGAAACAAGAAGAAAAAGAAAAAGAGAAAGAAATACCCAGAACATCTTGAAGCAGAATCACAAGCTCTAATAATCTCAGTACAGAAAGTAAGGTCAGCATTGTTGTTGGTAACTTGGTAGGCTTTGAATAGTAAGAATGCAGTTCCTAGAGGACCTGTGTACATACTGAAATCCTTTACACGCCCTCCGGCCCGTGTCCATGTCTCCTTCACTATCTAACAATAAGAAGAAGAAGAAGAAAAACCCACAAAATCAAAGAAGGAAGCTCGATTTCTTCAACAACAAAGAGAAATTAGTAGAGAGAGAGAGAGAGAGAGAACCTTGTCTTTAAGATCCAAAGCGAATTGCATGAGTTTTTCAGCTGTTTTTGGATAGGGCAGAGAGAGAAGGTTGGTGAGGGAATCCTCGGTTGTTGTTTCTTCAGATTCTGTAACAAATTCTGGCATTTCGTTGGGGAAGAAGCGATCTCCCATCTCTACACTTTTTCCTTGATTGAAGAAAGAAAAAACCCTGGTCAAATTCTCCAAGAAGAAGAAGAGCAGCAACCCTCAGATAAGTCGCACGCTACAAGTGGGTCCCACCCTGAGAAACACTGTAGATTGTGGGCCCCACATTTTAAGTTCATCAGGATCGTACATCCTATAAGTCTAATGTTTTTTTTAGGGAAATGTTACCAGCACGACCATATTTTGATGAACGCACTCCTCACTTTATTAAAAAGTAAGGTTATGGCCCACACCATAGGATGATCCAAACCGTCCATTAGATTGGCCACAGCCTAAATAGGTGGTGCCTAAAAAATCATTTCCATAGGTTGATCCTAACCCTCCGCTCTATAGAGGGATCGAATCTTAGAGGGTTGATCCTGACCCTGACCCTCTATAGATCGAAGGGTTAGGATTAACCTATGGGAATGATTTTTCGGGCACAACCTATTTAGGCTGTGGCCTATCTAATAGACAGTTTGGATCATCCTATGGTGCGGGGCCATACCTTACTTTTTAATAAAGTGAGGAGTGTGTTCATCAAACTATGGTAGTGTTGATAACATTTCCCTTTTTTTAATATGAGGAGATTTTATACGGTGTAAGCCTTTAGTCCTGTATTTTTCAAAAAGTACTGTACACCCCACACTATAGGATGATCCAAACCGTCCATGTGATGGGCCGCAACATAAATAGGTTGTGCCCAAAAAATCATTTCTATAGGATGATCCCAGCCCTCTAATCTAAAGGAAATATGAAATGATATAATGTTTCCGTTTCCATTCCCACCTAATCGAAATCTCAATAGATTTGTTCAAACTTCATCAAAAACATGTAAACTCAATCGAAATACACTGAAAATAACAAAATTTGACAGAAATGACCCTAATAATCTTAGGGGAGTGATAAATCGACCCCCAAATTGACAAATCGACTCCCCATGTGTCTTTCTCTCTCCTCTAGGTTAGAGAGAGAAAGAGGAGGGAGAAAGACACATGGGGAGTCAATCTATCCATTTGGGAAGTCGATTACTGCCCTAATCTTATCATTGTGAATTTCAGACCATAAGAAATCTAAAGGTGATATTTTGAATTCTGATACACACATCAAAGAATGGTTGATGATAATTATAACAGCAAAATAATTGGGAAATGATATCCCCACTCCCTCGTTTTGACAAGTAACACTCACCTATCTGAAGTGGAGGAGATGGGGGCATTGAAAGAGGATTACAATAGGCTGATCTTACAAGAAGAGATAGCGTGGAGGTAGAGGTCTAGGGTAAAATGGCTAAAACGAAGGTGATAAAAATACGACATACTCTCAAGAGATCACAAGTTCAAGTGGGCGAGGGAACCATATTAGAGTACTATAGGTTAATGGGGCTTTACTTGAAGATAAGGATGTGATAGTGAAGGAAATTGTGACATTTTATAAGGACCTGTACTCCTTGAAAGGGGTTATGCGACCTAGACCAGATGATGTACCTTTTAGTGTGCTGGAGGAAAGGGAGGGGATTACCCTAGAGAGTTGAAGAGGAGATAAGATAGCCCATTTGCTTTGGAGAGAGATCGAGCCGCGGGTCCATATAGTTTCTTCCTATTTTTTAAGGCATGTTAGGACTATGCCCAAGCGAATATCCTCAAGGCTTTCAAGGAGTTCTTTGAAGGACTGGAGTTGAGTAAAAGAACATGAGTGAACTTCATAGCACTAATGCCCATGGTGAAAGGAGCGCTTAATATCGAGAAATTTTGTCATATAACCTTAATGGGATGTCAAAGGTCACCAAAACGGTTAAAGAAGGTACTGTTAGAGTAATTAGGTCAAGCAAGAGGTTGCTTGAAGCATTACACCCAAGGTATCTAATTTGGAATACCAAGTTTGTTGCCTCCAACCCCTATATATATTAGATACACTAGGGTTTTAATAGGTTAGTGGGCTCTAGCCCAAATAGGCCCACTACACCGGTCCATTATCTTATTGGGCTTATATTAGAACATACATGGGTTATATTATATACCCAACAATCTCCACCTATGTTCTACATATAGCACAATCCAATAGATAGATAGTGTAATGTTCAAAACAAAATATTGAATCATCCACATCACCATATGGTCTATATCATAAAAGATCTGTAATCCAACTGAAAACATGAATCCTTTTATGACAAACCAAGAGTTTTAGATATACAACAAGTTAAACTCAACCAAAAGGTAGTTTCACATATAAGTGAACCACACTGATCTTAGATGAATTCATTCATGGGGTATGATTCTCATCGAGATCCAAAATAAAGTTCCACAAAAAAGTGAATTCTATGCATACTGAAATGCAAGCATAGTCTTTATGACTTTAGAAGATATACTCATCAAGTAAGTCATCTTCATCAAAGTCCAAATCAAGACAAGCTCCTCATTTTTCGCCAATCCCTATGAATTACCAAATATGAATTTCATGAAAATGAATTCAATCATTTGTGTAAAACACTAAAGTATCTAGTTCTACCTGAAGAAGAACTTAGTACAATTCCATAATTCACGAAAGTCTCTAGTTCTACCCGAAGAAGAACTTAGTACAATTCAAAATGGCTGAAAAAGTATCAGTATCACTCTCACCATAAACATCATTGTCAAGTTTCAATAAAGAACAAGACCTAAACAGCTTCTTTTGCAAATAACCATTCCTAATTGTCAAGTTTCATTAAAGAACAAGACCGAATAGTTTCTTTTGCAAAGAATCATTTCATGTTTCTTTTTGGAATGTTACAGTCATCTTATCCATATTTGAGTTAAGTTGTATCATCAAGTTTGGAATGTACAACCTTTCCCAAAAATGACATGTCATCAAATGTGGAATGACACACAACAACTGTAAACATCATCAAAACATATCAAGTGCCTATCTTGGCCAAAAGGGAGATTCGAAGATTCAAAATAACATAGATGTAGGTTAAGTCCTGTCTATACAGACTTTAACCCCATCTCCCCCACAATTTTGAATATTCGATCTTTGGTCAATCCCTTTTGTGAGAGCTTCGACGTATTATCCTTCGATTTCGTATCAATCAAAGTGATAATCCCGTGTTCTTGAGATAATTCAACATGTCATTTTTCAGCCTAAGATATCTCTTCTTACCATTAAAGAGTGAGTTCTTCACAACCATAGTTGTTGCTTGATTATCATAGAGCACACTGAAGGAACTAATCCTCAACCGGGTCAGTGGAATATCCATAACCATAATTAGATTCTTTATCTCTTTTACTTCATTTGCAACTGAAGTTAGAGCATAAAGTTCAAATTTGACTTCCACACAACAACAGCAGATTTGCTGTCCCATAATTCTGATCCCATGATTCATCAGAATATCCTTATAGGATAGGATGGCCACCATAACAAAGAGCATAATCTTGAGTACCCTTAAGGTATCTCATCAACCTCGTAAGGGCATCCCAGTGCTCATGGCCAGGATTACTAGTGAAACGACTCAGCATGCCAACTATAAAGGCTATGTCTGGCCTAGTGCAACACAAAACATACATGAGACTACCAATCAGTTTAGAATAATCTAACTGACTCACACTGTCTCTTCCTTAGAGATCAGCTTCTTGGTATAATCAAAATGGTGTCTCAATCGGTTGGCACTCACTGCATCCTCAAAAGGAAAGTAGTTTTTCATATAATGGGCTTGGCTAAGGGAAATCCCTTGCCTGTCAAAACTTACTTTCATACCAAGAATGATGTCAACAACACCCAAGTCTTTCATGTCGAAGTCTTTACCCATGGTTAGTTTCACATTACTCACCACAGAGAGAGATTGGAAACAATAATAAACATCTATATACAAGCAAATAATCATGACATTATTCGACACAAAACGATAGTAAAGGCATTTATCTGAGTAATTGATTAGAAAACCCAAGCTCTTTACTACCTTGTCAAATTTTTGATGCCACAATTTAGGTGCTTGTTTAAGACCATACAAAGATTTGTGTAACTTACAAACTTTGTTCTCGAAACCTTCCATGACAAACCCTTCAGGTTGGTTCATGTAGATTTCCTCTGACAGTTCTCCATTGAGAAAAGATGTCTTTACATCCATTTGATGTACAATAAAATGCTTAATAGATGCCAAAGCAAGAAGAATTCTTATCGTGGCCAAATGACAGACCGGTGAGAAGACATCAAAGTAGTCGATCCCACTTACTTGAGTATAGCGCTTAGCTACTAAACGTGCTTTATATCGAGCTATGGATCCGTCAGGATTAAGTTTCTTCTTCAATATCCACCTACAGCCCACAGTCTTAGCCCCTTTTGGCAAATCGACTAGCTGCGAAGTTAGATTTTTCAACAGAGAGCTCATTTCATCATCAATGGCTTCTGCCCACAACAAAGAGTCCCTAGAGCTCATCACTTCCGTATAGGATGATGGATCATTCTCTAAATGGTAGGTCACAAAGTCCTCACCAAAATTTTTGGGTACTCTATCTCTTGTAGAAACTCTTACAGGAACTGAATTAGAAATCAGATTGGGACAAGTGTCAGAAGTAACTAGCTCAGACTCAACCGGCAATTCTGTAACCATCTCTGTATCGCCTGGTATGGTCAAACCCTGATCTCTGAGAAATTTATTCTCAAAGAAAACTACATCTCGAAATTCTATAACCATATTGGTTAATAGATCAAAAAACCAAGCAGCAGCACTATCTTCTGCACCTCCTAAATAAACACAAGTGTTTGTTCTAGTTCCCACTTTAGGTCTCCTAGGGCTGGTATCCTTACATAAGCAATACAGCCCCAAATCTTAAGAGTGTCATATCTACAAGGATGCTTATGTCATAACTCATACGGAGTGGAGGAGCATTTGGAGTTTGGCACTCTATTCATGATGTGATTTGTAGTCTCCTCCTCTATCACTCCTAAAGCTCTTAATTTTCAAGTTCAGTTGCAATTCAACTCGATTCTTGAAAACTTTTAAACTTATCAAAAGCTTCATCTTTTGATTTTAACAAAGAAATATGACAACATCTTGACATATCGTCTATAAATGTGATCAAATACTTCCGACCACCTCTAGTAGTGAAACTTTTAAAGTCACACAGGTCATAATGTATCAACTCAAGAAGTTGTGTGCTCCTAAAAATCTGACAAAAAGGTTTTCTAGTGATCTTAGTTTGAGCACAAACCGCACACCTGTCAAACTAAATAGACATAAGATTATAAGTTTTAGTAAGTTGGACCATTATCCGATAGTTTACATGTTCCTATCGGTTGTGTAACAACTTAGGATCAACAAGTGGTGAACTAGCCGGACTAATAGTCTCGTTTGCTAAACTCAATCTATATATACCATTGATGAAGAAAGAACAGCCAAAATAATAAGAGTTAACAATTGAAGTTACTCTACCACCCAAAAAGATAAACAAATGCTAGCATTGTCTAAAAGACTAAAAGAAATTTTTAAAGTTAATATTTTTCCTGAAGAAAGGACCAAGTTCGCAGTACCAGTGTGAGTTACCTCTGCCTCTGCTCCACTAGCCACTGTAACTGTCTCTTTCGCTGCAACATCAACTAAAAGTTTTTGGGAGTTGCAAATATGACATGTGGCTCCTGTATCTAACCACTAATTTGAAGAAGTACTGGCCTTAGCGTTGCCCAACATAGCAACAAAACCATGAGGCTCAGCCTTGCCCACCATCATATGAGCTTCCTTCTGTGGTGTATCAGATTTAGACTTTTTAGGTAGCCTACAATTTGCCGCAAAGTGACCTAATTTTTCACAGTTGTGGCACTTGCTCTTCTTTTTCTGAAAGATAGTCTTTTTGGCCTCCAACTTGGGATTGTCACTTTTAGGTGACTTGAATTTCTTAGGAAATTTCTTGGGATTTGATACCACGTTAGGAGCAGATTGTCACTGTCTAACCATCTCGAAGGTATTCCTAGCTCGATTCTCATCTTCGATTCGAATGAATCGTTTGAGATCATCCAATCCCTTTTGCACCTTTTTCCTATACACTTCAGTTTTAAAAGAATGCCATTGAGATTCATCAACTTCTTCAAGCGTATAAGCAAAGATACTTGTGGACCCTGATCCGAGAGAGAGGTGGGGGACGAGCCCCCAGCGGCCTCTTAGATCATCCACGTGTGAAGGAGAGCTCTACCAAGGAACTCTCGAAACGGATGCCACCCTCATAGCATAGCACGGGTGACGATATAAAAGAGATACCTCTCGATTCGGGAACAAGTCCGGATTTGAAACGTACCTAAACAAACTCAGAGTCGCCATCCATGGTATACGGCCATGGATCCTCAAACAAAATAGGCTCTGTATACCATGGTGTAGACACCCCATTTTGACCGTGCCCTAAACCCTTCCAGTTTTGCAAAAATCCCCATCAAATCAATGAGTTAGGGTCCCAAACTTAACCCTAGGCTAGCTTTGGGTCCCAGCTAGGTCCCCGCAAAATTTCGTCGAAATCCGATCGCGTTTGCCTAGCAAACGAGCTAAGACGGTGCTGTAGTGTAAATGCGCAGAAGGGGGGTGATTTATCCTGGGTGGGGCCGAACCTGGACCGAATGGGACAAAGGTTACGGGCGCGCCTTATCATTTTTGTGCGCCCATCAAATGGGGGTGCGGATATCAACAGGTTATTTTAACCTATATAAAAAAAAATCAAAAACGAAAGGGGGAGAGCTCATTGGTAAAAGACAAAAAAAGATAGAGAGAGAGAGCTTCTCCTCCGGCAACGGTGCCGGAGCTCCGATCGGATCGGCCACCACCTCATCTTTGCCTCCATCCTATTTCTGCAACCCAACTCCTCCGACCACATCCCACCGGAGCCGCCCATATTTTCCCTCATCACCACCTCCGATCGAGCTTTCACCCAATCACAACCACCAACAGCCACCACCTCCATTGATTCCGGCAAGCTTGCCGGAATCCGATCACCACCGTCGAACCATCTCCACCTTCTCCTTCATTTTCCCCTTTTCTCCTCTGCAAAACCCAAACCACCACTATTCGGCCATTTCCAGCCCTACCACCATCTCCTCCACCCCACTTCCAACTTCTTCTTCTTCATTTTATTTTATTTTTTTTTTATTTTTAAAAAAAGAAAAGAAAAAAAAAGAAGGAGAGATCTGCAGAGAGAAAAGAGAGAGAGAGAGAAGGATCTTCTTCTCCGACAGAAATTTCGTCGGAGTCCGATCATCACCACCTCCGACCGGCTGTGCCGGAATCCGGCCCCAACTCCGGCCACCCTTACGCTCAGGTATTTTCATTTTTTATGTTTATTTATTTATTTATTTTTAATTTTTTTTGTCGTTTCATCATTGCATGTTTGACTGTTCGTTGATTATTAATATTAAATTATCGAGAATAGTAACAGCTGTTTGAATAGTAATAGGATTAAATTTTTATTTTCGTGAATAGTAAAGGTTGCGTGAACAGTACCAGGTCGATTAATATTATTAAATCATTATTTTCGTCGATTAATATTATTAAATTATTAATTTTGTCGGTGATTAATTATTGTTTTTTGACCGTAATGATTATTTTATTTAAATTATTATTTTTGTCGGTTATTAATATTATTAAATTATTAATTTTTTTTGACCGCGATGATTACTATTAATTAAGTATTATTATTTTTCTTTCGGTGGAATATTTAATTGTTATTTCGTTTCCAATTACCGATGTGGGACCCGTTTGTGTGGGGCCCGCTGATGTGGGACCCGCTGTGTGGAGCCCGCCGATGTGGGGCCCGCTGATGTGGGGCCCGCTGATGTGGGGCCCGCCGATGTGGGACCCGTTTGTGTGGGGCCCGCCGATGTATGAATAGTACTTGGTAGGTCCTACTGTGAATAGTACTTTTGAATAGTACTTTTGAATAGTACTTTTGAATAGTACTTTTGAATAGTACTTTTGAATAGTACTTTTGAATAGTACTTTTGAATAGTAGTTTTGAATAGTAGTTTTGAATAGTAGTTTTGAATAGTAGTTGTGAATAGTAGTTTTGAATAGTAGTTTTGAATAGTAGTTGTGAATAGTAATCTTGTATAGTAATTATAAATAGTAATTATAACAGTCTTCAGCACAGGAGTCAGTCCTTCAGTCAGTCCAGGAGTTTTTCCTATCATCATAGGGGTTAGGATTCTGTCCATCCTCTCATCAAGTCGTGATCTTTACCCGCTCCTGCAAGGTATAGGATGCTGTCCAACCCTTGCCGAGTTATTTTCCTGTTCGTTCCCCCGCAAAGCATAGGATGCTATCCAACCTTTGCGGGATTCCAGAAGTCTCCCTACCCGTATGATGATAGGATTTTATTCTCTGGTGTCAAAAAACAATAAAAACATTTCAAAAATACTTGAAAACAACAAAAACATTCCAAAAAACACTTGAAAATTCAAAAACATCTCAAAAACAATTCAAAATCCAAAAACATAATCAAAATCAAAAATCTCAAAAAATCTTGAGTCATGTGCAGAGTAGTTAGGAATTCGGTCCGAACTACGGATGGCTTGATCCCTAGCTGAGGGGTACGTAGGCAGCTCAGGCGTGCTGCTGGCACCCTGAGTTCAGTCACCATTTTTAGACACCATTTTTACACCCTTTCACCATTTTTAGACACCATTTTTACACCCTTTCACCATTTTCAGTCACCATTTTTGTAAATATTTCTCACAACTTTCACCATTTTTCATAACTTCAAAACCTCCCAAAAATACAAAAAACTTCAAAACCTTTTCAAAAAGATCTTCCCCTAGAGTTAGGAGTCTATCCTAGATATTTAGGGTGTTTTAGAGTTAGGAGTCGGTCTTGATTTGTATTGATGTGGTGTGTCCTGTCGTGTGAGTGTCCCTAGAGTTAGGAGGCCTCGAGTCGATCGGTCAGACACTTAGTCGAACCGATGGCTAGACTAGGAAGCATATAGTCAGCCCATGGTTTTCTTTATGTTGCACAGCCTAGATACACATAGGATGTAGGGCCCACCTGCATTAGCTTAAGGCTAAACAACCTGCATTAGTTAGGACATATAGAGAGTCGTAAAAATCACAATCCACTTGAATTTAAGCAATCGCACAAAAAGCTTTAAAAACTAGTCGAGTCTAGTTGATCGAGTCTAGGATAGCGGTCCTAGAGGTTTAGGCATTGTAGTTTAGCATAGGACACCGAACTACGTTGGCTCTGATTCTTCCCGAGGCCGGGATACGTAGTGCAGCTAGGATGGATGGCCATCCTGGTCCGAGTCAAGTCCTGCATTAGAATTTTAGGATTTGTCTTGTTGAGTCGTGTGTTGCGTATTTTGCTGTGTTTTCTTATTTTCATGTACAGATCCTATACCTTTAGCTGTAGCATGCATGTGCTTGTCCACCAGAACTTAGACACCAATTAGGCATGGCACTCATAACCTAGCTATTCTTAGGCGACATATCTTTCATTTCTTTTGTGTGTGCTTCTTATTCATCTCTGAGACATGCATGATTAGCTAGACGTTATCTCGGGGATATCCGTTCCCATTTCGCATGATTTTCTCCCAAAACTCTTCAAAATTAATAATAAATGGCATGAGAGACCAGGTGCTAGCACTTGGGCGAATTGGGGGCGCCTAATCCCTTCCCCATTCGTCATCAGGCACGAACCCTATTTTATATCTCTGGTTATCCGTTGCAACAGAGCACAGCATGGGATCCAGGGCCCACTTCCTTGGATGGCGACTCTTTCTTTGTTCGAGGTGCGTCTCGAATCCGGGCTAGTCCCCGAATCGAGAGGTATCTCACTTTACATCGCCGCTCATGCTGTGAGGGGCACTCTTTCGAGGGTTCCTTGGTGGGGCTCTCCTTCACGTGGATGATCTAGAGACTCGCGCGGGGGCCCGTCCCCTCACGCCCGTCCCGGATCTGGTTCCACACATGGATAACCAGAAATGAATGAGTTCGTGCCTGATTACGAATGGAGAAGGTCTGAAGAGCACCCCCAATTCGTCCAAGTGCAAGCACCTGGTCTCTTATGCCATTTATTATTAACCTCAAAGAGTTTCGGGCGAGAATCATATGAAATAAGAACAATTCTCAGGAATCGTCTACCTAAGCATGCATTTCCTGAGGATAAAGAAATGAGCATATACAAAATGAAATGAAAAATGTGTCACCTAAGCAAAGCTAGGTTATGAGTGACATGCCTAATAGGTGTCTAAGTTCTGGTGGACATACACATGCAAGCTACAGCTAAAGGTATAGTATCAGTACAAGACAGTAAGAAAACACAGCAAAACATACAACACAAATCAACTCTATACATGACTGGACGTAAGTTAAGACATGTCTACACGGTCTGTGTCTTATTGGGCTTATATTAGAACATACATGGGTTATATTATATACCCAACAGGTACTCCCAAAGCTAATATCCAGTAACCAGTCATCCTTTGGAGGAGGGGGACAATTGATAGGCTGTGCTATGATCACTAATGAGGTGGTGGATCTCTACGTAAAGAAAGGGGAGAAAGGAATATTCTACAAAGAATGGGATTGCTTGGATTATCTTTGACAAAGAATAGGATTTAGATAAAGATGGCGAGGAAGGATCCAGAAACGCATATCATCAGTGTGGTTTTTCAATTATGGTAAACAAATCTCCAAGAAACTTCTTCAAGTCTACTAGAGGTTTAAGGTAGGCAATCTTCTATCTCCGTTTTTATTTGTGATTGTGGCAGAGACATTGAGCAGAACGATTGACAAAGGAAAGTCTTTGGGCCTGATTGAAGGGTTTAGGATCGGAAATCAGGGCGTGGAGGTATCTCATCTCTAGCTTGCAAACGACACACTGATATTTAGTGCACCAGATGTAGAGAAGGTAATCAAGCTCAAGGCAATTCTTCAATGTTATGAAACGGTGATAGGACAAAGGACAAATTTATGTAAATCAAGGATGCTTGGCACTAATATCTGCTTAGAGGAGATGTAAGGGTTGGCTAGTCTCCTTGGATGTGCTGTGGACCAGCTTCCAACAACATATATGGGTCTCCCATTGGGAGGGGGAAGGCTTAAGAAGCACCAATGGGACCCGATAGTAGAACAAGTGGAGAGGAGATTGGACATGCGGAAGCAAAATATGGTCTCTCTTGGGGGAGAATTACTTTTATGATGGCGGTTCTATCCAACATTACGACTTATCAACTATCGGTTTTCAAATGCCCACTGAGTTTGGTCAAAAGATAGAGCAGATCCAAAGAATATTCCTTTTTTTTGTTTGGAGGGGGGGGGGGTGTCAAATGAGAAGCAAAAGATGCCCTTAGTTTTTTGGAAGGAGGTTTGTAAGCCAATTAAGGCGGGGGTCTAGGAAAAAAGAGAGTAAAAGACATAAATAAAGCACTGCTAGGGAAGTGGCTCTGGAGGTTTGGAGAAGAGAAACCTATCTATGAGTGAAGATCATTGAAGAAAGTATGGAGGTACCAGGAAAGTGGATCTTAGATGACAAGTTTTGGCCTGTGGGTGCTACAATATGGAGGGTAAATCAAAAGTTCAAATTCAATGAAGGGATAAGATTTAGAGTGTACACGATGGAGAGGATTAAGTGTTGGTCTCATAAGAGATGTGGGAATGCTCCCTTGAAAGAGGTCTTCCCAGATCTTTTTGCTGTGGTGGTACATAAAGAGGCTCGGGTAAAGGACTTCTTTGAGGGGAGAATGGTATCTCTTGGAATATCAATTTCAGAAGGAACTTCTTTGATGGGGAGCTGGACCGAGTAGTGAGCTTACATGAGTTGCTAGAGACCTGCTACATCAAGAAATCTAGTGAAGACAAAAGGGTTTGGATCAGGTGCTCCTCTAGGCTATTCAGAGTCAAATCATTCTACAATATGATTGCATCTAATCCTGTAGCTTCGCTACTGAGTAGAGTGTGAATATTCCGACACCACCCAGGGTATGTGCCTTTGCTTAGAGTGCATGCTAAACAAAATACTTAAAGTGGATCCCCTGTGCAACAGTCATAGTCATATGATGATCGTTGACTCCTATGCACTATGTGGAAGTGGGAGAGAGAGTGGATCACATGTTCCTATATTGCAAAAATGGCCAGGCATGAGTGGACTAGAATTCTTAACAGATTCGGTATAACATGGGTTTTCCTCTCTAAACTCTCTGATTTTCTGGAATGTTGGTCTATTGCTCCTTTGCGAAAGAAAGGGAAAATCTTATAGAATGTGGTATTGTTATCTACCATATAGTTATTATGGAAAGAGAGGAGTGCCAGGGTTTTCAGGGTTCTAGTAAAAAGCCCCAACTTCATATTGACGAAAGTGATTGCGCTCACCATAGCTTGGGTTAGGGCCTTACCCAGCTTTATGTTCGTATCTACATAGATCTTTGGTACGGGTTGAAAGAGGTTTGAACCAATGGTGAGTAGAGGAAGCCCATTTGCCAAGGATTGGATCCACTTAGACAAGGCTATCTAAAGCTCGATTGCGGCAGGGAATCCAGGGCCTCCTGGAGTAGACGGCCTCCTAAGACATGAAAATGAAGTAATGAAATGGGCCTTTTCTTGCCCTATTGGGACTACAGATTCAAGTAAGGTGGGAGGTTAGAGCGGTCCACCAAGGCATTAGTCTAACCAAACCCAACATCCTTGATAAAGTTATATTAGAAGGTGATTACCTCAATGCCAAAAATTGGTTGAAGGGGAGCCTTTCCCATCCTTGGTGGTTCACCCACTGGATAGATGAAATGATAGACTGAGTGGAGGGATGTTCCATCTCCCTCCATCATGTAAGAAGTCCAGCCGACAGGACAATAACGAGGCAGATAGACTAGCACCAAGGAATCTCTAGAGGTTTTTGATTTTCTTCCTCCTTATGGGTTCACAGCTCAGTATTCGTTTTCTTTTATCTTTCCCTCTCTTGTATTGACCATGGTAGGGGGGAGTGTCTGATGCAAGAGCTTGGGCATCATTCCTCTTCAATTCTAAGTTCTTGAGCCACCTATGGGTTGGCTTGGCAATTTTCTTTGAGTTTCAATTGGGAATAAGCAAGTTTCGTAAACTCAATAATCTATTAAGCCTTTACTAAACTGCATAGGGGTATTTTAGGAAGGCCAAATTGTTGTAATGGCTACTATATATAGTCACTTGCTTCTTTTTCATTGGTATTGTATTTTCGAAATTGAGATTTGAACATTTCATTTTTTGGAGGGAATTCTCCTTTTGGAGAAATTTCTGTTGTGAAATTCACTAAGGGAAGGAATTGAGCTTGAATTTTCAAGCTTCTCCCTCTTGGACGTCATCACTCTCCTTGCTTACAAGGATCAAGACCAATTGTTGTAGATCTGGACATCTTCACGCTCAGATCCAATAGTTGCTAGAATACTACATCCGAAAAGAGAAGCTCTGTTGTGCCATTGTTTGTGCATGTGGTCCTTTACTGCAATTGCATGATTTTAGATGATAAAGTGTGGTTTCTCCCTTAAGATCTACAGGTAACCTCTGGAACTTTTGGTGATTGCTTAGATCTGTGAGGATCAACATGTTGAAAGGGTCTTCTTGAAACGAAATGGATTTAAGCCCTTGGAATTTGAATTCAGAACAGTTTCGAATTGCAGTCAGCACTGAACGGTCGTGTGATTATGTTCTTGGAGTGCTTGTGTGAATTTTTAAGGTTCTTGCCATACTTTGACCACTGATGAGTCCTCATCTTGATTTCTGTTCTCGAAATGAAGGAATCAAATACAAAAATCAGGTATAACTGACTGTCGGTTCTTCATTGTGGTCATACAAAGCGAGAGCTCATTTGAGTCTTCTTTTTGAGTTTGTTTTAACTCAAATTTCAGGCTACAATTCTATACTTTCTCCCCTTCCATTAGAATTTCATGAATTGTCTTTTGATCTGATGATTTTCATATTAAAATTCCAATGGAAAAAGTGTAGACTATCACCAGTAAACCAAGTCTATTTCAGTTCACTAGAGGCTACTGTTTTTCCTTTTGAATCGGATTAAAAGTCTAGCCGTCCAACAATCTTTGAGGAATCCTCCTTTATATGCTTAGATATACAAAATCAGTCTCTTCCAAGTGGAATTTTATATGCCAGTAGTGATTTTTTAGTTGAAGGAGTATGAAGAAATGTCTCAGAAAAGAAATGCAAGTACTATAAATTCTGGAATATGATGTCCATGCTGTTTTGTAGAGTTTCAAGCAGACCTATATTTGTGCTTAGTTCAGTGACTGTTTGGGGTTGTCTGCTAAGTAACTAGTAAGGGTCTATCATGACTTGATTAACTTGATGATATCCATTTAACTTATTCTACAATGTGTGATAATCGTATTATGGGTCATGTCTATTCATCAGGTGTTCTGTTGAAGAATTCTGAACAAACCTGGTAGATTAGACTATTAGAGTATGATGAAAAAAAACAATGAAATGGAATTCAGGTTCCCCCATTACAATAAGTACGCGACCAATACCAACAGTTTCTCACACTGTATTTTTAAACAAGTATCTAGTTCCTCAGGTTTCTGTGTATTTTTTTTGAATTTACCACATTCTCGATATCATCTGTAGTACTCTGATTTTCCTAATTTCTTTTGCATTTTCCATTTGTCTTAAACTTTGTTGATATAATAGCAGGGAAAATTGATCTGGTTAAGTCCCATGAGTCCACTCTGTTACTTCTCAGTGCAACCATTAGGGGTGTAAACGAGCCGAGCCGAGCCGAGCTTGGCCAGGCTCGGCTCGGCTCGTTAAGCTCAAAAGCTTGGCTTGGGCTCGAACCATGCTCGGCTCGGGCTCGCGAGCCTTACCGAGCTCGGGTTATATTAAGTTCACACCCCTCATCTTCCCTGGACAGCCCTATCTAGTGTAATTTGACTACTTTTTTTATACTATGGGGGGTGGTCCAAGTAACAAATGGGGTTCCAAAAATGAAGTGACATATTTTGCCTCCCCCTTTCACTCCCTGGATAACCCTTTTAGTGTATATATTAATAATATATATATATATATTTAAATATATTAAATTCTTAACGAGCCCAAACGAGCCGAGCCGAGCTGAGCCTGGCCTAAATCGGGCTCGGCTCGTTAAGCTTAATGAGCCTGGCAAGCCGGCTCGGCTCAGCTCGTTAAGGATTCGAGCCGAGCTCGAGCGAGCTTCTGAGCCCGAGCCAAAATTGACACCCTTAGCAACCGTGATCGAATCATCCTAGACCGTTGATCCTATGGAATTTTTTTTTTTTGGGTGGTTTTCTAGAGTTTAGCTGCTGAATTTTGTGGCCTATTATGTAATGAAGTTAATCTCTGTTTAGCATGGGCTTAGACCAAGAGTCTCTGTCTATCCAATTAATGGTTTCAATCATTCTAATGCAAGTGTTATAACAATACTTGGCCTTGGACGACTAGTCTCTTTAATAATTAAGGGACTCCACTTGGACACTCTTAATTTGCTTTGAATCCTACTTATTCGTCCTTTCTTTGGTTTTTCTATTAGCTTCCTACACACAATACCAAACCACTCTAAGTTGCATGACAACACGGTTGCCTGTTACTATCTACTCTTAATAATAATGATAATATCTTAACCATTCCAAAAAAAATAAAAATAATGATAATATCTTCACGTATTATGGCAAAATAATGTATTCGTCTCTTTTTTACTTGGGACAGACCCCTCTAGTGTAAAAGAGTAGTTATAATCATGGTTTTAAATTTCGGTTTCGGTATGTGTTTCGGCGCTCACTGAAACTGAAATTTCGGCCGAAATCCTCTCACTATTTAAAAAAATTATATTATTTATTACCAAATTTCGGCCGAAATTTCGGACCAATACTTCATATTATTAAAAAAAATTAGATTTTTGAGTTAAAAATTCTGAGAGTTCCCCCATTTCGGCCGAAATCCAAAATTCCGTGCGATTCCATGCGAAATTACTAAAATTTCGGCGAAATCCTATAGGGCCTGTTCAGCTGCGCCTAAGAAACGGAAACGGAAAGGAAAATAGACCTTGTTTCCGTGGAAAGTGAGTAATATGGTCGTTTTGTTGCCCATAAACGGAAAGCGCTGAGAAAAAATAAGTCATACGTGGAATCCCAATAATCCGCGTTGGCAAAGGTCTTTCCGCCAAACCAAATCCGTGCGTAGGACTCGGATTCGAGTCCTTTTCCTCGATTTCCGCCAAACCACTAATGTTTTGGGTATAGTGGATTTTGGTTTCGGTCTAGACCGGACTGAATTTTCAGATTTCGGTCGAAGTTTAAAACCATGGTCATAAGTTCACTAGAGGGGCTGCCCCAAGTAAAAAAAAAGGGGCTAATATATCGCTTCCCATGTATTATATTTTATTGGTTTGGAGTGATAAAAAAACAATCCATAATTAAACGTTAAATGGTTTGCTATTTCTTACTATCTCTGCCGATAAACGGTTTTCTATTTCTCACTTACTCAGCTCGGAAAGCATTCATGTGTTGTTAGGCTAAAATAGAAAAAGCTTGAAGAAGAAGGGCATTTTGATGTCCTATATATATGAACAAAACTTGGCTCAGGTCGGGGTCTGAGCCCCTATAATAGCAAACAGTGCGAGGGTGTGGAAATACCAATTCCATGCTTACTTTTTATTTTCATAAGTAATTGATATTTCCACACCCCTTGCTATTAGACTATTAGCAAGGGGTCTTGACCTGAGCCAAGTTTCGTTGTATATATACTATCATCCAACTTCCTTATTTAACATTTCCAAGGAATCTATTTTGCTTGGCAATGACCTTAGACTTTTGATAGCTCAGTTTCAGATCTATCAAGCAAAAACAAAGGAGGCTTATCCTCAAAACAATGAAATACTGGAAAAGTTCAGGACCTAAAAAAATCCAAAACGTGCGAGGAGGACTAATAAAAAAATATGAAGTAGAGGGCAACTATACGTCATTGCAAACGTGATACTAGGATCATTCCAACTCATAACCAAACGAATGAGAAGAATAAGAAGTCTAATGAACTCACGGGTCTTATACAATTGGATGAGAGGAGTTTCTACGTTGGTTGATTTGGCAGTAACGAAGAAGATGGATCAAATAATAAGGGCGGCTCAATATATATAAAAACTCTCATCTTATTAATATAAACTTGTCATATCAAATGAAGCTCTTGTCGAAATTTAATTAGTGTTTTTAAATTTTATCAAGATTTTATGTTGGGCAGTGATAAATCGACCCCCCAAAATGATAAATCGACTCCCCATGTCTCTATCTCTCTCCTTTTCTCACTCTAACCCGGAGGAGAGAGAAAGACACATGGGGAGTCGATTTATCACTCCCCTGAGCATAAAAGTTAATTAGTAAGTAATTAAAAGACCTAAGCATAAAAGTTAACTTGGAAAAGTCAAAGGTGCACACTCATTAATCAAGATTATGGAGGATGCTTCAACATGTATCATTTTTTTTTATTCTTGTTTAATTCGTGATATGCGGATAATCAAAAGAATTAAATATTGTAAAATCTTTAGAAAATCAAGTTCAATATCTTGTATAGAGGTATCCTTAGTCTAAACTCGACCTCTCTGTAGGATCATACAAATGAAAACAAGGGAAAAAAATTAAAAGAATGGTACACCAAGACTTGTAATTGTGTGCAATGGTAAGGCACATGTCTAGTTCATGAGAGCTCTAATTTTATTAATATATTTACACCATAATGACTTAAAACAGGGGGCTAGGCCCCATAAGTCCGAATGTAAGAGTTCCAAAAGTGTAGATGTACAAACCAGCTAAATTAAATATAGTTTTGGAGAAGGAAAATTATATATGATTAGTAATATGTTTATTTGAAGCTATCTGGCGAAACATGGAGTTAGCTGGATGAACCAATTCATGTGTTGATTGCACGGAGGGGAATAGTAGTATGATCAGTGTGAAGATCAATGGCTCCAGTATGCGAAATTGGCATTTTGTTAGGAGAATTTCTGAAGAGTATGAAGGGCCGTAGTCATTTGATGGGTATCCCTTATGTCAGGTACTACTGTTGATGTTCATGGCAGCAAGGGCTTGAGTGTCACCACAGGTTGGAGAGCAAGATCCCAAACTAGATAAGAGTTAGTATACGGGAGATGAGTTCCTAATGGGAGGTATTGTAGCTCCAATAACTCTGTCCACTCATCTCGCCAGACTCAGAGAGTCCCACTGTAACTGGAAATTTCTAGTCCTACTACGAGTTGAATTTAGGCAAGTGGTCACCACCGGGACATTGTCCTGAAGATGCCGTAAAACAAATACCACATTTATCCTTCCACCATTCCTCATTTACTTGGTGGGTCCTATGGGAGGTGGAACACTGATTTGTTAGTGCATATGCCCTAAAGTCAGTACTTTGATGTATTTACTCATTAATTCATTAATAAAGTTTCGTTTCATGACATTCACCGGGTATAACAATAGAGTGTGTGATGTGCTTATTCCTTATAGCACACATTTGTCCTTGGATGATCGTAGGAATATCGTGCCCTTAGATTCACGTAGGAATATCATGCCCTTAGATTCACATATCCTAAGGGGCAGAGAGATATGATATTCTAGTTCTTTGTAGGCCTAAAAGTTTCTGGTTGGGTTTTTGACTGGACATCTTTTCATGTAGACAACCAGCATCAGACCTTGCCTCCATACACAAATTGGAAAATTAAAAAATTGGAGAGGGGTTAAAAGTTGCACAAATGGGTTTTGGTAAATGGTGAAACTACGGGACAATGCAACACACCGTTCGCGCACACGCATTGCACTATCCGCGCACGAACAGTGTCGGTAGGGCGATAGTGGAGTTTGACTTAAATTGAAAGTTACTTTCCTTACTAAGAGGTGGAGGATTCCTTGTTGGGAATCCCTATTGATCCCATGGGTTACCCTATGACCTGGCACTAACCATTAGTGATCTAAATCGAGAACTACTCTAAAATAGACCAAAGCCATAAGGTGGGCCTGCTGACCAATATGACTTCAAAAGAGTTATTCTACAAAAAAATGTTTTGACCGTTTCTTTGAAACTTTTTTTTTGGAAAATCAGTAGGCTGCATCAATCCTTTTTTTTTTTTTTTTTTTAAGAAACGCATCTAAGCCTTTGAGTGCTAGGCCATGTTTGTAGTTGTTTGTGCAAGATGAGGTCTTAACCATGATCAATGAAATTCTATACAATTTAACACTATTTTACCACGCCCAACAGAACAACCAAAATTAATTCAAGAGCAAGGAGATTTTACGGGCACTTTTACTCAACTCAACTCAAATAAGCCTTTGTCCAAAACTAATTAGGGTCCGCTAATGAATCCTTTAGAAAATTTTCATGAAGATTTTATGGGTACTTTTAACGCATAAAATTGGCTTAAAATAATTGGAAGGATGAAGGATTGTTGGAGTAAATGATATTTAATTCAAGGTTAACATGTGGCATGCGGAAAGGAAACTCTTTCATGACCAATCTTCCAATTCTCCATATTTTCATGGGAAATATAATTATTATACACTTGAAAAAGTAACATGTAATGAAAAAAAAAGGTGGATTATCTTCTACATATCCCAGAATGACTTATCCTTGAAAATAGGGTATGATATCCGGAATAAAAATGATATTTTACCCCGAGTCATACCAAAAACAATGTCTAAAACGAGAATTTATATGATGGGTAGCCGTGAAAACACGCGAAGTCTTAAAAAGTAGGTACGGCCCACTTTTTTTTATGATCCAAACCGTTCATCTGTTTGTTCACAATGTAAATAGGTTGTGCCTCAAAAATAATTTCCATAGGATGATCCTAACCCTCCGATCTACACTGATCTGAAAATGGAGTGCCCCAAAAATCATTTATGAAATCTTCTACAGATCGGAGGGTTAGGATCATCCTCTGGAAATGGGTTTTTGGGGCACAACCTATTAACGTTGTGCCCAAACTGATGAACGGTTTGGAATCAGGAAAAAAAAAAAAGTGGGCCGTACCTACTTTTTTAGACTTCACGTGTTTTCGCGGCCACCCATCATATAAATTCTCGTCTAAAACATTGGTGGATGTGGTCAAAGATTGTATAATCCTCTCTCATTTTAGGGCATCTCGCATCAGCAATGGAGTTGGGATGGGAGATATCTGTGAAGACTCTTTTGGATTGACAAGGCTTTTGGCATATATTTCAATCAATTTCTATTTCAAACTTACAAAAAAAGGTTGAGATAGTCATGAAACTCATTTTTCTCATCTACTTAGTCGCCCCTTGTTTTTATCATCCACTTGGCGGATAAAGAAAATATAAATTTTAAGATTTGCTAGGGACAAACGCAGAAGGCATATCATGGCTGGGCTGTTGCATGTGAGACCGGCCACCTCGTATGAATTAAATTAATAAGACAAAATCTGAGCCTGTGTGGTTGGTCTCACATGCAACAGCCCAATCGCAAAATGCCTTCTGAGATGGTCCCTAGCAATTCCATTTTAAAAAGGATGGTAGGGTCGCTGATGTGGCATTATAAAAGTCCACTAAAAAAGATTTTACTAGATTGAAAAAATCTCCGACATATGCTGCAATTTTTGAAAGAATTAAAAATCTTAATTTGTGCTTTATTACTAAATTTATAAGGGATTTGCGAAGGTCCATCGCAAAAGGCATTTCGCGGCCAGCCACCTCGTGAATGAAGACAACCAGCCACCTTGTGAATGAAGACAAAAGCTCACGATGTGGCTGGTCTGATGTGCGACAGACCAGCCGCGAAATGCCTTTTGTGATGAACGCTAGCTATTCCCAATTTATAAAGCAAAATATCTTAGTTGTTAAATCACATCTTTGAGGGTATGTGGCAGCAAGGTTTTAAATTTCGGCCGAAATTTCGAATTTCGGTGAGGACCGAAATTGAAACATTCCGAAATGTTGAGATTTCGGAAATGTCAGAAATTTCGGCAAATTTGTTTTATTAAATATTAATTTTTTATTCGTTTATAGAATTTCAGCCGAAATTACCGAAATTTCAGCCCAAAAAAATGACATTAGGAGCGCCTTTACCGAATTTCGGCCAAAATTTCTGGATTTCAGCTAAAATTTCGGTTTCGGTGGGGACCAAAATTACCAAAAAATCGAAATTTAAAACCTTATGTGGCAGACTAACGTTTTTTAACTTTTACAGGGGTGCGAATTATCCTAGAGGGGTGGGAATTTATCATTGCCCTTTTTTTAAGGTAGCCTAACTGCAAGTAAATGTAGTTATATTTTGATTTTTGCCGCGTCTGCCATTAACAAAGCTTTCCAATTGCTTTGCTGCAACTCCATTCGTCCTTTTCAAAGTCAGAGAATGAAATCAATCCCTCCTTGCAAAGATGGATAGTGGAACTAGAACCCCTTTTCTTCTTCTCCCCAATCTGAAAAAGTTAAAGAGATGTTTTGTAATTCTCTTCTTCCTCCAGACCTCTCTCCTCTCCCTTCTCTTCTTCATCTTCTACTTAGCCATTCCTTTCCCTTCCAAAACTCACACCCTCTCATACCCTTTCTCAGGCAGAGAAACAACACCTATCTCTTCTTCTTCTTCTTCTTCAATTATGTACGCGGTCAAGGAAGAAATTGCACCCATCAAACAGAAAACCCATCAAGAGCTAAACAATTTACAACCCTTTCTTCCTCCATTGAACATTTCTTTGTCTCAAAAGCCAAGATGGTTGAGGAGAAACAGACCCATGTTCAAGATTCTGCAGCAAACCGCGCGTTCCAAGCGATTTTCATCCAGAGCAAAGGAATTCTTGACTGGGTCTTGTGAGCTTTGTTTCTTCATGACTTGGATTTCTTCACTGGAATCATTTGGTCAGCGGGAGTTATTTACAATAGAGAGCATTTTCAAATCACACCCACATGCCTGTCTTCTTATAATCTCAACTTCTATGGATTCAAAGAGAGGTTTACATCTTTTAAGACCCTTCTCTTTGCGGGGTTTTCGGGTATCAGCAATATCACCTGATTTTTCTTACATTTTCAAGAACACCTATGCAGAATTGTGGTTTGATAGGCTAAGGAAGGGGAATATCAATCCTGGTGAAGTTTCTCTGGGTCAGAACATCTCCAATTTGCTCCGCCTTGCCCTGTTATACAAATTTGGAGGAATTTATCTAGACACTGATGTCTTAGTCCTCAAGAGCTTCTCTACTCTGAGGAATGTTATTGGGGCTCAGACAATCAATGTCGAGACTGGAAATTGGAGTAGACTAAATAACGCGGTCATGATATTTGATAAGAAACATCCCCTCCTTTACAAATTCATCAAGGAATTCATGCTTACATTCGATGGAAACAAGTGGGGGCACAATGGTCCCTATTTGGTTTCAAGGGTGGTCTCAAGGGTGATTGGGAGACCTGGTTTTAATTTCACTGTGTTGCCACCATTGGCGTTTTATCCAGTCGATTGGAGCAGGATACATAGCCTCTTTCATGGGCCCAGGGATGGTGGGCATTCGAAATGGGTGATGGCAAAGCTTGAGCAGATTCGCAAAGAGAGCTTTGCAGTTCATCTGTGGAATAGACAGAGTAGAAGTCTCCAAGTGGAAGAAGGGAGCGTTATTAGTCATATAATCTCAGATTGCTGTGTTCTATATAATTCATAGCTATCTGTTTTGTAAGTAGTACAATGGAGTGGAAGGTAATGAATCAACTCCTTCTCCAGATTAAATATTTATGTAGTTTACTGTAAGGGATCATCTCACTCCATTCCTTGATTTCAATATTTGAGAAAAAAAAGTAAGAAAGAGAAATTATTTTTCTTCTCAGCACAGGGTCTTCTCTTATTTCAATTTTATAAATGTGCAATGAATTCTAAGGCAGGATATTGACTATTATCTGATCTCTGCCTATCTTTCTCACCATCTCAAGTGATATTTTTGGTTTATCTGATGAAAGTTGGGCAAGATTATTAGTCTCTAGCCCAAAAGAGAGAAGATAGAACGATGCAGACGCTTATTACATGTGACACTGTTCTTGCTTTTGGGGTCATTCCTGAGAATTAGTCGTGCGGGTACTCTTGATGAGATTTCTGTGTTGTACGCAGTGACTGTCGTAGGCCACGTTAATGATCTCCTCCCTTTGGTTGAAGAAGCTTTCATCAATTGCTGCAGCATATTCATTTTTTAGTAAGGAGCAGCTAAGCAAACCAATATTTTGGGTGAGATAGAAAGGAACAGAAATGGCTTGGCTCACACTGAACTAAAGATTTTCGGAGGGATTTTCATCCTCACGAAATTCTCTCTCTCTCTCTCTCTCTCTCACACACACACACACACACACACACACACACACACACAAATCCAGAGAGGATCGAGTAGATCAATGTTAAGGACAATCGAGTTGCCCAAGGTTGAAGACAACATTGTTTTTCAATTTTTTCCCCTTTTCGTTTTTTGTTGTTGTTGTGGTTTCTCAATTTTGACTTTCCTGTTCTTACCCAAACATTAGAATTAGGCATCCCATACCGCTTATGGAGAGAATTGGAATAGGATTGGATTGGGTTGGGGATTCCAATTCTCGATTTCGGCGATCCAAGCGCACCCTCAAGGCAAACAGAGAATGGAGGATGCTGACTGACTTGCATGCTATGGTGATAGAATTGGCTCTGTTTGGATGCCACATGCAAGGCATCCTCTGGCAATTTTCCAAACAAAACAAATCAATTTTCTTCAACTTTATGGTGCGGAAATTTATGGTGCTTGGTTGCCAATGTAGCAACAAAATCCCTAAGAACTACCAGACAAGAGACACGTGTAATGGGGCATATCACATATCTTTTCATATGAAATAATCCAAAAAATAAGAAATTTCATAAGTAATCCTCCCTCTCCCGATTAACTTTGCATCCAAACAAGGATTTTACTTGGCTTTTCCGTGGTTTTAAAACCCTGCCCCCGCTTGATGGACTTTATTTGCCCAAAGAATGCTTAAGCATCCAAACAGAGTCTAGGAAAAACCTGAGTGGTCAATAAATTCTAAAACGAATGTAACACGTGAAATGTGCTCGTTTGGCATCATACGTCAAATAGTAGTTTGTGGGCTGTGACTTTTTATATTTTTTGAGGACACAGGTCAACTGAGTTTTTATATGTTGTGTGCTTTTTATATGATGTTTTAGCCCCTCCAATTACTTCCTTCCTTCCTTATCATACTCGATTGAAATGGATCAGATACAACACAAATATCTCAACATAAGAGGCCTTAAGCTTCACGTTGCTGAGATCGGAAAGGGTGCTAATAATTTTAAATATGCTTCTCCCCTTTTCTCCCAATCCAATCCCTTCTAGGTGCTTACTGGGTTTTTTTTTTTTTTTGAACAACAACAGGTCCATTAGTTGTAGTTTTCTTGCATGGATTTCCTGAGATATGGTATTCTTGGAGATACCAGATGTTGGCAGTAGCCAATGCTGGATTCAGAGCAATCGCCCCTGATTTCAGAGGTTATGGCCTTTCCCAAACCCCTCCTCAACCTGAAAAAGCATCCTTCATTGACCTTGTCGATGACCTCCTTGCCATTCTTGATTCCTTCTCCATTTCAAAGGTAACCCTTTTACCTCTTTCTCTTATTGTACTACTAATTATGATGAATTGCCCATTTACAAATTCATAAAAAGGGTAATATATGGGTAACTTCATTATAGTAGAGTAATCAAAATGAGGGGGTTCATGCTTCGTATACAAAATTTGCTTGGAAGTTGATTCCCCTTAGCTTGATAGACTTTTGGGTCATTTGCTTTGGGTGATATCCTTCCTTGGAGCCTTTTCTTGCCCTTCAGGAGGTTTGAGAGAGAAAATTTCAGTGGTGGACTTGGAAGTTGTTTTGGTTTGGATGTCTGTCAATTCAAGTTTGTAATGATGTAATGATGTAACTAAGAATAGTTCTTTTTGTTTCGTCTTTTGGTCAGGAGTATACTCTTGACCAATCATACTATGTAAATGCTAGCTGGGACTCCTGGTCCCCAATGTAATTCTCATAGTATCAATATATCTTGGTCATTTTTCAAAAAAAAAAAAAAGAGGCTCAGAAATTAAAACGGTGGAGTGTTGATTTGATCGAATGATCCTTTTGGTTTTGCTCTAGTAATTTCAATTAATGTTTGAATTCTTCTTCTTCTTCTTCTTCTTCTTCTTCTGATGATGATGATGGTCAATCAAGGCGTTTCTTATCGGGAAGGATTTTGGAGCACGACCCGCTTACCAGTTCACTCTTCTGCATCCTGAAAGGGTGTTGGGAGTCATAACATTAGGGGCGCCCTTCATGGTTTCAGGACCCCATGCATTCCTTCGTGATCTTCTCCCTGAAGGCTTCTACATGTTGAGGTGGCAGGTACTCTACTTTTTCTTTCTTTTGCTCCTTCCTCAACTACTCAATCACTATTGTTAGATGGATCTGAGTTCTGGAATAAGAAAAATTAAACCATTAGCTGCAAATAAAATCAGACCCAATTGAAGAATATAACCATTAAAGAAATCAATTGAAGATTATCTGACAAGAAGAATAGGTGAATCTGTTTATAGCATATTCCACCCCACTATAGCCAACCCAACTCATTCATTCACCCAAGTAGATTTCTCAAGAATCAAGTGCTTCTACTGAATGGACTATTCAAAAAAAAGAAGAATAATTGCTTATCCTGGTCTTGTATTCTCGAATCAAAAGAAGTTACTAGATGAAAAGAGGGGGCTTCGATCAGCTGCTTTGGGTGTTATCTGTGTGTATTTTCCATTCGGCTAATCACTGTATTTAATATTTGTACACATATACAGCTCATTATATTATCATATTAAACCGTTTGAGTTTGAGATAAACTCTAGCTCAAGCAACCCAGTAACTGAGACTATTGCTTTGCCCCTCACTAGCCGCTTAATCTGTGGCCGTGACCTCCCATTCGATTTGGGTGTCCCCACCCCACCTGAAGCACTTGGAAACTTAGAAGTTTGATTTGTTGGCCATACCAAATAGTAGTCTATCAGGTAAAAGTGGGTTATCAATCCCTTTTAGGGCAGCCTTACCCAGTGGTTCGTTGGCATATTTTACCAACATGTTATGAAGTTAAAACCATTCCCATGAGTTCAAGTGTATAAAATTGAATCCAGGGATTTAGACTTTACAGAATCTTATCAAAATTCAAAAACAATGAACAGAAGTTGATTTACAAAGCACATGGGTTCTAGTTTCTAGACACTACTTACTTCAAGCATTTAAATATACATGGAAGAGATGAAGGCTTTCCAAGAGTGTTCGTTGTCCTGCCACATTGTTACTATGGTGTTTAAGCCCGTGATACAATAGATCAAGTATTTAACATCTAGCCTCCTTTGCTCACCTGTAATTTTACTCCCATGTAAATCATATGCTGGTATGCTACTTTTTTTTTCAGGAACCTGGAAGAGCTGAAGCCGATTTCGGACGCTTCAATATCAAGACAGTTGTGAGAAACATCTACATTCTCTTTTCTGGAAGTGAACTTCCGGTAGCTGGGAAGGATCAGGAGATCATGGACTTGGTGGACCCATCCACTCCTTTACCCTTGTGGTTCACTGATGAAGATCTAACAGCCTATGCAGCTTTATATGAGAATTCGGGATTCCGCTTACCATTGCAAGTGAAATATAGGTAAGTACGCTGACAGAGCTATAAACATGTATCTGAATAGCCACCGCCATTCTTAGTTCTGTTTCATAAACTCCGTCCCACTCTTTCTGATATTTTCAATACTTGGACTGTCAAAAGATCTTGAGGAAATGTACTTTTCTATCTTTTGCTCAAGGAGAGCTCTATTAGTCAATGTAATAACATAGCTTATGGGTTTGTCATAGGTCGTCGTTGGAAGCGTCAGGCATAACAGATCCAAAGGTCCAAGTTCCTGCATTGCTGGTCATGGGTGGGAAGGACTATGTCCTCAAGTTCCCAGGCATGGAAGACTATGTAAAGAGTGGAAAGGTTAAGGACTATGTCCCAGATTTGGAGATCGTATTCCTGCCCGAAGGAACTCATTTTGTTCAGGAACAGTTTCCTGAACAGGTGAACCAGCTCATCATCGCCTTTCTCAATAAACATGCATGAGTTCTACTTCAGTTAAGCGACCCAAGCATCCCATCTTTACATATCTATGTTTGTAAGTTTGTGGCTTTCTCAATAAATATATATGATCATGTAACCTACACACTTGAACGTCATAACATGTCAAATGTTTTGTTGATACTACAACGGCATATTAAATCAATGGACAAGAATGATTGCCATTTATTTTATTCTCTCTAGTGGTTTGAAGTTAAATTTACACTTCTGGATGCTTTATGTCAAAATGAAAATAAAAATCAGGCCCAATGCTAAAGGCATTTGAATCTCATACCATGTCAGATGTTCAATACATACTATGATGGCAACAGATCCCATATAGACTGAATTTGTGGTTTATACATCTGAAACCCAAAGCATTCCAAATGTACACTGATAATTGCACCTATATGTCTTAAAAATAGATCAGTTATAGCTGAATTTTTTTTTTGTCTCAATATGTGCTTCATTTTTACATTGGCACTGCCTATATCTGTACAATTCTTTAGTAAATGACATCATGATCAGGTTCAATGGAAGTTCAGCAATTCCCTTCCCTGATCATAATGCAACAACTATGTAACTATTGGTAAGCAAATTTGATCATTGCCACATGATCAACCAATACCGGTTTGAATCTTGGAGACGTCGAAAACTTAGATTTGTTCAATTTGCGGTTCCAGCAAAACTTTTCACAGGGAGAAAGATGAACAATCTCATTGCAAACCTGATAAGCAAACTGAAGTTCCATAAGGATCTGACAGATTGCTGAGAAAGAATGCCAGGTTTCCTAAAAGGTCTTTTGCTGCTTCAGGTCATATGGATAGTTACAAGGGTTGAAGGCCTAATTCTTAGACTACATATAGTGGGGATAATTGATGGTTGAAGAACTGATTGTTTCAAATAGAAGGAATTATTAGTAATAGCTAACGAGAAGGAATGGGCCCAAAAAGACTGAGGTGGTGAAAGTACAAGCAAAGTAACAAAAACCAGAAAGAAATTACATAAGTGAGAAAGCAAACAGAGTGTTCATAAGGAGGAAGGAAGTCAAAAAAGCTCCAAGTGGGGTATACAGAGTCCAAAGTGGGCCAGTCGACCGGCATCAACTTTAGAGGACCTGCACTCATGCTGAAAGCGCACCCTGTGACCTTCAATTTGCCAATGATTTCTTCAATCGCATCAACGAATCTCCACGGGTAATGAGATCCACATCGCCGACTGATGACTAGAATATGATGCGTTAGTCTGCCCATTGTTTTCCTTGGGACATACAACCTAGTTACACATTAGATATAAGAACCATTTGCATTAGCTTAGGGTTAAAAAACTTATATTTAGTTAGGGCATATAAGGAGTCCTAAAATTCATAATCCACTTAAATTTAAATATTGTTCCAGAAGCTTTAAAAATCTTTGATATTATAGTTACAAACTTTTCTCCCCTCCACCACCCTCGGAACACTGAATTGAAACCATTTCACCTAACCCTAAACTGAAGCGCTGCCCCTTAGATTATATAAATACCCAGCACATGTACTAAAAATACCACTAATAACATGGTTAACCTCGTGGTCTGGGGCTCTATCCCTGGGTGATGATGCCCCACCGAGCGTAAAGTGTACAGTAATACATTGGTGATCACTAACCAACAGAATACAGACATCTATCACAGCAGTCTCATCTGATAGAGTCTAAACCTAGTCAATTTACATATTGTCATATTGGCATTTAGTCTCTCTACCAAAGAGTGGCATCATTCCACTGTCTCTCATACAGGCTGTGGAAAGCCAGAAAAAAATGGTACAAAGCAAAACCTTATAAAAAACAATGGGCATGCTAACTTTCAGTGGCACCTTATGCATGTCAACGCACCAACATTGCTTAACCTCTATCCTTTTTTTTAATGGTTAAACCAATATTCGTCATGCAATGTCTTTCAAAAACACAGAGGGAGGGGAGTAAACTGCACCCACAAACTCTCCATTAGGGACTGGGCAAGACAACATCTGGGCAAAACATTTGTCCTAAACTTGAATAGAGAGAGAGAGAGAGAGAGAGAGAGAGAGAGAGAGAGAGAGAGAGAGAGCGCAGAAGAGAGGTCTAGTAGAGAGAATGCAGGTTCAATGCAATGGAAGATTCAACCATCTCCAGCCCTACCTAGTTGATTTTTTAACAAATCATAGGCAATCTGAGACAATCCTATGAGGTTCGTACATCGGCGTCATCCTTAAACGGGTTCTGTTGAAGGGGCTAGCTTTACAGCACAAACTATTCAGGCGATTAATCATCAATTCTGAAAGAACCCACCTCCAAAACATTCACAACCACACAAGAATTCTTATCTAAATCACGTACAAATCCTCTCAAGACTACAAGCTAGACTCATAACTCTTCCACTTCATCCAAAGCAAGAAATCTTATCTAAATCAAACATTTGCATATATACTGTCTCTAAAATGGGAACCGTTATCCATCACCACGCCCTATCAAACCACATTTAAAACCCAAGACTCCTATGTCCTAGACCGCCTTACATTTTACAAACAAGTTTCGGAACCAACAGATGAACTCTACAGCTACCCTGTATCTGATTATCCAAATTTTCAGGTGAGCTCTTCCTGGCATCAATGGAACAACCCTTCTAGGCCACCAGCCTCTACTCTGAAAATGAGACCCCACTCTTGCTCGTTAATAATTCCTTAAAAATACAGACCATCTCAATGCATTGTGGGACACTGGAAATTCTGACTGGATTCAAGTGCTTTCCCGACTCTCCATTGGGCTATTTCAAGTAACTCTTTGAATCTTGTTCTTCGCATAAAATGAGGCAGGTGATTCTAGTATCTACCACTTCGCCAAAATTTAGCATCCTTTATTTTCTTGTAGCAACCTGTACAAGGGAAACCAAGAAGGGGCTCTCAGACAGTAAGGGCTCAATATTATTTTTACAATGGCCACACGGCTAAACCCAAGGACTGAGATGGTCGAATAACAAGGGAAACCAAGAAGGGGCTCTCAGACAGTAAGGGCTCAACATTATTTTTAGAATGGCCACACGGCTAAACCCAAGGACTGAGATGGTCGAATAACAAGGACCCAGTATTTAATTCATTCTATTATTTGATTATGAATTAAATAAAGGCAGGGAGTGCTGAAAACCTTTGACCTATCTGGGGTGGGGGCAATTAAGGGGTTTAATGGGTTTTTGCTGTATGTTTTTTTTTTTTTTTTTGCATTGGTGGGATGCCTTGTCCCCGTTGATGTAATCTTGCTTACAGAAATTAATAAAGTTGTTACGTTTCAAAAAAATATTTAATTCATCCTCTGCCTATCAAAGATTGACAAGGGTCAGCATTTATTCCACTTGGGCAATAAAGAAGAAGCTGATAGCTAATGTGTGAACTTGTATACTCTCTCCTCTGGTATATAAGCAGTTGCAAGAGAAACATTGGGCAATCGAAAATGAACTCCTGCCAGACTGTTTGGCCACTTAGCATTGAATGTTAACTTACCATCTCCGCAAATGGACTCATTTCCAGATTGGTTAGATCCCATAAATCTCTTCTGTCAATCCAGCAACTGTGATCAACATTATGTCTTCAATTAATTCATTAAAATACCCAATGCATTTAATTCGAAATCCAGGACATCACACCAGATATCATTCTTATCAGCCAAGCGAGCAACTCTTATCAAGAATATTGGATGCTTGATGGTAATTGGATGCATTTCCAAACTTCACAAAGCTGAAAGATAAATCTAGATAAGTCTTCTAGTTGGTTAAGGACTCTTGGTAGTTACAAGTTTGTTTTACATAGGATAAGTTTATGAATTTTTTTATAAAAATACTTGTTTAGTTGTGAAAGATTAGAAGTTTTATTAGGAACTTTATTCCTAGTAGGCATTTTTCATTAAGAAGATGAATTGGTTGAGTTAGGCCAAGAAACTCTTTTATACAGGCAGGCTCTTTGATGCAGGAGCATCCCCTTGGAGTGTTTACGTCGGCCTTTCATGACTCTTTAGCTTAGGGTTTTTTTTATCTTGCTTCAATTGCATTAGTGTCCTATTCTGTAATTCTAGTTACTTTTGTCCCTTCTTAGTCTATTTGGGTTAATTAGGGGTAAGATCAATTGTCATCTCAGGAAACCTATAAAAGGCAATTTTCATTTCATTTTGTAATCAGCCTACTTGAATTTAAATGGAATGAGAAATTAGATTGGAGACAATTCTCCCTAGGGAGAATTCTTGGCTGTGCATTATTCGGTTCGGTTTTTGGATTTTTCAGTTCGGTTTCAGTTACACTATTTAGCATATTTCGGTTTTCGGTTTCCGGTTTGGTTTGTAAAAAAAAACTTCGGTTTTAACCGAACAACCGAAGTATTGATGGCAGTAAAAGAAAAGCCTTAAAAATTTATTTGTTATTTGATATATTTTATGTCACTCTCTTTTTGACTTTTCAAACTAATTTAAATAGGGGAAATGACTAAAAAAGAGGGCTTTCTACTGATTATGACGTGGCAAGGGGGGTGTTTTTTAAATTACAAATTTGAAGTGATGTTGACTAGTTTGGATGGGTTTGGGACAAAAATGCCCTCATTGTAAAAAAATGTTAGTTTTAGTTTTAGTTTTTCTTTTTTTAACATTCTCTCTCTCTCTCTCTCTCTCTCTCTCTGCAAATACCTTGCCGGCAGAAATTTTTCGGCAACTCTCTCTTTCTCTCTCTCTCGCTGCAAATACCCCTTGCCGGTGGAAATTTTCCGGCAACTCTCTCTCTCTCTCTCTCTCTCTGCAAATACCCCTTGCCGGCGGAAATTTTCTGGCAACTCTCTCCGTCTCTCTCTCTCTCTCTCGCTGCAAATACCCCTTGCCGGCGGAAATTTTTTGGCAACTCTCTCTCTCTCTCTCTCTCTCTCTCTCTCTCCCTCTCTCTCCCTCTGCAAATCTCACCAGCAAATCTCTGAGAAATTTTTTTTTTTTTCAGAACTCCGAGATTTCCTCTCGGAATTCCGCAGTAAACAACATAGTATTCGGAAGTTCGAGCTTTTCTCTCGGAATTCCGCAGCAAACATCACAGTTAGAAAAAAAAGTTCTCGGAATTCCAAGAACTGTTCCATGCACGTTTAAAACTCTGGAACTTGCTATTTATTTTTTCAATTGCCCCTTCTATTTTTCATTCTTTTTCCCTTCTCTCTCAAACCCTTTCCAAACCCTAACTCTATTAACAAATTTTCCTCAAAATTCCACAAAATCTAACCATAATCCATCATCTTCTTCCTCCAAAACCCTCTTTTTTAGCCAAAAACCCAAAACCAGTGGTAATCATAAATAAACAACTTATAAATACTCTAAAACCACTGCTACTCCTATATAAACCACTTACAGACACTCTAAACTACTGTTTACGCTATATAAACCACTTGTAAATACTCTAAACCACTGCTTACCCCTATATAAACTACTTACAAACACTTTAAACTACTGCTTACACTGTATAAACAACTTATAAACACTATAAACCACTGCTAAGCCTATATAAACCACTTATAAACACTCTAAACCACTTATAAACAGTCTAAACCATTGTTTACCATATATTATACACTTATAAACCCTCTAAACCACTGCTACGCTTATATGAACAACATATAAACACTCTAAACCATTGTTTACCCTATATAAACCACTTGTAAACACTCTAAACCACTGCTTACCCTATATAAACCAATTATAAACACTATAAACTACTGCTTACCCTGTATAAACCACTTATAAAGACTATAAACTACTGGCAAGCCTATATAAACCAATTATAAATATTCTAAACCACTATCGGCTTATATAAACCACTGTTTACCCTATATAAACCACTTGTAAAAACTCTAAACCACTTCTTACCCCTATATAAATCACTTACAAACACTATATAACACTGCTTACACTGTATAAACAACTTATAAACACTCTAAATCACTGTTTACCCTATATAAACCACTTGTAAATACTCTAAACCACTGCTTACCCCTATATAAACCACTTACAAACACTATAAAACACTGCTTACACTGTATAAACAACTTATAAACACTCTAAACCACTGTTTACCTATATAAACCACTTATAAATACTTTAAACCACTGCTTACCCATATATAAACCACTTACAAACACTATAAAACACTGCTTACACTGTATAAACAACTTATAAACACTCTAAACCATTGTTTACCCTATATAAACCACTTGTAAATACTCTAAACCACTGCTTACCCCTATATAAATCACTTACAAACACTGTATAAACAACTTATAAACACTCTAAACCACTGTTAATCCTATATAAACTAGTTATAAACAATCTAAACCACTGTTAGACTTATATAAACAACTTATAAATACTCTAAACCATTGTCTAAACCATTGTTTACCATATATTATACATTTATAAACCCTCTAAACCACTGCTAGGCTTATATAAAACACTTGTGAACACCCTAAACCACTGTTTACCCTATATAAACCACTTGTAAACACTATAAACAACTGCTTACCCTATATAAATCACTTATAAACATATAAACTACTGTTTATCCTGTATAAACCACTTATAAACACTTAAAATCACTGATAAGCCTATATAAACCACTTATAAACACTATAAACCACTGCTAGGTTTGTATAAACCACTATTTACCCTATATAAACCACTTGTAAACACTCTAAACCACTGCTTACCCTATATAAACCACTTATAAACACTATAAACTACTTCTTACCCTGTATAAACCATTTATAAACACTTTAAACCACTGGTAAGCCTATATAAACCACTTATAAACACTCTAAACCACTGATAGACTTAGATAAACCACTGTTTACCCTATATAAACCACTTGTAAACACTCTAAACCACTGGTTACCTTATATAAACTACTTATAAACACTATAAACTATTGCTTAACCTATATAAATCACTTATAAACACTCTAAACCATTGTTAAGCCATATAAACCAATTATAAACACTACAAACCACTGGTAAACCTAAATAAACCACTACTTAGGATTATAAACCATTACTGAGGATTCTTAACCAAAGAAGCTATATAAACCACTTATAAACACCCACTTAGTGGCCTTCAGTAGTGGTTTATCGTAGTGAAATAGTGGTTTAACTTAAGAAATTAGTAGTTTACAGTAAAATAACAATGATTATAAAATGTTTAAAGTAATTTAAATATGATTAAATAGTGATTGAAGGCTTTGTGCAATGGAAGACAGTAGTTTAACATGGAGAACTTTCATTCAAGTTTGTAAACATGCCTTATAATAAAAAGAGAAGGGAGATGGCTAGAAATATACACCTTTCCATTGAATGGATGCTTTGTGCAATGGAATGGTGGTTTGTAGTGAAGGTTTTTGCGATTTCGGAATCCAATAACATTTTTTTGCAATCGTTGTTGCAAATGGAGGCGTTGTGCAATGCAAGTAAGGGTTTGACATCTAAAAATGAGGCTTTCAGCAATAGAATGGAGCTTTTGGCATCTAACAATGGAGGTTTTTGGGTTTTTCAGACGTACGTTTTTTTTTTGTAGGTAGGAGGAAGAAGAAGAAGAGGGAAAAAGGTGGGTTTTGGGATTTGTATTGTAAATGTAATCATTTCAAAAAAGGTGATTTGAGAGAGAGAGAGAGAGAGAGAGAGAGAGAGAGAGAATCAAGGACATTTTAGTCATATGCACTCTTGATTGGTGATTTAGAACCCCTCTTGACACGTCATAGTCAGTAGAAAGCCCATTTATTTGGTCATTTTCTCATTTAAATATTGGCATGTGGTCTTGTCTTTTCCGCCCAACAGTAGTATAATACAACCCTTTTTTTAATGCAAAATGTGGTCTCGTCTTTAATGCCTTTTGTCACGTCAAATCAAATTAAGAGGTGGTGTATTATTCTATAAGGTGAATAAAAAAACAACTAGCACAGCTTGCTACTTGCCTAGGGTTTGTATCGTTTTTTAATGCAAAATGTGGTCTTGTATTTAATGCCTTTTGTCACGTGAAATCACATTCAGAGGTGGTGTAAGATCAAAACACAACTAGCACATCTGCCTACATGAGGGTTTATACGTTATGCTTTTTAACACACTCACACTCACTCACTCTCTCTCTCTCTCTCTCTCTCTCTCTCTCTCTCTCTCTCTCTCTCCTGTAGTTTTTACAAATTAGGATTTTCAGAGGCTAAGATTGAGAAGTGAGAACTGAAGAAGAATAAGATCTCCACAGCACGCGGCCACGCCTCCACGTCCGCAAGACCACTCTAACTCCGGCGATTGTCATCGGCCACGACTCCAACTTCGTGACTCCACCCACGGCTGTCATGGCCACCACTATCTCTGTTTTAAAAGGTACAAAATGGGATTTCTCACTCTCTCTGTTTTAAAAGGTACAAAATGATTTGTTTTCTACTTTTGTCCACTTTTTACTCCTAAAATACAAGCTGAAATGGGGGGTTTATAAACTTGTTCTTGTCTTACTCATTAATTCGGTTATAACCGAAGAATCGATTTTTTTTCGGTTTCGGTTCAAGTTCGGTTAGAACGTAATTCGGTTCGGTTTCGGTTTTCTTTTTTCAGTAACCGAAATATTTCGGTTCGGTTATTTTCAACTATTTCGGTTCGGTTTCAACCGAATGAACAGCCCTAGAGAATTCCCTCTTGTAAATTCATCCAAGGATAGAGGGATTTGGATAGGGCTGCAAATGAGCCGAGCCGAGCTGAGCTTTGGGGTGTTCGGGCTCGGCTTGTTTAGTTTTTAAGAAGGCTCGTGTTCGGCTCGGCTCGTTTAGTTTTCGAAAAAGCTCTGCTCGGCTCGGCTCGGCTCGTTAAGTGGAACGAACCGAGCTTAAGCTCGGCTCGTCTCAAGAATGATAAAAACATATATATGTGGGATTTGAACCCAAGCCCCCTCTAAATCCGGTGACTTAACCACTCGGCCAAACCTTCATTTGTAACAAACAACCCACATTCTTTTATTTTATATATAAAAAACAAATATAATCCAAGCTTTAAAGCTCGGCTCGGCTCGTTTTTGAACCGAGCCTAAAAAGCTCACGACCTTTTCCGAGCCGAACTATACAAAGCTCAAGTTCGGGTCGTTTATTTTGGCGAGCCTAATTTTTGGGCTCGGGTTCGGCTCGTTTAGTAAACGAACGAGCCAGAGCCGAGCTTTTAACCAGTCAAACCCAAATATGTTCGCGAGCCAGCTCGGTTCATTTGCAGCCCTAGTTTTGGAAGCTTGATCACCAAGTTTCCTTCTCTTTTGACCTTCACATTGTAATTTAAAAATTCAGGGCTAGCATTAAGTTTTAGAACTTACTGTGCATGGACGAATTCTAGGTACTCGCTCTGTATTGCACGATTCTACTCATAACCTAAGGAATCCAAGCCTTTTAGTTGTAAGCTGATTCCATATCAAGAAGTACTCGATGTCGACACTCTTAAATGATCAACATGATCTGAATGTCCATTTGGACATACCCTGATTTTTTTTGAAGCCACTCGAAACATCAGATCCAAATGGGGACAACAGCTTGTACATCAAACTGTGCTCCAAGTTGAAGTTTAGATCCTCCTCTTCTCCGTACCAATTTATGTAGTTTAATCCACATTTTAAGAAATCCTTACAGATTACAAAGTCTTAACAAGATTTGAGAAGTGCATGTTGATGTTCTGTTCGTCTGAGCTTGATTATTAAGATGCAGAACCGAGAGAACCCCATGCGTTTGAAGTATTGCGAGCCGACCCTATCAAGACTGATTCAGTGAAACACAATATCAAAACTCACCCGGAGTTAGAAGAATTAAGGGCAATCTCTAGAGAAATCCAACCAGCTGACAGTCCATCCTACTCTAGTTCAGAAATCTGAACTTAGTGACTAATTTTCCAATCTCCTTGCCTCTACAAATCATATAATTGCTTAGGTCATCACTTCCATGATTGGTCACCAATTCCCCTGTAAGTTATTTTACATCACTCTTGGACGTTGCTATATAGGATGAAGAAAACTTTGAATCTCTTTAATAAAAAAATTCCTTTTATCAGTTTACCTCTTCTCCTCTTTTCTTTGTTTATTCTTTTGTGTTTTTGTTTGGGTTTCCATTTGTTTATGTCGGTAAGCTCCCACACTAGAGATTTGATTACATGATTTGTTTGATTCTAAAAATAACCACTTTCAGATTACTCCTCCTTTCTCAATCGAACTCAAATGTGCATACAATCTACTTTTTCGAGATTTTTGGGTGTTGTGCCCATTGAAGGTTCTTAATTCGAAGAATAAAGACACAATCAAAATCTCATAAGCCACAAAAGTCGTATTTGGGAGAAATCTTCCTATACAATCCGATAAAGGAAGAGTTGCCATTGGAATTAGGTTCCAGGACCCAATACCAAACATACATCCCCATATTGGTTTGTTCTATATATATACTAGCATCTATCTCATGCCTGCCAAGCTTCATTCTGCTAAAGCAAATAGGAAAATTGATTTTCTAGATATGAGTTTTCTAAATGCAATTCTGTTACTAGAAGTACTAAAAAAATTCATTTGGATTCTTCGTTCCAAATTGAGAATCTAGAGAATGATTTAAATTATGTGTAGAGAAAAAACTTGTAGGGTGAATAGATATGTCCTCTCTTTTTTTGTTGGGTAGAAGAGGGAGAGGAGAGGGATGTTATAGGGTGCTAAAATCAAGGAAAAAATATTTTTTTTCATGAATTTTGTGCAAGCTTCTTTGTGTGTGTGTGTGTGTGTGTGTGAGAGAGAGAGAGAGAGAGAGAGAGAGAGAGAGAGAGAGAGAGAGAGAGAGAGAGAGAGAGAGAGAGAGAGAGAGAGAGAGAGAGGAATTATTGGCTTCTAAAGAGATAATGTGAGGAATTATTGGCTTCTAAAGAGATAATGTAAGAGATTTTCGTTTTTACTTAAGGGGAATATTGTTTAAAAAGGAAAATGATATGATTAGTATAATTAGATAATATTTTCAAAACTATGCAAAGAAGATATGAGAGCCGAGGAGTATTCTAGCTTTTCATCATTTTTATGTAATTGGGGTATTTTATTTATTTTCCATGACTTACTGGTATATTGGTCATTTTTACCACGACCAAGGAGTATTCTAGCTTTTTTATCATATATGGGGGTATTTTGATCATTTTTTTTGTCTTAAAAGTATTTTTGTCATTTTCCATGACGCAGGGTATTCTACTCAATTTTACCCGATACGGCATATTTTGATCATTTTTTATTACATGGGTATGTTGGTGGATTTTGGTTTTGAAAGAATTCAAATCCAAATCCAAAGAGCATCTAAACAAGAGATTTTTTTAATTTAGATTTGAAATCCAAATCTTTACATGGTCATCCAAACGACACTATTTATAAATTTGCGAATTTTAAAATTATGAGATTTGATAAATCCAAATTCAACTCCAAATCCAAATTCAAGGTGCATCCAAACACAAAGGTTATTTAATCATGTCTACTTGATCATTTAGTGTAACTAGTCAACTGGTTAAATAAAGGGAAATGATATCCAGTGTTTTGATAAACATGCGCTCCACTTGTCTGTCTTGTAGTATTTAAAGAGCTTTTTGAGAACTGTAATATCCTCTGAGATCTCTTTAAATACTACACGACAGACAAGTGGAGCGCATGTTTATCAAAACACTCTGGCGCTGATATCATTTCCCTACATAAAAGCATAGTTTTCATAGATAAATCTCAAACAAGCACATAAATAACTCCCATCCAAAACTCTCCTTTTCATCTGTTTTATTGTTAGGAAACACAAAACCTATAAAACCCAAACAGGATATATGAAATTCAATCCAAGAATGATCCTTAGTTCCTTCTCCTGCAGTTTTTCCTGATCTCCCCATTGGAACCGGTGAGAGGTTTGATGTCCCCCATCTTTATCATGGCTGCGACGAAGTCGGAATTGAAGGTGCCTGGGTTGTTGCTATAAGTCCTGACTTGGGAGTCTGTTGATCCGCCATTGAACAATTGTTGATCAGAGTGAAGAAGGCCCCTCCGATTAAAGAGGTTCTTGTAGTAATTGTTATCAAAGGCTGTAGGCGTTTGAAGATCTAGAGGCGCCAAGTTATTGTCGCCTGAACCTGAAGCCCTTGGGCAATTTCCCTGTCTTGTACTTGCGAAGGTGCTATCGATGTTGCTCTCGTTATATATCCTATTTCTAAAATTTGTACACCTTGCTTGTCCAATGGTATGTGAACCTATTTGAACGAACTCATATGAGAAAGAGGGAGAGAGACAGAAAGAGAAAGATAGAAAACTAGAAAGCTAGAGAGAGATTTTATACGTACCAGCTAAGGCGACCATTTCCCTAGCAGATAGACCTTGAGCACTGAAGCTAGAGATTAGGTTGCTGAGGCTAGAAGTTGGAGGGGGAATGCTGTTATTAGCTGCAGCTTGGCTAGCAGTCCTTGCATCTCTTCTCCCAAGTTTGACATTCCAACTAGGCCCTCCAAGCTACACCACATACCACATAGTGACTTTAACATGATAAGAAATCTTTACTTCAGAGATATGAACAATAATCAAAGAAGAACATGCAACAATAGATGTTCTCCTTCTACAAGACATCAGGTCAATCAAGACCATCTAAATGAGACATTAGGCATCGAAGGTAGAATTTAGTTACTTACTATGACGACAGAGTCTCGAGAGGCAATAGCCAATATGTCGGCACATGACACAACTCCTGGGCACACCTTCTCTACATTGGACTTTATATTGTCCACCACGTTGAATCCTCTAGCTGAATTCCGATTGGGAGCGGCATTTTTCTCTCCGATGAAGTTTGATGTGTCGTCAAGAAGGAGCGACCCATCGCAGCCCTACACCAACACAATTGCTTTATTTGCACAAACAGTCTCGTAGTTTCACAATTTACAAATAGAGTCCTTTGAGTGAATTTTGCAAATCAAGTCCTGCCATCAATTTGTGACCAAAATGCCCAAATTTTTTACTTATAAGAGACCCAATTCAAATCCATGCATCAAGTGAGGCCCACGATTTTGCCTCATGCTTTGATGTGGTAGGTTCCACGGAAGATCCCTGTATATGGTGGGTCCCACAAAGACGTAAAGGTGGTAAGATGGAAGTACCACCCCTGATAATTGCAAAAACCCCAATAGCGGCTTCTCAAAAAGTGAGCTGCTGTTAGATCAAATATCAAGGAAGGGATGATGAGTATGTCTTTGTAGGCCCGCTCATCATATGATCTCTCCCCTTCACATGCACATGTCTTACCGAGATTTTATATGGTGTAAGCCCTTATAGTCCCTTATTTTTTTAAAAGTACTGTACGACCCACACTTTTTACTGATCCAAACCGTCCATTTGATGGGCCATAGAAGAAATAGGTTGTGCCCTAAAAATCATTTCCAGAGGATGATCATAGCCCTTCGATCTAAATAGTTTTCCATAATATGAATTTCCTCAATAGATCGAAGGGCTATGATCATCCTCTGGAAATGATTTTTTCGGCACAACCTATTTATATCATGGCCCATCACATGGACAGTTTGGATCATCGTATGTGTAGGCCGCCGGGCAGTACTTTTAGAAAAATAAGAGACTATAAGGGCTTGCACCATGTAAAATCTCACGTTTTACCTGTCAGCTCTTTTCTGTAAATTACTTAATGACACAAGGAAATTACATTAGAGCACCATTAGAAAAGTCCACGTGGCTTCCCAAGATGTGCCTTTGCCTTTCTTATTGGTGCAAGTAAAGGGTCACACCCAAATTCATATGGCTTCCAACCACCATAACAAATGAGGGCCGTTCGGGAATAATATCATAAATATTAAAGAGTGATTTACTAGGGACCATCGAAGAAAGCATTTCCCCGGCGGGGTGTTGCATGAGAGAACAGCCACTTCAGTTGAATTAAATGAATAAGACAAAATCTGAGCCTATGTGGCTGCTCTCTCATGCAACAGGTCACCCGCGAAATGACTTCTGCGATGGTCCCAAGCAAATCCCTATTAAAAAATACTATCTCTATATCACATAACTAAACTACATACAATCGAAGCATCCTAAATCCTAAAATCACTCTCTAGAAAGACATAACCATAAAAAATTACATTGACAAAGCAATCATGGAAGAACAGGCGAAGAAGTGATGCGCCCATCCGACGCTCATTTTGTATTGCAGAATTGACGGTACACTTCACTGTGGTAAAGAGATTTGGGCAAGAATTCGAGTAGAAACTGGTGGAGAGTTGGGCAGAGGAGGTGCCCAAGAAGAGCAAGAGAAGAAGAGCCAAGGTAGTAGAGAGCAAGGAGAAAGAAGCCATAGCTTGCTAATATTGGAGAGGAGTGTGGCAAAACATGTGTGAATCAATCTTATATAGGGTCTAATTAAGAGGCTGCGGTCTTTATCCAATTAATATCTTTGGCACCGGCAGTTCACCTACTCCATGCGACCACTGCATGGAACCTAATTACGTTCACATTTACGTTTGAAAATTAGGTCCATAAGGATAAACAAAACACCTTTATGTTTTTGGCAGACTGATGAAGGGGTTTGAAAATGAGATTGGTTATTAGTCAACAAGAATCATGATTTAGCCAAAAAGTTTTACTTTCCTAACACTTTTTTCTATTAAACTCCAACCTACTTAACAAAACGCCTTTGAATTACGCTCACCCTACTTTGTTTTTGCATTCTCATTCAAACTACAATCATTTTAATATGAAAAATATTACGACTATATAAAAATATTTTTGAGTAGTAAAATCTTTATTTTTGAATTGATCTGAGGGTATATTCATTGACAATGTTCAGCGAACTAGTTAAGGATCATATGAATTTTTTTTTGAAGTTACAGATTTTGTTGACTAGGCTGTTGATGCAGGTGCATCTATGCCGTTCGAAGGCCAAAAATTTCAAATCCATGATCGAGCCATTTTGGACCATCGGATTACAAACTTGATAACATGCATCGACAATCGGGATCGAGATTATGCGAGATGATATTCTTTGAAGGCCAATCAAGTTGAAATTGCCACGAGAACGGGATGGCATAAAGATCAACGGCTCACGTTTATCCCATAGGATTAAGAGTTTTACTTTTATAGAATTCTAGTTTAATTAAGATTTCTTAGTTAGGACGATTTTACTAGAAAGTGGCCATCCAAAATCTCAGAAGTTTTAGGAATTTGAGTGTTTTTAGAACTTTTTAGAGATATTTTAGGAGTTTATCATATCTTTTGTTTCCTAAATTTACTAGAAGTAGGAGATTGTGTTCACTCAGGAAACGTCCATTAAACTTCTTTTGTTCGGAAGAGAAGTTGTAAGTTTTCTTCACGAAAACTTCGATTTGTCTTTTATCTATCTAATCTGTTTTATGCAGGTTTTAAACTTGTTTTTATGCAAGTTTCCATCCCCATTGATGCAGCCGTTCCTGCTTCAAATTTCAGCCATCGATCCACTATCCCTACCCTTGATTATCTCAGCCCCAAACAACGCCTGATAAAGAGTTTCTTTCTCAGCCTATAGCCACCATCTTGGTGTTATCTTATTAACCCATTTGTTTCAAGTAAAACCCACATATAGAACCGGACACCCCTTATTGTCTCTTCTAACCCTTCAACACCTCATATCAAATCAGCCGAGAACATCTTTTTTCCCATTCTTCCGTTTCTTGTTTCTTTCCCAAAATCATTTTCTTCTTTGAACTCCTACAGCCTAAGAACCATTATACCCTTAGCCTTTAAAGAACTTCCAAAAAGGATTTCTATTAGTTTTCGTGCCTTTCCACTATCCACCCCTGCGTCAGCTGTAGAGCAAAAGGGGTAGGGTATTGATAGTGTTAGGCCCAAAATCGGTAACAGATGAGGCAGTGACGAAGGAGCTGATCTGGCAGGTTCAAACTGCTGAACTGATTGAGAATTATGATCTGCACAGAAGTACACGAGGTCAGAAGACCAACCCGGAGTCGTAGCTCCGGACGGGCCCTTCGACACTCAAGTCAGTATTGGGCACAAAATTGGGAAAACCAAAGCTAGAGATGATGGCTTTTTTAGGGATTCGGTCCCCCTTCTTGGCATTTCTGAAGGGTATTTATAGTGAAGGCCTTGGGTAGTTGGTTTACCTGCCCCCAGACAGGTGTCAGCCCATGAGTGGACTAAATTTTATTTGCCCCTAGCAGATTACCTGTGAAATTCCAAGGGTAGGCCCGTATACTATTCTAATGACAACTTATGCGGAGGGAAAATTAGGTTACTAATAAGTTTTAAGCTTTTGAAAACTCTAACCCAATTTTGAAGATTTAAGAGATCAAAAAGGCAATTAAGCATACAAGTTAAATCCTAAGTGCAATGCAAATATAAAGCAAGAGATAAGAGAGAATGCACCCGAGATTTAAAGTGGTTCGGTCCTCAAAACGCGAGGCCTACTCCACTCCACCAACCGAACCCTTGATGGCTTCACTATGTTAATCTTCTTAACTTCCACGAAGATTGGTGCCAATTACAATTCCAATTGCCTTTAACCTTGGTGGCAATCCTCACCACGGAGAGTGGGCTTCGCTTCTCCGAACACTCGCCCGAATACAATCGTTTGAATAAGAAAGAAAGAACAAAAAATCCCTCACAAGGGTTTACAAGGTATGTAGAAGATGTACAATTTTGAGCCTAATGATCCAAATCCTAACTCTAGAGGATGAGAGGCATAAATAAGCTTGATTCACTCTTAGGATGTTCAAATAGAGTTTTTGAGTGTTATGATTGATGGTTGGAAAGTTTAGAATACCCATATATATATATATATAACCCAAATATGACCGTTTGAGTGGCATAGTGGTAAATCTGGCAAAATCCCCAACGATCATAATTTTGTTCCCGACATAGTAGTCTCGAAGTTCCGAAAGTTTTTCTCGGAGTTCCGAGAATTTCTCTCGGAGTTCCGGGAATACAAACAGAAGATGGAAAAATGCTACTGGACCATTTCTCGGAGCTCTAAGGAATTTCTCGGAGTTCCGAGCTCAGAGCTCCGGGAAGCCTATATGCAGCTGGTTTTTCAATTCTGTTTCTTATTCATTTGGGCTTCCAACTCTACACCAAGTTGGGATTGTTTATGAGGGTTCCAAAGTGTTGGAACACCACAAGGACAATCTCTTAAACATTTAGGGGTGTGTGTTTTACTTTATTTATGCCTCTAAACACCTAAACTAGGATTTGATCTTTACATTCTAAAACGACTTCGATCTTCAATTGCGATGCTTGAAGTCTTCATGCATCTTGGATCTCCGATGTCTTGGCCTTCCGAATGTGGTCCAATGAGAGCTTCTTGGCCTCGATCCAAGCAATCTTGTCTTTATACAATCATGATCTACAACTTAGACAATCAAACACATTAGTGATATAGAATCATTTGTGTATTGGAATCATCAAAAGAAGATGGGAATGCCAAGGTGGGAACCATTGGGCTTACAATCTCCCCCTTTTTTATGATAACAAGCACAAGAGATTTTCCAATAAAAGCACACATATATTTCCTTACACTAGATTTTTCTCCCCCTTTGGCATCAATAAAAAAGATGGGGTAAAAAAAATCAAAGGGATGGAATTTACAATTTTAAGCTCCCCCTTTTTCAAGGAAAAAGACAAACATAGAACTCCCCCTATTTAAAGTTTTTATTCAACACAAGAGGGGATATTTAAACAACCATACAAAGATATTCAATTTTAAGTGCAAGCCCCTAATCTAAACACATATGAAGAGGTATAGGGGCTTTAGGAACCCAAGCTTTCTGGTTCCACCACAATCCCTAATCGTAGATGCACATTGGAATTGGTGGTGACCACTGATTCCACAATAATGGCATCTAACATGAGGGTTAGATAGACTAGTCATATCATAAAATACATGATTAGGTCTATGACTAGCCTTTTTCAAGATTATGTCAATAATTTTATCACCATTTAAGAATCCATGGAGACATAATATTAACCTTTCATTTTCATTATGAAGATGGGTTATTTGATTTAGAAAATCATTAGTGTCATCTTCATAAGATTTGGAAGAGCTTGTCACATTATGAAATTGTACTAATTGGCAAGATTTCTCATCCAAAATACCCTTAAAGGTTTTAATCTCAAGTTTAAAATTTTCAATTTGTGCTTGAGATTTAGATTTGGAAGAAGATGACTCATTTTTCAAGACATCAAGTTCATTTTCTAATTTTGAAATAGATTTTTTAAGAACTTTATTTTTTGAAATTTGAGAGTGCAAGGTAATGCATAATTCATCATAAGATATGTTTCCATTATCACTACTTGATGAATTACAAGAGGGGTTAGAATTTACATCATCTTCATGGGTGAGTACCATGAAGCAAAGATCATCCTTATTAGCTTCCCCTTCACTTGAGCTTTTTTCCGAAGTACTAGAAACATCCCAAGCGGCTACAAGACCCTTGTTCTTCTTCCAATCCTTCTTCTTTCCCTTTTACTTCGAGGAAGATGAGTTGAGAAGAGGGCACCCCGGTCTTTTGTGTCCCGTCTTCTTACAATTATAGCATCTTATACCACCCTCAACTTCACTTTATTCTCTTCTTTCTCCATAAGCTTTTGAATTTTCTCAAAGCTTCTTCTTCATCACTATCCGCCTCATTTGAGGAAGATGAGTCCGCTTTCACCTTGAGTGCTAAGGATCTACTCTATTTTTCTTTTTCTTTTGGCTTCTCCTCCTCTTGTCGACTAGTGAGGAGCATCTCATAAGTTCGTAGACACCCTCATTTTGCTACACTTTAACCAACAATAACCTAATATATTGATCCGTGGAATTTCATTGGTAAAATATGCATCCTCAAATTTTCTGAAAACCAAAATGATAAAGAGATGTACCTGGTAAAATGATTAGATCCGAAAAATTGAAAAATTGCCCTGATTGGTGACTATAGATTATTAAATCCATGTAAAAGTCCCTCTATCATGGATTTATATGTTTTAGGTCATTAATGTCTCGATCTGACTTTACGGATCTTCAATCGGGACAAAATAAGCTAGGGTCACTTCACAGCCCGGGACCTGATTCCATCCCGAGACCTTATTTCCGTAAATCGTTAGATCAAGGGCAGATCTTGACCTGGGCATCTTTCTTAACCAAGAATTTATGATCATTTACTCAAAATAATATCAATCAAGGTTAATCTCAAATCAGGATTAAACATTGGGTTACTTGACTAAGTAAAAAACTAGTGAAAAGTCACGGATCAAGGAGGGATAAGCGAGATCCGTCGAAATCATCCCATTAAAATCATTGATAGCAGAACTTTTTGATGTCTCAATCATTTTCAATATCATGGTTTAATAGTTTTAACCGTTGACCCAAAGTTGATCGAATCTGTTGGTTCGTTTAGATCGCCGATTTGCTCGATCTTTGGAAAAACGATCTACAGGCGGAGATCAGGAGCCCTCACTGGTCAAAAATTTCAAAATCAGTATTTCTATGGCAATATTGGGTTTAAAAGAAAGAGAAAAAATCAACGATTCCAACGGCGAAAGAATTATCGAAATCGGACATTAAAATCTCCTGAAAACCGCATTTTTCGATTTTCACATTCAAAATATTTGAAAATTCTTTCACAAAGATTCTAGGAGACTTGGAGGCATCATCTCATCCATTCTTTTGATCCCCTAAGGATTGCAATTGATCTCAACCACCCAATCTTAGTCCATATCTTTGCAAAGATTTCAGGATATTTGGAAACCTCATCTCGCCTGTTCTTTCGATCACATGGAGATTGCAGTTAATCTAAGCCATCATCCTGGACCTTGAATTGTTTCTAAATCTTTCCCTTGTCTTGAAATTTGCTTCCAAATCCACAAAGATTCCAAGGACAAATTGCATCATCCTGGACCTTGAATTGTTTCTAAATCTTTAGTGCTTGATCCTGGCCGCATAAGTGCCTGCCATTTTGAACATGGCCATGGCTAAAATGGAAGATGCCAAAGAAGAGGGAGAATATTTTAGAAAAATTTGATCTTGGTCATTCATTCCCCTTCCTTTTTCCATCACTCAATCTCCACCCTACACCTCTAGAACCCAAAGATGGCAACTCAGCTCCTCCCTCACCTATAAATACCCATGCTCTCTTCTCCTCTAGACAATTCAATACTCCAAGAGAGCCGACGAAGAACTCTCTTAGCCACTCTTCCCTCCAAAAATTCGTCCAAACCCCCTCACTCCCTCATTTCTTCTCATTCGCCCTCTTTGGTCGTGGAATCACTAAGGAATCAGTTCGAAGTATCTTCAAGGAATCATCTAAAAATCAAGGATTGACATCAAACGGCAAAAGAGGTAGGTCTTTTATTTTTCAATTAAAAATTCATGGCATATAAGGCTGGTATTCATGCATATCTCTCTTAGTTCATGTCTCTCTCCATCCCTCTTCTGTCTATTTTTTTTTTATCAAATACCCCAACCCACACCGTATGCCGCACCCCCAAAGCCACACCCTAAGACTGCACCCCTAGGCTGCACCCCTAACCCTCACCGGTAATCTGCACCCCAACTCGAGTTAAACCCGAGCCAAATCGAATCCAAAACCTCTTAGGGTCCCGTCCCCATTCGACTATGCTTTAGGGTCCCACATCCAACCAAACAGCCCCCCTCGGCTTAGATTAAATCCCAACCCCACACAATCTCCATCGCCCAATCCCATAACCATCACATGCCCGTAGCTATAACTTCATAGCAAACTTCAGCCTAGACCTGGCAAACGGGTAACCCGCGCGGGTACTGGTACGACCCATGCGGGTACGGGTAAAAAATACCCGCGATTCTACGGGTAGCCATTTCATGTACCCAGACCCCACCCCGGCAGGTACGGGTCAACCCGCGGGTCACCCGCAAATCCCGCAAATATATATTGTAATAATTCTCTGATTTGACCGTATCTGTTTTTCCGGTAATTGTCATAACTTTCTATATTTTATTAGTATTTTTTTGTAATTTTACAACTTTATAACCCTTTCTAGGTAATTTTTCATTTAAAACTTTATAAACTTTAGCTATTTTACTTTTTCTTTGTAATGATTACTTTTTTTTGTTTGGTAGCAACATTTGCCATTGTGCAACTTGCACCCGATGGCCACATGCCGAGAAGTTGCCATAGGAGAAGTTTGGTAGCAAATTATTATAAAATAAAAAACAAAAGGAAATGTTATCAACACTCTGTTTTCTTATGAACGCACTCTCACTTTATTAAAAGTATGGTATGGCCCACACCATAAGATGATCCAAACCGTCCATTTGATGGGCCATAGCCTAAATAGGTTATGCTACAAAAATCATTTCCATAGGATGATCCTAACCCTCCAATCTGAATGTTAGAGGGTTGATCCTAACCCTCTATAGATCGGAGGGTTAGAATCAACCAATGGAAATAATTTTGGGGCATAACCTATTTAGGCTATGGCCCATCTAATGGACGGTTTGGATAATCCTATGGTGCAGGCCATACCGTACTTTTTATAAAGTGGGGAGTTCCCTCATAAAAAACACTAAAACAGTAGTGCTGATAACATTCTCAAAAAAAAAAAAAAAAAAAATACGGTAAAAATGCGGGTGCCCGCGGGTTGACCCTATCCGACCTGTGTTTTTGCGGGTTGGGTCACCCGCGGGTTAGATTTTGACGGGTCACTAAAACTTAGACCCGTGCCCGCAAATTTGCAGGTGGGTTGGGTCGACCCGCGGGCACGGGTCGCTTTTGCCAGGTCTACTTCAGCCACCTCATTCACCCATGGCGTAAATCCCAAATGTTACATCCCATGGCTCATGTTCTCATCCCATTCATACCATCAACCCATCCATAGCGCCATCTCACCTAACCATGTGCCGTCAGCCCTCTTATCATTTAAATCATACCCCATGTCTCCCACCCATAACCAAACAGCACATGCATTCCTTCATTAATGTCACATCCCTGTAACAACCAATTCGAGTATGCGCCCTACCCCCCATGGCCATAAGCCACCAAACTTGCCATCCCAGTGGTCTCGGCCAACAACTGGCCTATGGCTATCAACCCAACCCCAACACCTACCCCATCAGACTATGCCATGTCTATTAATCCCATCATCCCCCATCCTCTATATCCATAGCCGAACATCAATCTACATCCATTATCTATTCCACCTCCACATCTATTACCTACCCATTAATTCCATCAGAACACATCCACACTCATGACCATTAATCCTAATATCCACACCCATATCCATACATCCATAATTCACATGCCCCCCACCCATTAATTCTAGCACTGCACCCCACCACCCTATCCAAACCCAAGCAAACCAAATTGAAATATTCAAGTACACCGTGTGATTCCCCAAATTACATGTGCTGTGCACATTTAACCACCAAAAATCCCAATCGAATCCAACCGGTCTAATCCCTACTCAACCCGAGTCACACACATCCAACCCTGACTCACCCCGGTTCAACCCGAACCACGCCTAGCCAATCCCAACTCGGTCTTACCCAAGCTGTACCCAAGCCAAGTCTAACCCGAGCCGCACCCAACCAGATCCAAGTTACACCAAACCCAAACCCAATCCCTCAACCAAGCCAATCCAACCCAACCCGGTCCAACCCAAGCCAACCTGAACCAACCCGGTTCAGCCCCAACCCAACCGGTTCAACTCAAACCCAGAACCCGATCTCAACCCCAACCGAGCAGCCCTCATCCCCGTCCCATGTTCCAGTGCCATATATTTTACAGCCACATAGCCCATCCCCATCCCGTAGTACGTTATCCATAGCCCTAATCGGCCTCACCTCGCCCACTACCTCGGTCCAATCCAAGTCAACCCGGTTCAGCCCGTCTAATCCGGACCCAATGCAAGTCAGCCCGGTCCAAGCCGGACCCAATCCGAGTCATCCCGGTTCAACCCGGACTCAGTTCGAACCAACCTGGTTCAACCCAACCCAGCCCAGACCAGCCCCTCAAACTCGATTCAACCCACCCGGTCCAAGGTTAACCCGACCCGAACTCGGATTTGCAGCTCGCACCCCACCACCACATGATCATCATAACATCCCATGGTCATCTACCTCCAGCCCTATCTCTCATCCAATGACCCAACACCCGTCCGTGTACTTCATCAAACCCATGCAGCACCCTGTAATTCGTATACCCATTCATGATACATATGCTCTCCCCCTCCATCCTCAACAGTAAATCATCTAACTACAGGTTCATTACCCCATCCCCATGGCCGTAGGCCTATTACCCCTATACCCATAGTTAGTATCCCATCTCACCGCCGAATAAGAATTAAACCCAACCCAAACTATTTCAACCGGACCTAATTGGTCCAGCACAACCAAACCCATATGGGTTCCACCCCTAACCGAGCTTAGGCTGACCTCAAACATGCTTGGATTCATCCCAACCGAACTTAAGTTGGAAATCAAATCATGGGATGTTAATCATGCATGTAATGTGCACAATCAACGCCATCTCAACAGAACTATTTCCACCCAAACCCATGCGGGTTCCATGTACCCAGGTCCAACCCAAATCAACCCGAGTCAACCCAATCCAACCTAACTCTACCCAACCCAAGTGGACCTTCATCCATGTCCGAGCCCACCCAACTCAACTTGTCCTATGCCCATTCCCAAACCCAATTGGTCATATCCCCGAGCCTAATTAATTAGCCGAACAACTTTTGGCCGAATCTTACGGACGATTCCTCCTTCCAAGTTCCTAAAATCCCACTCCCAATCTAAATTCCCCATCCAAGTTTCCACTTCTCAATCCTAGCTTCCATAGCTAATCCCAAATCTCAGTTCCAATTCTCAATCTCAACCACCAATCGGAACTACGTGTGGCTTGATCCCCGCGACGGGGTACGTAGGTGTGGACCCCGATCCGAGAGAGGCGGCGGTGGAGGACGTGTGCCTCCACGCGAGTCAGTCTCAGGATCATCCACGTGAATGGAGAGCTCTACCAAGGAACTCTCGAAAGAAGTGCCTCTCACAGCATGAGTGGCGATATGAAAGGTGAGATACCTCTCGATTCGGGGACTAGCCCAGATTCGAGGCGTACCTTAAACAAAGAAGAGTCGCCATCCAAGGAAAAGGCAAATGGGCCCTGGATCCCATACTATGCTCTGTTGCAACGGATAACCAGAGATATAAAATAAGGTTCGTGCCTGGTTACGAATTCGGAAGGTCTAAAGAGCACCTCATCCGCCCAAGTGCAAACACCTGGTCTCTTATGCCATTTACTTAATAATTTTGAAGAGCTTTGGGCGAAAATCATATGGAATGGGAATGAATATCTCCGAGAAGACGTCTATCTAATCATGCATGTCTCGGAGATGAAATCAAAGGCACACAAGATAAAATAAAAGAAACCTGTGTCACCTAAGCATAGCTAGGTTATAAGTGACATGCCTAATGGGTGTCTAAGTTCTGATGAACAAACACATGCACGACACACCAAAAAGTATAAGGTCTGCGCAATAAAGTAAGAAAACACTGTAAAACATAGAAAAATGACTCGATACTATACAACCCTAAGACTCTAATCTATACCTAGGCCCGAGTCTTTAGATGATCTGATGTTCATCCAAAGAAGCCTACGTATCCCCGCCTCCACGAGAATCAAGGCAACGTAGTTCTTCGCACCTATTCTAAGCTATGATGCCTAAGACATCTAGACCTCTATCCTAGACTCGATCTAAAAGACCGGACTAGTTCTTAAAGCTTCTTGTGTGATTATTTAAATTCCAATGGATTGTAGATTTTTAGGACACCCTATATGCCTTAACTAAATGCAGGTTAGCCCTAAGCTAATGCAGGTGGTTCCTATAATCTATGTGTAGCTAGGCTGTACGCCCTAAGGGAAACAATGGGATCACTAGCGTATCCAAGACTTAATCATCAATCGGCGATATGAATCGCCAACTGACATGGACGGAGGCGCTCCTATAACTCTAGGACAAACTCCTAACTCTAACACAAACACAAACAAACCACACAACACATCAAAGACAAACTCAAAACTCTAAAACTCTTTAACTAGGACAAACTCCTAACTCTAGAGGAAGATCTTGTTGAAAACAAGGTTTTGAAGATTTTTGGTATTTTTTCTTAAAATGGGTAAATGATTTATTTACAAAGGTTTGGCTGGACCTGAGATAAGAATCTCAAGCTGCACTACGTACCTCGTGGAAGAGGATCAAGCCAACGTAGTTCGAAACAGATTTCCTAACTACTCCTAATGACTCAAGATTTTTGGTTTTTTAGGTGTTTTTGTTGTTTTTAAGTGTTTTTGACTCAAGGGAGACAAATCCTATCATCATAAGGGGAAGACAGACTCCTGATATCCCGCAAAGGTTGGACAGCATCCTATGCTTTGCGGAGGGAAAATGAACAGAATAACAACTCTGCAAGGGTTGGACAGCATCCTATACCTTACAAGAGCGGAAAGAAAAAACACAAGATTTGATGAGAGGTTGGATAAAATCCTAACCCCTATGATGATAGGACTGACTCCTGAAAGAAAAACAGACTCTCTAGCTAAGGACAGACTCCTAGGCTAAGGACTGACTCTGAAAATAGGATTCTTAAGAAGGAGGTGCTAATGAGACAAAGCCTGTCTCCTAAAAGAAAAAGAGATAAAGAAGGGTGCTAGTGAGACTATCAAGCTGAGATAAAACTCACAAGTAATAAGGGAAGACCTTGTGCATATTTAGCAAAGGTAAAACATCCAGCCGGGCCGGACAGCTACCTAGCCCTAGGGTGCAACAAATGTGCAACCAGATACCCATATAGGATAGGGGTATGAAGCCAAGCCGAGTAGGGTGTTCTCCCAAAACCAAATGATACACAAAGAGGAGGTTTAGCAAGAAAATGAGACTAGGTAAGTCTCTTAGACACAGAGGTAGGATAGAGAAAATACTAACAAGGAAAAAGAGACCTTGTGCATATTTGGCAAAGGTAAAACACCCAGCCGGGCCGGACAGCTACCTAGCCCTAGGGTGCAACAAATGTGTAACCAGATACCCATATAGGATAGGGGTATGAAGCCAAGCCGAGTAGGGTGTTCTCCCAAAACCAAACGACGCACAAAGAGGAGGGTTTAGCAAGAAAATGAGACTAGGTAAGTCTCTTAGACACAGAGGTAGGATAGAGAAAATACTAACAAGGAAAAAGAGACCTTGTGCATATTTGGCAAAGGTAAAACACCCAGCCGGGCCGGACAGCTACCTAGCCCTAGGGTGCAACAAATGTGCAACCAGATACCCATATAGGATAGGGGTATGAAGCCAAGCCGAGTAGGGTGTTCTCCCAAAACCAAATGATACACAAAGAGGAGGTTTAGCAAGAAAATGAGACTAGGTAAGTCTCTTAGACACAGAGGTAGGATAGAGAAAATACTAACAAGGAAAAAGAGACCTTGTGCATATTTGGCAAAGGTAAAACACCCAGCCGGGCCGGACAGCTACCTAGCCCTAGGGTGCAACAAATGTGCAACCAGATACCCATATAGGATAGGGGTATGAAGCCAAGCCGAGTAGGGTGTTCTCCCAAAACCAAACGACGCACAAAGAGGAGGGTTAGTAAGAGAATGAGACTAGGCAAGTCTCCTATATACAAAGGAGAGGTATGCAACTTGGACTGAGCAAGTCCCCTAAGGATGGGCTTGGGCTAGCGCCTTCATCGCCCATGCAACGAGAGGGGATTCTAATATTTAAAGAATTTAACAAAAATCTAAAAGACTGTGTTAGTCTATCAAAGAGAGAAGAAAAAACTACCAGATAATTGCAAATTTCACTCTAAAAATAAATCAAGTGTTAAGCAAAGAAGAATTTTCAAAAAAAAACAATACACAATCTAAAGCAATCATAAAATGATAAACATCATTAATTAGTCCAGACCAGCCGCTGGATAGCCTAATAAAGTAAAAACAAGCAATATCAAACACTTCTAAACCAACCACAAACCCCAATACGGGGACTCCAATGAAATCAGATGATGCCAAAGTAATCATCTGATATCACATACACATAATAATATTTCTAATCCCGCCTTGAGATCAGACAGTACTCATGTCGATAATATCGAATAGAGTAGTCATCTGATCTCCTTCTTCCTATTAAACAATTTATTTAAATAAAATAAGGCAGCAAGTAGTAAACTAATCAGTGGACAGCAATTATGTGCTAGTGAAACAACCAATGGGCAGCAATTTATGCAAAATAAGAGGTAGCAAGTAATGAACCATTAATAGACAGCAGCTATATGCTAGTGAAAAAGATCAAAGGGCAGCAGTTTATGTATAGAATAATGGGCTTGGGCTATCGCCTTCATCGCCCCATGCGATGAATGGAAAAATTCTAAGAGCTTTTAAAGACTATGCAAGTTTATAGAGAGAGAAGAAGAAAGGAGAGGCATTACCACGACCGGGTAAGTTCTTCCAAAGATTTAAAATGAAATATCTTCTTCTTCTTCTTCTTTTTTAGAGTCCTTTAATTAAATCTTTTCCAATAGAAATAGAAATTCTTCTTAAGTTCATGAATCTAAAAAATCCCTTATGGCCTACATTCCTGTAATTTAAATCACTTTGATGAAATAAGAATAAAAAATAAATAAAGGTGTAGCAACACCCAGCCAACCAAGAAAGAAAAGTATTCCAACTTTTTCTTTTGAACCATTTTTTTTTAAGGAAATTTTTGGCTACAAAGGTTTCAGCCCATAAGAGATTACTCTTAGTAAAACTCAACCATCAAGATCAGTTTGCCCAAAGATTTTAATTAAAAAGCTCTCTATCCAAAAAAAAGATTTAAGGAAGAAAGAATGTCCGGCTGGATGAGATGAGGGAGTTGAAAAAGAAAGTAAAAAAAAAATCTGTTGATTTGGAGATGAAAGAGAATCATGAGACTCAAAACACACCTATCTTAAGCACAATATACCACTGTGCCATTTAATGACATACACACATTTGATCAGATCATACATATATTAAGAATTTTGGTATTAAGTCTGGATTGATGCAAAAGGCCAAATTTCTAACATAATGCTACTCGAACACCCAGCTTGATATAGAAGGTCACGTTGAAACTAGGATTGGAATAGGACCAAAGAAAAACATTTAATAAAACTGAGATCTTATGACCTGCATAGCATGATTGGGCTGATATCATAATTTGAATAATTGTCTCAACAAAGCTTGTTCTCTCTGCCCATGAGTTGTTTGGGTTACTCTTTATGACTCGATTCAGACAACAATTTCCTAGATTAAAAGCGATTGAAGCTACAAGAGAAGGTAATAAAACCTCTCATATAAGAAGTCACTTCTCAAAACCATAACAATGAAATAACCTGAAGCCTTTGTCATGGTCATTAAATCTTACACATAGCAACAAAATTCTAAGCCCAAAAATTAGCATTTCCTTGATAGCAAAAATGTAAAACCAAGTAAAATATAAATTCAAGGAATCTCTATATCTCCAAACACCATGAAAAATGGAACCACTAATGAATCCCAAAATAAATTGAAACCATTTAGCATGTCCAGTAGATAAATTGTGAGTTGCTATATGGGAAGGTGATTCGGATGCAACTTCGAATCAAACCTTATGCCTATGATAAATCAAATCAACAATGTTTTGTCATTAAATCTATGGTCAGGCTTACTTCATTTCTGATTTAATATTAAACACACAATGATCAATGACCTAAATGACAATTGTATCCAAATAACATACTTCAACCATTGGATTCCATGCAAATCAACTGAAATAAGACAAGCTGGGCTTATACTGTTCGAAAAAAATAAAAAAAAATGAAACCTGGCCCCTCAGTAAAAAAAAAAAAAAAAAAAAAAAAAAACTATGATAACTAAAGTCTCAATACTTCTTTTTTTATTATTCAATTTTCAAAATAGAAACAGATTTTCCCTTTTTACTACTGATTTCACAGGGCCAATCCAAATGAAATTCTGAGAGTGAGGATTCGAAGACACTAATCACAAACATCATAGCAATTAACAACATAAATAAGAAATGAGAGTAAAATAAAAGATAGAATTAAGAGATCTTACCTTTAAAACTGAAATTCTAAAGAGATTCAGATCGAATGAAACAGAATTGAATAGCAGAGACCTTTGAACTCCTTTGAGCTAATGACATCATCAATGGATAGCAAGCTTCCTGCCGATGAAATCTTCACTTGGATCAGCTGGAATAGATCCTTTTTTTTTTTTTTTACAAATCTGAAGTAACTTCACTCTTCTCTTAGAAATTTGATTCAAATTATCAAAACCTAGGTCAAGATGAGCTAGATCTGAAATATGAGCTTTTGGATATAAGTTCTAAGGTTTAGAACAAGAAATGGCAGTAAAGGAAGCTAATGAAAACTGTAAAATGAACTGATTAACAAAGAAAAATATTTTGCCGGAGCTCCAGTTGACTTGCCGGAGAAGATGAAGGCAAGTTAGGGTTTCATAAGAAAAGGATGCAAATGCTAGTTTCTAACAGAGGATATGAACGACAATTACAGCAAATGAGGTTGGCAAGGGAAAAGAACAAGACTATTGGAATGAAAACTCAGCCGGAGCTCTGGCAAATTGAGAAGAAGAAAATTGATCGGAATAGACGAGATCTATTTTCTCTCTTAAAAACTCTCTTTTCTCACTCTCTCTCTCTCTCTCTCTCATTTTTCTAGATCTGGAAATGATCTCTTGAAACTAAAATGCTTGAGTTCACCGGATCCAAATAAAAAGAGACCGGATTACATGGAATTTTGCCGGATTCCGACGAGTATCACAGAGAAGATAAAAAAAAAAGTTTCTAGAGCTTTAGATCTAGGGTTTCTAACGAAAATCTAGCAAAGAAAAGATGATCGAATAGTAGATCTAACAAGACTGTGATGGAATACAATACCAAAACGAGGCCGGAGCTCCGGCAACCTCGTCTGAGAAGATGATCGGAAGAGAAGAGAAAAGGGATCTGGAAAAAAAAACGAAAATGAAATCTGGTTTTTCCTTTTCTCTCTGCGAAGAAGAGATATTTTTTTCCTCTCTTTTTTTTTTTCTAAAAAATGAGATAAAAACCAGTATTTAAAGACATTTTCGAGACTTGATATCGGCACTCCACTTGATGGGCGCGCGATTTTGCGCGTCCCATCCGGATAAAAAAAAAATTATTCCAGAATAAAAATCGCCCCCCTCTCAGGATAAAAACACCCTCCTCTTCTGCTTTACACTACGGCTTCGCCTGGGTTCGTTTGCTAGGCAAACGCGCTCGGATTCTGACGAAATTTTGCAGGGACCTAGATGAAACCCTAACCTAGCTAAGGGTGGAGTTTGGGATTCTACCTTATTGATTTGATGGGGTTTTGCTCAAACTGAAGGGATTAGGGCACGGTCAAAATGGGGTGTCTACAGATGCCCCTCTTTGGCAGAGCGTGCTTGTCACGCGAATGTCAAAGCTGAACAGACAAACCATTTTGGCCAGCCCAAAATTAAAGAGTTTAAAATTTTTGATTTTTGATTTTTGAAAATGATACACACAAGATAACACGGTGAAATAGCCTTTCGCCGGACTCTGACTCTGCAAACGCTGGTGAGATAGCCTCTCTCCAACTCTTAACTCAGTACATATTGACGAGATAGCCTCTCTTGCAAAACATTAAAGGATAGATTTGGATTGTGAATGATCTTGAAATTTGAAGAGAAAAATGAATCTGGATGCCGTGTGAAAACGGTCTTGAATGCCGCTTGGAAACGGACTTTGAATGCCATGTGAAAATGGACTTGAATGCCATGTGAAAATGGACTTCAAATGACTTTGGATGCCGTATGAAAACGGACTTTGAATGCCATGTGAAAATGGACTTGAATGCCATGAAATAAAATCTTTCAAATGGTGAGAGAAATGACCAAACTCCAAATCGCGGAGCCATTGGCAAAACATCTTTTAAAATCTTTCAAATGGCGAAAGAAATGACCGAACTCCAAATCGCGGAGCCATTGGCGAAAACAACTTTTAAAATCTTTCAAATGGTGAAAGAAAATGACCAAACTCCAAATCGCGGAGCCATTGGCGAAAACAGCTTTTAAAATCTTTCAAATGGTGAAAGAAAAGACCAAACTCCAAATCGCGGAGCCATTGGCGAAAACAACTTTTAAAATCTTTCAAATGGTGAAAGAAATGACCAAACTCCAAATCGCGGAGCCATTGGCGAAAACAGCTTTTAAAATCTTTCAAATGGTGAAAGAAAAGACCAAACTCCAAATCGCGGAGCCATTGGCGGACATATATTTTTTTATTTATTATTTTTTTTTAACTGAAAGGAAAATTCATTGAAACGATTGAAGAAATGACCAACTTTGATCGATTTCACAAGGTGAATAAGTCATTCTTTGCCAAGAATGATTGAAAATGCATGATCTTTGCTGAAGATAAAATTCAAGGAACTTGAAGAAAATTTCAGGTATTAACCCTTTTAAAATGAGTGAAAAGCATTTTGCTGAGGGTTTGACGATTGCAGGAGTAAATTCTAAACTCCACTAGGGATAAAATTTTCTAAAAAACTGGACTTCAAAAGAAAATAATTTGATTGAAGAGCCTGACTCAAAGATTATGCTCAAGCTTCTCTGGTTTTCATTTGCTGAGAATAGTTATCCCAGTTATCATCACGTTTGATATCTTTTATGACGTAAGTCATAAAAAGATGCCCCTAGTATGAAACACTTCCATAACAGACTCGTAAGAGAGCAAAACACAGGAAATGGTTAAAAAATTTTCATTTCATCGAATATCTGAGGTTACAAAGCTTTCAGGTTTACAACAGGCTGTATCTGCCCGACAATTGCCTTTCAATTCTGACGATCTCTGCCATTTCATATGGGCTTGAAAACTTGCCATATGGACTTGAGAATCAATCATCTTCTGAACTTCACTCTGCTGCGCATCACTCTTGAGGGGATACAAATTCATCATTCATTTTTTTTATCACCCCAGCCTTGGGAGGAATATTAACCACACAGGACTCTGGAATTTGACCTTGACTCAACATAGAAAAAGACTTGGATAACCAGCAAATGAGGACTTCGACGGGCATAATGACTTAAACTCTAAGAGAGACTGAATCTGCTTCTTAGTCTGATAAGTATTTTTTAAAATGGTACAGTCTGCCACTCTTAAAATCTTTTGAAAATCGTATTTAAAGGTGTTTCATTCCTTTTTCCGGTATTTCCATCATGGTTATTATTCCCTTGGATTGCTTAGTCTTAACCCCCTTAGCCTTGAGAGTGTCAGAAGAATTTCTGTCGGTGCTTACTCAGACTTTGAAGTAGTGCCGCCGAAGAAATGAAAGTCTTGCTGGCTTTCAGAGGTTCTGTCCTTTATGAAGTCACTGCCATGACCAAATCGCTTTTTCAGGTTTTCGATTTGGCGGACCGCATGCCTTAATTTTTGCCTAAGCCGCCCTTTCAGGTTTTCAGCTTAGCGGGCAAATGACCCTAACTTTTGCCTAGACCGCCCTTGCGGGTTTTCAGTCTAGCGGGTCTAAGACTCCATTATTATTTTTTATTTTCTTTCTGTTTCTCTACAAACCTGGGCCTAAGTACACCAGAAGGACTTTTAGGTAGGCTTGGGTTCAAACAGGTTAACATTTGGTAAGTTTTCATGTATTTGACCGAATCTGGCCTTCCAGACTGCCTACGTATCCCCAAAGAAATGAGAATCAGGTCCGCGTAGTTCGCCCATTTGGGTTTCAAAAATTGTTTATTTTGTTCTTTCTTTCCTTCTTTTTTTTTTAAGGATTTGAAAGGTTTGAAGGATTTGACCGAACCCGAATTAATCAGGCTACCTACGTACCCTGTAGAGAGGGATCAGGTCATGACGTAGTTCAGGCTATTATCTTTTATGACGCAAGTCATAAAAGATGCCCCTGGTTTGAGTTTATCAAAGAATGAAAGTGTTTTTTTTTTATTTAGGCCCAAAGTGTTTGCAAATGGTTTTTTGACTTTGAGGTTGTTGGCTTTTGAGCTCTGATCGATCAAAGACGGCCTCCTGGTGTATCTAAGCATAGTACTTTTTTAGTTGGTCCAGGTTTGTAGGTTCTGTTAATTTTTCTCCATTTTCATTAAGGAGTCTTACAGCTTTTCCAGGCAGGACTTCATCAACAATGTAAGGACCAGACCAATTTGGTCTGAACTTCCCTCTGGGGTCAAACACCGGTGCTCGATAAGATTTCAAGACGAGATCTCCTGGTTTCAGATCTCGGACCTTGACTTTCTTGTTGAAGGCTCTTTCGATTCTTCTCTGATACCCTTGGATGTGATACAAGGCTCTCAACCTCTTTTCATCAATCATCTGTAATTCCTGATGTCTGGCTTTGGCCCACTCAGACTCTGGCAGATTTGCTTCCATCATAATTCTTAAAGACGGGATTCTCACTTCAACAGGGAGGACTGCTTCCATTCCATACACTAGAGAGTATGGAGTTACACCTGTAGAGGATCTGATCGATGTCCTGTAAGCCCATAAAGCAAAAGGAAGCTTGTTCGACCAGTCCTTATAAGTCTCGGTCATCTTACTGATTATGACCTTGATATTCTTATTCGCTGCTTCTACAGCCCCGTTTGTCTGCGGTCTGTAAGGAGATGACTTGTGATGCTTGATTTTAAACTCTTCGCACAGGTGCACTACCTCTTTCTTGAAATGAGATCCATTATCAGAGATCAATTCATGAGGTACTCCATATCTGCAAATGATATTCGCACGGATGAACTTCGCAACTGTATTGGAAGTTAAGGAAGCATATGAAGCAGCTTCTATCCATTTCGTGAAATAATCAATGGCCACCAAGATGTACTCGTGCCCACTTGACGATTTGGGATAGACTTTGCCAATGATATCAATTCCCCATACTGAGAATGGCCATGGCGAGGTCATAGAATGCAGCTCTGACGGAGGCACATGAATAAGATTCGCATAGACTTGGCATTTATGACATTTCTTCACGAATGCGAAACAATCTGTTTCCATTGAGGGCCAATAGAAACCAAGTCTAAGGATTTTCCTTGACAGCATCTTACCATTCATGTGAGGACCACAAACACCTTCATGTGTTTGCTCTATGAGCTCTGCAGCCTGATCTTCATCAACACACAGAAGCTGAATACCGTCAAATGACCTTCTGTACAACTCTTCACCACAAATGATGAAGTTGGCAGCGAACTTCTGAAGAGTTTTCCTCTCTTTGCTAGAAGCTTCAAGCGGATGCCCCTTGCCTGAAATGAAATTTCTGATATCTGTATACCATGGCTTTCCATCTGGACACCTGGCAGATATTTCAATGGCATTCACATGTGCTGGAGCCCATTGCAACCTTACAGCTAAAGGTTGAACCTCCATTGTAGCAGAAATGTCCAACATTGATGCCAGGGTGGCTAAAGCATCAGCAAAGTGATTCCTTGTCCTTGACAGATGAGTGAAGGTGACATTCCTGAACTTTTTGACCAGAGATTCGAGATAAGTATGATATGAGATCAACCTCGCCTCTTTTGTCTTCCAATCCCCATTTATTTGACAAATGATCAAGATTGAATCTCCAAATACATCGATGTCTTGAATTCGCAAAGCCAATGCTGCCTCAAGTCCTGCGATACATGCTTCGTATTCAGCCATGTTATTGGTGCACTCAAATTGCAACTTGATGGATAACGGAATGTACTCCTTCTTTGGAGATACCAAAACAGCCCCTATTCCTTGACCATGATTATTGACAGCTCCGTCAAAGTACATAAGCCATTTGGAACTTGGAATCTCTTCTTCAATGTCCATAATCTCTTCATCAGGAAAATCAGCCTTCAGAAAAGCATTCTCTTCAATAGGAGCATCAGCTAGCTGCTCAGCGATGACCCGCCCCTTAATTGATTTCTGAGTGACATAAGTGATGTCAAACTCAGACAGTAATAGCAACCATCTGGCTGTTCTTCCAGTAAGAGCGGGTTTTTCGAACAAATACTTCAACGGATCCATCCGTGAGAGCAAAAATATCTTGTTCGACAGAAGATAATGTCTAAGCCTTTGAGTCGCCCAGACCAATGCTAAACACGTCTTTTCCAAGACAGTGTACTTGATTTCATACTCCAACATTTTCTTACTGATGTAGTAAATGGGCTTTTCTTTCTTAGACCCTGCCTCCTGCTGAGCAAGCATACAACCCATTGCTGTATCCGTGATGGACAAATACATCAACAACGGTTGACCAGGAATGACCGGGGATAAGACAGGAGGCAAAGACAAGCACTGCTTGACCTTTTCAAACGCTTCCTGACATTCTTCATTCCATTTCTTAGAGGAATTCTTTTTCAATAACTTGAAGATGGGTTCACACGTCATAGTTAAATGAGATATGAATCTCCTCAAGTATTGCACTTTGCCAAGGAATCCACGAATCTGCTTTTCTGTTTTTGGTGGTTGCATTTCTTGGATAGCCTTGATCTTCTGAGGGTCCACTTCGATTCCTCTTTCACTGACCATGAATCCAAGCAACTTCCCTGACGTGACCCCAAATACACATTTATTAGGGTTCAAGCGAAGCTGAAACTTTCGGATTCGCTCAAAGAACTTTCTCAAAGCGACTGTATGCTCTGGCCGAGTCCTGCCTTTGACAATCATGTCATCTACATAGACCTCGACCTCCTTATGAATCATGTCATGAAGAAGAGTAGTCGCGGCCCTCTGATAGGTGGCACCAGCATTCTTGAGACCAAATGGCATCACTCTGTAGCAATATGTCCCCCACTGAGTAATAAATGCCGTCTTCATCATGTCCTCAGGCGCCATTTTGATCTGGTTATACCCTGAGAATCCATCCATAAAGGATAAGAGTGCATGTCCAGCGGTATTGTCAACCAAGAGATCAATGTTCGGAAGCGGAAAATCATCTTTCGGACTGGCCTTGTTCAGATCTCTGAAATCGACACACATCCTGACTTTCCCATCCTTCTTGGGTACAGGTACAATATTTGCAAGCCATTCAGGGTACTCAACTACTTCGATGAATTTCACTTCTAGTAGTTTCTTAACCTCGTCATGAACTTTCAACTCCCATTCTGTTTTAAGTTTTCGGAGTTTTTGCTTCTTCGGCTTGATGCCAGGGATTAGAGGTAATTTGTGTTGGACAATATCCTCGCTCAATCCCGGCATGTCGTCGTAAGACCAAGCAAAAACCTCCTTAAACTCTTTTAGCAAGGTAATTAATTCTTCGCGCTCCTCAGGAGATAAAATTTTGCCAATTCGTATTTCCCGAATTAAGGTTTCATCACCTATATTTACAGTTTCAATTTCCTCTTCAAGTGGTTTAGCTCGTCGATTCTCCTCTTGTTGAATCATACATTTGATTTCAAGGGGAGTTTCGTCGGCTACCTCATTAGAGGGGGAGTCTTGATTATCATTATTAGTTACTTGATCAGGTTTAGAAGCAGGATCAGTAGAAGAGACAAGTACAGGAATGTAAGCAAAAGAATCTTTTATTTCATCAGAATGAATGATTACATCAGATGACTTGCCCACATCAGGCGTTACAGATTTTGAAACAGAATGAAAAAATAAGCCGACATCAGTATCGACGCGATGAGAAACATGTACAGCCAAAGAATCAATGAATACGTCCTCAGACTCAGACTCGACACCACCAAGGACAGACTCGTCACCCACTCCAGAAGTAGACCCAACTTCTACAGTACCTGCATCAAAAGAAAAGTTAGAAATGACAGACTCTGGGATGGACTCAGAAACTGACACATACTTTAAAATAACTGACTCTTTTGAAGGGACTGGAATGTACTGAGGGATTACTTGGGGTATAACCTGTGAGGTCCAGTTATCCAGAGGTCCCTCGGCTGGGGTGATATAGTCCTCTGGGTTCAGAAAAGGTGCATCTCTTCCAATCATAGCAATGACTGGTGCCTCAGTTTGAAACAAAGAATCTAGGAATTCTGGCTCAAAATTTTCAACCCAGTCTGAGTCTGGTTCCTCTGTCACTACTGCCTCTGTAATCTGCTTACTGTAAAATTCTGCTGGCAGCTCATCTGCAAAGAAAATCTCAAGACCCGGCAGCTTGGTCCCATCCTCATCATACCATGGCTCTGAGAAACCATAATAAGGGCAATCAGCTCCCTCTTTTCGGAATCTACCATTCATGACTTTGCTGAAAGGTCCCATTGGAAACTCTAAACCTTTGCGGCGACATTCTGCCCATTTAAACATGTAGGCTCTCATTTCCTGCACCTCCTTGCGAGTCGACTTATATCCCAACCCAAACAACCCATCAGATGTTTTCAACTCGGGCCGCTCAGTCGGACCCTGCATATTCTTTCCCAAACCTGCCCCTGGGAGATACCCAAATCGGCGCATCATCTTGACTACCCGAGTATTGGTGCTAGAGAGAAACATAATTTCTTCACTCATAGCCTCTTTCATGGTGATAGCCGAAACTTCCATTGAAAATCCTGTCAGACTGATATCTCTTGTGTTTTCAGTAACAAGCTCTTGAGATATTTGTCCAACTTCTGGCTCGGGATCTCCTTTGACAGTGATCACCCGATTGTTTCGAATGAATTTCAATTTTTGATGAAGTGTGGAAGGGATAACTCCAACCTTATGCAACCAAGGTCGGCCAAGCAACAGACAAAAAGAAGTCTTGATATCTAACACCTGAAATTCAATATCAAAAGTTTCTCCTCCAATGACAATCTCAGTAACCAATGTTCCAATAACATCTCTTCGAGTCCCATCATATGCCAGTATGCCTTGCTCAGACGGAATGAAGTCTTCAGGCCCAAAACCCAGAGTAGTGGCAGTGCTCAAAGGACACACGTTCAAAGCTGACCCATTGTCTACCAGTACTTCGGAGACTTTCTTCTGGTTGCAAAGCAGGGTAATTTTGAGAGGACGAGTATGGTCCTTCCCTTCTGACGGCAAGTCCTCATCTGAGAAAGATAAGGCTTTTGAAGCCTTGGTCATGGCCACCAAACCGACCAGCTCGTCAGGAGTGATCTCAACTGATACCTGGGACGAGTTCAATTCACGAAGTACACCCTGTCTGTGCTTCGGCGATGCCATCAGTAAACCCCAAATTGAAACATTAGCTTGGGTTTTCTTAAGCTGATTCAGTAGGTTATCTTCCTCTTCATCAAGTCTTTGTTTCTGCCTCTGACTGTCAACCCCTCTTGCAACTTCAGCGGGATTTTCAACTCTAAGCTCAGCTGGTTTGAAGACTCGTCCACCCCGTGTGACGTGGCGGAGTTCATCGCACTGATCGTTCAATAACAACAAATCTTCATCATCTATCTTAAGGATGTATGGGGTTTGTATTTCTTCTTCCTCATCATCACTCACCCTTAAGACATACAGAGATTCGCTTTCTTTCTTTTCATCCTCACACTGGAGAATGTAGGATTGGTTTGATGGCCCAACCACATCAGGGTCATTCCAGGATAAGACATAGGGTTTTTCAGATTCTGAACACTGATCTTCTTCTTCAAATTTCCAAACATAAGGTTCTTCGGATTCCACAGCACATATGAAGGAAGCCGGATCAATGACAGACTCCTCGGCGCAAATGACATTGACCGAGGATGGAGGCGGCATTGCATGCGTAGGAAGGGGGTTTCTAGTTACATTTGGTAACTGGATTGACAGTTCCTTCCTATCGATCATGTTCTGAATTTGGTGTTTCAAAGCTAAACACCTGTCAGTGATATGGCCAGTGTTGCGGTGATAATCACAGAACTGATCCTCTCTCCAGGATCTTGGCAACGGGTTGGGAGGAGGTTTAATGTCAGGCAACTTGATCTTCTTGTCCTTCAATAGCTTCTTCAAAGCTACGGACAAAGAATACGGAAGGGGATCGAAATGACGAAGAGGCTTCTGCTCCATTGTCGGCCTTCTTACTTCAGTAACTACTCTGGGTGGGGGCGGCCTGACATAATTGACATTATGGACCTCTTTCGGCGCCATCACAGGTCGCTTCCCTTCTCTGCCATCAGATGGTACTCTAGATCTCAGGCCTTTAGCCAATGCATCTTCTATCTGAGTCCCAGTCTTAATAAGATGGTTAAAATCAAGGAAATATTGGATAGCCATATGGTGGTAATATTGTGGTGATAGGTTTTTCACCACAATCTTGATCTGATCCTCATCTGACAACCGATGAGTCATCTGGGCAGCTTTCCTTCTCCATCTACGGATGAAGGAAGTAAAAGTTTCATTATGGCCCTGTTTCAAAGCCTTCAAATCTCTCTTAGTTACATCGATCCCCTCTTCCATAGAGAATTGTTCGACGAACCTGTTTGCAATACTCTCTAGAGTTCGGATCTCCTCTGTTTTCAAACTCAGGAACCACTTCTTAGCTGTTCCAACAAGGGATCTAGGAAATAATAGAGCAACTTGCTCCGGAGATAGACCATGCTGTTGTAAAAGCGGAAGAACTGACATTAGATGGCTTCGAGGACACCCGGTCCCATCGTATTTATCCATGTCCGGAACTTTGAATCTAGGAGGCAATGTGACTCCCGGATACAACATAAAATCGGCCATGTTCAACTTTTTCGGGCCTTGAAATTTTATGTTTTCCATCTCTTGGGCCAGCCTATCCATTCTGTCCGCCATCGCTCTGTCCTCATTGGCTCTATTCAGATTAGGATGACGATTTTCTTCTTCATACTGCTCATTATCAAGATCGTCTTCGACGTTCAAGACCGCGGGCCCGGCCATTGCAGGAGGGGGAGGAGGTATAACTGATGGGTGCTGAGCTACATGCTCTTTGGAGGTAGACTCTTTGTTATTTTTCAGGCGGGCTATCTCCTCATTCATGTTATTCATCTGTTGAAACATAGCCTTCATCATCTCACTCATCTCAGCTATAGCGTTTGCAGATTCAGCCATCTGTTCAGGGGTAAATTGAACGGGCGAAGGGATTTCCTGGAGATTGGAGAAAGGTAATGCAGGGGAGGTAAAAGAAATTGGTGAGGAAGAAAAACGACTCAGCCTGGAATCAGCGGACTGACGGGACCAGGTTGATTTTGAAACGAGGATTTTCTTAGGAGCAATGGCTGCTCAATCAAGAATCCTGATATGGAAATATAAACACTAGATTAAAATTTTGATAATCGAGATAAACTATTTTGATCAAATAATGACAAAAGAGACAAAAACACACTTTCATTAATAAAATTCGAATTGTGATTACAAAGGATGAAAAATATTAATCTCTAATCACAACTGGATAACAGACTCACAAAAATGAGAAATGCAAAAAATCAGAATAACAAAACATGATACGGATCTTCAAGGTTCCTCAATCCGAACTCTTTTGCTTGCGGGCTTTTCCGATATTTCTCCACGTCGGAATTTGCGAGATAAACCTAACCTTCTTTCTACATTTTTGTTTCCCCAAGCAGCCACAATGGATCGGACGAGATCAGGAGTGAGATCTTCACAGAGAGGAGGGACTATGATTCCGGGAGGACACGGAATTCCCGTAATCTGGTGGAGAATTCGTATGGGTGCATAAAAGGAAGATTTCTCGGTACCCATGAGATAAACAAATGAATGCGGGTAAGTGCATGTAAAAACATGGAAACATGAATGACTTACCCAGCGAAACTGACTCTCCTCTACATGTTGCAACCAATTGTGCCATTCATCGATGGACTGAGGTTGATGGGCTATTGGTTTCCATGTATGGAAATTCTTCAGGGTATATGGATTTTGGTTTTGTCGCTGAAGAATTTGAAGTTTTTCACCAAGCCAGACATACAATAACTTGACACATCCATTGAAATTGTCCTTGATCTCTTGGGAAGCAATAAGATCTAATCCCAAGAAGGTCTCTGCTAACATGGTAGGGATAGGATTCCTCCCCTCATTGATTTGATCTACCACTCCCAATAGTATCAAAGATGCGACATGAGAATTTCTGCGAAGAACATGACGTGCGAAGACCATAAAAATCAAAGCATTACGTCGGCAATCCTGAAAACGAGAGTTAGTAGGATCGACGTTTTTCGAAAAAAGTTTAATAAGGTCTTGAATTTTTACGCACGTATCCGTTAAACATGGCAGAGAATCCACAGTCTCATTTTTGAACAGTTTACAAAACAGACCATGAGGAGATTCTATCCTTGAAGGTTTGATCCAGAGTCCCTCAGATGGGAGCTCTAGCATGGTACACCAATCTTCAAATATGGGACAAAGTTCAAAACGGCCAAATCGGAAAACATGAAGAACAGGATCCCAAAGTCTAGCAGCTGCTTGGAGAAACTTCCAATTTATATCCCGACTGTTCAAATAGGTGAACGAATTGATGAAATGATCAGCCATATTTCTCTGCGACTGCTCACGCGGAAGAGCTTTAATGGTATCGGCTATCCAGTTGTCCAACAAAAGGTTTGCCATAATCAGACCTGACACAAAGATAGGACGGGATAATGAGGGAATGAAGATAACTTCGAATAAATAAAGAATAAAAATGAACTTAACGATCAAGCATAAGAAGGATATTATGGATGACATCGAATGTTCCACTACTGATCAAAGATGATCAGAAACTCAGAAATGAGACCACGGTCACAAAATGACAAAAGTAGATCATAGACCGGATCTAAATCTGGAAAATGGATGTCAAAACTGAACGATCAAAGAGATCAAAAATAGAATATGACCATAAAGACAGCAGACAAACTGTCGATCATATCTAAAGACGAAAGAAGAAAACAATCTGAATAATATATGACACAACTAAAGAATGGATAAATGAAGCTTCAATCTGAGGGATAAAAACAAATGAATTTTATGATCACCGAGTCAAAGAATAAACCGTAGCTATGAGGGTGACAAGTAGAAGCCACTAGCTAGGTTTAGATCCGAGAGATGCATAGACATGACTGATTGATCAAAGCCAGAAATCTCTACTAGAAAGTAGGTCCTGATCTTATAATCAACAGATATAGGGACATAATCTCAATAAATAGAACAACAGAGAGGCCACGACCATGAGAGGGGCAAGTAAAAGCCACTGGTCGGGTCTAGATCTGAAAAAAAAAGACTGACACAACTGATTAGATTAGACAAGGAAACCTTACTAAAGAGTAAGCCCTCAATCTGATAATCAATATATAGATATATACATATATATCCTAACCAGGGGCACCAGCCATAAATATAATCCCACAAAGTCAAGACACTTGACTCAATACAGACATGTGAGTGTACTAGGACTGCGTTGTAGCCACATAAGGTGAACTACAATAATCTATGTATAGGACATGGCTCCTAGATCTAGGCTCCAACATGTGTAAGCAACACATGTTCGTCCTTATATGAATGCAATATATATATATATACGCACATGCAGATCCTAATTGGGTTTCACTAAGTTAGCAAATATATTCATATACATAATATATGTAAAATGAAAGTAGAGCTCCGGACTCAATATATCAGGTACTATGCTTATGATCCATACTTAAAATGTATAACACAAGTACGCCTAGTGTTATACATAGTATGCTTCATTGCTCATCGGCTGCTGTAAACACAAGTACGCCTAGTGTTTACGACTGCAGCACTGGCGCATAGCTTGGTAATAGATACAACAGCACCATCTGGATAGTGATATCCCATGAGGTACGCATTATATCTATCCCATGGAGCTAATAATAAGAAAATCAATAAAAGAAAAGAAAATAAAATGATGTATGCTGTGCAGTCTGTGAATCCCTTGTTTTAAACACCTATCTGGTGCCCCTGGATTCTAAGCGATTAAATTCCCATTTATAATGATTTTAGCTCAAAATTCTTCAAAATTATTAAGTAAATGGCATTTTAACAGAGTTAGGCAATATCTTGAAAGAATTCCCCAGCAGAGTCGCCAGCCTGTGGACCCCGATCCGAGAGAGGCGGCGGTGGAGGACGTGTGCCTCCACGCGAGTCAGTCTCAGGATCATCCACGTGAATGGAGAGCTCTACCAAGGAACTCTCGAAAGAAGTGCCTCTCACAGCATGAGTGGCGATATGAAAGGTGAGATACCTCTCGATTCGGGGACTAGCCCAGATTCGAGGCGTACCTTAAACAAAGAAGAGTCGCCATCCAAGGAAAAGGCAAATGGGCCCTGGATCCCATACTATGCTCTGTTGCAACGGATAACCAGAGATATAAAATAAGGTTCGTGCCTGGTTACGAATTCGGAAGGTCTAAAGAGCACCTCATCCGCCCAAGTGCAAACACCTGGTCTCTTATGCCATTTACTTAATAATTTTGAAGAGCTTTGGGCGAAAATCATATGGAATGGGAATGAATATCTCCGAGAAGACGTCTATCTAATCATGCATGTCTCGGAGATGAAATCAAAGGCACACAAGATAAAATAAAAGAAACCTGTGTCACCTAAGCATAGCTAGGTTATAAGTGACATGCCTAATGGGTGTCTAAGTTCTGATGAACAAACACATGCACGACACACCAAAAAGTATAAGGTCTGCGCAATAAAGTAAGAAAACACTGTAAAACATAGAAAAATGACTCGATACTATACAACCCTAAGACTCTAATCTATACCTAGGCCCGAGTCTTTAGATGATCTGATGTTCATCCAAAGAAGCCTACGTATCCCCGCCTCCACGAGAATCAAGGCAACGTAGTTCTTCGCACCTATTCTAAGCTATGATGCCTAAGACATCTAGACCTCTATCCTAGACTCGATCTAAAAGACCGGACTAGTTCTTAAAGCTTCTTGTGTGATTATTTAAATTCCAATGGATTGTAGATTTTTAGGACACCCTATATGCCTTAACTAAATGCAGGTTAGCCCTAAGCTAATGCAGGTGGTTCCTATAATCTATGTGTAGCTAGGCTGTACGCCCTAAGGGAAACAATGGGATCACTAGCGTATCCAAGACTTAATCATCAATCGGCGATATGAATCGCCAACTGACATGGACGGAGGCGCTCCTATAACTCTAGGACAAACTCCTAACTCTAACACAAACACAAACAAACCACACAACACACCAAAGACAAACTCAAAACTCTAAAACTCTTTAACTAGGACAAACTCCTAACTCTAGAGGAAGATCTTGTTGAAAACAAGGTTTTGAAGATTTTTGGTATTTTTTCTTAAAATGGGTAAATGATTTATTTACAAAGGTTTGGCTGGACCTGAGATAAGAATCTCAAGCTGCACTACGTACCTCGTGGAAGAGGATCAAGCCAACGTAGTTCGAAACAGATTTCCTAACTACTCCTAATGACTCAAGATTTTTGGTTTTTTAGGTGTTTTTGTTGTTTTTAAGTGTTTTTGACTCAAGGGAGACAAATCCTATCATCATAAGGGGAAGACAGACTCCTGATATCCCGCAAAGGTTGGACAGCATCCTATGCTTTGCGGAGGGAAAATGAACAGAATAACAACTCTGCAAGGGTTGGACAGCATCCTATACCTTACAAGAGCGGAAAGAAAAAACACAAGATTTGATGAGAGGTTGGATAAAATCCTAACCCCTATGATGATAGGACTGACTCCTGAAAGAAAAACAGACTCTCTAGCTAAGGACAGACTCCTAGGCTAAGGACTGACTCTGAAAATAGGATTCTTAAGAAGGAGGTGCTAATGAGACAAAGCCTGTCTCCTAAAAGAAAAAGAGATAAAGAAGGGTGCTAGTGAGACTATCAAGCTGAGATAAAACTCACAAGTAATAAGGGAAGACCTTGTGCATATTTAGCAAAGGTAAAACATCCAGCCGGGCCGGACAGCTACCTAGCCCTAGGGTGCAACAAATGTGCAACCAGATACCCATATAGGATAGGGGTATGAAGCCAAGCCGAGTAGGGTGTTCTCCCAAAACCAAATGATACACAAAGAGGAGGTTTAGCAAGAAAATGAGACTAGGTAAGTCTCTTAGACACAGAGGTAGGATAGAGAAAATACTAACAAGGAAAAAGAGACCTTGTGCATATTTGGCAAAGGTAAAACACCCAGCCGGGCCGGACAGCTACCTAGCCCTAGGGTGCAACAAATGTGTAACCAGATACCCATATAGGATAGGGGTATGAAGCCAAGCCGAGTAGGGTGTTCTCCCAAAACCAAACGACGCACAAAGAGGAGGGTTTAGCAAGAAAATGAGACTAGGTAAGTCTCTTAGACACAGAGGTAGGATAGAGAAAATACTAACAAGGAAAAAGAGACCTTGTGCATATTTGGCAAAGGTAAAACACCCAGCCGGGCCGGACAGCTACCTAGCCCTAGGGTGCAACAAATGTGCAACCAGATACCCATATAGGATAGGGGTATGAAGCCAAGCCGAGTAGGGTGTTCTCCCAAAACCAAATGATACACAAAGAGGAGGTTTAGCAAGAAAATGAGACTAGGTAAGTCTCTTAGACACAGAGGTAGGATAGAGAAAATACTAACAAGGAAAAAGAGACCTTGTGCATATTTGGCAAAGGTAAAACACCCAGCCGGGCCGGACAGCTACCTAGCCCTAGGGTGCAACAAATGTGCAACCAGATACCCATATAGGATAGGGGTATGAAGCCAAGCCGAGTAGGGTGTTCTCCCAAAACCAAACGACGCACAAAGAGGAGGGTTAGTAAGAGAATGAGACTAGGCAAGTCTCCTATATACAAAGGAGAGGTATGCAACTTGGACTGAGCAAGTCCCCTAAGGATGGGCTTGGGCTAGCGCCTTCATCGCCCATGCAACGAGAGGGGATTCTAATATTTAAAGAATTTAACAAAAATCTAAAAGACTGTGTTAGTCTATCAAAGAGAGAAGAAAAAACTACCAGATAATTGCAAATTTCACTCTAAAAATAAATCAAGTGTTAAGCAAAGAAGAATTTTCAAAAAAAAACAATACACAATCTAAAGCAATCATAAAATGATAAACATCATTAATTAGTCCAGACCAGCCGCTGGATAGCCTAATAAAGTAAAAACAAGCAATATCAAACACTTCTAAACCAACCACAAACCCCAATACGGGGACTCCAATGAAATCAGATGATGCCAAAGTAATCATCTGATATCACATACACATAATAATATTTCTAATCCCGCCTTGAGATCAGACAGTACTCATGTCGATAATATCGAATAGAGTAGTCATCTGATCTCCTTCTTCCTATTAAACAATTTATTTAAATAAAATAAGGCAGCAAGTAGTAAACTAATCAGTGGACAGCAATTATGTGCTAGTGAAACAACCAATGGGCAGCAATTTATGCAAAATAAGAGGTAGCAAGTAATGAACCATTAATAGACAGCAGCTATATGCTAGTGAAAAAGATCAAAGGGCAGCAGTTTATGTATAGAATAATGGGCTTGGGCTATCGCCTTCATCGCCCCATGCGATGAATGGAAAAATTCTAAGAGCTTTTAAAGACTATGCAAGTTTATAGAGAGAGAAGAAGAAAGGAGAGGCATTACCACGACCGGGTAAGTTCTTCCAAAGATTTAAAATGAAATATCTTCTTCTTCTTCTTCTTTTTTAGAGTCCTTTAATTAAATCTTTTCCAATAGAAATAGAAATTCTTCTTAAGTTCATGAATCTAAAAAATCCCTTATGGCCTACATTCCTGTAATTTAAATCACTTTGATGAAATAAGAATAAAAAATAAATAAAGGTGTAGCAACACCCAGCCAACCAAGAAAGAAAAGTATTCCAACTTTTTCTTTTGAACCATTTTTTTTTAAGGAAATTTTTGGCTACAAAGGTTTCAGCCCATAAGAGATTACTCTTAGTAAAACTCAACCATCAAGATCAGTTTGCCCAAAGATTTTAATTAAAAAGCTCTCTATCCAATAAAAAGATTTAAGGAAGAAAGAATGTCCGGCTGGATGAGATGAGGGAGTTGAAAAAGAAAGTAAAAAAAAAATCTGTTGATTTGGAGATGAAAGAGAATCATGAGACTCAAAACACACCTATCTTAAGCACAATATACCACTGTGCCATTTAATGACATACACACATTTGATCAGATCATACATATATTAAGAATTTTGGTATTAAGTCTGGATTGATGCAAAAGGCCAAATTTCTAACATAATGCTACTCGAACACCCAGCTTGATATAGAAGGTCACGTTGAAACTAGGATTGGAATAGGACCAAAGAAAAACATTTAATAAAACTGAGATCTTATGACCTGCATAGCATGATTGGGCTGATATCATAATTTGAATAATTGTCTCAACAAAGCTTGTTCTCTCTGCCCATGAGTTGTTTGGGTTACTCTTTATGACTCGATTCAGACAACAATTTCCTAGATTAAAAGCGATTGAAGCTACAAGAGAAGGTAATAAAACCTCTCATATAAGAAGTCACTTCTCAAAACCATAACAATGAAATAACCTGAAGCCTTTGTCATGGTCATTAAATCTTACACATAGCAACAAAATTCTAAGCCCAAAAATTAGCATTTCCTTGATAGCAAAAATGTAAAACCAAGTAAAATATAAATTCAAGGAATCTCTATATCTCCAAACACCATGAAAAATGGAACCACTAATGAATCCCAAAATAAATTGAAACCATTTAGCATGTCCAGTAGATAAATTGTGAGTTGCTATATGGGAAGGTGATTCGGATGCAACTTCGAATCAAACCTTATGCCTATGATAAATCAAATCAACAATGTTTTGTCATTAAATCTATGGTCAGGCTTACTTCATTTCTGATTTAATATTAAACACACAATGATCAATGACCTAAATGACAATTGTATCCAAATAACATACTTCAACCATTGGATTCCATGCAAATCAACTGAAATAAGACAAGCTGGGCTTATACTGTTCGAAAAAAATAAAAAAAAATGAAACCTGGCCCCTCAGTAAAAAAAAAAAAAAAAAAAAAAAAAAACTATGATAACTAAAGTCTCAATACTTCTTTTTTTATTATTCAATTTTCAAAATAGAAACAGATTTTCCCTTTTTACTACTGATTTCACAGGGCCAATCCAAATGAAATTCTGAGAGTGAGGATTCGAAGACACTAATCACAAACATCATAGCAATTAACAACATAAATAAGAAATGAGAGTAAAATAAAAGATAGAATTAAGAGATCTTACCTTTAAAACTGAAATTCTAAAGAGATTCAGATCGAATGAAACAGAATTGAATAGCAGAGACCTTTGAACTCCTTTGAGCTAATGACATCATCAATGGATAGCAAGCTTCCTGCCGATGAAATCTTCACTTGGATCAGCTGGAATAGATCCTTTTTTTTTTTTTTACAAATCTGAAGTAACTTCACTCTTCTCTTAGAAATTTGATTCAAATTATCAAAACCTAGGTCAAGATGAGCTAGATCTGAAATATGAGCTTTTGGATATAAGTTCTAAGGTTTAGAACAAGAAATGGCAGTAAAGGAAGCTAATGAAAACTGTAAAATGAACTGATTAACAAAGAAAAATATTTTGCCGGAGCTCCAGTTGACTTGCCGGAGAAGATGAAGGCAAGTTAGGGTTTCATAAGAAAAGGATGCAAATGCTAGTTTCTAACAGAGGATATGAACGACAATTACAGCAAATGAGGTTGGCAAGGGAAAAGAACAAGACTATTGGAATGAAAACTCAGCCGGAGCTCTGGCAAATTGAGAAGAAGAAAATTGATCGGAATAGACGAGATCTATTTTCTCTCTTAAAAACTCTCTTTTCTCACTCTCTCTCTCTCTCTCTCTCATTTTTCTAGATCTGGAAATGATCTCTTGAAACTAAAATGCTTGAGTTCACCGGATCCAAATAAAAAGAGACCGGATTACATGGAATTTTGCCGGATTCCGACGAGTATCACAGAGAAGATAAAAAAAAAAGTTTCTAGAGCTTTAGATCTAGGGTTTCTAACGAAAATCTAGCAAAGAAAAGATGATCGAATAGTAGATCTAACAAGACTGTGATGGAATACAATACCAAAACGAGGCCGGAGCTCCGGCAACCTCGTCTGAGAAGATGATCGGAAGAGAAGAGAAAAGGGATCTGGAAAAAAAAACGAAAATGAAATCTGGTTTTTCCTTTTCTCTCTGCGAAGAAGAGATATTTTTTTCCTCTCTTTTTTTTTTTCTAAAAAATGAGATAAAAACCAGTATTTAAAGACATTTTCGAGACTTGATATCGGCACTCCACTTGATGGGCGCGCGATTTTGCGCGTCCCATCCGGATAAAAAAAAAATTATTCCAGAATAAAAATCGCCCCCCTCTCAGGATAAAAACACCCTCCTCTTCTGCTTTACACTACGGCTTCGCCTGGGTTCGTTTGCTAGGCAAACGCGCTCGGATTCTGACGAAATTTTGCAGGGACCTAGATGAAACCCTAACCTAGCTAAGGGTGGAGTTTGGGATTCTACCTTATTGATTTGATGGGGTTTTGCTCAAACTGAAGGGATTAGGGCACGGTCAAAATGGGGTGTCTACAGTAGGTAATTTGGCAAAACCAAGTTCAGCCGCACCTTTCTCCATCCTTCCCGTTCCCTCACACCCTTCTTCGTCTCTTCCATCCCTCTTTCTATCCCTTCTCCCATTCTCAAATCATTGATTGCATGTTTAGTTCTTTGGTCATTTCGCATGATTAGTTACTTTGCTTCCCATGCTTAGTTTCTTTGCATGTTTTAAAAATGGCATTTTACTTGTCTTTGACAGAAATTGCATGTTTAGTTATTTTGTTTGAATTTGGAACTCTTTGAAATTTGAAATCCTTAAAGAACCTAAGAACTTTCACCTAATTGGAAAATTACAATTCAAGATCAATTGTAAAAATATTTTAGGTTATAAACTTAGAGGTTGCACTTTAGGTTCCCCAATAGAATCTTAGAGCCCAAACTTCATAAATATACTGAAAATGCAACTTAGGTCCATTGCATTAGATCTAGGTTCATATAGCATAGGTCATTCTAAGTCAAATCAATTAATCAAATTCAACTTAAACTAAATCTCAACAAATCTCATAAAATGTCAAATCACTCATATAGGCATCTAAGCATTCTAGCTAGGCATTTAGGATCATCACTCCTGGCCCGCATGAGTCTAAACTGTGAACGGCTAAAAAAATTAGAATGCATCTAGGTTAATAAAGTTTACATTCACCCCCTTTGTTAAACCTAAATAATTAAAGCTTTCAAAAGTTAGGTAAGGTCGGTGCTGTACACTTCGTGCGGTACACCTTCCGACTTCGTAACCAGGTAACTTACTCAGAACTCAAAGCGTAGACCAAATTAACAGAGTTAATCATGGGTCCTAGATCCCTAATCTAGGTGGCGACTCTGGTCAGTTGCTTCTTTCGTGAAGTTAGGATTTTTATCCTAAATTTTTGGAAAAAGCAATCATATTCAAATCCAATGGACAAAGGCGCTATCATCATCGCAAAACACACCCTCGTGGGCCACCCCCCTCGGGATGGGATCCACAGAGTGATAAGAGATCCTACAAGCTCCTCCATAGTTAGCGTCTTGAGATCCTTTGATTCTTGTATGGCGGTGACCTTTGGATCCCAATGTGAAGGAAGTGACCTAAGCAACTTACCCACAAGCTCATCAGTAGGATAAGATTTACCAAGATTGGCTAATTCATTTGATATTTTAGAAAATCGGGTATACATTTCGAAAATACTTTCATTTTGACCCATTCTAAACATTTCATATTTGCTCTTTAACAAGTTTATTTTGGAATCCTTGACTTGTGATGTTCCCTCATGGGTAACGGCAAGAGTATCCCAAATAACCTTGGCGGAATAAAAAAGAGCTACTCTATTAAACTCCTCCGTAGATAAGGCGCAAAACAAAGAGTTTATAGCTTTGTAATTTAAATTTGCATGCCTTTTCTCTACAATATTTCATTCTTCAAATGGTTTGGAAGGCAAAGTGTATCCATTTTCAACAATATGCCAAAGCTCCACATTTATATAGAGAAGATAGATGCGCATCCTTGTCTTCCAATGTCCACAGTTGGACCCATCAAAGAAAGGAGGTCTAGTTGTGGAATGGCCTTCCGGAAGTCCGATTCATTTATGTTTACCATTTCACAATTAGAAAATTGTCAATGATCTTATGATCTTTCCCTTGTTAAAATTAAAAAAAAATTTACCAAAGATTTTAAGAAAAGAAAATCTTTTAAGAGCCAAGGCTCTGATACCAAGTGAAATTCCAAGGGTAGGCTCGAATACTATTCTAATGACAACTTATGAGGAGGGAAAATTAGGTTACTAACAAGTTTTAAGCTTTTGAAAACTCTAACCCAATTTTGAAGATTTAAGAGATCAAAAAGGCAATTAAGCATACAAGTTAAATCCTAAGTGCAATGCAAATATAAAGCAAGAGATAAGAGAGAATGCACCCGAGATTTAAAGTGGTTCGGTCCTCAAAACGCGAGGCCTACTCCACTCCACCAACCAAACCCGTTGATGGCTTCACTATGTTGATCTTCTTAACTTCGGCGAACATCGCTGCCAATTACAATTCCAATTGCCTTTAACCTTGGTGGCAATCCTCACCACGGAGAGTGGGCTTCGCTTCTCCGAACACTCGCCCGAATATAATCGTTTGAATAAGAAAGAAAGAACAAAAAATCTCACACAAGGGTTTACAAGGTATGTAGAAGATGTACAATTTTGAGCCTAATGATCCAAATCCTAATTCTAGAGGATGAGAGGCATAAACAAGCTTGATTCACTCTTAGGATGTTCAAATAGAGTTTTTGAGTGTTAGGATTGATGGTTGGGAAGTTTAGAATACCCATATATATAGAAAACCCAAATATGATCGTTTGAGTGGCATGTGGTAAATCTGGCAAAATTCCCAACGGTCATAATTTTATTCCCGACATAGTGGTCTCGGAGTTCCGAGAGTTTTTCTCGAAGTTCCGAGAATTTCTCTCGGAGTTCCGGGAATACAAACAGAAGATGGAAAAATGCTACTGGACTATTTCTCGGAGGTCCGAGGAATTTCTCGGAGTTCCAAGCTCAGAGCTCCGAGAATATTCTCGGAGTTCCGAGAAGCCTATATGCAGCTGGTTTTTCAATTCTGTTTCTTATTCATTTGGGCTTCCAACTCTACTCCAAGTTGGGATTGTTTATGAGGTTCCAAAGTGTTGGAACACCACAAGGACAATCTCTTAAACATTTAGGGGTGTGTGTTTTACTTTATTTATGCCTCTAAACACCTAAACTAGGATTGGATCTTTACATTCTAAAACGACTTCGATCTTCAATTGCGATGCTTCAAGTCTTCATGCGTCTTGGATCTCCGATGTCTTGGTCTTCCGAATGTGGTCCAATGAGAGCTTCTTGGCCTCAATCCAAGCAATCTTGTCTTTATACAATCATGATCTACAACTTAGACAATCAAACACATTAGTGATATAAAATCACTTGTGTAATGGAATCATCAAAAGAAGATGGGAATGCCAAGGTGGGAACCATTGGGCTTACAACCTGGTTACTCCTGGGAGCGGTGTTAACCTGTTAGTGGGTCCTCCCTTTTGTGGGCCACGTGTCATCAATCAATTGGGGGTTATTTTTCATACCCCATCATTTGCCCCCTGGTTCCTCAAGTCGTGTTGATGGCTTGGGGAAGCATGAAAGAGTACTTGGGAGGTGGATCGTGCAGAACTGTAGATCATATTTGGTTTGGACGGAAGGACAGGGCCTCGAAGTGAAAGTCTCTGGTCCGCGGAAGTGGTCTGAACGGTTTTCGACGATCAACATTTCCAAGTGGAATTCCTGTCTGGCCGCACGTTCTGAACGGCGTTGGACGAGTAGACGCATCGAGTGAAATTTCTGTCCGGTCGCCCGTTCTGAACGGCTTTGGACGAGCAGAAGTATCAAATGGAATTTATGTCCGACCATACATTCTGGACGGCTATGGACTAGCAGAAGATCATAGTGGAATATCCTGTATGGCCATACATTCTGAACGGCTTTGGATGAGCAGAATATTGTTGTGGAATATCCTGTCCGGCCATACATTCTGAACGACTTTGGACGAGCAGATTATCGCTAGTGGAATATCCAGTCCGGCCTTACATTCTAAATGGCTTAGGACAGGCATAATATTGTAGTGGGATATCCTGTCCGGCCATACATTCTGAACGGCTTTGGACGAGCAGAATATCGTTGTGGAATATCCTGTCCCGCCGTACATCTTGAACGGCTTTGGACGAGTAGAAGATCATAGTGGAATATCCTGTCCAGCCATACATTCTGAACGGCTTTGGACAAGCAGAATATTGGAGTGGAATATCCTGTCTGGCCATACATTCTGAACAGCTTTGGATGAGCAGAATTTGGAGTGGAATATCCTGTCTGGCCATACATTCTGAACGGCTTTGGTCGAGCAGAATATTGGAGTGGAATATCCTGTCCGGCCATTGTAAGCCCAAGGGCTCATCCTCTTATCTTGTTTTGATGATCGACAAATCTAAATTGATTAGTTCTTTATGGGCTAATCGTTTGCCTTGAGTGTTATGCTATGGATAGAAAATTCACAGGATAATCCATTATAGCACCAACACATAAAGATGGCCTATGCTGGAAATAAACCTAACAAAGGACAAAGGAGCTAGAGCACACTTAGACAAACCATACCTTGGAGGATCAACCAAGGAGAAGCTCAACACAATCACCTCAAGGCATTGAACACACAAAGGAAGATCATGAAGGCCAAAGCTTGTGGATCACCAACCTGAAAAGAAGCTTGAACCAACACTTGAAGATATCAAGCATTGAAGCTCAACCATAGAAGATCCCAGCTCAAGAGAAGAGTTCAATGGAGTGGTAGAAAGGGTAGAATGTATTCCTATCTCTCTTGCATTTTCTCTTGTCAAGGCACATTATTTCAACCCCTAAAACTAGTGAAAAATAATATTTTGTAAAGAGACTACAACACACCCTTCATTGGACTTAATTGGAATAATGAATGACCATGTGCTGTTCTCACATATTTGGACCCTCATGACATTCCATTTAACATGATAAAATTGAGTTCCAAAAGCCCAAATAAAAACAGTACTAAAAACAAGAATAACATGCTGTTCATAGGCTTCTCAGAACTCCTAGATTTCTCTCGAAGCTCCGAGTTCGGAACTCCGAGAAATGGTCCAGGGAGTATTAAATGGAATCTGGTTGAATTCTTGGAAGTCCGAGAACTTTTCTCGGAACTCCGAGAATTCCTTGGAACTCTGAGAATTTTCTCGGAACTCCGAGACCAGTCTATTTACAAAAAAAATATAGCCGTTGGAGGCCCTGCGGCTAGTTGACTGTCTGACCAAAAAATAACCATTTTGCCCCTAAAACGGTCATATTGAGTTGGGACACTATATATACCCATCAAATGGGTCTAAACTACATGATGAACATTGTCCAACTCTAATAAACCCTAGAAATTCATTTGTGAATCATTTTCGGATTAATCTCTCACCAATCCTTTATTGTGTCTTGACTTTGGAAAAATCCACTTGAGTTTGGTTAGGCTTAAACATGTTTATCTTTGAGAGCATCCTTGGAGCTTCAACTTGCATTGTAGCCTCTATAGAGGCAAAGCTTTTATCTTCTTCTTTGAAAAACGCTTAGATCTCAGCGGTGTAGGAGAGATAAGAAAGGTGGAATGGCATCCTCATTTAATTCCCTTGGGTTGTAAAAGCCTCGGAGCCAGGCGTTGTAGAGGCCTCAATAGTAGAAATCCTCAAGTGCGACCTTGAGTAGAGTGGAGTAGGCCGTTGGCCGAACCACTATAAATCTTTGTCTCACTTGTGTGATTGGTATTTCTCTCTCCCTCTCCCTCTCTTATTTGTGCTTGCATTTTTACTTAGAATTTAGTGAGTTAGCATTGGCATTAAAACTTGAATATATTTACATTGCTAAATTGGCCACCTTAATCTCTTAATTAAGTTTGTTAATCAACAAAGGTTTTGAACTTATAATAACTTGTAATATTTGTTTTATGTTCAACTAATTAAACTTAATTAAGAAGAACATAAAACTAGGGTGATTTTGGTAAAAGTTTTTAAAAGGTAAAGGTTTTATAAACATCCTATTCACCCCCCTCTAGGTTGCCAAACCAAGTCACTCAGATTTCAATTGGTATCAAAGCTTAGGCTCTTGATTAAGACCCTAGCCGGTTAAGAGTTAAACGATCTAATTTTTTGCAACTTTAAAAGATGGGATCTAAACAACCTATTTTAGATGGTTCGGATTATGGATCATGGTTGATCCATATGAAGGCATATTTAAATGGTCTAGATAAAGATACGATGAAGGTAATAGAAAATGGTTTTGTATTAAATGTTAAATCTAAAAATTGAGTGATTATGACAACAACTTATCTTCATTAAACATTAAAGCCCTAATTACAATTTGTTGTGCCTTACCTCCCTCCATGTATGATAAAGTATCCTCTTGTACAATTGCAAAAGAGATTTTGAACAAAATTGAAAAGGTTAGTCAAAGTGAAATTCTATGCTTGATTGGAATACTTGATGAATCACATAAAAATACTTTAGAAAATGTTGATTTCACTTTTGAAAAACTACAAAGTGCATTTCAAGAATTGGACAAGAAACTTGAGGATCAACTAGCCAAAAATTCAAACTTGAAAACCTAACTTGCTAGTATGAACAAGGAGTTTAGTTCATTAGAAAAAGATCATACATATCAAAGTGAGAAAATTGAAAAGCTAGAACATGAAAACAAACTCCTTAAAGATGAAGAAGATAAAATCAAGATTTTCTCATCTCTTAAAACAAATAATTTAAAAATAGAAATTAATGACTTGAAAATCAAGAATGAGAATATTTTGTTGGAATGTTATTGCTTGTCATCATAATTTACAAGAGAATGCTATTGCTTGTCATCATACTCACTCTTGTAAGTCATCATGTTCATCTTGTCAATCTACCTATTCATATGCTTCTTGTGACTATTGTGGTAGATATGGACATTACAAATCTAGATGTACACTTAGATTTGTAAAAAGTAGTAAGTTTGTTTGGGTTAGAAAAAGCTTATCCTATAGGACAAACTTGAGTGTAACCAACTTGGTTTGGATTCCTAAACCCCCAATTTGATATAATCTTGCTTATCTTAGATTTAGGGGATGTGCTTAATTGAAAATTATTTGAAAACTTGTTTGCATAAATACCTTGTGTTTATTCTTATTTGATTCTATTGTATCTATGCATATTGGTTCTTAAATGATAAATCCTTTTGTAAATTCAAAGTCTATACACTTAAACTTGATCACCATAAGACTTTGCTATATTTAACTAAATTGAATACCATTTTAGAATTGTTAGTCTAAGTGCCCACATTCACAATTACTTCAAATCAATTGTGCACTTAGTATTCATCCACATGTAAAACCACAATAGAGCATTCAATATGAAACCATAATTGTGCTTATAGGAAAATCAACCATACCTTTCTGCCTAAGGGTGTCAATTTTGGCTCAGGCTCGGAAGCTCGCTCGAGCTCGGCTCGAATCCTTAACGAGCCGAGCCGAGCCGGCTGACCAGGCTCGTTAAGCTTAACGAGCCGAGCCTGAGTTAGGCCAGGCTCGGCTCGGCTCGGCTCGTTAAGGCTCGTTAAGAATTTAATATATTTAAATATATATATTATATATTAATATATACACTAAAAGGGTTGTCCAGGGAGTGAAAGGGGGAGGCAAAATATGTCACTTCTTTTTTGGAACCCCATTTGTTACTTGGACCACCCCCTAGTGTAAAAAGAGTAGTAAAAAAACACTAGATAGGGCTGTCCAGGGAAGATGAGGGGTGTGAAATTAATATAATTCGAGCTCGATAAGGCTCGTGAGCCGCTCGCGAGCCTGACCGAGCCGAGCCTGGTTCGAGCCCGAGCCGAGCTTTTGAGCTTAACGAGCCGAGTCGAGCCTGGCCAAGCTCGGCTCGGCTCGGCTCGTTTACACCTCTATTTTTGCCCATGTGTTATGGTAGTTGCAAATAGTTAAATTATATGATTTTATCACATCACTCTTGCAAAACCAAAAAGAGAAGAGATCCATAGGTTTAAAGACTTGAACTTAAATGAAATTTTTTGGCAATCAAATAGTACTTGAGCAAAAATTGAGAAAATGCCAAAGTATTATTCTTTGAACTCTATTTTGGACAAACATGGCACTTGCTAGACAATTGAGTACTTAAATTGTTTTAATATCTTGTCTAGCAAAATTGAGGAACTAAATGCTATGTCTAAGAAATCACTTCAAATTCTTTCTTAGACATCTTTGTGTGCCATAGGTAAACAAACATGTTTATTACTTTGCATCTGGTTGTCCTATCAAACCCATTATATTACATGCTTAATGATTGTCACTGTATGTGACAAGAATCATAGATGGGTTGAAAGTAATGTACTTTCAAAGAGCTTTAATTGGATAATCTCATGACTAAGATGAACCTTAATATGTACCGCTATTTTATATGTATTTTGTTCAAGTAGTCATGATAGTTCATATTGAAATATATGTGTCCAAGATAGTGTCACTAGATGATTATATCCTTAGTGTCATTGGATCCTTCCCTAGATTCTTAAAGAATATATTGTGTAGGAAAAATTAAAAATGGTATAGATTCAATGTATTTAAGTAAAATTGAAAACATCTTGTGAATCTAGTATCTTATTTGGGCATATTTCACCTTGGTGGTGATACCCTATACCTTGTGATGGGAACATGTGTCTCCCACACATTTTTGTTTTCCTATGGGCTTATGCACTTTGTGCCTAATGCCTTGTCATTTCACTTGTGGTTGTGGATATAGGTAAGTGTTTGGACCTTGCACATTATTTGTCATGATTATCTTGTCCAAACATTATAGACTATCCATGGAGGCTTTGATATGGATCATATCTTTTTCATGTGATATACTCTCACCCTCATGAATCATGGATGTCTCTCTAAGATATGGTATTTTATTGACCATTCTTACTATGTATTAGTCCTATAGAATTGAACTCAAATTGGTATATATATAGTCTATAGTTATCACCCCTTGTTTGATAATATCTACACGTATGAGATGTTAAACCTTTATCTTAAAAGTCACTCAATTGGTACCCTTAGCCTTCTTAGTTTCTAAGAGGGAGACGGTGCATTCACCCTAATTAAAATACTTAACCATATGACATTATGCCTACATCTCAAACATGAATAGATATACATTTATATGTGATCTCCCTAGCTAGTTATGTATGTTACATACTTAGGGAAGTAAAGCTTGAATTTAAAAATATGATATCACATTTAGAGGGAGCATGAGCCAAAAAATTGTAAATCTTTTGTGCTATGCTTGTTTATCATGATGAGCTAGACCATGGCTATCATTTTATCATGATAAACCGACACTTGGAGAATAAGTGTTATTGTAGCCCAAGGGTTGAGTCTAACATGTCATCTTTTGAAAAATATATCCAGAAATCCTTAGAGTCTATGTGAGGACAACCCTTTGGATTCATGCATTGCATGATTCTTTTTCAAAGGGACAGGTTTGAAGACAAATTTTATCCTTAGTGGCTTATCGTATGTCTCTTAATGTGTTTATCACTTCACATATGATAAGTACACTCATTTAGAGCATTATTGCTCCATGTGTGTTGTTTGGGCTCGTCTTATGTTCCTATATTGGCATCATCCAGTATGTGTTTTGTATAAGACAAGAAGCCCATAGCCTAGGTCTTAGTGGCATATTCTTCTAGGTTTTTTGACTTATCTTGGATGGTGTAATATGATATCATCTATTCCAAGAATAAGTTTTAGTGGCCAAGTATTCCATTGTCATATCTTTGGCCTATTGTGTCATGTCATGCCTTAAATCTTAGGTTTATCTAAGGCCAATGACAAATACTAAGGGGGAGAGCTAATTGTTGCTATCTATGTTTATATGGATCATTGTAAGATGCTTACATTATCCATTCAAACATTTTCCCACTAATTGTGCAAAAAATTTGAATATCTTAAAAAAAATTAGAGCTTACATGATTTATCATTTTAAACCAAAGCTAAAAATTGCATATCTTTCTAGATATACATTCATAGGAGTGAACTAAAATTGATAATCTTAGTTTCTATGGAGTTGATTGCTTATCATATGTACCATCACTTGGATTTCAATTGGATATTTGTATTTTCATTATAAGTTTCGCTGTCATGCCATAAAAGTAATTAAAAAGTTATCACTATGAATGACAAATTAAAGAAAAGGTTCTTAACTTGAAAACATCTATTCTTGCTTAGGGCCGGTCGACCGGGGTAAGCCGGGCGACCGTAGATATGTTTTCTGAAAATCCAAAAAACATCTAAGTTGGGCTTGGAGGTCAACCCCCATAGGTACGGTCGACCGCGATAGTGTTTTGAGCCGAAAATTTATTTCAAACAGGTAGCCCTCGCCTGGCGACCGCCCTAGGGCCGGTCGACCGCGCCGGTATGTGTGGACCCCTATCCCGAGGAAGGTGGCAAGGACACAAGATCCACGCCAATCCTCTGAGATCTTCACACGCGAAAGAGAGTTCTACTAAGGAACTCTCGAAATAGTGCCTCTCACAACATGAGTGTCGATGTAGGTGAGATACCTCTTGATTCGGGGACGAGACCAGAACCGAGACGTACCTAAAATAACTCAGAGTCGCCATCCAAGGAAGTAGGCCCCCTATCCCAAACTATAATATGTCACAACGGATAACCAGAGATACAAAAGTCCGTGCCTGATGATGAATGGGGAAGGTGTTTAGGCGCCCCCAATTCGCCCGAGTGTAAACACCCGGTCTCTTATGCCATTTATTTATTAACTTTGAAGAATTTTGGACGAAAATCATGTGAAATGAGAACGGATATCCCCGAGAAGACGTCTACCTAAACATGCATGACCCGGGGATGAAAATAATAAGCACACAGAAAAGATAAATGAAAGAAGTGTCACCTAAACATAGCTAGGTTATGAGTGTCATACCTAATTGGTGTCTAAGTTCTGATGGACAAACACATGCATGCTACAGCTAGAGGTATAAGGTCTGGACATGAAAGTAAGAAAACACAACAAAACACACAACACAACTCAACTCCACACACGACTCGACACGACAAATCCTAGACTCTAACGTGATACTTGACTCGGACCAGGATGGTCATCCCGGCTGATCTACGTATCCCGGCCTCGGAAAGAATCAGAGTCAAAGTAGTTCGGTGGCCTATTCTAAGCTAGGATACCTAAATGTGCCGAGACCACACTAGACTCGACATGACAAGACACGACTCATGTTTAAGTTGTTTAAGTATTTTAGGCACACCTATATGGTCCTAAACTAATGCAAGTAAACCTAGTTTAATGCAGGTGGGTCCTACATCCTATGTGTAACTAGGCTGTATGTCCTAAGAAAAATAATGGGCTAACTAAGTGCATCCTAATCTAGCCATCGGCTCGACTAAGTATCTAACCGACCACGACTCGAGGCCTCCTAATTCTAGAGACACTCACACGACAAGAGACACAAAGTATCAATATAACCAGGACATGCTCCTAACTCTAAGACACCCCAAATATCTAGGACAGACTCCTAACTCTAGGGGAGGATCTTTTCAAAAACCGGTGTAAAAGATTTGTTTAAAGAATTTTTGTGTTTTTGAATGATTTGAACATGCTTATTTTGAAGGTTTGACTGGACTTGGGATGAGAGTCCCAAGCTGCCTACATACCTCGTGGAAGAGGATTAAGCCAATGTATTTCGGAAACAGACTTTCCTAACTACTCTCCTATGACTGACATTTCAAATATTTTTGATGTCTGTTGTTTTTGAATTTTCATGTTTTTAAGTGTTTTTATTGTTTAAAGTGTTTCAATGTTTTTGTTCTTTAAAGTTTCCAATGTTTTTATAAATTTTAAAGTGTTTTCACCATTTTAGCCAAAGGGAACCCATATGTCTGCACCCCGTGATCCGCAACATGGAAGAGTGTCAGCGTTAAGGGCTAAATCCCTAGAGCTAAAAGGGAACTCCTATCTAATGACAGACTCACAAAAGGAATATACAGACTCCTAAACATCTATAAGAGCAGGACAGACTCAGAAGATTTGCAAAGGTTTGACAGAATCCTATACCTCACAAGGGTTGGACAGAATCCCATGACTTGATGAAAGGTTGGACAAAATCATAGCTCCCTATGATGATAGGACAGACTCCTGAAAGACCAACTCTTATGCTAAAAATTTACTCTCTGGCTAAGCACAGACTCATATACTAAAAGACTGACTCCTAGTGCATAACCCTAAGAGAGAAGTACTAATGAGACTGGGCTAGTCTCCTAGATGATAAGGGAACAACTAGAACAAATGAGACAAAAAAAGGGCACAAGGGCTCTCCCATTGGTCAATTTCCATTTATGATGGCACAGAAAGTTACAATCGTAACTGTGATAAATGGAAATTGACCGATGGGAGAGTCCTTGTACCCGATTTTGGCAAGGGCTCCTGTCAGTTTAGCATTCCTCAAGATTATTATTATTATTTTTACCTCGAAGGAACTTTTTTTTAAAATAAATTAAGGTACCTATGTTTGCCCCTCTTTATGGCTTGTTGCATAGTAAAGTAGCAAAGGAATAAACTCATGCATGAACTAGAGGTCTCAATCTCCTATAGAATAGGGTTAGAAGAAAAGACATCTATAAGATGCCCGGCTTGGGTGCTCCATGTTTAAACGTAGAGTAGCCAAGGAATTGGGCACAAAAATAAATAAATGTGAGGAGGGTGCCCAAGGGAAGTAAAATAAGGAACTATGAAAACAATATACATTGACCCCTCATAAATTGCAACATGCATGCGGTTTTGATAAGTATTGTAGGTCAGAACAACAAAAGTATTATCTCGATCTACTATAGTATTATGATGCTAATAAAAATAAATAATAAAGGAAAATGAGAATTTATATGATGCCCCAACCGTCAAAATATGAAGGGCCAGGTGGCAACCCACTTGGCCCTTGATTTCTGATCTAGTCAAAACACATTTTTTGAGTGTTTCAAGGGTTGTAATTTACCCGGTCGGCCATCATCAAAACCTATTTATTGTAAGGGTTTTGCTAACACTCTTGTAAGGTCATTTAATGAACCTTAGGATCATGAATTTACACATACATTGATGGAAAAAAAATCTCAAGATGAGTGTAAAAGTATAAGGGTTTTGTTAACGAGTGCCCCTGCATTGAAAACTTAAATTTGCCATAAATTTACACAAAATTTAAGAGTTTTACATAGTTTTTGAGTCTTTTTTCTCAAAGAATGTGTAGATTTAGGTTTTCAATGCATTCGTTAACAAAACCCAAAGTATAAGGGGCCGTTTGGATACGCGGATTTTAGAATCCGGAATTTCTTCGAAATTGTAGCTAAGAGACAAGTAAAGAAGCGGACCAGCCGTCGTTTTTGACTTCTCGCCCTTCTTTCCATTAGCAAGAGAGCAGCAAATCCTCCTATATTTCCAGGTTTTAGAAATCTCAGGATGTGGGAGAGATTTTAAAAAACCGAATTTCTCACTTAAAATCCAATAAACGTTATCAGGACAGCAGACATCGACTTGATCATGAACCCTCTTTTACACTGTATTCAAACTAAAAAACTTGGATTCTAAAATCCGTGTATCCAAACGACCCAAAGTATGTGTAAAATCATGTTCACGAGGGCCATTAAATGATGCTTAACAAGTGCCCTACACAAAATCATTATTATAATAGCACGAACGTAAAATAAAGAAATAATAAGTAGTGCAGAAATCAGCCCTCCATAAATAGGGTCGATTTCTTTATTTTTCACATACCATGTTTGGATTGAAAGAATAACATTTCGAATGAAAATTTTATCTTGGAATTTTTTACTTCCTATGCTGTAGAGGGGAATGAAATGACATGGTTAAGGTAGAAAAAATGCCTCATGGTCCCTAGGCTAGCAAATCCTTATAAACAAAGGTCTTCTCTAGTTCTCTACCTACGGTTTATCTGATGAAAGTTGGGCAAGATTGTTTGTCTCTAGCCCCAAATATAAAAGATAGAACGATGCAGACGCTTATTACATGTGACAATGTTCTTGCTTTTGGGGTCATTCCTGAGAATTAGTCGTACGGGTTTCTAAACGTACTCTTGATGTGATTTCTGTGTTGTACGCAGTGAATGTCGTTGGCCACGTTAATGAAGTGAACTCCTCCCTTTGGTTGAAGAAGCTTTCATCAATTGCTCCGGCATATTCATTTTTTAGTAAGGAGCAGCTAAGCAAACCAACATTTTGGGTGAGATAGAAAGGAACAGAAATGGCTTGGCTCACACCGAACTAAAGATTTTCGGAGGGATTTTCATCCTCTCTCTCTCTCTCTCTCTCTCTCTCTCTCTCTCTCTCTCTCTCTCTCTCGCTGATAATGTTAAAGACAATCGAGTTGCCCAAGGTTGAAGACAACACTGTTTTTCATTTTTTTTTCCTTTTTTGTTTGTTTTGTTGTTGTTGTGGTTTCTCAATTTTGACTTTCCGGTTCTGACCCAAACATTAGAATTAGGCATCCCATACCGTTTATGGAGAGAATTGGAATAGGATTGGAATGGGTTGGGGATTCCAATTCTCGATTTCGGCGATCCAAACGCACCCTCAAGGCAAACAGAGAACGGAGGATGTTGACTGACTTGCATGCTATGGTGAAAGAATTTAGGCTCTGTTTGGATGCCACATGCAAGGCATCCTCTAACAATTTTCCAAGTAAAACAAATCACTTTTCTTCAACTTTATGGTGCTTGGTTGCCAATGTAGCATCGAAATCCCTAAGAACTACTAGATAAGAAATATGTGTAATAATTGCTTGTCTGGTGATGCGTAGGGCTGCAACTCGAGTCGGGTTTTGAAGAACCCAACCCTATCCGAGAAATATCTCAGGTCGGGTCGGGTTTTTTTTCGGAAAACCCACGATTCCCAGACCCGGCCCTACCCATGATAAATCTCGGGTCAAGTTGGGTCGGGTCGGGTTGGGTAGGGCTTTTTTACGTTGACGCAATTTTTTAAGAAAAACTCTTGTTCGGCAAGGCAACTCAACTCATAGAAGTAGAAAAACTCAAGCATGGCAAACTCTTTAGTGCACTAACTAATACCTAGTCCAAAGAGAATAAATTGATGCATTACCAAATGAAAATGATTATACTCATATGAGATAAACAACAAACTATTTAATGCATTAACTATTTAGTTGAACCTTGAAACCCTAAATCTAAAGGGGGAAACGAACAGAAGATGGAAACAGTCCCTGTGATTGCCTGCGTGCGTGCGTTAGTTTTACTTTTAAGTGTTCACTTTTAAAGTAACAAAGTTTTAGAAAAAAAAATACATACTATAACTTAAATAACTTGGGTCGGGTCGGGCCCCTTCAAACCCAGTTCGACCCGAGATTCATGCGAGCTTTTGGATCGTAGACCTAGCTTGACCCGAAACCCGAGAAACATGAACCCAACCCAAGCTATTTTCGGGTCGGGTCGATACGGGTCGGGTTTTGCAGCCCTAGTGATGGGGCATCACGTATCTTTTCATATGAAAAAAATTCAAAAAAGAAGAAATTTCATAGGTAATCCTCCCTCTCCCGATTAACTTTGCATCCGAACAAGGATTTTACTTGGCTTTAAGCATCCAAACAGAGTCCAATGGGAATGCATATAGGGTTAGTTTAGTCTCTTTACCTGAGTGGTCAATCAATTTTAAAACGAACGTGACACGTGAAAGGTGCTCGTTTGGCATCATACAGCAAATACTAGTTGGTGAGCTGAGGTTTTATGTTTTTGAGGACAGCAAATGGTAGGTGAGCTGAGTTTTTATATGATGTTTGCTTTTTATATAAAGTTTTAGCCTCTCCAACTTCTTCCCTTCTTCCTTGTCAAACTCGATTGAAATGGATCAGATACAACACAAGTATCTCGACATAAGAGGCCTTAAGCTTCACGTTGCTGAGATCGGAAAGGGTGCTTATCATTTAATTATGCTTCTCCCCCTTTCTCCCAATCCAATCCCTTCTAAGCGCTTACTGAGTGTTTTTTTTTTTTTGAACAACAACAGGTCCATTAGTTGTAGTTTTCTTGCATGGATTTCCTGAGATATGGTATTCTTGGAGATACCAGATGATGGCAGTAGCCAATGCTGGATTCAGAGCAATCGCCCCTGATTTCAGAGGTTATGGCCTTTCCCAAACTCCTCCTGAACCTGAGAATGCATCTTTCATTGACCTTGTCCATGATCTCCTTGCCATTCTTGATTCCTTTGCCATTACAAAGGTAACCCGTTTACCTCTTTCCTTATTGTAAGACTAATTCTGATGAATTGCCTATTTAGAAATTTGAGAAAACAGTTCCTGGGCTCGAATGCAGATAAGCTTATATGCGCTCGAGTGCAGGAAACATGGTGGGCCTACATTTTTTGGGTGATCCTAAGCATTCATTTGAAAGGCCTCATCATAGATGGGGTGTGTACCAAAAATCAGCTCTATTGGATCATCCTAACCATTCCATTTGTGGGGTGAAAAATGGGCAGATTTGTGGACAAACAGTTTCTGTCCATCCCCCTACAAATGGACACCCTAAGATGATCCAATGGAGCTGATTCTTTGAACAAAGCCCATCCATGATGGGGCCTTTCAAATGAATGCTTAGGATCACCCAAAAATGTGGGCCCTCCCTTGTTTCCTGCACTCGAGAGCAGATAAGCTATCTGCGCTCGAGCGCAGGAACTGTTTTCTCTAGAAATTTATATAAATAAAGAAAAATATGGGTAAGTATTATTGCTAAGTAATCAAAATGAGGAGTTCATGCTTTGGAGACAAAATTTGGTGTAAGCATATTTAGTTATCTCTTTCTAGGCCCCGAAATTAAAACGGTGGAGTGTTGATTTGATCGAATGATCCTTTTGGTTTTACTCAAGTAATTTCAATTAATGTTTGAATTCTTCTTTTTCTTCTTCTTCTTCTTCTTCTTCTTATGGTCAATCAAGGTGTTTCTTATCGGGAAGGATTTTGGAGCACGACCCGCTTACCAGTTCGCACTTCTGCATCCAGAAAGGGTGTTGGGAGTCATAACATTAGGGGTGCCCTTCATGGTTTCAGGCCCCCATGCATTCCCTCGCAATCTTCTCCCTGAAGGCTTCTACATGTTGAGGTGGCAGGTACTCTAGTTTTTCGTTCTCTTACTCTGGGGCTTCGATCAGCTGCTCTGGGAATTTTCCATGTGTATTTTCCACTTGGCTAATCACTGTATTTATATACATATATAGCTCGTTATATTATCCCATTAAACCGTTTGAGTTGAAGATAAACTCCAGCGCAAACAACCCAGTAATTGCAACTATAACTCCCCTTCAATTTGGGTGAGGTCATGTGCTCCTCACTCCAACTGGAACACTTCGGAAATTTATAAGTTTGATTTGTTGGCAATACCAAACAGTAGTCTGCCAGGAACAAGTGGGTTATTGATCCCTTTTAGGACAATCTTACCCAGTGGTTCGATGGTATATTTTACCACAATGTTATGAAGTTAAAACCCATCCCATGAGTTCAATTGTATAAAATTGAATCCAGGGGTTTAGTTTTCACTTTTCACACAATCTCATCAAAAATTCAAAAACAATGGACAGGCATTGATTTACAAGACACATGGGTTCTAGTTTCTAGACACTACTTCCATCAAGCATTTAAAAATACATGAAAGAGATGAAGGCTTTCCAAGAGTGTTCATTGTCCTTCCACATTGTTACTATGGTGTTTAAGCTCCTGATACATTTAAGAGATTTGTACCACAAATAATAAAATAAGGCATTTTGGTGAAGCTCACCCAACTGCAGAGACAATAAATGAAGTATTTAACTTCTACCCTCGTTTGCTCATCTATAATTTTACTCCCATGTAAATCATATGCTTCTATGTGTATTTTTTCAGGAGCCCGGAAGAGCTGAAGCCGATTTTGGGCGCTTCAATATCAAGACAGTTGTGAGAAACATCTACATTCTCTTTTCTGGAAGTGAACTTCCGGTAGCTGGGAAGGATGAGGAGATCATGGACTTGGTAGACCCATCCACTCCTTTACCCTCCTGGTTCACTGATGAAGATCTAACAGCCTATGCAACTTTATATGAGAAATCGGGTTTCCGCTTACCATTGCAAGTGCCATATAGGTAAGTACGCCTACAGAGCTTTAAACAAGAATCTGAATAGCAACTGCCTATCTTACTTCTGTTTCATAGCCTCCTTCCTACTATGTCTGATAATTGGTTAGTGAAATGGTGTTTTGGATACTTGGCCTGTCAGAATATCTTGAGGAAGTGTACTTCTATATCTTTTGCTCGAGGAGAGCTCTATTAGTCAATGTAATAACATAGCTTGTGGGTTTGTCATAGGTCGTGGTTGGAAGAGTTAGGTATAACAGATCCAAAGGCCCAAGTTCCTGCATTGCTGGTCATGGGTGGGAAGGATTATGTCCTCAATTTCCCAGGCATGGAAGACTACCTAAAGAGTGGAAAGGTTAAAGACTATGTCCCAGATTTGGAGATCATATTCCTGCCTGAAGGAACTCATTTTGTTCAGGAACAGTTTCCCGACCAGGTGAACCAGCTCATCATCGCCTTTCTCAATAAACATGGATGATCTGGTATTCTACTTCAGTTAAGTGAGCCAAGCATCTCATCATTACATATATATGTTTGTATGTTTGTGGCATTCTCAATAAATATACATGATCATGTAACTTAAGATGTCAGATGTTTTGTTGATACTACGATGGCGTATAAAATCAATGGGCAAGATTGATTTCCATCTATTTTATTCTCTCTAGTGGTTTGAAGTTAATTTTACACTTCTGTTGGGTGATGGAATGGAATTGCAGGTAATGGATTAACATACTCAGACTTGTTTCTTTCCTACTGTCTAATTTGTCTGGACTCTGGATGCTTTATGTCAAAATGAAAAGAAAAATCAGGCCCAATTCTACAGGCATTTGAACGTCATACCATTTCAGATGTTCTATACCTACTATGATGGCAAACAGATCCCATATAGACTGAATTTGTGGTTTACACATTCCAAATGGACTGATAATTGCTCCTATATGTATAAAAAATGGATCAGTCATCGCTGAATTTTTTTATTTGTCTCAATATGTGCTTCATTTTTTACATTGGCACTGCCTATATTTTTACAATTCTTTAGTAAATGACATCAGGTCAATGGGAAGTCGAGTAGTTCCCTTCCCCGTTCATAATGCAATAACTGTGCAACTATTGGTAAGCAAATTTGATCATTGCCAGATGATCAACCTAAACCGGTTAGAATCTTGGAGACGTAAAAAACTTTAGATTTGTTCAATTTGTAGTTTCCAGTAAACTTTTTTTCACAGGAAGAAAGTGTGGACCCCGATCTGAGAGAATCGGTGCCGAGGGATGCGAGATCTCCCCTGCAATCCTCAAAGATCTCCACAACGTAAAGGAGAGCTCTACCAAGGAACTCTTGAAACGGTTGTCACCCTCATAGCATAGCACGAGTGACGATACAAAATGAGATACCTCTCGATTCGGGAACAAGTCCAGATTCGAGACGTACCTCAATAAACTCAGAGTCGCCATCCATGGATACGCCATGGAACCAAAAAAAACAAATGCTCTGTTTGCAACGGATAACCAGAGATAAAAAAGGTCTGTGCCTGGTTACGAATGAGAAGGTCCGAAGAGCACCCCCAATTCGCCCTAGTGCGAACACTTGGTCTCTTATGCCATTATTTATTAACTTCGAAGAGTTTTGGGCGAAAATCATATGAAATGGAAACATACATCTCTGGGAAGACGTCTATCTAATCATTCATGTCCCGGGGATTAAATAATAAGCACACACAAAAGAAATAAAAGAAATGTCACATAAGAATAGCTAGGTTATGAGTGTCATACCTAAATAATGTCTAAGTTCTGCTGGGCAAACACATGCATGCTATAGCTAAAGGTATAAGGCCTGCACAGGATAAAAAATCTAAAAATAGCAGTTAATCATGAAATGAATTAAGATAAAATAAACAAAGTAAAGAATAAATAGAAATGCAGGCAGATAAAAGAATAAGCATGTGAACGAAGTAAAGAATAAACAGAAATGCAGGCAGATAAAAGAATAAGCATGTGAACGAAGTAAAGAATAAACAGAAATGCAAGCAGATAAAAGAATAAGCATGTGAAAAAGCCAAGAAATGAACACACACTATCATGATCCTATGCAAAAATCATCATCAATATACAAACACAAAGCCCTAAAGTGCTAACAACAGACCCTAAGACTTTAATGCTTAAGCCCGAGTCTTTAGATGATCTGATGTTCATCCAAAGAAGCTTACGTATCCCCGCCTCCACGAGAATCAAGGCAACGTAGTTCTTCGCACCTATTCTAAGCTATGATGCCTAAGACATCTAGACCTCTATCCTAGACTCGATCTAAAAGACCGGACTAGTTATTAAAGCTTCTTGTGTGATTATTTAAATTCCAGTGGTTGTGGATTTTAGGACACCCTATATGCCCTTTAACTAAATGCAGGTTAGCCCTAAGCTAATGCAGGTGGTTCCTACAACCTACGTATAACTAGGTTGTGTGTCCTAAGGAAAACAATGTGATCACTAATGCATCCTATTCTAGTCACCAATCGGCGATGTGTATCGCTAACTGACCAGACGGAGGCGTAACAAACTCCTAACTCTAGCACAAACACAAAATACTCAAAACACACACATACGAAGTACACAACAAAACAAGGACAAACTCCTAACTCTAAAACTCTCTATCTAGAACAAACTCCTAACTCTAAAGGAAGAGCTTTTTGAAAACAAGATTTTAAAGTTGTTTATTCAAAAAAAAGATTTTGAAATGCTATTTACAAAAGTTTGGCTGGACTTGGGATAAAGATCCCAAGCTGCACTACGTACCTCGTGGAAGAGGATCAAGCCAACGTAGGTCGAAATACGAACTTTCCTAATACGCTCCTAAAACTCGACACTCTCAGATGCCTTGAAGTTTTCTGGTTTTCTAATATTTTTGAATTTTAAGATATTTCAATATTTTTTATGTTTGAAATTTTCAAGTGCTTTTACATTTTAGGCGTCTAAAACGAGTTAACACCCTTTCAGATAAAAGGAATCCGATGGAAGAGCCTGTATACCCGCCATATCACGGTAGGGTATTAAAGAAGGAAACAGGATCCCTAAAGCCTAAGGGGAAGGAAAACAAACAAGGGAACTAAAAAATCCGATACGAGAAAACAATCTCAAAGAGATGACCAAAAGCTGACGAAACTTAGCCAGTCCCCAAAGGAGAGGATATCTAACTTATGGAGTAAAACCCCTAAACAAATGACAGATGAAAAGCTTCTAACCCTAAGGGCAGACTTCTAACTAATGACACTAAAAATGGTACCGACAAGATGAATGGTGTCTAACAACTCTATAAGAGGGGACGAATAAGTCAGAGACCGCTAATAACTGTACCAAGAATGGGATAAAAATGAGTCAAAGACTCGCTAGAAGAAAGGGGTTGCTCTAATATGAGGCTAGGTAAGCCTCTTAAAGGGAAAACTCTCTAAATAAGACAAAGCTTGTCTCCAAATAGGAGCTCTAAATGAGGCTTGTCTCCAAATAGGAGCTCTAAATGAGGCTTGTCTACCAAAGAGAACTGCCTCACGAGACAAGGTATATCTCCTGATGGGGGCTCTAGATGGTTCTTTCATTGCCCCTGCAATGAAAAGGGTTCTAAAATATAAAGGTGGCTGAAAGACTAAGAAAGTCTTCTAAATGACATTTTTGTCTGATGAGCTGAAACATGAATGAACTTACCAATTATATGCAAATGAATGGAGTGCAAACCATATATAGCAAAAGCATTCACTAGCTTTATTTTTCAAGCTTATCATTGAATGTACAGATTACATGCGTCAGCTCAGGTGCCTGGAGCCCAAATAAGAGATGAAGTAAGCGCTATTAAGTTCTAACTCATACCCAAATATTTCATCTTTTAATGATCTAAAGGGAACAATTATCAAAGCAAGGTTTCATTGTAGAGGAAACAAGATGAGAATGCAACGTAATAAAATTTCTAACTAGGGATATGAGCAGGGTATATGACAGACACAATAATGAAAGGAGCTATTGATATTTATAACATCATTCAACTTGCCTTCTACATGCATCCTCCTCTCTTTCATTTCTCCTTATTACAACTCCCACACAAAACATTCAAGCATACTGACCAGATACACACCTACCTTGTAATCCCACATTTAAAATCACCCTAAGAAGATTACCTGCCCATACTCTTCAAGCAACTCAAGAAGATTATCATAAAGATGGTTATATACAACTCGGGTTGCTCTAATGGTACTAATGCAGTGCAAAAGTGCAGCGAGGGTGCTCTCAGCCTTGATCAACGCAAGACCAACCCCAAGAGATCTCAAGGACTGATCCAAGTGGCAAAGAGACTGCTTCAGTCACCCCCTTGGAACTCGGCCAGGATAGAACTGCCCTTCTTCTTTAGGACACCATATATAAACAGGAAGGACACATCCATCCTTAGCAGCCTCCGCTAAGGCAGGATTGTCCTCAATCCCAAGGCCCCTCCTAAACCAAATAACGGTCTTAGATGGACTGCCCATATTTAGAAATTTGCTCCTTAGATGGGCTTCCCATATTTAGAAATTTGCTCTCAAAACTAAGCTCAAATCCATCCCATGATCTACCCTAAGTTCTTGAATTATTTTTTTTCACATAGAACCCAAACCCAGCAAAAAATAGAAAATCAGGCAAGGGTATCTTATAGGCACTACCCTGTTGCGATGATCACATACCTTCTTGCTTTCTTTAGACCCCACCTGAAGAAGACTACCACAAGCTTTAGCTCGCAAATGAAGGGGGGGCTTGAAGCATAGAACACCAAGAATAAATGCGACAAAAGAAAAAAAAAAATGAGAACTCAATTGGGTGAAGATAACTGTGGTTGCACCACTTTTCCATCATGCCATTGATGAAGCTTTAGAATAATCAAGGGAAGGGTCTGCTGAGAATAGGTTAGGGATATTTGCTTATGTAAAAAAATGAAATGAGCTTGGTTGATGAGCTGAATTGTGCTTAAAAATGGGACTGAACATGGGCTGAATTGTGCTCAAAACAGGGGCTGAAATGTGCTTAAAATGGGGTTGAATTGCGCTTAAAACGTGCATGAAACAGGGGCAACTCATGGGCTGAATTGTGCTCAAAACAGGGGCTGAAATGTGCTTAAAATGGGGCTGAAATGCGCTTAAAACGTGCATGAAACAGGGGCAACTCATGGGCTGAATTGTGCTCAAAACAGGGGCTGAAATGTGCTTAAAATGGGGCTGAAATGCACTTAAAACGTGCATGAAACAGGGGCAACTCATGGGCTGAATTGTGCTCAAAACAGGGATTGATTCATGGGTTGAATCTGCAAAAACAGGGGCTGATTCATGGGTTGAATCTGCAAAAACAGGGGCTGATTCATGGGTTGAATCATGCACAAACTGGGGCTGAATTATGGGTTAATACAAACAGGGGCTAAAATGATGCCCAAATAATTTTTGCTCCCTATAAATCTGTCGTAAACAGTCAACACATACATCATAAAGAAATTATCCCCAAATCACATGTCCTATGTGCATAATGGAGAGAATCTCAGTTACCTTGCAAGTATCTAAGATAACTTGAGCTAACAGATGCTACAAGGAAATACTCACCATACCATATACCCAGGCATATATAAAAAGAACAGGAAATTTATGTTGTTTTGCAAACATCCCAAATTTCACAAAAAGATATTCACCCAAGCATCCAATTGTAATCCCACCTTATTCACCTTGTCTTTTATTACTCAATGAAGCATATGATTGAACTATAACCTGATATCATCACAATTCCCAAAATGATCTTGCAAGCTGTCAAAGAATTAGAATATAAATGAATACCTCTACAAGAAACTTTTCTACCTAGCACCCTTGAATAAAAAGAAAAAATTAGTTTTGTCTTCTCTCTTTTTTTTCTTTTTTTTAACAAAATGGAAAATAGATCAAATACAGACCACAGCAACATAAAAGAAATTGCAACAGAGACATGCTATATAAAACAGATTACACAAACGAATTGCGAGAAGACAATCATAAACTCAAACACAAAGATACTGACAATGAGATATACCTTGTTTTTTTTTTTTTTTTTACTAGCAGCAACTCTGTGCTCATGAAGAAAATAAAATGAAGCTTGTAATGGGCGGCTCACAAATCCCTCTTTTTCTTCACCTCTGCAAATCCGCCCCAATCGATCTCCTCTATCTTAATTTCCACTTAGGTCAGTACAATTGGTGATGGTCATAGCTCGGAAGAATGATTCCCTAAAATCACAAACGAACAGAGGCCAACTTGACTGCCTCCTATTGCTTCTTTGCAAAGCTCCCTTTTCTCTAATGCCTTTCTCCTCTACTGTCTTTCTCTCTCTGAATCTCAGCCATTCTCAACTCTCTCTGTTGAATTTTCTAAACGAAAAATGGAATAGGGTTTGGGTCTTGACGATAATGGCTGTAAAAGGGATGATGGGATTGGGGTTAAAATGGACTTTGAAGTGGGTTTGAGAGATGAGATGGGAGATCTGTTGAGGGAGATGATGAGGCTCTAATGAATTCGCCGGAATCAATGGCGAGCTCACCGGAGTTAGGGTTTATGGTAGAAGATGGTAGAGATAGATGGGTTGATGGCTACCGGTGGTGGAGATGGGAAAAATGGAATGGGGTTTCACAGATATATATGAAAATGATGGTGGCTATGGAGGATAGAAGAGATTGAAGTAGAGATGACCATGGTGATAGAAAATGGGTTTTCAGAGATGGGAGATGGAGATTAGGGTAGAAGAAGGTTGGGTTGTGAGGAATCCAAATGGGTCTGACAAAAATGAAGATGGAGATGATGGCTGTGAAGGAATGGTGGTGTTGGTGGTGGTTGGTGGCTTCTCACCGGATTCCGGCAATCCGGCCGGAGAAGATGGGAGACAAATTAAATGGGTTTGATGGTGGCTGTGATGGGGATTTGGGTATTGGAGAGGGTTCTATAAATCTGGGGTGTGGGAACAAGGTGGTGTTGGTGGTGGGTTTAAGAAGAGGGTTTGGATTAGAGGTGGGTTAGATGGGTTTTGAAGTGGGTTTGGCTTGAGTAGAAGGAGAAGGGACGATGATGGAGGTGGTGGCTGTTGGGGAGACTTAAAAAGAGGGTTTAATGTTGGCCAAATGGAGGAGGGTTTGATTGGGTTGTAATAGAGGAGATTTTTTTTATGTGGGTTTCAAGCTAAAAAAAAATGGGGATGGTGGTTATGGTGGAGCCCCGGCCGGAATTAATGGCGATGGCCTTACCGGAGGTGGTGATTGAAAGGAGGAGATGATGGTGATGAGAGGGTTTAAATGGCGGAGGGTCGCTAATACTCTTTAGGGGGAGTGAAATGGGTTTAGGTTATCTTGTATGGGGAGGATAGAGGTGCTGGTGGAGGACCAAAATCCAAATGAAAATGGTGAATGGGAGGTTATATTGGGCAAAGAAGAGTGACGGTGCCGAATTCCGGCAAACTTGCCGGAGAAGCCAAAGTTCCCTACTCTCTCTCTCTCTCTCTCTCTCTCTCTCTCTCTCTCTCTCTCTCTCTCTCTCTCTCTCTCTCGATCTGCAAACCCTTTTGATGAAAAGGGGCTGATGGGAGGAGATGATGGGGATGGAGGTTGGTGGCTTCTCGCCGGATTCCGGCAATCCGGCCGGAGAAGATGGAGATGGGGGATATGGGATGGTAGCTGATGGTGGCTAAAATGGGTTTCGGAGGAATTGCAGAGTGAGGGTGGTGGTGTGGGTAGTAGAGGAGTTGGGATCTGTGAAGATTTAATGGAGGTGGGTTGGATGGAGAGGAAGATGGGGTTTGTGATGAATTTGGTAGTATAGATGATAGTGATGATTTGCAGAGGGAAGGGTGGCCGGATTCCTCTCAGTTTTTTTTTTCCTTCTTTTTTTTTTCTTGCAAACCCTATTTCGCTGGTTTTTGACTTTTGTAATGGGAAAACGATAAATTCGCCCCCCCCCCTCCCCATTTCTTCCCTAGACAACCACTTATAGTGTATTTCTAATTACTCATTGGCTAACAGGGGGCCTAAGTAGAAAACATGCGGGGTAAATATTTTTCTTTTCTCCACAAATCCTAGCCCTTCATTTCGCCCCTTGCATTGAATGGCCAGGATCAAAACCCTAAAAATATCTAGGAAGCTGCCTAAGATGTCTCCTAACTAATCCTAGCCCCTAACCCCTTAGTAATCTAGATTATGGCCTAATGGCGACTTGAAGGGGAAGAAAAGCATCTTTACTATTTACAAAATTACCCTGGCCAGGTTAATGCACTCCTCAATTATGCTGTACACTAATCTGCGTACCCATATATCCTCCTGGACAGCCCACAATGGCAAATTTGAACTGGTTTTCCAGATTCCAGTACAACCCCTTTTCTGGCTAAATCGTCACCCTTCTGAACTTGCACAACGACACTTTCCGGGGTTCGCTCGCTGGCCAAATCAGCTCGGATTTCGACAAAATTTTGCAGGGATCTCGGTGGGACCCTAAGCTAACCTAAGGCACAATTTGGGACCTCAGAACACTAGTTTATTAGGGTAATTATTTAAAACAAAACGTAAAAGGGTTCAGTCAAAATGGGTGTCTACAGAAAGATGAACAATCTCATTGCAAACCTGATAAGTAAACTGAGGTTCCATAAGTATTTGGCGGTTGACTGAGAAAGAATGTCAGGTTTCCTAAAAGGGCTTTGATGCTTCAGGTCATGTAGATAGTCAGAAGGGGTTGAAGTCTTAATTCTTAGACTACATATAGTGGGTAAAAGATTGCAAAGGACGAGGAAGAAAGGCTTTGCAACAAAAGAAGAAGATGAAGTTTGACCAACTCAAAACTTGTATTGGTCTATATTGTTGATATATTTAAATGCTGTGTACACGTTACAATGAGTTGGAAAATCCCCTGATTCCAGGGATGCTAATAATATACAAGGAATGTAAAAGCAACTATAGAAGAAACAATTAATAGAATATTTAGTGTCCTTATTTACAAGGACTGTTACAAGGGAAGTTGCCATGTTTGGTGAGATTTCCATTCAAGAGAGGATTCTCGTTAATAGCCCCCTCAAGCTGATAGGGAGGGGACGGACTTGAAGCTTGTCACGTAGGACGGTGAAGTGCATAGAGGTGAGCCCCTTAGTGAAGATGTCAGCCACTTGGTCTTTGGTGGAGATATATCCGACATCAAGCTCTTTGCAAACAACTTTCTTTCTAATAAAATGATAGTCGACCTCGATATGTTTAGTACGTGCTTGGAAAACTGGATTAGAGGCAAGAGAGATGGCACTGATGTTGTCGCACCATACAACAGGGGTTCGGGTGTGAATACCAAGATCCCTAAGGAGAAACTGTATCCAAGTTAATTCAACTGCAGATTGGGCTAAAGAGCGATATTCAGATTCTGTACTGGAACGAGAAACTGTGGGCTGCGTCTTTGCACTCCACGAGCTAAGTTTTCACCAAGGTAGACGCATTGACCAGATTTTGATCGGCGATTATTTAGATTACCAGCCCAATCAGCATCACAGAAGGCAGACAAGGTAAAATCGGATGGGACTATTAGAAGTCCATGAGTGACTGTCCCTTTGAGATAGAGCGAAATGCGTTTGATTGGGGTTAAATGAACCATCGTGGAAGAGTGCATAAATTGGAATACTTGGTTAATGGCGAAGGCAATATCAGGACGGGTCCAAGTGAGATACTGAAGAGCGCCTACAATGCTACGGTATTCTGACTGAAGGATTTGGGAGAGGGTCGCCAGAGGAAGTTGACATTTGGCCGCCAGAATCCACCGGAGAAGAGTATGGCTTTGCTCCATCCATTTTGTACTTTGTTAACAGATGAACATCATACTTTGTTTGGGAAAGGAATAACCCATGACGCGATCGGTGCACTTCGAGGCCAAGAAAATAATGTAAAGGTCCAAGATCTTCTTTCTTGGCAAAAACATCTGCTAGCTGAGTTATTACATCATTAATGAAGCAGAGTGACTGCATGATGTCATCAACATAAATCAGTAGAATGATGAGATGTCCCTGTTGTCTATGCACAGAGAGAATGATCTGCAGAAGAGCCTCGAAAACCAAGCTTATGAAGATAGGTGGTGAACCGATCATACCAAGCTCGTGGAGCTTGTTTGAGGCCATATAAGGACTTGTGGAGGCGACAGACATGATGGGGATGTTGTGGATCAACAAACCCAAGGGGTTGGATCATGTAGACGTCCTCTTTGAGTTCACCATGTAAAAAAGCATTTTGAACATCAAGTCGTCGGATGGGCCAATTGAAGTGAACCGCCATGGCTAAGACAATCCTTATTGTGGTAGATTTGGCAACGGGACTGAACGTGTCAGTATAGTCAACACCTGCATGTTGGTGGAATCCTTTGGCAACGAGTCGTTCTTTGTACCTTTCAATAGTGCCATCAACCCGATGCTTTAATTTATAAACCCACCGGCAACCCACGATATTCATGTGAGGGCGAACAAGAACAAGAACAAGAGACCAAGTATCATTTATCTGTAGGGCATCAAACTCTTGGGCCATGGCATGCCGCCATTGAGAGCTTTTGTTGGCAGTGGTGAAACAGGAAGGTTCAGAGGCAGATTTCAAAGTGTGAGGGGCTGTAGGAAGTGGGTAACGAGAGGTTCGAAAAGAGTGTTTGGGTTTGCGAGTACCATCCTGGAATCACGTCACCATTGGTGAGTGGAAGGGCGCCAAAGAGGTTCCCGAGATTGTGTAGAAATTGAGGTAGATGAGGGATAATGGTTATTGGTAGAGGTGATAGGTGTAGAGGAAGGGACATCAGGGGAGGTTGCAGGTTGGGGAATGGAATGAGAGGTACTATCATTTGGAGAGGTCCTGGGTTGGGGTTGAGTAATGAGACTAGGTTCATGGGTGAGAGGACGAGTAATGGGTGTAGGTAAGATAGGTAAAGTGGATGACACTGGTGGAGTAGCGCTAAGGAGAAAGGCCGGGTTAGTGCTAACCGCAGCAGGAGTGAGTGGAGGCGTGGCTGAGATGTCCTTGAAGGGAATGTGTGCTCATCAAAGACCACATGGCAAGAAAGAAAGATACGACCTGTGGCAATGTCAAGACACCGATACCCTTGGTGATGTAAACTATATCCAAGAAAGACACATGTGGAGCACAAACACCCAAAAGTGCAAAGAAAAGTATAGTTAGGCGGCCTGCCAAAGAGACGTTCTCATGGAGTGTGATTTTTAAGAATCCGAGAAGGGAGCCGGTTGATGAGATAAACGGCTGTGTTGAAGGCCTCAACCTCAAAGAGGGTGGGCATGTGGGCATGGGAGAGTAGGGTGAGGCCCATGTCAACAATATGTTGGTGTTTTCTCTCAGCGGCTCCATTATGTTCCGAGGTGTGAGGACATGAAACACGATGAGATATGCCATTATTAGAAAGTAGTTTTTGAAATCGATGACTCAAGAACTCATCCCCGCCATCGGTTTGAAATTGTTTTATATTAACGGATAGCATATTTTCTACATATTTTTTGAATTGAACAAACACATCACAAGCATGGGAGCGAACTTTTAAGGATAAAGCCAAACATACTTTGTGCAATCATCAATAAAAGAAATATAATAACAAAACCCACTTATTGATAAAATAGGGGAAGGGCCCCAAATGTCACAATGGATCAAGTCTAAAGGACGAGAAGAGATAGAAGAAGACAAGGAAAATGGCAGCTTCGTGCTTTTACCCATTTGGCATGAAGGGCAAATGGAAGAAAGCTGAGAAGCATCAAGTACAGTAATTTTAAAATGGAAACAATGCGTTGCAAAACATGAGAAGATGGGTGGCCCAACCGAGAGTGCCATATGGGTGCGGAGACTTATTCACCAATGTAAGCAATGGAGCGGGGTTTATTAATGTGGATGCGTTGCAAATGAGGGGGGTAGAGGCCATTCTCACTCCGTCCGCGGAAAAGCTACCTCCTCCGTGGCTTTGTCCAGATGAGTCAAAACAAATAACACAGTTATTATCATTGGTGAGACGATAAACGGAGAGAAGATTGGTAGAAATATTAGGAACATGTAACATGTTGGTAAGATTAAATTTTGCATGGGGAGTATGAAGGATATTATGACCAATGTGAGAGATACGCAAACTTGCACCATTGCCAACAGAAACCTTGTCAGTGCCTTGATATTCAAAATGCAAGGAGAGGTTCCCAAGGTCCGAAGTGAGATGATTGGTTGCACCAGTGTCCGTATACCAAATTTGATCAAGAGCTGTGGGAGAAGTGGCCATAGCAGCAAGCCTTGGAGGTGGTTGGCGCCCTTGAAGCACAGAAGGAAGGCTATAACAATCCAAAGCCATGTGACCAGGTTGGCCGCATAACTGGCAAGTAGGACGATTGGTGGTAGCGGGTGGAGTTGGAAGTAAACCAGAACCACGTCCTCCATGAGATGTACGTCCACGACCGCGACCACGATGGAAATCGTTTACCACCCCGGTTGTGCGATGACGTTGTAGACACCCCATTTTGACCGAACCCTAAAGTGCCCAAAATTGATTAAAGTTCCCAAAACCCAAGTTTCGAAACGGAATTCAGAGTCAATTTCAAAATCGATCTCAAAATTTTTTTTAAAAAAAAAAAAAAAAAAAGGACACGAAGGGGGGGTTTATTTTGGACAAGGGATGTGTGCCAAACCAATCCCTTTGTCCTAAATGAGAAATGATATATTTGCCCCTCCCCTCCCCTTTGCCTAGCCACCCCCCCATATGATGAGAGAGTAGTGATAAATACACTGGTAGGGGCTGCCCATGGGGGAAAAGGAGGCTAAATATACCATTTCCCCTTGCATAAAACCCATGAACTAGGGTTTCCAAAGGGGATTTTCGGTTTTTCTTCTCCCAACAGGGGAGCCCCATTTGCGGCTCCCAACGGGGAAGCGGAGGAAGAGAGGGAGTTGCAGGGGGAGAGGAATTAGGTTTTTTTTTTTTAAGAAAAGGAGTAGCAGAGAAAGAGCTGGGAGGAGAGCCACCGATTCCATTTCCGCCGGAGCTCCGGCCATCTCCTCCGGCTCCACCACCTTCTCCCCTCCGGCACCATTTCAGCCGCACCATGTCCTACCTCAATCCCTCCATCACCTTCTTCTTCTTCTTATACACCTCTACCACCATCACCGAACCCATCCCCTGTTTTATCCAAAACCCAAAACCCATTTACATCGTCCTCTGCTTCTTCTTCTTTTTCCGTTTTTACCCTTCTCCACCTCCACCGATCCGACGACCACCATCTTATATCTCTGTAACCCAGCACCAAAACCACCTCTGCAACTCCCGTACCCACCTCCATCGCCACTATCTGTCCTTTTCTCCATCCCGTCCACCATTGATTCCGGCCACTTTGCCGGAATCCGACCACCCTAACACCATCAGCCGCCCTTACCCTCATCACAGCCACCGTCAAACCCATCTGATCTTTCTCTCATTTCTATCCCTTTTCCCTTTACCCTTTTCCAAACCCATTTCACCCAAACCCTCTCAACCATCATCTTAAAACCCATTTCCCTTTTATCCCCATCGAAACCCACATCAGCCACCACTACCCCCATCTTCTCAAACCCCACTTCCAACCTTTTTCTTCCCTTAAAACCCATCCGGCCGACCACCACCTCCCTCCTCCATTTTACCACCAGCCACCTCCTCCTTCTTCTTCTCTAACTACCATTTCCACAATTTCTAAACCCATTAGAGCCACCACCTCTCCCCCTATTCTCCGGCGAGATCCCTGTGATCCAACCACCATCCGATCACCATTTCTCAACATATCTTTATGCTAATTTCTCAAACCCACTTCAAACCCTCTCCTATTTTCCCCATTCGCATCACCTCTCCATCTTCCCCAAATCACGTTTCCACACCATTTGTAACTGTTGAAACCCAAACCCTTTTTTTTTTAGAACCGAACTCTCATCTTCCCCTTAGCCCCACTACCGAACCACCCCAAGGCCTATCCTTCATTTGAAAATCCCTTGGGCAAACCCATTTTTATCCCCTCAATCTACTTTGAAACCCATATTAAATCCCTCATTAAACCCCCATTTCTAGCTACCCCTTTTCCCTTTCCTTTGGATTCTCGAGGAAATTTCGCGGCATTGGTGAGGGCTCTAGGAAGGACAAAGGCGAAAAGTCGTGATTCTCAGTGGGTTTCACTCGGATCACTCTGGTAATTCATTTGAATTTTTTGTTATCTTCTCTTTGTGGTGCTGGATTTTCTCCTCTAAAAGCTTGGATTCATTGTTTTTCTCTTGGATTGGATTAGGAGCTTCAATATTCACTAGTTTTGTTTTAATAGCCTTATGAATTTCTAAATCAAATGGTTATTTTATTTTGGAAAATTTTAACAGCCAATACCTTGCGACTTTGGAAATCATAAGGATCCTCTATTATTTTCTGGCTTGGCGGTGTTTAAGTTCTTTTAGTTTCCATAGCCATTAAATCTTTTGGTTGAGTTTTACCTTTTGATAAAATCCTGCTTTCTAGACTTTTACTTAATTCAGACATTATATCTTTCTTGGTCTCTACTGCCGAATCATGTGTAACTATTTACTTCGTTTACTGGTAGTATATCATTCTTTCATGGGTTTAATGTCAATTTGCTTATTGGATTTGATTTGAATTTCAATTTCTGTGGTGAATGGGGGTGAAGTGATGTATGCCTAATTGATGTAGGAAATCAGATGATACTAGTATCATCTGATTTCACAGGAGACCCCATGTCGAGGGTTTGTTTGTGTGTATCACTTGATGTTTGTTTCTTTACCCTATGTTGTGGGTATTACTGGAAGGATTTGTTTTCACTTATTTCTGGAGCATCTGTAGATTCCTGGAGTTTGACATTTTCATATATTTCCTGAACCTTGCTTTGGTTGAGTTAACCCTCGGTTTCTATATTTTGATTTGAAAATAGCATGTATTAAGTAGATGATGTTTCCGGTATGACTGGCTTTGTTATCTGATCCCTTTTGGATTGGTTCTAATACCTGATCATTGTGAGGATGTCATTTCCTTGAGGCATTCACCTGTATTCCTAACTGAATGTGTTTTGGGCCTTCATTTCGGAGGGCTGTGATGAGGCTACTCGGATCCCCTCCTCTTTCTTTTTCTTTTTTTTTTCTTTTTTTTTATCTTTACCCCTGTGGGTTTTTGTATCGATATTCGGGTTTATTTGGGGTTTCTTGAGCAAATCCTTATCATCTTGATTTTCCATTAGAGCTTAATTTTTCACAAATGTTTTACATTTCCATCGATTTTTGAGAATTTTCCTCTTGAGTTTCGGGCGATGACGGAATATTGCTTGAGCCAACCCCTTGCCATTCTTATCATTTTTCCCATCTTAGGGTTTCGTAGGGCTTGAGGGGTTTCATTTCTTTTGGGTTTATTCTTTGCACGTTCCTCGGGATCCTTTTCGAGTTTCGGGATTCCATCGATTTTGGGAACACTTCTCTTGGGTCTGGCGACGATGGAACGTTTTCTTAAGCCAACCTCTTCCCTTCCTGCCTTAGAGTTCTCACAGGTTAAGGGATTTCCTTCTCTCAGAGTGTTTAACTAGTTAGGACCCTTCCTTAGTGGCTGATTGTTCAGTAGTTCTTCCTATAGGGTTCTTGTCTGCCCCTTTTGTTTAGAATTTTACCCTTTTGTTTAGGAAGCTTCTCATCTATCGTTTATTTAGGGTTTTCCCTCGCGGGTTAGATATCGTCTCCTTTGGAGATTGATTAGGGCTCGTTAGTTTTGTTTTCGTCTCTTTGAGATTGTTCTTTTCTTTGGGGATTTTAGTTCCCTCGTTTGTTTTCTTTCCCCCTAGGCTTCAGGGATCTCGTTTCCCTCTAAATTACTCTACCGCGATATGGTGGGTAAGGAGGCTCTTCTATCGGATCCCCTTTAGCTGAAGGGTGTTAACACACTTTTTAATCGTCAAAAATATAAAAGCACTTCAAAAAATATTTGAAAAACCTTAAAAAATAAAATCTAAAGTGTTTCTTTTAGAAGCGTAGTTTGAGAGTTCGTTTCGAACTACGTTGGCTTGATCCTCTTCCACGAGGTATGTAGTGCAGCTTGGGATCTTTATCCCAGGTCCAGCCAAACCTTTGTAAATAAATCATTCAAACTCTTTAAAAAAAGTACAAAAATATTTCATAAACCTGTTTTTGAAAAATCTTCCTCTAGAGTTAGGATTTTGTCCTAGAAGGAGAGTTTTAGAGTTAGGAGTTTGTCTTTTGTTGTGTGTTTGTTGTGTGTTTGTGTTAGAGTTAGGAGTTTGTCCTAGCTAGGAGCGCCTCCGTCCGGTCAGTTGGCGATTCACATCGCCGACTGATGACTAGGTCTTGGATACGCTAGTGATCCCATTGTTTTCCTTAGGACGCACAACCTAGTTACACATAGGTTGTAGGAACCACCTGCATTAGCTTAGGGCTAACTAGCATTTAGTTAGGGCATATAGGGTGTCCTAAAATTCACAATTCACTGGAATTTAAATAATCGTACAAGAAGCTTTTAATAACTAGTCTGGTCTTTTAGATCGATTCTAAGATAGGGGTCTAGGTGTCTTAGGCATCCTAGCTTAGAATAGGCGCGAAGAACTACGTTGCCTTGATTCTCGTGGAGGCGGGGATACGTAGGCTTCTTTGGATGAATACCAGACCATCCGAGGACTCGGGCTAATCATTTAGAGTCTCAGGATTTGTTGTGTAGTCATCGTTTGTTTTGCTATGTTTTCTTACTTTCTTGTGCAGACCTATACCTTTAGCTGTAGCATGCATGTGTTCATCCACCAGAACTTAGACACCTGTTAGGCATGTCACTCATAACCTAGTTGTCATTAGGTGACACATCTTTTATCTTACTTTATGTGTGTTTATTATTGCATCCCCGAGTCATGCATGATTAGGTAGACGTCCACTCGGGGATATTTGTTCCCATTTCACATGATTTTTACCCAAACTTCTTCGAAGTTAATGAAAAATGGCATAAGAGACCAAGTGTTCGCACTCGGGCGAATTGGGGGCGCTCTTCGGACCTTCTCCATTCGTCATCAGGCACGGACCTTTTGTATCTCTGGCTATCCATTGCAAACAGAGCATTTGTTTTGGTTCCATGGCGCATCCATGGATGGCGACTCTGAGTTATTTTTAGATATATCTTGGTTTCGAGCCTTGGCTCCGGATCAGGATGTATCTCTTTCTTTTTATATCGCCGCTCATGCTATGCTGTGAGGGTGGCATCCGTTTCGAGAGTTCCTTGGCAGAGCTCTCCTTCACGTTGTGGAGACCCAGAGAATGTAGGGACCCGTTCCCTCACCGTCCTCGGATCGGGGTCCACAGACGTATATGAATTACAGGGTGTAAAAAGTGCAGTTGTTGTTTGATCCGATGATAGGGGCTATGGATGATGACGCGCAAGTCGCATCTCCATGTTCAAGAGAAGACCATGAACAGAAGCAATAGAAACGGGCTCTTTTTTATTTGTGGCAGAAACATGCACAACAACGGAATCATATTCTTCGGGTAGACTGTCCAAAATACTATTCGGATTCATAACAAAGTGGCCCACGGCCGATAACTCATCAACAAGACTCTTATGTTTAAGGAGATAATCTGTGATTGATAGATTACCTTTGCGAAGGTTCTGTAGCTGTCTTTTTAATTCAATCATGTGTGCGCGAGAGAGCGAGGCAAAGCGCTCTTCAATGGCAGTCCACACAGCGCGAGAAGTGTGGAGGTCGACAACTTGAGAGAGAACATGTTCAGAGAGGGTTGCACGCAACCAACTTAAGAGATTTTGGTCTTGTCTATACCATTCAATGTAGGCAGGATTAATGCCGATGTAACGGTCCCATCTTTGTCACGGAGAAACTTTTCTGGACATGGTTTAGAGCCATCAACGAAACCCATGAGATCATGGCTGAGAAGAAGTAGTTAAAATTGGGAGCGCCACAGTAGGAAATTACCCGAAACAAGGTTGGATATATTGGAAATGATGAAGGATGGAGAAGAGGAAGAGGAGGAGGAGGGGGAGGGGGAGGAATTGTTGCTGTTGGTTGACAAGGCCATGAGAAGAGAATAGGGGAGCTCTGATACCCTAAAAGATTGCAAAGGAAGAGGAAGAAAGGCTTTGCAACAGAAGAAGAAGATGAAGTTTGACCAACTCAAAACTTGTATTGGTCTATATTGTTGATATATTTAAATGTTGTGTACACATTACAATGAGTTGGAAAATCCCCTGATTGCAGGGATGCTAATAATATACAAGGAATGTAAAAGCAACTATAGAAGAAACAATTAATAGAATATTTAGTGTCCTTATTTACAAGGACTGTTACAAGGGAAGTTGCCATGTTTGGTGAGATTTCCATTCAAGAAAGGATTCTCGTTAATAGTGGGGATAATTGATGGTTGAAGAACTCATTGTTTCAAATAGATTGTTCCTTCAAAAATTTTGCAGGTTGGCCAAGAAAGAATTTTAGGTTCTCCAAAAGCTGATTTGGTAATATTATTAGTAATAGCTACCAAGGAGGAATGGGCCCAAAAGACTGAGGTGGTCAAAGTATAAGCAAGGTAACAAAAACCAGAAAGAAATTGCATGAGTGAGAAAGCAAAGAGTGTTCGTCAAGGGGAAGGAAGTCAAAAAGGCTCCAAGTGGGGTATACAGAGTCCAGAGCGGGCCAGTCGATCGACGTCAACTTTAGAGGACCTGCGCACATGCTAAAAGCGCACCTTGTGACCGTTGATTGGAACAATTGGAGCACTTTAATTTTTCCAAATTAGATCTGGACTGTTGATTGGATCGGTCAGATCGGGCTCGGTCGGATTGGGTCGGTCAAGAAGCTCGGTCGGAATGGCTTGAGACCTTGGACACGTGGGATGACAGAACAGTCGGCCCAGTACACTCCAACGGCTAGTGCCCGAGCAGGTGCGATCCAAGTCATCGGATCATATGTAACAGCTAGTGGATGATGACCATTGGATTGTGTCCCATCTTCGCAACGCTCATGAGCCAAAGGGTGCGATTCGCACCGTGGGTGGTTGATCTAGCGGTTACGGGGCTATAGGGAGGTTTTACACAAACCAACAGTCACTCCAAGATCGATCTGGACCATAGAGTTGCGGATGGGCATGATCTAACGGCTAGAATCGAACCCGCTCTCTCTGTAAGGGTGCAAATCAAACAGAAAGGGTGCCAGAAGCTGTATAAAAACAGCAGAAACGTTCCATTGCAAATAGAATTTGAAATTCACAGTGGGAACCAAATTTCCAAAGCAAATTACTCTCTTGAAAGCCTTTCAAACTACTGTATACTTTGTTAAAAAGAAAAACATTCAAGTATATTGTTTTCTGCAGAAACATTAACTTGTATCTCAAATACTTTTTTTTATGGGTTGTATCTCAAATACTTGTTCCTTCCAAAGGTGATTCTTGGGTTTGTTTCCGCTTAGTGCAAAGCGTCAACAACCATTTTGGTGTAGATTGCATCGGGCTTCATTGTATCTTGGAGGCAAATTCGTGGTACCTCTTGCACACTAACTGGTGGGGGCGAATATTGTCTTAAAGAAAGCGACATCGCGCCTTGAAGCATCTCTTTTCTTGTTCTATTTCTCACCATCTCCACAGCAAATCCTCCAACACATTGGGCAATCCAAAATGAACCCCTGCCAGACTGTTTGGCTACTTAGCATTGAATGTCAACTTGACTCATTTCCAGATTGGTTAGATCCCATAAATCTCTTCTGCCAATCCAGCAACTGTAATCAACAATTTGTCATCAATTAATTTCTTAAACTACCCAATGCATTTAGTTCAAAATCCAGGACATCACACCAGATATCATTCTTATAAGCCACGCGAGCAACTCTTATAAAGAATATTGGATGTTAGTGGTAATTGGATGCATTTCCAAACTCCACAAAGTTGAAAGTGGATACCATGACTGGTGGAAAGTAGAAATCTAGTTACCAAGACTGGTGGAAAGTAGAAATCTAGTTAAGTCTTCTAGTTGGTTAAGGACTCTTGTTAGTTACAAGTTTGTTTTACATAGGATAAGTTTATGAGGTTTGTTTAGAAAAAACTTGATTAGTTGCTAAAGATAGAAGTTTTATTAGGAACTTTATTCCTAGTATGCATCTTTCATTAAGAAGTTGAATTGGTTGAGTTAGCCAAGAAACTCTTTTATATAGGCAGGCTTTGATGCAGGAGCATCCCCTTGGAGTGTTTACATCGGCCTTTCATGACTCTTTAGCTTAAGAGTTTTTTTATCTTGCTTCAATTGCATTAGTGTCCTATTGTGTAATTCTAGTTCCTTTGTCCTTGTTAGTCTTTTTGGTTTAATTAGGGGTAAGATTAGTCAATTGTCATATAAGGAAGCCTATAAAAGGCATTTTCATTTCATTTTGTAATCAGCTTACTTGAATTTAAATGGAATGAGAAATTAGATCAGAATTTGGAGAAAATTCTCCTTAGGGAGAATTCCCCCTTGTAAATTCGTCTAAGGATAGAGGGATTTGTACCTTGTAAATTCGTCCAAGGATAGGGGGGTTTGTGAGCTTGATCACCAAGTTTTCTTCTCTTTTGACCCTCACCTTGTAATTTAAAAATTCAAGGCTAGCATTAAGTTTTAGAACTTACTGTGCATGGACGAATTCAAGGTACTCGGCTCTGTATTGCACGATTCTACTCATACCACAAGGAATCCAAGCCTTTTAGTTGTAAGCATGGTTTTAAATTTTGGCCGAAATAAAAAATTTCAGAAGGAAATTTCAGATTTCGGTTGAGACTGAAACCATTATTTGGCAAAATCTGAAATTTCAGGTTTTACCAAATTCGGCCAAAATTTGGCAAAATCTGAAATTTCAGGTTTTACCAAAGTCGGCGAAATTTCAAGAAATTGAATTCATATAGAATTATTTTGAAATTTCTGCCAAAATTTGGTAAATAATTAAATAATAAAATTTTTAATTACCGGATTTTGGCCGAAATTTCAGTTCCGGTCAAGACCGAAATTATAACCGAAACCGAAATTTAAAACCATGGTTATAAGCTGATTCCATATCAAGCATTACTCAGTGTCGACACTCTTATAAGATCAACATGATCTGAATGTCCATTTGGACATACCCTGATTTTTTTTTGAAGTCACTCGAAACATCAGATCCAAATCGGGACAATAGCTTGTACATTGAAATGTGCCTTAAGCTGAAGTTTAGATCCTCCTCTTCGTCATACCAATTTATGTAGTTTAATCCACATTCTAAGAAATCCTAAAAGCATACAAAGTCTTAATATGATTTGAGAAGTGCATGTTGATGTTTCCATCTGAGCTTGATTATTAAGATGCAGAACCGAGAGAGCCCCATGCGTTTGAAGTATTGTGAGCTGACCCTATCAAAACTGACTCAGTGAAGACACAATATCAGAACTCAGCTATATGGGTTCTCATTCTCAGGTTCCTATCTTGTTGGTTCCATGTGAAAGCAAAGATCCCACATCGAAAATGTAATAGATGTGGATGGGCTTTATAAGGACTTGGGCACCTTCCCCTTAACGGCTAGCTTTTAAGGGTGAGTTCTACCTGGGTCCCAACAACTAATTGAAGTTGGAAACCTTGGTAGAGGATGTCAGCCCATTTCTACTCATGTAGAACAAATTCCCTACACCTTTGAATCTTACAGAAGTCATTTTCCTTGCTTCTAATAGATAGGAAAACATGACAGGAGACATTAGATGCTGAATTGTTGTGTTGGGACTTGGGACTTTATATTATTTTTTATTAAAATCTACGGTTACGTTCTTGCTCTTGAAATAGTGAAGCAGCCTCACCCGGAGTTGGGAGAATTCAGGGCAATTTCTAGATAAAAATCAAACCAGCTGACAGTCCATCCTACTCTAGTTTAGAAATCTGAACTTAGTGACTAATTTTCCATTTTCCTTGCCTCTACAAATCACATAATTGCTTAGGTCATTACTTCCACGATTGGTCACCAATTCCCCTGTAAGTTATTTTACATCACTCTTGGACGTTGCTATATGGGATGAAGAAGAATTTGAATCACTTTAATAAAATCCTTTTATTAGTTTACCTCTTCTCCTCTCTTCTCTGTTTATTCTTTTGTGTTTGTGTTTGAGTTTCTATTTCTTTATGTCGGTAAGCTCCCACACTAGAGATTTTATTACATAATTTGCTTGATTATGAAAATAACCACTTTCTGATTACTCTTCCATGCGCACTCGAACTCGAATGTGCATACAATCTGCTCTTTCGAGATTTTGTGGGCTTGTAATTTTATATGGTGTTGTGCCCATTGAAGGTTCTTAATTCAAAGAATACAAACAAAATCAAAATATCATAAGCCACAAAAGTCTATTTGGCAGAAATCTTCCTACCTGATAGGTCACTCCATACAATCCGATAAAGGAAGAGTTTCCATTGGAATTAGGTTCGAAGATCCCCATCTTGGTTTGTTCTATATATATATGCTTGGATCTATCTCATGCCTGCCAAGCTTCATTCTGCTAAAAAAATAGGAAAACTGATTTTCTAGATATAAGTTTTCTAAATGCAATTCTGTTACTAGAAGTACTAAAAAATCATTTGGATTCTTCGTTCTAAATTGAGAATCTAGAGAACGATTGTCAAACGTGGCCTATATAACTAATACTTTAATTATGTGTAGAGAAAAAGCTTGTGGGGTATGAAAAAGCTTGTAGGGGTGGGAGGCTTATGTCGGGATGATAGTGGCAAGGTGCTTTGGGCCTTTTGCGGTCTGATTGGAGAGTGTGATGCTACGGAGGCGGAAGTCAAAGCGGCTTTTCAAGGACTAAGAAAGATTAGGAGGGATAGTTTGAAGAACTTAATTGTTGAAGGGGATTCTCTAAATGTGATCCGATGGTTGAAGGGTGGGGTAGTTCCTCCTTGGAGATTCTTAGCTCTTTTTGATGAAATGGAGGAAATAATCGCGGAATCAAATATTGAATTGAACCATATTTGGAGGTCCGTAAATGAGAAGGCGCATTTGTTGGCTTGGAGGGGCGTGGGGAGCGATTTTTTTAGATGGTTTGATCATCTTCCTCCTTGAGGTGTCCTTTGCGTTGTGCTTTTTTCTGGCTCTTTTTTATTCCTGTATTCTTGGGTTTTCCCTTCTCGGGGCCCCCTCTTGTATTCAATATTATTTGCCATTTAAAAAAAAAGAAAAAACTTGTAGGATGAATAGATATGTCGTCTTTTTTTTTTTAGAGAGAGAGAGAGAGAGAGTTTGAAAGTGGAAGCTATAAAGTGAGGAATTATTGGCTTCTAAAGAGATAATGTAAAGAGATAATGTAAGAGATTTTGGTTTTTACTTAAGGGGAATAGTGGTTAAAAAGGAAAATGATATGTTTAGTATAATTAGATAATATTTTCATAACTATACAAGATATATAATTTTTTTTAACTCAAAGGAACTTTAGAAAAAATAAAAAAATTGAGGTACCTATGTTTGCCCCTCTTTATCGCTTGATGCATCGTAGTAAAGTAGCAAAGGAATAAACACATGCATGAAATAGAGGTCTCAGTTTTGTATAGAATAGGGTTAGAAGAAAAAAAATCTTTAAGATGCCCCGCTTGGGTTCTCCATGTTTGGATGTAGAGTAGCCAAGGAGTTGGGCACAAAAATAAATAAATAAAATAGTGAGGAGGTGCATGTTGGTAGCCAAGGGAAGTAAAATAAGGAGAAAAAGAAATATGAAAACAATATACATTGACCCCTGATGAATTTCGACATTCATGCTGATTTGATTAGTATTATGATGCTAATAAAGTGTTGAACGAAACTTTTTGATTTGATTAGTATTTCGACATTTCCACCCTACGCATGTATTTGGGTGGAGATTATGGGTGTAAAATAGTGATTAAATAAATAATTATCGAAAAGTTTGGAAATTGTGCATGCGGAATAAGAAGTTAAATTGAAGAAATAATGCAAATATATAGTAAATGAAAGTGCATGGGAAAGTAAGAGAAAATGGTGGATAAGTGCATAAAAAGACAAAATATTGTAATGGGGTTGGCCCAATTTATATGATGTAAAATTACGACTTATGTATGTGCAAAAACATAAAAAGTAAATAAGTATAGGGCAGTGATAAATCGACCCCATATAGGGCAGTGCAAAGAGAAAGAGAGAGATGGGTCGATTTAAGATATTAGGGGGTCGATTTATCACTGCCCTAAATATATTGTGGTCTTCTCTAAATGTGCTGTAAATAAATTAAAAATGTGTGATGTAAAGATAAATTGAGATGAATTTCATATATTGGTATGTTCTTGAGAAAAGAAGAATTAAACAAATTTTCAAATAAAATGCCATAGGAGTTTGAAGTGACGAGATAGTTAAGGTCCTAGCAGACCTCATCCAAAGCAACATAGTAGTAGGTCATTATAGTGATTTGGACGTTGCTATATGGGATAAATAAAATCCAAATCCTTTTATTAGTTTACCTCTTCTCCTCTCTTCTCTGTTTATTCTTTTGTGTTTGTGTTTGAGTTTCTATTTCTTTATGTTGGTAAGCTCCCCACACTAGAGATTTTAGTACATAATTTGCTTGATTATAAAAATAACCACTTACATATTACTCTTCCATGCGCACTCGAACTCTAATGTGCATACAATCTAATCTTTCGAGATTTTGTGGGCTTGTAATTTTATACGGTGTTGTGCCCATTGAAGGTTCTTAATTCAAAGAATAAAAACAAAATCAAAATATCATAAGCCACAAAAGTCTATTTGGCAGAAATCTTCCCACCCGATAGGTCACTCCATACAATCCGATAAAGGAAGAGTTGCCATTGGAATTAGGTTCCAGGATCCCCATATTGGTTTGTTCTATAAATATGCTTGGATCTATCTCATGCCTGCCAAGCTTCATTCTGCTAAAAAAATAGGAAAATTGATTTTCTAGATATGAGTTTTCTAAATGCAATTCTGTTGCTAGAAGTACCAAAAAAATCATTCGGATTCTTCGTTCCAAATTGAGAATCTAGAGAATGATTCTCCAACGTGGCCTATATAAATAATACTTTTAATTATGTGTAGAGAAAAAGCTTGTAGGGGTGGGAGGCTTATGTCGGGATGATAGTGGCAAGGTGCTTTGGGCCTTGCGGTCTGATTGGAGAGTGTGATGCTACGGAAGCGGAAGTCAAAGTGGCTTTTCAAGGACTAAGAAAGATTAGGAGGGATAGTTTGAAGAACTTAATTGTTGAAGGGGATTCTCTAAATGTGATCCGATGGTTGAAGGGTGGGGTAGTTCCTCCTTGGAGATTCTTAGCTCTTTTTGATGAAATGGAGGAAATAATCGCGGAATCAAATATTGAATTGAACCATATTTGGAGGTCCGTAAATGAGAAGGCGCATTTGTTGGCTAGGAGGGGCGTGGGGAGCGATTTTTTTAGATGGTTTGATCATCTTCCTCCTTGAGGTGTCCTTTGCGTTGTGCTTTTTTCTGGCTCTTTTTTATTCCTGTATTCTTGGGTTTTCCCTTCTCGGGGCCCCCTCTTTTATTCAACATTATTTGTCATTTAAAAAAAAAAGAAAAAACTTGTAGGATGAATAGATATGTGCTCTTTTTTTTTCTTTTTTCTTTTTTTTTTCTTTTTTGAGAGAGAGAGAGAGAGAGAGATTTTGAAAGTGGAAGCTATAAAGTGAGGAATTATTGGCTTCTAAAGAGATAATGTAAGAGATTTTGGTTTTTACTTAAGGAGAATAGTGGTTAAAAAGGAAAATGACATATTTAGTATAATTAGATAATATTTTCATAACTATGCAAGATATATAATTTTTTTTAACTGAAAGGAAAAAAAAATTAAAAATTGAGGTACCTATGTTTGTCCCTCTTTATCGCTTGATGCATAGTAAAGTAGCAAAGGAATAAACACACGCATGAAATAGAGGTCTCAGTTTTGTATAGAATAGGGTTAGAAGAAGAAAAAATCTTTAAGATGCCCTGCTTGGGTTCTCCATGTTTGGATGTAGAGTAGCCAAGGAGTTGGGCACAAAAATAAATAAATAAAATAGTGAGGAGGTGCTTGTTAGTAGCCAAGGGAAGTAAAATAAGGAGAAAAAGAAATATGAAAACAATATACATTGACATTCATGCTGATTTGATTAGTATTATGATGCTAATAAAGTAAAATATATATAGAACGAAAAAATAGTGATTAAATAAATAATTATCGAAAAGTTTGGCAATTGTGCATGCGGAATAAGAAGTTAAATTGAAGAAATAATGCAAATATATAGTAAATGAAAGTGCATGGGATAGTAAGAGAAAATGGTGGATAAGTGCATAAAAAGACAAAATATTGTAATGGGGTTGGCCCAATTTATATGATGTAAAATTACGACTTGTGTATGTGCAAAAACATAAAAAGTAAATAAGAATAGGGCAGTGATAAATCGACCCCTTATAGAGAGAGGGAGAGAGAGATGGGGTTGATTTAAGATATTAGGGGGTCGATTTATCACCGCCCTAAATGTATTGTGGTCTTCTCTAAATGTGCTGTAAATAAATTAAAAATGTGTGATGTAAAGATAAATTGAGATGAATTTCATATATTGGTATGTTCTTGAGAAAAGAAGAATTAAACAAAATTTCAAATAAAATGCCATATGAGTTTGAAGTGACGAGATAGTTAAGGTCCTAGCAAACCGCATCCAAAGCAACATAGTAGTAGGTCAGATAGATAAATTAGAGTATGCATCCTATGGTGCAGTACAAGAGTGTTAGTCTTGGACTGAGATTTTAAGGACCTGTAAAATTATACTATTATTGCAAGATGGTCGTGTTAGGCCTAAAATCGGTAACAGATACGGCAGCGACGTAAGAGCTAAGCTGGAGGACCTGAGGAGCTGAAGTGAAGGAACTGAGTCCTGCACAAGAGCGCACGAGGTCAGAAGACCAACCCGGAGTCGTTGCTCTGGACAGGCCCTTCGACACTCAAGTCAGTATGAGCAGGAGTGTAGAGCCAAAAATTTAAGAGTGGTAGCTTAGAAGTTATTACCCCTTGCTTTGAGCCTTGAGAGGCCTTTTATAGAGAGAGACCTGGGGTGGTTGAATTACCTACCCTAGGACAGGTGTCGGCCCTTTTGTGGGTTTTGGTTTACCTACTCTTAGGTAATTATCGGATTCCCCTGGGCCGATGCTGGATTTGTGGTGGGCCAATCTGGGGCCACGTGCATAGCTAATTAGTTGTTATTTTTCACACCCATTCAGTTGCCCCCCAGTTCTCCAAGTCATTGTAGTGATTTGGGGAAGTTCGATGAGTTATATTCCTGAACGGTAGAACGAGCCGGTGTTCGAGACGGCTCGATGAAATGAAGTAAGAGATCCGGCTGGGACTGTCCAAGAATTGAGGTGTAAAATCTGTCCGGCCTGGGACGGCAAGAAGTTGAAGTGTAAAATCTGTTTGGCCAAGCAGTCTGTCCGGCCTGGGACGGGCAGAAATGAGGAGTGTAAAATCTGTCCGGCCAAGTCGTCTGTCAGGCCTGAGATGGGCAGAAGTTTGAAGTGGAACATCTGTCCGGCTTGAGACGGCCAGAAGTTGAAGTGTAAAATCTGTCCGGCCTGGGACGGGCAGAAATGAGGAGTGTAAAATCTGTCCAGCCAAGCCGTCTGTCCGGCCTGAGATGCACAGAAATTTGAAGTGGAACATCTATCCGGCCAAGCCGTCTGTTCGGCCTGAGACGACCAGAAGTTGAAGTGTAAAATCTGTCCGGCCAAGCCGTCTGTCTGGCCCGGGATGACCAGAAGTTGAAGTGTAAAATCTGTCCGGCCAAGCCGTCTGTCCGGCCTGGGACGACCAGAAATAAGAAACGAATTCCTCTGCACGGCCTGGGATGACCAGAAATATGAGGTGAAATATTCTGGTCGGCCAAGCCCTCTGAGCGGATGACGCTATATCCTGGTCGGCTTGAGATGACCAGAATTTTGTCTTTTATCGAATCAAACTATATCATGGTTGGCTTGAGATGACCAGATTTTTGTCTTGTAGCGAATCACGCCGAGTCCTGGTCGGCTTCAGATGACCAGAGTTTTGTCCTGTAGCGCATTGCGCTATATCCTGGTCGGCTTGAGATGACCAGAATTTTGTCCTGTAGCGAATCACGCCGAGTCCTGGTCGGCTTCAGATGAGTAGGGTTTTGTCCTGTAGCGCGTTGCACTATATCCTAATCGGCTTGAGATGACCAGAATTTTGTCCTGTGGCGAATCACGCCCAGTCCTGGTCGGCTTGAGATGACCAGAATTTTGTCCTGTAGTGCATCGCGCTATATCCTGGTCAGCTTGAGGAACGGATGAACTGAAAACTGATTCAGGTCAGCCATTTCAAGTCGTCCATCTCAGGTCGGCTGAAAAACAGATGAGCTACAACTTACCCTTCTTCAGGTTAAGTTTTACCCACGCGCTATATCCAGTCTGGCTGGAGATGTTCTGAACGGCTTGAAGAACTGGATTTCGAAGCGAAATATCCAGTTCGGTCGTATATGCTCTGAACGGCTTAGGACGATCAGGATTTTGAAGTGAAATATCATGTTTGGCCATGTATGCTCTGAACGGCTTCGAATGACCAAGTTTTATTGAACTTGGGTTTTTGCAAGGGTTTGGTTTTCTGCCCGGGCCCGTTCCTGACAAGAAGTGCGCTTCTGGTCTTTGTGGAGACGAGTCGGGGTGAACCAAGCAGCGAGTACCCAAGTTTTGGCGAACTGGATTTCTGAAACTGTTTGGTTTTTCTGCGCGGGCCCGTTCCTGACCAGGAGTGCGCTCCCGGTCTTTGTGGAGGCGAGCCGGGGCGAACCAAGCAACGAGTACCCAAGTTTTAGTGAACTGGGTTTATGAGACGATTTGGTTTTTTTGCGCGGGCCCGTTCCCGACCAGGAGTGCGCTTCCAGTCTTTGTGGAGACGAGCCAGGGCGAACCAAGCAGCGAGTACCCAAGTTTTAGTGAACTGGGTTTCTGAGACGATTTGGTTTTTCTGCGCGGGCCCGTTCCCGACCAGGAGTGTGCTTCCAGTCTTTGTGGAGACGAGCCGGGGCGAACCAAGCAGCGAGTACCCAAGTTTTAGTGAACTGGGTTTCTGAGACGGATTGGTTTTTCTGCGCGGGCCCTTTCCCGACCAGGAGTGCGCTCCCGGTCTTTGTGGAGACGAGCCGGGGTGAACCAAGCAGCGAGTACCCAAGTTTTAGTGAACTGGGTTTCTGAGACAATTTGGTTTTTCTACGCGGGCCTGTTCCCAACCAGGAGTGCGCTCCCGGTCTTTGTGGAGACGAGGCGGGGCGAACCGAGCAGCAAGTACCCAAGTTTTAGTGAACTGGGTTTCTAAGATGGTTTGGTTTTTCTGCGTGGGCCCATTCCCGACCAAGAGTGCGCTCCCGGTCTTTGTGGGGATGAGCCGGGGTGAACCGAGCAGCGAGTACCCAAGTTTTACTAAACTGGTTTTCTGAGATGGTTTGGTTTTTTTGCGCGAGCCCGTTCCTGACCAGGAGTGCGCTCTCGGTCTTTGTGGAGACGAGCTGGGGCGAACCAAGCAGCGAGTACCCAAGTTTTAGTGAACTGGGTTTCTAAGATGGTTTGGTTTTTCTGCGCGAGCCCGTTCCTGACTAGGAGTGCGCTCACAGTCTTTGTGGAGACGAGCCGGGGTGAACCAAGCAGTGAGTACCCAAGTTTTAGTGAACTGGGTTTCTGAGATGGTTTGGTTTTTCTGCGCGGGCCCGTTCCCGACCAGGAGTGCGCTCCCGGTCTTTGTGGAGACGAGCCGGGGCGAACCAAGCAGCGAGTACCCAAGTTTTAGTGAACTGGGTTTCTGAGCAGGTTTGGTTTTCTGCCCGGGCCCGTTCTTGACCAGAAGTGCGCTTTCAGTCTTTGTGGAGACGAGACGGGGTGAACCAAGCAACGGTATGATCTGATAAACTCGTAACTTTGCAAAGAAGCAGTAGCCTTTTTTCATTATCCACACAAGCGTAATTACAATGGCATCCGCTTTTGTGTCAAGCGGCAGGCTATTGATAGTATTTTCTGAGGTCTTCGGCGGGTTCAGTCACCTGGGCTTCGTCTCTCAGATCAAGTAGCTCAACCGGCAACGATTCTGATGCCTTTTTGCCTTTGAGTGCCATGGCATAGCACTCCCTGGACTGTGGTTGATCTCCTCTGACTTCTCCCACGCCATTTGGCGTTATAAACTTCATTTTCTAGTGATACACTGAGGCGACTGCACGGATGAGGTTCTGGCCCGAACGTCCCAAGATAGCGTTATAGACCGAAGTGGCCCTCACTACCACGAAGTTGACCATTATGAAAGCTTGACAGGACGGTTCCCCAACGAGGACTGGGAGTTCAATCTGCCCTTTCACTTTAACAATTTCTCCTGAGAAACCAAACAAATCAGAGTTCGCCGGCTTCAAGCGGTCATTTCCTATCATCATCTGCTCGAATGCATGGTAGTAGAGAATGTCGGCCGAACTCCCTTTGTCGACGAGGATCTTCTTCACTTCCCAGTTTGCGACTAGCATGGTTATGACCAGGGCGTCGTCATGGGGGAGTATCAAGTTGTCGAGGTCCTCGTCTGAGAAAGAGATCTCGTTCTCTGTCCTCATCTTCTTGCTGTACGTGTGCACAATGTTGACTCGGCGTGCGTAGGCTTTTCGAGCAGCAGATGATGTACCCCCGGCGGCCGGTCCGCCCATAATTGTGCTGATGACCCCCTTCGACCGGGATCGGCGTGCCTCCGGCTGTGGACTGGACGGCGGGGGAGATTGGTTCCGCACAGGAGATGGTGGGGGTCATCGAGGGCTTTGGCCATGAGGGCTTCTCCCCCTGCGCTCTCTTCCGTCGCCATTACTTTTAACATACCTTTTTAGGTACCCCCGATTAATCAGCAGCTCGATTTCTTCCTTGAGTTGCCAGCATTCATCTGTGTCATGCCCGTTGTCTCTATGGAACCTACAATACTTCGACTTGTCTCTCTTGTTTCCTTTTGAGATCATCCTGGTTGGCCATCTCACGAATTCTTCTCCGTTGATTGCAGCCAATATGTGTCTCCTGGAGGTGTTGAGGGGGGTGTAATTTTCTTCCCTCCTCTGGGGGGATCTCTCTCTCCTAGAGGCCTTATCATCCCTACGCTGCTTGGTAGGGTTCTTTTCTTCAGAGGTCCTCCTCCGGTTTGAATTTAAGGCAGCCAGAGTTTCCTCCACGGCTATGAACTCCTCGGCTCCAGCCATCAAATCCGCCAGTGAGTGCGAGTTTTGGCGAGCTACTGATCGGCGGAAATCCTTGGATTTGGAGCCCGCGAGGAGTGCGTTCATGGTGGCTGAAGGATCCAGCTTTGGCACTTGGAGGGCCTCCCTTTTGAAACAATTGACAAATGTTTTCAGAGGTTCATTATCCTCCTGCCGCAAGGCCATTAAGGATGCTGTTGTTTTCCTTAGCCTCCCGCTGCTCATGAAATGGCGGACCAGATTGTCTACAAAATCCTCAGAGTTGCTGATGGAGTTCGACTTGATCCTTGAGTACCAATTTCGGGCTGCACCGGTCAGTGTGGTCGGGAACGCTCTGCAGAGGAAGCTATCGGAAGCGCCTTGGAGGAGCATCATAGTCCTGAACGTCTTCAGGTGGTCTACATGGTCGGTGGTTCCGTCATATTGCGGAACTGTCGGCATTTTGAACCCTCTAGGTGCTGGCGTGTTCATAACATTGTCGGTGAATGGCGGTCTACTTGAGAATGTCTTTGCAGCGAGCCGGCCTTGATCCTTTGCCAGCTCTTCTATACGGTGGTCTATCTCTTCTATCCTATGTAGCATTAGATCAGCCCTCTGGTCTGCTCGGCCCACTGATCTATCTTTCTCTACTGAGAGGCTCGGAGCAGAGCCGGAATGGCTTTCCGGACTCCTTCGGCAATGCCGGGATCTTTCCGGCGGCGCACAGTCTCCCTTGGCTTGGTGCTTTTGCGCGGAGCGAGATCGTGACCTCCGGCGGTGGTGAGGCTCTGTATGGACATGTCTGGTTCTGGAATGATGGACTCGCCTTGTGGAGTGGTGGGTCCGGTCTCCACTAGGAATTGCTGGCTCTCCCCTGTGGGCACTCGACCTTTCCTATACATGTCGTGGGGTCTCTGGGGGATGCTGGGGAGGCGCTTGGATCAGATGTTGGTATTGACCGACATGGGCAGTCATCTGTTGAAAGAAAGCTTGAACTTGATCCGGAGTGGGAGTGGGATTGAGGTGTTCCGAATGAGGCGAGCTCTGCTCTGCTGTTGCAGAGGGAGCCACTACCTGCGAGGCGCCCGCGAGGTACTACAGCTCGGGTAGCTCGGGCAGTTGGTACCCGAGCACTCTTCCGCCCTGCCATTTTGTAGAGGGGATTTGAACAGCTTTTAGTACAGGGTCCCACGGATGGCGCTAATCTGTTAGGCCTAAAATTGGTAACAGATACGGCAGGGACGTAAGAGCTGAGCTAGAGGACCTGAGGAGCTGAAGTGAAGGAACTGAGTCCTGCACAAGAGCGCACGAGGTCAGAAGACCAACCCGGAGTCGTTGCTCCGGACGCGCACTTCGACACTCAAGTCAGTATGAGCAGGAGTGCAGAGCCAAAAATTTAAGAGTGGTAGCTTAGAAGTTATTACCCCTTGCTTTGAGCCTTGAGAGGCCTTTTATAGAGGGAGACCTGGGGTGGTTGGATTACCTACCCCAGGACAGGTGTCGGCCCTTTTGTGGGTTTAGGTTTACCTACTCTTAGGTAATTATCGGATTGCCCCTGGGCCGATGCTGGATTTGTGGTGGGCCCTTCTGGGGCCACGTGTCGACAACTAATTAGTTGTTGTTTTTCATACCCCATCAGGTCATTTTTAAGCACCTATCAAAAATCAGTCGCAAGGGGACCCCCATCTGATACATATCATCAAAACCTATTTATTATAAGGGTTTTCCTAACACTCTTGTAAGGTCATTTAATGGCCCTTAGGATCATGAATGTACACATACATTGATGGGACCCAGAATTGATCATTTAATCAGGAAGTGACACGTTTCCTCTGACGATATACCTTAATTACCCCCGCTACAAGGGAATAATTAAAAGTCAAATCCTAAAAGATAAAGGAAACATTCATACTCCACCCAATCACAGGGCGACACCTATCCAAAGGGTAAAGAGGTAAATTAGCCATAACCGCCTACTATAAAAAGCCACGAAAGGCTCAAAGGTAAGGGTCCAGAACCCGAGAAATCACGATTCATTACTATTCTTGTCTTGAGATGTGGTCATATACTAACTTGAGTGTCGAAGGGCCAATCCGGAGCAACGACTCCGGGTTGGTCTTCTGACCGGGTGCTGCCTTGTGTAGGACTCATCTGAGCGGAAGATACTCTCTATAAGACGATCAGATCAGCGTTCATCCCTCTCTCTGATTAGAACCCGATCAGGTTTGCTTCTCTTGAACTGCCACATCACATCGACTGTTTTTTACCACAACAGTTTGGCGCCATCTGTGGGACCTAAACAAAAAGTTGTCCCCAATCTCCCACATGGCAGGCAGGTAAAGCAACCGCACAGGTTCAGGTCAAGGTGCAGGATCGGGGCGAGGTGCCCACTCCCCGCGGCCACCTAGAGACCCTCCGCTTTCCAACGTTCCTCCAAAGAGCAGGCACCTAGCTTTGCAGATCATAGCTGAAGTTCATCCAGAGGATCAAGAACTAGGAGATCAGCGATCGGCGCCCGTTATGCAGCTCCCAGTGGAGCAGTTCAATCACATGATGCAACAAGTGGCCACAAGTGGCCAATCTGACTAACATGCAAAAAGAGGGAGTGTCTCACAGGCGCGAAGAGCCACGCAACTGTCTCTAGTCTCGCTCGCGCTCGTCCAGTCGATACTCCTGCCACAATCATGACCGGTCTCCTTCGATGAGTCGAAACAGACGTCGAGAACGATCTCCATCACCAAGCCACAATTGCCATCGGGATCGATCGAGATCAGTAAACTGACAACAAGGCCCAAAGAATATCGTAGGCCAGGGAAAGCACCAAGAGCAGAAGAAAAGATCCGAGAGTCGATCAGACTCTGCTTCAAATCCTCTACAAGAACATAAAAGGCACAGGGAAAGAAAAGAAGACAAAAAGGGCGAGCACATGAAGCGCAAACCTGAAGAAATTGATCATCAGATTGAATAACTAGCCAAAGGTCGTAAGAATCCTGATCTCGAAGTCTTCAACAACAAGGCTCCATTTACAGAAGCCGATATAATACGTCAGCAAAGTGCTGCGCGAAGCTGAGACAAGGTATAATTGAATGGAGAAGTTGGCATATGCTCTAGTAATGGCAGCAAGGAAGCTAAGACCATACTTCCAAGCACACAGTACTGACTGACCAACCGCTAAGGCAGATTCTACACAAACCCAACACATCCGGACGACTCGTCAGGAGATCGGTAGAATTTAGTGAGTTTGACATTAGATACTTACCCCGGTCGGCAATAAAGGCTCAGATCCTTGCTAACTTCGTGGTTGAGTATACTCAGCCCAAGCAATCGGAAGAGAAGCAGGAAAATTCACAGCAGCCCCCAGGTGGGGATAATACAACTACACCTGGGGAACAAGAGTGTGTGAACGATGCAGAGAGCTCACAACAACCTCCGAGTGGGGATAATACAACTACTCTTGGGGGGCAAGAGCATGAGAAACAGGCACGGAACCTCGAAGGACCCAGTGATCCAAGTGAAGCCGATCAGCCACTATCGACTTCAAGAAAATAAATCTGAATATTCCAATTCGGATGAGTGAAAACCGATCACTTGCTAATACTCCCGAAAGCTGGAGGACAAACTCGGGTTGGGATAAAAAGGCATGACGATGGGTTAAGCTTCCAAAAAGATAAAATCTGGAAAGAGCATTCCACGTAGCCAAAAAACTAATCACTTACCAACCTCCCGAAAACTAGAGGACAACCTCAGGATGGGAGAGATAAAGGCATGATGATAGGTTAGGTAAATAGAAAACCCGAGTTTCTAAACTCAGGTTGAACCAAAACACCTAACCTGGTCGTCCATCCGAATTCTAGGAACTACCTAGGAGGGATGTCAAAGACCGAGTTAGGTGGAATAGAAAAAGTTATGAACCCCGAAAAAGGTAGGGGAAATCTAACAGCTACTGGCTCTCAAAAAGTCAACACAGGAGTCTTAATCCAATCAACCTTGGCTTATCAAAGCACAGTTGGTCCAATTAGGACCACCCCCTGCAATCAGACAAAATTGCTTCACTAACCATAAAAGCAAGAAAAACTACATGTACGACAACAGAGCAATGAAATTTCCAAGCATGAGAAAGTTCTGTATTTACCAAGTACGAAGTAGTAAAACATCCACCACACAAAGAGTAGCAAGACTGCTTAAAAGGTAAAGCAGTCAAAATCCCATCCAAAGAGTATCTATACAACCCATAAATGGCCTACAAGGCCTAAGAACAAAATGAAATGTTGCACCACCAGAAAAGAAAATAAGCAAACAAAGCCTAAGGAGCCGGAGCCTCCTGATCATCAACAACCAGAGTGGGGCTCTGATCATGACCTTGATTGACCTCCTCCACAGTAGGAGCATCCGCCTGATCAATAGAAGAGATGGCGTATAGGCTCTCTCATGTAATATCACTCAGATCCAGACCGGCGTCAGAAAAGTTCTTTAAAATGAAACCTTTGCATGCATCAAAGGCCTCAGATTAAGCAGTGGAAATGAGGTCATCACATTTGGCCTGCTTTTCATCGACAGTCTTCTTCTTATCAGCCAGATGCTCTAAAGCTTGATCATCCAGAGCCCTCCGGATCTTCTCATCAGGCGTTTGTTCTCCTCGGTCAGATCTTTTCTCACTTCTCTTGATGACTTCAACTTGTCCAACAGCAGACCATTGTCTTTATTGGCCTTGCCTAGCTCTTTCTGGAGATCTGATATGGTTTTGGCAAACATATTCGATTTCCTCTCCATATCAGTCCAGTAGCAACTCAACTGCAAATATAAGCAACAAATAAGAAGACAATCACGGCTACGAAGACCGTACACAACCAATTGGAGAGGGAATGAGAATAGTTACCTGATAAATAGATGCAAAGCTGGACCCACAGACTGTCACGAGAACTTTTTTCTCAATGTGCATAGCAACCTTCTCCAGCACAACTTCCTAAGGAGTTCCGGATTAGCAAGCGCAGTATCCGCTCGAAGGACGGACCAGTCGAGACGAAACACCTTGTCCTTATTAATCGGCAGAAGTTGGGCGCTTTGCCCTGGTCCCAACTCCAGCACCCGATCCTTTAACTTCTTCGGGATGAGTCTCTTTATAAAGCTTCACTAAAGAAGAAAGAGACTTATCAGCTGTGGTAGACCTGACCCTTTTTTCCTTCTCCTGAGTCGGACGTTCAGAGGGTCCTTCTGGCTCCTTACTTTTCTGAGCATGGCCTGCTTTGCCCGCCATCACTCGCTTCACCATTTCAACCTTCTTCGCAGCTTCCATCAGTGAGAATTAGGCAAAGAACAAAGAAATAACAAAGCAATCAGAGAATGAGATATGACCAATTAAGGCAAAAGAATAACAGAGGCATGAATTCTAATCACAAGCAGGCCTAAGACACCTACTGGCTGGGGTCTCAGAACTAACTCCAAGTGCTAACAAAGCCTCCTCACTATCACAGTCCTTACTGTAGAATATCGGCCCATCCTTCCGAAGATGTGCCTCAAGAGCCTCAAAGTTTGCCAGGTCACCACCCAACAACTCAGGCTTCTTACTCATTAACTTTGTATCTATTGGTATCCATACCAAGGGAACCTCCCACCTCTCACATGGGTTAGGGTCGTCAAGGTTCACATAGAAGAACCTATTCTTCCAACCATGGGTCGAAGATGGCAAACCGACTATGAACTTCATATCCAGACGCTGGCTAAAGTAAACCCAGCTATCAGAGCAATTCCTACTGAGATGACAACACCTGCGGAACACATCCAATGTAGGATCTCTTTCCAGCTTCTTCTATGTACATGAAGCCAACTATGGTCCTCCATGAGTTCAGGACCACTTGAGATGGAGCTAGCCCATAGAAGCGCAACACCTCCTCCACGAAAGGATGAATGGAAAACCTAAACCCGGCCCTAAGAGAATCCTTGTAAATGCACACATCTGCATTGTCGTTGGGAACGCGATCGCCTGCTTTCGCCGGTCGCAAGCCGAACCGCCCAAGGATACAGAACCTGTCTCTAATAAAGTCTAACTTGGGCCCCGCCAGCATACTGGATTCTTTAAGAGCCGCCTTGTGTTGTTTTACTTCAGCATCCATTTGTGCCTCCGCAATAACATCTACAATTCTATCTAGCACAGACAAACTGGAAGTCCCCTGTACACGACTTCTCAATTCTACATCGGAATCGTGATCCACTCCCTCATCAGAAGGAAACGCTAACGGATCAGGAACCGCACCTAAGTTTAAGATGGGATCGTCATCAACAATGGCTACCTCCTCATCGCTATCAACTACGTAAGGACTGGGAATCCTCCTTCGAGGACTCTGACCAGCCATGGCCTGGCCGCTAAGACCCCTAGAGGTAGATCTAGTCCTCTCGGAAGAGCTACTTCCGGAATCACTACTGGAAGAAGAAGAAGACTCTCCCGAGGACGAACCAGATCTGGACTCGACTCGGGTACTAGAACTACTACTACTACCAGACATGAACGGAAAAATCAGAAATGAAGGGAGCTGAAGAGATTACCGATCATAAAGTTGAAAGCCCCGAACTCAAGGGGAACATACACAGCCGATACGAACAGAGAGAAAAGGGAGCAGGAGAGGGGACAAGAGGAAGCCAGAAATGAAAATGGAAGAAAAAGCCATCTCCTTTTGTAGATGACCCAAAAGCTGGCGACCATTCGCATTCCCTAATGCCACCTTGACACGTGTCTCACAAAGATAGAGGCCATTAATGGCTGGCTCGGTTTAGGAGGAATCACGTCGTTTCGCCTCCCCCATGCAGAAAAAGACAAAAAACTACTAAGCAAAGTAGTTTGTCTGGAACCCTTCAAAGAATCTCATCGTCGTTGGCTGATCCCAATATGGGGCAAAGCAACAAAACGACAACAATCTGATCGTCGTTGGCCGATCCCAATATGGGGCAAAGCCATAAAACGATAACAATCTTATCGTCGTTGGCCGATCCCAATATGAGGCAAAGCCACAAAACGATAAAATTTTGTTCATCCGTGGCCGATCCGGATATCGCGCAAACAAAATTCGGATCATCCGTGGTCGATCCGGACATCACGCAGACAAAGTCGGATCATTCGTGGCCGATCCGGATATCGTGCAAACAAAATGGGATCGTCCAAGGCCAATCACGATATGGCGCAAAGCCACAAAAGGGCAAGTTGTGATCTTCCAAGGCCGATCACGATATGGCGCAGAGTCGCAAAAAGACAAAATTCGGATCATTCGTGGCCGATCCGGGCATCACGCAGACAAATCCGGATTTTCTGAGGCCGATCCGGATACGGAGCAAAGCCAGAAAAGACAAAATCTGGACTGTATGAGGCCGATCCAAATTTGGCGAGGAACCAAAAACGATCGTCGAATCCCAACCACACGATCAAACAATGGGTGCTGCTTTTAATCTATGCCTCATGGGTGGAACCAATCATATACAACGAGGATAAACTCACAAACCTCGCAGCTACAACACTCCTACACAAGGTGTACGTAATCAGAACCGTTCACTGAACCTGAGGTGAATGCCCCCTTATTGGTATTAACTACCCTTTACAGGTTCAAAAAGGAACCAAAGGGCCGACTTACACTTCCCCCTAGTGGCCGATCCAAACACGGTACGCCAAAAATTCAGAATTTAGATCGTCTCAAGACGATCCAAATATAGCGCAAAAAGATCTCTACATGGCTTCAATGCCTTAAATAATGGGATTTTCAAGTGCCGATCCAATTTGGCACCACACCACAAAACTTCAAAATTTTGGGATAGTATATGGCAGATCTCCACATGGCCTAAATGCCTTAAAGAATGAAATTTGAATCGGGCAAAGCCAACCCCTATGGCATTATCCCATAAAAATTCGGGCATTAGGATAATCCAAATCCGATCCATAGACAACACAACGCCATAGAGCTCAAAATTTTGGGATAGTCTGTGTCACAAACGGCAAAATTTTAGATTTGGATCGTATAGAGCCTATCCATATATAATGTAATACCACAAAAGACAAAAAATTAGAATTGCCGATGCTAATATGGCTTACATGCCTCAAAAATCGAGATTTGGGTGATGTTAATATGACTTACACGCCTCAAAAATCGAGATTTGGGTCTTATAACACCGATCTCAATATAGCCTGAATGCCTTGTAGAAAACAAGACTAGGATCATGGGAACCCGATCCAAACAATGCATACGCTAAAGTCGAAAAAGTGGCGATCGGCCCTAGCCGACCACAATGTCTGACAAGCAATAATATGGGATTTGGATCAGCCCTAGCCGATCCTAATATGGCAACCAAAATGCGCTAAAGACAATCTTAAAGGCCGGTACTCAGACTTCCCCAGGCCATAAATACGGCCTAAGTAACTGTGGGGCATCTGATGGGACCCAGAATTGATCATTCAATCAGGAAGTGACATGTGTCATCTGACGATATACCTTAATTACCCCCGCTACAAGGGAATAATTAAAAGTCAAATCCAAAAAGATAAAGGAAACATTCATACTCCACCCAATCACAGGGCGACACCTATCCAAAGGGTAAAGAGGTAAATCAGCCATAACCACCTACTATAAAAAGCCACGAAAGGTTCAAAGGTAAGGGTCCAGAACCCGAGAAATCACGATTCATTACTATTATTGTCTTGAGACGACCAGATCAGCGTTCATCCCTCTCTCTAATTAGAACCCGATCAGGTTTGCTCATCTTGAACTGCCACATCACATTGACTGTTTTTTACCACAACATACATTGATGAAAAAAAAAAATCTCAAGACGAGTGTAAAAGTATAAGGGTTTTGTTAACGAGTGCCCCCTGCATTGAAAACTTAGATCGGCAATAAATTTACACAAAATTTAAGAGTTTTACATAGTTTTTGAGTCTTTTTTTCTCAAAGAATGTGTAGATTTAGGTTTTCAATGCATTCGTTAACAAAACCCAAAGTATAAGGGGCCGTTTGGATACACGGATTTTAGAATCCGGAATCCGTCTTTTTGACTTCTCGCCCTTCTTTCCGTTAGCAAGAGAGCAGCAGATCCTCCTATATTTTCAGGTTTTAGAAATCTCAGGATGTGGGAGATTTTTAAAAACTGAATTTCTCACTTAAAGTCTAAGAAACGTTGTCAGGACAGCAGACATCGGCTTGATCATGAACAATCTTTTACACTGTTTTCAAACTAAAAAACCTGGATTCTAAAATCCGCGTATCCAAATGGCCCCTAAAAGTATGTGTAAAATCATGTTCACGAGGGCCATTAAATGATGCTTAACAAGTGCCCTAAGCAAAACCCTTATTATAATAGCACGAAAGTAAAATAAAGAAATAATAAGTAGTGCAGAAATCAGCCCTCCATAAATAAATAGGGTCGATTTCTTTATTTTTCACATACCAAGTTTGGATTGCAAGAATAACATTTCGGATGAAAAATTTATCTTGGAATTTTTTACTTCCGATGTTGTAGAGGGAAATGAAATGACATGGTTAAGTTAAAAAAAATGCCTCGTAGAAACAAAGGTCTTCTCTACTTCTCCACTTCTACCTAGAGTTGTTGTGTGAAAAGAGTTGGACATATGAGAAATATTTTTCCTTTCCAAACTTTTCCAGACTTTTGTCTCCATTAACCAGGTGGCTGATCTTGAAAACCATCTGCAATGAACCCTAGCAAATCCCTAGAAAATTTTTTCCTTTCCAAACGTTTCCAGAAAATGCCTACAACCCAATATAGAATACCCGAACATCCCACAATCCTGCAAATTTTCTTCCTTGGGCTCTCGACAGCATCAGAGATAGAAAGGTATTCCCAAAACTCTTTCGTCTCTCTATTTTTCATTCTTTCTAAACTATAAACGCACACCATCATCAACAATCATCATGGTTTTCATAAAATTGTTAGACAACAGAACCCTAGCTCTCTACCTAAACCCTAACTCTACCACCCTCCAAACCCTAAAACTCACCATCCAAGAAAAATCAGGCATTCCCATTCCGATCCAGAACCTCTTCTTCTCATCCAGGCACTTGATTTCCAATTCTACTACTCCCATCTCCGATTTCGGAATCAGCCCCAATTCAACCCTAACTCTCCAAATCCCCTTATTAGGAGGTATGCAAGCCCCTATTCCCCCAAAGCCGCGCCTCGAATTCCTCAGCACAAAACCCCCTCCTAACTATGTAGCGGGTCTCGGCCGAGGTGCGACCGGGTTCACCACCCGATCTGATATCGGTCCCGCAAGGGCTGCCCCTGATCTCCCTGACCGCGGTGCCACCACCATTGGGGGTGGCACCGGCGGTGGCCCCGCCAGTATCGGCCGGGGCAGGGGGAAAGGTGGCCCTGAGGAGGAAGAGGAAGAAGCTGATGAGAAGGGATATGATGAGAACCAGAAGTTTGATGAGTTTGAAGGAAATGATGTGGGTCTCTTTGCTTCTGCGGAGTATGATGAGGATGATAGGGAAGCGGATGCGGTGTGGGAGAATATCGATAAGAGGATGGATTCGAGGAGGAAGGATCGAAGAGAGGCGAGGTTGAAGCAAGAGATTGAGAAGTATAGGGCATCGAATCCGAAAATCACGGAGCAGTTTGCGGATTTGAAGAGGAAGTTGTATTCTATGTCGGCGCAGGAATGGGATGGTATTCCGGAAATTGGGGATTATTCGATGAGGAATAAGAAGAAGAGATTTGAGAGCTTTGTGCCTGTGCCTGATACGCTATTGGAGAAGGCTAGACAGGAGCAGGAGCATGTGACTGCATTGGATCCGAAGAGTCGGGCTGCTGGTGGGACCGAGACACCGTGGGCCCAGACGTCCGTCACGGATTTGACTGCGGTCGGGGAAGGGAGAGGAACTGTTCTATCTTTGAAGTTGGATAGGTTATCAGACTCTGTGTCGGGGTTAACCGTGGTCGATCCTAAGGGGTACCTTACTGACCTCAAGAGTATGAAGATTACGAGCGACGCAGAGATTTCTGATATCAAGAAGGCGAGATTGTTGCTTAAATCGGTCACCCAGACAAACCCAAAACACCCGCCGGGTTGGATTGCGGCTGCGAGGTTGGAGGAAGTTGCGGGGAAGATCCAAGCATCGAGGCAATTGATACAGAAAGGGTGTGAGGAGTGCCCTAAGAATGACGATGTTTGGTTGGAGGCGTGTCGGTTGGCGAGTCCTGATGAAGCTAAGGCAGTGATAGCGAAGGGGGTGAAGGCGATCCCTAATTCGGTGAAGCTTTGGATGCAAGCTGCGAGGCTTGAGCATGATGACTTGAACAAGAGCCGTGTCTTGAGGAAGGGGCTCGAACACATCCCCGATTCTGTAAGGCTTTGGAAGGCGGTTGTGGAACTCGCCAATGAGGAGGATGCGAGGCTCTTGCTTCAACGGGCCGTGGAATGCTGTCCCTTGCATGTTGAGCTTTGGCTTGCGCTTGCGAGGCTCGAAACATATGATCAAGGGAAGAAGGTTCTTAACAAGGCGAGAGAGAAGCTCCAGAAAGAGCCAGCAATTTGGATTACAGCAGCTAAGCTTGAAGAGGCTAATGGTAATACTGCCACTGTTGGGAAGATTATTGATAGGGCTATTCGATCTCTGCAGAGAGAAGGCTTAGAGATTGATAGGGAAGCTTGGATGAAGGAGGCAGAGGCGGCCGAACGAGCTGGATCAGTTGTTACGTGTCAGGCTATAATCCATCATACGATTGGTATTGCGGTGGAAGAAGAAGATCGAAAGAGGACGTGGGTTGCGGATGCAGAGGAATGCAAGAAGAGAGGGTCTATTGAGACTGCTCGAGCCATCTATGCTCACGCACTTACTGTATTCCTAACCAAGAAGAGTATATGGCTCAAGGCAGCTCAGCTCGAGAAGAGCCATGGCACACGGGGGTCTCTCGATGCTCTGCTCCGGAAAGCCGTTACTTACCGGCCAGAGGCCGAAGTGCTATGGTTGATGGGTGCCAAAGAAAAGTGGCTTGCTGGAGATGTCCCTGCTGCCCGAGCAATTCTACAAGAAGCATATGCCGCAATTCCTAATTCTGAGGAAATTTGGCTTGCTGCATTCAAACTCGAATTCGAGAATCATGAGCCCAAGAGAGCAAGGATGCTTCTTGCAAAAGCCCGAGAAAGAGGAGGCACGGAGAGGGTGTGGATGAAATCAGCCATCGTCGAGAGAGAGCTGGGAGATGTTTCGGAGGAGAGGAGATTGCTTGAGGAGGGGCTGAAACTATTCCCCTCATTTTTCAAACTGTGGCTGATGCTTGGCCAGCTATTGCACCGGCTCGGCCGCTTAGAGCAAGCTAAAGAAGCTTACGAATCAGGTCTGAAGCATTGCCCTGCTTCAATTCCCCTTTGGCTATCACTTGCGAATTTAGAGGAGAAGACGAGTGGGCTGAGCAAAGCTCGAGCAGTTCTCACCATGGCCAGGAAGAGGAATCCTCAGAACCCAGAACTCTGGCTTGCCGCGGTTCGGGCCGAATCCAGGAATGGGAACAAGAAGGAAGCGGATATCTTGATCTCAAAGGCATTGCAGGAATGCCCGACAAGTGGGATTCTGTGGGCATCATCGATTGAGATGGTTCCACGCCCGTACTGTAAATCCAAAAGCATGGATGCACACAAGCGATGCGATCAGGACCCTCATGTATTTGCGGCTGTGGCAAAGCTTTTCTGGCAGGACCGGAAGGTGGATAAGGCAAGGAATTGGTTTAACAGAGCGGTGACTCTCGCTCCCGACACCGGAGATTTCTGGACTTTGTATTACAAGTTTGAACTCCAGCATGGGAGTGAGGAGCAACAAAAGGATGTCCTGAAGAGATGTGTTGCTGCTGAACCAAAGCATGGTGAGAGATGGACAACAATTTCTAAGGCAGTAGAGAATTCTCACCAACCAGTAGAAACCATTCTAAAGAAAGCTGTGGTTGCTTTGGGTAAGGAGGAAAGTGCCGCTATTGGTGCCGAGAGTAACAAATCTTAGAACTTCAACTTTCCCAATGTATGGTCAGCTCTCTTGGACTCTAATCTACACTTGAAATGAATATTTTTCTTCTCGATGTATGGTCAGCTCTCTTGGACTCTAATCTACAGTTGAAATGAACATTTTTCTATAACTATGGTCATCTCTCTTGGACTCTAATCTACACTTGAAATGAACATTTTTCTGTACTACTTCACCCCCTCCAAGGAAAGATAGACTATACTTTTTTTGAATGTTATTATTAATTAGTAATTAAAGTAACTCATAATATATGCCTCTGACATTTTTATTGAATTTTTTAGTGGCGATGTTTATGGACTGTTTTTCAATTTCTTGTCCATTTACATTTTTACCAGTACCAGTTACATTTGAGTGTGGATATGGAATGTGATTAAAATGATATATAGTTGATGCAGTCACCAGTATTTCAAAATGCGGATGCTGGCCAGAACGCGGCCGACGTAATCCTTGTCGAATCTGCATCGGCACGGTGTGATTGAGTACTTGGTTGATGCAGCCGAGTACGCATTTGATGGGTTCACAACCCGGGAGAACTAAAGGACTTTTGATTGACTTAGTAGGGCATACACAGACTTGGACAAGAACTCGATCAAGGGAAAAGGGAGTCAACTATGACACGGGGTTTTTTTAAAATTACGGTCCTAACAATTGATAGATGGCTTGTTCAAGTCACCTCCACCCCAGACAATTTCTATTTGCATGGAGAAGGAAGTTCGGATGTTGCAATACTCTCAGGAAAGCAGAATCATATGGATCTGTCTTACTTTTGAATTGATCATTCACTTTGTTTATGTAGGCTTCTGCTTTTATTGTAGTTACTTTCTCATCTGGTAAAAGTTAACTTGAAGCCTGTTTTTGCAATGTGACCTTACATTTAAGAGGAGAAGATCATACAATTTGAGATTCAAATGAGCTTTCACTAGTTATTTTGAGGTAATTATTGACTATTTAGGTTGTGGAAATTTTCATTTTGGGCTTGTAGGCTACCCTTCTTATTATTAAAAGCCAAATATCATATCACAAAAAATTGAAGATTGCAATTCCTTTATTCTTAACAAAGAACTGAGTTCCATCTTCATTTTTGGACAAGCCTAACGGGTCTGTTCTCCATGGGGATAGCAAAGCCAGTTTCTATCTTATCCTTCGATAGACTCGCTGCCCTCTGTTCCCACCTTCGGTAAAATATCACTGGAACAAATTGGTCTGCATCAGACGCAATAATTTCAAGACATACTTATCCAAATACGTTTTGAAAAAGAAACTTATCGAAGATTGGTCAATATTGGGCAAGATAATTTCAAGATAAAATTATTCAAATACGTTTAAAAAAAGATAAACTCATCCATTCAAGATAGTCAATCCTAGGAACAGGTTATTCAAGGATTTCTATCCCTTTGGTGAAACATGCCCATGAAAATATGCATGAAACAATCAAGTAATTTCCTTTCTCAAAAAAAAACAATCAAGTAATTGCTGAAAATAACATATAGATTATTAGAATTTATAGACGCAAACATAAAAACACATACAAACAGACACACACAGGCACTCACATACACAACACGCATGCATACACACGCACTCACGACTGACAAAGATACAAAAACCAATATAGACAATCACATATAGACACACACCCACACACAAACACTCGCACACATACAGACACGCCCACATCCACGTTCAAACACTCGCACACATACATAAACACAGACACACCTGCACGCACACAGAAATGCACACACAAACACGTACACACATACATATACACACGCTCAGACATGTACTCACACACACCCGCGTTCGCGCGCGCGTCCACACACACACACACACACACACACACAAACACAGACACACACAAATACAGACACAGACACACAGACACAAACAAAAAGACACACTCATAATGACATGTGCGTGCGCAAACACACACACAGACAAAAACATGCAGAGAGAGAGAGAGAGAGAGAGAGAGAGAGAGAGAGAGAGCATGGTTTAAAATTTCGACCGAAATTTCGGATTTCGGTGGGGACCGAAACCGGTTTTTGTCGAAATTAAGTATTTCGCCATTTACCAAATTTCGGCCGAAATTTCGAGAAAATGCATTTTTTATTTTTAAAAAAAAAAGTTACAAAATTTCGGAATTTTGGTCCGGAATTTCGAATGAGAGTACCAAATTTCGACCGAAATTTCGGTTTTCCGGGAGTCCGAAACGGTTACCGAAACCGAAATTTTAAACCGAGAGAGAGAGAGAGAGAGAGAGAGATGCACTCACACATACAAACACGCATACACATACAGACAATCCAACATGCACACATAGTAGCTAGAGAGAGAGATGCACTCACACATACAAACATGCATACACATACAGACAATCCAACACGCACACATAGTAGCTAGGGAATTCTTCAAAGCAGGTAGGAAACTCTCTCAAAATTGAAAATTAATGTGCCATTTGAGCCTAAATGCCCTTTCAGGTTTCAAATTGAAGAACTTGAAACTTCAGAGGTAAGAACTGAACTGATAGAGAAGTCTCCACTTCGAAAGAACTTGGTAGTCAATTCATAAACCAGCAAAGCAGATAAAATCCAACTACAATTTACTGGAAAGAATGCATCAGAAAATGAGTGAATTTCAATTGTAGAAGACACTCAAGTTGCAAAAAGTTCAATGAAACCACATGTAGATTGAAGACTTCCATTCAAAAGAAAACTAGGATGGCAGCAGCACTCTGTAGGTTCAAAAAGACTTGACGATTTGACCTCTTGTGGCAGCAGATTTCTATTGGTGAGCTGCTAGTTCAAATGTATTTTATCTCAGCTAATTTGAATGAATTTCCTTCCTTGTAGTTTTTTACTCAACTTCCTCAACAGAGAGGACATGAGTTTTTTCCTACTTTGTCCAAAATTTTAATTCCTTTAATACCTTAGTAATGATAATCGTGAATACCAATTCAACGGTACAATGTATAAGGCTTGATCCTTTTCCTTAGATCATGTTTCTTAAGGGCCTGTTCAGTTGCGCCGATCTAGCAGAAAGGAAACGGATTTGGGCGCCGTTTCCGCGGAATGTGCGTTAAAATGGCTATTTTGTTGCAGGGATTTGGAAAGCGTTGGTACCACGTGGAATCCGACTAGTGTGATGTGTCAAGCAACTTTCCCCGCATCAAAGTCCGACTAAAAACATCGGATTTAAAAAAGAATCCGAGGGAATCGGGCACGCGAGCGCAAAAAAAAAAACCCTTCTTTCTTCTGTTCTAGGGCAACAAACAAACCCTTCTTTCTTCCGCTCGTCTTCCTCATCGACGACCTGGTTCGTCTCCGGCGAGGCTTCTTCTCCGGCGAAAAATTTCCACCCCACGAGGTAAGTTTCTTTGGAGGCGAGCCTTCTTCTCTCGCCTCTTTCTCTCTCTTTTTTTTTCTTGGATCTTAGGAGAATGCTTGGATCTATGTTCATTGTCTTTGAGCTATGTTTTTCCTTCTTAAATCTATGAGTATGCTTCGTCCTTCTCGTTTCTTTCTCTCTCCGTGGGCTTTTTTTTTACTATTCTTGGGTCTCATGTGTATTCTTTTTTTTAAATCTATGTGTATGCTTTTTTTTTACTTTCTCTCTTCGAACCATGTTTCTATGGCTTTGATTGGGGGTTTCGGTCGGGGGTTTGCGGTTGGATCTCTGTATGCCGAGTATATTTTAGATTGGGGTTTGCAGTTGTGTATGCCGGTTGGCTCTCTGTGTATGCGGTTGGGTTTCGAGTGTTTTTTTTTCTCAGATTTTTACGGATTGCCGATTGGGGTCTGTTTGCGTTGGGGCAAAAGATACCGTTCGTGGGGTAAAAGATGGGTTGGGAACTATGATGAAAGGGGTTTGGGGTCTGTTTTGTTGGGGTAAAAGATGAAATGGGGTTTTTACAGATTTCTACAGATTTTTACTTGTTTCTTTTCCGTTTCCTGGGAACTGACAACTGAATGCACACACCTGCAGCTTTCTTAGCCTTTTCTTTTCCTTTTTTTTTCCGACACTGCCACGTCATTTCCGTTTCTTTTCCGTTTCCGCTGCGCAACTGAACAGACCCTAAGAGTAAGAGAATTTCAGCAGATACAACTTTATGACTTGAATTTTCAACTTAAGGATTCCAATTCTGGGAGAATTACAAATGAGGCTTTAGCTCAGAATCGTTAAAGCTCACTGTCACTGCCATTTTCATCTGAAGCTCGAAGAGACTCAGGTCTGAGTATTTCTTAAACAGAGCTAAGCTATTGCTTTCAATTGTTTAACACCTGAATTCAAGAGAACTAAATCCATTCAATAACCATAGCTAAAGACGATAATTCCAGCAACAATTACTCAAGGACCCACCAGTAAGGAACAAATCTGAACACTAGAAACCGATCCTTACATGTAATCTCTATGAAGGATCAATCAATATGAATTTTCAAGAAGAACAGAAACCTCATTTAATGGAGAGCAGTAGGAAGAATTTGAAAACGAATTTCCACAGAACAATCTTCAACAGCTAGCACAATAGTCAAGTGCAGTAACAGATCTGCTTACATGTTTTCATTTTCCTTCCTACTTTTCCATAGATTGTTGAAGAATTAATGCATGCAATCAGAAAGACCGGATCTACTTATAGAGATGGAATTTTTACATAAAATTCAAACGTAAACCACCACAGATTGTTGATCATGGGTGCAGGTGAAAGTGTCAAGAAGAATAAAATTGAAGATGAAATCTGCAAAGGCTTATGAAAATGTCAATATTCCAGCATCAAAATCTTGCAACCTTGAAGATTGTGAGTGGAAATTTGATGAAAGTTGCAAGGAAATAATCAACAACAGTGAGCTGAGATGCATGAACGGGAACAGAAATTGGCTTGCATTTCGTTCATGTAATTTTCGATTCAACGATTGTGTGGTCTTGGCAAGGAGATGCCAAAATGAGGAACATGCTTTGAACCTTGATTCACAAGGCAAATTTACAGCTGAATAGCAACATAAAGCTGAGATTTTAGCTTTAAAACCTCCATGTTCTGAGTGTCTAACCAACCAAAACAAAAGTTTGCTCCATTGGTTCGAGTTTGCAAATTAGGGGTAAAGCTGCGTACATCTAGCCCTCCCCAAACCCTGCCACTAGGCCGCCCTTTTTTGGTTGGGTGGGTAAGCTGAGTTTACAAAGCAGGGGTAAGGCTGCGTACATCTAGCCTTCCCCAAACTCTGCAATGGCAGGAGCTTCGTGGGTAAGGCTGCGTACATCTAGCCTTTCCCAAACTCTGCAATGGCAGGAGCTTCGTGGGTAAGGCTGCGTACATCTAGCCTTCCCCAAACTCTGCAATGGCAGGAGCTTCGTGCACTGGGCTGCTCTTTTTTGGTTGCGTGGGTAAGCTGGGATCGAACACCTGACCTCAGGGTGAAAGAACAAAGTCTCCCATTATTTATTGTTCATAATTATTTAGGGGTGATGATAAATTCGCACCCCCTTTATGCATCGCTTGGAGGATTGCCAGAGCCATTTCCCATTGCCTTAACACCTTGTAGAGATCACATCCTGCACAGCTGGATGGAGGATACCCGCCAAGGATTTCGTTGGAGAAACTTATCTGTTGGCGAGGTCGATCGGGTTTGTGGTTAGATGCCTAGCAGATACGACGACTCCGCTATGATGTGTCACTGCTTGTGTAGCAGCTCTTTACTCGATGGAGTTGAGTTCTTCCCACCCGAGGAGAATTCCGTTGGATCTTGATTGTTATTCGATACATTGATTATTCCTTCGCTTTATTTGAGACATTTGCTTATTTATTATTAGTATTTTGATCCTAGATGTGGGTGATTGTGCACATCATCTAGGGCCCACTCATGCACACACCACTTTTCTCTTTTATTTCTTTAGTTGGCCTATTATTCCCATCTTACCCTTCTATTGTCTTTGATTGTTTTTTAGTTGAGGGGGGTAGTAGTCCTTTGGCATCCATATATGTCACTCAAGTGACTTAAGTGAAAGAAAGAAGACTATTGGTTGAGAAGAAGCACACCACAATGAATTATTATATAAAGAGAGTATGGAGAAGACAACCCTATTTTTTGAAGATTTGATAAAGAGGGCCGCCATCCCCTTCTCGACACCTAGAGCGTCTCCTCTCCTCCCCCTCCCCCCCTTATCACATAAGTCTCTCTCTCTCTCTCTCTCTCTCTCTCTCTCTCTCTCTCTCTGATGGGTAAGTTGGGGTTAGGTAGGACCCCGGCCAGAATGTATTAATTAAAAGAAGAGGTCTACAGAAGATATAAAAAAAAAGAGAGAAGACAAACCCAACAAGGGGAGGCACCAAGGCCTAAACAAAAAGGACATCACAAGGGGCCCAAGCCCAAAATACAAAAGACCATACCCTAAAGACCCAAGAGGAAACATAGAGTGCTCCCTAAGATTGCTTGGGCATGAAAGGGAGCCTGCAAGAAGGCCTTCCCCTCTCCTTCTTCTTCTTCTCTCTTTCTTTCTTTCTTCTTTCTTTATCCCCTAACGTCCACCATCTCTCTCTTTATCTCCCTCATTCAATCTCTCTCACATTCTCTCTCATTTCTCACATTTCTTTGTTTCTTCTCCCCACTCCTTATTTCTCTTCATCTTTCTCGTGGCATCCCTTCATCCTTTTCTTGATTTCTCATCTCTTTTCTCTTTTTTTCTACTTCTTTCTCTTCTTCTACTTCGTTCTTCTGATCTTTTCTTCTTTTCGTTGCTCTCTTTACCTGTCTTCTTCTTCTTGTTTCCCCCCCTTCTTTCTTCCCCATTTCACACATTCTTTTGGGGGTTGCTTCTGCCCCGTGTATGGATCGAGCCGGTGAACTTCTCCATGACTATTCTTGAGGCCTATCTCACACGATTCTAAGGTGAAAGGGCTGCTACAACCTCGGTGAGATTTTTCCGTGTTATTTCAACCCCAATCCCTTGTTTTAGTTAGCCTTTCATTCACCCTAAGATTATTCCCATCTCTATATTACTTGTCTAGAGTTATTTCCCTACACCCGTTAGTTTAGTATTTGGGCCCTAGATACTCTCCTTTATTGCAGACTGATTTATGCAGCATTTTGTCACTTATTTAGGACCTATTAATTGCTTTCTTTTAATATTAGTGATGGATGCATGCTATTTTGTTTGGCGTAGAATCTCTCATTGGTGGTTTGTTTTTTTGTTTTTTAACACTAGGGGCCCGTTTGGATACCTCATGCATTTGTATTTTGATTTGGATTTGAGTTTTGGATACAAAACACATCAATCATCTTCATGATCATGTTTTGAGAGAGATAGAGAGAGAGGGATGTCTCGCTGCTGCTGGAGCAACGTCGAGGAGCAGCGATGGTGATGGAAGTTGCCACAAATATTGATTTCCAAATAATGTCTCGCAAAAAAGATTTGAAAATCAAAAATTTTTGCAGTGTTGTAGCTGATTTGGAAATCTAAGGATCTGATCCAGTTCAAAATATCAACTAAATCCAAATCTAAATCTTGCTGGTATCCAAACGGCCCCATAGATACGTGGATTTTAGAATCCAGGTTTTTAGTTTGAAAACAGTGTAAAAGAGGGTTCACAATCAAGCTGTTGCATGCTGTGCTGGCAGCGTTTCTTGGATTTTAAGTAAGAAATTCAGATTTTAAAAATCTTTCCTGCATCCTGTCTAAAACCTGAAAATATTGGAGGATCTGCTACTCTCTTGCTGACGGAAAGAAGGACGAGAAGTAAAAAACGACGGCTGGTCCGCTTCTTCTCGTCTCTTAGCTACAAGTTTGAAGATATCCTGGATTCTACAATCCGCTTATCCAAACGGCCCTTACTCTCATTAATTTTCTATCACTACCATTTAATTTGTTTTCTATTTGGGAATATTGTTTGGCTACATAACTGTGAAGATTCATGTCCCATGAACTCCTAGAGTTCTCGTAGTTAACTACGAGCCTCTGCACCAGACGAGAACAAATTGAGGGCTTCGAGAAAGAAGAATTGATTAAGGGGAGGGGGGGGGGGGAATGGAAGAAAAAATCTTCTGAAGTTATCACATATTGCCTTTGTTCTACAGAGAGAGGGGAGGGACCCCTATAAGAGAGGAGAACGATCTACGAGTCTTCAAGGGTTCAGATGCAAAAACAAGGCCCCTATTTTGGCGCCATTTATCATAAAGGGGGTGCGAATTTATCATCACCCCTAAATAATTATGAACAATAAATAATGGGAGATGATTTTCACCGAGCCAAATGTCACTCTAGAGTCACAAATCCGAGCCAAATGTCACTCTAGAGTCAGAAATGTGAGAAATGGGCCGAACTGGTTGGATTTTCCTAACATGTGAAATAACCAATTGCTCCAAAAACTTAATCTATTAAAGATAGTGTTATTTAATCATTTATACTTCAACACCCACCCCCCCACCCCGCACCCCCCCCCCCCCCCCCCCCCCCCCCCAAAATGTATGGCACCTCTTTTATAGGTTGGTGGTAAACATGGCACATGTGGCCCCTCTTTTTAGGTTGGCCTTACACTTGATTTTCACTCCCCTACAATAGGCATGCGCCCCTATAATGTGATTTGACGTGAACAGTAGGTGACTTTAATGCTTTTTGATGTAAAATCATATTAAAAGGGGGGCACATGTGTACTGCAGAGGGAGTGAAAATGAGGAAAATTATTGTGCGCTCGAGCGCATTTAAGCTTATATGCGCTCGAGGGCCCAAACACATGGGTCCCACATTTTTTGTGGTGATCCAAACCATTCATTTGCAAGGCCCTTACATAGATAGGGTGCGTACAAAAAAACAGCTCCATAGAATCATCCTAACCGATCCAAAACTGGAGGGCAAAATGGGCAGATTTGTCGACAAACAGTGTCTGCTCATTTTGCTCTCCACTTTTGGATGGGTTAGGATGATTCTATGGAGCTGATTTTTTGTACGCACCCTATTTATGTAAGGGCCTTTCAAATGAGAGAGAGATGAATGGGCGTACAAAGACCTAAAGGTGGTACAATGGAAGGACCACCCTTGATATTTGAACGAGAAAAACACGGGATGAAGATAAAGATTGCAAACTATTATAATTTTCGAGTAGCTTTGGACTTTACATCAAAACACGCATGAATCTTCAAAATGGGGAGGAAGAAAGACCCTATTGCCCTTTTTGACACCATCAGAGCCCAGATAACCTCCTCGGATTTGTTGCACAAGACTACACCTCAATATTGGCTCGCCTCTATAACGTTGCAAGTAGGGGTGCAACTCGGGTCGGGTTTTGAAGAACCCTACCCTACCCGAGAAATATCTCGGGTCGAGTTGGGTTTTTTTTTTCGGAAAACCCACGATTCGCAAACCCGGCCCTACCCATGATAATTCTCGGGTTGGGTCAGGTTTTTTCACGTTGACGCATTGTAGAAAAAAAAAAAATCTTCACACCAAAGTCTCTAAATTTATTTAATCAAGTGTATATATTTAAGAAGGAAACTATATTTCCACATCACAAACATGATCACCTCAATGAAAACAATTATATCAATATATTGGAAAACAATTTGCTATGTTATTCAAGAGATAATTAAAAATGTCATAGTACACCTACATAAGTCGGGTCGGGTTTCGGGTTTTTTTTCTTTAAACTTGACCCTACCCAAGATTGAGTTGGATTTTTAAACTAAAACCTGACCCTACGCAAGACCCATGATTTCTAAACCCGACCCATGCTATTTTCGGGTCGGGTCGGGTCGATGCGGCTCGGGTAAAACCCGACCCAAGTTGCACCCCTAGTTGCAAGAGAGAGACGTTGCCGTTCATATAGTGGGGAAAACGCTGGTTCTACTACCTTAATAAACGATGGTTCGATTAGTAGATATGAAGATTCAAGCGGGAAAAACATTGGCGGTATATTGAATAACCTTGCCGTTTTTTATTGGGGCGATCGACCAACTCAATCAATAATGGTTTGATGAGTGGATATAACGGTTCAAGTGGGAAAAACACTGGCGGTATATTTAATGGTTCGATCCATCCAATTTAATGGTTCGATCCATCCATCGGAATGTGTGTTATATTATACATGAATTGATGGTCACTTTTTAGAAGTACGCAGAGAGAAAATTGATTCAGAAGCTTAAGAGACAAAGCACTGGCCTACTCAATTTCATTTGTACCATTATTAATGTACAATGATGGCGAATTCATGTTGGCTTCATGAATTACTTGGGATAGATTGGTAGGCATTTTTGCAATTTGATTCTTCTAAAGATTTAACATATCGATTTGAATGCCTGATAATCATGAATTACAGAGCCTTAGCTGTGTGGAAACAAAGCCCCTAAGTGGAATCAATACATTCTGCCATAAAATTCTGTTAATTGCAATTATACTGAGTAGAGAAACATACAATTCTTTTTTTTTTTAATGGAACTCCCGATTTTGTTTCTCAAGGAACAACCACAGTGTAAACCTGATAAATTTGGAGGAGATTCTATTTTATCTTTTTCCTCTCATTAGTGCTTTTTTCTTTTTGGCTCTTATCACTGATCTTACTAGGAAATTATACATCAAACCTGAAATATCAATAGGTGATACTGCAAATTACATTCCAAAAAGGTTAAAGGAAAAGATTAGTTTTTGAACAATCATGGGAAAGCAGTAATGGTGTGGAAGGACCCCAAGGCTCTACTTGTTTTGGATTTTGAGAGTCAGTCCAAAACTGTATATTGGACTCAAAATTAAGTTTAATTTAGTCCAACAATCAGTTTTGGACTCACAATCCGAAACAAACAGGTCCTAAATAAACCACACCCATATCACTTCCCCTGAAATCATTGAAAGCAAAATAAATTAAAGAAGTGAAAAATAGTGAGACAGTAAATTTTTTCTAGAAAATATACCCAAAAACAATCATGCCAAACAGACAAGCCCAAACATCCAATGAGATGACCTCTCATCAAAGAAGGGCTTAGGGTTGACCTATTTTCTCACACAACTTTTAGGCTGGCACCATCAACAATGTGCTAGGACAGTGAATTTTCATTGATCACTTCAACATTGGATACACCACATAAAAGATTAAAGTAACTTCATGCATGGACTAATTTCTGAGGTTCATCCAACCAAACAAGGAAGGCACCACTGCAATGTTTAACCACAAGTATATGCATGTTAAGGTTTACTATGAATTTATTTACCCTAGTCTCCTCAGACTGAATCTCTGAGAACTTCCAGCTCCTGCCACTCGATCCCTACGATGGCACCACCGACCCAGTGGAGCACCTCCGATCTTTCAAGGCCTTCATGCTGTTCGACAGCATGGTAGACACAATGTTATGCTGAGCTTTTCCTGCCACTCTCAGAGGAGCCACACGTGTGACTCATTTCGACGAACTCCATCAACACTTTCCGACAGCTTGGGCATGAATCTGTGACTCATTTGCCAATTCCCGCCCAGAGAAAATGCAGTCCGTAAAAGTATTGAGAGCTTAAACAACCGACACGAAAATCATCAATCAAAACTATAGTACTGCAAGCCAACTAAACCTCCATTTGCAACTGAAAGAAGCAACACGATTGATGGATGGAGCAACCAATGGGTGGGAAACTACACCTGCCTCCCGTTCTGTGGGTGTTGTCAGTGGAAATTTGGGATCTGTGGGTCCTGTCAGTGGGAATTTGGACGGGATTTTTTTTTTTTTTGGGGGGGGGGGGGGGGTGTTCACATCCTCTGGAACATACAAAAGATATGATCATCAGTGCATCCAATATATTGCTTGTTTCGAAACTAATAATGGAAAAACAGCTTAAGCCTTAGCAAATAATAGTAATAAAGCTGCTAGGAAAAACTACAACGGGGTTGGGCCTGTAGCTCAATGGTTGAGGCTTAGTATCTCAACGTTGAGGTCGCAGGTTTGATCCCAGTTTACCTACCAAAAAAAGAAAGAACAACAAAGTTTATGAACGTCCCTAACCCACATACTCTTGGGCAATGTGTCCAACAAAACATAAATAACTCTTTTTATAAAAAGGTACGCTGCTGTCTCAACAAAACGATAAAAATACCCATAGTTTGGTATACAAAGCAAGATTGGTGCGTGGGTTTGGGAGAATCCTAAACCAAACGGTTGTTGCATCTTTATTCTAACAACAAAAATAAATAATAATAGCATTATTAACACAGCCAAATGAAATCAAAATTGGACATCAAGACACATGATGTTCTTAGTTCCGTTTTTAGGTAGGAAAGCAATAGTGAGTCAAACCATTTGATGTTTATAGGGATTATGAAACTGGTAACATAATTCAGAATCACAGAAAGGCGAAGATAACATTTCCTGTCAAGAATGAAGAAGAAACAAGAGTCCCACAAGATACATTTCAAAGGAAATATAAAATTAGGTTGCTAATTCCTTGAAATAATTGCCTCATGCGGGAGAAGATAATAAAACTATTCATCCTGAACAAGCTAGTTCCTTGAATACAAGAAGTAATATTCAATACCATATGCTCTCACATGATACTATCTCTTACAATCAAACGCACCACAAAGACCATTATTACAATCAGAAGCACCTAAATAAGATTTTCGTAAATATATGGAAAAAAACCCCTCATTCTATAAGCAGAATAGTCCAAACCCAGAAGAGAAACCCCCCTGATGCCTGCATACAAAAAATAACAGCTGCACTGACACGAAAACTAATACCACACGAGATCTGTACATACAGCTTATCCATAACCTAAGGAGTGATATAGAAATACGTACACAATACACGCAGATACACAAATATAAGCACATCGATCTACTAGACACAAATGGTGTAGGGCCACTATTACCTGGAACGCAGTTCGTTCTGGTTCGCCGTAATAGAACGGGGACATGGTACGATGGTAGCATGGTACGCAGTACGATGAGGGTATGCTAAGTTGGTTCGCTATTGGCATAGCCGAAAGTGCGAAGAATGAGTCGAGGTTGAACAACGTCGACACCGATCGAAATAACCTTCGAATCCATGAAGGATTGTTCTACGTATCCATGAAGAACAAATAATACTACCACTTTCTCTAAAGAAAGAAGAAAATTTCTTTATTTCAAAACAAGTGTAAACAGTGCAAACAACCCTTGCATTTGAGCATATGTAATACCACTATTCCATAAACAAAGTAAAACTCCTCCCTAAGCCATTTATCTAATCTATTCGTTGTAATTAAACCCCTAAAACTCAACTTTTTAAATCTACTAAAATCAACTATTAAAAATAAAAATAGAAGGAGCTCATTTCCTTTTAAGCTTTAAGTCCTCCTAGGAGGAGACGTGAATTTGTTAACCACGTTCGTCCCCTCCACTTGAAGAGAACTCAACCTCGAGTTCAATGGTGATGTTGTCGTAGCCGATGTTCTAAAAATCGAACGATTTACAATTTGAATCGTACGATTCAAATTGAATTGTGAGTTGAACGATTAAAATCGGAAGAATAGTTTTTCGTAAAAATCTTACGATTCGACTTTGAATCGTGCGATTTTTACGATTCTGTCTGTTTTGGATTTTGAAAACTGATTGTGATTTCACAATGAAAATTATTTTAATATGCTTTGTTTATTGGTGGCATTTCTTTGTATGATAATTATCATAGAATTAAATTGAGTATGTGCTTTGTTTATTGTTGTGATAAATTATATAATGATTTATTGTATGATAAATATAGTTTGTGATTTGTTTAGTTATCTATTGTACGATGAATATGGTTTGTGCTTCGGATTACTAATCATGAAATTAATATTTATATTAATAGTTTTGAATGAAAAATAGATCATTACTCATTTTATTCTTATTTTCTACTCTTTCATAATTTTAAAATATTTTTCTCATTTTTTATATATAAATCTGAAACCTCAAAGACCCTGACACATTGACGCTTGGCCTTTTCGGCATAGTACTTCACATTAGCTTGAGCAAGCTCCTTTTGCTTAATTTTGACGCATTTGTGTATCTGCTTCTTCTTCTTGTATTTGACAAGATATTCCTTTAAAGCCAAACATGATTGCCGCTCCACTTGAGAAGCTTTAGGGTCCTCATCCATCAAAGGTTGAAGAGCATAATTCTTATAGTTATGGGGAACAACGAAGACAATATATCTTCCCTTATAAGTTGAATCCTTGTCAAAATGCCAAGGCCGCCCCAACAATAGATTGAACAACGTTCAGTTAACTTCTTTTCGTTTCCTTTGGAAATCCAACCGAGCTTGTAGGGAGTAGGGTGCTTCTCTATCTTTAACTTGAGCTTCTTCACCATGTCCTCCGATACGAAATTCTCCATGCTACCTCCATCAATGATGATGTTGCAGACACGCTCTTTAGCCATGCACTTGCATATGAAGAGATTGTTGCGTTGCGTGAAATCCTCTACTTTTGATGTGCACATAACACGCCGCATCACCAAAGATTGTCCGGGAGCACAAGTAGTAGGGATGGGTTCTTCTTCAATATTTTGCTCCTCTTCATTACACTGCTCCGGATCATCTTCCTCGTGATGCTCATCACCAATGGCTAGATTTGTAGTGCACCGACCACCTTGGGGACACTGACCAGATTTGTGACCCAATTGGTTGCACTTGTAGGATATGATCCGCTGCTCGAATTGCGACTCGTACGGATCACGCAGTGGAAATTGGGTCATTGCCGAAGTAGGAGGAACATCTCTGAGTCATCTTCCTCGGGTCGAGAATGCCTAGGCAGTATGCTTGCCCCAACATGAGGAATGAGAACCTCCTCTTTTGCCGTCAGAATAGCCATTCTGCGGTGTCTCTACCATGGCTTGACTTACATAAAAGTCCTCTGGGTCGGACGGTTGATCATGGTCTCAACTCATTCTGCTATCTTTATGACTTCAGAAAGTGTCCAAACCGGGTGAAGAGTTACCTGATCATAGATTTTTGATGAAGACTGTCGATGTAGCACGTTGCGCGTTGTATCTCGGTCTCTGAAATATCGTTCCTAGATGATAGTCTGTAGAACTCCTTTATGTATTTCCGCACTAATCTGCTACCTTGGAGACAATTTTTTTATTGTTGAAAGAGTATCTGATCGTAATTAATGGGTAGGAATCTGTGATGAAGGATTTGCTGCATTAGCGCCCATGTCCGGATTGGTTGCTTTCCCATCTTTCTACGTGAGAGTTGAAGTTTCTCCCACCATGCCAAAGCACCTCCCTTAATCTAGCCATGAGTTTTGTTTTCGTCTCTTCGGGTACTTCCATGTGGTCGAAAAATCTCTCAACTGTGGCAAGCTAATCGAGGAAAACTTTGATGCGGAGTTGGCCTGTTGAACTCTAGTAAATTCACCTTAATATAGTAGTCACGATCATGAGCCACGACATGCGGAACATGACCACGAGCATGCCTCAGGTGGACAATGATGTTGAGATCTTCCTTGCTAGAGTAATCATGATCGAGCAGATACGATACGCTGGGCAGGATGTGGAACTCGGTTTGAGCTTGCCTTCGCCAATCATTATCGTCAATAAAGGGTCGCTCACACTCAATAGGATTTAACCGTGCCAATTGGTTCGCTATTTGATTAACGGTAGCCTGTAGAGCATTGAACATCTCTATCATCACGGTCGCTTGGTTTTTTCATTCTCTATGGAAAGCCATTGAACATAGCATGGCTCTAATACCACCTGGCATAGCCGGAAGCGCGAAGAACGAGTCGGGGTTGAACAATGTTGACACAAATCGGAATAACCTTTGAACGCACAAAGGATTGGTCTACGAATCCATGTAGAACAAATAAAACAACCAATTTCTCTAAAGAAGAAAGAAGAAAATTTCTTTATTTCAAAACAAGTGTGAACCGTGCTAATAACCTTTGTAAAACCAATATTCCGTACCCTAAGTAAAACTCCTCCCTAAACAATAGATCTAATCTAACGGTTGTAATTTAACCACTAAAAGACAACTTCCTAAATCTACTAAAATCAACTACTAAAAAAGGAGTTCGTTTGATTTTAAGCTTTAAGTCCTCCTGGAAGGAGACGGGAATTTGTTAACCATGTCAGCTATTTGGGGTTGCGGGTCAATTTGGAGCGCTAATTTAGATCGTTCTAGTACTCTCTCTATGTGTGTGTATATATAATTTCATATATTTTAAAAGAATATCATTCCATAGTACATACTACATACATTTAATAAACAAATTCAAGTATGCAAAGCATATTTATTCAAAATGAAAATTCAAGTTCCAATCCAAATCAAAATATATAAATTTTGAAGATCTCCGAATATTACTATAATTAATAAAAGAAAAGATGCCATTAACTAGTAAAATCAACTCTGCCAGCCTGCGTGCCTTCCACATTTTTCTCTTTCCCTCAACTCTTTTCAAAATACCAGAAAGAAGGTATGCCATTTACAAACCGACTGATGCTCTCTCTCTCTCTCTCTCACACACACACACATCAACATCAAAAGCAATGAAGGTGTGTTGGTTTTTTTTTTCCTCTCTTTCCCGCGTTCTTCCATCCTCTGTGTGTGTGTGCATCCTTCTCTTTCACGTGGGTCTCCATTTTTTGGCTATCCGGGTCACAAATGACCCGCATTTCGGATTGTGCGACCTTGGATCGCGGGTCGGTTGGGATGGTGACCCTGGTAACTTTGTGTAGGGCATGTGGAAGTATTTATATATAAGTTATATTTCCTTACTAGGCTGTCTGGATGTAGGGCAGCAAATTTCTTGGAAGGAGTTTCTACCAGTTGGCTAACTTATTTTCCATGGAAAATTTTTACCCTACATCCAAGTGACCTCCACATGTATATAAGAGTCTTCTCAGGCATAAGCACCTCCATCGGTGCTTCCCATAAAAGCATTTTCTTATCGGTTGATGGCATGCGTCTTCGAATGAATACGGTTTCACAGGTTGAAGCCAGTTCCACTCCTATGCTTCCTTTCTTATGAAACCGCTTCCCATACACTTCTCCTGTAAATCCTTCTTAGTAAAATATTTGGTCAGTTCTAGGGGGTAAATTTTCACTTCAGGTCCGGAAAGAACTTGACAATTTGCGGGGTAAATTGCAATAACTGGTAATGAAATAGATGAAAGAGGAGAGGATCGATGACATCTGAAGCTTGAAACATTAGTAAGAAGAGATGATTTTCAGTTTACAAGAAGCACATAGGAGAATGGATTTTACCCGTGTTACTGGCCTGTAGTATGGGGCAAGCCAAGAAATTGAAACTCCGATAGCAAAACTTCATGAAAATACAGATGAGACCTTAATGCTGACAGAAACCGTTGGACCGGATCGATGACATCTGAAAGTTAACAGAATAGTGCAAAGAGATGATGGTGATTGGTGAGATTGCAGAGGTATGTGTTTTTTAATTCATGGGCAATTCCAAGAGACTTAAAGTAGAACTGAATTGAAAGGCAGTAGATATGTAATGGTTAGACAAAATGTTTTGTTTCTGTTTACTATTTAATATGAAGCAACATTTGGCTCATTGGTGTTTGATTATGAGAACCCACTCAAAATCAAGCTGTGTTGCCCTGTTTGATGAAGTCGATAAGGTGCACATTGCTGTTTTCAATACAAGGCTTCAAGTTCACGATGATGGTTGACTAACTGATACCCAATGGAGTAGTATTGATTTGTCCAACACCTCAATCACCTTGACTTTGAATCTAGGAGCAGGGTACCTTCTTGCTGAACTCGCATGAAAATCTTCTATGCAGACTTTCTGCTCCTCGAAGCACCTCATTCTCCCCCTCTTCTGTTTCGGCGCTCGCATGCCCAAATTAAATGACAAGTTCAATATAAATGACAAGTGTCATGGAGGGGACAAGAAGGATGGAAGATTCTACCCACTCTATAAATAGAGGAGCTGAGCTACTTGAGAGGGAGTTTTTTATTTTTTAAAATGGAGAATTACATTGAGTGTGTGGTCATTGGAGAGAGCCTTAGTGGCTAAGAAGAGGAGTTTCCCCCCTTTATGAAGATTGGAGCTTCCTTCATGTAAGAGAATTCCTTTCTCATTTTCTATTCCTTAGTAGATTGTATTTCACAATCTATGTGCTGCCATGAAGTTTGAATTTCCTATTCTTGCCTAAGTATTTTTCTTCTAAATATGTCCAACGTTTCTTTCCCTTGTAAAATTCCAGTCATTCTCTACTCTTAATGTAAATAGACATCAGAAATCCTTCCAAAAAGGAAATCCATCCCTTGTTTAGGAGCAAAGAACGAAGAGTTCAGATCAAGTTTTGATTTCAATTGAGAATGGAAGGCCTATGACAGCAAGTTCATTAACTGAACCTGCTTCCATAGCTAAATGTTCAATCGTTTTTTAGCTCCTTATTTTGCTTCAAGCTTTTAACAGATCTGTCCTCTGAGATATACCTGTGAGCACCTCCTGTAATAAATTTTAAGATCTAAAGAAAAACTCTCCTAAAACCTGCCCTATCTTGTTTCTTTCTTACCTGAGAACTAACTCCTCAAAGAAATACAAGTTCCCTTGCTTTTCTCCTCAGAATTGATCAAGTTCCATCGATCAAAATATTCAATTACCTCATATCAGCCTCAACCTTCTAGATCATTTGCCTTCCATAGATCCTCATGATCTAAGGAATAGGTCTCTTGGATCTAAACTAATCCTCACAGTTTAAGATCCTACCAATCTTGGAATTTTTTGTTTTACAACTCTGCTTCTTCTACAGACCTCAGCAGTTTAAGTATTCAAACATCCTAGTTTGGTTGACCTTGAAAATTCCTGGATCAATCTGAATACTACACTCCTACCTTGTCTATATTAGAAACTATACTGTGATTGGTTCAAGGCCTGATACAACGCAGATCATTGTTATTTTTTCTCAAGAATTTCTAAACACTATGTCTGTATTCTACAATTAAGACTGGAATTTTTTCCAGTACTGTTTAATCCTTGTAGAGGTTCAAATTGAATCTAAGTTTACTTCATCCGGATCACATCAAGATGTCAAGATCATAGTTACCGGAAACTCCTTGGGCGGGTGGGAAACCCGATTCCCCTAAAATGCATTTCTCGCGGTTGGGAAACTCGTTTCCCCTAAAATGAGGGAAACACGTTTCGGAAACGTTTCCAAAATATAATACAAAATTGGAGAAATGTTTTTGAAACACATGGGAAACATATGGAAAACTTATGTAAATAATGTGTAAACTCGTGATAAACGTATGCAACACTCGTAGAAAACGCATATGAAACATGTAGGAAACATGTGTTGAACTTACGGAAATCATTTTGGAAAAAACACATCTTTTCCTAAGACATTTCTCATACGATTTTCTATTGTTTCTCGTTTCTCGTTTCCCCTGTATTTTTTTTCATGCGTTTCCCATTTCCGTTTCACGTTTCGTTTCCCACCCTAGTAACTATAGTCAAGATTAGGTGGACTTATTCGGGACTGATAAGTTTTTTTTATTCTAATGAGATAGAGATTCAGGCCCTGCTTAGGGGATCAGACTTTTAGATTTGTTGATGCTATTGAGGAGATCATAGACACAACTACAACATATGATACAGAATTTCAGCATGTTTTATGATCGCAAACAGCGAGGAGGGACACCTCTATAAACCTTGGGTGGATTGCTTGCCTCCGTAAATGTTTGACTATCCCACCCTTTGATGTATTTTTTGGTTTAGGCCTGGGTTTATTTTGTATGATTTTCTTTTGATATTTTGTTGTGGTTTGACCATCTCGGTCTGGTCATCTTTGCTTCTACTTCATGAATTTAGCACCATTCAAAAAAATCTAATTTTAATTTCCATGGAGCTAACATAAAATTTTTTTTGACAGTTAGACAATGGAAAAATGGTGATATGACAATAATCTACCTTTCCTTTCTACAGAGATAACATAAACAAAATGCTAAAACTTGTAAAATAAAAAAGAAATGGCGGTCTTACCCAATGTCCGCAGAAAATGCAACATAAATTGATAGACTAAAGGCATAAGATACAACAATAATCAACTCCAATCTAATTACAAACAAGCTTCCCATGCCACATGCATAAGTTAAGGAGGGTGTAACTAACTGACAAAATGAAAACTATAGCCACAGTGCCAAGTAGAGAAATGAAGAGAGCAGAATAATAACTTAGCGTGATGACGAATATTTACCTTGACTATGGAAAAATGATATATGCTGAAAAGCTGGAGCAGTGCTGCTCGATTGGGCGAATCCACGTACTGTTCTACGATTGCCGGGTACTTTCCAGGAGAAAGAGTGGAAAGTCTGGCTACTGAAGTTACTAAAAATTCTTTCGGATCCCTTATTTCCTTCAGAGGATCTTCCTCTATCTTACCAGCATTGTAAAGACGATTAAATACAGTAGTATAACTGACAGTTTCTCCTATGTTCGGCACTTCCACTTCGCCATCCACTCTATCTTGCTCTGGTCGTGCGAGAAGAGTAATAGTGCTGTCAAGCATTTCCCCCCATAACTTAGCAGCAGAGTTATCCAAGAGGCACGGAGACTCGCAAAGAAGTCTGGTAGAAGCAATTGAAGTCAACTTGAATTCAATGGCCCCAGTGATCAGTTTAAGATTTGGTATCCAGGATTCCTCGAGAAACATCCTAAATTGGTTGGGCTGAACAGCATTTATTGAGTCCACAAGAGCTGTGTGTCCGTACCTGACCAAAAAACGTGACATGAATGTCATGAGCAACTTCACAAAAGTCACAATTCGCCGATTCTGCAAGTGTGTAAATAGAAAACCCCATATGTGGCCGATGTAAGGTGTCATCACATCATAGCCAAGATTTTCTACAAGACTGTTGAGCACATAGAAACCATGTTCCTCCATTCTTGGAACCAAGACCAGCTTTTGGAATATATCAAGCACGTCACTCAGCCTCCCTTCTCTACTCAGCACATGAGGCATCTTCTTAAGGTATGCCTGAAGCAATCGAACGAGAGTGGGGAGATTTCCAAGTATGTACCAAGACTCGGGTGAGAGAAGCTTCTCAAAGAGTGGCAGGTAATGCCTTGGAAGAGGTGGTCTATTTATCTCCACAAGCTGAGTCATGATCTGAAATGTTTAAGGCCAAAACTCAGTGACACTATTTTCCAAAATAGATTCGAGAACAGGGAAAAGGTTTTCTTCTAATGATGATATCAGAGAAGGGTCCTTCCCACAAGACCTTCTGACCAAAGCGGCCACTGACTCGAACAGGTAATGGTGAAAGGAGGGGGTTCTTTGGGTTCTTTAAAATCTTACAAAGAACATGTGCTAGACTGGTAACACACTTGCAGGCAAATGTACCACCAATGTCAGCCACGCCGACAACCCGCATGATGCACTTCATGACATATATATTATCTTCGGATTCTGGAAAGTTCAGAGCACTGAAGAGATGGTCCATCAACATTAGCATGAATGGATGTATATCAGCAGAATTGTAGCAAGGACGGCCCCTCTCATCTTTAACAAGCAACAGCTTCTCTATACAATTTGCAGCATACGAATGAACAACATTCGACTTAAGAGTAAGAAATCGTACAACATAGGGAATCAAAGAAATCACAAACAATTTCGGAATCTGGCTACAAAAATTCATGAAGAACTTCAAAGCATCTGCCTTGAGAATCGGATTTAATCCGTTCACATCTTGGATCTTTAATTCCGGAACAATAACAGTAGTGAAGAAGTTGTACAAATTAACGAAACCAGGAGGGACCAAATTTTCACCTGACCTCTTGACCGCAAGAGAAACAACCAAATATATTGCACAATCCTTCTCCTTCCAATTCCCACCCGGGTTAGTGGCATACAAATCTAGCATATTCTGTATCCGAAATGAAACCATTGATGTTACCTGCTCCCTGTAATTCGTCATTATTCCTTTCAGAAGCTCGCAAACAATTCTCCTCCTCGTATCAAGATCACTCCCCTCGATGTCTCTCCGAATGTACTCAACATAGTTCGTCTTAAACATCTCCTCATCCTCGTCCCGAAGCCAAATGTTTGGGATCACAATTCTCTGACAAATCTGCTCCAAGATGCCACCAAACATCGTGTGGTGGACGCTCATACTGACTGTGGTCAAGAACTTAATCGCTCTAATGGTCACATAATCACGGCTCGAAGATGCAGATGTAGTCATAAGAAGCCTCCAAATTGCATCAACGAAGCCCTCAATGTACCCCTCAAATTCCTCTTCATCCTTCTCCACGTAGAGGGTGATGTTCTCGCAAATGGCAACTCTGAGCCTATCAACATTGGCAATCCCATCTTCGTCCTCCTCGAGAGCAGGGTAAGTGGTGGTTAGATATTTATGGAACTCACAAATCCACTCCTTCATATGATCCTCGAAAAACTCCGGCAATTCTTGGAAGTTAGAGTGAGTAGAAGATTAGACAGCAGAGGCGCTGAGATTCGAAGAGAGTCTGGAGTGTTTCGGCGGGAAACTGAGGATTTGTAGAAATGAGCTCTGATGTTGTGTGGAAGATCTTTAAGACGGGTTCCACGAATCCATTAAGGCAATACTTGAGGTCTAAAAGGAATTCTTCGGCTTTGCAGCAGTGTCTGAACTTCTTGAAGATTGAATTCGCAGAATCAAGGATTCCATTGATAGAATAGTAATCCTTCGAATTCCCAAGTCTCGAGACGAGATCAGGGAGGAGGGACGGCTAGGATTTGGGGAAATCGTGAATGGCAATGATGATGAAGGCTTCGCTAAGCTGTCTACGAATGAGTGGGGTAGAAGAGAGCATGATGGAGAGGATTACGGTTTTGATTTGGTCTTTTTCGGGGTGAGAGATTGGGGATGAATCTGAATCTGGAGGCGGAGCCCAGCGAGAGTAGAGGTGGTTCTTGAAGTTTATGGATGTAGATAGGCGGATTTGATTATCAACATTAGGCTCTTGATTATCAACATTAGGCTCTGATACCAAGTGTAGTACACAAAGTGCATCACCATGAAGGGTTGAAGCTTGTGAAAGGTAAGATCCAGAATCATATTAGGGAGAGAATTAGAGAGAAAGAGTAAGAAGCCTTTTTATGGGGAAAAATGTTCTATAAATTCGATCCTCGAAAATTTCCGGATCCGCCCTTTAACGGTTTTTGGGAAAGGAAAGGATGTAACCGTTAGGGAAAGAATAGGAAACGAATTTATTATAGAAGAGGAAAATTTGGGCGGGAATAGGAACAATGCTATTATTTAATGAAAGGAAAATACTTTGAAAACGGGATTCCGTTTGGAAAATAAAAACAGAACTGAAATGGCCGTTGATTTGGCCCATTTCAATGTGTATTTTACTATTTTATTTCCTAATCGGGTTGCGAACCATCAAATTGGTCCCCTTTTTGCTAGGAAAATTTTGACGAAAACTTGCTAAAAATTCCCATAATATTGAAGGGAACTGCTAGCGTCCATCGCAAAAGGAATTTCGTTGCTGGTCTGTTGCATGTCAGACCACCCACCTTGTGAATGGAGACAAAATCCTAACAAATCCCAATATGGGATGAAAGTTGAAATAAATATACAAGATTCGGTCACATGGGATTTAAACAATCTTGAAAAGCAGGCAATTGATTGGTGCGATCTTAGGCCATGACCCCATCTAGGACCTTATCCTATCATTTGGACGGTCAGATCAGTCATAGAGATGGTGTATACACCTAATTTCGATGTATAACATATCAACTAACTAACCCAAGAGTGTAGAACACTAAGGTCAGTGGTTCAAATTTGCTTACCTATCAAAAGAGAACAAATTTGTGCAGGCATGTAGTATGTTTTAAATGAAATCGAGAAAATCTTGATATTTCTCATGGCTTGGAAACTGTACGAAGTTTCTAAGAAACTTTAAGGGCACGTTTGGATACCAGGAATCAAGAATGGGTATGGAAATCAAATTCCATTCCTATTCCATTTCCCATGGTAAAGGAAATGTGGATTCCAATTCTTGTGTTTGGTTACGCATTATAATGAAGAATCATTATTAACGAAGCATTTTCAGAAAAAAAAAAAAAAAAAAGCAGGTTTAGGGTCTTACGTATGAGACGAAGCATTTGCCATAGAGAGACAGATTTTCTCCCTTAAATCATGGAGAGAGAGAGAGAGAGAGAGAGAGAGAGAGAGAGAGAGAGAGAGATCTTCTCCCTTAAATCATGAAGATTTTTTCCCCTAATTTTGTCAACCAAGTCAAGTTATTTTGTGTTGGGAATAAGAATACCACCTACCTAGGGCGGTATCAAAATTCATCCAAGATTCCACCTAAAATTCCGGTTGGGCATTCCCTTTGCACTGAGTAAAATCTCCCAAAAGCAAGAACCGTGGGGATAGAATCAAACACCGATTCTTTAATTCTGATTCCATCAATCCAAAGACACCCTAAAAGCTTTACAATTTGTCCTTTCCTTACCATCATACAGAAGCTTAAGTTTGAATTTTAGTGTAGTAGGTTTCTTAGAAACTTTTTTTTACACTGAAAAAATTCAAACTTAAGCTTCTGTATGATGGTAAGGAAAGGACAAATTGTAAAGCTTTTAAGGTGTTAACATGATTGGTGCAATTAGTGGGTCCCGCATCTTACTCCAACGTGTCATAGTCCCACAAATTGTCATTGATTGGCATGTAAGACTCTCTAGCACCAATCATATTAGCATTCAATTTCAGCTTTGGATAGCCGAAATCAAGAATCAGTATTGGTGTCAAATTACATTCCCATTCCCATTCCAGTTGCCCCCTTCAAGGGTGCATTTGGATTGCCGGAATCAGGAAACAGTATCGGTATCACATTCCAATCCAATTCCAATTCCCATCGTAAACGGATAACAATTCCAATTCTAGTGTTTGGGTAAGCACTGGAACTTATCTAGGGAATCAAGCTTGATTTCGATTCTAGCGTTTGGTACCGTCTAGACTCGGAATGGAATCATATTTTCAATAAATATTTCAATCAGTCATACTTGTTTTTTAATAATAAGACGAATATACGCTATATTTTCTTATTCTTTATCTTAGGCATACTGAAAAATTAGGGTATTTGAGGAGAACTGCAAATGCATCTTGACTTCTTCATCTCTAGGAATTAGACAGATTGCTTGAGGTTGGGAATCATATCAACCTTCTTCATGAAAACCTTTTCAAGCAAGCCAGGCAAAATTGGGACACTAACATCTTAATGCCAAACAGAACCCCAAGAAATTTTCCTCCATTCACCAACACTGAATTTTACAATCAATTAATACAATACTTATCACATAACAGTAGCAGACAAGAATGATGCTAACAAAAGCATGTAAAAATTCGAGCAAATGCATAGTCTAGCCAATTTTTCAAACCCGGAATTTATCTAGGACATCGCCCACTCAATTATTTAGTCTTTTCAATTTCTCTTTCTTGGGTATCAAAATTCAAGCTAAAAGAGATGAACCCAAAAAAAAACTAGTAAAAAAAGAAGAAAAGGTGAAACGTTGCCTCATCATCATCCCAATTAAGTATCTCTGGAGCAAACTCAAATCCATAATATTAAACCACCTCCCAAAAGAGCTCAACTCACAATCCCAAGAAAACATTGCAGAAAACAGAAGATGGAAGATGTGATTCTTCCTAAATATTCTTTACAAAACTGAAAGTCATAATCGCAGCAAAAATCAACGAAATCATCAAAAAGAAAAAGGAAAGAGAATTCACCTCTGTTTACTAGTTTATTAGAGAGAGAAAGGAGGAGAGACAGAAACAACGTCTCTAAGGATTCGGCCAGAGAGCGAGGTGTTGGCCTGGCAATATAAAAGGTAAAAAACCAAACCCTGAAAATAAAAAAATTGGGAAAGAAAAAAGGAGAAAAATATGCTATTGGAGCTGTTGATGTTAAGTTGAGACAGAAAAGCAAGAAAACTGCCTAAATGATGAAGTGGGTGAGCTTTGAAATGGATCCTCTTATGGAAGAGAGATCGAATAAAACCCATTTTCTTCTGTAGAGTTTTCTAGGTTTTCTTCTTTTGCTCATCTTAAAGCTCGAGATCTACAACATGCAAACAACGGGAAAAGAGAACGTGGCTGCCTTTTCTCATCAGAGTGAAAGACCACATCTCGACTCTGGGTTTTTGAGAGAGAGAGAGAGAGACACCGTTTTTCGTGTTGATTCTGGGAATCAGAATACCACCCCATTCGGCGGGTATCAAAACCCGCTGATTATTCCCTTGTTTTTTCCGCTTGGTTTCAAGTTTTGTTTCCAATTACATTTAGCAAATGAAACCAAACACCGGAATCGCCTAAAATGGTATCGGATACCAATACCGATTCCCGATTCCGGCAATCCAAACACACCCAAAGGGAGTGTTGATTACAATAGTTGTGTCTCGGTAAGTATTAGAATGGGGAATTGGTATTGACTTTAGTTAGCAAAACTCCGTTTTAAATGGTGTTTTTATTTTTTTTGAGAAAAACTCAATTTATTAGTGTGCGGTTTAAAACTTTTACAACGAATAAAGCTCCGTTTTTTTAGGCAAACGTTTTAAACACGTTTAAAATGCGTTTTAAACACCTTTTTTTGGCCAACTTTCCAATTTTACCCCCACCATTTTTTGTAAATGACAAAATTCTAAACTCATTTTCTTGTGTTCCTGTTTTTTCTACTACATTTTTTTGAACCACTGCCGTATTAAACTCGAATTTTTGCCGTCATTATTAATATTATTATTATTATTATTTTGCAGAGTCACGTTTTGCTAACTATGCTATTGACATGTCATATTTCACATTCCACACCGACCACCTCTCTCTCTCTCTCTCTCTAAGAAACAAAGAAAAAGAAAAATAGCATATCATCATATCCAACTGCAAATCCCGCCACTAATTCAACACCAAAAACAAAAAGGGAAAAAGCATAAAACAATGGATTATAGGGAGGATTAGCACCTAACCTTAAAAAAAACACTCCAGAAAGCTGAAACCAGATCTCTCTCTTTGACACATTAGTGAAGTTGGCTTTTCCCAAACTTTCTCCACTGCTTCGACTTTTTAATTTTTTTAATAAAGTCACACAACAGGATTCAGCTACGGCTTTAACTTGCTTGAACAAGTGTAGCTTGCTCCACTATTCGAAAATGTCTGCAATAAATTCAAGTAAATATAGTGAAAAAGTTGCGAGTTAACTGAGTGGCCAATGGAAGGTGTCAAAGGGTTCTTCCTTTCAATACTGTCACCTGTTTTTGGAGTTCTTTGACCACGGAGAGAGAGAGAGAGAGAGAGAGAGAGATTTAGTGAATGAGTCTCTGAGTGCAGTGATAAATCTACTCCCCATGTGTCTTTCTCTCTCCTCTGGGTTAGAGACAGAAAGTGGAGAGAGAAAAACACATGAGGAGTCGATTTATCACTCCCCTTCCTAAATAGTGTAATGTAAAATGTGCTTCAAATCTGCCTATTTCTACAAATTCCAATTCTATAGTGACATTTGGCATAGATCAGACCTGCACTCGTTCCACTCTAGTCCTCAATTCCTATATTACTTTCCCAACAAACTCCACATGTTAAGATATTTGTAACCGTTTGGGAAAGGAAACCATAAATTCGTTTCCCCGAAAATGAATGCGTTAGATCGTGCAAATAGTACACTATACCTACCCCATTTGTCGTATATCGATGTGTTCTTGGTTAAAATAGAAAAGAAAATTGGAGGGAATGTAATCTTCTCTAGAAGATTTGTGGGGTGTGGCCTATCTACAACAGGAACCACTAAATGAATGGTTTAAGTCCTGAAAATACCTAGGCCCACTATACTTGCCTATTTCTTTGACTTGAAGGGATGTGATCATCTTCTCTAGAAGATTTTGGGGCATGCCCTATCTATACTGAGGACAAATTGGTGGTCCCACAATGCTTTCTCTTGCGTGTGTGCATATTTTTGTGACACCCATGTTAGAAGACATGGCTATGGTTCATGCTGAAGTTGGCCAATCTGTTAAACAAATCAAAACATAACTTCCTTCAATTAGGATTAAGATAAACCAGTGTCAAATTTCACAATTAAGAGTCTAAGAAAGTGTAAATATTACAACTACAAAAGTAATAATGATTGTAGCACCAGCTGCCCATGTTAGAAGCCATGGAGATGGTTCCTACTTAAATGCTTCACCTCTACAATATATGGATCCTACATGTTGTAACCCATGTAAGACATATTAAGACGTAAATGCCTCCGCCTTACTCATCTGTTAAGCAATTATCAATGTAAATCTTGAAATTTTCATATATGATCACAACAATTGAAATTTTCACCTTGAAGGGCTAATGGGAAATTTTGTATTCAGTAGCTGCATCTAATTTTCAAATTGAGCTTCAATAGGAAGATTCCTTAGACAAAATACTCTGAAAATAAAAAAAATCCAAGGAACTGATAGTTTCAAGTTGCCAAGTAAAATTCTCCATAATTTAGTAAATCATTATTTCTGCAATCCTTGAGGCTCCATCACAAGCTAACACATTCTGAATTAGCATGAATTCCAACCTTGACAAGATATCGTCATGTACCTTGATGATCAGTTTCTTCAAGATCGTTGAATTCGCGAGCAAATATCTCAATAAACTCATTTCATTTTCTGATCCAGTAAATCCTCTAATCGTTAAGAATTTGAGGTGATATAACAGGCAATCGAAAGGTGACCGTTGTGATTCCCAGTAGTCCTCGGGATCGACGAAGCTCTAGGAAGACAGAATCCGATCACAGCATATAAGCGTTAAATCACTTAAATATTAAATTAAGAGAAAGTGTCCAATTAAGCAAAATCATAAATTAGTTTAATGAAAAATGATACAGCTAAAAATAAACAGAAGCAATTCATGGAAGTACTCACATTGGCACATCTTGTAAAACCTATTGTTATGGAAAGAGACTCCAAATTCGGAGAACTCCTAAGCAAGCAGGCAATCCCTGGAAGCTCAGATTTGTCTAATCCCGTCTTTAAGGTCAAATTCTTAAGATTACGGAATGGAGTTGGAAGACATTTGAATAGCTCCTCAGTTGCCAGGACCTTTGGACATGAAAATAGGGAAGACCATTATACAAAGCATGAATACTACACTATTGCCTAAAATTGAGAGTTTTACACGGTAATATTTAATGGGATGGAGAAGAAAGAACTCAATATTCCAAGCACCAAATATGGTTTTTGCAAAAAACAATAACCAAGAAAAGAAGCCACGCTTCTGTTACCAAAACACAAAGTTTAATTTTCGTTTATCAAAAGTTCATTCCTCTCAATTGGATAATATATATAATGACAAGATATCCTCTAATAAAGAGTCCTATCAAAAGAAAATACTAACCCCCTACTAAAAGCAGTACTTAAGAAATCCTATAATTCTAGACTACTCACTGAGATTATCTAAAGATAAGGATAAAATAAGGAAACAACTTCCTATAGGTAAGTAGGTATTCTAATCTGCAACTTTGTATGAAATTTCACCATGGGCTAAATTTTCAGCATATCAATCTCGTCAAATGCATCAGCATCAGAATCCCGGGTTGGAGAAAATCCGTCCTCGGATTTGAATCTTCGGCGAGCGCACGTTATGACTAATTTTCGTCCCATGATTCAGAAAAACTCGCACGAGTTTTGAAGTGTTGAAGAATGCTAAACATCTGAAACTTAAGAGCCTCTAACTCTTCTACATAATCTCTAGGACGAAAAGACAATCTTTCTTGATATTGAACCGCCATGAATTCATAAACATCCATTATAGGCTTCAATGTATAATCTAATAAAAAATCAATCGACAAAAATTGATGAAGGAATAAAATTAGTATGTCGACATTTATCATCTACTTCGATCTCCATGCCACCAGATCTAATTTCTTTTGCTTCTTCGGTCGTGGTTTCATAACACACAACAACCATCTCTTGTGTTACTACATCCTCGCAACTCCCACTATCAATGATAATATTATTTCTAGTACGCCGAGTAACTAACGCCTCACCATTATCGTTCGAAGTGATCTTGTCACCCTCATCATCATTGTAGTCGTCAAAACACGGTTGTTCATTTAGAGCCATCGATTCGACTTACTCGTCAAACTCTTCGACCAAATCTAGATGTGGTTGTTCATCTAGAACCTTCAATTCGAACAACTAGTCAAATTCCTCGTTGGACTGATTAGGACCCATCCGATCTTGAACTTTCCTTTCACCCGGCTCAGCCCACGGAGCACGATGATCAAAAGGGTTAAAATCTTCCGAGATGATACTATTTTTATAGCCTCTCCGAGTTTCGAGACACGCTACGCGTTTCGTTAGTTGATGGATTTTCATCCTTAATTCTTCAACTTCATTGATTTGATGATCTTGATGACGCCCACGAGCCATGGTAGTCGCTTCTTTGCGACAAACGCCACGAGTCAATCAGAGCTCCGATTCCAAATTAATGGGATGGAGAAGAAAGAACTCAAAATTCCAAACACCACATATGGTTTTTTGCAAAAAAACAATAACCAAGAAAAGAAGCCACGCTTCTGTTACCAAAACACAAAGTTTAATTTTTGTTTATCAAAAGTTCCTTCATTTCTCTCAATCGGATAATATATATAATGACAAGATATCCTCTAATAAAGAGTCCTATCAAAAGCAAATACTAATCCCTATTAAAAGCAGTACTTAAGAAATCCTATAATTCTAGACTACTCATAGAGATTATCTAAAGATAAGGATAAAATAAGGAAACAACTTCCTATAGGTAAGTAGGTATTCTAATCTGCAACTTCGTATGAAATTTCACCATGGGCTGAATTTTCGGCATATCATTCTCGTCAAATGCATCTGCATCAATATTACTCATATTTTTTCACTAAACATTCACTAAAACTATTGGGTGATCTTGTAATAAACTAAAAATAAATATAATGGGGATTCAATTTTGAATAAAGGTAATAAGAATTTGCTTTACCTTCATTTTCAAATGTGTTTGCATATAATGTCACATGCCAATGGTTTTGAAGTCAAATAAGTTATTTGCAAATAATGGATATAATTGTTGTAGAAATGATATAGTTAATGGCTTCCATAGAGGCCTTAATGTCTCATTTGAGCATTAAATTCAAATATTTTTTGTAGATAATTAGGGACCAATCTCTCACCCCTAATCTATTTATACCATGCATAAAGCCAAGCAAAAAAAGAAAAAAAAATCTCTCCTTACATACTCCCACTCTCTAAATGAGGGCTGAGAGGTCCCTTGCACCCTCTCTTGTTAATTTTCCCTAATCATCTGTTGGCCCAGATGGCAACCAAAGAAGGGGTGAATTGGGCTTTTAAAAAATTTTGTTCTCTTGAAATAATTTAACAATTAAAACTAAGTACAAAATTAAGAATCAAAGAACTAGGAAGACAAAATTAAATGCAAAAATAAATAAAGAGAGGAATTAAAATAGTGTGCACCAATTTTATACTGGTTCGACCCAATTCCAGCCTACGTTCACTCACGAGATGTCCTCTCTCGTCGCTTTACAATCTCGGTCTTCTTACGGGGGAAAAGACCAAACTGTTACAAGCTTTCCAAGGATTGATCCGGTGCCCTACACCAAGACTAAACTCTATCCCTGAGCTTAGCGTCTAAGGGTTCATACGATGCAATCCACCAATTTCAATATTCTTACAAGGGAGGATACAACAATTTAGCTCATTGCACTTTCTCTCAATATTTTGCAAAGGACTCCAACACTAATCCCTCAAATAATATACAAATAATGGCACAAAGGGTTTGCACACAAGTGTATAGGCCAAGATAAGTCTCAAGTGTGTTTAATACATGTTTAGAGGTCTTAGAACCCTTTTTATAGAGTTTATAACCCAAAACAAGCCGTTATAGGATTATAATGGCTAGGACGGATGACCCTAGGGGAGCCAACTGTCTAGTGGACTGTTGTCTGTCCAGGGTATTGGACCGGTTTACAAAAATAACTTTGGAAAATCATACCTTCCTCGTTTCTTATCAGATTTTGACGTTTTTGTGCATTTCGGAAATCTTAGGGAGCCTACTTTCTATTAAAAATAATTTAAAAATGATTTGTGACTTCCCTAGTGATATAAAGAGGGACTAGAATTAGACCCTAGACTTCACAAAAACTTTTTCAATTGTATCCATTCTCGCATTTACGCTTTTAATATCTTCAATTTTGGTCGTTTGAAGAGCTTAGAAAAAGCGTCCTTAAACAACAATCACATATTAGTAAATCAACTAACATAGAATGTCATATTGTGTTGGGAGTCATCAAAACATGACTGGAGAAAGAGTCCAAGGTTGAACCCTTGGGCTAAGAATCTCCCCCTCCCTCTTTGATGTTGACAAACCCAAGATGATTTTCATAATTAAACTCCCCCTAAATATATGTTTCAAACAAAAAAATGCTCCCCCTTAATCTATGCCATGTTTAAAATAATTTCTATAAATGATTTTCAAGGTTAATTTCAAATCATTCAATTTCTCTCCCCCTTTATCATCGATTAAAAGATGGGGTAAGAAACAAAACTGATTTCCAAAAATCATATGACGAAGGAGTTAAAAAAAAAGATAAAATTATGAAAGTTTAAAAAGTCCCCCGTTGCCAAATTTTAAAGCAATATCAAACTCTCCTTCTTGATTCAAAAAGATAATATATGATGAATTTCCAAAAATGGGGTTTTAACTAAGATTATCAAACTTTGTAGCTTCCTATTTTGTCATATGAACGAAATTTTAAAATAATGTTTAACTCCCCCTTTTCAGTCAATTGGATAATTTTAGAAGGGTTAAAAAAAAATCTTCATCTGTACTAATTAATCAAGATATGACCATTCATGCACATCATCAAAAAATTATAAATATTTTAAGATAGATCACATTGAAGGCACACAATTCATATAAATCCAATCTTCATACCTAGGGTTTTATAAAATAAATTTTTTTTTTAAACCTTGTGCTAATCATTAATTTTACAAATTAAAAAAGGGGAAAAATACAGTTACACCCCCTCAACTTTCAGATACATCCAACTATAACCCTGACTTGTGAAAGTCACCAACTACACCCCGTGAGGTTTCAATTTGTATAAATTGGACCCCCTCTTTTGAAACACTGTCAATGCTAATGAACACCCCATACCCCATACCCAAATCCAAACACTACCAAAAACACCCTCATTGTTTGGATGATCCAAAGCATTCATTTGATGGACCATGACACAGATAGGGTGTGCCCAAAAAATCAACTCTATAGGATCATCCTAACCCTTCGATCTGTGAACAAACCGTCAAAAGAGGGGGTCAAAATTGAAACCTCAGGGTGTGCAGTTGGTGACTTTTAAAAGTCAGGTGTATAGTTGGATGTTTTAGAACGTTGAGGGGGTGTAACTGTATTTTTCTGATGCAGTGGCATATCCAAGTGGCACTTTAGTATAATGCCATTTGTCATCCATGTGGCACATCCTTTGGTTTAACTTGGTCTTGGGTTGTTGCATAAAAACTTGGCTAAGTAATAAGTATCTCTTTTTCTTTTTTTCCTTTTTTGTAATAAGTATCTCTAGCTATTAATGTTAGCAGTGAAGTCTTTCTTTAATGCTTCTTTGACTTTGTTAAGACTTATTGGGTTTGTATTTTGACTACTTGGGAAATGGTATTGTCATGAAAATATGCCATATCTTGAACTTGAACATGATTGAAGTAATTAATATCAACAATAGGCTTCAACGCGGGATCTAATAAAAAAGGATCGATATATATTGATGGAGAAAGTTTGTGTCGATTTCTCCATCAATATATATATATATATATATATATATATATATATATATATATATATATATATATATATATATATATATATATATATATATATCGATCCATTTTTATCAGATCCCGCGTTGAAGCCTACAATTGATATTAATGACTTCAAGCATGTTCAAGTTCAAGACTTGGCATATTTTCATCTTTTGGATTATGCAGTAGGATTTTATCTTCGAGAGTTTCAAATGATAAACATTCCTTAGTACTTCAAAACTCGAGAATGAATTTTTTTAAACAAGGGGACTATGATGCGGACGGAAATCACCAAGTATGATGAGTTTAAAGAAGGAGATCTTGTTATGGTGTGTCTTTGTAAGGCAAGGTTTCCAATAGAAACTTATAATAAGTTGAAGCAAAGAAAGTTTGGACCTTGCAAAGTTCTAAAGAAGTTGGGTGCATGTCACTTGGAGTTACCAAATGGATTAGCCATCAGCCCTGTTTTCAATGTAAGCAATCTTTACCCATATTATGGTGACCCAGATGGAGAGTTGTTTGAAGGCACTGATTTTCCTGCTATACCTGCTACTTTGCCGTGAGAAAATATCAATGTGCTGGACATGTATTCTATCACTACTCGTTGTGGCACAGTACCTTGCGCGATGGAAAGGAAAACCAAACTCTGAAGATGCATGGATCTCAGCGAAAGAATTGAAGCAATTGGATGAGCAGCTTCGGCATGACCTCACGACGAACTCGAGGTCGAGTTCTTTTTTGGGATGGGGTGAATGATGCAGTGGCATATCCAAGTGGCACCGTAGGATAATGCCATTTGTCATCCATGTGGCACATCCTTTGGTGTGACTTGGTCTTTGACTTGGTCTTGGGTTGTTGCATAAAAAGTTGGCTAAGTAATAAGTATCTCTAGTTATTAGTAGTAGTGGAGTCTTTCTTTAATGCTTCTTTGAGACTTTGTTAAGACTTATTGGGTTTGTATTTTGACTACTTGGTAAATGGTATTGTCTTGAAAATTGTCCTAGAAGTTATTATAGGGTACTAAGAATAGGCATAGAAGTTTTTGGTAAGTCATTTTCCATGTATCTCCATATATATCAATGAGAATGAGAAAAGAAGGGAGGGTACTTTGGTTAAAATTCTCTATAGCAAATTGCTGTAAATCTGGAGTTGAGTGATTCCTCCCAAGGGTTGAGTGATTCCCCTTTGGCGTTGAGCAATTCCGCCTTGCTAGTCGAGTGACTCCTAGCACCCTATCCGGCATCTAGTGATTCCGCCTTGCTATTCTTTACCATTATCTTTGTTCTTTGATCAAATCTCTTTTGTATTTTCATTTTGTGGGTTGTGGCCTGCATCATTTTCCCTTAAAAATATCTAAATCTACATAAGCATATAATAATGTAATCAAGTTAAGTTCTTTGGAACCCATATTTTCTTGGGTTCATTTGAATTTGTTTTATATGAAAACGATTTCTTCTCCACCCAAACAAATCTATCATTGTGCAAATTTCTATATTTAAAGTTATAATGACCTAGACTACCACAACAGTAGCATGTAGATGATGTAGATGGACTAGTATTATTGCAAGGAGATGCATTTTGAGAATAATTTCTCTTGTTAGGTGGGCAACTTTGATTCCTAAGAATTATGTCTACTATTTGTTCTTCAAGAAATAATTTTAAATCATGATTTTTTTTTTGAATGGTAAAAGATTTCATTCCAATAAGTGACGAGGGGGTCTATACAAGGAATCAAGAAAGAAAAGAGATAACAAATAGAAATAAAAGAAGAATAAGAAAATAAATGTCAAAACTCCAATTCCGCCCTAGTGACACCCTCTCTAGCAAGTCTATCAGCGACGTCACTGGCCTAATGCCGAATATGAATAAAAGAAACTCTAAATCCACTCAGCCTATCAAGAATTTCGCCAAGGAAAGCGACGAACCTCTGGGAGCCCTTAAGCCATCTAATAACATTAAGGAAGTCTCCTTCAATCACTACTTTATTCAGGTCATAGGATTCTAGCAACTTGATTCCTTGATGCACCGCTCACTTTAGTTTCATTTGCATCGGCAATACCTATAGGACCAAAAAATGCTCGAATGGCAGAACCCTCCCTAAGGACACCCCCAATACCAGTAGAACCCGGATTTCCAAAGCTAGAACCATCGAAGTTTGCTTAAGAGATCCGCTCACCAGGGGAGATCCATACTTGCACGATCCTAGGCGCCCGATCAGCTCCACTGCAGATTTCCTTCCATCATGGGCCGACACAAATTGGAATAGCAGTAAATACCTCACGCAAGAGATAGTGAGGGCAATCACCTTATTATAGAAGAATGGTTCTCTATTGCAATATCCTTTAAATATCCTTGTGTTGCGTTCTTTCCATAAGACCCAAATGATGGTTAGGACAGAAACATTCCAAATAATCTTCCCTTTTTTCCTCCATAGAGCCACGGTCCAACTCTCTAACAAGTCAATAAGCTACGCAGGTAAGACCCAAGAGATCCCAAATTTAGATAACACCCTACTCTAAACATCATGATCTCTACTCACTTTACAATGCATAAAAGGGTGATACATTGTTTCCCCATCTTCAATACAAAGGGTGCAATGATCTACTAACAACATCTCCCGATTTCTCAAGAACTCAACCGTTTGGATTATTTCCAACAACCATGGCCCACCCCAAAGTACATACCCTTGGTAGAGCTTGGATGTCCCCAACTTTGGCAACTTTGGAGGGCAGAGCGAGGGATAAGGTTTAGGTAGAATGATTTGACGGATAATTCTCCATCCGAGTTCCAAATCCAAACCCTTTTTAATTGTGATTTTTAGAAAGTAATTTTTCATTTCCTTTCTCAAGTCTTGAGTCACTTGAATAAAATCACTATTTTCATTTTTCAAAACTTCAGTTAATTTAATCAACTCATCATTGTTTTAACTAATTTCTTTGTTTTCTTCTCTTAATGAAATGATTAAATCACTATTTTTTGAACTATTCAATTTTTTCATTTTTAGATCATATTTTTTCATTTTCTTCATTTAATACATTAATTTGTTGAATATAATCAATATTCAATCCATCATTTTCTTCTTTCCAAGTTTTGTTTTCCTTTTTTAAGATTTCATTTTCTTGAATAATCAATTCATAGTTGGAAGATAACTTCTTATTATTTTTCGAAAAAATTGGATCATAGGCCCTTTGTAAATTTCATACTCTTTTAAAATATTAGCAAGATATTTTTTAAGAGTTTTGGTTTTGAAAATATATTTTAATGCTTCAAATAACTCACCATAAGAGACTTCATCATCATCATCATGGGATGTACTAGTAAAACTATTTTCATCCAATCCCATGAAACAAAAATGTTCATCATAAATATCTTCGAGTTTAGGCCAAATTTCCTTAGGACTATTACAAGTAGATATTCTACTGGACAAGGCACAACACAAGGAGTTCATAGCCTTGGAATCAAGGGTGACTGATTTTTTATCTTCATTATTTCACTTTAACTTAAAGGAAGTTTTCTCATTTGAGGAAAGTGTTTCTGCGGACAAGTGGCTTAAAAAGCCACCGATTGGTCGCTTTTTGTGGACCCCGCAGAGGTGGACCCGTCATACCAACCAATCGGTGGGTTTTTAAGCCACTTGTGCGCAGGGAGCTCCCTACACACGTGCGCAGAAACAGTTTTCTCATTTTTAAAAGGTTAAAAGTTTTTGGTTATATCTTGATAAATCGGTATATATTTTGCAGATTATAGATTTATAGGGACAAATCCCAAAAGTAAAAAGTACACAAAATGATATGATGGTAAGTGTGGAAGTTTTGTGACAAAAAAAACTCCCTAAAAGAAAAAAAAACTAATATCCATAGCCCGTATTTTGTTAGATATGCCCCACTCTTTGATTTTGAGTTTCGTTCATTGGCGATAACCTTTCTGGCCCAACGAGTTGTTGGGGGGGAGTCAATGGACCCAGATGATCCGATGGATCCAAGTTTGGGCACATCAGTTGGATCCAAACATGTCCATTGGATCCTTACCCTAAGGCTAAAAATTATTTTGCATTTTGACCCGGACATAACTGCAAAATCCAATAGTGTCCTAGATCCTGAATGGAGGGTGCCAATTAATGTACGAATATAACCATCTTATTTTCATTCGTTTAGGTCTGTTTATTAGGTATATTTTCATAATATTGATGAAAACCCCTACTCAAAACAACAAACAAACATTTAATTTTCCCAAGTTTCATATCGACGATTCTCCTCTCTCTCTCTCTCTCTCTCTCTCTCTCTCTCTCTCTCTCTCTCTCTCTCTCTCTCTCTCTCGCGCGCCTTTCTTCCCTCTTTGCTTCCCTAAATCTAAGCAGCAAGCAAACTTCACTAAATATTAAGGAGGACCGGATAAGCCTAACTTTGTTTAGGGGCCCATTAATATGGGAATTAGTCATTACTGGTACAATTATTGTTGTTGCGCCCCTAAACTGCTTCTACATGTGCCTATTTGTCTTATTGCTTGAATCAAGCTAGGTGTTTGACCCAAGGAAGCAAGAATCTTCCCCTGCATCGGGGAATAGCGATTCCCTGGAACCCGATTCCGAATCGGGAATCTCAACGCTTGCCCAGAAAGTGGGAATTATGCTCCTCAAAATGGGAATCGTGCTTCCCCAAAATGGGAATCCCGCTTCCCCAAAATAGGATTCGCGGTTCCCCAAAATGAGAACGTGCTTCCTCGTCGCTTCCCATCATTTTAATTTTATGGGAGTCACAAAAAATGGAAAGCACGCTTCCCCGTCTCTTTCCCGGCTTGCTTCCCTCGGTGCTTCCTCCGACCCTTCACCCTTCCCGCTTTCCACCATCCCAGGAGCCTTCGCTTCCCACTCTGGCAACCTTGGTTTGACCCTCTTATCTATAGGTAGGTAAACAAAGGCATGTACCATGCTAATAAAGGTGTGATGGGGTTTGTTGCTTGCCTTAGGACTAATAGTGCTAACAGACATTGCACAACATAATTAAGTAGGACCTAGGACACTTTGAGGTAAGGTCCGATATAAATGGATCGTGACCCAGACTCAAAATGTAGGATCCAAAAAGGATCCAATGGCATCGGATACAATTCTATACCAATAATGATTGTTGCGAGGAGTTATGGCGATGGAAAATGCGACGTGACTGTTTAATAATCGTCCCAAATCATATACAATGGCAATGGCAATAACCGTCGTTGAAGGCTAAATATTTCTTTGTTCAAAAAAATAATGAGAACTTTATAGGAGACAGTACATATCCGTTGCAAAGTAAAGTCATCTCTAATAATAGAATTTTTTTGAGAATTTCCATTGCCAAAACATGAATAAATTCGCCGATCATTGGTGGGAAAGATGACGTAATCAATGGCGGGGAAAGACCGCGAAGGAAAAAACAATTGTCGCTTATAATTATATATAGAAAAATATTTAACATATTTTGTTTAGTATCTACCACGGCAATCAATCAATAAACGTCCCCATAAAAAATAATTTGCCAACAGTTTTAAATATACCATTGCTAAATATTAAAAAATAACCACAATATTTTTTAATATTTAGAAAAAAAAATATTAAAATCAAAATTTAATATTCTAATTTACCTTCTATAGAGATGTTAAAATTTCCATTGCGAAAGCCCATATTTCTAGTGGTGATAAAATAGAGAAATTAAAGAAGTGCATCCATCAAAACAAGGGGTATACACACCAGTTCTATGAAAGAAAAGTAATATATGTACCTGAAGGCAAGAGCTCACTGTTAAAACCATGATATTATCAAGAGTGCTAAGAAGTTGAGCCATCTCTCTAGACTTTTTATGGGATTCGCTATTGAACCAAAAATCAAGCACAACCTCAACCAGATATGGCAACCTCGTGACATCAAATCTGATTATGCTACCAGAGTACTGAAAAACTTTGAGATTCGGGACACGAATTTGGACCTCACTGAGAGGAGAATTTTTCCAATCGGTTATGCTCAAGCTTTCAAGTTGCAGACTCTGTGTAACAATATTGAGACTAGTCATACCAAGACAGTTCTCAAGATGTAATATCTTCAAGGCTGAGCAACTGCCAAGAACTTGAACGAGCAACTCCGAGCTTAATCTTATCCGTACCAGCGATAAGGACTTAAGGGAGGCGAAAATCGTGAAATCCAATGGATTGATTGTACAATAGCGCAATCTCAATATTATTAATGACTGATAAGAGAAGAAGTAATTTGGTAGTTCAAAGGGTCGGCAACCAGCAGGCTTATGGTTCCTGTAATTGCCTCCCCACAAAAAGTCTAGATCGAGCTCTTGGACCCCCCTTTTGATCGCGAAATTTAGCCATTGATTGATATGAGGATAGTACTCAGGATTATAATGGAATCTAAGGCAAAATCTTGTTATCCTATCACTTTTGTAACAAAGGAGGGATCTATGGACGAAGTCTACAAATCTTACCCTCCATTGGTTCTTCTCATGCATCACCCATTCCCTAGGCTCGATCGTGAGTAGTACGCTTGGCCTATGATCTTCTATGAAGAGATTCTCATCAAAATCAAGATCATGGATTTGCGTCCAAAGGTCTCTCCATCTTTTTGATAGAATGCTCGTTCTTATAGCGAATTTTGTGGGCAAATAAGCCATGATTAGGAGTAGGAGGACATCAGGCAAGTTGCTAAGCAGGTCGATTTTGTTCCTCATTGCTGACCCACCTGAGATTGAGAGAGGGGAAAAAAAAATGAAAACTTGGAGTTCCTGTATTATCATCTTTGAGGGAGGAGAGGGTAGTTATAATTATGTTTCTTGTCGCGGATTCTGCAAATTGGCTAAACTTAGATGAGAGAGAATCCTCAGGAACACCTAAATCTAATAGTGATTCTTACACATGGCTAATGACAGCAAAAACTGGTTAAAGGATACCTGATTGTATTCGCCACGCGCATTAAATTATAGAGATACTGTAGTACATAAAATCAATGGCTTCTTCTATTATTAGTTTGATGGCATGGAAAGCATTTAAAATGTTATAAATGGTATCCCTCATGAGCAAGGAAAGGATTGCATTGCTACCAACCTTTGCTCAACAAATGAACGGTTTGGATCATGCTATGACGTGTACTTTTTGAAAAATAGGGGACTTCCCGAGTACACACCATATAAAGACTCTTAACTAAAAATGGGGACTGATAAGTGATATGATATGTAGTCATGGTTTAAAATTTCGGTTTCGGTGACTGTTTCGGACCCCACCAAAAACCGAAATTTCGGTCCGAAATTTGGTATTTTGGTTCCAAATTTCGGACAGAAATTCCAAAATTTCAGCCAAAATCTTGTAATTTTTAATAAAAAATGTCATTAAATCGAAATTTCGGACCGAAATTACTGAAAATTCGGTCCGAAATTTCGTAAATGGCGAAAAATTGAATTTCGTAAAACTTCGGTTTCGGTCGAAATTTAAAACCATGTATGTAGTGCATAAACTGGAAAAAAAAAAAAGGTGGTCTTCTCACTTCCATGGTACAATGATGGGACCCATAGATGCGAGTTTATTTGAAAGGCCAAAATTAGATAGGATCATTTTATGTGCCTAATTTTTGGGTTATTGCCCATCGATCTTAATTTGAATTAAGAATCATTGTATCCGTCTATCTTGATATGATTTAAGAGCCATAGTGCCAGAGCTCCCTTGTGTAGAATCATTCGCTTTTTGTTAAAGGCTGATTTTGAAAAACAAATGGCGATCGAGATGGTTAACACCAGACATCAAGAACAGTTTTTGTTTTTCCTTTTCTTTTCTTCTCTTTTCTGTTTTTGCGACTAACTTTGTTGCGATGGAGGTTGGATCACCCCATGATATATTCAAATCCTATAAAAATGTTAGACAACTGGTTTAAATATTATATCGACTATTTATCGTGATATGTATCGAGATACATCGGTAATTATGCTAAAATTTAACGTCAATTTATCGTAAATTTTAAGTTAGAATGATAAAACCATGGAATTTATTAGATTTTAAACTTCCTAAATAGACTAAAAGCTTTTCCAAAGCTTCATTATTTCTTTCTAAGTTTATATTTATTAGGAAAAAACTTTCAAAATGGAAATCCATACTGAAAATAAAGATGGAAATGAAAGTCACGGACGAGTTGGTCATCTTTGCAGTGTTTTAGGCATTTGTCAGGATTCAAGCTCTCTTCCTTACTTTCTTTTGCACATGTTGTGATAGAGAACCATGCTATTTTTTTTCACAAAATGGATGTCTGTTTTGCTTGCGGCCCTCTTTTTATTATTTGCCTGAATTTATCAAGTGCAAGTTGCTTCTTTTAGAAGGATGAGACATAATAAGAAGACTCACTTCAAAGAAGAAGAAGCGACGATTTTGTTGTTTGAACATTTACTAACTTGATCCCTTCGGATCTTGGGCATCAAATCAAAGAAAAATTCAATTTCTAACGAGATGACGGCCGAAACTTTTCCATCCCCTGGGATTGGATTATAGGCGATTGAGAACAAGAGGGGAACGAAACTTCTTCCTTGGGCTCCTCTACCTCTGCACAGGTGGAAAGGACTTTTTAGGTGCAAAATGCGACTCTTAATGCAGGGATGTTGGCACACGCAGAACGTGAACGACTCTTGGGGTTGACAGACCATCCAACCTAGGCTACACGACAAAACAACGCAAATGAAACACCAGTGTGAGGGATAGTGAATTAAAAAGGCAAATTCATCTGGGAAGATGAATTCGTTGCTTCCTTGATCCGGGAAAATCTACGGCTGCCGAAAAGTAAAAGTACAAGTGATGGAAAGTAAAGATAAGATGCTAATATATGTTTGGATTTGGTTTTGTGACCTCTTCCTTGGAGACAAACGCCTCCTTATATAGCTTTATTTGGGTAATCGTTACCCATCACCCCAAGTTCTTCTTGGAGGGAAGTTTTTGGTAACCACCCATGATGGGCTCGGTTATTCTCACATCATCCATTGTCCAGGTAGTTATCGTCCACCTTCCCACATTTGGCAACAACTGTGCCACATCCTTGAATCAGCTTCACCAAATGGTGTCTCAATAAGTCGGTCCCATTCGACCAATTGGCTCTTTAGAGATAAACATGCTTTAATGAAAATCTTCAATAACTATTCATCCTTCTAGATTACATTACCTGCATGTAGTTTCACGCGCTCATTAAATGCCGACATAGCATGTAGCCTGTTGACACGGTCCGAATGGACTGCCACTTAATAATTTTATCATTTATCACTCACTGATCTCCAAAATAGGTGTAAACAGCAATTTATGTATCTTTCAATGACAGAAATGAGTTTCCCTCACACATTAGATGTGATTAATCGAACCAATGTTTAAGTGAGGGAGAATATTTGAAGTGGGCCCAATGACTTCACGGATCATGCCATCGATTTGCAGATGAATATAGTTTTCTTCTAATCATTGATGTATCCATCCTACTCTTTGTGAGGTGATATGTTTTCAGCTGCAATGGAGATTCATAGCACAAAACCCAGCTGCTTAGGGAGTGTTCTTTAACCATTTTTGGAGGTGCTTCTGCTCTATTTATAAGTTTCGATGCAACAACAGGAAGTTACATTCTACTTGTTTTGTTCAACAAATGGTCCATTCATATACAGTAATCATATTGTACTTGGTAAAAGTGTATGTGCATGTGAATGAGTTTCTGGGTTTCCTAAATAGTGTAATGCAAAATGTACTTCAAATCTGTCAATTTCAACAAATTCCAACTCTATAGTGACATTCGGCATAGATTTGTGCCGAAATTTCGTAGCCAAAAGGGAGTCTCTCCAAGCTATTCTATCTACCCATTTCTCCCACTCAGAAGATCGGAGAATGAGAATCATTGAACAAACGCAGCCTATTTTATTAAAACAGAAGCTGAAACTGATTGTGTCCAGTACATGCTTCTAACAAGTGACAAGCTCTCAGTCATTAGATCTGACCTGCACTCATGCCACTCTAGTCCTCAATTCGTATATACTTTCCCAACAAACTCCATATGTTAGAATGGATGGTTGACATTCCAAACCTTCAAATTTGTGGAGGTTTTAAGTTACTTTCTACATTTCTGAACCTTCAATTTTACAAACCACAAGTTCAATGGCTTCAAATGGGAAAAATTATGGGGCAAAGTCTATATCCATGTTGGGTACAAATAAATGAAGGGCATAGATCATCCAACAAGTAGTTCCCACCCTAAACTTAGGATAGGATACTATAGTTTCTCATTTAAAAACTATGGCAAAATTAAAAAACCAGCAACTGATATTCGCACTACCATGTTTGGTAATGGACAAACTAACCTTTGTCTTATTATTTAACCAGCTTTCAAAGCTTATTACAATTCCCAAAATGCTCTCAGCAACCAATTAAAAAGGAAAGACAGGGCGAGTTCGTCCCATTATAAAAACATGGTAGTATCAATATAAGTTGCCTGAAAACCAAATGAACATGCTACGAGAGCATCCAACCACGTCTCCATACACAAAAAGGAATTGTAGACTCAATTTTGCGTAAACCCATATAAGCTTTCATATATTCATTGAACAAGATTACTGAATTTCATCTTCTAGTATCCCTCAAAAGACAGATACAATCCAGAAAACAGTAAGTCTGTAATGTGTTTGTAAATGAGGAAAGTCAGGCCACATTGTGTGATAAAAGGATCATTACTAAAGTTTTATAAAGATTTATGTGCAGTACTTGAGTTTAAACAAGAAAAGAGAGGTCAAAATTTTCCTCAAGACCTATGTCGTCCTAAAGCTGTCCAAGATTGAATCGCAGTGGCCTCTTAATCATTGAATAAGATCTCTGCTTGTGTTGAAGCTCTTTGAAATCGAATCAGCTTTCTCAAAAACATCGCTTCAACCTTGAAATCGTCTAGTATAGGGTCGATAGTCAGAGTCTTAAGCACCGGCGAATTAGCGAGAAGCAGTCTTATGAATTTTATTTCCGACTTATTTCCAACCACATTATCCATCTTCACTGTTCGGAGGTGTTTCAACATGCAATCTTTCTGTTCTTGGGCTTTCCAGGGGACTACAGCAGGGTGATCATCACTCTCTGTAAAATATGCCTAGAATTCGGAATCTAGGTTAGAGTAGTATCAAAAGAAACTAAGGCCCTGTTCGTTTGAGATTATGACAACCGATGGTGAGCTTCCAAACCGATTATTGGGCTCTCAAATTACATTAATTTTGAGTCCAATAATCGGTTTGGGGCTTGACCGTCGGTTATCATAATCTCAAATGAACAGGGTATAAACCTTATGTTTAGAAAACTCACTCTGATTTCTAGTTTCTGGAGACGGTGAGAGCTTCTAAAGAAGCAAAGAATGGCCAAGATCTCTTTTCCATTTTCAAAATCAACGTCCAAAGAGAGTTTCTTAAGATGCCCAAATGTATTAGGAACCATCTCCGGTACATCTGCAACAGCCAGAAACTGGAATACCAGGGAAAAAGAAGAAAATTAATATTTTGGTTTGATAATGAATACCAAATTACGACTTCGTTTGATAATGAATCCTAAATTACGACTAGAATATTTTTTCCTGTAAGAGTTGATTGTGCATACGCTTGAAAATTATTTACCTTTAAGAATTGATTGTGCATCCTCAGCACCTCAACATTGCGTAAACAACAGAGAACCTTGTGCATTCCAAGCTCCTCCACTGGGGTGTTTTCAAAACAAATAACTTCGAATGAACCACCAAGGTATAAGTAACGGAGATCCGGAATATTGATTTTAGGACAAGTATGCTCATAGCCATAATCTAGATATGTCAAACTCTCAAGAAGCGGAGATTTGGAAATCAGACATTGGAGTTCATCACTGGAGATGACTACATCACAAAGATAAAGGCTCTTGAGACGACTAAAGCCTTCAAATGCCTGAGGTATTTTGAAAATGCAGTGCTGCAATCTCAAATTATATAGCTCTTGACAAGAGAAGAAACATGAAGGCAACTTATAAATATCACCACAAGAAAATTCAAGGATTAATTCCTTAATCCCGTGTCTTGACACGAAAAGTATCCACTGATTGAAATCAGAACAGGGAGGAAGATAGTCAACACACTTAAACTTGTGAATTGATCCTCTATGCCGCAAGAGAACTTGATAGACAATGTTCACACACTTCTTAAGGGTCTCGTTCGAAGATGGGATGTCAGTTGGATCACATTGCCAATCGAATACGATGTGTGGTATTGTAACCCACATATACCTCCAATTACTTGACAAGATGCTCGTCCTCACAGCATCCTTGAATGGCAAACGTACAAGAATTGCGTCTATGACACCCCTAGGAAGATTGCTGATCACATCAAAGGTTGAAGCTCGTCGCAATTCCATTTCGGAGGGAGAATTCTATTCGTGTTTTCTTCTGAAATTCAAGAAACAAAAATTCAGCCACCTCAAAGTTACATCCAATTTATATGAAGAAACAAATTGAATCAAAAGCAAATCAGCAACATAAATGAAAGAGCATTTCTAGGAAAACGGGATCCCGTTTTGGGGGAAAAAGGGACATTGATCATTGCAGCCACTATTCCAATACTGCCAAACATGGAGATTGATACGTGCAAAAGACAGACTTGTGGAGAAGAGAGTTCTGATAAGTAAGAAAGCTTGTAATTTCTGAGTTTAAACACAGAAGTTGAAGTTGTTTATTTGAGTTAGAATTCCAGTTAATAAGTTGAGACAGTAAATTGAGGGCTACGGGCAGAAATTTTCAGACTGCTATATTGTTTGTGCTGCTAGTATACCTTCTTATATGATTTATTCGTCTTATTTCACTGCACAATTCTGAATATTTAAGCAGTCAGAAAGTTCGAGCTATCTGAAAATTCTAAGGAATGAAATTTTCTGAATAAAAACACAGGGATATGAAATAATGTGTAATTTGAAATTTTCAGAGGAATGAAATTTTCATGAAAAATTCCACTAAGAAGTTAAAATTCATGGGTTTATTTAGCAGGCTAGCAACTGTAATTTTCAGTTATAGTTCTACTTGCATCAATATGCATAGAAGAAGGGGAATTGTGATTAAATTAACAGAAATTTGAAGTATGTAAAGTGAAAATCTATTAGCAACGAAGCTAATTTTATCACGATAAAATTCCTACAATCTCTGATTTTTTTTCAAGATAAATACCAAAAAATGAGAAGAAAATCAACCTAGAAATATCAATTTAATTTCAAGAAAAACAACCCACCAAATTTTTGATACCTTCTAAGATACTAAACCCAAAACACCCACAGAAAAACCAAAACAGAAATCTCAGAGTTGTGCCAAGATTATAACAAAGTAACCACCCAATTCTGAGACAAAAAAAGAACCAACTAATCATATAGCTTTGTCAAGATAAACAACCCAGAAATCCAAAGTAGAGAGAGAGAGAGAGAGAGAGAGAAACAATCTTCAAGAGGGGTTGTGAATTGCAGAAAAAAATCTTCTATAAAGTTGGGTTTTCTTTAGAGATGCAGAAATGGAAGGAAGAGAAAAATCAAGAGTGAAAACAAGAAAAACCAAGAGAAAGAAAGAGAGAGACAGAGAGAGAGAGAGAGAGAGAGCTGACCTTTGTTCGGACGAGCAGTGTGGGACGAAGGATAAAGCTACATTATCAACAAACCATATATATGTGTCAAGATAAACTACCCAGAAATCCAAAATAAACAGAAAAGAAAGAGAGAAAAATCCTCAAGAGGGGTTGTGAATGGCAGACAAAAATCAAGAAAGAAAACAAGAAAAACAGAGAGAGAGAGAGAGAGAGAGAGAGAGAGAGAGAGAGAGAGAGAGAGAGAGATGACCTTGTTCGAAAGAGAGAGACGAGCAGTGTCGGATGAAGGAGACAGCTATAATATGAGGACTCATTGCTCGTATTTATTAGGGCTGCAACTCGAGCCGGGTTTTACCCGACCCGCATCGACCCGACCCGACCCGAAAATAGGCTGGGTTGGGTTCTGGTTTCATGGGTTTCGGGTCGAGCCGGGTTGAGCATTCGAAAAGCCCGCATGAATCTCGGGTCGAGCCGGGTTTGAAGGGGCCCGACCCGACCCGACCCAAGTTACATAAGTTATAGTATGTACATTTTTTTCTATTGTTAGTTAAAAGTTAAAAGTGAAAACCCACGCACCCACTGTTATTGTGTGTGAGTGTAATTTCTGCTTCTATGAGTTGAGTTGATTCAAGTGTTTGATTCAGCATTGTTTGATTGTAGATTCAAGTGTAATGTGAGTGTAATTTCTGCTTCTATGAGTTGAGTTGCCTTGCCAAACAAGAATTTTCCTTAAAAAATTGCGTCAACGTGAAAAAACCCGAACCGACCCGACTCGAGATATTGCTCGAGTAGGGTTGGGTTCTCCAAAACCCGACCCGAGTTGCAGCCCTAGTATTTATTAATGGGACGTGATATATTCCACTTAGGGGTGGACATGGTTCCGGTTCGAACCGAGGAACCGAACCCAACCGGCACATTTGGTTCGGTTCGGTTCCATTTCTATATGGTTCGGTTCCAGTTCCAAAATCCGGGAACCGGTGAAAATTCGGTTCGGTTCTGGGTTTGGGATCCCGGAACCGAGAACCGAATTGGTTCAATGAGGGCATGTTTGCCTTGAATATTATGGCCTGATTATTTCCCAAATTTGTAGTTCATGGCTTCATGCATTGCCAAAATTTGTGCATGATTATCCCACCTGCTTGTACTTCTTCATACTTCGTATAAGTTTTGCATTGTCCAAAAGGTTGGGTAAACCCATAACCGAACCGAACCGATTATATATGGTTCTGGTTCGGTTCGGTTCCACAGATATATGGTTCGATTCTGGTTCCAATTTCAGAGAACCGATTATACATGGTTCGGTTCTGGGTTTAGCCCAAAACCGAACCGAACCGAACCATGTCCACCCCATTTTCTTACTTGGGACTTAACATATTTGTGAGTTGTGAGATCAAGGTTTTAAATTTCGACCCAAATCCAGAATTTTGGGTTTCGGGTGAGACCCACCGAAACCGAAATTCGGTAAGGTCGTTACAAAATTTCGACGGAAATTTCATCATTCCCAAAATTTCAGTCTAAAATTTGGAATCACCAAAAAAATCTTAGTTTTATTCGTTACTTAATATTATCGCCGAAATTTTGTGTGGAATAAAATATTACTTTATTTGATTTCGATAGATTCCGTCCCTCACTGATCTTTTAAACTAAAGGGACCTGTCACGGGAAGAAAAAAGGGAAAATAAATCATTTCCGTTCATTTACACCGGGCCCTTGGGCAAAATGTTAGATTTTTTTTTTCTTTTCTTTTTTCCATGGCATAGGGTATCCCCACCCCAATTTTAGATTTATCCAAACAAAGGTACACGTAGCTAACGCATGACTTGTTAAATTCACTTAGGGCCCGTTTGGATACCTCAGATTTTGTATTTGGATTTGGAATTGAGTTTTCAGTACAAAATGAATAGATCTGCCGGCTCATGTTGAGGGAGACAGAGAGGGAAGGGGGTAATTCCTACTGCAGGGGAGAGGTTGAGGAGCCAAGAGGGTGAAGGAAACTGCCAGATCTATGAATTTCCAATTTCTTATTTCCACAACTTATTTGGAAATCTGATTTTTTTTCACTGCCAGTCGCTAAATTGGAAATTTAAGGATTTGATCCGGATCCAAATGTCAACGCAAAAAGAGTTGCAAATGTGAGAATTCCAAATCAAAATCTTCTCGGCATCCAAACGGGCCCTTAGGGGTTGCTGCATTTCAGTGAAATTCCAATAGGAAAGTACTAAATTTTCTCTTGAATAGTGATTTTCCAATGTTCGGTTGCTCTACGTCAATGACTTTCTAGTCTGACCTGTGATTTTGTAGCAGGTCCAGCCCATGTGTAGGCCCCACATTCCATTTCGGAGGGAGAATTCTATTCCTGTTTTCTTCTTAAATTCAAGAAACAAAAATTCAGCCACTTCAAAGTTACATCCAATATTTTACGGAGAAACAAATTGAATCAAAAGCAAATCGGCAACATAGATGAAAGAGCATTTCTAGGAAAACGGGATCCCGTTTTGGGAAAAGCAGGGACATTGATCATTGCAGCCACTATTCCAATACTGCCAAACAGGGAGATTGATACATGCAAAAGACAGACTTGTGGAGAAGAGAGTTCTGATAAGAACTAATAAAGTATAATGACAGAGGCACATCTCAAAGCCAAATGACACCCAAATTCAATACCCATCGCAATGTATCAAATTGAAACAAAAACAACCAGCCCAACTCTCAAATTTTATCAGGATAAAATCTCTACAATCTCTGATTATTTTCAAGTTAAATCCCTACGATCTCTGATTATTTTTCAGAACACCCACACAAAAACCAAACCAGAAATCTCAGACTTCTGCGAAGATATATATATATATATATATATATATATATATATATATATATATATATATATATATATATATATATATATATATATATGAGAATAGAGTTCCTAAGGTGTCACCTCATATAGCTTATATGAGGTGGCGCTTAAAAACATAAGGGGCTCACTTTGTTTGGATGATCCAAAGCATTCATATGATAGGCCCTCACATAGATAGGTTGTGCCCAAAAAATCAATTTCATAGGATCATCCTAACCCTTCCATTGGTGGAGGTTGAAATGGATGGGTATAAACCTCCATAAATCTGCCCATTTTTAACCTCCATAAATGGAAGGGTTAGGATGATCCTATGGACCTGATTTTTTGTAGGCACCATATCCATCTAAGGGCCTTTCAAATGAATGGTTTCGATCACCCCAAAAATGTGGGCCCCTTATGTTTTGTAAGCGCCACCTCATATAAGCTATATGAGGTGACACCTTAGGAACTCTATTCTCATATATATATATATATATATATATATATATATATATATATATATATATATAGAGAGAGAGAGAGAGAGAGAGAGAATGGTTTGTGTGCAGCTGCACAGATAAGCTATTTGTGCATGGCTGCACAAACCATAGTGGGGGTCACATTTCTTGGGGGATCCAAAGCATTCATTTGGAAGGCCCTTTCATGGAGTGTGTGTACTAAAAATCAGCCCTATAGGATCATCCTAACCTAATCAAAGTTGGAGGGGAAAATGGACACATACACTGTTTCTACCCATTTTTTCCCTCCACAAATGGTTGGGTTAGGATGATTTTCAAAGGCCGATTTTTAGTACACACCCTATCCATGAAAGAGCCTTCCAAATGAATGCTTTGGATCCCCCAAAAAATGTGGCCCCCCCATGGTTTGTGCAGCCATGCACAGATAGCTTATCTGTGCAGCTGCACACAAAACATATATATATATATATATAAGAACTGGAATATATGATTGTGGGCAACCAGAAAAATTTGTGAATTTTAACAAAATAACCACCCAAATCTCATAAAGAAAAAAAAAAGAACCAACAAATCATATAACTTTGTTGAGATAAAGAACCCAGAAATCCAAAGTAGACAGAGGAGAGAGAGAATCTGAGAGAAGAGGGGTTGTGAATGGCAGAAAAAAATCTTCTAAAGTTGGGTTTTCTTTACAGATGGGTGATTTCTTTTGAGATGCAGACATGGAAAGAAGAGAAAAATCAAGAAAGAAAACAAGAAAAACCAAGTAGGAGAGAGAGAGAGATGACCTTTGCTCGACATAGAGACGAGCAGTGTGGGATGAAGGAGAATGCTATATATATTATGAGGATTAAGGCGACGATTCATTGCACGTATTTATTAATGGGAAGTGATATATTCGACCCATTTTCTTCCTTGGAACGGCCCCTGTAGGCTGTAGCATTTTTGTGAGTAGACTTCATTGTTTCAAATTTCGGTTTCGGAATGCATTTCAGTCCTCACCGAAACCGAAATTTCGAAATCTTGGACGAAATGAATAAGGCCACATTTGGATACCCACAAGATTAGGATTTGGATTTAGTTCATATTTTGAACTGGATCAAATTCTTTAGATGTCCAAATCAGCTACGATAGTGCAAAAAATTCCGATTTTGAAATCTGTTCTGCGAGACATTATTTGGAAATCAATATTTGTGGCAACTTCCTTCACCGTCGCTGCTCCTCGACGTTGCTCCGGCAGCAGCGAGACATCCCTCCCTCTCTCTCTCTCTCTCTCTCTCTCTCTCTCTCTCTCTCTCTCACTCTTAAAACATATTCATGAAGATGATTGATGTAGTTTGTATCCAAAACTCAAATCCAAATCAAAATACAAATGCATGAGGTATCCAAACGGGCCCTAATAGAATATTTTATCTCATAGAGAATTTTGGCCGAAATTGGCCAAAATTTCAGAATTTCGGACGAAATAGAATAATAGAATATTTTATGTTGTAGAGAATTTCGGCCAAAATTTCAATAATTTCGGAAGATATTAAATAATTAATAAAAATTGAGATTTTTGGGTGAAATCCCTTAAATTTCGGAGAAAATTTCCGAATAAGCGAAATTTTGACCGAAATTTCGGTCGAAATAAACGATCGTTTCGGGCATGTATGATTTCGGTTTCAGTCTCCACATTCGAACCGGTTTCTATAGAATAGTGACTTTCCAGTGTTGGGTTGCTCTACTTCAATGACTCTCTAGTCTGACCTGTGATTCTGCTGGGTTGACGCGGCATGTTAAAATCCAAAGCCCAAAATCTTTAACTAGGGAGAGAATTTTCGAGATTTTCCAGTGGAATCCTCCCCTAACATCCCCCCGCTACTTCTAATAAAAAAAGAGAGCCGAAAATATGATCATCTTCCTCTTCCAACCCTAGCAACTCAACTAAGCCTTTGTCCCAAACTAGTTGGGGTGGGCTAATGAATCCTATAGAAAATTTTCAAGAAGAAGGTGAAAGGGTCTTCCAACCCTAGCAACAGAGAAAAAATTATCAAATTCCAACTCTATGGTGACATTTGGCATAGATTTGAGCTGAAATTTCATATCCAAGGGGAGTCTCTCACTCTCTCCTTGACATGCTGTCAGTCAATAGATCTGACCTGCACTCGGGCCACTCTAGTCCTCAATGCGTATATTCTTTCCCAACAAACTCCAACTGTTAGAATGGATGGTTGACATGCCAAACTCTCTTGCATCAGTCAATCCGAACCCTCCAATTTGTGGAGGTTTAAGTTACTTTCAACATTTCTGAACCTTCAATTTTACAAATCATAAGTTCAAGGGCTTCATATGGGAAATATTATGGGGCCAAGTCTATATCCATGGTCGGTACAAACAAATGAAGGGCATAGACCATCCAACAAGTAGTTCCCACCCTAAACTTAGAATTGGACACAATATAGTTTCTCATTTAAAAAGTAAGGCAAAATTACAAAACCAGCAACTGATATTGGCACTACCATGTTTGGTAATGGACAAACTAACCTTTGTCTTATTATTTAACCAGCTTTCAAGCAACCAATTAAAAACGAAAGACAGGGTGAGTTCATCCATCATAAAAACATGGTAGTGTCAATATAAGTTGCCTGAAAACCAAATGAACACGCTATGAGATCATCCAACCACATCTCTCCATACACAAAAAGGAATTGTAGACTCAATTTTAGGTAAACCCATAAAAGCTTTCATACATTCACTGAACAAGATTAGAGAGTTTCATCATCTAGTATAACTCAAAAGACAGATACACTCTGGAAAACAGTAAGTCTTGAGTATTCAAGCTAGAAATACCATCTATTTGAAGAATTCCTTGAACAAAGTGTTATATCCACCATCAAAAGACTTGATTAACGCCAAATGCAGCTCCCTTGGCCAAGGCTTAGAACTCCGTAACCGACCTCTCTTTTTCTCGTAGATTATGATCATGTGTAACTAGAAGACGCAGTTAGCAGGCTACTGGGAGAATTGACTCAGCATTGATCATTACTAAGGTTAGATCCACTCCGTAATGTGTTTGTAAATGAGGAAAGTCAGGACACATTGTGTGACAAAAGGGTCAATACTAAGGTTTTACAAAGATTTATTATGAGCAATGTCCGAGTTTAAACAAGAAAAGAGAGGTCAAAATTTTCCTCAAGACCTATGTAGTCCTAAAGCTGTCCAAGATTGGATCGCAGTGGCCTCTTAATCATTGAATAAGATCTCTGCTTGTGTTGAAGCTCTTCGAAATCGAATCAGCTTTCTCAAAAACATCACTTCAGACACGAAATCATATATTTCAGTGTCGATAGTCAGTGTCTTAAGCACCGGCGAATTAGCAAGAAGCAGTCTTATGAATTCTATTTCTGAGTTATTTCCAGTCACATGGTCCATCGTCACTGTTCGGAGGTGTTTCAACATGCAAACTCTCTGTTCTTGGGCTTCCCAGGGGACTACACTATCGCTATCAACACTATCGCTATCAACACTATCTGTAAAGCATGCCTAGAATTTGGAATATAGGTTAGAGTAGTATCAAAAGAAACTAAGGTCCTGTTAGTTTGAGATTATGACAACCATACTTTGAGTCCAACAATCGATTTGGGGGCTCACTATCGGTTGTCATAATCTCAAACAAACAGGGTATAAATCTTATGTTTACAAAACTTACTCTGATTTCTAGTTCCTCAAGACGGCGCGAGCTTCTAAACAAGCAAAGAATGGCCAAGATTTCTTTTCCATTTTCAAAATCAACGTCCAAAGAGAGATTCTTAAGATGCCCAAATGTATTAGGAACCATCTCCGGTACATCTCCAACAGCCAGAAACTGGAATACCAAGGAAAAAGAAGAAAATTAATATTGGTTTGATAATGAATACCAAATTACGAATTGGTTTGATAATGAATCCTAAATTATGACTTGAATATTTTTTCCTGTAAGAATTGATTGTGTATACGACTTGAAAATTATTTACCTTTAAGAATTGATTGTGCATCCTAAGCACCTCAACATTGCGTAAACAACAGAGAACCTTGTGCATTCCAAGCTCCTCCACTGGGGTGTTTTCAATACAAATAACTTCGAATGAACCACCAAGGTATAAGTAACGGAGATCCGGAATATTGATTTTAGGACAAGTATGCTCATAGCCATAATCTAGATATGTCAAACTCTCAAGAAGCGGAGATTTGGAAATCAGGCATTGGAGTTCATCACTGGAGATGACTACATCACAAAGATAAAGGCTCTTGAGACGACTAAAGCCTTCAAATGCCTGAGGTATTTTGAAAATGCAGTGCTGCAATCTCAAATTATATAGCTCTTGACAAGAGAAGAAATATGAAGGCAACTTATAAATATCACCACAAGAAAATTCAAGGATTAATTCCTTAATCCCGTGTCCTGACAGGAAAAGTATCCACTGATCGAAATCAGAACAGGAAGGAAGATAGTTAACACACTTAAACTTGTGAATTGATCCTCTATGCCGCAAGAGAACTTGATAGACAATGTTCACACACTTCTTAAGGGTCTCGTTCGAAGATGGGATGCCAGTTGGATCACATTGCCAATCGAATATGATGTGTGGTATTGTAACCCACTTATACCTCCAATTACTTGACAAGATGCTCGTCCTCACAGCATCCTTGAATGGCAAACGTACAAGAATTGCGTCTATGACAACCCTAGGAAGAGTGCTGATCACATCAAAGGTTGAAGCTCGTCCCAATTCCATTTCGGAGGGAGAATTCTATTCGTATTTTCTTCTGAAATTCAAGAAACAAAAATTCAGCCACCTCAAAGTTACATCCAATATTATATGAAGAAACAAATTGAATCAAAAGCAAATCAGCAACATAGATGAAAGAGCATTTCTAGGAAAACGGGATCCCGTTTTGGGGAAAAAAAGGACATTGATCATTGCAGCCACTATTCCAATACTGCCAAACATGGAGATTGATACATGCAAAAGACAGACTTGTGGAGAAGAGAGTTCTGATAAGTAAGAAAGCTTGTAATTTCTGAGTTTAAACACAGAAAACAGAAGTTGAAGTTGTTTATTTGATTTAGAATTCCAGTTAATAAGTTGAGACAGTAAATTGAGAGTACACTCTGACTCTATTTATAGGTGTGATAGGGGTGGATTTTTTCAATAAATGAGGGCTACAGGCAGAAATTTTCAGACTGCTATATTGTTCGTGCTGCTAGTATACCTTCTTCTATGATTTATTCGTCTTATTTCACTGCACAATTCTGAATATTTAAGCAGTCAGAAAGTTCGAGCTATCTGAAAATGTCTAAAGAATGAAATTTTCTGAATAAAAACACAGGGATATGAAATAATGTGTAATTTGAAAATTTCAGAGGAATGAAATTTTCATGAAAAATTCCACTAAGAAGTTAAAATTCATAGGTTTATTTAGCAGGCTAGCAACTGTGATTTTCAGTTATAGTTCTACTTGCATCAATATGCATGGAAGAAGGGGAATTGTGATTAAATTAACAGAAATTTGAAGAATGTAAAGTGAAAATCTATTAGCAACGAAGCTAATTTTATCAAGATAAAATTCCTACAATCTCTGATTATTTTTCAAGATAAATACCCAAAAAATGAGAAGAAAATCAACCTAGAAATATCAGTTTAATTTCAAGAAAAACAACCCACCAAATATTTGATACCTTTTAAGATACCAAACCCAAAACACCCACAGAAAAACCAAAACAGAAATCTCAGAGTTGTGCCAAGATTATAACAAAGTAACCACCCAAATCTCAGACAAAAAAGAACCAACTAATCATATAACTTTGTCAAGATAAACAACCCAGAAATCCAAAGTAGACAGAAGAGAGAGAAAGAGCGAGAAACAATCTTCAAGAGGGGTTGTGAATTGCAGAAAAAAATCTTCTATAAAGTTGGGTTTTCTTTCCAGATGGGTGATTTCTTTAGAGATGCAGAAATGGAAAGAAGAGAAAAATCAAGAAAGAAAACAAGAAAAACCAAGAGAGAGAGAGAGAGAGAGAGCTGACCTTTGTTCGGACGAGCAGTGTGGGACAAAGGAGAAAGCTACATTATCAACAAATCATATAAATGTGTCAAGATAAACTACCCAGAAATCCAAAGTAGACAGAAAAGAAAGAGAGAGAGAAAAATCTTCAAGAGGGGTTGTGAATGGCAGAAAAAAATCAAGAAATAAAACAAGAAAAACCGAGAGAGAGAGAGAGAGAGAGAGAGAGAGAGAGAGAGATGACCTTTGCTCGAAAGAGAGGGACGAGCAGTGTGGAATGAAGGAGAAAGCTACATTATGACTTATGAGGATTCATTGCTCGTATTTATTAATGGGACGTGATATATTCGACTCATTTTCTTATTTGGGACGGCCGCTGTAGCATATTTTTCTATTGTGAGTTGTGAGATCAAGGTTTTAAATTTCGACCCAAATCCGGAATTTAGGGTTTCGGGTGAGACCCACCGAAACCGAAATTGGGTAAAGTCGAAACGTTAAAAAACTCGACCGAAATTTCTGAAATTTCGGTTTGAGTCCAAAATTTTGAATATCACCAAAAAAATCTTAGTTTTATTCGTTATTTAATATTATCGCCGAAATTTTGTATGGGATAAAATATTACTTTATTTGATTTCGATAGATTTCGTCCCTCACTGATCTTTTAGACTAAAGGGGCCTGTCTCGAGAAGAAAAAGGGGAAAATAAATCATTTCCCTTTATTTACACCGGGCTCCCTAAGGGCACTCTAGCCTATACAAGTCCCCATATTCAAAGCCAAGGCAGAATGTTAGATTTTTTTTTCTTTTTTTATGGCATAGGGTATCCCCACCCCAATTTTAGATTTATCCAAACAAAGGTACACGCAGCTAGCTCCGTTTGGTTGTCGGAATTTTTTTGGTTCTTGGGATTTTTGTGGAACAAAAAACTTTCTAGGAGATTGGTGGGGAAAAAAACTCCCTGGAAGTTTTCAGGTAAAATAAAAATCCCATGTTTGGTTGACCGGACTATGGTTGTTTGGTTGCTTGAACTGTTGGGAAGAAAAAAAATCTTCTGCAAGCCTGGGAGTATTTTTTTTCCCTTCCTGGGGTTTCGTGCGGGGTTATTTTCGTTCCTGGGATTATTTTGGGCCCACCAACCAAACGTTGGTTTCCTGCGGAAATTCTACAAATGCCCCGAGAATCAAAAAAATTCCAGCAACCAAGCGCACTGGGTTGGTTGCTGCATTTCAGTGAGATTCCAGTAGGAAAGTACTAATGTTTCTCTTGAATAGTGACTTTCCAGTGTTCAGTTGCTCTACGTCGATGACTTTCTAGTCTGACGTGTGATTCCGCTGAGTTGACGTGGCATGTTAAAATCCTCTTTCACTGGAGAGGATTTTCGAGATTTTCCAATGGAATACTCCCCCCGGAATCCCCCGCGCGACGTCTAATAAAAAAAGAGCCGTTGTGGGGTTCTCTTTCCAAAATAGAAAAATATGATCATCTTCCTCCTCCAACCACAGCAACAGAGTAAAGATTATCATTTTCCTCTGGCTGCTCCGACTCCAACAAAGAAAAAATCACCACCGTCCTCTCGAGATTAGTTGTCTCCATTTGTCTTTTCGGCACGATTCACGGTCGTCCTCGCCGCTGCTCCACGACGTGATTCGCGCGTGCTCGGCCAAGTCCTCTCACCCAATTCACCGCTGCTCCTAGCTGTCGTCCTCGTCGTTTGGAGCCTATGCACGCAGATAAAACTCTCTCTCTCTCTCTCTCTCTAAAAAATGCCTATGTTTTTTTTTGGAAAAATACAGATAGACCCCCTCAACTATCTGATAGTGCTGAGGATCAAGGGACGAAAATCAATCATGGGGTATCTGCGGAGACAGGACAGAAAGATGATCGAGATATCATTAGGGGAAACAGAGTCAGAAATAAACCAACATGGATGTTGGATTATGTTAATCATTAGTAAATGAGATACTTAGTTGTTAATGTTTGTATTAGGGAAGGATTAGTTAGGTACTGATCTGACAGATCCCAACTAAATAACAAACTGATGTAGCCTTTAAAAGGGCAAGTGAGCTGCAAAATTGAGTAAGAAATTCAAATTGATTTCCTTTTCCCTCTCTTTTCTTCTTCCTCTACTTTCTCCCTCTTTTCTAAGTTCTGTTCTAACTCAGATCTAATACCAAAAGGCGTATCATTGGCGCTTTCATTGAGTTCTTTTCACTTCCATGGTGGATAATACTCGTGCTCAATCGAAAATTGATGAGCAATTGAAGAATCAGCAACAACAACTCAATGAACTTCGATTGCTTCAAACGAAACAACATGAGGAAATTTTCAATATGATCAAACAGTTACAGCTCCATCCTTCATCTCCATCGTCTTCACGGCCGGCGACCGCTGATCACTCTACTGATAATTCCACTGAAGGAATCATGACCATTGCTCCATCTGGTAACAAATACATTCGTTTAGATGTTCTCCGTTTTGATGGTTCTGATCCAGTGGGCTGGTCTTTCAAAATCGATCAGTTTTTTTCTTATTATAGTATACCAGAAGATCAGCGTATCCACATCAGTTCTTTTCATTTTGATGGACCTGCTTTGTCATGGTTTCAATGGGCTAGATCTAATAATCTCATCAATTCCTGGAAAGGAATATTAGATGCTATTAAATTGCGTTTTGGCCCTTCGTTGTACAGCGATCCTAAAGTAGCTCTTGCAAAAATTCACCAAACTTCATCTGTGGAGGAATATCAGTTTCGATTTGAAGATCTTTCCAACAAGGTGACTGGTTGGAATATCAGTTTCGATTTGAAGATCTTTCCAACAAGGTGACTGGTCCTAATTCTCTCCTTCACGCAATTTCGCTTGCTAAAATCTATGAAAAGAAATATGATAGTGGCCTAGATCCAGTGGAGGGGCTTCTGGTTTGTTACCTACTCCTTCAGCTCAACCAGTCAAGGCCATCGCTGCTTCTCCTCTCCGACAGTTTCCAATTAGGACCAGGCAATTATCTAAGAAAGAAATGAAAGCAAAGAGGGACAAAGGCCTCTGTTATTTCTGGGATGATAAGTATACACCAGGACATGAATGCAGGAAGCGTCTTTATAATTTAGCTATGATCGAGGATGAACAAGATTCATCTCCAACCATTGATTCTGAAATCGTAGCTGACGATATTGAAGAGATCCTAACAGGGGAAAATTCTACTGAAATCAGTTTCCACGCTCTTGTCGGCCAACAGAATCCTACTACCATACGCATAACAGGGGTAAGTTATATTCAATCCTTACATGTTTTGATCGATAGTGGTTCTACCCACAATTTCGTTAAGAAATCTGTGGTTAAATCTCTCAATTGGCCTATTCTTCCTATGTCTCCATTCAAGGTTATTATTGGGAAATCATTGCTCTATACAAAGAAGTGAGTCAGTGTTACACTGCATCTGCAATCTCATGAGTTTACCTTAGATTTATTCGTCCTTCCGATCAAAGGTGCTGCATAGTCTTGGGTGTTCAGTGGTTAGCTAGTTTAGGACCTTTAGGTCCCATCTTAATTGACTATAAGGTTGCTACCAAGGAGTTTTAATGGTGTGGTACACCAATCAAGTTAGTGGGTGAACCTGAACTCAATCCTAAACCACTTAAGGCTACTCAATTAAAAGGCCTCTCCAAATCAAACTCCATTGCTTCTTATTTTCAACTGTTCTGTTATGAGAATAGTTCCTCTCAATTCCAACTTCTTGACCCGATTGCTATTCCAATTCCTTCAGATATTTCCCCACATTTTCGAACCTTGCTACAAAGTTTTCTCCATGTGTTTCAAGAACCCACTGAACTACACCCCCCCGCCCCTCGACTTTGATCATCGGATTCATCTCCTTCCTGGGTCTTCTCCCGTCAATGTTAAACCCTATCGATACCCACATTTTCAGAAGTCTGAGATCGAACGGATGGTGCAGGAAATGTTATTGACAGGTATCATTGCTACTACTCATAGCCCCTACTCTTCCCCTGTTGTCCTGGTTAAAAAGAAAGATGGTACTTGGCATTTTTGTGTGGACTATCGAGCTTTAAACTCAATAACCATCAAGGATCGTTTTCCAATTCCTACAATAGATGAGCTTTTGAATGAGTTACAGGGTGGAAAGATATTCTCAAAACTTGACCTCCGTTCAGGCTACCATCAGATTAGAATGCATCCAGAAGATTGTGCCAAAACAGCCTTCCGCGCACATGAAGGCCATTATGAATTTCTGGTTATGCCCTTCGGACTTACTAATGCTCCCTCAACATTCCAAAGTACTATGAATCTGGTTTTCAAACCATTTCTTCGCCAATTTGTTATCTTTTTCTTCGACGATATACTCGTTTATAGTTCTTCTTTGGATGATCATTTCACTCATTTAACTGATGTTCTTGAATGTTTACATTCTAACAAACTCTATGCCAAGTTATCTAAGTGTCAGTTTTGTCAATCCAAAATTGACTACCTGGGTCATGTCGTCTCTGCTGATGGAGTGCAACCGAACCCAGACAAGATTCAGGTAATCTTACAATGGCCAAGTCCCACATCGCTGAAGCAGTTGAGGGGATTTCTTGGACTCACTGGATACTACGGCCGATTCGTTAAGAATTATGCCACCGTAGTATTTCCACTCACGAATCTGCTGAAGAGAAACTCCTTTCAATAGTCCACTGAGGCACAGCATGCTTTTGATCAATTGAAAACACTCACGACACAAGTTCCAGTGTTAGCTCTACCTGATTTTTCAAAAGACTTCCTCTTGGAAACCGATGCTTCCAGCTTGGCTATTGGGGCGGTATTAATGGAAGACAATCATCCCATAGCTTATTTTAGTCGCAAAATGACTCCGACCATGTCACTTGCTTCGGCTTATGTCAAGGAGCTATATGCAATTACAGAGGCTGTGAGAAAATGGAGGCAGTATCTTTTGGGCAGATGATTTGTTAGACACACAGATCATAGGAGCTTAAAGAACCTCATGGCACAGGTTATTCAAACGCCAGAACAACAGAAATACTTGAGTAAGTTACTTGGCTATGACTATTCGATCGTCTATAAGGCAGGAAAAGACAATCAAGTTGCTGATGCCTTATCTCGAATTGAGGATTTCCTACCTGCTCCTGGTTTACAACTACATTCTCAATTGCATTCTATTGTTTCAACTCCAATTGCAGATATAACAGGACAGATCCAATTAGCTAATCGCATTGATCCTGAACTGATTACCAAGCACAATGAAATTGTTCATGGTATGGCCACTTCAGATTTTTCAGTGAAACATGGTATAATATATCATAAGCATCGCTTATTCCTTTCTTCTCAGTCTCCGTTACGGCACCTCATAATGCATGAATTTCATAATACCCCACAAGGAGGTCATACTGGTGTTTTGAGGACCATCTTCAGGATTTCAGCTAGTTTCTATTGGGAAAATTTAAAAAAATATGTTCAGGAATTTGTCCGTCAATGCCTAATATGTCAGCAAACTAAGTATTCTACAACACCTCCTATGGGACTTTTGCAGCCATTACCCATGCCAAACCAAATCTGGGAGGAGATTGTCATGGACTTCATCACATGACTTCCCCTTTCTAATGGCTTTGCTACTATTCTGGTAGTCATCGATCGCCTCTCTAAGTATGCACCTTTTGGTGCTTTGCCAGCTTCTTATAATGCAGCCAAAGTAGCTAAACTGTTATCTGAACTGGTTGTTAAACTACATGGAATCCCAACATCAATTGTTTCCGACCGAGACCCAATATTTATCAGCAGATTTTGGTCTGAGCTGTGGAAATTGAGTGGTACCTCTCTCAAAATCCACCCACAAACTGATGGGCCATCAGAAGTCTTGAATCGCTGTTTAGAACAATATCTTCGAGCGTTTTCCATGGACAACCCCAAGCACTGGCATTCTTATCTGATGTGGGCTGAGTATTAGTATAATACTTCCTTTCATTCCACCATCAAAATGACCCCCTTTGAAGCTGTATATGGTCGTCAACCTCCAACTATACCTTCATACATTTCGGGTACATCGACAATTGAAGCTGTGGATACCGAGCTTCAGCACAGGGACATCAAACTACAAAAGCTCAAAACAAATCTATTACAGGCTCAAGCTAGGATGAAGTGTCTGGCGGATCAGAAGCGTACTGATTGCCAATTTGATGTGGGAAGCTGGGTATTGTTGAAATTACAGCCTTATCGACAACAATCTGTTGCTCAACGAACCTCCCAAAAACTCAGCAAACGCTTCTATGGTCCCTTTGAGGTTACATCAAGGATTGGCAAAGTTGCTTACAAACTAAAATTACCAGAAGATAGCAAAATCCATCCTGCTTTTCATGTGCCCTTACTCAAAGAGTATTACGGACCAACCCCACAGACAATCTGCCCATTACCTCCACAGAGTTTTGACAATCAACCACTGATTTCACCTTTAGCAATCTTGGGGAGAAGAATTGTTCTTCAAAATGATAAACCAGTTGAACAAGTTTTAGTACAATGGGTTGGTTTGCTTCCGGAGGATACTTCTTGGGAACCTCTGCTTGACCTTCAATTGGAATATCCTCACTTCAACCTTGAGGACAAGGTTGTTCTTCCAGAGGTGGGCAATGATAGTGCTGAGGATCAAGGGACGACAATCAATCATAGGGTATCTTCAGAGACAAAAGGACAAAAAGATGATCGAGATATCATTAGGGGAAACAGAGTCAGAAATAAACCAATATGGATGTCGGATTATGTTAATCATTAGTAAATGAGATACTTAGTTGTTAATGTTTGTATTAGGGAAGGATTAGTTAGGTACGGATCTGACAGATCCCAACTGAATAACAAACTGATGTAGCCTTTAAAAAGGCAAGTGATCTGCAAAATTGAGTAAGAAATTCAAATTGATTTCCTTTTCCCTCTCTTTTCTTCTTCCTCTGCTTTCTCACTCTTTTCTAAGTTCTGTTCTAACTCAGATCTAATACCAGAAGGCGTATCACTATCTGACACCAGAAGGCGTATCACTATCTGACATTTTCAAATCTAACCATATAGTTTCAAAGTCACCAACGACACCCCCTCGCTTTTCCACTGTCCATGAAGTAGACCCCTGACTTTTCAGTCTATAGTTCAAAATTCATCAAAGACACCCCGTGACAATTTCATCATTTCCTTCCACCCGGTCACGTATCAAGCATTAGTAAAAAGCGAGGGGGTGTCGTTAGTGACTTTGAAACTATAGTGTTAGATTTGAAAATGTCAGATAGTTGAGGGGGTCTATCTGTATTTTTCCCTTTTTTTGTTGGCAACTATTTCCATCTTAATCTCATCTTTAATGTTCCTCAAAGTTTCAGATTCGCCTATCTCGTCGTCCTCCTCTATCTGCACGTGGTCACGCCGCTGTCCGATGTAATCCTCTCCGTCCGGCCTCCTCACCGGTAAGCTCCTGCTTTTCTTTTTCTTTTTTTACGAAATTTTTCCGAGAGAGATTCGGGTTTCAATCTGTGTTCTTCTTCAATTTCAGCAACCCCTAACATAAATTTTTTGGATGGAAATTTCTTCCCTGCCATGGAACAGTAACAGGAACTTTAGAGTTATTAAGCTCTCCCTATGTTTGTGCTCCATCTTAATGAAGCTGGCTTTTTTTTAAGATCTTCACAACACATACATTGGTGAGTTCTAATTTCATTGATTCCTGTTTTATGATCTTTGCAACACAAACACAAGTTGATTCATTATACTTTTACTAATGAATTTTGTGTTCGAGTTCTGTGCATGTATTGAAGATCTCTTTAACAAAGCAAAGTTACAGAGCATGGGTCAAGGCTTGGACCAATCATGAATATCAATTGAGTTTCCCTCATCTGTTTGGTGTAATAAACCGAAGCATTTTTCCATGTGGGAATATTTGAAGTGGGCCCAAAGACTTTAGATGAATAGCTTTCTTCTAATTGTCCACCCTACTCTTTGCGAGGTGATATGTTCTCAGTTGCAATGGAGATTGGTAGCACAAAAACTAGGGGTGCAACTTGGGATGGGTTGAAAGGAAGGGTCGGGTTGGGTTCAGGTCGGGTTTGGCAACCCGACCCGAGTGAAACCTGATATTTTTTATGATTTTTTAAGCTAAAAAACTCAGGTTGGGTCAGGTTGAACTCGGGTCTGGTCGGGTTCAGGCTGGGAAAAGGGTTCCTCGGGTCGGGTCGGGTTGGAAATTAGGTCGGGTCAGGTTCAGGTTGGAAAAATGGGTTCCTCGGCCCAACCCGACCCGAGTTGCACCCTATTATTAATAATAATAACCAGCCACATAGAGAGTGTTCTTTAACCATCTTGACAACTATTCGCTGCAAAATTATAGGCGACTTTTGGTTTTATGTTTTAAATCATCTGCTAGAATGGATGGTTCACATGCCAAACTCTCCTGCATCAGTCAATACCCCCTCCAATTTGTGGAGGTTTTAAGTCACTTTCTTCATTTTTTAGCCTTCAATTTTACAAACCACAATTTCGAAGGCTTTCAGATGTGAAAGATTAAGGGGCAAAGTTTATATCCATGGTGGGTGCAAACAAATGAAGGGCATAGATCATCCAACAAGCAGTTCCCACCGCACTTTCTACCACCCTAAACGATAGAATTGGAGACCATAAAGTTTCTCAATTAAAAAGTACGGTAAAAGAAAACAAGCAACTGATATTCGCACTACCATGTTTTGGTAATGGACAAACTAACCTTTTTCTTATTATTTAACCAGATTTCAAAGTATATTACAATTCCAAAAAAGCTCATAGCAACCAATTAAAAAAAAGACAGATTGAGTTCGTCCCATTACCAAAACATGTTAGGGTCAGTATCAGTTGCCTAAAAACATATTGAACATGCTATGAGATCATCCAACCACATCTCCATACACAGAGAAATTGTAGACTCAATAGTAAAGACATATAAGCTTTCATATCTTCACTAAACAAGATTACAAAGTTTCATGGTCTAATCTAATATCCCTCAAAAGACAGATACAATCCAGAAAACAGTAAGTCTGAGTATTCAAGCTAGAAATATCATACATTTGAAGAATTTCATCAGCAAAGTGTAAACCACATCACAAAACTAGAACAACGGCAAATCCAGCTCCCTTGGCCAAGGCTTGGAACTCCTTAAAGGTCCTCTCTTTTCCTACTAAATTATGATCTCTGCTTGTGCTGAAGCTCTTCGAAATTGAACCAACTTTTTCAAAATCATCCATGTTTCATCCGTGTTTCTTTCAAAATAGTCACAAAAATCTGCATCCTCGATAGTCAGTGTATCAAGCACCGGCGAATTAATGAGAAGCAGTCTTATGAATTCTATTTCCGAGTTACTTCCATACATATGAACCATCCTCACAGTTCGGAAGTGTTTTAACATGCAATCTTTGTGTTCTTGTGCGTCCCATCAGTAGTCCGCAGGTTGATCAACACTATCTCTACGGCATACCTAGAATTTGGAATCTGGGTTAGACTAGTATACAAAAGAACTAGATCTTATGTTTAGAAAACTCACTCTGATTTCTAGTTCCTTGAGAAGGTGCGAGCTTCTAAGCAAGCAAAGAATTGCCGAGATCTCTTTTCCATTTTTAAAGTCTATGCGCAAAGAGAGGCGCTTAAGATGCTCAAATGTATTAGGAACCATCTCCGGTACATCACCAACAGCCAGATCCTAGAACACAAAGGAAAAAGAAGAAAATTGATATTTTAGTTTGATAACGAATCCCAAATTATGACCTGAAAATTATTTACCTGTAAGAATTGTAAGAAATTGACTATTACCGGCGGTCAGGGGAAGGCGGCATCTTATGTAAGCTTGATATGGAGAAAGCATATGACCGTGTGGATTGGGCCGCTTTAGATTATCTTATGGGTCGTATGGGTTTTGGGGAAAGGTGGAGAGGGTGGATCCGGAATTGCTTATCATCTGCATGGTTTTCTGTTCTACTCAATGGTTCAGCAAAAGGATTCTTCAAATCCTCTAGAGGATTGCGGCAGGGCGACCCTCTATCTCCATTTCTTTTCTTGATAGTGGCCGAATCCTTATGCAGTATACTGAAAAAGGGTAGTGACATGGGGCTATATAGAGGATTCCTAATTGGGACCAGTAAGGTGGAAGTCTCGCTGCTTCAGTTTGCGGATGATACCCTCCTGTTCTGTTCACCGGTCCTCTCCCAGCTTCTCAACCTTAAAGCCATGCTTCGGTGTTATGAGATGGTCTCAGGTCAACGATCCAATTTTGGCAAATCTCGGTTGTATGCGATTAATGTATCTGAGAGCGAGGCTTCATCCTTCGCCGGAATTATGGGGTGCGGTCTAGATGTCTTTCCTGCTACCTATTTGGGTCTACCTCTCGGGGTGGGCCGTCCGAGACACAACCTATGGGCTCCTATTATACAAAGGATTGAGCGTCGGTTGGCCACATGGAAGCGCCGTTTGGTTTCCAAAGGAGGTAGATTGGTGCTTATAAAGGCTGTTCTCTCTAATATGCCAATTTATTTTCTATCCCTTTTTCATTGTCCAGCTTCTGTTGCTAAGCGCATAGAGCAAATTCAGAGACGATTTCTGTGGGGTGGTTCAAGGACTTCCAAGGGGGTCTCCCTTCTTAAATGGAGTCTAGTCTGCTCTCCAATTAAAAACGGAGGTTTGGGTATCAGGAGAGTCCAGCTCTTTAATCAGGCCCTTATGGGCAAGTGGTTGTGGAGATACGGAGAAGAACACTCCTCTTTGTGGGTTCGGGTCATTGACAGTAAGTATGGTTCATCTCCTGGGAATTGGGACTCCGTTGATACTTTCAAAATCAAAGGAATCACAGTATGGAGGGACATATTGCGTTTGAAGTCCTTTTTTGCCCCTGGAGTTCGCTTCAGAGTCTATAGGGGGGATCGAATTCGGTTTTGGCAGGACCCTTGGTGTTCGTCCCATTCTCTTCAAGTTTTGTTTCCTGACTTATATATTGTATCTTCTCAGAAAGAAGCTTGGGTATCGGAATGTTTCGAACGGGTCCAAGGGCAAGTGGAGTGGATTCCCAAGTTCCGTCGAGCCTTTTTTGTTCGGGAGTTAAGCGATTACAGCGCCCTTATCTCCTTATTAGGCTCTTGCTTCATCAAGTCTTCGGGCTTAGATCGTCGTATTTGGATTTGGAATCCGTCGGGGATTTTCTCTGTTAAATCTTTTTATCTCCATCTGATCCCCACTCTAGTGGAGCATGCGTCCTCCGCGGTTTGGCGCCTCGCATGCCCTCCAAGAGTTGCTTTCTTTGGGTGGTCGGTTAGCTGGGGACGAATTCAGACGATAGATTTCTTACGGAAGAGAGGAATGTGGCTGGTGGATCACTGCCCCCTATGTCTATCCGCCGGGGAATCCATCGACCACCTATTTATACATTGCCAGGTTGCTTCATATATTTGGGGTCATCTCTTTTCTAGATTTGGAGTCAGTTGGGTTGCTTCCAATTCTATGGCCGAATTTATTAGGAGTTGGGGCTGGGCTCCGTGGAAGAGGAAAGGTAGAATTTTGTGGAAGATGTGTCTCTTAGCCTCCTGGTGGTTCTTGTGGAAAGAGCGGAATGCGCGGGTCTTTGAAGGGAAGGTCAGGTCCCCATATTGGATTTATATACAGGTGGTAGCAGCGGTCATCTCCTGGGCCCGTTCACTTCCTCTTTTTCGGTTTGTTTCTGCGTATGCCCTTTGGGAAGGGTGGTCAACCATATGCATGGAATCGGTTAACAAAGTGAAATCCCGACCCTCATGGTCCCCCCCGCCACCGGGGTCTCTGAAGCTCAATTTTGACGGTTCCTCTATCGGTAACCCAGGAGCGGCTGGAGTGGGGGGGTTATGTCGGAACCATAAAGGGGAAGTCATTTGGGCCTATTCGGGGCCTCTTGGATTTGCCGACTCGTCTGAGGCGGAGGTTCGAGCCATTCACAGTGGGATTCTTTCCATGCCTCGCTTGGAGTGCGACAGTCTGATTGTCGAAGGCGATTCCGTAAATGTTATTCGCTGGCTTTCGGGAGACGCTTCTCCCCCTTGGAGATTTGTGCACTTCTTTGAGGAGATAGAGGATAGAGGAAAGGGCTACTCCATGGTCTTTCAGCATGTCCGGAGATCGGCCAATGTGGCAGCCGACTCTCTGGCTAAGAGTGGTGTTTCCCGGGCCGAATTGGAGTGTTTTGACTATCTCCCCCCTTGAGTCATTGTCTTGCTATTTTATTTGCTCATTGTTCCGACAGGACCATCTCGGTTCTGCTTATTCATATATATAAATATATATTCTGTTGCTTTCTTCAAAAAAAAAGAATTGTAAGAAATTGATTGAGCTTACGACTTGAAAATTATTTACCCATAAGAATAGATTGTGCATACGACTTGAAAATTACTTACCTGTAAGAATTGATTGTGCATCCGAAGCACCTCAACATTGCGTAAACAAGAAAGAATCTTGTGCATCCCGAGCTCCTCAACTGGGGTGTTTTCAACACAAAGAAGTTCAAATGCACCACCAAGGTATAAGTATCGGAGTTTTGGAATATTGATTTTAGGACAAGGATCATTATCTTCTATATATGTCAAACTCTCAAGAAACGGAGATTTGGAAATCAGACATTGCAATTCGTCACTGGAGATGACTACACCAATAAGCTCAAGGCTCTTGAGACGACTAAAGCCTTCAAATGACAGAGGTATATCGAAAATGCAGCTCTCCAATCTCAAATTATATAGCTCTTGACAAGAGAAGAAACATGAAGGCAACTTATAAAGTTCAGCACCATAAAAATCAAGGATTAATTCTTTAATCCCGTGTCTTGACAGGAAAAGTACCCACCGATCGAAATCAGAACAGGCAGGAGGACAACGAATACACTTGAACTCGTGAATTGATCCTCTATTCTGCAAGAGAACTTGATCGACAATTTTCACACTTAAGGTTCTCGTCCGAAGATGGGCTATCGGTTGGATCACATTGCCAATCGATTACAATGTGTGGTATTCTAACCCACATATACCTCCATTTAGTTGACAGGATGATTGTCCTTACAGCATCCTTGAGTGGCAAACGCACGAGAATTGCATCTATGGCATCCCTTGGAAGATTGCTGATCACATCGAAGGTTGAAGCTTGCCCCACTTCCATTTAGGAGGGAAAATCCTACTCTTGTTCTTCTGAAACTCAACAAAAAAAAAACCATCTACCTAAAAGTTGCATCAAATATTATATGAAGAAACAAATTGAATCAAAAGCAAATGGGCAACATAAATGAAATTGCAGTAACAATAATAAGAGAGGACGGCTTTGTATAGATGTTACTTGTTAAAAAGTGCACCACAAACAGAGACAATGGAAGTAGATTTTTTTTTTTTTTTGAATTGTAGGAAGTAGAGTTCTTTTTTACTGACATATATACTAGATATTGCAGTAAAGATATATTTGTAGGGCCTAAGTAAGCTACTTGTTAGAGTCATTAGTTGAAAACATGTTCCCAAAGCCAAAACCATCACTTGGGAATTCAACAGCTAGGATTAAAAAATAAGAAAGCCCAAGCATCACTTCGAACCCAACTGTCTGGCTATTAGAAACTAGTCTACAAAATCCAAGATAGAGAACGTACATCATGATTTTCTTAACATCTAGAGAGAGAGAGAGAGAGAGAGAGAGAGAGAGAGAGAACCCAACTGTCTGTTGAAACTAGTCTACAAAATCCAAGATAGAGAGCGTACATCATGATTTTCTTAACATCTAGAGAGAGAGAGAGAGAGATAATCAAGATATTTGATATGGTGGTTCCCACCTTGGACCTCACACAGGTAAAAAAAAAATGCTTTTAGGTGATCATAATAATTTGATTGAAAATCTAAAATATAAACGCAACGTTCCATACCCAATGAACCACATTTACATTTAATTTGATCTTCAGGATTACCCTATTAACATGAGATTCGACCAATTGGAGATCCAAGCTAGGGCCCACTACCTAGATGATCCCAATCAACCAGATATGCCCCACAAAGAGTATTGTCACTATAGCCATTGGGGATCTAATTTGTCCAAATGGGATTTTTCTTTTTCATCACGGGAACCCAATTGGGTTAATTTTTATTACACATCAGTTGGGACAGGACCTAGGGAAAAGACAACTATAGAAAAAATTCATCAAAAATAAAATTCTAGGGTATAGTATGAATGTTTCTTTTAAAACAGGAAAAAAAATATTTTGGAAAAAAAATCATGAATAAGTTTAAAGTTCATATTCCATGGAATTTTTTAAATATTCATACACCCAAAGTGCCCTAGCCACTATGAGCTATTTGTGGACACGGAAATGAGCGTCGTGTGTTGACATGGACACGGAGTGTCGGACACGGCAAACCCTCAGGATTTAGAAACAGGGACACAACTTAAATACACAATATATATAATCATACGGATGGCATGACAACATCTAAAAATCTATAAGTAGTGACACGTGCATATATATATAATTATTGATTACTATCATAATTTGTAACAATATAAATACAAAGGGAGATATTCCTCCCCCCCCGGATAATACACCCCCTTTAACGTGAATTGTGGGCAGACTTTAATGCTTTTTGGCTTCAAATCGCGTTAAAAGGAGGTGTATTATCCTACAGGGTGCGGGGCGAAAAAATCATCTCCCAAATACGAATTCAATTAACAAACTGATAAATCTTAGAATTAATCAACTTTAACCTAAAAAAATATGAGATAATCAAATAATAACGCTTTCAACATACAAAAAGAAAGGGAGACCAATATGATACAATGAATATAGTATTGGAATATGACTTTGTTTAGTGTTATAGGTTTATGGAAGAGGATATAACAACAAATATTAGTTAAAGAAGAGCTTAGAATAAAAGAAGACTTAATGGTAAAAGAGGTAAACACAATATTCAATGATAAAACAGAATGTCACTTAACACAATACAAAAATGTGTCCACGCGCCCACATTAACACTTCTAGCATTACCTTTAAAAGTGTCCAAAGAAGTGTCGACACGTGTGGACATGCGTGTCATGTCGTATATGGCAGGACACGTGTGTCGGCAATAAATTCAAAGTATCAGCTAAATCATAGCCTATGAGTAACACTCAAAAGTTGTTTTTGTGGGCATAAATATGGTGAGGCCCACATCGGACCATCCCATATTTAGGGACGTCCCTATCTTCTATTTCTTCTCCACTTTTAGAGTTTTTTTTTTAGCAACAAGGATTTTAGACTTTAGTTCTCATGTATCATCATGCATATCTAAATATTTAATAATATAGAAAGTCCGGTGTGATTAGGACCTGTTGCCTAACCCTAATTACTCTCTATTTATACCACTAACCTTCATTGGAGGAAAACGTGAGACAAAGAGAATTGAAATTAGGGCTGGCAACAGAGGGGTCGGGGCCGGATGTTGGGGTCCCCTACTCCTTCCCCTCTGCGGGGAATTTTCCCCCTCCCCTTCCCCTCCCCACTGCGGGGATGGTGGGGAATCCCCCTCCCCACGGGGAATATCTAATCCCCATCCCCTCCCCTTCCCCGCCCCGCATCCTTCGGAGACAATCACTTTACTTTGTTAAATGTTAGGTTTAAAACTAAAGATTTGCTAGAGACAATCACTTCAGGCATGTTGCGGCTTGGCTGTTGCATGTGAGAGTAGCCACACAACCCACATAGGCTAAGATTTTGTCTTATTCATTTTATTAACATGGGGACAAAGGTGGTTGCTCTCAGATTCATTTAATTGATCAATAGTCCCTAGCAGATCCCTAATTCCCAATCCCACTTGCCAAAAAGTACTATACGTGCCACACCATAGGAAGATCCAAACCGTCCATTTGATGGGCACACCATACTACCATAGGCATAGGATGATCCAAACCTTCCACTTGATGGGCACATTGTAGGATAATCCAAACTGTCCATTTGATGGGCCACAATGTAAATAGGTTGTGGCCCAAAAATCATTTCCATAGGCTAATCCCAACCCTCTGATCTATAGAGGAATTGCATATTATGGTACCTTCTATAGATCGGAGGGTTGCAATCATCCTATGGAAATGATTTTTGGGCCGCAATCTATTTACTTTGTGGCCCATCAAATGGACGGTTTGGATGATCTATGGTGTGGCCTGTAAAGTACTTTTAAATTGTAACCTATCAAATGGACGGTTTGGATCATCCTATGGTGTAGCCCATACATTACTTTTTGAAAAATAATGAACTATACGAGCGCACACCATATAAAATCTCATCACTCACCAAAGAGATGTTACCTTTATTTGGGGGAGGGAGATTTTCAAAGAATTTAATGTTGCCTTACAGTAATGGTTCGATGGAAAGATTTTAGGTATTTCTAAGGGTAATATACTAATATAATGAGGGACAATGCCCAATGGATTATGGGTAAAAGAAAACATAAAAAGCTATTTCAGGGACAAAACTATACTAATGGAAATTATGAAAATTTTAGGAGAATCTTATAGATATGTTTTGATCCAAGGGGTTTCTAGTAGTTTTCCCAAAAAAAAAAAACACTTAAAAAAATACAAGAAAAAAATGGCATTAATTCGGGGCGGGGCGGGGCCAACTCCATCCCCTTCTCCTCCCCTTCCCCACTCAAATCGGGGAATCCCCTCCCCAAGCGGGGCGGGGCGGATCCCCGCTTTTCCGGGTGAAATTGCCAGCCCTAATTGAAATCCTATCATAAAAGAGTCCCTGATATGAGAGAGCTTGTGATAGCATCAATTTAGCCATCAAGCCTTCATCAGACTAGTAGCACTCCTTCACGAATCATCAACAACACAAGAGAGCGTCAACTTCACAAAAGCTAATCGTCGATCAGGGAACAGACATCAAGACCTAGTAATAATCATGGCCGGATGTGAGTTCAACATATTACACTAGATCATAGATAACAGTTGATAGCAGAGCCAATCCCTTCGGAGTCCGGACTATGGTAATTGAGCCGATTAGATTAATTGATTTTCTACTTTTTATGATTTTCAGATTAAATGCTCATTATCAGTGTGATTATTACTAGCAACTAACTGTGACCACATCTCATTACACCTTTTGGATACATGGCACATACAACAAATAAGCTGAACATTTCATATTTCAAACGTCAAAAAGAAAAAGATAGTATCACACCATTATGACAGAAATGAACTTCCACATAAATATATAAATTCAATGCCCAATCTGTCTATTAACCATGGTCTTGTTCTGCTAGTGCATTGTAGGAAACAATGGAATTACTTGACCAACTAAGTAAAAGCTTTGATGAATTTAAACTTCTCAATCAAATAAAATAAATGGTAAATAAACTAAGCCAAGTGAGGATTATCATCACTTGCAAGTGATCTTAAGGCCTTTATTTGTTTTGGATTTTGAGAACCGATTGTGAGTCCAAAACTGATTATTGGACTCAACATTAAAAATAAATTTGAGTCCAATAATCAGTTTTGGACCCACAATCGGTTTTCAAAATCGAAAACAAACGGGGCTTACGTTTTAGAAGCCAAGGATTCTTTTTCTCCTTCTGGGTCTGATTTGCTTTCGTTTTCTTTTAGGTCCCGTTTGGATTGCGAGAAACGGAATTTTTTTTCCTTGGGAAAAAATTTTCTTTCCAAAATTTAGAGGGGAATGATATGATTGTGGTTAATTTAATGGGATATTATCATAAAATGAATGTCCCTATAAGTAAAATTGAATAGGGTTCGTTCAGGTTATCGTTTTTAGTGCATAAAAAGGATGGCTATCCAAAATTTCCCACAAAATTCTTGCAATACAGGGCCTTATCTATTGCTGCATTCCTGCCAAACGTGGAGATTGATACATGCAAAAGACAGTGACTTGTGGATAAGAGAATTGAGATAAGTAGGACAGCTTGTAATTTCTGAGTTTAAACACTGAAAATAGAAGTTGAAGTCGTTTATTTGATTTAGAACTCCAGTAAATATGGGTATAAGTGTGATTGTTGACTTTTATGTGAAAAGAAGTCTTTTTGTAATTCAAACTTACAATGGGGTGTTTTTAGTAATTTTATGTATGCTTTTGGGCTTCCCTCCAAAAAGACTAAAGTCATGAGAAAACTTTAGTCCTAGATGAGAAGTATAAGAGGATGAGAGTGGCCATATATATACTTTCACTCTCTTAACCTTGTAAATGAGCAAGAGGTTATGGGGATCCTACGCGCACGGATCGCCCACTTGGGTCCGGTGGGCTTTTGATCTTACCACACACGCGCGCCGCCTGGCCCGGCGCGGCTCGGCCGGCCGCACACGTGGACCTAAGGCTTTTCTTTTTCTATTATTTATTTTTTCTTTTAACGGTCAAGAATTTATTTATTTTGTTTTAATTCTTTTTTTTTACCGTTTGAGATTCCTTAATCGTGGTTTAGTGACCGTTTGGAAAACGTCTCTCACGCACTAAAAGAGTGCGACGTTTCATCCTAACGGATCGATTACCTTTCTATATAAATCGGCTTTAAAGAAAACAGAAGATTATCCTTGACGAATTCTTCTTCTGCTCTTTCTCTTCTCTGGCTTTCTCTCTGGTTTTCTGCTCAAGGCTTTTGGCAAATATAAGCAAGTTCTTAGGCATCCCGGCTGCGTGAGTGCACACCCCTGGAGCGAGAGTTGTTGTATCCTGGAGGCATACGCCGAGACGCCCATCTGCACCGTTGATTCGTCATAGTGGGGGCGAGATTTGCCTTAAGGACAACGAAGATTCTTCGTGCCTCAACTCGATAAGTGATCTAACGATTTCTTTTTCCTTTACAGATTATTATTGCAGAAAATAGTATTAGTAATCTCTGTCTTCAAGTTGTGAGATTAATTTCTTATAAGGTATTTTCGAATCCTAAATTACAGATTTGCACATAAATTTTCTAACAGTGATATGGGTGGATTTTGTCTATACATCTTATTCTGATGCCTTCTTATATGGTTTATACATCTTATTTCACTTCACAATTCTGAATATTTCACAAGAATGAAATTTTCAAGATAAATTCCATTAAAAAACTGAAATTCCTGGGTTTATTTAGCAGGTTAGCAACTGTAATTTTCAGTAATAGTTATACATGCGTCAGTATGAGTAGAAGAGGAATTGTGATTAACTTAACAGAAATTTAAAGTATGTAAAGTGAAAATCTCAGACTTGTATCAAGATATATATAAAAAAAAAAAGAGATGTATGATTTTGGTCAAGATAAATAACCACAAAAGTTAGTGAATTTTTGTTGGGTATATAATATAACCCATGTATGTTCTAATATAAGCCCAATAGGTAATGGATCAGGTGTAGTGGGCCCATTTGGGCTGGAGCCTATTAACCTCTTATAACCCTAGTGTATCTCTATATATAGGGGCTGGAGGCAATAAACTTGGTATTCCAAATTAGATACCTTGGGTGTAATGCTTCAAGCAACCACTTGCTTGACCTAATTCCTCTAACAATCTTGAAGGATCAAAAAACCCTAAATTCGTTTTTGGTTTTTGGTCTTCTCTCTTGGACCTATTTTTGGATAGTTCTGCCTCCCTCTTGATTGGTAGAAAACGGTGGTCGCTATCTTTGAAGAAAACGGTGGTGGCTATCTTTGGATCGTCTGCCTCTCACATAGAAATCTCAAAATTGTTTTGGCCGTGGGTTATCTCTCGAAACAATTTGGGCGTGGGTTCTTTCAATCGTTGAAAACAAGAAAGAGAATTCACGATTTTGGGTCTCTCACTCTCTCGCTCACTACGGAGAAATAGTGACGAAGTTCAGAAACGTCTGAGTCTCTCTCTTGTGCTATACATCCGTCACTTGGTGCTTCCAACAGATACCGTTGGATCTTCTTGGTGGGCACGATTCTTCCACTCTATAATAAGAGAGGACGTCTGTTATACTCAACAGAATTCGTTTTTTGTGGGTTTAATCATCCACATAAACAGATTTGCATCATGGGTTTTACACAACAACAATCAAATGGTGGGTGTTATTTGGGAGTTGGGTGCTGTTGGGTAACGTTCCTGCTTGGGAATTCTTGGACGTGGGTTTATACCCTCCTTTACCACGCATTCCAAGAGACATCTGTCTCTTTCTCTCCTACCTGGTGGTGGTTCTTGATCAAGTCTCTCTTGGTTGGTGCAATTTTTGGGCGTGCTTGCCGATTCCAATTTTGAAAAAGTCCATTGCCGAATCAAATTTTGTGGCTGATTCTTGTGGTTTTTACTCCACTAGAAATCGTTTTTTTGCTGTGGGTTTCAATATATCATTGAATATTGGTGGTTGTTGGGAGTCGACATCAAGTTGTTTGGAGCTGAATTCCGTTGGGGCTGATTACTTTGGTAATCATTTCGCGATCGTTCTTCGGGTGCGATTCGGTTCTCGGATTGGGTTCTTGCGATTCATCAATCAGGTGCACTCTTTCTAATTTTTATTTTCCTCTAAATTATACAATGGAAAAGAATGGTATGCCTTTTGAAATGGTCAAACTTCAATCCTTTGGTGGATCTGAGTTTAACTCATGGAAGCGAAAGACTCAATTCAGCTTAACATATATGAATTGTTTTTACACTGTTTTGAGTACCTTTGCTGAGACGGATGAAGAAGTTGATGAATCTCAATGGCTTAGAGATGAGGATTTCTGCAAAGACTACTTGTTGAATTGTCTTTCAGATCGTCTTGCAGAAACCTATAGTAAATATAACACTGCTAAAGCAATATGGGACAACTTAGATGCTCACTTCAAGAAAGAGGAGGAATTGTCCAAGACTCATCTAGTGGACAAATTCATGGATTTCAAGTTTCAAGAAGATAAGGAAATCACTCCTCAAGTTACTGATCTAGAGAACTTGAGATCTAAGTTGCATAATGAAAAAATAGTTGTCTGTGATTCATTTCTTGTGGGTGTGATTATATACAAATTACCATCTGCACGGCACTCTTTCAAAACCGAGATGTATCGGAAAAAGGTGCAAGTGGGACTGGATGATCTCAAACGATTCATTCGAATCGAAGATGAGAATCGAGCTAGGAATAACTTGGAGATGGTTAGACAGCAATAATCTGTTGCTAACGCGGTAATATATCCCAAGAAATTTCCTCGAAAATCCAAGTCACCTAAAAGTGAACATCCCAAGTTGGAGGCCAAAGAGACTATCTTTCAGAAAAAGAAGGGCAAGTGCCACAACTGTGGAAAATGGGGTCATTTTGCTGCAGAATGTAAACAACCTAAGAAGGCTAAATCTGACACACCACAAAAGGAAGCTCATATGATGGTGGGCAGTGCTGCACCTAAGACTTTTATTGCCATGTTAGGCAATGGTAAGGCCAGTACTTCTTCAGACTGGTGGTTAGATACAGGAGCCACCTGCCATGTTTGCAACTCGAAGAAACTACTTATGGCTGTTGTTGGCATGAAAGAGACCGTTACAGTGGCTAGTGGAGCTGAGGCAAAGGTGACTCACACTGGAACTGCGAACCTGGTCCTTTCTTCAGGTAAAATCCTAACTTTAAAAAAATGTTAAAGTAGTTCCTGCTATTCAAAAGAATTTAATTTCTATCAGTCTTTTAGACAATGCTGGCATGTGTTCATCTTTTTTGGGTGGTAGAGTAACTTTAACTGTTAACTCTTATTATTTTGGTTGTGCATTCTTAATCGATGGTATGTATAGATTGAGTTTAGCAAATGAAACCGTTAGTCAGGTTAGTCCCACTTTGATTGATCCTAAGTTGTTACACACTAGATTGGGACATGTGAACTATAGGAAAATGGTCACACTTGCTAAAACTCATACTATACCTTTAGATACATCGATTAGATTTGACAGATGTGAAGTGTGTGCACAAATCAAGATCACTAGAAAACCTTTTTGTTCGGTTTCTAGGAGCACACAACTTCTTGAGTTAATACATTCTGACCTCTGTGACTTTAAAAGCTTCACAACTCGAGGTGGTCGGAAGTATTTAATCACTTTTATAGACGATTTTTCTTGATATTGTCATATTTATCTCCTAAAATCGTAAGATGAAGCTTTTGATAAATTTAAAAATTTCAAAAATCGTGTTGAAAATCAATTGAACTTGAAAATTAAGCGATTTAGGAGTGATAGAGGAGGAGAATACACTTTGACAGAGTTCAAGGAATTCTGTGCCTCTCAGGGCATAATACTTGAAACTACTGCTCCTTACTCACCTCAATCTAATGGCATAGCTGAACGTAAGAACCGGATGTTAACTGAAATGTTAAACTCAGTATTATTGACAGCTGGCATGCCTACTAGCTATTGGGGAGAAGCAGCTTTAACTGCAAATCACATCCTGAATATAGTACCACACTCTAAGTTGCCCTCTACTCCTTATGAGTTATGGCATAAACATCCCTGTATATATGACACTCTTAAGACTTAGGGTTGTATTGCTTATGTGAGGATACAAGACCCTAGAAGACCTAAGGTTGGACCTAGAACCAACAGTTGTGTTTATCTAGGTGGTGCAGAAGATAGTGCTGCTGATCGCTTTTTGAATCTATCTACCAATTTGGTTATAGAATCTAGAGATGCAGTATTCTTTGAGAATAAATTTCTCAGAGATCATGGTTTGAACCTACCTGGCGATACTGAGATGGTTACAGAATCGCATGTAGAGTTTGAATAGAATATTTCTAACACCTGTCCTACACTGATTTCTACATCAGAACCTTTAAGAGTTTCTACAAGAGATAGAGTACCCAAGAACTTTGGTGAGGACTTTGTGACCTACCATGTAGAGATTGATCCGTCAACCTATAAGGAAGCGATGAGATCTAGGGACTCTTTGTTGTCGGCAGAAGCCATTGATGATGAAATGAGCTCTCTGTTACAAAATCAAACTTGGCAGCTAGTCGATTTGCCAAAAGGGGCTAAGACTGTGGGTTGTAAGTGGATTTTGAAGAAGAAACTTAATCCTGACGGATCCATAGCTCGGTATAAAGCACTTTTAGTAGCTAAGGGCTATACTCAAGTCAGTGGGATAGACTACTTTGATGTTTACTCACTGGTCTGTCATTTGACAACGATAAGAATTCTTCTTGCTTTGGCTTCAATTGAGAAGTATGTTGTGCATCAAATTGATGTAAAAACGGCTTTCCTTAATAGAGACCTCACAGAGGAAATCTACATGAACCAACCTGAAGGGTTTGTCATGGAGGGTTTCGAGAACAAAGTTTGTAAGTTACACAAATCTTTGTATGGTCTTAAACAAGCACCTAAATTGTGGCATCAAAAATTTGACAAGGTAGTAAAGAGCTTTGGTTTTGAGACCAGTTACTCAGATAAATGCCTTTACTTTCGTACTGTGTCGAATAAGGTTGCGATTATTTGCTTGTATGTAGATGATATGTTGATTCTTGGTTCCGATCTCTCTGTAGTGAGTGACGTGAAAACCACTTTGGCTCAAAAATTCGACATGAAAGATCTTGGTGTGGTTGACACCATTCTTGGCATGAAAGTAAGTTTTGAAAGGCAAGGGATTACTCTTAGCCAAGCCCATTATATTGAAAAACTACTTTCTACATGGGGATACAGTGAGTGTAAACCGATTGAGACACCATTTGATTATACCAAATAGCTGATCTCTAATGAAGGAGACAATGTGAATCAGTTAGATTATTCTAAACTGATTGGTAGTCTCATGTATGCTATGAGTTGCACTAGGCCAGACATAGCCTTTACAGTTGGCATGCTGAGTCGTTTCACTAGTAATCTTGGCCATGCGCACTGGGATGCCCTTATGAGGCTGATGAGATACCTTAAGGGTACTCAAGGATATGCTCTATGTTATAATGGCCATCCTCCTATCCTTGAAGGGTATTCTGATGCATCATGGGGCTCAGAATTAGGAGACAGTAAATCTACCAGTGGTTATGTTTTTACACTGGGTGGAGCCGTTGTTGCATGGAAGTCAAAGAGACAGACTTGTATTGCTCTGTCATCTATGGAATCAGAACTTTATACTTTAGCTTCTACAGGAGATGAAGCAGAGTGGATAAGAGATCTGATCTTGGACATTCCATTGACCCATTTAAAGATTAACTCTTTAAGTTTGTTCTGTGATAATCAAGCTACAATTACGATTGTGAAAAACTCACTCTTTAATGGTAAGAGGAGACATGTCCGGCTGAAACATGCCACGCTGAATTATCTTCTAGAACAAGGTATTATCACTTTGGTTGATGTGAGATCAAAGGATAATATGGCCGATGCTCTTACGAAAGGACTGAACAAAGATCGAATATTCAAAACTAAAGGGGGATATGGGGTTAAAGACTGTGTAGACGCGTCTTAACCTACATTCATATTATTTTGAATTTTTCGAATCTCCCTATCTTGGCCAAGATAAGCACTTGATATGTTTCAATGATGTTTACAGTTATCTTTATGTCATTCCACATTTGATGACATGTCCTTCTTAAGAAAGGTTGTTTCATTCAAAATTTGATGATACAGCTTAACTTAATTTGGATATGATGCCTGTAACATTTCGAATGGAAACATGGAATGTTTCTTTGTAAAAGAAACTGTTTAGGTCTTGTTCTTGATTGAAACTTGACATTGATGCTTATTGATATTGATATTTGTTTTTCAGCCATTATGAAATTGTACTAAGTTCTTTTGGTAGAACTAGATACCTTTAGTAAAATACACAAATGATTGGATTCATTTTTAATGAAATTCATATTTGGTAATTTATAGGAATTGGCGAAAATGGAGGAGATTGCCTCAATTTGGATCTTGATGATGATGACTTACTTGATGAGTGAATCCTTATAGAGCAGTGGGAACTATTATTTTCTTTTCAATTGATTAAATAGTTCACCTACATGTGAAACTACTTATGTTTAAGTTTAGATTATTTCTAAAACTCTTGGTTATTCTTTAAAGTATTTTGTTTTCACTTGGATTACAGATCTTTATTGATATGGTGATATGGATGATTCAATAATTTTGTTTGGACATCACATTAACTATCTATTGGATTGTGCTATATGTAGAACATAGGAGGAGATTGTTGGGTATATAATATAACCCATGTATGTTCCAATATAAGCCCAATAGGTAATAGATCAGGTGTAGTGGGCCCATTTGGGCTGGAGCCCATTAACTTCTTACAACCCTAGTGTATCTCTATATATAGGGGCTGGAGGCAACAAACTTGGTATTCCAAATTAGATACCTTGGGTGTAATGCTTCAAGCAACCTCTTGGTTGACCTAATTCCTCTAACAATTTTTACCCCAAGATAACCACCCAAATCTCAGACAAAAAAGAACCAACAAATCAAATTACTTTGTCAAGATAAATAACCCAGAAATCCAAAGTAGACAGAGAAGTACGAGAGGGCTCCGAGAGGGTTTGCTCAAGGTTTGGGGGGACATATGTCAGTGCGACTATTCATTGATTCTTAGCTAATGCAACACATCTGTGTAAACTAATGGGGCCCACCCCATCAAAACATAGTTGTAAAAATAGTGGGCCCGGATAAAAACATTGCTGTAAATTAGTGGGCCCACCTTTCGCATGGCAGTGAGTGGAGATTGTCGAACCCACCCATCCAAACATGAGGTGAAATTGTGGGCCCCACCTGATGCCTGATTAAAGTTGGTGGGACCCACATTATCAAAACATGGTGTGAAATGATGGGCCCACCCTATGCATGAATTTGGGTGGATTTAGTGGGCCCTACCATAAAAATGAGCCTCACCCATGTGTAAAGCGATGGACCTTACCTTATTATAAAAACATGTGTGGTAAACTGATGGTCCCATCCATGCCATGAATGAGGTGTAAAAAAATCTATCATAGAATAATTCCACTAAAATTTCTTAATATAAATGGTTTTCCAATTCAAATTAAAAGGTAGTTGGTGAAGGTTAAAAGTTAACGGCAAAACATAATTCAAATTGAAAATTGCAAGTTAGTGGCGCTAAAATCGTTTTAATAGGAACAACAATTTTTCTGTGAGAAAATATTTTCCAACAAAAATTTTCTAGAAAAAGAGAGAATGACAACAGAATGAAACATGCTTAGCTCACTAGCGGGGTATCCACCCTTATATTTGATCCAACAGCAGCCCACTTTTTCAAGGGCAGATGCCCCCACTAATGAACGTGCCCAAGCGGACTTGGGCACCACATAATTTCTCGTTCTAGGAGATTGGGCATTTTCTTTTCTTTAAAAATAAAGTAATAAGTACAGCCAAATTTGAAATAGAAATAATAAGTACTTCAAATAGACCTCATAGAAACAGCAGAGACTACTTTGTTTATTTAGAGGAAACACTTCTCATGGAACCTGACATCAATGAGAATGATCCCATAAATTTCTCAGCTGCCATTAATGATTCTCATTGCAACCTTTGGATCGAGGCAATAAAAGAGGAAATATATTCCATGAACATGAATGTAGTGTGAGAACTTGTTGATTTACCAGAAATCACAAACATAGTCCTGTAAATGGATTTATAAAACTACAAGAAATGTGGAAGGGAATGTTGAAAAGTTCAAAGCCAGACTTGCAGCCAAAGGTTTCACTCAAAAAGGAGTTGATTTTGATAAAACTTTTGCTCCTGTTGGCAGAAAAGATTCTGTACGAGTCATTTTGGCTATTGTTGCACACTTTGACAATGAACTCCATCAAATGGACATCAAGACACCGATCTTAAATGAAGATTTAGAAGAAGAAATTTGTATGCAACAATCTGAAGGATTTGCAGAAATTGGAAAAGAGCATCTAGTCTGGCAACTTAAAAGAGTATATATGGCTTAAAACAAGCTTCAAGACAGTGGTATTTGAAACCCAGTTTAGTTTCTCTCAGAATCATGTTGAGCATTGTTTGTATGCCAAGTTCAATGGGAGACATGTAATTTTTCCGGTGCTATATGTCGATAATATCCTACTAGCAAGCGATGACAAGGCACTTTTGTTCCTTACAAAAACTTTTCTATCTGAATCTTTTGAAATGAAAGATTTAGGTGAAGCTTCATATGTTCCTGGAATAAAGTTAAACTGTGATAGAAAAAGAAGGTTACTTGCCTCATCTCAAGAATCCTACACTGACAAAATTTTGCAGAAGTTTGGAATGAAAGAATGCAAACCAGGAAGTGCACGCATGGTCAAAGGAGACAAATTTAACAAAAGTCAGAGTCCCAAGAATGAATTACATAGATCAGATATGTTAAACAAACCCTATCGATCTGTAGTGGGCAGTTTCAATTATATGTGACTAGCACTCGACCTGATCTCGCTTTTGGTAGCAGTGTTCTTGGAAGATTTCAGAAAGACCCTGGTATGCCACATTGGGTAGCTGTTAAGAAAGTCTTCAGATACTTGAAGAGGACAAAAGACTTTGGACTTGTTTATGGTGTATATGATCTGCTCATTCTCACTGATTTTGCCGATTCTGATTATAGATGATGTAAAGTTGGGCAACAAAACCCCTAAATTTCTATCTTTTAGGATAAAAGAACCCTTTTCCATTTCCTTTCCAACCCAAGTACAACAACAGTACACAACTTAGGAAGAGGATTTTCGAGATTTTCCAGTGGAATCCTCCCCCTGGAATCCCCCGCCCGACTTCAAATATATAAAAAAAGGAGTTGTTGTGGACTTGTGGGCTTCTCTTTCCAAGGCGGAAAAATATGATCATCTTCCTCCCCCAACCCTAGTAACAAAGAAAAATCATCGTTTTCCTCCTCCGGCTGCTCCAACTCCAACAGAGAAAAAATCATCATAATCTCAAAGCCAGTTGTCTCCATCTCTGTCTTTTCCGTCCAATTCGTGTCGTCCTCCCCGCTGCTCATCGTCGTGATTCACGCATGGTCGACCAAGTCCTCTCGCCCAATTCACCGTCGTCCTCGCCGCTGCTCCTCGGCATCGTCTTCGCTATTGGCACCTATGTATGCCGATAAAACTCTCTCTCTCTCTCTCTCTCTCTAAAAAATGCCTACGTTTTTCTTTTGGCAATTATTTCCATCATAATCTCATTTTTCATGTACCTCAAATTTTCAGATTCGCCTATCTCGTCGTCGTCCTCTAGAAGCACGTGGTCACTCCGCTGTCAACCAGAATCCTCTACGTCCGGCCGCCTCGCCGATAAGCTCCCGCTTTACTAGTTCTTTTTGAATTTTTTATTATTATTTTTTTTTTTTGAGAGAGAAAGAGAGATCCGGCTTTAAATTTGTCTTGTTCTTCAGTTTTGGCAACCCCTTCCAGTAATAGAATTTTTTTGGATGGAAATTTCTTCCTTGCCATGACAAAGTAACATGAACTTCAGAGTTATTAAGCTCTCTCTATGTTTGTGCTCCATCTTGATGAAGCTGGTATTTTTTTAAGATCATCCCAACACAGACTTGGCTGAGTTCTAATATCATTGATTCCTTTTGTTGAGAAAATCCGTAGGGCAATCCGATCCGATCGTGCACAAATATAACGGAAAAGTAAAATAAACAAGCAAATCAAGCCACAAGATGAACACCAAGATTTTACGTGGTTCGGCCAAGCCTACTTCACGGGCGAGAAACACGATCTTCCACTATGAGAAAAACAATATACAAGGATTACAATGGATTAATCGCAAACCCGCAACCCTTTCCTTGCTTCTCAAACCCAAGACCGTACACAAGAGATAACGCGAGAGATAAACCTGAAAAAGAACCCAAGAGAAAAACCCCGAGATGAAAAACCTCTTCTCCCTTTCTCTCTTTTTCTTCTCTCTCCTTTGGCAGCCGACACACCAAAGACGTCTTGCTTCGCCGCAACCCAAGAGAACAACACTTCTCTTTTTATAGTTTAGTTTTCCCCAAAAGCTAAAAACAGACATCTCTATTTTTGCCTTTGCCTTCCCACCCAAGCAACCACCGTGGGTGGGAAATAAGGCAACTTTCCCAACACCTTTTTTTAAGATCTTCACAACACAAACACAAGTTGATTCATTTTGTTTTTACTAATGAATTTTGTGTTCGAGTTCTGTGCATGTATTGAAGATCTCTTTAACAAAGCAAAGTCATGGAGCATGGATCAAAGCTTGGATCAATTATGAGGATCAATTGAGCCAAGGAAAAGAAGAGGAGATAGATACATGGAGGGATGAACAAGACTTGGAAGCTTGAAGATACAGATAAATATTAAGTCGTGTGTCTTTAGATTGTATAAATCTAATCCCTTAGGGCCCGTTTGGATACCTCATATATTGTATTTGGATTTGGAATTGAGTTTTGAATACAAAATGAACAGATCCGGCAGCTCATCTTGAGGGGGAGAGAGGGGAGGGGGTACTTCCTATTAGAGGGGAGAGGTTGAGGAGCAAAGAGGGTGAAGGAAACTGCCACATTTGTGGATTTCCAATTTCTTATTTGCACAGCTTATTTGGAAATCTGATTTTTTTCACTACCAGTTGCTGAATTGGAAATCCCAGAATTTGATCAGATCCAAATTACAGTGCAAAAAGGGCTGCAAATGTTAGAAATCCAAATCAAAACCTTCTCTGCATCCAAACGGGCCCTTAAAGAATCCCACTAAGAGACACAAAAGAGAGCTTAAAATGGTCCCAAATAATGTAATATAATAAGATAAAACACATGGACCAAAGTCCCACTCAGAAGGTAAAACCGAAACCAATCAATCACATACCTTGAAGAAAACGATTTCCTCCACCCAAAACCCCTTGTCGCCTTCACACGTTTTATTTAGGGTTGATTTTCTACAGGGTTTTGGGTTAATTTGAGTATTTATAGATATTAATATAGATTACTGATTTAGTTAGAATAGGAAAACCATAATTCAACTCAACTAGGAATAACCCGTACAGGTGTGGCTCTTTGGCTTAAAGTCTTGGGTCTGCTCCCCAGAGACGAGAGTTCAAATCCCCTGGGCTTACCCGATGCGCGTGGTTTACGGGTGATTGCGCGCATCCGGAGGGAATTAGTCCCACTCTACAAAGTGGGGTGGGGACACCCTACCCTACGTCATCAAAAAAAAAAACTCAACTAGGAAACCCTCCTCAATTAGGTTTTAATTTGGGACAAAAATATCCCTCCCAAAAGGCATCCCATTCTGGGGTATTTCACAAGCTATTGCAGTATATCCTATATTTTCAGGGCTTATGTAGGTTATTTTTAGAGTCTTATTAGTTGAAAACATGTTGGCAAAGCCCCACACTCACTTGGGAATTATAGTCAAGATTAAAAGGCGACTCGGTGCACGAGGCTCTTGTCATTATGGGGTCAGCTTTGCAGAGACGCTGTTTCCGTGACTCGAACCCGTGACCACTAGGTCACAATAGAGCAACCCTTACCGTATGTCAAGGCTCGCCCTTAATTCAAGTCAGGATTAAAAAATAATATTTTTTTCAGACTCCCAGCATTATTTCAAACCCAATAGCTTTGCTTTAATAAACTAGCTACAAACTCCAAGACACGGGAAATACATGGATCTTTTCTTAGTACCGGTAAAAACCATATTTCCCCTTCTTACTATTCAAACAAAACTATGGATCCAATGCTTACATCTCAGTATCAATTGGGGTCCAAAGATAACCAAGATATGAGCCCCTTGAAACCTTGGCATCAAGTAATGAATGGGTCAGATTGTTCAATACCCATGCTTAGTTTTCGATTGAGCAATTTATGTATCCTTCAAGGACACATAAATGAGTTTCCCTCATATGTTTGGTGTAATTAATGGAACCATTTTTTCGATGTGGGAGAATATTTGAAGTGGGTCCAATGACTACACCGATCATGCCATCATTCAAACAAATGAAGGGCATAGATCATCCAACAAGCAGTTCCCACCGCACTTTCTACCACCCTAAACCATAGGATTGGCCACAATAGAGTTTCTCAATTAAAAAGTAGGGTAAAAAAACACAAAAAAACCCTCAAATGCCGGAGGTATATTGAAAAGGCAGCTATACAATCTCAAATTGTATAGCTCTTGACAAGAGTAGAAACATGAAGGCAACGTATAAAGTTCAGCACCATAAAAATCAAGGATTAATTCCTGTGAATTGATCCTCTATGCTGCAAGAGAACTTGATCGACAATGTTCACACACTTAAGGTTCTCGTTCGAAGATGGGCTATCGGTTGGATCGCATTGCCAATCGAAGACAATGTGTGGTATTGTAATGTAACCCACATATACCTCCATTTAGTTGACAAGATGCTCATCCTCACAGCATCCTTGATTGGCAAATGCATGAGAATTGCATCTATGACATCCCTTGGAAGATTGCTGATCACATCCAAGGTTACAGCTTGCCCCACTTCCATTTTGGAGGGAGAAATCTATTATTGTTTTGTTCTGAAACTCAACAAAAAAAAAATCATCTACCTACAAGTTACATCAAATATTATATGAAGAAACAAATTGAATCAAAAGCAAATGGGCAACATAAATGAAATTGCAGCAGCAATAATAAGGGAGGACAGCTTTGTATAGATGTTAGATGTTAAAAAGTTCACCACAAGCAGAGACCATGGAAGTAGGTTTTTTTTTTAAAAACAATTATTGAAAAAATATCATGGGAAATAAAATTCTAGGGTATAGTATGACTGGTTCCTTTATAACAGGAAAAAAAATATTTTGGAAAAAAAATCATGAATAAGTTTAAAGTTCATATTCCATGGAAAAAATTCCCTATGAAATTTTTTTCCAATAAAATTTTCATACATCCAAAGTGCCCTAGCCCCTATGAGCTATTTATGGACACGGACAACACGGAGTCACGGACACGGATATGAATTGTCAGACACGGCAAACCCTCAAAATTTAGAAACAGGGACACGACTAAAATACAAAGTATATATAATCATGATTGTAGATATGAATTCATGAGTCGTGTTTCGATACAGATGACATGACAACATCTAAAAATCTATAAATAGTGGCACGTGACGTGTATACATATAAATTACTGATTACTATCATAATTAAATTTGTAACAATATAAATAGGAAGGGAGATGATTTATTCCCCCCTACGGATAATACACCCCCTTTTAACATGAATTGTGGGCAGACTTTTAACGCTTTTTGGCATCAAATCACGTTAAAGGGGGGTTGTATTATCCTAGAGGGAGCGAAAAAAATCTCCCAAATACGAATTCATTAAACAAACTAATAAATCTTAGAATTAATCACCTATAAGCTAAAAAATATGAGATAATCAAATAGTAACGCATTCAACAATTTAATCTAGTTCTCTTCCTCTACAATATATAACGAGAAAGAGAGACCAATATTATACAATGAATATAGTATTGGAATAATAGTTTGTTTAGTGTTATAGGTTTATGGGAGAGGATATAACAACAAATATTAGTTAAAGAAGAGATTAGAATAAAAGAAGTGTTAATGGTAAAAGAGGTAAACACAATATTCAACAATAAAATAGAAAGTCACACTCATAGTACAAAAATGTGTCCACACGCCCACATTAACACTTCTAGCATCACCTTTAAAAGTGTCCAAAGGAGTGCCGATACGTGTGAACACACGGGTCATGTCGGATATGGCTGGACATGTGTGTCGACAATAAATTCAAAGTATCGGCTAAATCATAGCCTATGAGTAACACTCAAAAGTAGCTTCAGTGGGCATAAATATGGTGAGGTCCACATAGGACTAACCCATATTTAGGAACGTCCCTATCTTCTATTTCTTCTCCACTTTTAGAGTTTCTTTTAGCAACAACAATTTTAGACTTAGTTCCCATGTATCCCCATGCATATCTAAATATTTAATAATATACGAATTCTGGTGTGATTAGGACATGTTGCCTAACCCTAATTACTCTCTATTTATACCGCTATCCTTCACTGGAGGAAAAAGTGGGACAAATAGAATTGAAAACCTATCATAAAAGTGTCCCTGATAAGAGACAGCTTGTGATCGCATCAATTTAGCCATCAGGCCTTCATCAGACTAGTAGCACTCCTTCACGGATCATAAACAATGAAAGAGAGCGTCAACTTCACCAAAGCTAATCGTCGATCAGAGAACAGACATCAAGACCTAGTAGTAATCATGGACGGATGAGAGTTCAACATATTATGATAACAGAGGCACACCCTTCGGAATATGGTGATTGATCTGACTAGGTTAATAGATTTTCTATTTTTTACGATTTTCAGATTAAATGCTCATCATCAGTGTGATTATTACTAGCAACTAACTGTGACCACTTCTCATTACACCTTTTGGATGCATGAATGGATGGCTAAACATTTTTTGATACACTTAAATTTTTTGTAATACACTGTGGACCCCGATCCGAGAGAGGCGGGGGACGAGCCCCCACACGAAGTCTCAGGATCATCCACGTGAATGGAGAGCTCTACCAAGGAACTCTCGAAAGAAGAAATGCCTCTCACAGCATGAGTGGCGATAAAAGGTGAGATACCTCTCGATTCGGGGACTAGCCCAGATTTGAGGCGTATCTTAAACAAAGAAGCGTCGCCATCCAAGGAAGTGGGCCAAGGATCCCATACTATGCTATGTTGCAACAGATAACCAGAGATATAAAAAAAAGGTTCGTGCCTGGTTACTGTGGACCCCGATCCGAGAGAGGCGGGGGACGTGCCCCACACTAGCAGTCTCAGGATCATCCACGTGAATGGAGAGCTCTACCAAGGAACTCTCGAAAGAATGTGCCCCTCACAGCATGAGTGGCGATAAAAGGTGAGATACCTCTCGATTCGGGGACTAGCCCAGATTCGAGGCGTACCTTAAACAAAGAAGAGTCACCATCCAAGGAAGTGGGCCAAGGATCCCATACTATGCTCTGTTGCAACGGATAACCAGAGATATAAAATAAGGTTCGTGCCTGGTTACGAATTTGGAAGGTCCAAAGAGCACATCGTCCGACAAAGTGCAAGCACCTGGTCTCTTATGCCATTTATTATTAATTTTGAAGAGTTTTGGGCGAAAGTCATATGAAATGGGAACCAATATCTCCGAGAAGACGTCTATCTAATCATGCATGTCTCGGAGATGAATAATAACCATGCATAAAAGAAATGAAATAAGTGTCACCTAGGAGTAGCTAGATTCTGAGTGACAAGCCTAAAGAGCTAAGTTATGAGTGTCATACCTAATTGGTGTCTAAATTCTTGTGTGCAAGCACATGCATGCTACAGCTAAAGGTATAGGATCTGTACATGAAAGTAAGAAAACATAGCAAAACACACAACACAAATCAACTCTATACATGACTGGACAAGACAAATCCTAAAACTCTAATGCGACTTGACTCGGACCAAGATCGCCGTCCATCCCAGCTGCTCTACGTATCCCGGCCTCGGGAAGAATCGGAGTCAACGTAGTTCGATGCCCTATTCTAAACTATTATGCCTAACCATCTAGAACCGCTATCCTAGACTCGATCCACTAGACTCGACTGATTTTTAAAGCTTTTTTGTACAATTGCTTAAGTTCATGTGAGTTGTAATTTTTGGGACTCTATATGCCCTAACTAATGCAAGTTGGTTAGCCTTAAGCTAATGCAAGTGGGCCCTACATCCTATATGTATCTAGGCTGTGCAACCTAATAAAAACCATGGGCTGACTATATGCTTCTTAGTCTAGCCATCGGTTCGACTAAATGTCTAACCGATCGACTCGAGGCCTCCTAACTCTAGAGACACTCACACGACAGGACACACCATATCAATACAAATCAGGACAGCCTCCTAACTCTAAAACACCCCAAACAGCTAAGACAAACTCCTAACTCTAGGGGAAGATCTTTTTGAAAAGGTTTTGAAGAATTTTTGTATTTTTGGAAGATTTGAAATGTTTATTATATTTTTTTTTAAGGTTTGGCTGGACTTGGGATATGAATCTCAAGCTGCACTATGTACCCCGTTGAAAGGGATCAAGCCAACGTAGTTCGGAACAGAATTCCTAACTACTCTCCTAATGACTCAAGATTTTTGAGATTTTCGATTTTTAGATGTTTTTGAATTTTCAAGTGTTTTTGAAATATTTTTGTTGTTTTTGACACAAGAGGACATAATCCTATCATCATAAAGGCATGACGGACTCCTGATATCCCACAAAGGTTGGACATCATCCTATGCTTTGCGGGGGAAAAGAACAGAGACACAGCTCTGCAAGGGTTGGACAGCATCCTATACCTTGCAATTGCGAATAGAAAAATACACGATTTGATGAGAGGTTGGATAGAATCCTAACCCCTATGATGATAGGACAGACTCTTGAAAGACTGATTCTCTAACTAAAGACAGACTCTCTAGCTAAGGGCCGACTCATATACGAAAGGTATGACTCCTAGTGCACAACCCTAAGAGGGGAGTGCCAATGAGACTAGACTAGTCTCCTAAGAGAAGGAGAGATAAGGAGGGTGCTAGTGAGACTGGGCAAGTCTCCTAAACACAGAGATGAGCTCCAAGTAACCTTACCATTGCCCTTGCAATGATGAAAGGTTAGGGTAACTATCAGATCAAATTGATCATCAACTAATGAGGGAGTTTCTAATGTTGAGGCTAAGCAAGCCTCCTACGTGTGACTCACTAATGAGACAAAGCCTGTCTCTTAAAGAGTATGACTCTCTGCATGAGACATAGCCTATCTCCGTAAACAAAGGCTCTAGATATCTCTTTCATTGCTCCTGCAATGATAGAGGAAAATCTAATGTCTAAGAGATACACATATAAAAGACTGGTCAAGCCTTTCTGAAAAGAAGAGGGGAGTGCAATTTGGACTGAGCAAGTCCCCTAAGAATGGGCTTGGGCTAGCGCCTTCATCGCCCTTTGCTCTTGACAGAGGGCACACCAGTGCAGGCAACAATGAACCGTGCATGGATCACATGGCGAGTTCTTGAGATGATATTTCTTCTGCAACGATTGTCGAAAGAGACCGGTATAGACGCCACACATCTACCAAGCAAATAATAAACTCTCACCAATCAGAAACGATGTACTCGGATCGATTCCATGAAAAAAACACTGTTGCAGCAGCAAGGTCTATGCCACCTTCAACACAAATGGCACGGCAAATGCCGTGGTTTGGTCCACTCAATGTCTTCTTTCAACGCTTCAACATTACGCCCAAACAAGACACATGGGCAGAAAATTCTAGTCCAGCAACTGTCTGTATCTTCACCACAGCCAAAAATCCCAATAGACCAAGGTTCATTAGCAAGGGGCTCGTAGCTTTCAGAAAGGGGTTGCCCATACTCATTACATCTGTGAACATTCAACTGAGAAACCTGAATGGGCTGATTGAGTTCCCCAGGCCTAATATCCTCCGTTGGAGCATCTTGTTCCTTTGTGAGCTTCACGTAACGCGAATTTGTTGTCTCCTCAGCCATTAGATCCAACAAGAACAGAAATTCAAAAGAGAAAACCCTAATTCACCCAAACAGAAGCTAAAATTAAATCTATGTCTTTCAATCCAGAGAAATACACCTCCGAATGTGAAAGATTCTTAATAATTGTACAATTAAACTTCTATAACCGGAAAAAAAAATCTCAAACTAAAAGATTCACGAAAATTTCACTTCAAGGTCTTGATTATTATGATTTTTTTAAGCAATTTCCAGGACAATCATCAACACTAACACATTTATCATAAATTTCCATCTCTGATCATTATCATGATTAAAATGAATTGTCCATAAAATATGTAACATTACAACAGAATAAAAAACACTCACCATTTTAACAAAAACATCTTCAAAATCTCTTTGCAAATGTCAAAATCAATTAATTACCATATCAGTAACAAAATTAGCCAAAATTTAGAAAATTCTTATGCATTCTATAATGATCATTGATCGATCCAAAAGAAGAACTTAAAATCTAGCATTACTTGAAAAACGTACACATCAAATTGGAAAGGGAGGAATATTACCTGAGATTTAGCCAAAACTTACAGAATCTCTCTTTTCCTTTTGAAGCTTACTGTATGAATCCAATTGAGATTTCGAGCCTTTCAATTGAACTTCCTTCCATTGATACTCTAACAAATTGATGAACTGTTGAAGATGTTTTCTTCTCTTAAAGCATGAAAATCAACAGATCTCGATGATGTTTGAACAAATACAAGAGGCAAATGACTCAAATCCAGAATTTAACCGGAATCCATGGAGCTCGCCGGAGAGATCAAATCGGAAATTGATGGCCGGAGCAGAGAGAAAACACCGGAGAAGACGACCGGAAATCTCTCTCTCTCTCTCTGTAGATCCTCTTTTTTTCTTTTCTTTTTCTCTAATCTGCGCAGATCTAGGGTTAGGATCGGATCGGAGTTAGGCCGGAATCCGGTTGGATCGATCGGAGAAGATGAGATTGATCTGACTAACCGGAATTTCGTCGGAGTTTGGCCGAAGTTCCTGCAAAATTCGCTCAAAGAAGACGATCGGAAAATAATCGGAAGAGGAAAATCACGATCGGAAAAGAGAAAATGGGTTTTGGATTTGGGGGAAAACCTCTCTCGTTCTCTCTCTGCAAATCTGGTTTTTTTTTTTTTTTCATTTACAGATTTTTTTTTCATTTTTATAGAAAATATGGGGTTGATATTGGCACTACTCCCTTTGATTGGCGCGCAGTTGCGCGGAAATTGATGAGCGCGCGACACAATCGTGTCTTATTCTAATTTAAAATCACATCGAACAAGATAAATTCGCCCCCCTACCAGATAAATTCACCCCCTTTTGCGAACTTGCAATACGACTTTGCTCAACTCGTTCGCTAGGCAAACGAACTCGGAGTTCGACGAAATTTTGCAGGGACCTTAGTGGGACCCTAAGCTAGCTTAGGGTGAATTTTGGGACCCTAGTTGATTGATTTGGTGGGGTTTTCCTCAAACTTAGAGGGTTTAGGGCACGGTCAAAATGGGGTGTCTACAGTTACGAATTTGGAAGGTCCGAAGAGCACCTCGTCCGCCCAAGTGCAAGCACCTGGTCTCTTATGGCATTTATTATTGATTTTGAAGAGTTTTGGGCGAAAGTCATATGAAATAGGAACGAATATCTCCGAGAAGACGTTTATCTAATCATGCATGTCTCGGAGATGATTGATAAGCACACACAAAATAAATGAAAGTAGTGTCGCCTAAGAATAGCTAGGTTATGAGTGTCATACCTAATTGGTGTCTAAGTTCTGGTGTGCAAACATATGCATGCTACAGCTAAAGGTATAGGATCTGTACATGAAAGTAAGAAAACACAGCAAAACATACAACACAAATCAACTCTATACATAACTGGACAAGATGAATCCTAAAAATCTAATGCAGGACTTGACTCGGACCAAGATGGCCGTCCATCCCAGCTGCTCTACGTATCCCTGCCTCGGAAAGAATCGGAGTCAACGTAGTTCGATGACCTATTCTAACTACGATGCCTAACCATCTAGAACCGCTATCCTAGACTCGATCCACTAGACTCGACTGATTTTTAAAGCTTTTTATATGATTGCTTAAATTCAAGTGAATTGTAATTTTTAGGACTCTCTATATGCCCTAACTAATGCAAGTTGATTAGCTTTAAGCTAATGCATGTGGACCCTACATCCTATGTGTAATTAGGTTGTGCATCCTAAGGAAAACCATGGGCTGACTATATGCTTCCTAGTCTAGCCATCAGTTCGACTAAGTGTTTAATCGATCAACTTAAGGCCTCCTAACTCTAGGAACACTCTCTCACTTTTTCAGTTAGCATGGTCATCTGACCAAAAAGTTTAACCATCCAGTTTTCCATTCTGATGAGGGCCGACCTTTCAAAAGATTCCTCCATTGGTCGAGAGTTTGATGGAACAGGTGGCGTTTCTGAGATAGGACGAATAAGTGATGCAGGATCCAATAATGGTTCGTCCATAGAGATAACTCCTACCATCAGTAAAGGGCCAACTGACCTTTGCACTGGTTTTCTGGTAGCACCAGGTTCTCCAACAACTACCTTACCATCCTTGATAAATTTTAGGATCTTATGTTTCAAGGCTTGGCAACTGTTGGATGAATGTTCATGAACTCTATGATATTCACAGAAGTCATGTTCATAAAAGTTGCTATGAAGAGGATTTGGAGGAGGAGAAGGTTCAGGAAGTTCAAGTTTACCCACTCCGACCAATTCTCTCAAAGCTTTTTCAAGATTCTTTGGTAAAGAAGGAATCTCTTTATTTGGCTTCTGAATAAGCTTGTTTCCTTTCTGAGCCACCTTCTTGAAAGGTTGACGAGAGATCTCCACATTGCTGACATCTTCAGCTGCTACCATAGTCCTCTTTCTGTCTCTAACATCAGTTGAGGTCCTTGTCTTTAGGCCTTTGGCCAGTGCATCCTCTACTTGGGTTCCAGTTTTGATAAGGTGATTGAAGTCAATGAAATACTGAATGGCCATGTGATGGTAATACTGCGGAGACAGATTCTTAACCACAATCTTGATCTGATCTTCATCAGACAATCTGTGGGTCATCTGAGCAGCTTTTCTCCTCCATCTTCGGATGAAGGAAGTGAAAGTTTCATTATGTCCCTGTTTCAATATTTTCAAATCCCTTTTGGTTACATCGATTCCCTCTTCCATGGAAAACTGTTCCACGAACTTGTTAGCAATGTTTTCTAAAGTTCCGATCTCTTCAAATTTTAAGCTCAAAAACCATTTCTTTGCAGTTCCGACTAGAGACCTGGGGAATAGGAGAGCAATCTGCTCTGGAGAGAGGCCATGCTGTTGCAGAATAGGAATGACGGATTTCAGATGACTTGTGGGGCATCCCGTCCCATCATACTTATCAAAATCAGGTACTGTGAACTTAGGAGGAAGAACAATACCTGGGGCTATCATGAAGTCAAACATGTTCAGCTTCTTAGGGCCTTGGAACTTCATGCTTTCCATTTCTCGGGTTAGCTTATCTAACCTGTCTACAATCCCTTTGCTTTTATCAGTTCTATCCAGATGGGGGAGACAATTCTCTTCTGCGTACTGCTTTTCATCAAAGTCATCCTCAACTAGGAATACAACAGGCCTAGCTGCCATCGGGGGTGGAGGAGGTATAAGCGAAATTTGCTGGGGTGCAGGTCCTTCAAAAGCATAAACTCTATCACTTTTCAGACGGACTATCTCATCACTCATATTATTCATCTGTTGGAGCATAGACTTCATCAATTCATTCATTTCAGCCAGAGTATTTCCGGATTCAGCCATCGGTTCTGGTGTGGGTTGAATAGAAATAGGTACTGCAAATGAGTGAAGTCAACAAGGTCAGACTCCGGCCATGGAATTGACAAACACTTGAGTTCAATATAGGGTAATCAAATGAAAATGCCATATGCAAGCTGAGACAAAAGATGATACGAATATATCCTCCCATGGATAAAATCCGGCAGCATAACATCTATGCAAGGAGATGTGGTAAAGTAAGCACATAGAGTTTGTTAACAAGTCTAAAGGATAACGACTAAACCCAAGGTATTTGGAGAAAATTCGACAGCATAACGGCTATGCAGGGGAGGGTCTGGAGCAGCTAATCACAAAGGGTATACCAACAGGGTTAAGATAAAGTAAGGCTCTCAGCAAGAACACACACTTGAATGAATGTCAGCAAGATAAACTCGCAATCAAACAAGTGGAACATAATCAGATCAGAATCAATCATAGGAGAAGGATATAATAGGCAGCACTGAATTTTTCATCCATGATCAAAGATGATCAGTAGATCAGAAAGAAGAGCACAGCCACAAAATGACAGAAGTAGGTCATAGACCGGGTCTAAATCTTGAAGATGGATTAATAAAATTAGATAAGGAAACCTCACTGAATAAGAAGGCCCTAATCTAATAAACAATATAAATAGGTATATATACATATATACACCCTAACTAGGGGTACCAGCCCTAAATATAATTTCGTGGAGTCGAGAGAGTCTCGAGTCATGACAGACATGGGAGTGTACTAGGACTGTGTCTGAAGCCACATAAAGTGAGCTACCATAGTCTAAAAATAGGATAAGGCCCCCTAAATCTAGGCTCCAACATGTGTAAGCAACACATGTTCGTCCCTATATGAATGGAATACATATATAAGCACATGCAAATCCTAATTGGGTTTCACTAAGTCAGCAAATATATTCATATACATAATATATGTAAAATGAAAGTAGGGCTCTGGACTCAATATATCGGGTACTATGCTTATGATCCATACTTTAGATGTATAACACAAGTACGCCGAGTGTTATACATAGTATACTTCATTGCTCATCGGCTGCTGTAAACACAAGTACACCGAGTGTTTATGACTGCAGCACTGGCGCATAGCTTGGAAATAGATACAACAGCACCAGCAGGGTAATGACATCCCGTCTGGCACGCACTGTATCTATCCCGTGGAGCCAATAATAATAAAATCCATAAAAGAAAAATAAAAAACAAAATGATGTATGCTGTGCAGTGTGTGAATCCCTTGTTTTAAACACCTATTTAGTGCCCCTGGATTCTAAGCGATTAAATTCCCATTTATAATGATTTTAGTCCAAAATTCTTCAAAGTTAGTAACAAATGGCATTTTAACAGAGTTAGACAATATCTCGACAGATTATCCACAGCAGAGTCGCCAGCCTGTGGACCCCGATCCGAGAGAGGCGGGGGACGAGCCCCCACACGAAGTCTCAGGATCATCCACGTGAATGGAGAGCTCTTTCAAGGAACTCTCGAAAGAAGAAATGCCTCTCACAGCATGAGTGGCGATAAAAGGTGAGATACCTCTCGATTCGGGGACTAGCCCAGATTCGAGGCGTATCTTAAACAAAGAAGAGTCGTCATCCAAGGAAGTGGGCCCAGGATCTCATACTATGCTCTGTTGCAACGGATAACCAGAAATATAAAAAAAAAGGTTCGTGCCTGGTTACGAATTTGGAAGGTCCGAAGAGCACCTCGTCCGCCCAAGTGCAAGCACCTGGTCTCTTATGCCATTTATTATTGATTTTGAAGAGTTTTGGGTGAAAGTCATATGAAATAGGAACGAATATCTCCGAGAAGACGTCTATCTAATCATGCATGTCTCGGAGATGATTGATAAGCACACACAAAATAAATGAAAGTAGTGTCGCCTAAGAATAGCTAGGTTATGAGTGTCATACCTAATTGGTGTCTAAGTTCTGGTGTGCAAACACATGCATACTACAGCTAAAGGTATAGGATCTGTACATGAAAGTAAGAAAACACAGCAAAACATACAACACAAATCAACTCTATACATAACTGGACAAGATGAATCCTAAAAATCTAATGCAGGACTTGACTCGGACCAAGATGGCCATCCATCCCAGCTGCTCTACATATCCCGGCCTTGGGAAGAATCGGAGTCAACGTAGTTCGATGACCTATTCTAACTACGATGTCTAACCATCTAGAACCGCTATCCTAGACTCGATCCACTAGACTCGACTGATTTTTAAAGCTTTTTATATGATTGCTTAAATTCAAGTGAATTGTAATTTTTAGGACTCTCTATATGCCCTAACTAATGCAAGTTGATTAGCCTTAAGCTAATGCAGGTGGGCCCTACATCCTATGTGTAACTAGGCTGTGCATCCTAAGGAAAACCATGGGCTGACTATATGCTTCCTAGTCTAGCCATCAGTTTGACTAAGTGTCTAACCGATCAACTTGAGGCCTCCTAACTCTAGGGACACTCACGCGACAGGACACACCATATCAATACAAATCAGGACAGCCTCCTAACTCTAAAACACTCAAAACAGCTAGGACAGACTCCTAACTCTAGGGGAAGATCTTTTTGAAAAAGATTTTGAAGATTTTTCTTTTTTTTTGGAAGATTTGAAATGTTTATTTTTTTTAAAGGTTTGGCTGGACTTGGGATGTGAATCCCAAGCTGCACTACGTACCCTGTTGAAAGGGATCAAGCCAACGTAGTTCGGAACAGATTTCTTAACTACTTTCTAATGACTCTTGATTTTTGGGATTTTTAGTTTTTGAAATGTTTTTGTTATTTTTGACACAAGAGGACAGAATCCTATCATAAGGGTAGGACAGACTCCTGATATCCCACAAAGGTTGGACAACATCCTATGCTTTGCAAGGGGAAAAAAGAACAGAACCACAGCTCTGCAAGGGTTGGACAGCATCCTATACCTTGTAAGAACGGATAAAAATCACACGATTTGATGAGAGGTTGGATAGAATCATAACCCCTATGATGATACGACTGACTCCTGAAAGACTGACTCTCTAGCTAAGGACAGACTCCTATGCTAAAGGACTGACTCTGAAACTAGTGACTCTAAGAGGGGATGCTATCTAGACAAAGCATGTCTTCTAGAGAAAGGAGAGACAAGGAGGGGTGTCAATGAGACTAAGCAAGTCTCCCAAAAGAGAGGGGCTCCAAGTATCCTTATCATTGTCCTGGCAATGATGCAAGGAGGGGTAACTAGTAGACCGAGTTGGTCTTCTAGTGAGGGTACAACTGCTTGTGAGACTCGAGCAGTCTCCTAATGTGCGACTCACTAATGAGACAGAGCTTATCTCTAAAGGGTTTGATTTTCTGCCGAGACATAGCTTGTCTCTTAAAAGAGGGCTCTTGATGACTCTTTCATCACCCTTACAATGAATGGGTTTCTAAACACTGAGTACGTCTAAAAATAAGAGGGGAGTGCTACTTGGACCGAGCAAGTCCCCTAAAGATGTTATAGATGGCTATTTACCTGAATGAATAAGAATGTGCTAATATAACTCACCTGATTTAAGTGCAATGAAATATTTGCTCCTTTCTTATGAAGAATAACGTAAAAATGGATCAATTAGTCAATAAAGTAAACATTTCAATCAATTCATGAGGTACAAATGATAATCTAAAGAAAAGAGTCAATTAAGAGAAGGCAATTATCATGACAATGAAAATACCATTTACAAATATATTACGGCATGCACTATCCTATTTTGATAACCTAGCTACACCCCTTTTAAACATCACTACATAATTTCATCTAAACCTTCACATTCACGCATATTGACTCAAACAATCATCAACTTGAATTTTACCCTCACACATAAGAATCTTATATTTCGATCAGCTTTGTAGCTTTGAAAAGACTAAGGCAATCCTTATAAGGTACACTCTCATTAAGTTAGAATTTCTGGAACAGATAAATATTACTTCCAAAATGAATAGCATGATATCAATATCTAGAATTATTCATGACTTTATTTATGAAGCTGATTGGAATTCAACAACTACTCTTGCACGTGTAGAAAATTCCTTTAAAAAAATTCACCTATATCTATTAAAAACACAACAGCCAATGAATAAAGAAAATAAACTGATTTTCATGTCATCAAAATACTTGTAGTAAAAATGATTCAGAGAAGACATGCTCACAACATGATAAAATAAAATATATAATCAAATACTCTATTTACTCTTATTTTCCAAAGACACTTTTCAGCACAATCAAAAGAATTCGAATTAAAAGACTTGATCTTGTGGACCCCGATCGTGAGGACGGCGCCGAGGGACGCGAGATCCCTCCTGCAATCCTCTAAGATCTCCACAATGGAAGAGAGCTCTGCCAAGGAACTCTCGAAACGGATGCCACCCTCACAGCATAGCATGAGTGGCGATATAAAAGGAAAGAGATACATCCTGATCCGGAGCCAGGGCTCGAAACCAAGATATATCCGAAAATAACTCAGAGTCGCCATCCATGGACAAGCCATGGAACCAAAACAAATGCTCTGTTTGCAATGGATAACCAGAGACACAAAAGGTCCGTGCCTGATGACGAATGGGGAAGGGGTTAGGCGCCCCCAATTCGCCCGAGTGCGAACACTTGGTCTCTTATGCCATTTATTATTAACTCCAAAGAAGTTTGGGTAAAAATCATATGAAATGGGAACAATCATCAGGAATCGTCTACCTAAGCATGCATTTCCTGATGATAAAATAATAAGCGCATAAAATGAAATGAAAGATGTGTCACCTAAGCATAGCTAGGTTATGAGTGACATGCCTAATGGGTGTCTAAATTCTGATGTGCAAACACATGCAAGCTATAGCTAAAGGTACAGGATCAGTACAAGAAAGTAAGAAAACACATCAAAACATATAATAACAATACAACAAATCCTAAGACTCTAAATTATTAGCCCGAGTCCTCGGATGGTCTGGTATTCATCCAAAGAAGCCTACGTATCCCCGCCTCCACGAGAATCAAGGCAACGTAGTTCTTCGCGCCTATTCTAAGCTAGGATGCCTAAGACACCTAGACCCCTATCCTAGACTCGATCTAAAAGACCGGACTAGTTATTAAAGTTTATTGTACGATTATTTAAATTCCAGTGAATTGTGGATTTTAGGACACCCTATATGCCCTAACTAAATGCAGATTAGCCCTAGGCTAATGCAGGTGGTTCCTACAACCTATGTGTAACTAGGCTGTGTGTCCTAAGGAAAACAATGGGATCACTAACGCATCCTAGACCTAGTCATCAGTCGGCGATGTGAATCGCCAACTGACCGGACGGAGGCGCTCCTAGCTAGGACAAACTCCTAACTCTAACACAAACACACAACAAAAGACAAACTCCTAACTCTAAAACAACATAAACAAGCACACAACAAATAAAAGACAAACTCCTAACTCTAACACTCTCTATCTAGGACAAATTCCTAACTCTAGAGGAAGATCTTGTTGAAAACAAGGTTTTGAAGAAAAAGGGTTAAAACATTTATTTACAAAGTTTGTTTGGACTTGAGATAAGAATCTCAAGCTGCACTACGTACCTCGTGGAAGAGGATCAAGCCAACGTAGTTCGAAAATCGAACTCGCCTAATACGCTTCTAAAAGAAATACTCAACACTTTAGATTTTTTAAAGGTTTTTTATGTTTTTCAAATGTTTTTGATATTTTTAAAGTTTTCAAAAATTTTGAGTTTTAAATTTCTAATGTTTTTGGATTTTAAAGTTTTTCCAATGCTCAGGACCTTTAGATGAATTCACTCTTACAGAGAACAAACAAGCATAACCATAAACTAGGGCAAAGCCCTAAAGCAAAAAGAGAAACTCTGAATAAGCAACTAGCGTCTCAAAGAGACAAACCACAACAAGAAAGATAGCGTCCCAAGAAGAGAGAAAACGATCCAAGATCCCAAGCAAGCAAAGCTCTAATAAGACTGAGTTAGTCTCAAACAAGGATGAATGACAACAAATCTAAAGGCGAACTACTAACTAACACACTAAAAAAAAGGAGCACAAATGAGTCAGAGACTCACTAAAAACACTACCAAGAAAGGGGTAAAAATGAGTCAAAGACTCACCAGGAGGAAGGGTTATTCTAACATGAGGCTAGGTAAGCCTCCTAAAGGGGAAACTCTCTATAGGAGACAAGGCTTGTCTCCGAGACACAAATGACGTAAAAAGGAATAAGAGACCCTGTGCATATTTGGCAAAGGTAAAACACCCAACCGGGCCGGACACCTACCTAGCCCTAGGGTGCAACAAATGTGCAACCCAATACCCATAAGGGTAGGGGTATGAAGCCAAGCCGAGTAGGGTGTTCTCCCAAAAACCAAACGACGCACAAAGAGGAGAACTGGTGAGAGAATGAGACCGGGCGGGTCTCCCAAACACACACAAAGATGGGCTCCAAAGGTTCCTAAAGGAATTTTTGAACCCACAGGCTTTTTAGGAATCTCGAATTCTTTTGGGTTTGTAGAAATTTTTAGAATTTTCTTGAAGCTTTTAATTATCTTGAGGCTTTTAGTATGTGTGTGGTTTCTTTTAGGTTTTTTGTTTATAAGGCTTTAGTTTCACTTGCAACTTTTAGTGGTCTTTTGGTTGATGGCTTTTAATAGGTTTAAATTGGTAATTTTAATGGGTGAATTTTGGGTTTGTGGCTTTTAGGTTGGGTGTATTTTAGATTTGTGCCTTTTGATTTTTGTTTGGAAAAGGACGTTAACACAACCATGTTTTGACAATTCCACATATTCGACATTGACCATTAAAAGTTCCAACAAATGCAGCCAACTAAAACTGTCATAACTCTTTAACCGCTTGGCTAAATTGAATGCACAAACATGCGTTGGAAAGATCATTTAGAGGGCTACAACTTTGTAGTTCAGCATTGTTTGTGAATTTGTGATTTAGAGGTTCGAAATTGGGTCACAAGATGGGCAGCCAGCACTATGGCGGGAATGATATTGGCACTGCCATATTTTTGTCTTATCATTTCTTGTCGAATAATGGGCTGTGATTATCCTTTGGGAAAGTAGGTTGTGTCTCCTTTCAACTGAAAAAGGGGTTGTGACTATCAAATTGAGACGGGTTATTTTGTTTATCAATTTAGAAAAGGAAAGGGTATTGTTATCAAATGATGCTCGAATGGGCTAATGTTGCAATTGGATTTTTTTGTTTTAGGGGCTGTTTGGGAATGGAAAATATATTCTAGGGGCTGTTTGGGAATGAAATTTGTAATTCAATTTACTGTTTATTGGTGGATTTTAATTTCCAAAGAGGGTTTGTTAGTGGATTTTATGTGTATTCGAATTGGAGGGGTGTGGCTTTATCAAAAGTGGAATTTGGTGGACTGTTGGGGGTTACAAAAGTTGGTTCTAAAATTGAATGGGTTTTGCAAAATTGGGTTCTTGGTTACGAAATTGGGTCCTTGGACTACGAAAATGGGTTTTTAATTTAAGTTTTGGACTGTGTTGTGGTTGCAAAATTGGGTGGGTTTCGGATTATTGATTTTGCCCAAAATGAACCGAAAATCCCATGAGCCTAAGATTCAAGATCCCTCACAAAAACTTAATTAATGAACATAAAACAAAACTTGAACAAAACAAGATTATCTAATAAGAAAAACTTACTCTTAATAACATGTATCTAAGTCAAGAAAGAAACTAGAAAAAAAAACTAGTACTCACCTGAGAGAGGGTATGAGGAGACTGCTCCAAAGATGGGATCAGAAGGTTGTTTGTCCATGTTTTAGTCAAGAGGAAAAACTTTCTTTTTTCAACCATCCTCCCTTGAGAGAGAAAGAGCTGTAGGTATGGATATTGAGAGGGATGTGAGATGAGAGCTTGAGAGGGTGAGAGGTTGCTGTTGAGAGGGTGAGATTGAGAACTTGAGATCATGAGAGAGAGAGAGAGAGAGAGAGAGAGAGAGATGAGATGAGATGCTCTTCTTTTTGTTCTTTTTTTTTTATGGGCTAGAGAGGTGAGACCTCTTGTTTGAGGGAAAGGGTGAGAGCTCCAAAGGGTGAGAGGGTTGTTCGGTCCCCCAACTCCCCCAAGGCCACTCCATCTCTCCCACAGCAACTCTCTTTGTACATCACCTCCTCTTCCTTTTTTTTTTAATTTTTTTTTCTTATGTTGCCACCTCTCCCAAAAGGAATTTCGTGGGTTGCCTCATGCCAAGATTCCCACCATGCCTTCTTTCCATAAAATATTATTTATTCCCTAAATAGTGTATAGAAGATGCCATCAATGTTTTGCATATAATTTTTATTTATTTTAGCAAATGTGATGCAATCATTTTAAAATTGATATTTTAAGCATGCACTCATCATTACACTATTTCTCAAATTAAAACCCGTGTGGCTCCATGCAAGGGAAGAAGAAAAATACTACCTTTTGCTTCTCTTTTCTTTCTTTTTTGCTATTTTAAACAACACCTCATCATTTCCCATGTTCAAAACCATGTGGCCTCTATGCAAAGAAAAATGTTACATGCTTCTCTTTTCTTTCTTTTCTTTTTTTAAATTGCTACTTTAAACAACACCACATCATTTCCCATGTTAAAAACCGTGTGGCCTCTTTCAATTTTTTTTATATTTAGCTTTAATAAAATACCCTTCCATGAAGTGTTGTACAAGCAACCCTTTTCTTCTCTTAAATCATTTGCCATATGATCCAAACCGTCCAAGCAATATGCCACTGTCTATATGGATTGCGCCCCCTTAAATCATTTCCCTATGACGATCCAGACCATCCAATTGATGGGTCCCAACCTAAGTAGGTTGTGGCCTCCTAAATCATTTCAATGGGCTGATCTGATCTGTACAATTGATGGGCTGAAATGTAAGTTGGTTACACCCTCGAAAATCTCTTCTATGGGATGATCTGAAGCATTCAAATAATTGGCTATCAAGTGATAGGCTTGGATCACTCATAATGTGGGCCCCCTGAGTCTCTCCCATTGGCTGATCCGAACCGTTCATTTGATGGGCGACAATTGATGATCTTGATCATTCAAATAATGGGTTGCGATGTGATTAGTTGTACCCTTGAAATTATCTTCGTAGAATGATCCACCTTGTCCAATTGATGGGCTGCCATCTTAAGATTTTTATTTTTCATAATAATGGGCCCATGCCAGACGAAATACGTTATGCCCTTTCGGATTTATACTGCGCACCCACTCTCAGCTCGTCCTATCTGCCAAATCAAATTGGATTTTATCGAAATTTAGCGGGGACCTCGGTGGGACCATAAGCTGCTTCAGGGTTCAATTTGGGACCCCAACTCACTGATTTGAAGAGACTCGCACAGACAACGCAAACTTGGGTCTGGTCAAAATGGGGTGTCTACAGATGCCCCTCTTTGGCAGAGCGTGTGTAATACGCGAATGGCAAAGCTGAACAGACAACGCATTTTGATCGACCCGAAAACAAAAGAAATTTTTTTGGGATTTTTCGGTTCTAAGAACGATACTTACAAGGATAAAATGGATTTTGGTTTTGAAATTCAACACTCAACATGACTTATGAGTAATTTGGTAAAAGGCGGGACACATAACTCGGCAATCAAAACATAAGAGAAACTCTCACCATACATAACATAGTAACATACCAAAGAAACAAACGCAGGCATACCTAAATCCACACGTGGGTGGCGGCGGTATACTGCAGAACAACGAATCATGTAAAACATGACCCAGGCTTTCATTACAAACAACAAAAATAACAAGATAGAGTTGCGGTCCAACTTTTTACCAAACTAGACAAGAAAGAACAACAGTTGAATGAAAATTTTGATTAAGGGTCCATGGTGATAAGCCACGAAGAGCCTTGAAAGCGGGAATCAAGGGTCCACGGTGAGAAACCGTGAAGAGCCAAGGAAGCAAGGATCAAGGGTCCACGGTGATGAACCGTGAAGAGCCAAGAAAGAAGGAATCAAGGGTCCATGGTAATAAGCCATGAAGAGCCAAGGAAGCAAGGATCAAGGGTCCACGGTGATAAGCCGTGAAGAGCCAAGAAAGAAGGAATCAAGGGTCCATGGTAATAAGCCATGAAGAGCCAAGGAAGCAAGGATCAAGGGTCCACGGTGATGAACCGTGAAGAGCCAAGAAAGAAGGAATCAAGGGTCCATGGTAGTAAGCCATGAAGAGCCAAGGAAGCAAGGATCAAGGGTCCACGGTGATAAGCCGTGAAGAGCCAAGAAAGAAGGAATCAAGGGTCCATGGTAATAAGCCATGAAGAGCCAAGGAAGCAAGGATCAAGGGTCCACGGTGATGAACCGTGAAGAGCCAAGAAAGAAGGAATCAAGGGTCCATGGTAGTAAGCCATGAAGAGCCAAGGAAGCAAGGATCAAGGGTCCACGGTGATAAGCCGTGAAGAGCCAAGAAAGAAGGAATCAAGGGTCCATGGTAATAAGCCATGAAGAGCCAAGGAAGCAATGATTAAGGAAATGATCAATGACATGTAAAAGATATGAATGGAATGACTATGAATAGTGGGTCCATGATATATCTGAGAGGACACATCACGAAGAGCCACTCAGGGAGCAAGGGTTCATGGTGTACCTGACTGGTAGACCATGAAGAGCCAAGGATGAACAAGGATAATGACAAGCAATGGAGATGAATAGAATGAGTATGGATAGTGGGTCCGTGATATAACTCGAAAGTCAGATCACGAAGAGCCACTCGGGAAGCAAGGGTCCATGGTATTCCTAAATGGTAGACCACAAAGAGCCTTGAATGAATATAGAGGACTAATTTATTGAATGGAGAATTGATTTTTGGATTTTTTAGATTTTTCTGGAATTAGCTTTCTCTTGCCAAGAAAATTGGGAGTATGAGTTCCTTGCTGAGGATCAGACTTAAGTACTTGACGGGGCTTTCAGGTGTTTACCCTTCTTTAACAAGTGAAAAGCATTCTGCTGAGGTTTGACGGTTGTAGGAGCAAATTCTAGATTCCGCTGGGGAAATTGATTTTCTTTAGAACTTGACTCTTTCAAGAAAGAGGGCTCATCTGAAGAGTTCAAAGATTTGGCTCAAGACGTGCTCGCATCTCTCTTACTTCAACTTGTTGTAAACATTGGCACTGATTGCCTTTGATGCTTGATATCTTTTATGACGCAAGTCATAAAAGATGCCCCTAGTGTATTGTACTTCCATGACAAGAGTCTCAAGAAAAGTAGAACAAGGATAGATAAGGAAATTTTTGGATTTGCATAGGTTCTTTCTTAGGAGTAAAGATGGGAAAATGGCTAAGCTCAAAGACTTCTCCTTTCATTGACCACTATTTGAGGTTCGCTCTTTCTGACACCAACTGCTTGAAACTTGACATATTCAGCCTGTCCGAACAGGATACCTAAACCAGGGTCTTTCATTTTGAAAGGTATACATCCCTTCCTTTCAGTGCCGGACAACTTAGACCTTGAAAGAAAACAAATATAAATGAAGGACAGACTCCCAAGGACTCTATCAAAGAAGATGTACATTATTCAAAGAACTCAACTCACTTTTGATTCACCTTTAGATAAAATGGGTTATTTTTTTAAATGGTAAGGTCAACCACCCTCCGAGTAATCTCGAAAACCAAGTCAAAAGGCTCTAATTTCCTCCATCGGGATTTCCGTCATGGTTATTAACCCCTTCGGATTGCTCAGTCTTAATGCCCCTAGTTTAAAAAAAAGATATCAAAGCAAGTCTTGTCGACACTACTCGGATTCCAGGATCCTGCCCTGTTTGAGAATGCTTCTCCGTTTCCTTGATTTCTCTCTCCATGGGAATTCTTTGCCTCTGACTAGATTGCCTCTTTAAATTTTCAATCCAGCAGACCGCTGCCCTTACTTTGCATAAGCCAATCCCTTTGGTTATTGACTTAGCAAGAAAACAACTTTCACCTTTCTCTAGGCCGCCCTTTCGGGTTTTCAACCTAGTGGGTCTTCAGACTTTCATTCTTTTTTCTGTTTTTGCTTTCATTTGCCTTGAACCTTTGCTTGTTTTACCAGAAGGACTTTCTAGGAAGGCTTAGGTTCAAAAAGGGGGGATATTTGAAGTTCAAACGATTTGGACCGAATCTGGTCTAGCCAGACTACCTACGTACCCCAAAAATGGAGGATCAGATCCGCGTAGTTCGCTTTGGGGTTTTTCAAAGAATGGTTTAGCATTTAGCTTCAAAATTTTAAAAAGGATTTTTATCCCAAGGTTTGACCGAACCTGAATAAATCAAGTTGCCTACGTACCCCTGAAGAGTTGGGGATCAGGTCCGACGTAGTTCGGGTGCATAAATGCCCCGGGTTTATAATGTGTTTGAAAAGAAGTATTAGCTTTAAATCGTTGGCCCAAAGGGTTCTCAAAAGGATTTTAAAACGTTAGGATTTTGGCTATTAAGGCTCAAACGTCCAATGATGGCCTCCTGATGTATTTGATGTACAAGCTCTTTTGCTTAAGGTTCAAAGCCTTTGAAAATTTTTTATTTTTTTATTTTTTTTCAAGGAGTCTGGCGGTTTTCTGGCAAAACTTCAATTACTGCGCTCCACTCCCATCTCGAAGATCTTGAATTTATGCTTAAGGTTTCACAACCCCTTGTCTTTCTTTCTTTCTTTTTTTTTTCTTTTTTTTTTTTTTTTTTTTTAGGACTCAAATTTATCATACTTCTTTGCCAGAAACTCTTCTCTCAATATTTCATCAGCTCCAAAAGATGTCTGATGTTTCGCTTTTTAAAATCTTCACTTTTCAACTGGATGTCTAAAGCCAATGAAATCTTGCTTTGAGCAACGACAGGGCATTCCCCTGGTTTATCCTTATAGGATCAAGCAAGACTACCTTAAACCCCCCTAAACAGGTTTATCAATTCTTTGCTCTCCTCGGGAGATAAAGTTTTGTCACTCCATCTTTCTCGAGTTTCGGATTTCGATACCACTATCGATAGCTTCGATTTCTTCTTCAAGTGGTTATGCTAGACGCTCTTCCTCTCGTTTGACCTTTTCAGATCTCGAGGGGAATTTCATCTGCAATCTCATCCAAGAGGGTGTCTTTAGTTATTTAAACATTAGATCTAAAGAGTCAATCATAAAACATCAAAGATTCGAAACCAACAACTTTATTGACTTGAAGACTCTTAAGTACATCAGTAACTCTTTTTTTTTTCGACACGCCTCAATGGGCTTTACATTGAACTTGACAAAGGATGGAAACAACAGACTATGAATGAACACGACTGACAAACATGACACACTTTTTTTTTTTTTTGACATTAACATAGTAAGACTTACCAACTCTGAGAGACGAAAGTTGGTACAAACTTAATGAAAGACAAACCTTAACAACACATGACATTTTTTATTTTTTTTTCGATACAGATGAACTGGCACTGAAAATATGAGTAGTACACCTTCTTCCATGATGTCGATGACTTGGGGTTCAACCCTGATATAAGTCATGTTGACTTGATTAGGTGAAATGAAAGGAAACTGGTTTAACCAATGGGTGAGATCAATTAGGTCAGACTCCTGTCATGGAATTGACAAAAACTGATTTTAGTATGAGGCAACCACATGAAAATGATATACACAAGTTGAAACAAGAGATAATACAAACACATCTCTCCCTTGGATAAAACCAACAGCAGAACTGTAAGAAGGATCATGGTAGGGTAAGCACATGACTTATCAATAATCCCAAAGGATAACAATCATACTGGAAATGAGTTGAGTAAAATCCGGCAGCATGACGGCCCTAAAAGGATCGTGGTAGAGTAAACTCATGGCTTATCGATAACTCTGAAAAGATAGCGATCACGCTCAAGGTGTTTATATAAAATTCGGCAGCATGACGGCTATACAGGGTGATCCTCACAACTCAACATAAGGGTAAATGAATAGAAACTCAGTAATGTAGGACTCTCAGCAAGGATACTTGCACTCAAATAATGATGGCAAGATAAGCACACAATCAGTAAGCAGAATATGGTCACCACGGAGATGTAATCACATGAAAGACTGGCAATGAATGACGACGAGATGACAGATTATGGTTTCAACAATGGCAAGGGAAATGCCACCAACCAAATCAAGAGAATGTAGATAGGAAGAATTAGACCAGGAATACCCACCGGAAATGGGTCCTAATTTAGACAATCAACTCAACAAATGGTGTAGGTACAAGAAGGTAACTAGAAATCGACTCAGCAAATAAGTTATGTACAAAGGAACGACACAACTAAACACTCGAGAGACAAAAGGCAGACCATAGTTAGAATAATGATAGAGGAAAATTACTGACCAGGTCTGAAGGCTGGGGAATGAAACAATGTGGCTAATGGATAGACCAGAAAACTTCATTGATAGACAGGCCCTGGTCTAACAGCTAGCAAAAAGAATGGATAACAAAGAATCAAGAAATGAACCCAGGCTATAAAAGGTGGTGAACAAGAATCATTGGCCTGATCCAAAACTGAAATAGTAAACGAACTCTAATCAATGATAATAGGTCAGAAAATCTCAGTAGAAAGTAGGCCCCGATCTCAACCGACAAAAACAGATATAAATCCGAGATATAGGAATAATCATATGATAAAGATGACAGGGTAGACCGCGATCTAGATGATGACCAAGCAAGAGCAAGAGTCATTGACCGGGTCTGAAAGAATGGTATGACTGAAATAGATAAAGAAACCTTATTCGAAAGGATAAGCCCTAATCTAAGAATAATACAATATACATACATATATATACATATATATACATCCTAACCAGGGGCACCAGCCCTAATCTATCTAACGGAGTCGAGAAAGTCTCGACTCGCGACAGACCAGTGAGTGTACTAGAACCGCGCTGTAGCCACATAAAGTGAGCTACCCTAGTCTACAAATGGGACAAGGCTCCTAACTCTAAGCTTCACATGTGTGAGCAACACATGTTCAACCCCATATGAATGCAATATACTTATATAAACACGGGTACTTCCTAGTTGGATTTCACTAAGTCAATACGTATATACATAATATATAAAACAAAGTAGGGCTCCGGACTCAATCTAATGGGTACTATGCGTATGAAACATACTTAATATGTATAACAAAAGTACGCCCAATGTTATACATAGTATGCTTCATTGCTCATCGGCTGCTGTAAACACAAGTACACCCAGTGTTTACGGCTGCAGCACCGGCGCATAGCTTGGAAATAGATTCAACAGTACCATCAGGGTGTAATGACATCCCAGTCGGGCACGCATTTAATCTATCCCGTGGAGCCAATAATAATGAAAAACAATGAAATAAGTAAAGAATAAACAATATGATAACATATGATGTGCAGTGTGTGAATCCCTTGTTTTAATTATGCACCTATCTGGTGCCCCTGGATTCTAACGATAGAATTCCCATTTAAAATGATTTTAGCTCAAATTTCTCCGAAGTTAGTAAAAATAGCATTTTTATAGAGTTAGGCAATGTTTCAAGAACTCCCCAGCAGAGTCGCCAGCCTGTGGACCCCGATCGTGAGGACGGCGCCGAGGGACGCGAGATCCCTCCTGCAATCCTCTAAGATCTCCACAATGGAAGAGAGCTCTGCCAAGGAACTCTCGAAACGGATGCCACCCTCACAGCATAGCATGAGTGGCGATATAAAAGGAAAGAGATACATCCTGATCCGGAGCCAGGGCTCGAAACCAAGATATATCCGAAAATAACTCAGAGTCGCCATCCATGGACAAGCCATGGAACCAAAACAAATGCTCTGTTTGCAATGGATAACCAGAGACACAAAAGGTCCGTGCCTGATGACGAATGGGGAAGGGGTTAGGCGCCCCCAATTCGCCCGAGTGCGAACACTTGGTCTCTTATGCCATTTATTATTAACTCCAAAGAAGTTTGGGTAAAAATCATATGAAATGGGAACAATCATCAGGAATCGTCTACCTAAGCATGCATTTCCTGATGATAAAATAATAAGCGCATAAAATGAAATGAAAGATGTGTCACCTAAGCATAGCTAGGTTATGAGTGACATGCCTAATGGGTGTCTAAATTCTGATGTGCAAACACATGCAAGCTATAGCTAAAGGTACAGGATCAGTACAAGAAAGTAAGAAAACACATCAAAACATATAATAACAATACAACAAATCCTAAGACTCTAAATTATTAGCCCGAGTCCTCGGATGGTCTGGTATTCATCCAAAGAAGCCTACGTATCCCCGCCTCCACGAGAATCAAGGCAACGTAGTTCTTCGCGCCTATTCTAAGCTAGGATGCCTAAGACACCTAGACCCCTATCCTAGACTCGATCTAAAAGACCGGACTAGTTATTAAAGTTTATTGTACGATTATTTAAATTCCAGTGAATTGTGGATTTTAGGACACCCTATATGCCCTAACTAAATGCAGATTAGCCCTAGGCTAATGCAGGTGGTTCCTACAACCTATGTGTAACTAGGCTGTGTGTCCTAAGGAAAATAATGGGATCACTAACGCATCCTAGACCTAGTCATCAGTCGGCGATGTGAATCGCCAACTGACCGGACGGAGGCGCTCCTAGCTAGGACAAACTCCTAACTCTAACACTCTCTATCTAGGACAAATTCCTAACTCTAGAGGAAGATCTTGTTGAAAACAAGGTTTTGAAGAAAAAGGGTTAAAACATTTATTTACAAAGTTTGTTTGGACTTGAGATAAGAATCTCAAGCTGCACTACGTACCTCGTAGAAGAGGATCAAGCCAACGTAGTTCGAAAATCGAACTCGCCTAATACGCTTCTAAAAGAAACACTCAACACTTTAGATTTTTTAAAGGTTTTTTATGTTTTTCAAATGTTTTTGATATTTTTAAAGTTTTCAAATGTTTTTGAGTTTTAAATTTCTAATGTTTTTGGATTTTAAAGCTTTTCCAATGCTCAGGACATTTAGATGAATTCACTCTTACAGAGAACAAACAAGCATAACCATAAACTAGGGCAAAGCCCTAAAGCAAAAAGAGAAACTCTGAATAAGCAACTAGCGTCTCAAAGAGACAAACCACAACAAGAAAGATAGCGTCCCAAGAAGAGAGAAAACGATCCAAGATCCCAAGCAAGCAAAGCTCTAATAAGACTGAGTTAGTCTCAAACAAGGATGAATGACAACAAATCTAAAGGCGAACTACTAACTAACACACTAAAAAAAAGGAGCACAAATGAGTCAGAGACTCACTAAAAACACTACCAAGAAAGGGGTAAAAATGAGTCAAAGACTCACCAGGAGGAAGGGTTATTCTAACATGAGGCTAGGTAAGCCTCCTAAAGGGGAAACTCTCTATAGGAGACAAGGCTTGTCTCCGAGACACAAATGACGTAAAAAGGAATAAGAGACCCTGTGCATATTTGGCAAAGGTAAAACACCCAACCGGGCCGGACACCTACCTAGCCCTAGGGTGCAACAAATGTGCAACCCAATACCCATAAGGGTAGGGGTATGAAGCCAAGCCGAGTAGGGTGTTCTCCCAAAAACCAAACGACGCACAAAGAGGAGAACTGGTGAGAGAATGAGACCGGGCGGGTCTCCCAAACACACACAAAGATGGGCTCCAAAGGTTCCTAAAGGAATTTTTGAACCCACAGGCTTTTTAGGAATCTCGAATTCTTTTGGGTTTGTAGAAATTTTTAGAATTTTCTTGAAGCTTTTAATTATCTTGAGGCTTTTAGTATGTGTGTGGTTTCTTTTAGGTTTTTTGTTTATAAGGCTTTAGTTTCACTTGCAACTTTTAGTGGTCTTTTGGTTGATGGCTTTTAATAGGTTTAAATTGGTAATTTTAATGGGTGAATTTTGGGTTTGTGGCTTTTAGGTTGGGTGTATTTTAGATTTGTGCCTTTTGATTTTTGTTTGGAAAAGGACGTTAACACAACCATGTTTTGACAATTCCACATATTCGACATTGACCATTAAAAGTTCCAACAAATGCAGCCCACTAAAACTGTCATAACTCTTTAACCGCTTGGCTAAATTGAATGCACAAACATGCGTTGGAAAGATCATTTAGAGGGCTACAACTTTGTAGTTCAGCATTGTTTGTGAATTTGTGATTTAGAGGTTCGAAATTGGGTCACAAGATGGGCAGCCAGCACTATGGCGGGAATGATATTGGCACTGCCATATTTTTGTCTTATCATTTCTTGTCGAATAATGGGCTGTGATTATCCTTTGGGAAAGTAGGTTGTGTCTCCTTTCAACTGAAAAAGGGGTTGTGACTATCAAATTGAGACGGGTTATTTTGTTTATCAATTTAGAAAAGGAAAGGGTATTGTTATCAAATGATGCTCGAATGGGCTAATGTTGCAATTGGATTTTTTTGTTTTAGGGGCTGTTTGGGAATGGAAAATATATTCTAGGGGCTGTTTGGGAATGAAATTTGTAATTCAATTTACTGTTTATTGGTGGATTTTAATTTCCAAAGAGGGTTTGTTAGTGGATTTTATGTGTATTCGAATTGGAGGGGTGTGGCTTTATCAAAAGTGGAATTTGGTGGACTGTTGGGGGTTACAAAAGTTGGTTCTAAAATTGAATGGGTTTTGCAAAATTGGGTTCTTGGTTACGAAATTGGGTCCTTGGACTACGAAAATGGGTTTTTAATTTAAGTTTTGGACTGTGTTGTGGTTGCAAAATTGGGTGGGTTTCGGATTATTGATTTTGCCCAAAATGAACCGAAAATCCCATGAGCCTAAGATTCAAGATCCCTCACAAAAACTTAATTAATGAACATAAAACAAAACTTGAACAAAACAAGATTATCTAATAAGAAAAACTTACTCTTAATAACATGTATCTAAGTCAAGAAAGAAACTAGAAAAAAAAAACTAGTACTCACCTGAGAGAGGGTATGAGGAGACTGCTCCAAAGATGGGATCAGAAGGTTGTTTGTCCATGTTTTAGTCAAGAGGAAAAACTTTCTTTTTTTCAACCATCCTCCCTTGAGAGAGAAAGAGCTGTAGGTATGGATATTGAGAGGGATGTGAGATGAGAGCTTGAGAGGGTGAGAGGTTGCTGTTGAGAGGGTGAGATTGAGAACTTGAGATCATGAGAGTGAGAGAGAGAGAGAGAGAGAGAGAGAGAGAGAGAGAGAGAGAGAGAGAGAGATGAGATGAGATGCTCTTCTTTTTGTTCTTTTTTTTTTATGGGCTAGAGAGGTGAGACCTCTTGTTTGAGGGAAAGGGTGAGAGCTCCAAAGGGTGAGAGGGTTGTTCGGTCCCCCAACTCCCCCAAGGCCACTCCATCTCTCCCACAGCAACTCTCTTTGTACATCACCTCCTCTTCCTCTTTTTTTTAATTTTTTTTTCTTATGTTGCCACCTCTCCCAAAAGGAATTTCGTGGGTTGCCTCATGCCAAGATTCCCACCATGCCTTCTTTCCATAAAATATTATTTATTCCCTAAATAGTGTATAGAAGATGCCATCAATGTTTTGCATATAATTTTTATTTATTTTAGCAAATGTGATGCAATAATTTTAAAATTGATATTTTAAGCATGCACTCATCATTACACTATTTCTCAAATTAAAACCCGTGTGGCTCCATGCAAGGGAAGAAGAAAAATACTACCTTTTGCTTCTCTTTTCTTTCTTTTTTGCTATTTTAAACAACACCTCATCATTTCCCATGTTCAAAACCATGTGGCCTCTATGCAAAGAAAAATGTTACATGCTTCTCTTTTCTTTCTTTTCTTTTTTTAAATTGCTACTTTAAACAACACCACATCATTTCCCATGTTAAAAACCGTGTGGCCTCTTTCAATTTTTTTTATATTTAGCTTTAATAAAATACCCTTCCATGAAGTGTTGTACAAGCAACCCTTTTCTTCTCTTAAATCATTTGCCATATGATCCAAACCGTCCAAGCAATATGCCACTGTCTATATGGATTGCGCCCCCTTAAATCATTTCCCTATGACGATCCAGACCATCCAATTGATGGGTCCCAACCTAAGTAGGTTGTGGCCTCCTAAATCATTTCAATGGGCTGATCTGATCTGTACAATTGATGGGCTGAAATGTAAGTTGGTTACACCCTCGAAAATCTCTTCTATGGGATGATCTGAAGCATTCAAATAATTGGCTATCAAGTGATAGGCTTGGATCACTCATAATGTGGGCCCCCTGAGTCTCTCCCATTGGCTGATCCGAACCGTTCATTTGATGGGCGACAATTGATGATCTTGATCATTCAAATAATGGGTTGCGATGTGATTAGTTGTACCCTTGAAATTATCTTCGTAGAATGATCCACCTTGTCCAATTGATGGGCTGCCATCTTAAGATTTTTATTTTTCATAATAATGGGCCCATGCCAGACGAAATACGTTATGCCCTTTCTGATTTATACTGCGCACCCACTCTCAGCTCGTCCTATCTGCCAAATCAAATTGGATTTTATCGAAATTTAGCGGGGACCTCGGTGGGACCATAAGCTGCTTCAGGGTTCAATTTGGGACCCCAACTCACTGATTTGAAGAGACTCGCACAGACAACGCAAACTTGGGTCTGGTCAAAATGGGGTGTCTACAGATCTATATGTGAATAATCATGTATTGTGACTATAGAACATCTAAAGTAGAAAATCTGACCTTCCTTCAAATTATTATGCCAATGAATCATATATATAAACAACCAAGCCAATAAATAACGAGCTGCTCTATTTTAAAAAAACGAGAATGTCCACAAGTATTCTCTATATTCCCCCTTGGAAATTTGTACTCGTATATCCTCATTTTGACCTCCCAAATCTATTATATTTCTAACTTTCAAAGCATCCAACTGATCTTAAAACCAGTTAATGGCACCATTAATGAGAAACCATTTGGCAAAGCAAAAATCTATTCCTAGCACTTTTAAATAAACAATCACAAAAAGCTAAAAAAAAAAAAAATGCCTATGTAACATGAGATGAACATAAAAAAAATGTCTTCTGATCATAAAGAGATTACCAGAATTCTGAACCAAATCGTGATCATTAGATAATTGCTGGAAGAAAACATCTACGAACCATATAACCTTTTATCAATTGGTAACTATCTAAAGTAAACCTTAGTAGGTTATGAAGACAAACATCACAGATTTTAAGCAAAACATGACCAAGTGCTATCAATTGAGCATCTCATATTATTCTTAACTCAGAATCTTCGACATAAAACTTCTCTTAAAAATCATGAACTTCTCAAATCCTAACCACAGCTACCGTTGCCATTTTCTTTTTTTAAACAACAAAATATTTCATAAAAAAAAATCGCACAAAGCTCAGATACGTTCAATCACATCACAAACATTAACACTCAAGCTAACAACTTATGAATCTTATCAAAATAGAATTTTCTTATCATCATAACTTCTCCAGAACACATCATAAACCAGTAAAACTTATCATAAACCAGTAAAACTCTTTAAATGATCAACAAAAATCACACACATTCCATTTTTCAAAATTTTATTAGAGTCTAAGCAATAGACAACAGATTCATCACTCAATATGAAATTGAACAGATGTGCTTACCTTTTCCAGAACAAAGCTCCTAAAAAATGATAGTTGTCATCTCTTGGAATCATGTGGCTTCCGAAAGTTCAAGAAATATTAGATCAAAGGTTATTTCTTAAGCTTGACGACGGCAAGTTCCAGCTCGCCGGAGAAAATGGAGATCCGCCGGAGAAAGAGGCCGAAATTTTACCAAAGTATGATCGGAAAATTGAAAAAGGGTAGGGTTAAGAAAATAAGTGCTAAGGGTAGAGGATGAGAACAAAATCTCAGATCTAGGGTTTAATGGATGGATCTATGGAATTAGCGCAGAAATCTGAGAAATGATCTTCGGATCTTGAACTAGGATTTGAACGTTCGATCTATAGTTCAAGAAAGAAAATAGGACTGAAAATGAAGTAGATTAAGGAACTTACCAAGGCATTGACCGGTCGGAGCTTGCCGGAGCATGATCGAAACTCGATCGGAGAAGAAAAAATCGGAGTTAGGGTTTAGCCTTTCTCGCTCTATTTCTCTCTGTTTCAGATCTATTTTTTTGAGAAAATCCAAGAGACCCAAAATGAGACGATAAAATCGATATTTATTAGGCATTTTCGGGTGATGATAATGGCACTACCATTTTTTATTGGCGCGCGGTTGCGCGATTTTTTATGAGCGCGACATGCTATCGTGTCCCATTCGGATGAAAATTGCACCGTTCAGGGATAAATTCGCCCCCCTCTCAAGATAAACTCACCCCCCTTTAAGGACTTGCACCACGACACTATCTCAGCTCGTTCGCTAGGCAAATGAGCTCGGATTTCGACGAAATTTCGCAGAGACCTTGCTGGGACCCTAACCTACCTTGGGGTGAAATTTGGGACCCTAATTCATTCATTTGATGGGATTTTGCTCAAACACGGGAGGCTCAGGGTACGGTCAAAATGGGGTGTCTACATACACAAATTGGGATTTAATACATGAAGCACATTTAATGAAAACAACATCCATTGATTTTGTTATTTCTATCATGAGCAGAATTGTAATGCCATTAGAAAAGTTGCTATAGGTAGGGGTTTTGTAGCAGAAGGGGTTTATCAATTCTCTGGAAGAGGGTTAGCAACTCTCAAAAGTAGGGTTACCAATTTTCGAATGGGCTTATCAAGTGCCTGAAAATTGGCAGAGGGTACTGGAGTTTTGGAATGGGGTTTTCAAGTATCTGGGAGTGGGGTTATCTAGTATAAAAATGGGGTTATCAACTTTCGAATGGGGTTATCAAATTCCTGAAAATTAGTCGAGGGTACTGAAGTTTTGGAAGGGGGTTTTCAAGTCTCTGGGATTGGGGTTATCTAGTATAAAAAATGGGGTTACCAATTTCCAAATGGGCTAATCAAGTCCCTGAAAATTGGCCGAAGGAAGTGGAGTTTTGTAAAAGGGTTTTCAAGTCTCTGGGATTTGGGTTATCTAGTATCAAAATGGGGTTACCAATTTCCGAATTGGCATATCAAGTCCCTGTGGGCTTGGATACTGGAGTTTCAGAAGGGGGTTTTCAAGTCTTTGGGATTGGGGTTATCTAGTATCAAAATGGGGTTACCCATTTACGAATGGGCTTATCAAGTCCCTTAAAATTGGCCGAGGGTACTGGAGTTTTGGAATGGGGTTTTCAAGTCTCTGGGATTGGAGTTATCCGGTATCAAAATGGGGTTACCAATTTCCGAATGGGCTTATCAAGTCCCTTATAAACACATTTTTACTTTCTGCTTTTTTTTCACTCGTTCATTTTCACCGTTTTTTTCTTTCTACCCTACAGTTCATCTTCCTCATCCGCCATTGAAAGGGAGAAGGAGAAATGCAAAACCCTAAAATAAATGAAAAACAAAACCTAGATACAAAGAGATAGATAGCAATGAACTCACGTTTAAGTTTTCGAGCTTTCCCACCTCCAATGGTGGCTAAACGATAAATAAGATGACTAGTAGGCTAAAAAAAATAAAGTTGGAAATGGAAAAGTAAAAAAAAATAAGAGGGAAAGAAGAGGGAAAAGTGGAAAAGCAAAACTTGTTGCTTAAGAAAAGGGCATTTCATCCAGCTCTTACTGACAAGACCTCTTTTGTCTCTCGTTGATAATTTCAGAAAAGCATCCTCTTGATAATTCCACCTAATTTTTGTCTCACATTGGTAATTGTTCCAATCTGTAATACCAATTGGTTAAGGTTAAAAGTTAGGGGGATGATATTTTCAACCCCGTGCAGTACGCATGCGCCCTTATTATAACGTGATTTGATGTGAACAGTGGGCAACTTTAATGCTTTTTTACGTCAATTCACGTTGGGGCGTTGGGGGGCGCATACGTACTGCAGGGGGGTGAAAATATCATCGCCCTAAAGTTAACGGCAAAACATAATTCAAATCAAGTTAGTGGCGCCCAAAATCGTTTTAGTAGGAACAACAATTTTTCTATGAGAAAATATTTTCAAATAAAAACAATTTATGGAAAAAGAGAGAATAACAACGGAATGAAACATGCTTAGTTCACTAGCGGGGCATCCACCCTTGATATTTGATCCAACAGCAGCCCATTTTTTCAAGGGCAGAAGCCCCCACTAGTGTATGTGCCCAAGCAGACTTGGGCACCACATAATTTCTCGTTCTAGGAGATTGGACATTTTGTTTTCTTTAAACATAAAATAGTAAGTATGGCCAAATTTTTGGGTTTCCCTGTATTTTGGAGAAAATTTAAGCCCATGAATAAAATATCCCTGAAAATGAGTTATCCAAACAAACAATAGAAAAATCATTTTGTAGGAAAAATCATTTTGCAAGAAAATAGAATCCATAATCCAAACATGCCCTAAGTAATGCACAAAATGCTTTTTCATCAAAAGAATAGGCGCATTCACGCATTATTTTTTTATTGCTGGAATCAAGAATTGGAATCAACATCCTAGTCTAATTCCTATTCCGATTTCCCTGTAAAAGAAGTGGAGAAAAAACTTAAATAAAAACTTCAATTTAAAAATGAGGAATTCTAGACTGAAGGGAGCCCTTGTAAAAAAGAGGTGAAAGGGCTCTCCTATTGGCTACACATCACCATCATGCATTAATAACGGCCGAAAAGTCAACATGATGGTGATGTGCAGCTAATGGAGGAGCCCTTTCACCACTTTTTTGCAAGGGCTCCCTTCAGTTTAGACTTCCTCTTCAAAAAGATTCAATAAAAATTTTATTCCAACCACGGCAGAATAGGAATTCCACCTCTTGGGTAGAAAATGTCATTTTCCCCTTTTAATTCCACCTTGGTGTCAATTCCGCCCCTTGATTACTTGTTTTATTATCAAAATGTCAGAATCGGACAAAACCAAGAAATATGAGGATTCTAGTACCTGTTTCCGGCAATCCAAGCACACCCAGAATCGGAATTAGTTTGGAAAGGGAAAATATTTCTAAAAGGTCCTACTTTTGTTTCCGGGATTTGCTAGTATCCATTGCAGAAGGCATTTCGCAGACGGTCTGTTGCATGTGAGAGCAGCCACACAGGCTCACTTTTCAACAGATTTTGTCGTCATTAATAAGGTGGGCTGCTCTCACATGCAATAAACCATCCACGGAATGCCTTCTGCGATGGACGCTAGCAAATCCCTTTTTTTACATACTAAAAATGATAGCTTTAATAAATTTTTACTCACAGGGTGATACGTGCGTTATAATAGCTTGAACCAACCTCATTAAATTTCAGTTGCCAGGAAAAAGTACTACATAATTCAATCTAATGAGCATGCTATATGATCGTTCAACCATGTCTCCATACAAACAAAGGAATTGTAGACTTAGTTATAATCAATTTGGGATTTGCTAGGGACTTTCGCAGAAAGACATTTCGCCGCTGGTGGTTGCATGAGAGAGCACCCACCTCAGATGAATTAAATGAATCTTCTGAAAATTGGCCAGTGTGTAGGCTTGGCAAAATTGGCCGAACCGAACCGAGCCGAAACCGAACTGAAAATTCGGTTTCGGTTTGGTTAAACCAAACCGATTCAAATTTCGGTTCGGTTTTGGTTTGCTAGATTCGGTTTGGTTCTACCAAACCGATGATCGGTTCAGTTTCGGTATGGTTTGGACAATGATAAATGCACCCCTTTTCATAGGAAAATGATAAATGTGCCCCTTTTCATCGGTTCGGTTCAGTTTGGAGTGTTTCGGTTTAGGTTTCGGTTCGGTTTCGGTTTGGAGGTAAGCATGTTCGGTTCGGTTTCGGTTTGATGGTCAAACAGAACCGAAACCGAACCGTTGCCACCCCTGCCTGTGTGTGGCTGCTCTCTCATGCAACAGCCAGCCGAAATACCTTTCTACGAAAGTCCCTGCTAAATTCCTGGCAAATCCCAATCAATTTTAGGTAAACATATATACAAGCTTTCATATATTTATTAAGGGAGTTGCTAGCCACTTTTCTGGAAAGCCAGTTTGCGCCCAGCATTTGCATTTCAGCCACACATGTTGACTATTTCGCAGATTTTGTCTTACTCATTTAATTCATCTGACATGGCTGTCATGAAATGCAAAATCGGGGCGAGAAATGGATTTCCGCGAAAGTGGCTAGCAAATCCCATTTATTAAACAAGGTTACAAAGTTTCATCGTCAAGTTTTACTCAGAAGAGAAAACAATTCAGAAAAAGTATGCAAGCTATTGTTAGAATCGACTCAGTGATGATCATTATTAAGGTTAGTTCCACTCTGTAATCTGTTTGTCAATGAGTAAAGTCACGACGCATTGTGTGACAAAAGAATCAATAACGTGCAATAGTAAAGTTTAAACAAGCAAAGAGAAGTTAAAATTTTCCCCAGGACCCCATTAATGATAAGAATAAACAAAAATCATATTTACCAAAGGCCAGATCATGGAATGCCCATGTCCTCCCCTGAAGCACTGAATAAGATCTCTGCTTGTGCTGAAGCTCTTCGAAATCGAACCAACTTTTTCAAAATCTTTGCTTCTTCATCCTTTACCTCGTTGGCTTCATTCTTGATAGTCAGTGTCTAAAGCACCGGTGAATTAACGAGAAGCAGTCTTATGAATTCTATTTCCGAGTTACTTCCACGCATATGAGTCATATCCACGGTTTGGAGGTGTTTCCACATGCAATCTTTGTGTTCTTGAGCTTCCAAGCAGTAGTCCTCAGGGAAAGCACTGCTATCCCATACCTAGAATTTGGAATCTAAGTTAGAGTAGTATCCCGAAAAAGAAAAAAAAAAAAAACTAAATCTTGTGTTTAGATAACTCACTCTAATTACAAGTAACTGGAGATGCTGCGAGCTTCTAAGCATGCAAAGAATGGCCAAGATCTCTTTTCCATTTCCAAAATCTACGTCCAAAGAGAGATACCTAAGATGCCCACATGTATTAGGAACCATCACCGGGATATCACCAACAGCCAGATCCTAGAACACCAATGAAAAAGAAGAAAATTAATATTTTGGTTTGTAAGAATTGATTCTGCATCCCAAGCCCCTCAACATTGCTTTAAACAGCAGAGAACCTTGTGCATCCCAAGCTCCTCAATTGGGGTGTTTTCAAAACAAAGAGCTTCAACTGAACCATAGAGGAATAAGTATCGGAGATTCGGAATATTGATTTTAGGACAAGTGTAATCATAACCTAGATATGTCAAACTCTCAAGAAGCGGAGATTTGGAAATCAGACATTGGAATTCCTCATTGGAGATGACTACACTACAAAGATAAAGGCTCTTCAGACGACTAAAGCTATCAAATGCCGGAGGTATATTGAAAATGCAACCCTGCAATCTCAAATGATATAGCTCTCGACAAGAGAAGAAACATGAAGGCAACTTATAAAGATCACTACAAATAAATTCAAGGAATAATTGCTTAATCCCCTGTCTTGACACGAAAAGTATCCACCAATCGAAATCAGAACAGGAAGATAATTAACACACTCGAACCCGTGAATTGATCCTCTATGCTGCAAGAGAACTTGATCGACAATGTTCACACACTTGAGGGTAAAGAGTTCCTTCTTCGAAGATGGGATACCACTTGGATAACATCGCTCATCGAATACAATGTATGGAATTGTGACCCACATATACCTCCATTTACTTGACAAGATGCTTGTCCTCACAGCATCCTTGATCGGCAAATATGAGAGAATTGCATCTATGGCATCCCTTGGAAGATTGCTGATCACATCGACAGTTGAAGCTCGCCCCACTTTCATTTCGGAGGGAGAATTCTATTCTTGTTTTCTTCTGAAATTAAACAAACAAAAATTCAGCCATCTCAAAGTTGCATCAACTATTATATGAAGAAAGACGAAACAAATTGAATCAAAAGCAAATGGGCACCATAAATGAAATTGTAGCAGCAAGAATAAGAGGATGGCACTGTATAGAATAGTAGATGCTACTTACAAGTCAAAAAGTACACCACAAAAAGAGAACATGGGAGTAGGCATTTTTTTGGTTTGTTTTTTATTTGCATGGAAGTTGGTTTTTTACTGATATACCTACAAGATATTGAAGTAAAGCCTATATTTATAGGGCTTCTGTAAGCTACTTTTAGAGTCTTGTGAGTTGAAAACATTTTCACAAAGCCCAAACATTCACTTTGAATTTATTTTTATTTTTTTTCTGAAAAGTGACAGATTTCATTGATATTGGAATAGCATTAGGGACCAGGAGTCCCGTCCTGCTTTACAAAATATCAGAGATAGCTGGAACGGGCATACCCGAGACCAGTGATAAGACTACAGAAAAACAAGGCAAAATATTAACATTTCTCTTCTTCCCTGCTTCATACCTTTTGCTACTCTTCTTTTCAGACTCTAAAAAGACTTTTCTACATCATCAGACTTTTTGCATGCCTCTATACATCAAGACCACAAGATACTAATAAATCAAAAACTATAATCTTCCTAGAAGATCATTCCTGCAAATACATCAAGACCACAAGATACTAATAAATCAAAAACTATAATCTTCCTAGAAGATCATTCCTGCAAATACACTATTAAAACAACACAACATAACATCTTTGCGATCTTCAGACGAAGATCTTGAGAGTAACCTTTCAAAAATTAAAGCTAGCTTTTTATGCGACCTTCCATGAAGATCTTGACATCCTTCAGAATTGAACCGAGACTCAGAAGTCCACCATGCCCTGTTTGTCAGAACTTCATGGGTTTCCAAAAACTCCCAAAACTAGATATTTTCCAAAAAGAAACTAACCATGTCTATGCTACTCAGAAAGACATCTCCAAACCTAAGAGCACTTTCTTAACTCACACAGAAAATAATCAATCCCAGGTTGCAGCTCCTTTTCTTTAGGGAAGAACACGATAGCAAACTCCGGTACCGGTACTTCTTCCATCGGGTCCGAATTGATGGCAATCAGTTTCTCCAACTTCCGGATGCAAAGCCGTCAGTTGGCCTCCCAACTGAGACGGCGCTCTCTTTTCTCATCCTCAAGGCTGTTCTTGAAGAAACAAAGCTTGTAAACCAGCAGGCATATATCCTTAATGTTGCTGTGCCTGTGAGAGGGAAGAGCTCCTCCACATTCTGAAGAAAATCCTCTCTAAGCTGATTCCATTGTCTTTTAAGGGTACTTTTGACGATCTCTCTTGGGGTGGGGGCTTCAAGGGAGGCCTTGGTTTCATTATACCATAAGTGTTGCACCTCATTTAAGATCTCCATCCAAGGGGAGCAGTCCACTGGTTGCAACCTTCTATGCTTGAATGTTCGAACTTCCGAAGAGAAAGCGCTGCAGGATTCCATTTTTAAACTCTAAAAATGATGCCCTTTCCTTTTACTGGAGGCCCATGAATCTACCTTTTAAGAACGAACCGTCTAAACTACCAATTAAAAGGCCCCACAGACGAAAACGCGCAAAGCAAGAAAATCTATTAAAGAGACGTCACCTCCCAATTAATAATATCAACACTAACAACGAGCCATTTGTCATATAAACCACAAATGTACTTATATCTCCTCGAAGACACTGTTCCCAAGATTTGTATTTTGCGTAATCTATTTACTTTTCCTGCCTAGAGAGCCACCGCTTCCGGAGTCTTTAGCTTATTCTACCAAAGAAACGCATTTACCAAGAAACCTCGATTTTGCATAGTACAATCCATATATCCCATCCTAGAGGCCACCGCTTCCGAAAGGTCCTTTTCCCAAAAAGGATTATAATAAAAGAGGAGAGTTGAGGACTCTCCTCCAGATTTGACGACCCAGCAATTGTTGCAGAAATTTACCACAACCTAGGCCCTCCAGAGTTTGAAAATGAGGCCAGACGGCTCAAATCTTTTACTGATTGACCAAGAACACTACTCATTAGGATACCCAGGATTTTCTTGGCTTTAATGTTTGATTTTCCATATCTCAAGAAAGCCAATGTTTGGCACCAAGCCGTGATGTTAGAAATTTTAAAAGAAAATTTTAAGTTGAAAAGTCAAAGATGCTTTTTCCTTTGGGTTTAAAATTTGGAGGGAAGATTCAAATTAAAGTTTCCCCCTCTTGTTTTGAAAGCAAATGTCTTTTGACTAAATGGGGACTTGAACCCAAAACCTTGGAGTGTGTGTGTGTATGTTGTGCTCTCTAAACCAAAGGCAAATTAATAGTCCCACATTGCTTAGGAAGAAATTTCTTCTTATCCATATAAGATAGAGAGTTGGAGAAAGGCTTGGGCCTTCAAAGGGCTTTAGAATTTGTTGGGTCTTGGGCTTTTAGAAGAGCACAAGCCAAAATGTAAATAACACACGCGCGCGTGCCTCGCCTCGCCTCGCCTCGCCGGGCCGTGGCCCGTGGTCCGTGGTCCGAGGTCCGGATTTGGGTTTGGGTACAATAAAGCAAGGAAGCAGGATTCTTCCCTGGGAGCCTTCGATTCCCATTTCGATTCCCGCTCTGGCAACCTTTAGTAGGATTCTTCCCTGGGAGCCTTCGATTCCCGCTTTCGATTCCCGCGCTGGCAACCTTGCAAATAAAGTATCTTTTTCGTGCCCAAATCGTATTTAATTTTTCCCATTAAATTTAAATCGGTTTGCTAATCTCCCCACGTTTTGGTATTGACACCCCTAATAAGTGTGAAAATCGTTTCATATCCAACAATCATATTTGTGACTGTTGGGAGAGAAACGTTTAAGACACTAATGGTGGTTAATCTCTTCCAACGGTCACTTCCTCATCATCTATAAAAAGGAGAGAACAACACCGTTTGGGGACAGATCTATGTACACGAATTCTGATTTTCAGAGGCAACTTTTCTTCTGTTTTTATCATCTTCTTCCTCCGATCTTTCTGTGTCTGAGCACTATTCCAAGGTGGTTCTGCATGGACCAGTCAGCGAGTGCACGTGGACTGGAGCCAACTTTGGATGTTTTATCTTGGAGCATCGGTTCGCAGATCCCGGTTGCACCGGTAGGGGGCGGATACGATTCTTAAGAAGAGTGACCAGTGGCACGACTCGGCCTTCTTAATCGGGTTTTTCCACAAATTTTTTCTACAAAAGAGATAAGTACTGGTTTATTTAGATTTCTTATTTCCAACAGAAAAAGGTTCTCGTTTCAAGTAACAGTTTTTCGGGTTCGATTAAGTCACAGATCAGACCATTAAGTCCAACACTTAATATTGTCAGAATGATCCTGTGGTCTTAGCTCCACACCCACAGGAGGTGAAACAGCTATTTTTGGATCACCCATTGCTGAGCCTACTTCCGAAAAATCAGTCTTGGAGGGCCCATTCTGAAAAGACGGGTGATTTTGAATTTTGAATTTCAAAATCGAAGGAAGGACAATCGAGCGAGACCCACCAAGTCGGTTCAGATTAACCATCGCCGGCCCTGGTGCAATTTGCTGATCAAAGGTATCACCTCCGCCTGAATTAACAATATTTTGGACGACACCCTGGGCCTTCCGACCAGAGATAAAGGAACGACCGAGGGCTCCTTAGAAACAACAGGGGGCAGAGGCAAAGGACGAAAATTCAAGGAATCAACTCGGGTAGAGGAAGCCCTGAACAAATTCTTACGAATATGTATAGACTTTTGTACCGGTCTTTGAGTTTGAGGCATGGAGGCTTGAATTTCTATACCTATTTTGAAACAAATGTCCTGGACCCAAATCTGAACAAAGGATCTGGTTTCGAGCCAAACCGAAGTAAGAATAAGAGCCGATGCATGCGTCATACAGTGGCCATGGTTGCCTTCCATTCTTACATCAAGGACTTTTCCAAATAATTTTCCCAGAGCCTCCACAGTAGATGTTGCTCATACACGAAGAGGAATCCCAATAAAATTAACCCAGATAGCCTTTTCCTCTTGTCTTTTTAACGGCCTCCACTCAAGAAGGGAATGAAGTAATTGCACGCTTCTTCTTCCATTGTCAAAAGCCTAGATGCCATATCTTCATTATCAAACATGAAAAGGATCTCATTAGGACCAAGAATGCATGGCATAGAGAGAGACGGAATATTCCATAAAGTCTTAGCTCGATTCCATATATCAACAAGATTCCAATTCCTCCATTTTATCCTACCAACCAAGCATGATTTAAGAAGGTGTTTACGGTCCTCCACCTCCTTCCCGGAGATGGTTAAGGTCGGAATCCCATTTTCCGTACCGCCTAGGATTTTCCCAGAGTCTGGCCAAAGACCCTCGAGTCTTACATCTGTCGAGGTATGAGCAAAATATCCTGAAAAGGTGGAGACAGCCAAGATTTACCTTTTGCTTTCCGGACCTTACAGCATCGACAATCTCTTCGCCAAGTAAAGTTAAAATAACCACATTTAGAGCAGGTCCAGTCTCCCCATTTTTTCATCTCTCCCTAGCCCGATGAACGTAAGGCCCTGATTCTCACTTTGAAATTCAACAGCCAGGATTATGAAATAAGAACTTATATTTTGCAGAAGCTCAAGCATTAGTTCGAACCCAACTGTAGAGCTTTTATAAACTAATGTACAAAATCCAAGACAGGGAAAACAATAAAGATTTTGTTAACATCTAGTGTGTCTGTGTGTGATATATATATATATATATATATATATAGAGAGAGAGAGAGAGAGAGGTAATCAAGATATTTGATATTGTGGGTCCCACAAACAAATGCCTTTTGATGATCGTAATAATTTGATCAAAGAGCCTGCATATGGAAAGTGAAAAACTAAAATATAAGCACAATGGTCCACACCCAATGAACCACAGTTACATTTAATTTGGTCAATAGGATTGCCCTATTGACATGAAATTCGACCAAATGGAGATTCATGCTAGGACCCACTACATAGATGATCCTAATCAACCAAAGATAGGCCCCACAAAGACCATTGTCGCTATAGCCATTGGGGATCCAATTTGTCCAAATGAGAGTTTTCTTTTACATCTTTGAAGGGCTTGAAGCCAATCGGGGGGAAGGGGTCAATTACAGAAAAAATTTCACGGAAAATAAAATTCTAGGGTCTAGTAGGCTTGCAAGTTTCCATTAAAACAGGAAAAAAAATATTTTGGAAAAAAATCATGAATAAGTTTAATGTTCATATTCCATGGGAAAAAAATTTCCCCGAGAAAATTTTAATACATCCAAACTGGCCTATGAATGAGTCAAAGTTGCTTTTGTTGGCATAAATATGGGGTGGCTCACATAGGACTAACCCCATCTTTAGGACTAACCCATCTTTAGGAACATCATAAATATGGGGTGGCCCACATAGGACTCTAACCCATCGGAGAACAAACATCAGGAGCTAGTCCTCATGACTGGAGGTGAGTTCAACATTTTATACTAAGTCATAGATAAAAGTTTGTATTAGAGTCACCTTTCGGAATATGGTGATTGATTTTATTTTTATTTTTTTATTTTTTATTTTTGAATGGTGGAATATGGTGATTGATCAGACTAGATTAATTGATATTTCCATTTTTTTACGATTTTCAGACTAAATGCTTATTATCATTGTGATTATTACTAACAACTACATGTGACCACTTTCTTCTCATTACACCTATCGGATACATGGCACATACAACAATAAAGCTGATCATTTCATATTTCAAACAAAGGCTTCAGAAAGAAAAGGATAGTGTCACTATTATGACAGAAATGAATTGCAACATAAAGATATTGGAAGATTAGGTCCTGAGATGTTTGACTTTTTGCCTCCTTGAATTTTCTTTTTCTTCTTGTATTTTCCTTGTTTCTCCCTTTGTATTTTTATCCTATATGTACCCTTTTTGGGCGGACCATCTCAGTCTTCCCTATCTTTAATGAATATTCACGATTGAAAAATAATAAGGGAAAAATACAGATACACCCCCTCAACTATGGCCAAATTCCACTTCTAACCCCGTGGTATTGAAGGTACCAAAGACACCCCCCAACTATGGCCAAATTCCACTTCTAACCCCGTGGTATCGAAGGTACCAAAGACACCCCCTCAACTATGGCCAAATTCCACTTCTAACCCCGTGGTATTGAAGGTACCAAAGACGCCCCTCAACTTTCTAATATTTTTAAGTAGACCCCCCCGTTGACAGTCCGTTAGTTTAACCTGGCGGGATGACTAAAACTAACCATGGTTAATATTTTGAGGACAGAAATACCCTCGTCACTGGTTTTAAGCCATTTGCAGAGGGAGTAGGGTTACGCCATTTCCCACGCCATTGTCGCCACCTCTGGCCGCCGTCGTCGTCGCCATCTTCGGCCACCGCCGTCACCGCCACCACAGACAATGAAACCCCACTCCATGGCTGCATCCAAACCCCACATCTCAAGAAAAAAACACTGATAAAAACAAAAAAAAAAGATCTAAAATATTAGGGTTTATGTGCAAAGCATGATAATGATCTGAATGAAGACAAATAAACCCCTATATCGAGGGTTTGAGCTGATAAATAAACAATGGTGTGAATCAAACCCTAATTTTCAGTTTTCAGGTATGAAAACCTGAAAACCCTAATTTTTAGTTGGGGAAGACGAGGGCATTATAGTCATTTCCTCCTCTTAGTCCACTCCGTCACGTTAAAAAAACCCACGGATAGCTTATGGGGTGTCTTTAGTAACTTCGAAACCACGGGGTTAGAAGTGGAATTTGGCCATAGTTGAGGGGGTGTATCTGTATTTTTCCCTAATGCATCATCATCATAATAATAATAATAAAAGGTAAACAAAGTAAGCCAAGTGATGATCATCGTCACTTGCAAGTGATCTACTAAGGCCATGTTTGTTTTGGATTTTGGGAACCGATTGTGAGTGTTAATCAGTTTTGGACTCACAATCGCTTCTAAACATCCAAAACAAACAGGGCCTAAGCTTTAGAAGACAAGGATCCTTTTTATCCCTCTGGTTCTGATTTGATATTGTTTTCTTTAATCTACTGCTCTAGTCCTGCCAATTGTGGAGATTGATACATGCAAAAGACAGTGACTTGTGGAGAAGAGAATTGTGATAAGTAGGAAAGGTTGTAATTTCTGAGTTTAAACACAAAACAGAAGTCGAACTTGTTTATTTGATTTAGAATTCCAGCTAATAAGTTGAGAGTACAATCTGAGTACAGGTGTGATAGGGGTGGATTTTGTCTATAAATGAGGGCTATGGGCAGGGACGGAAATTTCCATACGTTGTTCGTAGCCAATTTAGTCTCATAACTAGGAAATACAATTTATAAATATACATTGCCTCTAGAAAACAAAAGAAGAAAGATTACAACTATGTTAAGCAAAAGTAGAGTAGAAAGATTAGGGAATGATTGAGAAATTAAGGGGGGAGTCTAAAGTTAGTAAGACTTGTGGGGCAAGTTTCAAGGAAAACATAAATTGGGCACTCTCCCTCCCACATCCCAAGTTGGACGCCCAAGTGAGAGAGAGAGAGATAGCCAAAAAAAAAGACAAGGAAGGAAAAGGAGTCCATTGAAGAGTTGGCTTGATATATAGGGGAGGACTCAAATTTTTTGGTTTTCTTTCTCCATTGATCAAGTAAGTCTCTTATCTCTATCATGTATCAAACTCAAAATCCATTCATGAGTATATGATTGTATGATTTCCCTAATAAGATACTTTACGGGTAGGTCGTAGAAAAGGGGATTTTATATAGTTTTCAATTTTGTACAGTTGTGGGTACAAGTAATAATAAAAAGGAAACTATAAATGGCCTTCGATTTTGACAGTAGTAGATGCTCATTGATTAAAAACGAAACTTTTATTTTTGTTTACGAATCCAACAGTTGAAGGTATAATAATAATAATGATTGTAATAACAGTAGAAATTTCTATATAATTTCCATTCCAACAGTTGAAGGTATACGGGGTTACACTCCCATATAAAGTTCACTTTTGGTTTCGTAACCATTTTGGGAGCATGAATCAGTCCCAGTATTTAACTATTTGTATGCCCTACTTTGGGCAGCAATCTGTTTAGATTTTTGGGCTGATGGTATGTGGATTTTTGGAGTAAGCTGGCCCAATTTTGGTACTGTTTTTGTACCTTAAACCGTGAGCACAAATCTGTCCAGATTTATGTCCTATATATATATATATATATATATATATATATATATATATATATGAGTATTTAGGTCCAAATTGGACCAGATTTACACCCTGCTGGTCTAAGATTTTTAGGACCAAAAATGGACCAGGTTGTGTTTGAAAATGAGAGTATCTTATGGCCCTGAAAACATGGCAGATTTATAATATGTAAGCATGTATTTTCAAGTCCACAATGGACTAGATTTTTGGGTAGTATGTACTTGTATTCTCAAGCCCAAAATAGACCAGATGTATGAGTTATAGGTGTGTGTGCGTTTGGTTGTCCAAATCGGATCAAATTTATGAGCTTTGAGTGTATTCCATCGTAACTGTAGATAAACACATAGGGTTTTAAACTAATTTTGAGTAGGTCCTATCTTATCAGTGCATGCTCATAAGAGTACAAGACAATTTTTTGGGGACACATTTCTAAACTAGCAGTGTATGCACAAAGAGTTCCCTAAAATGATTTCTGTGACTACTTCGATCTCATCAAGGCTATACATGTAATAGCTCTAAAGATGATTTTTTTTTATCTAAACAGATCTTATAAAGAAGTATTTTTTTAAAAGCCTCTTTTATATATTAGATATATATAGGCAGATCTCAAATCTTATGTATGAAGCTAAATCAAACAATTTTCATATAAGTTAGATCATTTCTTCGATCCAATGTCCTTGTACGAGGCGGGTGATTTACAATCCCCTTGCTATTTTCTTAATCTTATATCAAACATAAATGGTATCTTCAGGATTATTTCCCTCACACTCTCACTTAGAGGCCATCTCAATATTCACATCCGAGGTTTTACAAGGCAGGTGATAGCTAAATTTGCTCGTATGGCTTTCAATTCATGCAACAAGAATGGTGAAGTATCTTCATTTTTATTGTTTTCTAAGTTATTCTATGGTAAATAAAATTTCCTTTCTTATATTACATGTTAGAAATAGAAATCTGGTTTCTAATAAAGAATTATCAGTTTAATTGTATTTGTCAATCACATGGAATAACTGGGAAGCAGTTTGGAAATATAAGAAATATCCAAAGAAGAAATGGGAAAGGGCGATGGGAAACCTTGAGTTATCCCCGTAATTAAAGGTATACAACTTCGGAGAACCGCGCAACTCCTAGTTGATGTTGGAATCCTACGGAGACCAAGAGTCCCTAGGCGGTATGATCTACCGTAATAAGTCCACGCGGAGTCGGCCGTGTCGGCAAGGTCAACAAGCTAGTGGGAGCTGAAGTGCCCTGGGTTTAAATGAAATTGTTATGATAAGAATGTGGTAGATTTATAATTGTTCCTATAGTTATTGAATTTTTCTCTTTCAGTTATTAGTACATTTTTCACTTTAAAATGATTTTTCTATTCAGTTGCAGAAGATTTTGGTAAACCATTATTCTGGAAAATTTCAATTGTCTTATCTATAATATATGGATCTTGATTTGTTGTTTTAAATTGAACTCTTATACTGGTTCAGTTTCTATCATCCTGCTGACCCTATTTTCTCCCCAGGACTAGAGGATCCTAACGAGGGTGCGTTTGCGCACGAGGATGTCTAGGAGCGTAGGATGATGGGAGCAATTAATTAAGGAAGATGATACCCTTCGTCGACACTTGGAATTTATTTTAGATTGGCTAGTTTGAGACTTTATTTAGTTGAGTAATTTGTTTTAAGTTAAAGTTATTGTAAGGAGACATTCTCAATATTGGAATAAGAGCAATGGTTGTTTAATTTTCATATATGGTTAAAAAAAAAAATTATGAGTATTTTGACAGGTGTTTGCTTGTAGCGATCCGGTCACGGAAATCGGGTTGTTAAAGAAGGTTTCAGCTATATGAAAATTTCAGTGGAATGAAATTTTCAGAATAAAAACTTACAGGGATATGAAATTATGTGTGGAAATGAAATTTTCAAGATATTTTCCACTAAAAAGCTAAAATTCCTGGGTTTATTTAGCAGGTAAGCAACTGTAATTTTCAGTTATAGTTCTGCTTGCATCAGTATGTATAGAAGAAGGAGAATTGTGATTAACTTAACAGAAATTTGAGGATGTAAAGTGGAAATCCATCAATGATCATGCATAGCCTCTTTATTACGAATTATGCAAAAATCAGAAACACAAAACAATAAATAAAATAACTATAATGAACATTAACAATGAAGCCAATTTCTCCAACTTCAACCCCGTATTTGGAAAGAGGAACATCTCAAAGCCGAATGACGCCCAAACTCAATAACCATGACAAAGCACCAAATTGAAACAAAAACAACCAACCCAACTCTCAAATTTTTTTCAAGATAAAATCCCTAAAATCTCAATTTTATTTCAAGATAATCAACCCAAGAAATATTTGATACTTTTTAAGATACAAAACCCAAAACACCCACACAAAAACGAAACCAGAAATCTCATACTAGTGCCAAGATATATAAAAAAAAACAAAGAAAAATGAATTTGGTCAAGTCTCAAGATAAATTACCCAAAAAGTTTGTGAATTTTTACCAAGATAACCACCCAAATCTCAGACAAAAAAGAACCAACAAATCACATTACTTTGTCAAGAGATAAACAACCCATAAATCCAAAGTAGAAGGAGAAGTAAGAGATATAGAGAAGAACAAAACCTTGATCGATGGTCGGATGAGCTCTGTAGGGGAAGATAAACTAATCTTTTACTTAAATCCTGTCTCTTTAGACTTCTACTTTGAAGAGTTCGAGTAGAAATACACTCCTAGATAATTAATATAGAAAGAGGGATTACAGCTTTTTCCCACAAATTTCTGTTTGACAATCCAACTCTCGCCCTCCTCTTGCCTTCTAGGAAGATTTTATATGATGAATGAGAGAGGGGGGCGAGTGACATCAAAACTGGGGGTGTAAATATAAGAGGATTCCGTTTTAGTTAATTGAGACGTTTACAAGAATGCCTTGGCTTGCTAAAAGCAGAAATTACAAGGAAGATGGGCCGTGCATGCAAGTGCAGACCAAAATGGCAGTGGGGCCCACATTGATTGGGTGATCCTGTGCCAATAAATCTTCTCTGTAGGATGATCCTAACGGAGGTTGAATATTGAAGGAACATTATGAAAACCTCCACAGATCACAGGGTTAGGATCATCCTATGGAAATAATTTTCTAGGCACACCCTATCTATATATGGGCCCAATAAATGAACGGTTTGGATCACCCAAGCAATATGGGCCCTACGGTATTTTTTGGTGAACGTGCACACATGGTCGTCCACCATATAAATTCTCTGTTAAACATGATGGTGATGTGCAGCCAATGGCGGAGCCCTTTCACCTCTTTTTTGCAAGGGCTCCCCCTTCAGTTTAGACCTCCTCCTAAATTTATGATAATATCCCACTAAATTAATCATAACCATATTATTTCCCCTCTAAATTATGGAAAGAAAAAGTCTCTCCCCCTCTCAAAAAAAAATGTCCATAGCCAAAAGAAACTTGCTATCCAAATAGGGCCCTGAGGAAATAATATAGCCAAACCCCCATTCTCAACATTTTCACTTGTTCTTGTTTAGATTGTTATTGATAATAGACACAGACAAAAAAGAGGTTCAAAGCAGTCATTTAAAAGTAAGACAAGAGGTGAGGAGGGATCACTTCCCATTACATAAACAAAGCTGTTTAACCTCCTCTCACCTGAAAAAAAAAATCAGCTTTTTGGCTGAGGTTAATAATTTTTATTAGGATTAGTCACAACCATTTACCAAAAAAATAAAAGAGAGTGAATGGCTGATTTTTTTTTTCGCTGATTTTCAGAGACGCTTTAGTAGGAGCTGAGGAGAGAAACTCCTGGCCGAATATTAAGAATTCAAAAAAGCTTAAAGAAGGAAATTAAAAGACAAAAATATGGTAATGTCTTCTCAACCAAAAAGATGTCAACAGGGGCCACTCAAGAAACTGGCTTTGTTTCCCATGTCTCTCTGATTACCTTTATGCACTTCCATCTCTCAAAAGAGTTTCATAAAATCTGTAGAATTCTCAGAGCTAAGGTTCTACTAAAACTTCAAAAAGATTTAAGTACAAAACTTCAAATCTTACACTGTAACATTTAACAAATTAAGACAATTAGGATATCAACTTCCAAATTCCCACGAATCACTCTTTAAGGACCATATCACTTGTCAGCCTTCTACTTCTTCACCTCTTCATAGTCTGCTTCTGGGGGTTGGTCACCACCCTGGGACCCACCAGAGGCCGACCCACCGGACCCACTCCCCGACATATGCTGCCCAATCTTCGAAACAGCTTTATTTGCGGCATCGAGCTTAGCCTTGATCTCTTCAACATTCTCTCCGGCCATGGCCGTCCTTAGATCGACCACTGCCGACTCAATTTCAGATGCAACCTCTGCCGGAATCTTCTCCCTGTATTCACCCAAGCTCTTCTCTATGCTGTAGATTGTAGTGTCAGCACTGTTCTTGATATCAATCAGAGCTTTCCTCTCCTGGTCTCTCTGTGAGTGCAATTCAGCCTCCCTAACCATCTTCTCGATCTCGTCCTCGGAGAGTCCTCCGGATGACCGGATTGTGATCTGTTGCTCTTTTCCGGTGGACTTGTCTTTGGCCGACACGGTCACGATTCCATTGGCGTCAATGTCGAATGTGACCTCAATTTGGGGGAGACCTCTGGGTGCGGGTGGAATGCCCACGAGCTCAAACTCACCTAGGAGCTTGTTGTCAGATGCCATTTCACGCTCACCTTGGAGTACCCGAACACCGACTTGAGTCTGGTTGTCGGCTGCAGTTGAGAATACCTGATCATAGACATGGATATCAGGGATAAAAATTAAATAACAGGTTAAAAAGCAACGATAATCAAAGCCAACAAAGGGTCTGCATTTAGTTATGAAATCTATAATCATATAAATAGTGCCAATGATTCATTTGATACCTCATAATTTCTAATAATGATGATAATGCCTGTGAGAATTCTTTACGGGAAATGATATTTCTTGGTTGTCTTTTCTCAGAAAATGAAGTTATTTTCAAAGAAAAGGAAACTGAAGAGGGTGGAAAAGATAGGAAAGGGGATGGAAATATCAGTTCCATTCTTTAATACAAACAATACTGGCACGGCAACTCAACTCACCAACTGTGATTCTCTGTAGCCATAGAACTATTTGAAGTCATCTTGAAACCAGATGCCTCATTTCCATTCACCTCAAGCTAAACATATCTTGCTATATGAATAATGGGATTTGCTAGGGACTATCGCAAAAGGCATTTCACGTACCGACATATCTTGCTATATGAATAATGGGATTTGCTAGGGACTATCGCAAAAGGCATTTCACGCACCGACATATCTTGCTATATGAATAATGGGATTTGCTAGGGACTATCACAAAAGCCATTTCACGTACCGGCTGTTGCATGAGAGAACAGCCACATAGGATGAACTAAATGAATAAGACAAAAAGTAAGCCTATGTGGCTGCTCTCATGCAACAGCCGGTCCGGGAAATGCCTTTTGTGATGGTCCCTAGCAAATACCATAAATAATAGAGATTGTTTCACCATGTTGCACATCGTGTTGTGACTAAGCGCTTCACCCAGAAATCAGCCTTTCACTTCTTCGTGAAGGGCTTGGATTAAAAAACATGTTTTTAGTGAGATTAATCCCAGCCCTTCACAAAAAGTGAAAGGCTGATTTCGGGCGAAGCATTTAGTCGTGAAGGAGATGAAACAACTTCATAAATAATAATTGATTCCGTAACCCATTGCATCAAAACTTTCTGTGCAAGTGATTTGTTTTCTAAATGTGGGACAGTTTCAGGTGATGATGATCTGCATCCTTGGCAACAACTGGATTTTTTTGTGCAAGTGATTACAATGGATCATTCCTCTAATATTAAATAGGTAATAATGCAATTAAAGAGAAACATGGGTACTTTGGTCAAATGAGGGTAATATGATGATGAGTAGTCAGTTCTATAACCAGTTATGAACTTATATTTTTCAAATAATTAAACAACGTTTTTCTTCTTGAAGAGGAAAAATCCAAGGTTTCACTCACACACCAAGCACAGTCCTTTTTTTCAGCAGGGGTATGGAATAAGTTAGAAAGCCACACATCTCATCACCGTACAATCAGGTGACGGAAAGAAAATGTGGTGTGCAAGTGAAAATCTGGATCATAGCCTTTTACTTTTGGTTGAAACTGTGGACTAACCTGACTCTTCTTTGTGGGAATGGTCGTGTTCCTGTTGATCAACCTGGTGAAGATACCTCCCAGAGTCTCGATACCGAGTGAAAGAGGAGTGACATCCAAAAGAAGCAACTCCTTAACGTCTCCACGGAGAATGCCACCCTGGATTGCAGCTCCCATCGCAACAGCCTCATCCGGATTCACTCCTTTGCTTGGACTCTTACCGAAGATCTCAGCAACAATTTCTTGAACTTTCGGAACTCGGGTCATCCCCCCGACAAGAAGAACCTCATCCACTTCCTTGAGAGATATGCCAGCATCCTTCAAACAGCTCTTACATGGATTTCTAGTCCTCTCAATCAAGTTGTTCACCAAAGTCTCAAACTTTGATCTTGTCAGAGTGATATTCAAATGTTTTGCTCCTGATGCATCAGCAGTTATAAATGGCAGGTTGATCTCTGTTTGGGTTGTAGAAGAGAGTTCAATCTTAGCTTTCTCGGCTGCTTCCCGAAGCCTTTGGAGTGCCAGTTTGTCCTTTGAAAGATCAATCGCCTCAGTTCTCTTGAACTCACTCACTAAAAACTCCAACAGGGCATTATCAAAATCCTCACCACCCAAGAAAGTGTCACCATTGGTCGCTTTAACCTGCAGGAGATGTAATTAGGTGAGAGGTTTCATCCAGATTAAGGATGTATCTATGTCAGAAACATCGTTCACGGGAATTTCTCGGCAAGGGAAATCTGAGGATATATTAAAGTTTTTTATTTTTTTCAGGTCTATATAGGGAAAAACAATAAAAAAATTATTTTAAAATATATAAATATATAAAATTTAAGAAAAAATATAAAATAAAAAATCATAAAAATATCAAGATATTATCGTGATATGGTATGATAAAAATGAAACTATCGCTACATTTTTTTAAACCTCAGGATTTTATCATTTTATCAAAATGTCAGGATAAAAACGCGATATTTTGAAAATACCGGAGATATTTGGGACATAGGGATGTATGAACAGTTTTAATAAGAACAAGTAAAATGCTTACTTCAAAGACCCCATTGGAGATTTCTAGGATTGAGACATCAAAAGTTCCACCACCAAGATCAAACACAGCTATAAGGCCCTCCTTGTTATTCAACCCATAAGAAAGTGCAGCGGCAGTTGGCTCATTGATGATTCGCTGCACATCCAAACCTGCAATCCTCCCTGCGTCCTTTGTTGCCTGTCTCTGAGCGTCATTGAAATATGCCGGAACAGTAATTACAGCTTTTGAAACAGACTTTCCAAGATAAGACTCAGCAGTTTCTTTCATCTTTGTCAAAATAAAGGCACCAATCTGGCTCGGTGAATATTTTTGTCCATTAGCTTCAACCCATGCATCTCCGTTGGGAGCCTTGACGATCTTGTAGGGAACCATTTTCATTTCTTTCTGTGTTTGTGGGTCCTCAAAACGCCTTCCAATCAGACGCTTTGTCCCAAAAACTGTGTTTGTTGGGTTGGTGACAGCCTGGCGCTTTGCCGGAGTTCCCACAAGCAGTTCTCCCTTCTGGTTGAAGGCAACCACAGATGGTGTGGTCCGGGCTCCCTCAGAATTCTCAATTACTTTTGCACTCTGCATATAATATTAGACTTATTAGTAGTAATACTGTGACAAATAACGACATCAGATGTCAGACAACTAACCTTTCCTTCCATTACTGACACACATGAGTTTGTGGTACCCAAATCAATCCCAATAACATCATTGCCCGCAGGTTTTGAGCTGGATCAAAATATTTGGAAAATCATTGTTCTCAGATAAGAAAGAAACATGGGGATTTTTAAGAGTTCGAAAAGCAGTCACAAGGCAAAGCAGAATAGAATATTTTGATCAACATGTACCTAAATGGTCTTGTCAAACTTGCCAATTTGTGGCCCAAAGGAGAAGCCCATGGCATCCTTGCACTGCTAGTCACCTGCATGAGCAATCCACGATAAAGAAGACAAGCTTTATTGGGGTGATTTGCACAATTATATGTTCACTCTCAATAGTATCTTCACATCAGTTTTAGAAGAGGAATCCAAACAATAATTGGAGTAACTGTTAGGGATTCTCTTAATTTTAGCAAAGGTATCTGAGCTGAAAAGAAAATGATGGAAAGTACCTCATCAAAACCGTGCACAGCAATATTCTGAAGATTGAAATCAGACCATAAAATCATATGAGATAACTCCTAATTTATATAAAGTTGCTGAACACCTTATTTAATTTATATAAAATTTCTGAATAACTTATTTGATTTTATGTACTTTTTGAAACATAGAGCAAAAAAGAATACAGCATTAAAAATAAAAAGGCCTGGGGATGAGATGACCGACACAAACAATAACAAGTCAAACAACTACTAAGAGGGAATGCATATTGATGCAGGTGTGCATCTACGCCGTTCGAAGGCAGAGCACATCACATCCATGATCGGACTACTACGGACCATTAGATTGCCAAACCAACTCCCCAGATCGACGACTAATCTCAATCTCAAGACTATAGCGAAGGAATACCTTGTGCACCGATCGTCCCAGATCGCCCGTAGATCAGAACAGGGAAAAGATCAACAACCCACATTGATCAGCATGCTTCAAGAGTCCTAAATTAGCTTTATTTTCTTTATTAAATATTTTTGGGATTTTTTTAAGTTTGCCTAATTTTTTTAAGTTTGCCTAATTCAAGAGTCCTAAAAGATCAACAACCCACATTGATCAGCATGCTTCGAGAGTCCTAAAAAACAACATGCTCCAAGTTAGTTGACAGCCAGTCCTTTATACCTATGTCACAAATATCTCCGATATTTTCAAAATATAGCGTTTTTATCACGAGATTTTGATAAAACGACAAAATCCCAAGATTTTAAAAATATAGCGATATTTCCGTTTTTATCATAAAATATCCCGATAATATCACGAGATTATCCCAATATTTTTAAGATATTTTTATTTTATATTTTTTTCTTAAATTTAATATTTTTAAATAATTTTATTTTTACCATTAATTTCCCAATAAAAACCCAAAAACAAATAATAAAAACTAATATATCCCGAGATTTTCCCTTGCCGAGAAATTCCCGAGAACGACATTTGTGACATAGTTATGCAGCACCGTGAAGAAAAATTGAGGAAGGGGGAGAGAAATAGACGAAAGGGGAGAAAATTAGAAGAATAAGGGAAGAAAAGACGAAAATAACCAGAAGAATAGACGAATATAGGGAGAGAAGAGAAGAAGAAAACCAGAATTAGAGGAAGAAAAATCTTTATTTTTATTTTTTTGAATGGTTAGAAGAATCTTTATTCAATATCAATAATCATCAAAGTTACAAAATAAGCTGTAAAGAGGCCTATAAATAGGCAATTAACAACCTAAAAGATAGAAACCTACTAAAATAAGAATTCCTAAAACAATAAACTTCTCAATTCTAAATAAAATCATAGAAACTAATAACATGGAAATAAAAATACGAGAAAGTAAATAATACGGAAATAGATCTTAATATATGCATCATTCTCCCCCGCTTGAAAAAGAACTCGCCTTCAAGTTCTAGTCCACCTGAGTCAAAGATGTAAAAAATCCACTGAAGTAATAGAACGCGTAGTCCGACGGAGGCAATCATGATGTCTAACGCTCGAGACAATCCGGAGAAGCATCTGCAAGGTTGGCAGAAGAAGAGGGAAGAAAGTGTCCATGTAGACTCATGCGAACAGAATCTGCGCTGGAGAAGTAAACTAGCTGGAAAGATCGCAACGTACTCCTCCTGGATCGGCAAAACAGCTATGGGCAGTATCAATCCATGATCAGCATCAAGATGGTCATCATGTGTACTGAAATCGGCGGGCTCAACCTCCATAATCATCTTGATTGGTGCATCTCCTGGAGATAGCAATGATCAGCTCGTGCTGTGTATGCTCTGGTAATGTCTCAACGATCTAATCACTCGGCTCGGACTCAAGCAATGGATCAGCCTCACGTGGATCTGCCACAATATTTGCCTCAGAAGATTAAAAGATGGCTCGCTGGATGCTCGGCAATCGGTGCGGCAGAAATCCCGGAATCGTCATCCTCAGAAAGCAACGGAGTCTCTGGCTCTGGATCGTCCATCTCAGATTCTAAATCTGAATCTGATGGAATCAAAGGCTCAACATCGATGATCTCATCAATACTAGCATCGGGCTCCGTAAGAATATCATCAACAAGTGGTACGGGGGAAGAAGTAGTGAAGTGGCTCTGCAAATCCGACTCACGCATGTGACGCTCTTGAAATCTAGTGGCTGCTGCAATTTCGTCGACTCGTGCACGTCGGGCTGCGGCTTTTCGTTCACAACGAGCAGCTTCTTCTCGTCGAGCAACTGCTTCACGCATCAATTGTTTTTCATACCGATATGCTATTATTGCATAAATACCCATAAACTCATCACGGACATTCTCCCATTGACAAAATAGAGAACTGCGATGACGGTCCGTGATTCGACGTATCCATAACCTCTGGGCTTGTCGTCGTACAGTTTCACTGGCTCGGTAGACGGTAGCTCGGTGATCATAACCGTAGTACTCATGATATCCTCAAGAGCATTGATCCACCGCAAACATGCATTCTCATAATAACTATAGTGAGTGCGGCCTTCGAAATATTGATCGTCGTAGCCGTTAAAATATGGAACATATGGTGGAGCCATTGGGATCAGCGTCAAAAATTGAAATCAACTGTATGATCTATCTGGCATGTTGAAATAAGCACAACGTCTGTTGCGGATCTGAAATCAGACGAGTGAAAACTGATGATCGAAAGAAGGGGCGCGATCAATGGCTGAGATGAGTCCTGAAACTGTGCTGAAGACTGTTGTCCGCTGCTGAAAATAGGCTGGATGCGCTCTAAAAGTTGTCACGAACAACTTTCGTGTTGAAGTCGAGGGCCAATTTTAAGCAGAAATTGCCCAAATGAGGAGAGAGAAAGAGTGTGAGAAAAGGTTCTTTTTCTGTTTTCTTTGTTGTTGTTTTTTTTGAGGGGGTGTCTAAAGGTAAAATAGAAGGGGTTAAATAGTGTACCTTAAATGAGAAAGGGGTGCCTAGAGGAAGTAGGGGGTATGTGTAGAGAATCTAGAGTTAATAGAAAGAATAGGGTGTTGGACATTGAACCGAATTAGAAAGACTCTAATTAAAAAGCATTTAGTGGGTGTTGGACACGTAACATACCACTTGGATAACAATTACTGCTAAGAATGAGAATAAAGTTGAGATAACTTGCCTTTTTTAAATATTGCTTCTCTAGCAAGTTACCCCTTTTCTATATGTTACTATTAAAGAGACACCCTTTTTGTTTCTAACTTTATGTATCTTGACTTAGGAGGAGTGGAGGACACGTGAGTTGCCTTTTTTGTATTTTGTGATAATAACTTGCTGGGCAAGTCCAATAAAGTTGTCTAAAATATTAAAAAAAAGACTTACCTGTGTGACCCACCTTCACCGGATATATACAAGATACCAAATAAAAGCTACCAAATAAAGAGACTTCCTCCTTTTGTTAACTCGCTGATTTACTTTCCTCAATTTTATGGAAACAATAAGAGTTACTTTCCTGATCAAGCACGGCAATAGGAAGACCAACAACAGCAAGGTCACCCCAGAAGTGGCGGTTTCTGGTTTGATGTGGTCGGCTCACAAAGAGAGGGGGATAAAGGTAGGTTTTTCAAGGCTGGAGGTAGGTGGCTGCAAGGATGGGACCAAGTAGGGCCAAAGATGATCAGATCGGTAATACGGCTGAAGGTTCTTGGTGGCTTAAATTATAGGACACACGATGGTTTTCAAAAGGCTGAAATCATGGACTGAAGTAACTTGGGAAAGGGCTGCTGAGATTGAAAATCAAGGGCTTATGGATGAAATGACTGTGTGTTTACCGAAGAGGAAATAGGGACTAGGGTTGAAGTTCTAGGTCACGGATGAACAGTGGCGTAAAATCAGTTGGAAGAGGGCTGTTTTGGGCTTGTCACCAATGGGCTGAAAGGGGTGAAAGAAACAAGGGTTAAGCGGAAATATGGTGGCATACCTTGAAGGAGTTTCGAGATTAATTTCTGCAACTTGGATCATTTGCTTTGATACCAAATTGATGCAGCACCGTGAAGAAAAATTGAGGAAATGGGAGAGAAATAGACGAAAGGGGAGAGAATTAGAAGAATAGGGGAAGAAAAGACGAAAATAACCAGAAGAATAGACGAATTTAGGGAGAGAAGAGAAGAAATCAGAAGAGAGAAGAAGAAAACCAGAATTAGAGAGAAAAGAATCTTTATTCAATATCAACAGGGGTGTAAACGAGCCGAGCCGAGCCTGGCCAGGCTCAGCTCGGCTCGTTAAGTTCAAAAACTCGGCTCAGCTCGTTAAGCTCAAAAGCTCGGCTCGGGCTCGAACCAGGCTCGCGAGCCTTACCGAGCTCGGGTTATATGAAGTTCACACCCCTCATCTTCCCTGGACAGCCCTACTAGTGTAATTTGACTACTTTTTTTACACTATGGGGGGTGGTCCTAGTAACAAATGGGGTTCCAAAAATGAAGTGACATATTTTGCCCCCCCCCTTTCACTCCCTGGACAACCCTTTTAATGTATATATTAATATATAATATATATATTTAAATATATTAAATTCTTAACGAGCCGAGCCTGGCCTAAATCGGGCTCAGCTCGTTAAGCTTAACGAGCCTGGCGAGCCGGCTCGGCTCAGCTCGTTAAGGATTCGAGCCGAGCTTTTTTCGAGCCGAGCTCGAGCAAGCTTCCGAGCCCGAGCCAAAATTGACACCCTTTAATATCAATAATCATCAAAGTTACAAAACAAGCTGTAAAGAGGCCTATAAATAGGCAATTAACAACCTAAAAGATAGAAACCTACTAAAATAAGAATTCCTAAAACACTAAACTTCCTAATTCTAAATAACATGGAAATAAAAATACGAGAAAGTAAATAATACGCAAATAGATCCTAATATCTGCATCACATAGTGATGTAGGACCGGGAAGAGAAATATAAGAAATAGGAGAGAAAGAGTGGGAGAAGAGAAGAAAGAGGAGAGAAGTAGAAGAAGATTAGAAGAAGAGGAGAAGAGAGGGAAGAATAGAAGAAGAGAAGTAGAAGATTAGAAGAGAATAGAAGAAGGAATCTGAGAGAAGAAGAGAAGAAATTAGAGGGAGGAGAAGAAACCTGTAGAGGGGAGAGACATCAATCTTTATTCAATAATCATCAAAATTCACAATAAAGCTATAAAGAGGCCTATAAATAGGCAATTAACAACCTAAAAGATAGAAATCTACTAAAATAAGAATTCCTAAAAGGCTAAACTTCATAATTCTAAATAACATGGAAAATAAAAGCTTAAAAACTAAATAACATGGAAAATAAATGCCTAGAAATCCTAATGGGCAAATATGCCACTTATTGCCCTACGATCTGCACCACATAGCTTTAGACCGCCCCCAACCACAGCATTATTATCCAATTGTTGTTGACGTGAACTAGCCCCAAAAGCTGTTACAAACCAGCCCGTAAACATCACCTCAAAACCAGCCCTTCATCCCCTTTTCTATTACCCGTAAGTCCCTACATATTTCTATCATTTGACCGACACTTCGAATTTATTGCCGACTCACGTGTCCTGCCGTGTCCTACACGACACGAGTGTCCACACGTGTAGACACTCCTTTGGACAGTTTTACTTGTATTGCTGTAAGTGTTAGACTTAATGTGGGTGTGTGGACATGTTTTTGCACCGTGTCAAGTGTGACATTCTGTTTTTTTATTGAATATTGTGTTTACCTCATTTAGACAACTCGTATCCATGTCCAAACTGGACACACGAATCCATATCCACAAATCATGATAACATATACTTTCTATTTTCGCTGTGTCCCCGTTTCTAAAGTTAGGGGGTTTGCAATGTCCGACACTCCGCATCCGTGTACAGAAATCATAGCATATTTCTTATCTTTGACCAACCCAAACCTCACTGAAACTCCCCTCTTCTTTAACTGATCAAGCCTGAATTCTCTTTATTGCTTCCTTTCTTGCCATAACCGAATTACACCATGTTTCTTGATTTTCTTTAATCATCAAACATACTTCCCTTCATAATAGAATCTCATCATCTATGTTATCTTTAACCTCCCAACCATTTTTTCTTCCAATAAATGGCAACCATTTCTTTTTATCTTTAACCTCCCAACCATTTTTTGTACCATTCAAAAAAAAAACCAGCCACCCTTCATCTTCTTGATTTTCTTTAATCATCAAACATACTTCCCTTCATAATAGAATCTCATCATCTTTGTTATCTTTAACCTGCAAACCATTTTTTCTTCCAATAAATGGCAACCATTTCTTGTTATCTTTAACCTCATAACCATTTTTTGTACCATTCAAAAAAAAAACCCACCACCCTTCATCTTCTTGATTCTTGAAATCCAGCAATCAACCAACAACCCTTCTGTTTCCATTCTTGCTCAACCACCATAACCAATTATTGATATCTTTTAACCACCCCCGGAACGATTCTTAAAACCAATTCAAGAATTCCATGATACACCCCTTCCACCTTAATGAACATACTTTAGCTCACCCATAGGATTCCCTACACAAACACCTTCCTCCATTAAAGAGGATACTTTAGCTTCAAGTGCCATTTTCAACTGCCCCTTCAACACTTTCACATTCCCTTTTCAACATTTTTCACAACCCTTTCCTTCCAATTTACGAGTCTTTTCCTCCCCTTTTCCTTTTTATTCCTCCTTTAATCCTTAGTAAAGCTTCTCCTATACCTACTCAACGTCATATGGTATCGGAGCTTCCGCTGCCACACGGGCCACGCCTACTCTACGTCACATATCCAATGCAAAGTCCTAGCCGATCTACACCTCTCACCAAGGTATCCGCCATGCAAGTGGCAATTTTTTGGATATGTCCGAAGGAGGGTGCCAACTGCCAACTCTTTACTAAGATCAATCAATGTTTCAACACATGGATGCAGGCCAAAACGCACACACGGGAAATCCGAGCTGGCTTGGCTCCAATATACTCATGTGACTCAGCCAACTCAAGTAGGTCATAAAAACAACAAAAAAGAGTGAAAAGGGGGGAACTATGAACTTCTAATTTACTAAATTGAAAGAATGTATGTTGTCAAATAGTTATTACAGTGAGTATTACAGTGAGTATCTGAACATGGATTAACTTTAAAAGTGCTAGCTACCAATAAGGCTTTAAGGGGTTAGGGTTTCACAGCTGTAAGAAAAGAAAAAAAGCAAGAGAGGAGGGAGAAAAAAGGCGGCGAAGAATGATAGTGGCAAACTCTTTTCTTTCTTGAGGGGTGATGAAGGAAGGCGAAAAGGGTTTTTTTCTTATGGGTAAGTTGGGCTTTGGCAAGACCCCTACCAGAATATTAATAAAAATACAGAGTTACAATCTTTGGTATTGGGTTCCATTAGAGTCTTTGAGTCCAAAATCACGAAGGGAAGAGGGCAATATTCTCCCCTTTGCAAGGAAAATGTGTTTCCTAAGAGGAAATCCGCAGCTTACTTCGCTTTTCTCCATATTAGGGGGCGACAAAGTTACAAAACCTTAGCTGACAAAGGGAGATGATGGGGGCTAACAAAGTCACAAAACTGAGAAATCTAGCTTCCAAATTTACCAGAGCGTGGCAATGAATAAGAAGATTTATGGAAATGCATATGAAAAAAGTTGTTGAGGCTGAACTTTTTTTAAAGGGTAAGCCTGGGTTTGGCTGGAAGCCGACAAGTGTATTAAAAAAAAAATGAATGAATCTAGATATGAAATTAGGGAAAATTGAAGATGTAAACAAGAAATAGACTCGCGAGCACTGTATAAACAAAAATAAAAAGGGAAAGAGGAATTGGGCTTGACGATGAGTACACTAATTTTTTATTTTGTAAATCTAATGCATGTATCGTTCTTCATATTTGTTTTCAAACGGGGAAGCCAATTGATGCAAATAAGACTTGTCTTTGGCCCTAACTGATTGATGCAAATACGACTTCTCTTTGGCCCTAGCTCTTGGAATTGTTCCTGGATGTTTATAGAGCAGCTTCTGATAAAGAGGCTTTTGTTGGTGTTTGTTTTGACCGCATTAGGGGTGTTCTTGTATGGTCCCCGGTCTTCAGGAGGAATTTCTTTGATAGGGAGTCGGCATCCCGTTTTCTTAAGCTTCTTGATGGGTGTTACATTAAGAGGAAAGGTGTGGATAAAAGAATATGGACTGCAGAATCTTCGGATATCTTCTCTGTCAAATCTTTGTATTTTATCTTGGTGCCTGGTGGTGTATCCTCTATCTCAGCCAAGGTATGGAAATTTCAATGCCCCCCTAGAGTTTGTATCTTCGGTCGGGCAGTATGTCGCGATCGGATTCAAACGATTAACTTTCTACGAAAGCATGGTATGTTGCTCATTGACCATTGCCCCCTATGCTTGAAGGATGGGGAATCTGTGGGTCATCTTTTCATGCGTTGCTCCTTCACTCGTCAGCTATGGAGCTTCATATTTTCGAGGTTTGGTATAGCTTGGGTCTTTCCATCATCTATTCCGAATTTGGTAAATCAATGGGGTTTTGTGCCTTGGAGGAAGAAAGGAAAAATATTATAGAATATTTGTTTGCTTGCGACGTGGTGAGTGATTTGGAAAGAGAGAAACTCTAGAGTTTTTGAGGGGATATCCAAATCTCCGTATTGGCTTTACATAAAAATTATTGCACTATTCGATAACTTGGGCAAGATGTCATTCGTCTTTCCGTTTTGTATCAGCCTTTGACCTATGGGAGGGGTCTAGGGAAGTTTGTTTTAGTAGGGGATAATAGGCCTGGGATTGCTCAACGGTGGGAGCCGCCTTCTTGTGGAATGCTTAAAATGAATTTTGATGGTTCGAGTCTTGGAAACCCGGGACCGCCGGGTTTGGAGATGTGTTTCGTAATGATTGTGGTGGAGTTGTGTAGGCCTATTCTGGCCCTCTGGGGATATGTGATGCTTCGGAGACTGAAGTGAAGGCGGCTTATCAAGGTATCAACAGGATTGAGAGAGCATGGATAAAACTATTGTGGAGGGTGATTCACTCAATGTGATTCGGTGGTTAAGTAGGGCGGTGTTGCCTCCATGGAGATTTTCTTCTATTTTTTATGAAGTAGAAGATTTAATCTAGGGTTCGAGTATCATGTTTAATCATGTGCGGAGGTCCGCTAATGGGGAGGCGGATGGTTTGCTAGGGGTGGAGTTAGTCGCTCGGACTTGGAGTGGTTTGATTTTCTCCCTCCGTGAGAATTATTTTGTAATTTTTCTTTCTTTTTTTATTCCTGTATATTCGGGTGTGGTCCATCTCGGTCCTGTCTCTTCTTTTAATGATATATTTTCGCCATTTCAAAAAAAAAAAAAACATATACTGTTTGCATCTTTAAACCTAACTTATGTTCTAGCTCAAGACTAGGAAACTCAAATTAACATTGAGCATCCTTGTTTTATATTTCTGTTTCCAATTTCTATTAAAGATTTACAGTGAACACAACCCATGATATGACAAAATTCTTATTCACGACTGTCAAACAAAGCATGGTTGGAGAGAGAGAGAGAGAGAGAGATTATCACTTATTCAATACATATAGGCAAGTAGGGATTGAGCCTCTAGCTCAATGGGTCGGAGATTCGATCCCAAGCTTCCCTAACCGAAAACGGCAAGTAGTTAAATATCTTCCACAATATGCATCTGCTATAAGAGCTCCCAAGAAAGGCATGAGATAAGAATTTACCACTCAAGTACTAATGCCTGCTGTGAGGAATTGCCTGAAAGCAGGCAAACGAAATACTCTTAATATGTCATATGTCTGAGGCATTCCTACAAACATATGGCATGGAATAAAAATAGATATCATCTGTAGAAGACGTTTCCTGGACACTCTATGTAGTATGCTTTGGACTGTTTCCACTGGAATCCAACATGACCAGAGTCCTCGGTAGCTCAGGGTTGATCTCATCACAATAATAGAATTGAAAATTTCAGAACCTCTGGCCAGAGTCCCCAGTAGTTCAGATCGAGCAAACCCAAAACAACATTGAAGAAGCTATGAAGGACACGATTCAATCTGAGAGAGAGAGAGAGAGAGAGAGAGAGAGAGAGAACGACACACAGAGAAACTAAGTTGGAAATTTCTCCACTGAAATCAACTGCTGAAAGCTAACAACAACTCAATCTAAAATCTTTCGGTCAGCCCCAAAATTCTTCCCTCGTGAAACCGCCACAAAATCCCAAATGCACTTATGAAACAACCTATCTCACCCCCAAATCAACCCTAAGCATAAAAAAAATACTAACTCTAGGATATGCCCAACAAATTTCTAGCCTAAAACTACAGTAAGATGCCAAAGTCAACACCAAATGAGGAAAACCAAGCCCATTTTTCTCACACAATGAAAAATAAAACCCCCGGGTAGTTTCTTTTTCTGGAAGCACCTTTTGTTTAATCGTCGTGAGAAGCTGGACGGGCTTGGACAAGAGGCTAGTTGTGACCAGAAGGAGCGACCATTGCACAGAGAGATATTGAAGAGGAGAGCAGCAATAGAGAGAGAGAGAGAGGGGGGTAGATGAGAGCTGACAGGGGATGACAAGCGGTCGGCGGTCGGAAATCGGGAATCGGCCGACAGTGTTCTGTTTTTTATTTCTTTTAAGAGAGAGACATGCGAGACTGACGAAAGGGGTAGGGGTATTTAGAAAGATGTCATATAGTTATCCAGATAAAACGATCCGTCGTTTCTGTTCTGAGAGGGAAATGACTATATTGTGTTTCTTTCTAAATGTTTCTAGAAAGAAAAAAAAGTGAAGAAAAAAGATTCCAGTTTATATGCCAAACATGATTCTTAGAACTTTATGATCTTAAAATCGGAAAAAAAAAACATTTAAAACGTTTCTGTTGAACATTGCCAAACACATACTTATCATGTTATTCAAGAGATAATTAAGAATTTTAAAGTACGGCTATAAGAGTTGGGTCAGGGTTTTTTTTCTTTAAACCCGACCCGACCTAAGATTTGGCCAGGTTTTTCAACTTGAAAACAGACCCAACCCAAGACCCATGATTTTTTAACCCGACCCAGAGTATTTTGAGTTGGGTCGATGTGGGTCCGACCAAAGTTAAAACCTTCACAAAAACATGTCAGTTTCGGATGAAAATTTCGGAAGAAATTCTGTAAAATCATAGAAACATATGAAAACATATGCAAATGATGGACATTTAAGATGAAACTTCATGGACTGTTAGAATGAGCACAAATACAGACTACAAAATCGTCATATAAGCAAAAGCACCACCCATAATGGTATAAAATTGAATACCCAGTTGGATGCATTGTCATGCATGTATGATAATTCAGTAAATACTAATACTACATTTCACTCGTATTTGATACAAGTATTTATACATAAGACATAAACCACATTTCATATAAATATAATTATATAACACATACTGGTATGGTATACCACTAATAAACTTACAATTTTTGGCTTCAATGTGCGTTTCGATTTCAGTATGCATTTCGGTGAGGATAGAAACATAAACACTAGTCATTTCACGACGGTTTTAATAGAAAATTAAAACCACAAGTACAATTCACACTACATCTTTTTTTGTTAATAAATTGAATTTAACTTGATCATATCTTCATATTCTTGTAAGAAGATAGTCATGACCTTTGATTCTCATGTTACGAAGATACCAAAAACTATTATCAAAAGTGCATTGATGTTAACAATGGTTGTTATTTTTCTTTTTTTAACAATGCTTGTTATTGATATTCATTATTTCCTTTTTGGATCTCTCCACATCTGGACAAATAGAATGAAAGGTCCATTTCAAACCAAACCATATAAGCTTACAATTGATTCATTGCCATCTCTCTTTTCAATGATAGTCACTCACTATTTATGCTTTGGCATTCTGAGCATCTGGACATATATAGACTAGGAGGTCCCTTTCAAGCCAGACCAAATAAATTTTTATTTTTTTTTGAAATATTAATATATTGATAGAAAGAACCGAGAAGGTTCACAAAATACAAAGAAAAGGAAAAAGAAAGTACAATTTACGGAGGGAGATAATCAAACCACTCTAAACTAGCCCTGCTAACTCTAGATTTGTCGAGGGAATCAGATTCTCCATTTGCCGATCTCGGAATATGAGTGAAAACTGCAGCCGAATCAGAAACATAATCAGAGATCTCATCCATAATACTGAGAAATCTCCATGGCGGCGGAGCAGAACCCGAAAGCCACTTTACCACATTTGTCGAGTCCCCTTCTACTATCACCTTGTCCAGGATGAGATTATCTAAATGTAATATTCCGGAAAAAGCCGCTTTTACTTCCGCATCAGAAGAATCGCTTATACCGATTGGACCGGAAAAAGCCCAAATCACTTCACCTCTATCATTCCTAAGAAGACCACCAATTCCAGCTGCACCCGGATTCCCAAAAGAAGCACCATCAAAATTTAGCTTGAAAAGACCAACGGGAGGAAGAGCCCACTTTTGAATCACCTTTGATTTAAACGACACCTCATTGCATATGATATGCCAACCCTCTCACAAATCATAGGCAAAAACCGCACAGAAAAGATGAGAACTTTTCGCCCAGAGAATAGCCAGGGCAATAATCTTCAAATATAGACCATAGGAAGATTTTGCCTTTCCATTAAAGATTCTCTCGTTACGCTCTTTCCAAATGGACCACCAGACTGCCAATAAACAAATTTTCCAAAGAACCTTGCCTTTTTTCTTCCAAGGAACAAAATCCCAGCTTTCAAGAACTTGTTCAGTAGAGTACGGAAAGACCCACGGAATACCGAATCTCATCAAAATCAAACTCCAAACTTCGCGAACATAACTACAATGATTCATCGATCACGATCTCAATGCTCCACAAATCATGGTTATCTCCATTGACGAAAAGAATTAAAGGCACCAACCACTAGCTCTTGCTGTTGATTTGTAGTATCCTGACCTAAAAACCTTCATATCCTCATTGTCATTCTTCACAACAACACTTCATCCCCAATTTTTATTTTGAAATAAACATTTAGATATGAAATTTTGTTTAGGCATTTTGAATTTCCACAAATTCATTTAACATGAGCTAATAGCCAACAATATTAACAAACAATAGTCTTCTTATTTATGTGGGCCAAAGACCAATTTATGTCCTTCACTATCTAATAACTGAATCGTGGAGTTATCATTACTTCCTGGCATTTAATACGGGGTAAAAACATACCATACAATAAAACTAATACAGGGAAAAACCCTAGCTCTGAAGCACGGGTACTCTTCCGGGGGTCCCGTACCCGTACCCCACACGTATGGGGTGCGGGTACATTCGGGTACGCCCCGGGTACGTACCGGGTACGCACCCTATATTTAAAAAAAAAAAAACCCAAGTTTTAAGTCTGGGTACGTGTCGGGTGCGCACCCACGCGTACCCGACACGTTTGGTGGGTTTTTTAAGAAAAGGGGGCTGTTTTAGCAACTTAAGGGGTGTGGTTATAACATATGGGGGGGGGGGGTGTTTATAAAAACAAATAAAGGGGAAAAACCCCGATCATTTCTCTCCCTCTCTCAAACCCTAAACCCTCTTCTCCGACGAGATTTCCTCCACTCCGGCGAGCTCCCTCCCCTCCGGCAAACCTTAACGGTAATCCTCACTCCCTCTCACCTCTCTCTCTCTCTATGATTCTCTCTCTCTGTCTCCGTCTCTCTCTCTCCGTCTCTCTCTCTCAGCCTCTCTCTCTCTCCGTCTCTCTCTCTCAGCCTCTCTCTGTTACTCTCTCTCTCTCTCTCAGCCTCTCTCTCTGTTTCCATCTCTCTCCATGACTCTCTCTCTCTCTCGACCTCTCTCTCTCTCTCTCTCTCTCTCTCTCTCTCTCAGCCTCTCTCTCTCTCTCTCTCTCTCTGTATCTCTGTCTCTCTTTTTTTTTGGGGATTTTGTGAATCTGTTTTTTTGGGGATTTTGTAAATCGATTTTGAGTCCAAAAACAGATTATTGGGCCCTCTTTCTTTTGGATTTTGAGGACAGATTGTGAGTCCAAAGTAGATTTTTGGACTCACAATCTATTGAGTCTAATTTTGAGTCCAAGAATCAGCTTCGGACTCACAATATGTTCTCAAAATCCGAAACAAACAGGGCGTAAATGCTATTTTTGGTGCAATAATCTATTGGATTCAAAACTAATTGTTTGTCTATTTGTTTTTTGGGTGCAATAATCTATTTTTGGGGTGTAATACCTGTTGAGAGTCCAAAACTGATTATTGGATTCAAAATTTTGTTTAATTTTGAGTCCAATAATCTGTTTGGAGCTCACATTTAGGCCCTGTTCATTTGATATTTTTATACTGTGATAGTCTGTTCATTGTTCATTGAATAGATATTTTATTATATATCTATTCAATAATTTGTTGTATATTTTATTCCAATAATCTGTTCATTGTTCTTTTAATAGATTTAAGAATGTCTTCATCCGGTGCTAGTGTGACACCTTCTACCGATGAAGATGTCTCGAAGCCTTTGTGGAAGCATGTGTCGAGATTTGATAAAGATCCTAAAGGTGGAGGGAATGTGAAGTGGCAGTGCAATTATTGTCAGAAGAATTTTAGTAGCTCGTACACAAGGGTTAGGGCACACTTATTAAAGATAGCCGGACAAGGAATCAGAGCATGTCCTAAAGTGAAGACGAGTGATCTAGTTGCTATGCAAAGGATGGAGGAAGAGGCCAAGGAGATTATGAAGCAAAATACTCCCAAGAAAGTGCCATTGCCGCCATCGTCGAGTACTGGATCATTGGGTTGCACAAGTATGTTTGTGGCTCCAAGTTATGATTTGAAGAAGAGAAAGACAATTGGAAATGTGAGTGCACTTGAAAAAGCTTTCAACATTGTGGCCCGTGATCAACTACATGCCGAGATTGCTAGGATGTTTTACTCCGGTGGCTTGCCCTTTCACCTAGCAAGAAACCCATACTATGCTATTTCCTACACTTTTACCACCAATAATGCACTTTCGGATTATTTGCCTCCGGGGTACAACTTGCTTAGGACAACTCTACTTCAAAGAGAGAGGGCTAATATTGATAGGTTGTTGCAACCTATTAGAGACACGTGGAGGGAGAAAGGCGTGAGCATTGTTAGTGATGGATAGAGCGACTCACAGAGGAGGCCTCTCATTAACTTCATGGCGGTATCGGAAGGTAGAGCTATGTTTCTTAAGGCGATAGATTGTTCGAGGGAGACAAAAGACAAGCATTTCATTGCTAACTTATTGAAGGAAGTCATTAATGAGGTTGGACATGATAAGGTTGTCCAGGTAGTTACCGATAATGCTCCAAATTGCAAGGCGGCCGGACAACTTGTTGAAGCTCAATTTCCTTCCATATTTTGGACCCCGTGTGTGGTGCACACACTCAATCTTGCTTTGAAGAACATTTGTGCGGCAAAGAATGTGGAAGTAAATCAAATTGTCTATAGAGAATGTGGTTGGATCTCGGATATTGCGGGAGATGTCATGCTAGTGAAGAATTTCATCATGAATCATTCGATGAGATTGGCCATATTCAACGACTTCAATAGTTTGAAGTTGCTTTCCGTTGCCGAGACTCGCTTTGCGAGTGTTATTGTGATGCTTAAGCGATTTAAACTCTTAAAGCAAGGTCTACAAGGTCTATAATCGATGGTGATTAGTGACAAATGGAATTGCTATCGAGATGATGATGTAGGAAAAGCAAAGTTTGTGAAAGAGAAGGTGTTGGATGACATTTGGTGGGATTATATCGATTACATACTCTCTTTTACATCTCCTATGTATGACATGCTAAGAGAGTGTGACACGGATAAGCCTTGTCTTCATTTGGTTTATGATATGTGGAACACGATGATTGAGAAAGTGAAGACGGCAATCTATAGGAAGGAAGTAAAGAGAAAAGAAGAAGAGTCTAGCTTTTATGAAGTGGTGCAAGAAATTCTTTTTGATCGTTGGAACAAGAGCAACACTTCGCTTCATTGCTTGGCTCATTCATTGAATCCAAGGTACTTGCGCCCGTGGACCGAAGAGATCCGGCGGAGGATCATCGAGTTGATCAAAAACTTTCCGAGATCGAGAGCCAGATGACGAACATCATGTCGATGGTGTCACAATTGGTGTACGCAAAAGAGGCATCAGTCTCACAGGCTAGTCCTGAACCCATGACCTATACGAAAGAGGTGGAAGTCGAGAAGATATGGATGACACCTCATGTAGAGATTTTCTATTGGTGTGAAAATACTTGGAATATATTCACCTAGACAAGGGGAACTCCCATGCGCCTTTTTTGTAGGAAGGGACATCCCATACACCTATTTACAGGGAGGACATACACGCCAACCTCATTCAGGGAATGATTTAAGATCTTATTTTATAGGATTTGAATTCCTAAAAGCGAGGGCTACACTATACCTAACAAAGTGTACATGAGTAGTTCCTAGTTTGCTTTTTTTATTTGAATAGATGTAGCTCCTAGTATGCTAGGCAACTATAATATCTTCATGGGAAATATCTAAGAGAGAGAGAGAGAGGAGTTTGTGAAGAAGCCCCATGCTTCTCCAAAACACCTATTTCATAGGAAATACTCCCCCCTACGAAATTTTAATGGAAGGAGATCTCTCACATGGAGAAAATTTAGCAACCCCCTACAAATAGTAGGATGAATTGTGCAAATTGGAAAAGGCCTATGATAGGGTGGAATGGGATTGTTTGGATTACTTGCTTGGAAGAATGGGATTTAGGAGTCGGTGGAGAGCATGGATGGAGAGTTGTGTATCTTCTGCCTGGTTCTCAATTCTGATTAATGGGTCCCCTAAAGAATTTTTTAAGTCATAGCGAGGACTTAGGCAGGAAGATCCTCTATCCCCCTTCCTTTTTGTCATCATGGCTGAGACCCTAAGTAGATTGATCTCTAGAGGGATTGGGATGGGATTATTCAATGGTTTTAAAATTGGGAATGATCAAGTAGAAGTGTCTCATCTTCAATTTGAAAATGATACCCTTCTTTTTCGTGCAACGGCTGTGAATCAACTGATGAATTTGAAATCTTCCCTTAGATGTTATGAGCTGATTACTAGGCAGAGATCTAATTTCAGCAAGTCTAGGTTGTATGCCCTAAACATCCCTAAGGCCAAGGCTCTTGATCTGGCGGGGATCTTAGGTTGTCAGTTAGATTGTCTGCCCTCTACCTACTTGGGCCTTCCTCTGAGGGTAGGAAGACCAAATAAAGATTTGTGGGATCCTGTCATTGAAAGAATAGAAAGGAGATTGGGGACTTGGAAAAGGAATCTTGTCTCTAGCGGGGGAAGACTTGTTTTGGTTAAGGCGGTCTTGGACAATATTCCCATAATATTTTGTCTCTTTTTAAACACCCTGTCAGTGTAATACTTCGTATTGATCAAATACAGCGGAGATTCTCATGAGGAGGCACTGAAGAGAAGAAGGGTATTTCCTTGGTGAACTGGAAAAAATTATGTCTTCCTACTAAGAATGGTGGTTTAGGTATATTAGAAGTGTGAAAGAATTTAACCACGCCCTGTTGGGAAAGTGGTTATGAAGGTTTGGGGAGGAACAATCGCATTTGTGGGTAAAGGTGATTGGGAGTAAATATGGTTGCAAACCGGGGGAGTGGGAATCAAACAACCTTTTTAATAAACATGGATTGACCGTGTGGCGCGATATATTGAAAATGCCTCACATTTTTAACAGGAGTATTAAATTTCGGGTCTATTATGGGGAATGTATTAAATTTTGGAGTGATGTGTGGTGTGCTTGTGAGCCTGTTATTAAATTGTTCCCAGATTTATATGTTGTTGCTTCTGAGAAAGAGGCTTTTGTCAGTGACTGCTTTGTTCGCAGCCAGGGTAGCTTAGATTGGTCTCCTAGGTTTAAAAGAGAAATTTCTTTGACAGGGAGTTGGATTGTATTCTTTTTTCTTAAGCTTTTAGATGGGTGCTATATTAAGAGGAATGGGTTGGATAAGAGAGTATGGACTGCGGAATTCTCTAGTATTTTTCTGTTAAATCCTTCTATTTTCTCTTAGTGCCTTGCCGTGCATCCTCTATCTCAGCCAAGGTATGGAAAATTCCTTGCCCGCCTACAGTTCCTTTCTTCGGGTGGGCGGAATGTTGAGATCAGATTCAAGCGATTAACTTTCTTCGGAATCGTGGTATGATGCTTGTTGACCATTGCCCCCTATGCTTGGAAGATGGTGATTATGTGGGTCATCTCTTCATGCATTGCTCTTTTCCCGTCAAATATGAAGTTTCATATCTCAGAGATTTGGTATTTGTTGGGTTTTTCCATTTACTATTTCAGAATTGATGCATCATTGGGTCTTTGTGCCGTGGAAAAAGAAAGGCGAACTGTTGTGGAGTATTTGCCTTCTTGCGACTTGGTGGGTGATTTGGAAAGAGAGAAATTCTAGAGTATTTGACGTGAAAGCGGTATATCAAGGTATCAAAAGGCTTGATAGAGTATGGATTGTATTATAGTGAAGGGTGATGCACTTAATGTGATTAGATGGTTGCGTGGATCGGTGTTGCCACCTTGGAGATTTTCTTCTATTTTTGATGAAATAGACGATCTAATCTCGGGTTCTTCTATTAGCTTTAATCATGTGAGGAGATTTGCTAATGGGGAAGAGGACTCTTTGGCTAGGGGTGGGGTTAGCCGTTTGGAGTTAGAGTGGTTTGACTTCCTCCTTAAGAGTCTTCTTGTTATCTTTGTATTTGTTTTTGTTTTTTGAAATGGGTTATCTTTGTATTTGTATTGTCTCTTTGTATTCTTTGGGGGGGTCCATCTCGGCCCTCTTCTTTCTTAATGAATTCAATTTGCCATTTCAAAAAACAAATGGTAGGATGAATTGTAAGTAGACGATTATTCCTTCAACTTCAGTTTTTCTATTAAGGAAAAGTCACTTGGGGTAGTGGACGATTACCCCCAACTCCCATATCTTCTTTTGTTATTCTTTGCTCAGGTGTGCCTACTTCACATACAATATTAGGCATTATCCTTGTACAAGCAAAGGCAGTAAAATATTAGGCATTCAAGTTGGGTTCGTTTGGAGAGGAAACCTACACCTGAGTTTGGATAAATCCCGAGCTGCAAATCGGCCGACAAAATTAATCAAGTTTCACTCTTAATATAATGGTCAAATGTAACAACGTGGAACTATAGAGATTAAATACTGAAAATTGCACATCAATGAAAAAAAAAGGTGTTCCAATATGTTTTTCTTGGATGGAAAGTAAGGACAGGATGAGGCGTTGGGATAGAGGGATAAAGGTATGGGGCATATATCTGATCGAATTCCAAATTTTTGGGGATGATGGTCTCACTACTACAGCTCCCAAAGGGACAGATAGGCTATGTTGGTCTCTGAGTTCCCAGTTGGTACAAAGGAAGGATAGATAGAAACTAGACCAACCACCAATCCTACGAGAAAGTGCTCATTGCCTACCATGATTTGTTGTAGTTGGTCTGAACTTGCACAAGAATATCCTGCATGTTGAGAACTTCTTCTGGCTAATAAGGCAGTGGAAGAGCATTTCGAATCCAGAATGTTGTGCTAATAAAGATCGCGGGAACTTATATTAACCGAGACGTTAGAGATTTGGTGCTACTTATGAGCATTTTTAAGCCACGTAGTGCCACTTTTGTATTACCATGACCGGAGAGGATGCTGGCAGCTGAAAATGTCCATGTAATCGTGGAATTGCTGATTTTGGAGCCTTCAATGGAGGTCATGCTTGACGACGATGAAAAGGCAGTCTCAAGTAGCTCCATGCCTGTATGGAAAGAGTCAAAGGCGGCCAGTGGAAGCTTAAATGGCATGTACAGACTCCAGAGGGACCAAGTAGAAATGGCATCGGAGGAATAAGGTAGGGATAGATATCTGCCGAGCACCTCACAACCTTCGTGATGTAGTGGCTTTCAAATCAATGTATATTCTCACTGGGTGGCCACAAAGGGATTGCAGCAAATGAAATCAAAGGCAGAAACATGAATCACTAAGGGTCAGATTGTTGCCTTGGTGCCAGCTATTACGATAAGCATTCTTGTGGACCTTGAGGGATTCACGCATATGTTCCATCAATGGTGTGAGAAGAGTGCCTTAACAGTCTAGATCATTGAACAATATTTGTGTCAAGTTTTGTATATTTCGATGATTGAATTTCTTGAAGCTCTGGAGAGGATGCTGGCAGCTAAAAATGTCCATGTAATCATGAAATTACCGATTTTGGGGCCTTCAATGGAGGTCATGCTTGATGAAGATGAAGAGGTAGTCTCAAGTAGCTTGGTGCCTGTATGGAAAGAGTCGAAGGCGGCAAGTGGGAGCTTAAATGGCATGTCCAGAGTGATTAAGTGGAAATGGCATTGGAGGAATCAGGTAGAGATAGATATCTACCGAGCACCTCACAACCTTCGTGATGTAATGTATATTCTCACTGGGTGGCCATAAAGGGATTGAGGCAAATGAAATCAACGGCAGAAACATGAATCACTAAGGGTCAGATTGTTGCCTTGGTGCCAGCTATTACGATAAGATTTCTTGTGGATCTTGAGAGATTCAAGCATATATTCCATCAATGGTGTGAGAAGAGTGCCTTAACAGTCTAGATCATTGTACAATATTTGTGTCAAGTTTTGTATATTTCGATGATTGAATTTCTTGAAGCTCTGGTGGCCTAATTTCAACCTATACTATTTATGTGTCATCACCGGATCCCAAGATACAAAGGACGGAGAACCCACCTGATATCTTGTCTTGCCTATCCCTTAGGAGCTTTAGAAGTCAATCCATCATCCCTCCCTCAGAAGAACAGGGTAACGGACCAATTTGTGTCCTTCAATATCTTCTAACGGAAGCATAGAGTTATCATTAAGGACAACCATGAAATTTAGCATGGGGCAAAATACTTGGTACCAAATTTGTTATAAGACCCACTGCGAACTACAAACCAATCTACCAAACTAATTAAGGTCATTACTCTTAATTTAATGGTCGAATGGAACAAAGTCAAATTATACAAGTTAAATTGACCGATAGTCTGGCATAACAACGGGAAAACAAAGAAGAAAGAAATCATTCTAATGTTCCGTAAGCTATATTTCCATGGACTATAATTTCCATGTTCTTAAAATCACAACAGCTGAATAAAGCAAAGATATGTTGAATAAAAAATCATTTTCCAAGTGAGTCTCAAATACGATGGAAACAAAAAAAGGCTACCAAGTAAAGTAACAAATCCTTAACATTCAATATACATATAAACACAAGCCAACTAGGAGCATGCTACCGCCTGGAAACCTCAACCTATTTGTAAATTGTAAGTTTACTAAAATTAGAGAAAAATCTATGTTGCATCGGTATGGCTACGAGTGTCGGAATCTGACATGGGTATCGAGTGTCGGATTCAACAAACCTCAAAAAGAAAATTTCATGGTTTCAACAAAATATTTTAATCAATTGTCAAATTTTAATTATAGCAAGTAATATTAATAGGTTAAGTATAAATAATGTTTTAATTTCACATAAAAAATTTACTATTAGGATGGATAAAACTCAAAACATGCGATAATTATAAAGTTGCGGTACTAGAATTAAAAACAAATAAAAGTGACCTAGGAGTGTCACCATAAATCCTAAAGTATTGGAATCCGAGACGTGATTGACACGGATACTTTGCACATTTAGAAGAATGTCTCATTATCTTTAAATTACACTCTGATAAAATGATTAATATATGCCGACTTATACAAAGAAAATTGAGATTTATAAAAGAAAAACAATCATATCAGTTTCTACAAAAACGATCCTTACGATTTTCACATAAAAACAACCAGATTTCCCAACATTCATTCATTTCCCAATCAACAATCATAGCAACTCGCCAAATTATTCAACAAATTTTGATAAACCCTAGAAGATCGGTACAGAAACACAACAAATATGAGAGCGGAATCAAGAATTTAAGAACTTACGGATTTGTAAGCGGATAGAGAAGAAGTGAGATCTGGGCGTCTTAGAGCTCTAAGCAACACCGAAGTCGCCATGTTCGTGATTTTTTAGAGATAAAAAAACAAACAAGGTTTTGAGTTGTGGAAGCGTAGGGTTTTGAGGGGTTTTCGCAAATGCCTGCTTATTCGGTAAAAATTGAAAATTACCGGCACGTACCGGTCCTCTAGACTTGTTGACGGTGTAGCTTGGCTTTGGTCAAATTACGCTTATGCCCCAATTCGGCTACCTACCTAGCGAGATTTTAATTTTATATGATGAATGGCCGTATAAATAAAAAATTTTTTTTTTTTTCAAAAAGTACTGTACGGCCCACTTCATAGGATGATCCAAAGCGTTCATTTGTGTTGATCCTACCCTTCTGATCTATGTAGGGACCACAAATTATGGAACATGTTCAGATTGGAAGGTTAGGATCATCCTATGGAGATGATTTTTGGGGGCACAACATATTTATGTTGTGCCTCTACAAATGAACGGTTTGGATCATCCTATGAAGTGGGCCGTACAGTACTTTTTGAAAAATAATGGTTTATACGGCCATTCACCATTATGTTGTGCCCCAAAAATCATCTCCATAGTATGATCCTACCCTTCTTATCTGTGTAGGGACCACAAATTATGGAACATGTACAGATTGGAGGGTTAGGATCATCCTAAGGAGATGATTTTTGGGGGCACAACATATTTACGTTGTGGCTCTACAAATGAACGGTTTGGATCATCCTATGAATTGGTCCGTACAGTACTTTTTGAAAAATAATGGTTTACACGGCCATTCACCATTATGTTGTGCCCCAAAAATCATCTCCATAGGATGATCCTACCCTTCTTATCTATGTAGGGACCACAAATTATGGAACATGTACAGATTGGAGGGTTAGGATCATCCTATGGAGATGATTTTTGGGGGCACAACATATTTACGTTGTGGCTCTACAAATGAACGGTTTGGATCATCCTATGAAGTGGGCCGTACAGTACTTTTTGAAAAATAATGGTTTATACGACCATTCACCATTATGTTGTGCCCCAAAAATCATCTCCATAGGATGATCCTACCCTTCTTATCTATGTAGGGACCACAAATTATGGAACATGTACAGATTGGACGGTTAGGATCAACTTACGGAGATGATTTTTGGGGGCACAACATATTTACGTTGTGGCTATACATATGAACGGTTTGGATCATCCTATGATGTGGGCTGTATAGTACTTTTTGAAAAATAATGGTTTATACGGCCATTCATCATATAAGAGCACATTGACAAATTTTCCAGGATGTATCTTTTGAGGTGAAACCGGCATAAAACAAAATTTATTAGGGGTGCAACTCAGCTCCAGTTGCATTGGGTCGAGGCTAAACATAGCCCAACCAGAGATAGCATTCACTCATCACTCAACCCTAACCCGACCTGACCAGAGCCTCGGGGCAAGGATGGTCAACCCTAGCGCAACCCGCCTCTAAATCTCTCAACCAAAACCCTACCTGTCAAACCTGTTTTTTTTTTCCAGATCGCGTGGGGTCGAGTCGGCTTGGGTTCAGGTTCACTCAGGGACAGACAGAAAAAAACATAACCCTAAGAAAATTACAATAAAATTAGAAGAAGGAGGCAGGTTGCCAAGGCTTCAGTCCTAACCTAACCCAATCCAATCAGAGGAAATGCCAGCTCAACCCAAGCCAAAAATCGGGTTGAGCCCGCGCCTAATTGCACCCTAAAATTTAGTCCCTTTTTTAAGAGAAAAAATTGGTGTAAAATTTGTTTTGCTCTTATTTTACATAGAAAGAAATCGATTGAAAAAAAATCTTTAAAAAGTTTTTTTTTTTTTTTTGCTCGGTTTTAAACTGTAAAAATTACGTTATGCTATTCATATTTGCACTACCATGTTTTGATAATGACACAAAATCACCTTGGCTTTTATTATTTAACCAGCTATCAAAACTCAAAAGTTATTACAATTCCCAAAAGCTTGAGGTCGCAGGAGTTGGGCATGTAGCTCAATGGTTGAGGCTTTGTATCTCAACCTTGGGGTCGCAAGTTCCATCCCAGATTACCTACCAAAAGATTCCTAAAAAGCTCTCAGGAGCCAACTAAAAAGGAAAATACAAGTTGAGTTTGTGTCATTATCAAAACATGGTAGTGTAGATACCATTAGCCATCCGCTATATTTAATTCTTTTGATAAATTCAAATTTATTATAACAGATTATTGTGAAAATTAAAATCACAACCTAATCTAACAAACACTTGACCAAAATAATCTTAAGGGAGGGCATGTTTGGCCACCATGCAATATCATTTGGCCCAACTGTGAGAGAGGGTTTGAGGAGGCAGGGCGATAGACTTGAAAGGGTATGAGTGGAGAGAGCATGAAGAGTTCTTGAGAAATCCCTAAAATAGTACAAAATAAATACACCACTTCAAATTGGTTTTTGTTCCTGTAAACATAAATTTTAAAAATAGTTTCTTCATAAAAAAAATTCAAAAAGTCAATCAACATAATTTCTTGTGTTTTCAGTTCCTTATTTATGGACTTTTTATACTCATCCTCACTCCAAGCTTCTCAATTTCTGGGATTGAGCCTCTAGCTCAATGGTCAAGGCTTTATTATTCAGCCTAGAGGTCAGAGATTTAATCCCAACTTACCTCCCTTAAAAAAGCTTCTCAAGTTCCTCCACCCATTTCTCACAACTGGCCCTACAAATATTTCATAGAATATTTTTTTCATGAGCAATGACAGAATGAAGGGCACCCTTGCAAAATCCTTCTAGGACACTCCTATTGGTTAATTTCTCCAAATGCTACAAAGTGTGGCACCGAAAAAAGTGGATGTCGCCTAAAAAAGTGGAAACCGTGTTGAAAAAGTGAAAACCGTGTTGAATTTGCAGAAATCAACCAATAGGGGCACCATTGAAGCTGATTTGTGCAAGGGCGCCCTTCATCCCATCATTCCTCTTTTTTCATACCGGGGTTACCAAGACCTTTCCGGGAGTTACCACGCCCCGGCTCTGATACCATTTGTTAGGGAACTAAACCGGGTAAAACTCACCCCTAAAAGCTAGCCATTAGAGGGAGGGTGCCTATTCCCTTATAACCCAGCCCCATCCCCATCACTTTTTCGATGTGGGACTATTTGCTTTTGCATGAAACTCCAACATTTCCTAACATGCCCACAGTGAAGGGTGTATAATAATTTTATGATAAGATGGGGGCTCTTGAAGAAAATAGAGATGGCAAAAATTACAAGACTTTGGGAAGGTTGCAAAGTTCTTTATATGTAGTTGTTGTCATATTCTCTTGCTTTTGACTTTGGGGAAGGTCGCAAACCTCCTGTGAAAGGAGTTATTCTATGGTGCTTGAGCATACTTTTCCCTTCAAAATAAATTGGTGAGCAGGGTTAGAAGTATTTTTGTTGTGACATATTACTAGTTAGATTGTCATTTAGTAGATCCAATTTGTAGTGGTTAATTACAAGACAGTTAAACCCTAATTAGGTTTTTATATGATGGGTTGGATTACCTACATATGTATAATCTAGGGCGCAACTTCAGTCGATTTTTTGGTATCCGGGTTGAACTTTTACCATAGAATCGAGTCGGGTTCGGGTTGATTCCAATTTATTTTTTAGCAAAAACGCATACAGACCCTACTCAAATTACAGCCCTAAAAGAATCTTAGGGTTTCGACCAAATTATATTCCATCAACTCTATTGCTAAGGAGACAAATAGAAATGGTTTGGATCATTAAGCAACTACGCCCCAACTGCACTTTTTTCTGCTCATATTTTTCCATCTATCATATAAGAACACATGTAATAATATTATATGAGAATATTACAGTCGGGGATCTCATAATTAATGTTCCATAAATTTATAATCTCTTATATCCTATGCTCAAACCAAGTACAAATAGTGTTCCGATGTTGCTAATTTATAATACTTAATAATAATAAAATGTAGTGATATAAGATATAAGATAGTACATTCTTAGAAAATGTTGTTCAAAGTACATAAATTGTCGATAGGCACAATATATGATATAACGACCTTATGACTAGGGTTTGAACTCGTAGAAGTAGTTTGAATTTCGATCATCATTTTCGTATATCCAAACTGAGTTGAGCATAGATGATCTCCTTTATGAGTCAAGCCTTCGCCATTGTCACATGCACAAGCATTAAGGCGAAGGCAAAATAATCATAACTCTCCTTATTTGTAGAGAATTTCAGATTATGAAGAAAACAACGATTAAATCCATCCATCTCTTGGTCCAGATTTCTCGAAACACGGATAAAATGCCTTTGTTAGGAACAATCAAAAGGAAATATTCTTGTATAAGTAATCAGAAGGGGAATCCTTACCAAAAAAGAAAAGAAAAAAGAGGCAGAGCTGATAGACTTATTTTCTAATACTTAATATTCTTTAACATTTTATGTAAAATGATGCCTTCATGAATCAAAAATGTAAGAGCTCATAATGTATATGGTTTTGCAACAACAAGATGTAACATAAAAAAGGGACTACTATCCGCACTGCTCACTTTGTTTTAAACTTCCTTATTATGGTATGTTGATAACATCTTGACTCCTGAGTATTTTAACAGCCGCGAAAAGCTAATTTAAAAAGTAAAACAAAGTGAGCACTGCCATTACCACAATATGGTGGTGCGGATATCAGTCCCCTAAAAGAAACTTTGTTTATATTTTGCAGGAATTATGAAAAATTATTTTTATCTTGCATGAAACGTGCGGCTAATTATAATACACAAATAAAAAATACCAGTTTAGGGTTAATGTTTAGGAGAGTAAACAATAGGAGATAGGAAATTCCCAACTGGGTTATGCAACATTTTTTCCCCATTTATTCTTCTTTTTTTTTTGTCCCATCTCTTCTTCCTCCTTTAATCTGTTTTTTTCTCTTAAATTTATGTTACACAGCCTTAAAACCTCTCAAGGACCCTGTTCATTCTCCACACACGCAGAAGTGATGGTTCTAGCAGGAACCTGAAGTGCTTAAACAGGGAGATCTCACCAACAATGAGCAATGGAGATTTAATGGAGATTTAGGACCACACGCAAACTGTATCCACTATGTTCTCAGCAGGGAAAAGTAAACACATCAATATATGTGATTTGGCTGTTTCAAATTGTTCTTGCCTTTGGACCCATTAGATTACGTCGGAACTGCAACTAGCATTTCTCTAATAAAAAGAACAGCCACCTAAACTATGCTGAATGGTTTGTTTAAATCTATCAAGCAGAGAAATTTTGTGAATTTCTCATCCAAATCAAAGAGGAAGAATACTACAATAAATGAAACATGTTAACTTACCAACCTCTCCAAAAGCTTAAGCTATTGGAGAAAGGCGTTATTTATCTTTTATACTTTCACTCCCCCGCACGTGTGGCCCACTTGGCAAACATGTGGCACATGTGGTCCCACTTCGGGCCGACCATTGCATGTGGAATTTTGCTATCCGGGAGGTTTGAATTCGAGACCTTTGGCTTTGATACCATGTTAACTTACCAAATTCTCCAAAAGCTTAAGCGAGAAAGGCATTATTTATCTTTTATACTTTAACAAAACTAATCAGACTTCCAAGAGATTATGAATGCAACAATTCACCCTGCTAATTAACAGTATAAATCAAAGGGAATAAAAATAGAACAGGAAGAGTATACATTAATGGACATTCAGAGGTCCTATCTGTTAGAAAAGTAGACAGCATAAGAATTAAGTCATTATCGGTATTTCAATAATCTGACTGAAAGTATGTATGCACACAACCTTGGAGTTGGTGGGAAGGTACCGGATCAACCTTTGGAATGTAAAAGGTTTGATCTTCACCCGTAAGATCGGTTTAATGAAGGCTCAAGGAGGGGATATACTTGAGAGAGTGTAAGCAGGCCTGGATTGAGCCAAACCACTAGTAAACCCGGTGCACTCTTCTATCTCTTCCTTCTATGCATGCACATGGTTGATTCAGTTCTTAAGTTTAATTGTTCATGCTTAAATTTGTGTAATTAATTTTAAAAGAACAAAATTTTTTAAAGGCCACCACCCCTCCCCCCACCACCACCAAAAAAAAAACAAGTTTGCTTCCATCTAGCAGTGGTCAGACGAGAAAGATCAAGTATGGCGCACTCTCGCAGCATTGGTCTATGAACATGTGATACTTAAGACATCTAGTCTCACTTGTTGGGACCTTCCAACTCTTTCTGAGTTACATATACTTATTTTGCAACATGAGGGACTCTTGTCCACAACATGAGCAACCACCAAACCTTCTATGACTCCGACAGCTACTTTAAAGATATTCGAGTCTCTTTAGGCTGCTAGTTCCTCTCACTGTGGCCATGATCGTGGCCATCGATTGTTAGCAGCCTCCTAGTGACTACAAGCCTGGTTCTTGACATGGAAACTATGCTTAGTATGTGATAAAGGGAACAGAATTAAAGATCCTTACACCTATTAAAGTATGGTTGGGGCCATACAATATCCGACAGACAGGAGACGTGATCTTATGTTGGCCCTAAATGAGGTATGTCACATGACCTAATGAAGAATATTAACAAGCAGTGAAGACAATGATGAGGTATGTCAGGATACTCTAAATCACAAACTGTTTTATGGAGTTAGTGATAATACAACGATAAAGGTAGAAGGATATTTAGATGTGGATTGGTTCATTGCCAAAGCCTGAATGTGTTCTGATAAATAACTTCCTAATCTAATGAAGTAGTAAGAAGAAACAACAAATTGTTGAAGATCCATTGCCAAAGTCCATTACCATGCTATGGTAACTACTACTGCTGAACTTACTAGTATTTGTCATGTAGGTTGGGAAAGAAAATAAGGAGAAGAAGAAGAGAAGTAGAAGAGAATTAGAAGTAAAGGGAAGAAATTTAGGGAAGAGGGAAGCACTAAATTAGTCTCAATTCAATTAATCATCCAAAGTTAACTAAAAGAGTTGTAGCTTAGCCTATATATAGGCTTTTAACAACCCTAAAAGAAAGAAACCTGCGAAATTAAGAATCCCTAAAAGACTAAACTACCCTAAAAGCAATAAATACTAAAACAACCCTACTAATGTCAAATAATCTCAAAAATATCCCTAAAACAATAAAAATATCTCAACGGGGCTCCTCGAGGGCGGCTCCGCCGAGAATAAACTCGCAAGGGACGTCGATCTTCATCATTTCCCCCTGCTGAAAAGAACTCTCCGTCAGAGAGTGAAGAGTGTGGTATTGCTCCAAGATGTCGAGGTCCAATCGGCGAAGCTCCTCCTCTGTAAGCCAAGTAGCGTCAGAATCTGGTCGACGACGCCACTTCACAAGATAGAGCTGAAAACCACCATGGCGTGATGAAACGATCTCATCAGCAAGTATAGCATCAATCTAGTAGGCTGAAAGTGGTGGAACTGGTGGACCCACTAGAACTTAGGCTGGAACATAAGAGCTGGTAGTACGACCTGTAGAAACATCTGTCGGCATAGTAGGAGGCTCGAAGGTACCTCGATAAGTGATAAGATCTTCAATATTGAATACGTGAGTAATATTCATATCAGCAGGTAAGTCTATTAAATATGCATTAGGGCCATACTTACGGAGGATACGAAAAGGTCCAATGGCTCGAGCATGCAATTTTTTGAAAGAATGACGAGGGTAACGCTCAGGACGAACACGAACCATTACATAGTCACCTTCATTAAATTCAACGTTCCTACGATGTACAGCAACGACTAGTTTGTAGTCAACATTACTTGTAGCAATCCTACGGCGTATATCAGCATGTAAGTCACGGATGTGCTGGGCAAAAGATTCGGCTGAGGCATCAGAAGGTAATGGTATAAGATCAACAGGCTGACGAGGGTTGACACCATGAACACTCTCAAAGAGGCTCTTTCCAGTGGTCCTATTAACGGAACTATTGTACGCGAACTCGGCAATCGGTAACAAAAGATCCCATGTGCCTGGACGGTCTCTTAACATACATCGCAACAAGTCACCCAAACTACGATTAACGACCTCGGTCTGATTACTCTGACCATCAGTCTGTGGATGAAATGCTGATGAAAACTTCAATTAGGTTCCAAAGAGTTTCCAAAGTCTCCTCTAAAAATAGCTAACGAAACTTGACAACTCTGTCAGACACAATGGAAATAGATAGCTCGTGAAGTTTGCCGACCTCTTTAACGAATAGCTTAGCAACCTGAACGGCGTCAGCTGTCTTGCTACACGGAATAAAGTGAGCCATCCGTGAGGGAAAACAAAAACAATTAATCCCTCTTTTTCCTTTAGACAACATTACTTGTAGCAATCCTACGGCGTATATCAGCATGTAAGTCACGGATGTGCTGGGCAAAAGATTCGGCTGAGGCATCAGGGGGTAATGGTATAAGATCAACAGGCTGACGAGGGTTGACGCCATGAACACTCTCAAAGAGGCTCTTTCCAGTGGTCCTATTAACAGAACTATTGTACGCGAACTCGACAATCGGTAACAAAAGATCCCATGTGCATGGACGGTCTCCTAACATACATCGCAACAAGTCACCCAAACTACGATTAACAACCTCAGTCTGACGACTCTGACCATCAGTCTGTGGATGAAATGCTGATGAAAACTTCAATTAGGTTCCAAAGAGTTTCCAAAGTCCCCTCTAAAAATAGCTAACGAACTTGACATCTCTATCAGACACAATGGAAATAGATAGCCCGTGAAGTTTGACGACCTCTTTAACGAACAGCTTAGCAACCTGAACGGCGTCAGCTGTCTTGCTACACGGAATAAAGTGAGCCATCCGTGAGGGTAAGCAAAAACAATTAATCCCTCTTTTTCCTTTAGGCACCACCCCCTCCCCCCCCCCCCCCCCCCCCCCCCCCCCCGCGCCCATATTAATAATACCATATTTCACCCCCTCTTTATACCTTTCGGCACCTACACCAAAAAAATAGTCAGAGAAAATAAAAAAAATCAGAAAAAAAGAGAAATAGACTTTTCTTTTCTCTCTAGCCTCTCATCTCTCCAACTATTTTCTCACTCTTCATTTGGTCTACTTCTGCTCACAAATTGATTTCTCCATCAACACGAAGTTGTTCGTGACAACTTTTAGCGTATATCCAGCCTACTTTCAGTAGCCACCAGTGAGTGCAAGCACCAAAACGACCAACTTTGGGTGTCCGTCCATTTTGGTCCGACCACTGATCTGAACCATCCGGGAGTCCGTTCTCAGATCTGTGAAAAACATTGTGTCCTTTTGACATGAAAGACAGATCGGACGGTTTTTTTTTTTTTTTACACTGACCCCAATGGCTCCACCATATGTTCCATATTTTGACGGGTACGACGATCAATATTTCGAAGGCCGCATCCACTATAGTTAATATGAGGATGCATGTCTGCGGTGGATCTATGCTCTAGATGCATACCATGCCCAGAGGTTATGGATACGTCGAGTCACGGACCGTCGTCATGGAGGCATGCCTCTATTCCGTCGATGCGAGGAGGTCCATGATGAGTTTATGGGTATTTATGCAATAATGGCATATCGGTATGAAAAACAATTGATGCCTGAAGAAGCTACTCGACGAGAAGAAGCTGCTCGTCGTGAACGAAAAGCCGTAGTCCGACGTGCACGGGAAGCAAAAATTGATGTAGAAAGAGTGTTGCATGCATGAGGAGTTTGCCACCACTATTGCGGAGCCGCATGATGATGATCCAGCTGGCATTGTGGATGAGATCATTATAGTTGAGTCCTTGGTTACGTCAGATACTGAGTCCATGATGGCAGATACTAAGTCAGAGATGTCCGATATAGAACCAGAGAGTTTGGCGACTGCTGAGGCTGAAGTCGACGAGCATGACGATTCTGAGATTTCCCCTGCACCAATTGCCGAGCATCCAGAGAGACAGCTTCACACTTTTGACGCAGATATTATGGCAGGCCCACGTGAGGCTACTCCACCGACTGAGTTGACCGAGCATCATCCTGAGTCAACGCCGAGTGACTTGACTTTTGAGCCATTACCTGAGACGGATGATCGGATATATTACGGAGGATTGCCCTATCTTTGAGATGATTGAGCATATTGTCGAGCTTTGTGTTAGCACAGAGAAGCATCATGGCAGTATTGAGTCTCCTGTAGATATTCCGACAGAGGATTTTAGCACATTGGTCGACAGCAGTGAGCCAAATACACCAGATGATTATTGATGATTCCCTTGAGCCTGATGAGATACCGGCGGGTGTTGATCTTTTGGAGGATGGTCATGGATTGATACATCCTGTAGCTCTCATGCCATTCCAAGAGGAGTACGTTGCCATTTTCCCAGCTTCATTGATTCCTAGGAGAGTTTCGCATATTTATGATTCTACATGGGCGATTTCTTCCCTATCGCTCGGCCAGCATTTCGGATCACTTTCACAGTTATCATGAGTCTTAGACATCAGGAGTGCCTCCTACGGATTACATCTACTACTACTTGAGTGAATTGTTTACGTATTTGATCCAGGCGGACGAGAGCTCGAGGGCGAGTTCTTTTCAAGCGGGGGAGAATGATGCAGATTGTAGGCCCAATAAGAGGAATATTTGCCCATTAGGACTTTTAGGATTCTTATTTCCAAGTTGTTTAGTTTCTAGGATTTATATTTCCATATTTTAGTTTTAGGGACTTTATTTTCCATGAATTTTATTTCAGTTGCCTATATATAGGCCTCATTGTATTAGGAATCATAACTTTGATGATTATTGAATTGATTGGCTTCTCCCCTCTACAGGTTTCTTCTCCTTCCTCTATTCCTCTTCTCTTCTCCCCTAATTTCTTTTTCTATTCTTTCCCTATTCTTCTTCTGTTCTCTTCTTCCCCCACTCTTCTTCTATTCTTCTCCTTCTATTCTCTTCTTCTTCTCCTTTTTCCCCTTTCTTCTATTTCTCTTCCCGGGCCTACATCAATTTGTCTTCTATAATGGGAGCTTCGCACCAATTCATGTCGTCACATACTCTATTGTGATAATCAAAGTGCAACCATGCTATCTCAAAATCTAGTGATCCATTCAATGACCAAAGAAAGAGAAATTGATTATTACTTCATTCAGGAAAAAGGTAGAAAATGGTGAGATAGTTCCTAGACAAATGCCGAGCCATAACCCTACGGGTGTGGCTCTTTGGCTTAAAGTCATGGGTATGCTCCCCAATGACGAGAGTTCAAATCCTCCCGGGCTTACCCGATGAGCGCGGTTCACGGGTGATTGTGTGCATTCGTAGGGAATAGTCCCGCCCTAAAAATTGGGGTGGGGATACCCTATGTCATAAAAAAATACCGAGCCATGATCAATTTGCACAAATATTAACAACATGCCTTACAGCGGATTAGTATGAACATCTTGCTGACAAACTGATAGTTGCATGTGTAAAGTAGATAGTTATATGTATAAAGTATTCAGTCGTTATTTTTAAATTACTATCACCAATTTGAATAACCTAATTGCAAAAATCCTTATGAGGGTAGAGCTTCTTGTCTCAACAGCCGATGTTTAAGGGTTAGCAGCATTGAGGTCATCAGTTCAGCCTCAACAATCCTAGTAAAACAGCAAAAGGAGAAAAAAAAGTATGAAAAAGAACTTAAAACACCCATAATTATTAAATCAAAACCTTCCAGAGTAGAGAACAGATAGTGATTTAGATATGTATAAAATTGACTGTCTCTAATTATATATCAGCATTAAACACAGACCGTTAAGTTCCTTGAATTTTACATGTTTGCTAGAAAACATATTCTCAATAACTCACTAACAGATCTTGGTTGTTGTCCTACATTCTAGTTTCAATTTTTTATAATTCGTTGCATCATCTAGCTCATCCTAGACCTAGATCACATTGAAGTTTTCTCATCCTGACAAGATAATCAAAATTTACTAGCAATCCAATTAAGCTGATTGGTAATCAAAGTTTAGGTCTCCTTTGGCCTGCAACACTCAAAACCAAAGACTGTAATAACGACTGTAAAATGTGGATTTGCTTGCTATCATTAATTTAGACAATTAGAGAAAAGAAAAGCACCTCACTCTTTTGAGTCGGGTTCTTTTGCTTCTGTGTGCCGTGTCATGTATTCCTCCTCAATTGTTTCCTTGAGGATGAAAAGCCTTTGGATAACCATTGGTTCAGTCATTTGCTTGGCTTCCCTCAAGTCCGTTGCATCTTTGTTCAGATGGTACGCATCGAGCATGATCTTAATCCATTTATGCAGTTCCTTAGGTGTACTGTCCCAAAACAGAAAAATACGATGTAAAGTCCAATTATAAGTGATATAGAAAACTACTGATATTGGCACTACCATGTTCTGATAGTTGCACTAACTCACCTTGTCTCTTAGTATTTAACCAGATGCCAAAGGTTGTCACAACTTCCCAAAAAAGCTCTTAGAATCAAATTAAGGAAGGACAAGGTGAGTTAGTGCAATTATCACAACATGATAGTGCCAATATCAGTAGCTTATAGAAAAGATGAAAATCCCTTGAATTAAATGAAACAAACAAAAAATAAGCACAACAGATGTTATGCCGCATGTATAATTCTCAAAACACGAGTAGCATTCCTCTGGACGGGAATGTTAAGGGCAATATCATCTTCTTCTATGTATGGGCATTTTGAAAAATTGGAAACCAGAGGCCTAACATCTAAGTCACAAATATCGTTCTCGGGAATTTATTGGCAAGGGAAAATCTCGGGATATATTAATTTTTTTATTTTTGGGGTTTATATGAGAAATAAAATGCATCAAAGACGAGAATCAAAGATTGTTAGTAAAAGAAAACGAGGTTAAAGAGAGGTGGAGAAGTTACTTCGATAAGGTGTTTAATGGAGAACCTATAGCGAATTTGGGAGAACTTGATAACGATTTTGATGACACAAATCGGAGGTTTGTTCGTAGAATCCGAACATCAGAGGTAAGAGTAGCTGTGAAAATATGAAATTAGGTAAGGCTAGGCGGCCTGACGATATTCCTGTTTAGACTTGGAGATGCTTGGGTGATGTGGGTTAGGTTTGGTTAACTAGATTATTTAACAATATTTTGAAGACTAAGAAGATGCTTGATGAGTGGAGGAAGAGTACATTAGTACCTATTTATAAGAATAAAGGGGACATTCAGAGTTGCACCAATTACCGGGTAATTAAGCTAATGAATCACACCATGAAGCTTTGGGAGAGGGTAATTGAGCATAGGCTAAGGAAATAAGGTGTGAGAGAATCAGTTTGGCTTCATGCCCTGAAGATCAACTATGGAAGCTATCTTCTTGATTAGGCGGTTAATGGAGAGATTTAGAGAAAATAAAAAGGACCTTCATATGGTTTTCATTGATTAGGAGAAAGCGAATGATGGGGTTCCCAAGAGTGTTATGTGGTGGGTCCTTGAACGAAAAAAAATGCCTACTAAATATGTTGATGTGATTAAGGATATGTACGATGGAGCAGTAACTAGTGTCAAAACCACGGATGGCACATCTAGTGAGTTTCCAATTACAATAGGACTGCACCAAGGATCAGCTCTAAGCCCTTATCTTTTTACGCTAGTTATGGATGAGCATACGGAGGGCATCCAGGATGAGGTGCCGTGGTGTATGTTATTTGCAGATGACATAGTGATGCAGATAATAGAGTAAATGATAACTTAGAGTTATGGAGAACTACTTTGGAATCCAAAGGTTTTAGACTAGTAGGACTAAGATAGAATATATGGAATGCAACTTTAGTAATGTAAGGAGGCAGGACGAGGATGTAGTAAATATGACTGGACCAGAGGTACGCAAGAGGGATATCTTTCGCTATCTTGGTTTTATTCTACATAAGGAATGAGAGATTGAAGAGCATGCAAACCATAGAATAAGAGCAGGTTGGTTGAAGTGGAAGCTTGCCTCAGGAGTTCTGTGCGACCGTAAAATCACTACCAAGTTGAAGGTAAAGTTTTATAAGACAGCTGTGAGGGCAGCCATGCTGTCCGGCTCAGAATGTTGGGCCACCAAGAAGCAGCATGTGCATAAGATGAGTGTAGCGGAGATGCGAATGCTTAGATAGATGTGTGGCCACACAAGGTTAGATATAATTAAAAACGAAGACATTCATAAAAAGGTGGGGGTGGCACCAATTGAGGAGAAGATGAGAGAGCACCGCTTAAGATGGTGTGGGCATATCCAACGCAAACCTTGGATGCTCTGGTGAGAAGAGGCGGCTCGTGCCAATTGATGGAGTAAAAAAAGGTAGGGGCAGACCGAAAACAACTTGGGTAGAAACGGTGAGGAAAGGCTTGATAACTAGGAACATAACAAAGAACATGACCTAGGATAGGATAGAATGGAAGAAAATGATCCACGTAGAAGAACCCAACTAGAACCGGGATTAGAGCGTGGTATATTCCTTTCACCTTCTTCATGAAAGTTTTCTAAAGGATTCATTTAGCCGACCCCAACTAGTTTGGGACAAAGGCTTTGTTGAGTTGAGTTGAGTTGAGGGGTTTATATGAGAAAAAATAATAAATATATTTATTTAAAATATATAATTAAAGAAAAATATCAATTAAAAAATATTGTATTTAAGAATAAAAGCAGGTTGGTTGAAGTGGAAGCATAATTCACGAGTTCTGTGCGACCGTAAAATCACTACCAAGTTGAAGGGAAAGTTTTATAAGACAGCTGTGAGGCCAGCCATGCTATACGGCTCAGAATGTTTGGCTACCAAGAAGCAACATGTGCACAAGATGAGTGTAGCGGAGATGCGAATGCTTAGATGGATGTGCGGCCACACAAGGTTAGATCGAATTAAAAATGATGACATATGTAAAAAAGGTAGGAGTGGCACCAATTGAGGAGAAGATGAGAGAGCACCGCTAAAGATGGTTTGGGCAAATCCAACGCAGACCTTTGGATGCTCCGATGAGAAGAGGTGACTCGTGCCAAGTAGATGGACTAAAAAGAGGTAGGGGCAGACCGAAAACAACTTGGGTAGAAACAGTGAGGAAAGACTTGATGGCTAGGAACATACCGAGAACATGACATTGGATAGGAGAGAATGGAAGAAAATGATCTATGTAGACGAACCCAACTAGTGTCAAGATTAAACTTAGATAATTTGAGCTGGGTAGATTCTTTCACTTTCTTCACGAAAATTTTCTAAAGAATTCATTAGCTGACCCCAACTAGTTTGGGATAAAGGCTTAGTTGAGTTGAGTTGAGTTGAGTTGAGTTGAGTTGAGTATCACTTAAAAAATATTGTAAAAAGATAGCGATATTATCGTGATATTTCACGGTAAATGATAAAAATCACAATATAATTTTATGTTTTAAAATCTTGGGATTCTATCGTTTTATCAAAATGTCGCTATATAATCGCTATATTTTGAAAATATCGAAGATATTTGTGCCAGCCTAACATTAAGCTAATGATGCTCTTCCAGAACAAGTTGTCTTACGTGTACAGAATATCAACGTCCTTGGCTTCATGTTCATCTCCTGGAGAGAAAGCCGTAGCCAATGCTGAAAACCGCTCTTCAGGATCTGTTATGTTCAGGAGATACTTGAGCAGCTTTATCTCTTTAGGCGCAATGCTCCTAAGGCTTTTCTTTGTAGCTTTATATATTTGATACATTATGTCTTTCACCTGCAAAAGTTTGCGCGTTAACATTTAACAAATAGCAGTCACATGCCTCATAGATAAGTAACAAGTAAAGAAGCCTATACATTTGACTAATGGAGAATTTTAGTAATTTGATAGAAAACGGAGAAACCATCAGACGGAGAGATGGATGATCTGAAATCTTCCTTTGTAAGTGCATACCAGCAAATTCGTAAACTTGTAGCCCCCTACGAAGGCAACATATACACAGCAATGCATATAACAAACTAGCTGAACAGGTCTATGAGATGGTGGAGTACTATTGCAACATCAGAAATCCTTGTTTGGCTAGTAACACAGAGATGTAGCCTACATGATACTTTGGCCAAACCTTAGAATTTTTAATTTCATGAGAAGTCATGCTTTTGACAGCAGCAGGTTGTGTTTGAGGCGTTGACCTTGGAACCGATGGAATGCAAGGATTGCACAGTATGTTAAACAGTGATTGATCACAGCATAGTTGCCGGATACACGAGGGTGGGAAATACTTTTCCCCGGAAACATTTTCGAAAAACATTTCCGAAACATGACAACTTTTAAGGAATCATTTCCGAAATGTTATACATGTGGGAAACAATTGAGAAACTTATGTGAAGCATGTGTAAAACACATGAGAAATGTATAGAAAACACGAGGAAAACGTATGTTAAACACATAGGAAATGCATGTAAAACGTGTGAGAAACCTTTTCAAGAAATCACACACAAAATAATTTTGGAAAGCATGATAAAAAGGAAAAAAATATTATAAATAGTCCTTAAAAATAGAAATAAGTAAAAAAAATTGTTAAAATAAAATATGTAAAGAGCACACGTAAATCATATATGTATGCCTCTAATTTAAATAAAAATTATGAAAAACTTACAAATGCATGTATTTATGCGCAAAAGCTCGTAAAATTTTGAAACTAACAAATTCTAAATTTACGATCACACAAAAACTTGTGAAAATACAAATTTAAATAAAAAATTATGATGATATGATAAAAATAACTAAAATAAAAATAAAAACATATCAGGTGCATTTCTCACATATTTCTCTCTTGTTTCCCTTGTGTTTCTATGTGATTCCCTTGTCGTTTCCCTATCGTTTCTGTAACATTTCCAATGTGTTTCCTAAGCCGATTCTCAATGTTTCTCATACAAGTTTCTATTGCTTTCCCAATTTCGTTTCCCCTCTATTTTTCTCCATGTTTCCCACTTCTTATTCACGTTTTGCTTCTTGCATCGTTTCAAACCTGGTAATTATGGGTCACATTAAGGAATTGGGGTTAGAGATATTTAAGTAAATTTTGTGAACAATTTGAGATCTGGATTTGAGAATCAAAATGGACTATGTACATGATTGAGTGCAAATCAGTTAAATTGGTAATTGAGATATAAAATCATGGAGAAGGGGCATCTACCATAATCACATTACTGCTTGAATGAGGATATGAACATTGTGAAAATGAACGGTGTTTTTTTCTACTATTGGGAGAGCAGTCTGTTTTGGTTGTAGACTAGGGGTTGAGTAAACTTTGCAGTCTCAGTCTCTTGTAACTCCTTTTACCTCTGTACAATAGGGTTATCTGCTAATGGAGACACGGAACTAGAGGGGTTTTTTACGCAGGGAAGCTTTCTAAATGTCGAGTATCAAATGAAGGATTGAATGGGAGAAAAGGGAAAAAGGTTTATGATTTTAAAGGAAGAAAGGGCTGTTGAAAGGGTAGAAAAGGCAGTTAAAACTTAAAACTAATAGAGATCTTTGATGTAGGGAAGGTGGTTGTGTAGGGAATGATAAGAGGAGTTAATGGAGGTTAATTAGGTACAAATATGAATTCTTGGTTTTTTTTAAAGGAGGTGGAAGAATGGTAGTTGTTTGGGATGTTAAAGATGAAAAGATGAAAGGGGATCATGGAGTTTCAAGATCCAAGGAGATTTTGGTTTGGCCTAAACAAGAAAGGGTTTCTGGGATGTTTAAAGAAAGAAGGTGGTTCAATCAGGTTGTAGAAAGATTTTAAAAGGTATAAGCGTGGGTAGAACGCACGAAAGAAAAGGAAGGAGGTTGAAAAGGGCAGTTGAAACTAATTGAGATCTTTGCTGAAGGGAAGGCGGTTGTGTCGGGAATGATAAGGGGAGTTAATGGAGGTTAATTAGGTATAAAGATGGGTTCTCGGTTGGTTTTAAGGGAGGTGGGAGGACAGTAGTTCTTTGGGATGTAAAAGATGAAAAGATGGAAGGAATCCTTGGAGTTTCAAGAACCAAGAACCGGATGGATTACTGTGTGCTCGTTGTTGAGTCATTGGTGCTACGGTCGGAGAGCTTATGATAGGTCGACGAGGTGTGGTCGAAATTGATGATGTAGTGCCCGACTGGGTCGTGATGGGGCAGGAGTTGTCATGTGAGATCCCATGTTGCTACTCCCATAGGGAATAGGTCGTGGACCACCTCTCTGTTGTTTATCTTCAACTCATATGGCCTTTGCTTGAAGATCCTAAACACCAAAGAAGGCTTGGATCTGAAGACTTCTTGAATAGACGGTTTATGCTTGGTAAGGTAATGTGAAACGAGTTGCTCGAGAGATTCTTGCATTCGTTCCCAGCAACCAACTTGTGAAACTCCTCATTTTTAATGGTATAAATGCAGCAGTTTTTTCTTTCATCTGTCAAGACCATCAACACTTTCAGGCCTCTCTCGACTCAAGATCAACTTGATCTTGAAGTGAATGCCTTTCTATTGGCTTTTCTGTCCTACTCCCCTTCAAAAGCGAGGTGGTACAATTAGGGGCTACATCAAATCTAGCATGAAACAGAGAAGAAATCAAAAGGAAAGATACATGCTGGTCAATGTATCGTCATTTTAAAGAGAACAATCTCTAAAATCTTCAATTTCATAATAAGTATCAATAGAATAGTCAAAATCCCTCAAAAATTAATAACTGTATAGATATTTATTTTCTTAACTTATCATTCAAAAAAAAATTATTTTCTTAACCACCTTAAACCAACATTTTAGTCTCCACACACGATTAGTTTCCAAACCTAGAGCAATATTTATATCTCTAAGTTTTTCTGCATCAATTTGAAGGACTCCATTTCTAACTAAATCTACTCTTGCCCAACGCGAGAAATGTTGCCCTCAAGTTCTTTTAGATGCACATGTTGAACAATCCCGCATGAGCATATTCAACTTTTGGTGGAATATATTGCGAAAACCCCTTCCAATGGATTAAATATTTTGAAGAGGAAATCTTGCTGGTTTTCACAACTTTCACAATTCTTTGTTCATAAACTTTCCTATTTACTGACATCACCTCCTTGCATAAAGTTTGAAGGACAACAGACAAATAAGAATACAAATTATCAAATTCTTCAATAACTCCATGACATCCAATGAACACAAACTTGTAAGATATCTTTAATGAGTCAACATCTTCATCAATTTATTCATCATCAATGGGCTTTTTGGAATTTTCTAAGAAGTTCTTTTCATTAGAGTGTTCATCAAAATTTGGACCTTAATCAATTTCTGGGTTCTTGCGCAGGAAAATCATCACGGTTTTAAAGTGCTCGTCAAAATTTGACCACCCATCAATTTCTGGTTCTTGTGCAGGATAATCATCATAGATTGAGTCATACTCTACAATTCCTCATCATCATAATCCCTGGCCCTTGCCATGATGTATGAATTGAAACTCGTTTCTACTGCAATCCTCGACCTAGAATGCCTAAGCATAAAGCTTTTTATCAGCTCATCATGAGAAGCATGGTGTAGAAGTGATTCTTTGGTCTATAAATTTCACATCATAGTAAAAAAATTCCCAAATTCCTCATCTGATAATAAGTTCCTCTAATTGAACCTACCTTGTAACCCCAATCCTTCATTATTATGTAATCCTAGCGCCCAATAATTGTTCCATAACCCTTTCCTAAATAACTAAGGAAATAAAATTGGAAAATAAAATAACTAAAATCCTAGTATTTTTCAAATTTCCACCACTAATTCCGTCGTTGAACTTTAAGCTACCTCAGAACTAGTTCAAAAAAGTAAAGATAGCATCCCGTATGGTTATGGGGCCCATACACTTTGAACTAAGCATCATTCATTGTACTTTTGGGGTGGAAGTCCCTCCAGATGATCGAATAGAGTCTAAGCTCCTTTTTAATCTTTGCATCCCCTGTGCATGGAGAATTTTAGTTTTATTTTCTCGTGTCTATAAATTATTAATGAACAAAAAATATAAAGGAAAAATGATCTATTTGTGTGGAAAAGCATTTTGGTGTCCACAATTCATAAATATTCTCAATCCAGCTTATGTTCAATCAAGATAGAGCCTGCGTCGACTGAGTGTCGAGATTATCTCCCTTCAAGAAAGATACGCATTGCTAGATTTTTATTTTTCTCAGTTCAATAATCCTGATATCGTGGTTATGAATAGATTTACATTTCATCCTAATGCTAATTCAGCTACTGCATTATTGTAGGATCCACATACGAGGTAAGTACACTACAAAAACCAGTTATCCAGAGAAGAGTGGCAAACTAAAGCAAGCCTAAAATCCATAATTTTCTGGGTGTGAACATACATGTGATCATGGTTTTAAATTTCGGCCAAAATCCGAAATTTTGGACCGAAATGCCGGATTTCAGCCGGGAGCGAAATTTAAAACTGAAACTGAAATGATAAGATTTACACCGAAATTTCCACCAAAACTGAAATTGCCAACGAAATTTTGTTTTCGGCAGAGGCCGAAACTGAAACCAGAACCGAAACCGAAACCGAAATTTCAAACCTTGCATGTGATTAACTATATAACCCAGAAACATCCTTATAATGTTGGACAGGGAGATGATGATTCTCATAAACAAAGACAAATTCAGAAGAGATGTAGGATAATTATTCATACCTCACTTCTCATTGTTGTGGACTCTTTTGCCGATGCCCAAGCTTTGTTTATCAATAGAATCAATGATGAATCTAGCTCCTTTGCTTTAGCCAGGCTTCTTATCTTCTCACATGCGGCATCTAGTGATGGAGAGTTCAAGATATCATCAAACTTTGATTGAGCAGTATCTAGCATCTCAACATTTTCCACTGTGTTATCATATGCACTCACTGCCGACAGACATTTAGCTCCAAGCCTAGCCATTGCTGCTCACACATGGAATGGTCCTATGAGCCATATCTGGAAAGAAAAGCTACACAATAATTGTACATATGCTCAAAAGTTTGAACAGAAATTTGAAAAACATAGGTTCCATAAGCATTAATAGCAGAGGAATCAGAGATTTTTTATTCACTTGGTCGAGTCAAAAGAGTTTTTGATGGATATAGTAGGTTAACAATGAAGTTGACGAGGGATAGTCAATGGTTAACTTGGAGAGTTTTTAAACAGCGTTATAGCCAGTTTAAATGCTCTTAAACTGCATATACTAATCATTTGATTACCGTCACGATCCTCCAGGCTATCATAAGTATCTGAAAGTACTGTAAGGTGACGAAAAAAGTCCTCAGTGAAGTCCTTTCGCCGCCTCGCTACAACTGCATTAATGTCTGTTGGACTCTCTTGAATCTCTTTCAGAAGTTCAGAGTGCCTCTCCATTTCATCATCAATCTGCAATTTCACTCTCAGCTGAAAGAACTGAATATAGAAATTCCAAAACAAATACAAGATATCTAATGGCGCATACTTTTAATTTTCAGCCGAAATCCAAAATTTTGGCCGAAATATTTCGGTTTACATTGGATCGGGTTTTTTAGAGGATTTCGGCGAAATTCCGTGAAAATTTAACCTAAATCTGAAATTTCGCTGAAATTTACAAGATTTCCAGCGAAATTTTAAGAATTCCACCGAAAAGACCGAAATTTCCACGAATTTTTTTTACTAAATTTTACATGATTTAGGCCGAAACTGAAAATTTTCGGGACCGAAACCGACATTTAAAACCTTGAATGGGAGAACCAATGAGAAGTATCTAACCATTAATTGCCAAAGATCCAGATATAAGACATGATCTCCTACTAAGGAAGTGCAAAATTTGGCAATGACATAAGAATGCCTTTAGATTATATAGATGTTGAAAACAAAAAAGTTGACAACTAAGGAACAAGCTTACCTTCTTAACCTTTCTCCTTAGTCTGATCAGTTTTTGTTTCATAACCTGATTGTTCTCAGTATCAGCGCGTTCTTGACAACGACTGTAGAAGTTCTCTTTGTATTTATTCCATTCATCCCTAAACACCAAGAGCTTCCTCCAGTCCTTTGTTTGAGGTTTCTCATTCATGAAGACCTCAATCATCTTATCACAGAATTGGGTCATGGTGTATCCTTCTGCAACTTCAAGCTCAGCTTGTTCTTCAACTTGGGCAGTGTTGATATTACTTGTTGAAAGATCTATTTTTTATTTTATTTTTTCGGATTCCCATCGATCGCATGAGAAACAATCAGGGGAAAAAATCAGGCATAAAACATACAAGAAAAAGAATAAAGAAAGGGAAATGTTATCAGCACAACTGTCTTAATGATTGCACAAACACAGCTTGTCTTTTCTTCTGTAATTGACCACTAAGAGCTTTTTGTGAACTGTAATAACCTTTGACAGCTCTTTAAATAATAAAAGAGAAGATGACTTAGTGCAATTATCAAAATATAGTTGTGCTGATATCATTCCCTAAAGAAAACTAAAGAGGATTAAAACCTTAGACATTTCACATAACTCAAACCCTCCCTGCCTTCAATTACTAGTTTAGTTACACTTTTTCATTTCAAAAAAAAAAAAAAGTTAACACAGATACCCGTGAACTAAAAAGAGGAAAAATGGTGAAACCAAAAAGATAAAAAAACACAAATTTTTCTTTCTGATAGTAAAAATTTTGACATGAAAATTGCTGAAAACAACAGTGAGAAAACAAAAAACACAAAGTCTACATAAAATCAAACACTCACTTTTTTATTTTAGGCATAAAACATAGAAGAAAAAGAAGAAAGAAAGGGAAATGTTATCAGCACAACTGTCTTAATAATTGCACAAACACTTTTCTTCTGAATTGGCTCCTGAGAGCTTTTTGGGAACTGTAACAACCTTTGACAGCTCTTTAAATAATAAAAGACAAGATGACTTACTGCAATTATCAAAATACAGTTGTGAAATTTGACATGAAAATTGCTGAAAACAGCAGTGAGAAAACAAAAACACAACGGCTGCCTAAAATCATAATTATTGGAAAACAAGATCTGAAAATAATCAACAAGCAATCCAGCAAAGTAAAAAGAAGAAAGTTAAGCAAAAGAAAACCAAAATCTAACTTCTCTGTGGTACCAATGAACCAGAAATAAGGCCCTACTTGGATTGCAGGAATTTTGTGGAAAAGTTTGGAAAGGAGAAATATTTCCTAAGGTTCCTACTTTTTTTTTTTATAACTCCGACTGTGTTTTTCACAGCCTGTCCCAAGCCAGGATAAAGGAATTGGGTTGGCGTCAGGTTGGCAGCCGGCCGGAAAACTTTGCCACTTTTCTATGAAATGAATCCTATAGTTGAGTTCCTACTTTTTTATACAAGAAAAAATATGTCTTGAACCAGTCCTATTCAAATTTTTATCTAGAGGTACCTTCAATTCATGATAATATCCCTCTAAAGTAATCATAATCATATCATTTCCCTCTAAATATTGGAAAGGAAAAAAAAATCTATGAATTTTTTTGTCAGAAATATTTTTCTTGCAATCCAAACAGGAGAAAAACACAGGTTTCTCAAACACACACAAACCAAACAGGGAGAGAAGCTAAAAAACCAAGGGTTTCTCAAATACCCACAAACCAAATAGGTGGAGAAGCTTAAAAACAACTATTCAACAATAGAATGATTAAATGGCTGCTTTAAAAAACACAAATTTTTCTCTTTACTACTTACAAATTTTGACATGAAAATTGCTGAAAACAACAGTGAGAAAACAAAAAAAATTACAAAGGCTGCCTAAAATCAAACACTCACTTTTTTAATGCATAATTCTTAGGAAATAAAAAAAACTGAAAATAAACAACAAGCAATCCAGCAAAGTACAGAAAAGAAAGTTAAGCAAATGAAAGCAAAACCCAAATTCTCTGTGGTACCAATGAACCAGAAATAAGAGAAAATCTGCAACCAATCATCTATAATCCAAAATGGGCAAAACAGAAAACAGTAACAACTGTGCAAAATTAAAAAAACAACAAGTTTCTCAAATACCCACTAACCAAACAGGGAGATAAGCTTAAAAAAACTATTCAACAATAGAGGGATTAAAATGGCTACTTACTTGGCTGAGAGAAGTGAGATTGTTTGATTTTGACGGTGAAGAGTGTTGTGGCTTGTTTTATGCTGTTCTTCTTTTCTCTGCTTTTGTGTTGGGGAATAAGAGGAAAACAAGCAGACGAGATGAAACGCAATGTTAGATTATTAGGGTTTATTTTGAAGTAGGAAGATTTGGTTGAGATGGGTACTTCGAAATTCAAAGCGTTGCTCATGGCTGCTTGGTCAGAAGGCGAGCTCTAAAGAGAATAGAGAGTTATGGAAATGATTTGGGACAGAACTCTGGATTTTGTTCTATCATAAAACTAGGACTGATATTGGCACTACAATGTTGTAACAATTACACAAATTCATCTTGTCTTTTCTCTTTTAATTGGTTTGTGAGAGCTTTTTGGTAACTGTAACAACTAGGGGTGCAAGTTTGGCCCTGTCAGCCCTGACCCGCCTTGAGCCCGAACAGGGTCAGGGCTGGATTTTCTAACCCTAAGGGCGGGTCAGGATTCATTTTTTTTTTACCCCGACTCAGGTCGAGCGGGTTTTGGGTTAATGCCTCGGGTACCCTGACCCGGCCCGACCCTGAGTTTTCTATTATAGAATTGAACCATCTGTGCATGTTTCTTTTGCTAATGTTTTCTATTATCTTGGATTGATGTTTCTTTAGATTATTATTATTAATTGTCTCTGTTGCCCGCATGTTGTTGAATTCATATTGTCTTATTTTGTTCCCTTTCTCTGTTTATTGATCATTTTGTTCCATATGATAAGTGGTTGCTTTACTTTTGGCACTCTTAACAGGTATTTGCACTAGGGTCAATTAGGGCTGATCCGGCCCGGCCCTGCCCAATCAGGGTGGGCCAGGGCCAGCACAATACCTTGTAGGGCGGGTAATGGGTTGAGGTTTTCCGGCCCTGACTCAGGGTCAGGGCCGAGATAATGGGATCCAGGGTTGGGCTAGGGTTTTGAAAAACCCGACCCTGTTGCAGCCCTAGTAACAACCTTTGACAGCACTTTAAATAAGAAAAGACAAGATGAGTCAGTGCACTCATAAAAACATGGTGTGCTGATATCATTTACCTAAAACTATTGCCATCTTTGCTGACCAAACAACTTTGGGTTAACTAGACTGAATCAACCCATTAACCCAAATGGCAACCCAATGAAATGATATCAGCACAACCATGTTTTAATAATTGTACAAACTTAGCTTGTTTTTTTTTTTGTACTTGGCTTGTGAGAGGTTTTTGGGTATTGTAATAATCTTTGACAGCCCTTTAAATGAAAAAAGACAAGATGGGTCAGTGTGATTATTAAAACACGATTATGTTGATATCATTTCCCTTACTTTTTTTTGGCCCGACTGCCATGTATGATCTAGCCCTGGCTCCAAATGCCTCATTTTAAGGTTTTCACAGTTACTTGCTTTTCCCAATTGAGCTTCCAATTGTGGCTAGTTTCCATATTTTTTGAGATTTCTCTAGAAACTTCGGATTGTGCATATGAAAATTGATAACTCTATAAATACAAGACATATGACTGGAGTTTCCAAAAGTTCTTTCATAATTCCATGTGCTGGAAATTGGTAGAGACACCCCAAAGTCTTTCTCTTCTTCTTCTCCTTCAATTCCATCAACTAGTTTTGTCTTTTCTAGATCAAAGACAAACACCCAACCAAGCTCCATTGATCTAAATACATATTCCCATATTATAATATGATTTAGATCAGGTTACAAAGTGAACAAAGAGTTGTACACAAGATCATTTACGCAACAAAAGGAATCCATCGATTCAACTTGCAGTTCTGCGTCGATTAGATCTCCGACGAATTTTTGAGGAGTAGATCAAGCGGACGAGTTCTTTTCTACATAAAGGTACTTATATTTATGTTTATTAAATCACAATAAAAATCAATTAGTCAATAGGAATCCTGGGTTAGAGAAATTTTTTTGTTCTACACGGTTTATTCTTCCATAATGTGTAGCGATTTTGCTTGGGATTTTACAACCAATCTAAGAAGTGGTATCAGAGCTAACTAGGGAATATATTAGGAGGCTAACAAACCAAAGATAGATCAGGCGGTGATCCGCTGTGAGTCCGGACGTTTATCCCAGCTATCCGAGGTTCCTAGTCTTTGTGTGTTTTAATAAACATAGGACTATTTGGTCTGTGGGCACACCTTATGGCTTTGGTCGATCTAATAGTAGTCCTCCGTCCGATATTGCCTGAACGTAGTGTTAGAGTTAGTGCACTAAAAGCCAGTGCATTTTGTATATCTTATGTTTTACGTAGGGCAATGATAAATTCACCCCCTTGAAAGAATAATACACCCCCCTTTGAAGAGGAATACACCTCCTTTAACAGAAATACGGGGGGGGGGGTGTATTCTTCTTTCAAGGGGGTGAATTTATCACTGCCCTTTACGTATCAATAAAAGTTAAATTTCATGTCATCAATTGGGTATTTCATATAAGAATTTGTGTGATGTGCTTATTTTCTGACACATATTCATCCCTAGGTAGCAAAGTAGGATTATCATGCTCAATGATTCATAGATCTTAAGGAGCAGGGAGATATGGAATTTTGATTCTTTGCAAACCTTAAATGTTCCTGGTTGGGGTCGAGATTGAACATCTCTTCCTGTATACAACCAACACCAGTCTTGCCTACATGCACGTGTCGTGGTGTGGCTTATCTTAGTCATCTAGGTAGTGGACCCTAAGCAAGAAGAGTAGGTGTGATGATTGGATCATGCACTGAACGGGATCAAATTAGAATAGCCTGTGGACAAGAGATAGTAAGGCTGTTCTTCCAAGATAGTACCCTTTACATGTCCTTTGACCTGAGGAGTCATATTGTTTTGTGGGCCCATTCTAGGGTTTTGGTCTACCTTATACTGGTTCTCATTCTGGATCACATTCGGGCAGTACTGTATCTTAGAACAGACCCATGAGGCTAATAGGGATACCTAACATGGAATTCTCCAGCCCTAAATTGTAGGGGATGACATCTATAGTTTCGGTCAAAGCAGTCGACCTATAAAATAGCATGGCCAGGCGGATTTGATAAATGGTTTATCAAATTATTTTTTAAAGCTAGTGGCATGTTATGAAACAGTTTTGTCATGCATTTGCGGGCCTAAACTACTTGACTGTAAGGTATAGTGTGAGTGGGCCCGGGGGGTAACAGATATCCACCCTCCCCCGTAGGATCGAACTCAGCAGATGTAAATCAATGAAGGGACTAGCACATAAGAAGTGGTTAGGGGTATGATGATATGACGATCATATTCAGGGTTACGTCTCAATGGAGGCCACTGATCCAATGCGATTGTAGTTTGACTACGGAGCGAGATCGCAGTGGGGCCCATCTAGGGGTTCTGCAAGATCGACCGTTCGATCCCTCCGACGATCCCCACTCACAACTCATATGACCCATTACATCCTTCTAGGATAAGGGTCCCACATTTATTAGACTGTACGGACATATTGGATTGGTATACTGGATACAAGGGAAGAGATTTACGTAGTTCTTTTGGTCTATACACCATAGGACATATATGTAATATAATATTGTTAAGAGTTAACAAAATATTATTTGGGGAATTTAAAATTATTCAATTGGAGCTTTTATCCCTTTGGATGGGAGGTGTTTTAGTGATGCAATAATTAAAAGTTATTTATTTAAAATTTGCACGAAACATTTATTTCATCTTTGGAATTATAAATAATAAACTATTTAAGAATATCTAAGGAAATTGAAAGGTGGTGAGATTGAGTAAAGAACAAATAATTATTAAATGGAATATGTTTTTTATTTAAATTTGATTTAAAGCAAAATTCATCCAACTCATTATCCCACCACTATGTTCAAAGAATGTGGATGGAGATCTCTAGTAGAAAGTTGAAGAGTTTTTGGTGGAATTCAAAGACTATTTAATGTAAAATGATGACCCAAAAAGAGATGGGTTGGTGGGCATCCAATTACATAAAAGCACTTGGGAAATTTGTCCAAGACACTTTTACATACTTTAGACTTTTTCCTTTCAAGAGTTCTTTGAACTTCCTCTCTTTCTCTCTAGTTCGACCTCTCTAGTTTGAGTTGCACAAAAAGACACCAAAGCTCCATATTTAATGAGTGAGAAATCCCTTTACTTATGATCTATATCATGAGGTATTGAAGAACAAAAGTGGTTCTTATTCCCTTTGTGTAATTGACAGGAATCCATCAGTTCACACCGTTAAGAACGATCATGGCCGTACAAGGAGTAGATCAAGGCCATTCGATCTTGTTTCCAACAGTAAGTATGGTATAGCATCTTCCCTTTGTATTTATTTAGTCACCATAAGATCATCTAGACCCTAGGATCTTGGGATTAGGGCAAGATTGATCATAAACTTTTTGTTCTATGCGATTTCAATGTTCCGCTGTGCATAACGATCTTACCTTGGGGTGAAAACCCTTCCAACAAGTGGTACTGAATCATCGAGTAAACCCATTGGAACAATAGTGATGCCCAACAAGGACTTATCCACCTCTCTCATAAGGAAAATCATTTACAATTTCGATCTCAGTTAAGCCCTTTAAATATGACTGGTCAGTTGGTTTAATAAATAGTTTAACAAAGTTTTTCTGAAAAGCAATGATTGTTATCAAAAGGTATCTCGAATTGCATTTGTGGGCTCAAGCTATAGATGAAGGTATACCATTAAGTGGGTCCAGGGGGTAATTGATGTCCACCCCCGCAGGAGTCAACTCGGTAAATGAAGGATTGAAGGAAGGGCGTACACAATGGATGTGATTAGGGTAATTTGATCTACTCGTGTTTTCCAGTGTAATGTCCTGATGGGGTCCACTTGCCTAATGATATCGTAGTTGATCTATATTGCATGAGAATGTAGTGGGGACCTTTGTCGGTCCTGTAGGATCGACCATTGGATCCCTACTTCGATCCCACTCATTACTCACTAGACCCTTATGGATTGTTGGAGGATCTGAGTTTTAGATTTGATCGTATGAGTGGAATGGAGTGGATCCACTGTATGTGATACAGGGAGGAGACAGGCCATACATAGGGTGTGTACACTTGTAATTGAAGAGGAGATACACCATACTGTGGTGTGTATATGTTTTAATAAACATGTGCTTATTGGTAGCTCAATTCCTATTGAATGAGAGTTATCTGGAATCATATTGGCTGATTTTACCTTATTTCTTATTGGTTGGATTTAAAAGAGAGAGAGAGAGAGAGAGAGAGAGAGAGAGAGAGAGAGAGAGAGTTAACTGGAACTTGATTCTATTTCATGGGAATCCTAATTGGATTTGGAAACTTCTCAGTAAGGAAAAATCATTTTCCCCAAGTAAGCTTATTTTGTATTCGGAAACAAAATAAATAAAAGGAATATTATTTAATCAAGTTTTTAAAAATCAATAGGACTTCCAAAAGGAATCGAATTCCATAAGATAACTCTATAAAAGGGAAAGAGGAGTGGATGGTTTTTTACTTTTGCACAATTTGAAAATTTTAAGCCAAAAATGTTCACCTCCTCTTCCTCTCCAAAATTTGGTTTTTCCACTCTTTACTTTTGGTTCTTTGGAAGAACAACAAGCCAAAGTGATTTTAGTTTTGGAATTGGATCCCAAAGTTCAATTATTCTCTTCCTCCTTCATCGATACGACAAGAGGAGCCACTACTTCGACTTTTGGAGTGCTCAGGTTTTAGAAATGTCGAGCAGTTAGCGAAGAGTAGATCAAGCAGTGGTTATCTTCTCATATAGTATGTGGTAAATTTTTTGTTACTTATGAAATTTCAATTCATCACCATAATGATTCTAGTAACTAGGATCTTGGTTTGGTCTGTGGAAAAGGAAAAAATTTGTTAACTCTTTGATCTAGTAACTAGGATCCATTAGATGTTCCTAAATCTTTGATCTATATAGATTTCTATATGGTATAGTTTATCTACAAATTTGAGGGTTAGCATCATCCAATGGTGATGATTTTTTTGGGGGCACAGTAAAAAATATTGGGGCAAAACAACTGCATGGTTTAAATCTTTGAGCAAGGTGGCCCCACTCTATTTAAAAAATTACTTGCAACTACGCACATACACCATATAACACATAATTATTAGAAAATTCACTGTGGCCCATGTTATTCCAATATCAGAATCATTCAATTGATGTGTTCCAATGTAGGCATCTCCCCAAAAATCATCTCCAAATGATGATCCCAATTCTTCGAATTGTAGAGGCTGATCGGAGGATTTGGACCATCCTATGAATATCATTTTATGACCATGACTTATTTACGTTAGGGCCAATTAGATGACCGCTTTGGATCTTAGAACCACGAGGGCTCAAGTGATTTTTTTTTTAAAATACACTTTTTATGCTGTCCATTTCGGTGTTGGGTCCCACCAAGGGTTTGGGCTCAGAGAGAGAGAGAGAGTACTGGTTGTGAGAATAAGTACTGGTGAGGCTTACCTTGTTTAAAGATTTAAATAATTACAAGCGGGGCTTACCTTGCTCAAAGATTTATATAATCCACTTTTTAGGCCCCCCGAAGGGTTCATGTTTAAATAATTCACTTGTTATGCCCCAACAAATGAATGGTTTGGTTTTTCGAACAAGGTTAGCTTCATTGTATTTTTCAAAATATAGGCTCACCTACGAATGGATGTAATACATGTTGGGCCAACCAATTATATATACATCATAAAATGTGTATTCTTTAGAAAATTCATTGGGGGCACTTTGTTGGAAGATCCAAACCATTCATTTGTTGAGCCTCAACGTGAATAGGTTGTGCCGCAAAAAAAAACATCTCTATTGGATGATCCGAACCCTCGAAACTAATATGACGACACCTTTTATAAAAATCTCTACGGTTCGAAGAGTTGGAGTCATCTTAGGGAGATGGTTTTTGGGGAAGACTTATTTACCTTGGGTAGTAACAGATGAACTGTTTGGATCTTCAAACAAAGTAAGCTCAAGTGTTTTTTTTTTTCAAAAAACTGTAGTTTCTATGGTGTCCACCTTCTTCAAAGATCTAAAAAATTTATTGTTGGGCCCCACTAAAGATTCATGTTTAAAGAGAGAAGAGAGTAGTCGTTGTGAGAATAAGTATGTTTGGACCTTCCATGTCCAAAGATCAAAATAATTCATTTTTTATGGGTAAGCAAGGGTTAGCCGGACCGCTACCAGTATATTTGTCACGCCCCCGAACCGAAGGCACGACAGTCGCCGCGTACCTGCAGAATAAAACCTCACATGCACGCAAGGCTATCTTACAAAACATCAATATAACACCAAAGATACATTCAAAATTTACTTGGGTAGTATTCAGAGCAACTAAAACTTCTAAAACCTTCTATACAACCACCAAAATTCTTATTTACAAACTTCAAAACCCCTTATATTACATTAGTTTATCTATAACAACATATTCACATCCCCAAAATGTCAAAAAGATCACATATATCCTAGTCCAGAAAATCTCGCAAGTACAGGGTGGATCCCTCACCATGATCAGTCTCAGTGTCTGAAAAAAAATTATTAACCACATATCAGCTTGAAAGCCGGTAGGTAACATAACACAACTAAACCATGGTCTATGCGCTTTTGTAAACTAAGAACAAATACAATTATCAAATCATAAACTACAATTTACTGGGTATATATCATAGGATGCAAACTCAAATATTTTGCTATCACAATATCAAAATACCGATCATGCTATCGGAATAGGCAAAATAAGAACATATGCTCATGTAATAGGTATGGTCGTCAACAAACACTGCATTCTCGTAGTCTGATATCTTATACAAGTCGACATGGTCTATTATTTTACCTCCATTGACATAAGAGGGCCAACGAATTTTTATCCCATTGGCGGGCCTACAAATACGTACCATCCATCATGAGCCAAACCACGAGTGGTATTCACAAATATTGACATCGTGCAATTACAGATATACCCAGCAATGCATAGAAAACAATTTACTATTACTGATAGAAACAATTTATCACATCATGCTAAAACAGTGCAAATTTTTATAGTCTTAATATGAAATGCACACACAGAACACGCTAAAGGTGCATCACATCACTTACCTGCCACGGCCTTTCCCTTATCTTTCTGTGACCCGTCGTGTTGGGTGTGATAAATAGCCAAATGGATTTCCTTCTAAAATATGAATACCATTAATAAAACCACAAGCGAAGAGATGAAGAAAATGATTAAGCAAAAATATAACCTGCTGGAGGGAGAGGGGTACAGAAATCTCTATCGTTCCTTTGAAGGAGACGAGGATTTAAGGTATCAAGTCGCCGACTATCCCGAAGGACAAGGAAGAGACTTGCTAGCTTGTACCTCAAAGGTGTGAATAGAGAAATGGATCCCTCTCAAGAAATGTGTTGGCTTCCTTTTCCAACTCATATCTTCAACCAGCCATCATTGGTAGGTATTTATAGGAGAATTTGACTCTTTACATTCAGGATGCATTTACTCTCCAAGCTGGCCATCCTTGGAGGTAGCAATATACAATGAACGTAATGGCCATCAAGAGTCCCCAAAACACCACTTACACGTGCATGAATTTTCAATGTTTAAGTCTCTCTTAACCAACATGTAAAAATAATAAAGTGCATGTAATGGCATCTAAATTAAACATTGATGTGCATAAGTGCAAGTACATGCACATAATTAAGCACATAAATGGTGAGACTTAAATTATTAAAAATATCTAAATACATTTCATTGTACGTAAATTGGGTGAAGGGCATACAATGAACGGTCTAGATTAATTCATGTACATATAAGCTCAATTACTTCCATTTTGATCAATTAGGGGGTCCCATGAGACTGATCAGACATAGATTATTAATACGATCTCGATTGTTGCATAGGGTGTCCCTTGATTGCATAAGATCACATGTCATCACCATGTCAGGAATTAATTGATATCATGGTAGGTCGTGTCCTTTTATTTTATAACACAATGTGCAATGTGTTAGGCCCCATAGACATTGCCTCTGTCCGAGAGTCCAGTTCCATTTTCAATGGAGACTGTGGGTGGTGGCCAACCATTAAGACAAAGGTGCATTAACCCCGTCATCCTAACTCTCGTTCGGTGATTCATTTTGGGATACATACTTGGTGAGATTGTCCCATTATAGAATCATTAAGGGATAAACCCATCCTCCTATACACCAAGTCTTTAGTTTACGGAGTAATATGCCACCTAGGCAAAGGGAAAGTTCGGCCATGCAGAGTTAATATCCAACACGTCACGCTCAACTACACCCCACTCAAAACAAAAACATAAAATTTATAATCTCAGGTTTCACTTAAGTAATCTAAATACACAAATGAATCCCCCTTAATATCCCATCTTAGAAATTCATCCATTGATCATCAATATGCCCAAAGACCCATTAACTTTTAGGTATTTGAGTGAAGAAAATAAACAAATCAAAAAAATATATCAAATAATGCTTACCAGAGGAAAATAGCGGTTTTCCGGCGAAGTGATGTGTGGAGGAAATATGCAGCTAGATTATAGATAAGGAAGGGGTTTTGAAAATATTCGATGCTCGAATCAGGGAGAAAAAGGGATGCGGACATGCTTCTCATAACCCACATAAGAGCAGAACAAACATAACTCGTTCTCTGCTTCTTATCTCTATTGGATGGCAACTTTGTAATTTTGACCAACTTTATGACCTTTTTACTAACATAAGGAATAAAAAATATTAAAAACAACTCAAGACTTATCTTTAACTTTCTACAGCCTTCTCTCGCATGTACCAGTGCATGCGAGAGACAGGTGTAGGGCTGGGTATTACATTCTTCCCCTCTTAAAAAAAATTTCGTCCTCGAAATTTAACCTAAACAAGCTACTTCTACCTGCACCAATCAGAAGACTCATCTTTAACTTTCTACAACCTTCTCTCGCTTGTGCTGGTGTATGCGAGAGACATGTGTAGGGCTGGGTATTACAATATTAAATAAAGAAAGATTATACAATAGCAGGAATAAGAGCACTGCCAATTTTTAGAACAATCTAAGGAAAAGGTCAAAACAACTAGGGGCATGATACCCTTGAATACAAATTCAAAACAAAAAAGCAAAACAAAGTACATGAGCTAGATCTGTGCAAATTGTGGATCTTGGGAGACACCTGATCCTTAGAGCAGGATCCCATACTCATCTGAAGTGATCCAGGAGATCTATCATCTTGTGGCTATATTTCCTTATTATTTGGCTTTTCCTTTACTCTTGAACCATTGGGGGCTAACTCGTTAATTTCACTAGAATGGAAGATAGCCCACTTCTCGGCAAAGATAGGAAAAAGAGGGACGTAAATTTTCCTTTTTCCTTTGAACTTTTTTTCCATGATTCTTCCTCAGTGGAATTGAATTCCAATTGGAATGATGTTTCTTCGATATTCCGATTTCCTTCTTCCATGTGGGATGTCCCTTCTTCCAGGGTATCTAAAGGCGAGAATTTGTTTCCCTGGATTTTTAGGGGTTCCTACTTTGAAACTTCTACATGGGACTCACCATGATGTTTGCTTTGGTGGTAGGTCATCTATTTTCCCAAAGTTTTACCCCCCGGGGGAACTTATTATCTTGGGAGGCTACTGGATTCGCATTTGGCTGAGTAGCCTCGGTCACAGATGTTCAAATCTTATCGGATTTTTCACTTTTCTTAACAGGCCTCCATTCCTTCTTAGGTTGGGGGGGTTTCTGATCTGGAAGGTAATTGCACTCCTCTGTGTTATGGCTGAAATCTTTACAATTATTGCAAATCTTGAGTTTTCAATCATAGGTTATTGGTTGCCCTACACCTGTTGAGCACAATCTTGGGTTTTCAATCATAGGTTATTGGTTGCCCTACAATTATTCCTTCCGAAGATGTTCTAAGTTTGATTGAATTCGGTAGGGGTTGTTGAGCACAGTTTAACCTTGTCGAATCGGCAGTTGGGATGTCCATACAGAGAGGTTTTCCAATAATACTGGCAATCCTACTCATACTATGGGGGGTCCAAAACTTTAGGTAGAGCCCCGGAAGATGAATCTAAATGGGAATTTCTTCTCCAAATAGGTATGTAGAGTCCACCTTTGGAGGATTATGGACCTTCATCCATAGTTGTGACATGTTTCTTCTGGGACACGTGTACAATCGTCGGAGTTTGTAAATTTAAATAAGAAGAATCCATTCTCCAGAATTAACATTTGAAGGCCCCTTTAGGCTCCATCTACGAGTGAGGCTTTCTCTGAGGGCAACAAATATGGTCTTCTTCCCATGTAGTATCCAACAACACAGTTAGCCCTTTTGTCTTCCGCCTCCTGGATTTCTTCGCCCTCTATGAACAATTCAAGATTTGAAACTTCATCTTCCCCTGCAGCAATGTATTCGAGATTAAAAAGGAGGGGACGAGTCTGTTTACTTAGTGGAGAGCATACGCTAGGGGTTTGTGGGTGCACTTTGGACAACATTCTTCTGGCTGTTAAGTCCTGGTTTTGCATATTTTCCTTGAATTCCTAGTGTTTGAAGATTTTCCTTCTGGCTGCTAGGTCCAGGTTTTACTTCTAAGACAACATTTAGAGGTGTTGGGCTTTTCTTCTATTATGAGCTGAAGAGGTCTTTGACTTTCATTTGCTTTTCTTCTTCTTCTTACTTGAAGATTTGTCAGCTCTCCTTGATTCTTCTTCTATCCATTTCAGTAATTCCATTTTTTAGTGCAGAGTTAATTTCTCGTGGAGATGACAACAGTTCATCAAGTTTTCCCGCATTGTCAATTTCCTTCAGCTTCTACATCCAATCACTTTTTCTAGAGGAGTTGACAGATTTGAGCTTGTGACTGATGAGTTGGGCTACAGACAATGGCGGGAAAGAGGATGTCTCCATGGAGTCACTGTCTTCAACATCCATAAGTAGAGTACAAAAAAGCAAAAAGGAACCAGAAAAAAAAAGGATCCAAAACCAATCATCCTCTCCTTACCATTTTCCTTACCTCCTATTAGGGATGAAATCAGGAAAGTTTCCCTTTGAACCACGTGGCCTGTACACGTGACTGATACATTTGCTGGCCTTCACTTCTCCCACTACCTCACCGACATGCACCGCTGCCTAAAATGAGTCAGAGATCTTTTGTATATCACTTATCGTAATGAAATCCCAAGTGAGGCGGCAATCCAAGAGGGTGGTGAATTGGGTTTTAAAAACGTTTGCCCTAGTTAATACAAAACTAAGAAAATAAAGGCAAATTTAGAATTTGAGCACAAAGAAGTAAAAATCAAATGCACTAGATAAAGAAAAAGAGAGAGATAGAAAGTGTGCATCGGCATTTTTAAGTGGTTCGGTCCAACCCTAGGACCTACTCCACTCCTCCAAGACTCTTGATGGCTTCACTAAAACGGATTCCCTTAACAGAAGGAAATCAACCCAATTATAAACTCCGGAGAAAGCTACGTGTCTCCAATACTTGCTCTAGAGATGGCTCCATGTCTCTTCACACTCGCTCAAATACACTTCTTAAATGTTGAAAGAAAGAAAAACAAAATGCCCACAGGGGTTACAATGACTGAAGAAGACATACAAAGTAAAGCCTATGATCCAAACCCTTAATCTAAAATTAGAGAGGCATAAACAAGTTTAAGTCACTCTTAATATGTTCCAAGATAGCTTAGGAGTGTTAGAATTAGGTTTAGAGAAGTTTAGAACCCCCCCCCCCACACACACACATTCTATATCTATATAGTAGAAGAGAAAATAAGAGAATTTTTTGAATTTCTCCCAAAATTCTATGAGAACTACACATCACTTTTTTGACTTTTTTTAACAAAGGCACCCATTCAACCTACATATTTTCAATCCTACCCTCTCCTTTATGCTTTTTAACAAAGGTACACATTAAAGCCACATCATTTCAATCCTACCCCTTCCTTTATGCTTTTTTAATAAAAAAATCTATAAGGTGATCTTAATCATCCGATTTAAGAGGAACAACATATTATGGAAACCTCTATAGATTGGAGGGCTAGGATCAGCCTATGGAAATTTTTTTTGGGGCACAACCTATTTATGTTGTGTTCCATCACATGAACGGTTTATATCAACCTATGATGTGGTCCGTACAGTTCTTTGTCGGCCCGTGCATCACACGGGATTTTTTACTAGTATATATATATATATATATATATATATATATATATATATATATATATATATATATAGAGGAAAAGGATTATACGCTTGACCGTTCGAAAGTTTGGTGCGGTTGAGTTCTAAAATACACTCCCATTGGCTGCTTGGCCGGGCCCACTTACAATACTCCGAAGCAAAAAAAACCCAAAACATAAATGTATTCGAGCCTCTTCTCTCCCTGTCTGTTTTTTGGGTTTTCTAAAAGTCGAAGAAGACGAAGCTCTCTCTCTCTCAAAATGTCATAGCTCCCTCCCTCCGACCTTCTCCGGGCGCCACCTCCGTCGCGACGGGGGCCAACTCCTTCTCCGGCGCACAGGTATGTTTTTTTTAGTTTATTTTGAGAGAGAAAACTGCTATGCTAGGGTTTTTTGTCGTTTTTTTATGGGTAAAAGGGGTTTTCATTCGAGGGTTTTGGTTTTGTATTCAAGGTGTTTTTCATTCAGGGGTTTTTATCTCCTTTTAAATGGATTTAAGGGGGGCTAGGGTTGGGTTATTTTACAATGAAAAATATGCCTGAAGAAAGATGGATTGGCTTATTTCACTATTTTTCCTTTTTTTAATCGATTCTTTAGGGTTTTGATTTCCTAAAATGTGTTTTTTTTTTTTGGGAAAAAATTTATCCAGGGTTTCTATATTTTTTTCTTTGGACTAATCTTACATCACTGCCTCTCCTTTTTTTTCAATTTTTTTTTGGTATAATGCTATTCTAATTTGTTTTGTTTATTTATGGATTAACCCAAAAACCCAAAAGCCGTCGACAAAGCTCTCTCTCGTCGTCTCCGACTGAACCGTCGCCAGCAAATAGCGTGATGGATTTTTGTTAATTTTAGTCGACAAGGAGACGAAGAAACGAGGTTGGACCTTGTAGATGGGGGAAGAAGACAACCCCGAGAGAGATTACTTGGATGATGGTGTGAGTGGGGGGGGTCCCATCATTTCACCCAATAGAGGCATGCGATTTGGGAGCCATCTTCTCATGTGATGACACTTAATCGGACTGCATAGATGGGATGATCTAGACCATTCATTACCCATCACCGCAAACAGTTGAACTGTATAGGTGAGATATGATCTAGGGCATTCATAACAGGTGGACCCTACAACGGATGGTTAGGATCGCTTCCTATGAGCAATCATGTCACCAAGGCATTGTCTGTGATTATGGGCCCACTTCAAAAGGCATTGCTATTCTGTTCTGTGTATTGGTGATCACACAAGGTTTGCATGGACAATGGGATAGAAATCCAACTTCATCAATGTAATTTGTGCATTTCTAAAAATGATGAACACGTAATTTCAATTGATTATTATAATCCTATTCTCATGACTTACAAAAACTACCACAATACGAGGGTGTCCTATTTACAAGAGTTGTCCTCATACATGCATTTGTCATTGGGAGCAAGTTCGTCCATTCAATCAACCTAAAAAACGACCTACTTTGGATAAATAAGGCTCTTATGGTAGTATGGATATAACCAAAAGTATAACATTGATTAGGAAGAAACTTTTGTTCCACTGTACGCTTTATTTTCATCGCATCTTCCGGCCGAGGGGGGTGTGAATTTTATCCATCAGAGGGGGAAATTATCATTTCCCATAATAGATTTAATTTTACTTGCAGTGCTAACAGATGACGAACGATGCCCCTCTCGAGCTTTACTTCGAGTATCACAAGACCGATGGAGCACCTTTTGATGATTTAACTATACATCTACGACTTGTGGGTAGTTTATCTAACGATGACCAACTATTTCCTACTCTGTTCAAGCGGCGAGTCAAATTGTTCTGCCCCTCGTATACATCATCTCACAACAATTCATTGATCACTCAATACTTAAAGAGGAACGATGGACAATAGCTTACTCTTTTAGTCCGTAACTTTGCCCTCTTCCCAGGACAGCTGGATGGCGGAGATTTCATGGCATGCCCATTCACGGTGGGGCTTATCAGGTGAATGGTTTTGATCATTCACATAAGTGGGTCCCACATACACTTGTGCCCAGATAGTGAGATATTCACCCCCTTTTTTATTCTCTTAGACTAGAACGGGTGGCCTGGTGAAGAAAATGGGGCGAATATTATTTCCACGGCCAAAAATAAGTAAAATAGCACTCTCCATTAATCATAAGCCAAGGGCAACAACGCAAACGGTGAATAAAAATTGATTCTTTTTCTTTGCTCTGAGCGCAGAGTCTTGGAAGAAATTAAGAAGCGAAGAAACGAAACGAGAATAGCCATACAATAGGATGGAGGGGACAAGGTGTCCCCCCTATCGTTGTATAATGAATCAAGACACTCTACGACATCAAAAGCTAGAAAAAGAGCGAAGAATACAATTCTGAAAGATAGAACTGTAGAGCCCCAATACCACATAAATTCCCGAATACAAATTGAGAAAAAGGAAATATGTCTCATTCCAAAGGATATAAATTGATTAAACAACTCCTGTCTATTTTATAAATGTGCTGAATGAACAAAAAGGGTGAAAATAGAAAATACAAAAATCTTTAAACCAAGAGGTGTAGTAACTGGTTTAGCATCCTTCATGTTGAACCTGTAAAAGCACCTGTTTAAATGGAGACGAGTTTGCAAAACAAATTAGAATAGCATTATACCAAAAAAAAAGGAGAGGCAGTGATGTAAGATTAGTCCAAAGAAAAAAATATAGAAACCCTGGATAAATTTTTTCCCAAAAAAAAAAAACACATTTTAAGAAATCCAAACCCTAAAGAATCGATTAAAAAAAGGAAAAATAGTGAAATAAGCCAATCCATCTTTCTTCAGGCATATTTTTCATTGTAAAATAACCCAACCCTAGCCCCCCTTAAAGCCATTTAAAAGGAGATAAAAACCCCTGAATGAAAAACACCTTGAATACAAAACCAAAACCCTCGAATGAAAACCCCTTTTACCCATAAAAAAACGACAAAAAACCCTAGCATAGCAGTTTTCTCTCTCAAAATAAACTAAAAAAAACATACCTGTGCGCCGGAGAAGGAGTTGGCGCCCGTCGCGACGGAGGTGGCGCCCGGAGAAGGTCGGAGGGAGGGAGCTATGACATTTTGAGAGAGAGAGAGCTTCGTCTTCTTCGACTTTTAGAAAACCCAAAAAACAGACAGGGAGAGAAGAGGCTCGAATACATTTATGTTTTGGGTTTTTTTTGCTTCGGAGTATTGTAAGTGGGCCCGGTCAAGCAGCCAATGGGAGTGTATTTTAGAACTCAACCGCACCAAACTTTCGAACGGTCAAGCGTAGGAGCTGATTTTTGGTACACACCCTATCTATGATAGGACCTTTCAAATGAATGCTTTGGATCATCGTAACAAAGTAGGCCCATATGTGATTGGGCACTCGAGTGTACCATAAGCTTGGTACGCTCGAGCGTACAATCATTTTCCTCTCTCTCTCTCTCTCTCTCTCTCTCTCTCTCTCTATATATATATATATATATATATATATATATATATATATATATATATATATATCGGGAAAAGGTTTATGAGGTATCGCTCACTATTAGCAACCCTCTAGATACCCCATTTTCCATAGTTGGTTGAGTCATCCATCCCATTGGTTCTGTAGGTTATAGGTAGGATTAGGGTTATGGTTATGGTTAGGGTTATGATTAGTGGAGGTTTTCAAATGGATGACTGCAAATTGAACTCCTATAAATCGAATTGTTAGGATTATGGTATGGAGGTGGTTTCTTAGGGACACCCTATCTATGTGAGGTCCTATAGAATGAATGGGCAGGATGAGTCAAATAACGTGTAGGTGATGTTTTATAGAGGGTTGCTCACCTTGCACGATACCTCAGAAAACCTTTGCCCTATATATATATATATATATATACGAGGAAAATGATTATACGCTTGAAGCGCATTTCCGTAGGTAAGCTTGAAGAAAGAGAACGTTTCTTACTGGCTGAAATGGTGGGCCCAGAACGTTAAAGAAAATGGAACTTGCGGCGTTACGGAGGTGCGTCTTCGACGCACCCTCGAAAAAACAACAAAAAACCCATTAACGTTCTCCCTCTCTCTCGCTGTGTTTTTTTAGGCAAAAAAAAAAAACCCAAACCCTCACTCTTTCTACGCTCTCTCTCTCTCTCTCTCTCCAATCTCTCTCTCTGTATGCACTCTCTCTCTCTCTGTGTCTCTGTCTCTCTCCAACAGATGTGTCTCTCTCGAAACCCTCTTTCTACGCACGCTCTCTCTCTCTCTCTCTAACGTTGTATTGTAGGTTTAAAAACAACAAAAACCCCATATTGAAGAACGCGAAGTCTCTCTCTCTCTGGTCTTGATCGTTCTTTATCTTGTGGAATCTCTGGCTCTCTCTGTAACGTTCTCTCTCTCTCAAGCTGTGTTTTTTTAGGCGAAAAAGGAAAACCCAAACCCTCTTTCTACGCATTCTCTCTCTCTCTCTGTCTCTCTCTCTCTCCCCAATCTCTCTCTCTCTGTACGCGCTTCAAGCGCTTCAAGGAAGAGGGTTTGGGTTATTTGAGGGAAAAAAAGCACAAACCCAATTTTCAATTTTCAATTGTGTTTTATCATTTGGGATTTCGATCAAGACTCTCTCCTTTTCTCTTTCGATATTTTTTGGATCTGTAATCTGCTAATAGGGACTGGTGGGTATGTGAAGGTATTTCCGTTCTTTGCGGCGGTTGGGGCTGCTGTAGGAATCTGTGTATTTCAGCTGGTTCGCAACATTGTTATCAACCCTGAAGTTAGGTCAGTACTTTGCTAATATACTTTTACTTTTATTTTTACATCTGTGACATTGTTATCAACCCTGGGTTATTTGAGGCGAAAAAGAAAAATCCTTTTGAGACATAGAATAGAACACTCAGAAAAAGGAAGTTATCGACAAGGCGTGGCTCTAATTAAAAAGAAGAAACAGTAGGAGAGGCCATGTGTTGTGGGTCCCATGACATGTTGGTGATTCATTTTCAGTCTGGGATGTTTCCTACTTTATAGTATTGCTTCCCACCGACTTTGCAGTTTGCACCCCTCTTTAGTCCTTAGCTTGTTGAGAATGATGAGGTCAGAAGAAACATGTCACAGTGTAAATTTGTTCATAAATCTGGTAGCTGTCTCTCTAACCCCATCTTACACACTAAGAAAATTAATGAGAGAAATGCCACTTTCAACTAGTGAAGAGGATAATTCTAAGAATAGTGAGAGAGATATTTCTAAGTTGAAAAATGAGAGGGAGGAAGAGACACAGAAGAATTAAATATGTGGGAGAGAGAGAGAGAGAGAGAGAGAGAGAGATTGGAAGTCAATTTCCAGCAGGGAAGAGGATAATTCTAAGAATAGTGAGAGAGAAAGTTCTAAGTTGAAAAGTGAGAGAGGGAGAGGGAGTGAGAGAGAGTCACTTCCAGTATGTCATCAAAAGCATCACATTTGTAGGAAAGTGACTTCTATGCACTTTCATGCTTTAACAATGACACTACTTTCTTTACAGTTTTATAATTAGATGTTGTAGTTTGTTACAGTTCCCAAAAAAAGATGTCAAAGACCAATTGGGAATGTCTTGGATATCCATTGCTATTCCAGTATATTGCCTGTCAATTAAGCAGAGGTTTCCAAGGTAGGTATATTTTTTTTTTTGAAAAGCTGTTCCAAAGGTTGGTATTAGAATTTAGAAGAGCAAGTATTTTCAATATATTTTTTTGCATTAATGTGAAACTTTGAAATAACCATGTTTTCGCAATGACTGAGTAATGGAAAGCTGTTTGGCATGTCATTTTCAGGTTAACGGATCGCTCGCTCGGAGAGCAATCAAAGATCTAATGGCAAGAGGTTCGATCACGATGATTTCTACTCACTCCAGCCACCAGATTTACACTAGAGCCACCAATACCTAGAAGTCTTATTTCCTTATTTCATAGGCTGGAAGGCCAAACTTGTTCTGTTCTGTTCTTAGTGTCCGCCGATGGCTTTAATTCTCAGTTACTGGAGAGCACTTTTCAGTTTTGGCTGTATTGGCACTGATTATGTCTGTTTGTGGCTGCAATTGAAGTAGGCATTTCAGTTTCAAATGGCTTGATGTTTCCATTCAGCTTACAACTTTTTAACATGAAGTACCTAAGGATTTCTCAATTGAGTTGCTGGGTTTCCGAGTTTTTATACCTCAAAAGTCCTGTTCTATGCAAGTATGGAAGGAAAATGTTTGGGGAGTGATAAAATGGGTGCACATTAAAAAATTACCTCTTTATGCTTTTTGGTTTTGCTGTTTTAAATTTGCATTGCCACTCAATATAGGTTGAAATTGCATGAAAAAGATATTGAAGTGTAAAACTGGAAAGATTTTCCTGGATGATGACATTTCAGGAGAGCAGAGCTGAGGAAATCAATAGGGTCCTACTTACCGCCATCTGATCAAACATGGTGTTAGGGTTTTGAGAGCCCACTTGTCATTTATTGGGACGTTTGCGACACACAAAACAATAACACTCTCTGCAGCTCTTAAATTGAGACCCCAAGCAATCTCTTTTTGCGACATTACCATGACACCATCTATATAGTGTCTAGACTTAGTATTTTGAACTGTCGATTACCTAGAAATGCTTCCTTCAAGTTCTCCATCTACTGGGAGTGTTGGCAACCCACATCAATAACAATTTCATCAGCTCATAAATTGAAGACCCAATAAAAAATGAACAAATTTTCTTTGAGAAGGCGAAATGAATCAATAAATGAGCTGATCTGTCCATAATCCAGACTCCAGACACAACTGCAAATAACGGGAAATGATTTGAAGCACTACACCCTTTATGGGGGTTCCAATGAAAATACCGTTAGAGTGGGCCCTTCACGAAGCCATAGATACACTGGATTTGGCTGTCATTTCACTTGTGAGGATGGCTTCTAAAGAGTTTTTGATTTCTGACTAATCTCAGATGATTTCATTAATTAATCACTAATCCGCTGTCATGCCCTTTATATTATGTCCCCATCTCACCCTCCTTGGCCCTCTCCCACAGCTTGAGAAACTTATATTCCATGAAAAAAAAAAATCCATGCTGCCAAACATGGCCTTAGTAAGCTAATATTCTACCCGAAAATAAAAATATATGGCTGCCAAAAACGGCCTAAATGTACAAATAAATGCTAGAAGAGAAATTATTTTGGGACCCACAATGTTTTGAGTTTGGATTCATATTTGCAAATCTTGATTAATCATGTACAATCTCCATCCAGTATTGGGACAAAATTGGTTGTGAATTAGCAAATCGATGGCTCTGATCACCATACACATACGCCATGTGTTAGGGGTAAAATCCGCTCTCCCTTAGATGTCCAACACGTGCCATTAAGGTTTGATAGGAAATCGAACTTGTCTCCAAGAATACAACGCCAGAAGGATTCCCCATCTCTACCAGCTGAGCAACCTCACCTAGGTAGGAAAGTGCTCCAAGGGAAAGTCCCTATTAGCAGATTACAGATCCAAAAAATATCGAAAGAGAAAAGGAGAGAGTCTTGATCGAAATCCCAAATGATAAAACACAATTGAAAATTGAAAATTGGGTTTGTGTTTTTTTTCCCTCAAATAACCCAAACCCTCTTCCTTGAAGCGCGTACAGAGAGAGAGAGAGAGAGAGATTGGAGAGAGAGAGAGAGAGAGAGAATGCGTATAAAGAGGGTTTGGGTTTTCCTTTTTCGCCTAAAAAAAACAGCTTGAGAGAGAGAGAACGTTACAGAGAGAGCCAGAGATTCCACAAGATAAAGAACGATCAAGACCAGAGAGAGAGAGACTTTGCGTTCTTCAATATGGGGTTTTTGTTGTTTTTAAACCTACAATACAACGTTACAGAGAGAGAGAGAGAGAGAAAGAGGGTTTCGAGAGAGACACATCTGTTGGAGAGAGACAGAGACACAGAGAGAGAGAGAGTGCATACAGAGAGAGAGAGAGAGAGAGAGAGAGAGAGAGCGTAGAAAGAGGGAGGGTTTGGGTTTTTTTTTTTCGCCTAAAAAACACAGCGAGAGAGAGGGAAAACGTTAATGGGTTTTTTGTTGTTTTTTCGAGGGTGCGTCGAAGACGCACCTCCGTAACGCCGCAAGTTCCATTTTCTTTAACGTTCTGGGCCCACCATTTCAGCCAGTAAGAAACGTTCTCTCTCTTCAAGCTTACATAAGGAAATGCGCTTCAAGCGTATAATCATTTTCCTCTCTCTCTCTATATATATATATATATATATATATATATATATATAGGAGAAAAGTGTTGGTGCGCTTGAGGCTTTATAAAGCCTCCCATTGGTTTAAATGTTTGGGTCCCACATACACGAACCAATGGGAGGCGTTATAACACCTCAAACACACCATTTTCTTGGTGCGCTCGAGCTCACAATCTTATATATATATATATGAGGAAAATGATTATATGCTTGAAGCGCATTTGCTTAGGTACGCTTGAAGAGAGAGAACTCTTCTTATTGGCTGCAAAGGTGGGCCCAAAATGTGAAAGAAAAAAATAGTTGCGGCGTTACGGAGGGTGCGTCTTGGACATACCCTAAAAAAAACCATTTTTTAACGTTCTCTCTCTCTCTCTCTCTCTCTCTCACAATGTGTTGGAAAATTTGGGCGAAAAAAACCCTAAACCCTCTTTCTACGCACTCTCTCTGTCTCTGTCTCTCTTTGATCTCTCTCCGTTCTCTCTCCGATCGGAGCCCATCACGCCGACAAGTCCTATAGGTGCGTTTCTTCCTCCTACTCTCTATATCTTTTCTTTTCTTTTTTCATCTCCATGAAAAAAGAGGGTTTCATCTTCTTGATTTTTCTGCAAAAAGAGGGTTTCATCTTATTCTAGATCACATATAGTTTTGGCATTGATTTTGTAATACAAGTTTAAAGGTGAAACCCTCTTTCTTCTTGGAAACATTTTATTGAAGTGGGATTGCTGGTAGATTTGTATTTGTATTTTTCTTTGTTTCTCCAGTGTGGATTTTTTTAAATTCGGTGAGGGGAGATATTCTTGGAGGTTAGTGTCATGAAATATGTGTGTTTAGAGTAGCTCTGTTGTATCATTTTTTCAGAAAAATATAATCTGATTCTTTTGTGTCGAGTTTTTATACTTAGGTATTAAATGAGACCCTTGAGCATGTACTGAGTTCGCAGATTCCTGCAATAATATTTTTGTGAAATATGAGTGTTTTTAGGTTCTATTCTTGCCAATGTGAAAAAAAATGTGATTATATTTATCATCTATTCTTGTCTCTGATTTTCTTAGCTGTACATTTAACCATTTCTAATTATGTTGATGGGCCATGTCTATGTTGTATTTTTTAGGTATAAAAAGTGGATCCATCTAGTGACGAAGTAGATGCAAATGGTTTAATTGAGTTCGGCAATGGGTTTAACCTCTGTGATGATAATTTAGTGTGGGATGGGACTATAGTTGAGGTTAATGATGGGGTGAATCTCAATGATGCTGAGCTAGTATCGAAGGCTAATGATGGGAAAGACGGAGATGAGGGTTGTAGTCACGAAGTTACTAGTCCCAACGAGGTTGCCGGTGAGAAAAGTGTTATGAATAAGCTGTTTGTGAATCAAGTTTTTGAAACTTGGGAAGCTGCATATGAGTTCTACAATAATTATGCGTACGCTATTGGTTTTGGACTACGAATATCTAGTACAATGAAGTCAAATATAACGAAGGAGGTGATATCGAGACAGTTTGTATGTGACAAAGAGGGACAGAAAAGGGTTAAGGAGAAGAGAGATGATGTTAAGGAGTTGAGGGAGCGTCGCCTTACGAGAATGAATTGTAAAGCGAAGATGATCATCAAGTTGAGAGATAATCAGTGGAAAATTACAACTTTTGACGACATCCTCATGAGCTTACTTCCCCACTTAAAAGGCAAATGCATCATTCACATAGTCAGTTCCGTAATAACAAAAGTTGTAAGAATTTGATTGAACAGCTCGGCGAAAGCAATTTCAAGCCTGCTCAGATAAAAAAGGCCATTAACTCTACTTATAATGCTCTTGTGGTCTCAACAAATCAAGTTATTGCCCATTTGAGAGCACTTAGGGAGAACAATATGGGTAAAGAAGCGGTGACAGTGGCAAACCATTTCCAAAAGAGAAAGTTTGAAGACCCGAACTTCTATTTCAGTTGGAGTTAGACGCGAATGGGACTTTGCGTTCGATGTTCTGGGCTAATTCAAGGGCGAGAGAAGCACACCTTACCTTTAGTGACGTGATCATATTTGATGTCACTTATAAAACGAACAGGTTTAAAATGCCGTTTGCACCGTTCACTGGAGTTAACCATCACAGGCAATCGACTCTATTTGGATGTGCACTTCTTGCCGACGAGAGAGAGGAGACTTTCACCTGGTTATTTGAGCAGTGGCTTACGTGTATGTTTGGTAAAGCTCCATGTGCTATAATAACTGATATGGACGGAGCTATGCGAAATGCAATTAGGAAAGTGTTACCACAGACCAGGCATCGGTTTTGTTCATGGTACATAAAGAAGCATCTCCTTGAGCATGTTGCAGACATGAGAGATGCCGACGGTGATTTCTACAAGGATTACAATCACTAGTTTTTTAGGAGGGCAATAGAGGATTCTGAGACAGAATGGAAAACTTTGGTTGATAAATATGATATTGATGAAAGTCATTGGTTAGGAAAAATGTGGGATCTCCGTGAGCATTGGATCCCCGCCTATTGAAGAGACACATTCATAGCAGGAATGCCATCTAGTCAACAGAGTGAAAGCATAAATTCCTTCTTTGATGGTTATGTTAACTAGAACACCTCCTTAGTTGAATTCTTGGGTCAATACGATAAGGCACTGGTTGAGCAGAGTAAAGCTGAATCCGAAGAAGATTTTAAGTCTAAAAATACAATTGCCAAATTGAACACAACCAACCCATTGGAACGAAAGGCTGAGGAATTCCATACGAAGAAGATGTTCACCATATTCCAAGATGAGATGATAGGTAATTTTGCCTTATGAAAAGACAAGTTGGGAAAGAACGGTAATGTTGTGGAATATAGTGTAGGAATTAGGACATATGACAAGAAGAAATACTTCAGGGTTCTGTTTGACAATTCTAACGATATAACTGCGACATGTCAATATGCTAAGTTTGAGAGGGAATGAATATTATGCAGACATACCCTTCACGTTATGGATAGAAAGCAAGTACCTACTATCCCCAAACGCTATTTATTAAAGAGATGGTCAATTGATACAAGGTATCGGGCTGGGGGCACAACATCTGTAACCCAAGGAGATACTAGTGGCGTGAATGGACTGAAGAGGTGGTGTCTAATGTCAACATGGCAAAAACTGATTGAAAAAGTTGGTAATGACGAGATTCTCTTCAAGAAGATGACTGATTTTTGTACGGAGCTTGCTGTAGAAGTTGAAAAGAAGGAGAAAGAGATTGTCTCTCCACAGAGTGACTTGGTAACAGTTGGCAGCTAAGTGCAGTCAAACATTGGTCCTAGTCAAATACCTTAGACAAACATTGGTCCCAGTCAAATACCTTAGTCAAACATTGATTCCAGATAAATACCTGGGTTTACAATTCGAGACCCCGAAGTTGTAAGGACGAAGCGCAAGCCGAAGCATGCAACGCGTCATGTATCTGGCATAGAGGCCACTCAAGCACAAAAATAGCAACGCCAGTGCCAAAAATGTGGGGAATATGGACATTACAGAACAAGCTGTCTAAAGAGGGCTAAGGTGAAACAAAATATGGTTATTACTCTTGTCATTTTATTATGCTCCGCATTTTTTTCTTATTTGTTTAAATATCTACTATTGTGCTTGCTAATAGGTGGCTGGAAATGAGAAGAAAAAGGATGATAAGGGAGAGGAAGCTGAGGGGGACCAAAATGTTGAAAGCATTGCCATGTTTGTGCTCTCATTTACTTTGATATTAAGTTCATAAATTGTTGTTGACCTTCTTTTCAGCCATCTTAAGTATATTATGCGTTGTAAGTTTAAAACAACTGACTTTATATTTCAGGTGAAAATGAGCATTTCAATGGAGAAACTAAAGGTGGAGAAGCATCAATTCTAATCAGGGTAGTTCTCTTTCATAACTGCTATTTTTTTTTTTTTGCCTCTGGTGTTCCAGGATTCATGTATTACGTTGCAAACTAGTGGTTGCAGAGAATTAGTGATAATTTGTCAAGGGAGACTTTTTTTTTTTTTTTTGAGATGGTTTTGTCAAGGGACACTTGTGAGAGAAGAAAAGGAAAAATTAATTATAGACTATACACATGTTGAGTACAATCAGATGTATTCATCTTCTTATTTTTTGAAGGGACCAAAAGAAAAATGATTTGGTTATTACTAATCTTTGTACTGAAATCATGAAATGTTTCTTATAGACAACTGTTTTTGGTTATTGTTGTGAATTGTATAAATGCTCAGTTGAATGTTGTGAAGACAGGTGTTCTTTTTTCTTTTTTTTGAAATGGCTATGTATTAAAAAAGGAACAGGTGTTCTTATCAATTCTCATTCTGTTCTTACAAACAAGTGTTGTGAAGACAGGTGTTTCTGTTCTCACCCTTCCATGAGTGCTGTGAATCAGACTCAAAATGCCATTTTAATGACTTGCCAAAGAGGCAAACTTTTGCAATTTATAAAGAAAGGTGGTATCTAGTATGACTTGGCTGGATCAGTTTATAATGTGGGCTTAAATCAATCAATTGAACGAGTGATTAGTTATTCTGTTATTTATGTTTTGTTTTTTTATTCTTCATAAGATGGTATTCAAGGCAAATCTACTTGTGAGATGTGGTTAATTTCACTAATGTATGATTAAGGGAAATAATTACTGATAATATACTTATGATTCAGCTCTGTGGCCATGCTACTTGTGAGTCGTGAGGTCATGGGAAATGGTATATTTGCTCCCCTTTCTTCCCTGGACCAAACCTTATAGTGTAAAAAAGTAGTCAGAAATACACTAGAGGGGGTGGCCAGGGGAAGAAAAGGGGGCAAAGATATCAATTCCCTTCTAGAGGAAGATGTATAGGCCTACTTGGGTGGGTCCCAGACTTTTCCAACTACTCACAAATATATTTTGTTTTGGATTTTGAGAACCAATTGATTCCAATAGCGATTACTGTATTCAATTAAACGTGAATTTGAGCCCAATTATCAGTTTTGGACTGACAATCGGTTCTCAAAATCCAAAACAAGCAGAGCATAAGGGTGTATTTAATTAATTTTTATGCATCCTTCCTGACTTCTTCCGGTCTACTACTATTTATTTATTTTTAATAATTTCCTTCCCTAATTTAAATGATCTAACGTTTAGTTGTTTACACCACTCACGAAATATTCATTTGTTAGCTGTAATGTCCCTCAAAGTACCAGACCGGACTAAATTTTTAAGTATGTTGGCATTTCTCTCTGAGAAGCCAACAAGGTGCAAATATGTTTTTTTTTTTTACTATTCTTTGGTCATTACAACATGACGATATTCAGTTCTTATATAGCGCACGTAGGCTCTGTTTGTTTCCAGGCCATTAATCAGAGATTAGAAAACATCAACTGAAAACTAATTTCCTCACCTATTGGTTAGCCATTGTGGACCGGGATGACATATCTGGACATCATTTTTAAGCATTATTTCTATCCCCTACAACACTTGAATAAAACATCACAGTGGCACAGATAAGTTACTGTTCTTCCACTTTCACCAATTGTCATGTAACCTATGGTCAAGTCATCCAAAACCCATAATATTAAGAAATTAAGCATGAGCCATGAGTAATACAGTCAGAGTTTGATGTAACTTAGTACAATCACTTATACTAATACTACTAAAGGTAGAACCATCAAAAGGATACTACTACTACTACTACTCACCTAAATGTAGAAAGACACACGAAAAACACAAACATAAACCCCATAATTACAAACATAAAACCCCATAATTACAAACACTTTAAACATGTTAAATTCATTCTTTCGCATGGTATTCTCATTCTCAAGTACTGTTACGCGGTCTTCGATCATCCTATTTTCGCCATTGCCTTCTCGTCGATTGTGAATCCTTGGGTAAGTGGCTGACTCAGTACTCTCGAAATCAAGGTCAGCCCATTTGAAATATTCACATGTGTAGCCCTGCATGTCGTTTCCAACATTAGAATTTATACATGTTAAGAAATAAGCAAATAAAAACTACCAAATAAAATACTCACTTTGATCCCGTCGCATTTGTAATGCGGCCGGCCTCTATTGTTGTTTGCGTTACAACGAGTAATTTTGCGAACTGCCATCTCTTTACAATCACATTCCTTCGAGGTTGGTTGCATCCCAGTGAATTAGCACTGTAGTTGGTTGATGATACGGCATTAGAAACATGAACAGTTAAGAGAAAGAGTTACAAACTTTAAGGCTTTGATTTGGATCACTTATGACCCAAAATTCATGCCAATCATGTAATACTAATAGACTCAATATACATCATTCGATCTTTTGTGGTTCCAAATGATTTTTCTCTGACTAACCCAACCTAAATATATAAATAAGGAAAAAAAAAAACATTGACTGTGTTTTGCAAGATAGAGCCTAACATTTTTTGAATGGTTAGTTTGAGTTTCTATTTCTGCAGGGTACTAATAGACTTTAAACCCAAAAAGTAACAAGAAACCCTTCCTTTAAACCCTATTTGACAAAAATCAGATGAAACATGGCTGTTGGAAAAAAAAAGAAGTAAAAAAAAGAACCCCAATTTCATCTAGAAAAAACTAGAAGATGAAACCCAAACGGATGGCCTCTGAAAATAAAAACAGATCAAATGTCTCTTATTCAAAGCCTATTTCACCCAAAAAAATAATTAACAAGATGAAATAGGGTTGCTGAAAACCCTATTTGACGAAAAAGATGGAACCCAAACCTTCATATATAGTACCTCCAAGAATATCTCCCCTCACCGGATTTAAAAAAATCTACACTGGAGAAACAAAGAAAAATACAAATACAAATCTACCAGCAATCCCACTTCGATAAAATGTTTCGCAGAAAAAAGAGGGTTTCACCTTTAAACTTGTATTACAAAATCAATGCCAAAACTATATGTGACTGGAATAAGATGAAACCCTCTTTTTGCAGAAAAATCAAGAAGATGAAACCCTCCTTTTTCATGGAAATGAAAAAAGAAAAAAAGAAGATATAGAGAGCAGGAGGAAGAAGCGCACCTGTAGGGCTTGTCGGCTTGATGGGCTCCGATCGGAGAGAGAGAGAGAGAGAGAGAGAGAGAGAGAGAGAGAGAGAGAGAGAGAGAGAGAGAGAACGTTAAAAAGGGTTTTTTTTGTCTTTTTGAGGGTACGTCCAAGACGCACCCTCCGTAACGCCGCAACTATTTTTTTTCTTTCACGTTTTGGGCCCACCTTTGCAGCCAATAAGAAGAGTTCTCTCTCTCTTCAAGCTTACCTAAGCAAATGCGCTTCAAGCGTATAATCATTTTCCTCATATATATATACTTTCCAACGGTCATCTTGGAAGCTAATTTGGAAGCCTTTCGGACGCTCGACCAAATAACAATTGTGAAAAGATAAAAACAATGTTTGGAAGCCCGATGGGGTCTTCAGACGCCTGACTCGGGTGCTTGGACAAGGCTTCAGGCGCCTCTGAGATTTTGAGCTCCTCAGGTGACTTTTTTAACATGTTCAGACACCCAAAATCTTTCCTCGGAAACCCGACTTTAGTTGCCCAAACAGGGCTTCGGATGCCCGACGACAGATTTTCAGTTTTTCAGGGTTAACTTGTAAAATTCATATCTCATTCATTTCTTATTAGATTTCGACGTTCTTGTGCTCTACAGACATTGGATGAACAAGATCTATCGGTTAAAAAAATTTAAAAATATTTTATACTAATTTTCCTACTAATTAGGTTAATGGTCAACTAGGTATGCGTACAATACTTGCGTTCAGCGACCCACGGATATATCCGTCTGTTTGTTACAGACTTACAACCATGGTTTAAAATTTCGGTTTCGGTACCGGTTTCGGACCCCTGAAATTTCAATCGAAATTCCGAAATTTCGGTCGAAATTTGGTAATAATTATAAAATCTTATTTAATTCATTTCGTTCCGGAATTTCATTCATTGCTCTTAAAGAATTAAGGTCAAATATTTGAAATTTCGTCCTCAAGCGATCTTTATCTTCTCTTTGGCTGCCAACTATACTGATGACGACCTGCATTTCTCATTTTCTCTCCCTTTATCTCCCTCCTCCTTCTCTCCCCTCAAATTCCACAACCTTCACTTTCTCCTTTTCTGCTCCTCTAATGGCTTCCCAACAAAACCCCCAACAGAATCCTCTCCTTCAAGATTTCATCTTCCCACCTTACAACATCATCCAACCCAATCACATCCTGACAGGAATCCCAACTCTTTTGAACAAACTTGTATGACTGACTCCCTCTATTTTAATTCTCATTTCATAAACATTTTATTAGGGTTTTAAATGATTGATGGAGTTTAATGGCAGGAGAGTGACCTGATTGAGTTGGAGAATACAGTGGAACCCATATGGCCCAAATTAGTTGTGCCTTTGGAGAGGATTATCGATCGGTTGAAAGTGGTTTGGGGGATTGTAGAACACCTCAAGTCAGTTAAGGATTTTCCAGAACTTCGTTCCGCCATTGAACAAGTCCAGGTTGTTCTTCTTTTCATTACTTATATAGGATGTTTGATAATCTGCTTTGTGTAAGCAATCACTAAGTTGAAGAACTCTACTGTGATTAGCTTAGTAAATTATCTTTATTCCATGTTTTATGAGTTTTCAAGATAAAAGTGTACTGCTGTAATTGCTTGATTTATGGAATAATTATATGTTATAGTTGCTGGATTTAGGGAGTAATTATATGGTTGAATAAAGAGTTAATTAAGTTAGAATTAGTTTAAAGAATGGCTAGATTGTAAGAGAAGAAATATAGAAAATTATTATGTTTCCTCGAATTAACCTATTTTCTTCTTCTTCTATTTCTCTCTTTATTTTTATTCTATAGAACTGTGCCTTATCAGGCATATCCAATGCAGGCCTTTGGATGCTCCAGTAAGAAGAAGTGACTTGAGCCAAGTTGATGGAGTGAAAAGAGGTAGGGGCTGACCGAAAACAACTTGCGTAGAAACAGTGAGGAAAGACTTGATGGCTATGAACATAACAGAGAACATGACCTTGGATAGGAGAGAATGGAAGAAAATGATCCATATAGACGAACCCAACTAGTGTCAGAATTAGACTTAGTCAATTTGAGCCGGGTAGATCCTTTCACCTTCTTCAAGAAAATTTTCTAAAGGATTCATTAGCTGACCCCAACTAGTTTCGGACGAAGGCTTAGTTGAGTTGAGAACTGTGCCTTATCAAATTTTGATAAATACACTTTTTTTTGTGAACTTCTTTCATTGTCTTTTACAGTTCCTTGTTAATTGTAATAGCCAGTGATAAAACTTTAAAATAGAGGGCATGTATTTATCTAAGCTGTTGTAAATATTGGTTTCTTATTCATTGTCATTCTTTTCCTTAATGTTTTATTGAGTTTATTAAACTTGGTAATAATTTAATGATTAGAAGTTTTTTTTCCAGATTTCTTTCATTGTTTTTCTATACTCGAAATTCTGTTCATGTAATGTAAATTGTTAGTGTTTTGAATTGCATCAGTATGCGAGATGAGGTCAGTCTTTTCATGTGTATGTATTCATCATAATCTACCATGAAGATATAGGTGCTAACCCCATTACTTGAAATATAATTGAACTTTGGATAGATATGAAAATCATGATAGCAGTATGTAGCATCTGAAATGTAGATTTTTTTCATGACCAAAATGAGCTCTAAGCTGGTTAATTATTTCATGTTTTTGAACTCTTAAATAAGAAACTTTATCAATACCAAAGGAAAATTACAAGAAGCACAAATTGGCTAATACTGCGCATTAGGCATTTGATACCAAAACATTGGATTATCGAATGTAGTTTCCTTATTCACTAACTGATCTGCATTTAAGTTTCCTTCTGTGTGATTGTGGGGCATGCAACCAATCTCAAAAGTGCTTTGGATATTGTCTGTCTCTCTAAATTGGTATTAGAATCTTCAAAGGGGAGAAGATTCAATTATCTTACCACAAATTCTCTCTGTTTTGGAGTGAGCAAACTCCTCGACTTAGTATTGCATGATTTCTCTTCTTAAAGTTGAACTTTATTCATCCTTCTAGGGGGACCTTCCGTATCGTATCTCCCTGTTAACACCCATCCAATTTTTAGATAATGGATTAAAGAAATCCATTAAAATAATCTTGTTTATGAACCCTTATATAAACCTCAATGATGATAGGCTAACACCCATCCAATTTTAGATAATGTATTAAAGAAATCCATTAAAATAATCTTGTTTATGAACCATTATATAAACCTCAATGATTATAGGCCACTTCCTGTTGTATAGTTGCCTGAGAAGGCATGGGAATTTCAGTCTTTCCAAATAATTTATACTATTGAGGGAAATAAAATTCATCCTACTTTTCATCAATCATTGCTCATGGGGGAATATGTTTCCTCTGGATTGCTATAAACAACACAACATCTCACTTGTAATTGGGTATTGGTTTCTGTTGCAGTAAGCTGGTAAACTACGTGCCTTATTGGATGGGTGGTAAACATTAAAATCAAAGTTACCATATTTGTACCGACCTCCTATGAAGTGCACGCCAATTATAATATATTACAACGAAGTAAAACAATTTATCTTTTTTTATTACACTTGAAGAAGGCAGATTATGAACCGAAGTCTTTATTGGAAACACAATATCTATTGATAGAGCACTAGGGCCATTGGATAACCCTGTCTGTTCTAGTACAAAAAAAGAAGATGTTGGATAAGCCCAATATCAGAGGGCAAGCCTTGGCGCAACGGTAAAGTTGCTCCATTGTGACCTTGTGGTCACGGGTTCGAGTCACGGAAACAGCCTCTCTGCAAAGCAGGGGTAAGGTTTCGTACATCTAGCCCTCCCCAGGCTCTGCAACGGCGGGAGCCTTGTGCACTGGGCTGCCCTTATAAGCCCAATATTCTCTGAAATTTAGTGTGTGCCACATCCCATTGCTATTAGTTTTGTGTGCTCATATTATCTAGTTTAGTGGTGTACTTAGGCACAATGCATTGCATCTGAGATTATAAGATACCGATCTTAGTAATATATACTTTAATTTTGTGGATTACTTACAACTGAACACATCTTACTTGTTAGTATTGAATATCTGCTTATCTGCAATTTAATTTTTGAACAATGCTTAAGGTTGCTTTATTTTTTTTTTTCTCTTTTTGAGATTTAGCGGGAAAGATTATCAGGCAAAGAAAAGAAGTAACAAGGAAAAAGGGATGAGGTGACTTCATCAAAACGAGAATGGGAAAAAATATAAATAAAAGAGGAGAATTAGTTCCAAATAAGCTCCTTACAACAATGATAATCCTATTTGAAAAGTCAAAACAGCTCTATCAAGCACCTTTCTTAGCTAAGGAATTTGTATATAATAACATTTTTTCTTAGCAGATAATGTTCCTACTTTTTGACATTTGGGATGAATAGTTTTCTCAGCTTCTCCTCGCATTTAAAATTTCTTAGCTTTGTTTTACAGCCCGAGAAGGTTAAATTTCAGCTTAGATTGGGACAAAGCAAGCCGATTTACAATGCATTTAAGGCTATTCAAGAGTCTTCATGTTGGCAGACATTGAATGATGCTCAAAAACGTATAGTAGAAGGTAATTATCATGCATTTTTTTACTTAAATTATTTGAAGATTTAATTACTCAAACAACGCAGAGTGTAGGTTTTTCAGGCCACCAAGATGATATTGCTCTAGGTCAACAGTTGATATTTTAATATTTTAATTAATTGATCATGTATGTAGTTGGAAAATATATTGTTTCAATATTTTTGGCACTATGACTGTAGTTATCTTCCTTTGTTAGACAACCTTGCCCTAAAAAAAAGACAGCATAGTTTCATTATCTTTTATCTTTCTTGAAGTTCTTACTGTGATCATGGTTTTAAATTTCGGTTTTGGCATCCATTTCGGCCTTGGCCGAAATCCCAAAATTTTGGCCGAAATCTGGTAATAATAATAAAAATTATTATTTAATTATTTACCAAATTTAGGCCGAAATTTCGGAATATTTCTATATATTTTTTAAAAATCAATTTATTTCGGATTTCGCCAAATTTCGGTTTCGGTCTCAACCGAAATCCGAATTTCAGATTTCGGCTGAAATTTAAAACAATGACTGTGATACAAATTTTACCCAATCGATAAATATTTGTGGAATTAGGATTCTTAACCACCTTGTTGTTTAGGTGACTCTTTGATGTGCCAACAGATGCAACTTGCGTTTGAGGCATTTTTTTGTCCCACAGGTAGCTTGCTTTGATGTGTTTCTAGATTATTGATGCATGCATGAGCCATGACCCACTGAAAGGGTCCCCATGACCCTTAAGTAACCTTAGGGATAATTCTTTTTAATTTAACTCTTGTTACTCTCTCCTCTTAGTTAAAGATTATTCTAGTTGGATATAAAAGGGTTTTGGATTCTATTTTTATTTTTATTTTTTTGAGATCTCTCTCTTCTTGGCTGCACCTTCCAATCATAGATTTGGATTGGATAGGGCTGTATTCTTAGTATTTCCTTTCAATTATGTGATTTTCTTATTTTGTAGTCTCTATTTACAACTTAACAACTCAACATAGTTTTTCTAAAGGATTAGAGGCTGGTAGATTCCTTTCACCTTCTTCATGAAATTTTTCTAAAGGATTTATTTAGCCGACCCCAACTAGTCTGGGTCAAAGGCTTTGTTGAGTTGTAGTCTCTATTTACGCTATTAGGATTTATTAACTGCTGTTCATGTGAATTATTTCTTGCTTAATCTCATAGTTTCTTCCCTAGATCTATCCTTTGGGCTGTTTTGGAAAATTTTCATACTTTACTAGTCCTGAATTGTAAATCTATCACTGTTCGTATATGTTCCGAGTCTTCTGACAGTTATCTTAGACGGATTTTAGTGTGTCTGTGACTGAACCAATTGGTAATAGAGCCTATGTTAAGCTAAGTTTTTGTTAGAATAAGTTTCATATGGCTGCAAGAAGGAGGCTCGACAGAGGGTCTCTTCAAAACCCTTCCGTAGAGGCAAGATGAAAACCAACGGGTCTAGGAGCTTTATCTTTTTTCATAGAAAATATTGCATCTCTCACTTCCTCCTCTGAGAGTTTCTCTAGCCATCTTTTTTGTTCTAGTGTGATCTTTTTGAACAATAAGTCCTCAAGCTTCAACCCCTAGTCATACTCATGCATAGAGCTTAGAGAAGTATTGAACATGGGAATTTTTTATGGTCTCCGTTTCCTCAATCATCACCTCCCCTTCTAAAAGCCAATTTGTGGATTTATCCTCCTTGCATTTGCCATTCGATGGAAGAATTTAGTGTTCTTATCTCCCTCCTTGAGCCAAATAGCATACGGTTTTAGTTGCCAACTAATTTTTTCCCTTTGCAGGATTTCCTCATGTTTTGCTTTGGCCATCCTCATATTTCTGTCCTCCTGTGGGGCATTCTCCTCTTCCTTCTTATCAATGAGCTTTATTGATTGTAGGATTTCCTCTTTTCACACTTTCATCTCTTTCTCAAATTCTTTTCGCCATTCCTTTTTTTTGTAGGTACGTTGAGATTGAACCTCCTTTTTTTGCCATGCCTCGATTTTACTTTTCAATGCTTTCAACTTCCTACATAATATAAAGCCATTCCAGCCCATCCCATTACTCTCATTCCACCAATCCTTAACCTTCTTGTCAAATCTTGTCTCACAAAGTGACATGTCCATTTTGATTGGCCTCGGTTCGGCTTCGTAATCTTTTAATTCCACCAACAGAGGGCAATATGATTAGAAATTGGCTAATGAAGTGCTCTTTGTAGGATTAGGGGAAATTTCTTTTCCCATCCTTCGATATCATCACACAATCAAGCCAGCATAGAATTGGATTCTTTTGATTATTAGACTATGTGAAATTTGTCCGCTCCAGCGGTAGATCCGTTAGTTCACTCACTTGAATGAAGCTGCACAGATTTCTCATCCTAATGATTGTTCTTCCCATACTACTCTTTTAATTAGGAAATCTAACTGTATTAAAGTCTACTCTAATGATCCATGAGCCCCTTGACCGTACCTTTAGACACTTTAATTCCTCTCGGAAAGGATTGCACTCCCTTGCCCTCGTTGTACCATAGATCGCTAGAAGATTTCGTCTAATGTTTGATCCCCTATTCAGGAACCAAGTAGTTAGACAGAAATCCTTTCCAATAACCTCTTCTGCCCTGATGTTGTACTCTCTCATGATTACTATAAAGCCTCGCTGTTCCCTTTCCATCCAGGGCTGTCTTCTCCCTCTGACTTCTGCCCCATGGTTTGTTTATTAGATTTTTTGATACCCCCATCACCTTCGATTCTCATATTATCATAATATTTGCGCCCCCCGCCCCCCTCTCATGACTACTGCATCAATCATAAGTTTTTGGAATCATCCTTTTAAATCATTTCATCCTGCCAAGTATGCAAAGTTAAGAAGGATGTTAGTTGCTTAGGTTTGTAATTCAACTTGTATGGTGAATCCATTAACGTAACTACTATTAAGAGATAAAATATGATAGAATATTTCACCTTCTGTATTCTTTAGGATAGAAATCTTTCAACATAAGATAGATATGTTCTTCATGATAGGAATGATATGTTTGGAAACATTGCATATTAGTATCAGTTCTCTAGATGGATATGGACTTTCTTTGGAGTGGTCTTGATAAGAATGCAATTCCTACTTCTCTTCTATCCGGTTGTCCTGGTGTTTCAGAAGGTAATAAGTGCAACGATTTTGTTCTAAAATTTTGCATGGAACAGGTTAATAGTTATCTTATTATCTTATGCTTGTCTATGAATGCATATATATAGTATGTATATGTATTTCGACAACATGAGTTTGGCTGAAGCTTTACTACTTCATCTCATAAATCGGTATTATTTTTGTGCAGCTCAGATAAAGGAAGCAGTTCTTAATGGTGTTTCTCTCGAAGATGATAAAAGAGACCAGTTTAATAAAATTCAACAGGTGAACTCTAGAGCCTACCGTTCCATCATTCCATTTTCATTTCATGATTAAATCGATGATTTGATGCTTTTATGCTGGATTGTTTTAGCATGCAAGAAAACTATGGAATTTGAGGAGGCTGGTTATGGGTGATATATCATGCTCCATTTGCATGTGTATAATTTTTACTGACCAGTAAATAATTTCTAACTCTCTCCAGTTGATTTTTGCATCCGAAACTGAAACATCAATTAAACTGTTTACTAGCCTAGAAGATGAGATATGGGAACTTTCGTATATTATCATTATTTATTTAAGCGTGACTTCCAAAGTTCCAAGTAGCTATACAAGTCAATGCTTGTAACTTAGATAATGGTATACAATCTGATTTTAAACCTGTTATTCGACTTGAGATCAAGGCATATCGGGAAGTGGACTGAAAATAATAACCCATCAGTCAAAGTTAAAAATAAAATGGTAAATTTAAAGCTATGACTAAAAATTAGAAACGAGAACCGGCTGGTGTTATCTCCCTGCCGTTTTATGGGATCTAGTTCCTAGCGATATGTTCTTATTTCTTGTATATTATGCTTCCTTTTACATTCTAATAATTTTTTTGTTGGAATCACAACAACAACAAGAAAGTTAGACATTGCAAAAAATTCGAAGATAGATCAACCAATATGGAATTACCTAAACAAAAGAATTTTTGGCAGTGTAATTGTTTGAAAATTCACCTCAGAGAGATTTTGACTTACAGATTATAACCTAGATTATTAAGGGGTGTTAGAAATGGGGATTAGGTTAATAAGGAAGAAGAAGAGGAATGGAGAAGATGGTGAGTCTCCACTAAGAAGCTCCCTCATGTAAATGATGTATATATAGGCCCAAATAGGGCAACATGTGTACAAAGACTATACTACCCTCTACTACATTATTCAACACTCCTCCTCAAGCTGGAGTGTATATACTATGGAACCCCAGCTTGCTACAAAGAAAACTACAACAACCAATTAAAAAATAACCATGCAACAAAAAGAACAATAATCTCATATATAGACAGCTTGGTACAACACTCCCCTCATGCTGGTGTGGTGAATACATAATGACAAACATAATAATAAAAAGCAACGGCCACAAGAGTACATTAGCGGGATCAACGACCATAAAAAAGGAGCAACTCTCCCTGAATCAGCATGACGACGAGAGCGATCAGAACAGGGCCTCCCCCTACATGAGAACCCGACTGATAAATCTACAGACCTTGACAGATCGAATGGAGACACCTCAGCAGGGAAATATCAGCGATCCATCGAGCAAAAAGAGCACGGAAGGCGCGCACAAGTAACATTGAAGTACCACGAGCAGTGACGTCAGCTGAGCAGCACAACGCCAAGAGAAGAAGAACAACTACCATAAAGGTGATCGGAACCAACCAAAGAAGGAAGACATTGTTGCCTGGAGAAAGATAACAACCAATGAATGGGGGACACCATCGCCTGGAGAGAGAATCGACCATGACGGACACTGTCGCCCGGAGAGACAAGGTCGATGAGGGATATCGCCTCCTGAAGATATAACGAACCAATGATGGGGACAACGTCGTCCGGAGAGACACGGTCGACGGGGGACATCGTCGCTTGAAGATAACCATCCAACGATAGGGACACCATCATTCGCAGAGAAGGTCAACGGGGGGCATTGATAACCGGCCAACAATGGGGACACCATCGTCTGGAGACAAGGTCGACGGAGGAAACCGCCACCTAAAGAGAAACAACCAATGGTGGGGACACCATTGTCTGGAGACAAGGTCGACGGGGGACACTGTTGCCTGAATAGAACCAACTAATGATGGGGGCACCATCGTCTGGAAACAAGGTCGACAACAACAGTCGCTTGGAGAGATAAGGTCGATAGCCACGCTAGTGACACGGCATATAGCCGGACAATGAAAAGTGGATTGCAACGCAAATCACGATGAATGCGTAAAACTACGCCAATAACAACTCCAAGAATGCGAAGAAGAAACAATGAACAATATGAAGAACTAACAATGCAAAGGACTGACAATGAGAGGAAGAAATGAGCCATAGAAGGGTGAACAATATCAACTAGTGAAGACGACATGACAGACAAGGAAGAACAACACCAACCAACCACCAACACTCCCCCTCGGGCGAGACTACATGAGCCCGGAGACGACAACAAGACAAGAGGCAACAACACCAAGGCAACAACAAGAAGACAAGAAAAGAATACAAGACAACACTAGACAAGACTTCGCCTCAAGTTGAAGGCCGAATACCTTCAACTTGCAAAGAAAAGAAGACTTTCAAGGAACCAAATCCCTCTTAGACATTTCATCAAACACTTGTGGTGCACCTTGGAGAATAAGACAAAGGCCATAGAAGCCAAAAATATGTATAAAAGAGAAAATAAGAGGATTTTGAGTAGAGTTTTGGGAATGGAAAAACGATTTTGAGCAGTAGATCTACACAGACACAAGCCAAAAAATATAGAAAAGAGAAAATAATAGTTTAGAGTGGAGATTTAGGGATTCAAAAGACAAAGAAAGGAAGGAATGAGGGATCTAGGGATGAAAAAGGGATTTGGATGGAGAGAGAAAAGGAGGAAGATAGAACAATAACTTAGTGGAGAGAGAAGGGTTTACGGCAAAACCAATCTTGGGTTTGTGCAAAAGCATAGAGGAGAGAGAAAGAGATCCGAAACAAAAAAAAAGAGAGTTATGGCAAAGGTGATTTTTTTTTTGTGTTTTGAGAGTTACGGCAAACCTAGAGGGTTGCCGTAATGCACAATGTGCAGGAGAGAGAGAGAGAGAGAGATTTGTGAAAAGATAAAAAAGAAACCCAAAGTGGGTTTTGCGGAAGATCTGAGAGAGAGATTTTAGGGAGATTGCTTGTGTAAATCAGAAAGGCAAATATTAATTTATACAATGACAGAAAGATAAATAAAAAATGTCTCTTAGATATTGTAATCTGTTTACAAGGAAAACAAAGCAATAATTCGGTTCATGACAGATATGCTTCTCTATTATTGGAAAATAAAGAAGTGATTTTTTGGTTTGTTATTTTAAATCAGACAAATATTGATGAAGAGATTCATCATCTTCATTTTCTAGTTCTATTGTTTCTCATCTGCTACCCTTAATTTGTTTTGCAGGAATTGGGAAAACTTTCACAAAAATTTGATGCAAATATTTTTGATGCCACCAAAAATTATGAAAAACTAATTACGGATAAGATGGAAGTTGACGGCTTGCCTGCTACTGCCCTTGGTTTGTATGCACAAACGGCAATTTCCAAGGTATTTTCTGTTGAGATGCTAATTATGTAATTACGTTTGTTTTTCTATTTGGTGAATTCTCAAGTTTTTTGCATTTGGCTTCCATTCCTTCTCTGTTTTTTTAATGGCTTCTCTTCTTACTTTAGGGTCATGCAAATGCTACAACAGAAAAAGGGCCGTGGATAATTACATTGGATTTTCCATGCTATCGCCGTGTTTTACAACATGCAAGAAACCGATCTTTGCGTGAAGAAGTTTATCGTGCTTATACAACCCGTGCCTCCAACGAAGATCTAGATAATACACCAATTATTGACCAAATCCTAAAGCTTAGGTTGGCGAAAGCTAATATTCTAGGATACAATAACTATGCCGAGGTATATCGCATTTTTTTTTGGTGTGTTTTGTACCGCTGCCACAAACTTATCATTGGGAGTTTTCTTTTGTCAAGGTAAGCATGGAAATGAAAATGGCCACAGTCGATAAAGCAAAGGAGCTTCTAGAAGAGCTTCGGATTGCATCACGGAATGCTGCAATGAAAGGTAGTATGTTGAATAGTTCACACATTTTTGTACTCATGAATAGTGCGACAATCCATAATGAGAACTGCTATTTTTTGTTCTGGAATTTTATATTGCGGAATATTCTCGTATTTATATAAAAATGATGCATTATTCTCTATTAGAAGATCTCAATTACATATCTTCATAATTTTCAATCAAAACTGTTGGATATATCTTGTAATTGTGTAATTGCATGGCTAGGATTTTATGGTGAAATACTGGATGGCAACTCAAATAATCATTAGTTTCATCAAAATTATGAGAAGCAATGTATTAGACAGAATTATATGCTTTTCAGTTTTCATGTAATAGCGATTAATGAGAACTGGGAAGGATTTATTAGATCAACGGAGGACATGCTGTTCATTTCTTATTAGATATTGGTGTCGCTACACATCTTATTTGATGCATTATGATGGTATTGCTGCAATTGAAACAAAATTCAAATGGATTCATATCTTTACAAAGTCTTGATCAAAATTTTGGCCACTTCGATACAATGTCGGTATTGTTTTGGTGATGTCGACTGAAACACACGCTGTATAGGCATTACAGTATGTCATTGACAATCCAAATTTTGATTGAAATGACTCAGAAACCTGATTTTGACAGTTTGAGGTCAGGCATGCATTTTCTTACTCTTTTTGTAATTAGCATCCATTAACATACAAATGCATCAACTAAGATGTGTTTGCACATATTAGTCCACGAAATGTCATTTTTCATGGATTAAATCTTTTAAAAATATAGAAAAATTATTTATAAGGATCATTGCAGGCATTGCCGCTCTTTAATTTATAATGGGTATTTGTTGGAGAATCTTAGGGTTTTCATTTGCAAGTCCTTCTATTAATTTGGCATTCTAATTGATCAAAACATACATCATTATCTTTAAATTATTTTTTATCTACGTCTTAGTTATTTTGAAAAAAGATCATTTATGGGAAAAATGTTTGTTCTATTGTGTCATGGAAATATGCGCCCTAGAATTGTGTGTTTAAGTCCTCTATATTCACAATGTGGCTCGAGGCTAATGGAAAGGAAAAGTAAAGAAAAAACTGAGGAAGAAGACGTTAGAGGAAGAGAAACTACTTACTTGGACCCTTTTTTAATCATCCGAAGGCTTAACACATTTCATCTCCTAATGTAGTTCATCCTACCAGACACTTTGAAGGAACTAATGATCCAAGAAGGAAGCTAAAAGCCTAAAACAAGCAACTAGAAGGGGTGGAATATCAAGCTCTACTCAAAGGAGGGGGAATAAAAATCCCACGAATTGGGGCCCACTCTTTTGTTCCATTGGATTTTGTTTAAGTTGTTTAGGTTAAGTGATAGGACTAGGGGTGCAACTCGGGCGGGCTCAACCCGAACCCGGCGGGTTCAACCCGGAAAAAACTCGGGTTGGGTTGAGTTCAAGTTGGGTTCGGGTTGGGTTTTCTCAACCCGGGTTGAGTTCGGGTCCGGTTCGGGTTGAGGGCTTGTGCAACCCGACCCGAGTTCAACCTGGAATTTTTAATAATTTTTTTGGTTTTTAAGCTTAAAATCTCGGGTTGGGTCGGGTTGAACTCAGGTTGGGTCGGCTTCGGGTTGGCAAAAAGGGCTGCTCGGGTCGGGTCGAGTTGAACCTCGTCGGGTTGGAACTCCGGCCGGGTCAGGTTCGGGTTGAGTAAATGGTTGCTCGGGTTGGGTTCGGGTTGGCCTCAACCCGAACCCGACCCGCCCGAGTTGCACCCCTAGATAGGACCCACTTTGATTGTTTCCTTTGATTATAAGTGAATTATGTTTAACACCATTCAAAGAAAAAGTGAATTATGTTTAAGTGGTAGGGCCCATTGTTCGAATGATTTTAAATTTCCATCGAAACCAACACGGAACGATATAAATGTTTCTGTATCCATTCACAATGAAATGGATACCAAACTAAAATGCTCACTGAAACCAAAATTATCAGTGTATTAGTGGTATACTATATCAATATGTGTTATATATTTATATGAATTGCATATGAAATTTGGTATATGTATTTTGTATAATTATTTATATGAATTACATGTGAAACATGTAATGAATTATCAGACATGCGTGACAACGCATGTCACTAGGTATTTGATGTTAAACCTTTATGGATGTTTTTTTGTTTATATGATTGTTTTTTAATCTGTATTGGTGTTTATTCTAGCACTTCCTGATGTTTCGTATTAAATGTCCATCATTTGCATATATTTTTATACATTTTCGTGATTTTACAGGACTCACACTGAAATTTCCATTGAAATCTACATGTTTCCATTTCTATCACGACCGAAGCGCATGCTGAAACCTAAGCATGAAACCTTGATTGTTAGTTCTTAAGTCATGTTAAGCGATCTATAAGTTATAAAGATGGTTCCCATTCCACTATTCTGAACTCTTCACGTGCACTCTTCACGCATATTGTTCATGCGTACTGTTCATTAGGATTAAGGTTACATTTGATGGCTTATAAATATGGTTGGCGTTTTCCTGCGCTAACATTCTTGTTGCAGATTGTGCATAGAGCTAGGATGAAGAAGCTTCTAGATAAGAGGATTCTACTTCAAACTGTTACAAGATCTTGAAGATTATTCTATATCTCTAATCAACTTGGTATCCATAATCTTTTCACTGTAATTTCATCAAAAAATAGTTAATTAATAGCATGGTTAGTGACTTGATAGTGTTTTGTTTTATTTTATTCATGTGGTTTAATTTCAAGAAACTGGATTAGGTCGTGGGCTTTTATGGTTGGTAGACACTACCAATCGTGAATCCAAGAAATTCAACAGATGTAAATAAGTCTGGTACTTTCAAATGGTGCAGTAATTCTATTATAATCACATAAAATACTAATCATGTTTGGATTCTTTACATCATTTGTTGTATTGAAATGAATTTATTAACAAAAGTTTGATTTCATGGCATCTATTGGGTATTTACATTTGAATGTGTGTGATGTGCTTACTTTCGACACATGTTGATCCCTAGGCCGCAAAGTAGGAATATCATGCTCATGGATTCACAGATCCTAAGGCGCGGGTAGATATGATATTCTAAATCTTTGCAGACCTTAAAAGTTCCTATTGTGGTTGAGACTGGACATCTCTTCCTGTACACAACCAGCATCGGTTTTGCCGCCATACACGAATTGGGGTAGCTCATCTCAACCACTGGGGTAGTGGACCCTAAGCAGGCAGAATGGGTGTAATGAATGGCTCACGCACTAAACAGGATCATACTAGAATAACTTGTGGACTAAGAATAAGGATAAGGTTATTCTACCCAGACATGACCCTTTATTTGTCCTTAGACCTGAGGGATCGTATTGGTCTGTGGACCCGCCTTATGGATTTGGTCTACCTTAGAGTGGTTCTCGGTTTGGGATAGCGTAAACTACGAGATGAATAGGATACCCAAAATGGTATCCTCCACCTCCTTAGTGAGGAAAGTCACAACAAGGGCCTTCTAAAATACCTGGCCAGGTGATTTTTGTAAATGGTTTATCAAAAATGTTTTCCAAAATATTTGATGTTTGGAAAAGGGAATTTGCAAATGCATTTGCAGGCCCATGCATGTGAATTGAAAGGTATACCTTAGGTCGAGCCAAGGGGGTAGTAAGTGTCCACCCCCCGTGGGGCCCAACTTAGTAAGTGAGGATTTAGAAGAATGACATACAAATAAGATGTGATTAGGGGTATTGGATTATTTGACGGTCATCTTCAGGGTTATGCCCTAATGGGGGCCACTTGCCCAATGTGACCGTAATGTGACTACAAAGCGAGGTCGTAGTGGGGCTCATCTTGGGTTCTGCCGGATCGACCGTCGGATCCTTGCGATGATCCCACGCATAACTCGTTTGAACCGCTACGATTCTTCGTGGATCAGGGTCCCGGATTTATAGATTGTGAGGAGGGATGTGATCCATTGTATGAGACACATGAAGGATTTACACCGTATATACGGTGTATGCACTTTAGTGAATATACGAAGTATATTAGTTAATTAGTATGATTAATTAATTAAGGAATAAATGGGCTGCTAGATTCCTATTGGTTGTTCTGTTGGCTAATTTCTGCTTCGTTGATTTGAGCAGTTTTGATGCAGATAAGGAGAAAGAGAGAAAAAGACTAAAAACACATAAAGATATATATGGATTTTATTTTATAAAAAAATATTAAAAAGGGAATAAGAAGAGAGTTGTTGGACGTCCAACCTGCTTCTTCTACATTTTGGCCAAAGCGATTTGGCCTTGGACGTCCAACCTTTTCTTCTTTTCTCAGTTTTTCACATCAGAATCTATCTCTCCTTTGCTCTCTAGATCTTCTCCCATAATCCCTATTCTAGTTTAGAACTAGAAATAGAATAAAAGTTCTTCAATCCTCTTGTATGTGGCAAAGGAAGCCACTAATTCAACTTTCGAGGCATCTACCTTTAGAAGGCAAGAAGCCAGGCTAGGAGTAGATCAAGCAGAAGGTTATCGGTCGAATACCCAATCTGATATAAATTCTAATCTCTGTGTTTTATTTTCATCACCATTGGTACATCTAGTCTCTAGGTTAAGGCAAGTGATCAAAGAGAATTTTTGTTTATATATATTTTAGGCCATTCTGCTGCACCTAAAATCCCTTGTGTGATCCTTTCCGATCCCCCAACTAACAATGAGATGTAATGGTAGTTGAGTAGTGATGTAGTGTGTGCGTGGTGTATTGTAGTGAGAGAATAGTTTTAAATTTCCCCGAAACGACCGAAATGTTTTCATTTCCATCGCCAATGAAATAAGTGATAGGTCCCAATTTATTTATTTATTTAGTTATAAGTGTATGATGTTTACGTGGTAAGGCCCATTGTTAGCTCTTAAGTCATATTAAGTGCAATGTTTTAAATTTCGGTTTCAGTTTTTATTTTAGTTACCATGAACACGGAAATGTTTCGGTTATGATTGAAAATTTTGGTGAAAATCCTGTAAAATTATGGAAACATATGGAAACGTTTGCAAATGATATTACTATAAATTGAAACCTCAAGAAATGCAAAATAAACACAAATACAAACTTAGAAATCATCACACAAGCAAGACAGCCCCATCCATAATATTTTAATACCATCACACACCTAGTGACTCCCGTTGTCGCACAGGTCTGATAATTCAGTAAATAACATATTTCACTTGTAATTTAAATAATATATACATTCAAAAAATATTAAATAAACATATGTACACAATACATGCACTACACTATGAATGCAATTCATATGAATATAATTATTTTATACATAATAATATTATATCACTAATATACTTATGATTTTGGTTTCGCTATCCGTCGTTTTAAACCATGGTTAAGTGATGTTTAAGTTATAAAGATGGGGCCCGCTTCACTATTCCACATTGTTCACATGTATTGTTATGCATACTGTTATGTAGAATTAGGGTTACATGTGGAGGTTTATAAATATGATTTCAAGGAAAAAGTTGAGATTGTTGAAGTGTAACAACTGAAACTTTAATTAGGTTTTAGTAATTTAAAATATTGTTAATTGCACCCTAAAATATTGTTCCAAGAAGCAGCATGTGCATAAAATGAGTGTAGCGGAGATGCAAATGCTTAGATGGATGTGCGGTCACACAAGGCTAGATAGAATTAAAAATGAAGACATTCGTAAAAAGGTGGGGGTGGCTCCAATTGAGGAGAAGATGAGAGAGCACCGCTTAAGATGATTTGACCATATCCAACGTAGACCTTTGGATGCTCCGGTGAGAAGAGGCGACTCGTGCCAAATTGATGGAGTAAAAAGAGGTAGGGGCGGACTAAAAACAACTTGGGTAGAAACAGTGAGGAAAGACTTGATAGCTAGGAACATAATAGAGCACATGACCTTGGATAGGATAGAATGGAAGAAAATGATCCACGTAGAAGAACCCAACTAGAACCAAGATTAGAGCCGGGTAGATTCCTTTTACCTGCTTCAAGAATTTTTTTCTAAAGGATTCATTTAGCCGACCCCAACTAGTTTGGGGCAAAGGCTTTGTTGAGTTGAGTTAATTGCACCCTAATTTTTAATAAAATATGTGAGACTAAATTACCCTAGTTAGTATATTACTTTAAGTATTGACATAAGGGTATTTTTGGCACTTGCAAAGTTAAGTGGAGAATTTACATTTCGATTTTTAGAGGCCTCCCAAAAACTTAGACGCAATTCCTACTTCCAAAATTTTAGCCGCACACTCCCAATTAGGGAGATAGCGTATAAAAAAAAAGATTTGGTGGGCCTCATTTTGGCCCTCGAAAATCCATCTCTCTCTTAAAAGGTTAAATGCTCTTTTGTATCCTAGATTATAGGAAATATTTAATTAGAAATAAATAGTATAAGAGGCAGAATACGGAAAAGATATATTAGAAGGAGATACAAGCATTTTGGGGGAAACCCAAAGGATCCAAAAATATAGCTGCATGCTCCAACAGGGAGTGTGTACGGCAATAAATTTTCCATTCCCTCTTGGGCGCAACTTGTGGGCCCCATAATATAATAAATATATATATATATATATATATATATATATATATATATATATATATATATATATTGGGGGCGAAATTTCTGAGGTATCGCGCAGCCTGAGCAAGCCACTATAAATACACCATCTCCATGTAGTTTGACTCATCCAACCCATTCATTCTATAGGACCTCACATAGATTGGGTGTTCCTAAGAAACCATCTCCATACCATAATCCTAACCATTCGATCTATATGAGCCTAATTTCTTGCCATCCATTTCAAAACCTCCACAAATCATAACCCTAACCATAACCCATAATCCTAACCATAATCATAATCCTACCTATGACCTACAGAATGAATGGGTTGGATGAGTCAAACAACTATGGGAGATGGTGTATTTAGAGGATTTGTCACTATTTTCTAGGGGATTTGTATAGCAACCCATGCATGTGTTTTCTAGGGGACTTGTCACTATTTTTAATAAAAATCAGCACACAATAGTGGCTGTTTCACAAAGATTTCATCGAATAATTGTTATATAAATTATGTAAGTTGTTTTTCATGAAGGGTATGATACATAAGTATATTGTATATGCTTCGAAGGGTGGATATTCACAAAAATCAGCACAAAAATAGTAAGTTTATAGATTGTTTTGTGGAGATTCAATCACATATATATTATATAGCATATATATGTTGTCTTTTATGAAGTTTGGGATATAACTATAATAGAACTATGCTTTAAAGGGTGTTTTTATGGGCTGTTTTATGTAGATCCTTTTATATACTAGCTATATAATGCATGGATATTGTTTTTCATAGAAGATATAGTATATATAAATAACATATAATCCATAAATGGCTGATTTTCATTAAAATCAGCACCTAAAAGGAGTTAAAAAATTATTTTAATTATAGTTTTCAAAAAGATCGGATTTGGAAGTATTAAAGTAATGATATACAATTGTTTTAAAAAGAAGAAGAAAATAAGTACGAACGTAGGGTGTATATAAATAAATTTTTTAAAACTATGTGTATGTTATTGTCAGGTTGAATATTTTTGGCCTCAGGCTTAGAGATCCCTATTTTTCAAACTCGGAAAAATCAAGGCAAGTATTGGACTGACCCAATTATTAAGGCTATTAAGATCTCTTGAATTTATCCTCCAAATTATTACCACGTTGATTGTTGTTTATAAAATTGTCACATGATTTATGGATGACTTGTTTCAAATAATTGTATTTTTGTGAACTCTTTAATAGGATGAGACGTAAATTATTATGAGTAGGTTGCATTTATGAGATTTCATAAAATAAAAATTTAGATTTATAAGGAAAGAGACAAGCATGGTTATCTAGAAAATTGTATCATACTTAGGATTGGAAAAATGGGAGGGAGGACTAAGGAGAACCCTTGGATCCAACCTTCGGCGAAAAGCCAAAAGCCGACCAGTCCGACAGCGAACGCTTACTGATAGGCGATGCATTTGGGAGGAACCCTTGTGGTGAACCGATAGAAATCCTAAAGTGGATCACATTCCATTAGGGAACGAAGGGTCCTTGATGGTCAATGATCACCGGCCAGGCTATAAGCCATCGAAATATGTGAGGAAGAATATTGGGGTTGCCGCATGATCATTGGGGAAGAGATACATTTTATCATGCATTGCATTTATTTAAGTTGATAATTTCTCCAAATGTTGTTTCAATTATTGCAAAAATCTTGATTATCATTTTATTTCTTCATTGTTGTAATAATGAGATTGATAGATATCATGTTATTTGCTTAGATTTAGTATTTGAGCTTTTCCAATATTTGCTATAACCCACCTACCCGACCAGAAATGTAGGTGAAGAAGGAGCTTTCGCCAACGAGAACATTTGATGAAACGCATGCGGGAATGGGAAGAGTCGGTGTCGAGAGTTCGGAATGGCATAGTTGTCATGATCGAGAGTCATTATTAGGGGAATTTAGTTTCTTTTTTTCAATTGGGTTTAGAGACTAGTAGTTGGTTTTAAATTCTTATGGGTTGAAATATTTAATTTCATTATTTAGGGAACAAGGTTATTTTATTGATGAGATAAATAGTTAAAGAAGTACTTTGATTGGATTTAATTTTTATTATATCGTTTCCGCTTATATTGATTTGTGGTTTTTTTTTTTTAAATATTTCTGTGGTTTTTCGTAGCGACCTCAGGCAATGGAATCCGGGTCGTCACATGAAGACAGGTGTTAAGTAGAATTAGGGTTACATTTGGAGGCTTATAAATATGAATATAATTATTTTTTTGAAGTTGGTTTTTGGGCCTATTGCTTTGTTAAAATTTCTATTACAAAGTTGAGACTGTATATGATGGGAATTTCGATATTTATTCTCTGTGTGTTTTTATTCATAATATTCTCCTCATTTGTTTGCCAATACTGTGTGAAGGGAAAAAGAAAAGGGTTTTACTGACATAAAAGTTCTTTTATTGTTTGTAGATGTTGAAGACCTGAAGAGCTTTTCCAGAGACCAAGGCTCTATAGAAGCTACCGATTTGCGCCATTGGGACTTCAACTTTTGGAGTGAGAGGCTTCGTGAGTCAAAATATGACATAAACGAGGTAGGTGTAACTCTCTCTCTCTCTCTCTCTCTCTCTCTCTCTCTCTCTTCTAATTATGAGCTTTGAACCTAAGGATATGCAGCAGAATGACATTTATGTTACTTGGATCTGATGCATTTTGCATTCTCTCTCTCTGTTTGTCTCTTTGCTTCTCTCCCACGCAAGCGCGCGCACTCACAAAATGAAAATAAAAGGAAAAGAGAAAATGAACATCCTCTCTAATCACAGACATGTTTGTTTTCTTCCTGTCATTGATCAGATGTTTCTTCAAATTGGAAATGGTTTATCCATTCAAAAGGAGGTCTCACGTTCTTCAGTCCTTGATTCTTTCTCGAGATTTGATGGTGTAGGGCTAATCACTTATGGTTTAGACGACAAAGCGTAAAGCCAAGTTAGCCCAAACGTCTGAAGAGCCCCCCTTGTAGTCAAAGTCGTAAGTGTAGGCTTCAAGATGATTTGGCTGTCTCGCCTTACTAAATAGGGGCTTTCTACCTATGAGTTGAAAGAGAGAATTCCTGTCAGGGACTGAGGTTCTACGTCCTCCAGCTGTTGAATATTAAAACTAGCACCCTTTGATTGTGTCACCAAAGTAAAAGGACCAACTCTTGCTATGGATCTAAAATTAAATCCTCACTCTTTGGAGTGGAAGGAGGATTCCTAAGCATCCATGTAGAAGGCTGTTTTCAGAGTCTTAACTCATAGCCTGATATTTCTTTGTGTATGCACAAAGTCAAATTGTTTTTGCATGCAACTGAAGAATGTGGAGGAAATAGTCAATTCTTCTTGAAATAAGGATATCATGTGTTACATTTTTATTTTAAAGAGGTGATGTCCTTTGCTAGTAAAATCCCATGAGTGATGATTTTTAGGCCCTACCTTTGTGGATGTGGTTACAAGATTACCAAAGGAAAACCTCATGTATTAGCTATTGATTCTGTTTTTGTGTTTGTTTCGTTTTGCCCATTGGAATGGGATGTTTTGTTCATTCTGGAAAAGACGCTATGATTGATTGATTTTTTTTAAGTAGAAAAAAGCAAAGAAATGGGTTTGACAAAAGTGTGAAAATAAGGAACCCCCTCCCATTCGTTTGGGAGGGTTAAAAGGCATAAAAAATGGGAATCCCGGGAAAATCACCAAAAAGTATTTTGTGATTTTTTTGCAAAAAAATTGGAATGTAGCGGAACAGATCACAACCATTAGAACAGAAAGAACAGAGGGTGGAAAGTTTTTGTTTTGCATTTTGTTCTGTTTTCCATTCTGTAACATAACGTTTCAGACAAAATGGAATGGAATTTATAATTACGCCTCAGATTACTTGCTTTATGGTTGAGTGTGCAAAATAGCTTGAAATCGTTTGAGCTATTTCATCCAACTGAGTTATATGATATTCGAGTGGATTCTAAAATTGCCAACTTAGGCTTTCCAAGAAGGTGCCCAGTCTAAGTTTTCAATGGTTCCTAGCTGGTATATACCACTGTGGAGGTCGTTTCATGATTACTAAAGGAATCCCTTAGATATTTTGTTTTATGATCGGGCATGCATTTCTTGACACTGATAATGTTCTAGAAGGTTCAAATATTTTGAGCTATGAGTTAGGTTCTATTCGATGGATTCTAAAATTGCCTCTTTAGGCTTTAGGTAGAAAGGTATGGGCAATGTTTTCCAAGGTTCCCAGCATATATGCATATGTAAATACACATAAATATTATGTATATGTACATATAGGTATGTGTTTGCTTTTCAGTTGTATATACAATATATATGCGTGTCTCTCTCTATATATTTATATATCTATTTTGTCCAACAAATTAAACAATGATTCTTTGATCAAAGCGATTCAATCTCTAAAGATAGGTCTCTGACATTCTCTGGAAGACTTTTGTTTAGAATAAAATCTCTCAGGCCTTGTTCATTTGAGATTGTGGCAACCGACTGTAACCCCCCCCCACCCCCCCCCCCCCCCCCCACCCCCCAATTGGATTGTGGGGTGGCAATTGGTTGTCATAATCCCAAACGAACAGGGCCTTAGTGTTTTGAGTCCAATAATTGGATTGGGGGGTGGCAGTCGGTTGCCACAATCCCAAATGAACAGGGCCTTAGTGATTGGGTCCCAATTATGATTCTTCAGATTCTGGTGAGAAGAAAACTGTCTAAATTGCTGTTGCTTGTGTTGAGCTTCAATATTCTGAGCTAATTGATAAGCCTCGTCTACTCCACATAATCCAACTTTCAACGCCTCCCTTCAAATTTCAGTGTTGACACCTGTTTTGTAATGAGAGACAATTTGTCTTTCATAATTAACAATCGTGCTTCGAATCTTATGATCATTGAACCTCTCGGTATATTCTTCCACTGACATAGATCTTTGCCGAAGTAAAAATTTTGATTCAATAACTGTTTCTTCATATTCTAATGGAAAATATTTCTCATGCAGTTCTAGCTTCATCCCTTCCCAATTCATGATATGAGGTAAGCCACTCTAAGATAATCGCTCCACCACATCCCACCAATTCGAGCATGTACTCGCAACTTCAGAATGACAAAAATGGACCCTTTGATCTTCCAACATGTCATACAACTCTAAATAATGATCCCAAAATGTCGCCCAATCCAAGAAAGCATGTGGATCTAGGTTCCCATGAGATTCTAATATGTCAATCTGTATTCGTTTGGTAATGCCATCAACTGGGCTTACGCATTAATTTTTTTCCTTGATCAATAATCCTCTAAAATTTTTCGATATGGTTGTGTGCCGTAAGAGGATATATTTTCTGCTTATAAGTAGGATTATCCCATATGTCTCCCCTCAAACCTGATCCCATCCATTGTGGCAACTGCAGGTTACTATGCCCTCCATCAAAATCATCATCAAGCTGCCTTCATTCTTGGAACATAGCATTTTCCACACTGGGTAGACATAGTGGTCAACCTAGGCTCTAATACCAAATTAATGTAGGAAAGCCGACAAAAATACGCTTTTAAAAGGAATCCTAGTAGAAATAGGACTCAAAAGGGTAGATGGGGCTCAGCATAGAGGAATTGAGTGGTTTGGATGGAATGAATCGGGATATTTTGGCTAGGTATGATGAATTGAGAAAGGTTTAAGGTGGCTAGAAAATTGCACAGATTTAGGGCTTCATGAAAATATGGGATTAGGATTTCTAGAAATTTGATATCTGCAAGAGCTATAATTAATTTAGTAAAAATAAATCAAGATATTTTTTAGGATAGAACTAAATCAAATAATAGTAGATCTTAATACCAGTAACCAAATAACAAGAAATATATGTATGCTAGAGTCTCACTAGTTATCTCACCTTGGAGAAGGCTTTACACCTCCACGTTTTCAAAAGATATGTATACTAGAGTCTCACTACAAGCCCTAGGCATCTCACCTTGGAGAAGTGATGCAGGACAATACCTAATTTACGGAAAATCCTTCACTCCTGATGGGATTAAGACTTTAGGATAGTTTAGGGCTTACGTGGAAAACTAAAAGAACACTTAACAACTAATCTAGGGCTAAATTAACGCCTAATTAATCTATGGATAGCAACAATAATGAGACCTAGCATAAATAATTGTAAAGATCATAATTAAGCATGAACTAAACCTTATACAAATCAATCAAAGCGATAAAGATTCGTAAGATGAATTAATGATAGAAGGATTAGTCCGAAACTAGGCCTACGCATGCAACCAATTAAAAGAACTAAAAGATAATGTAAGACCTATCACTTAGATGGAACAAAAACATGAGAAATTAATAATAATCAATGAAGAAAATAAAAAAATGTCCAGCACCAGGAATTGGGTCAAAAGTCAAAACAGTCCAGATTTAGGCCGAGGGGTATTTTGGTAATTTCTGCAATCTGGAAATTGAAGGAAACTGCTGTCCAGAACTTAGGTAAGGGTTTATGTAGGTAAAAGAAAGGTAATTTTAGGGTTTAGGTTTTGATTTGATGGTAGGTTTAGGCTATAGATCTTTAAAAAGGGTTTCTGGGCTTGAAAAGGGTAAAACTTGCAATAGGGTTCAAAAGGGTTTGAAAGTTAAGATTTTTGAGAGTTTTAGAGGAGGTTTAATCACTAAAACAATCCCTCAAACTCTCAAAACAAGAGAGATGGTCTCAGTGTAGTCAATCCCATATGTCTAATTGTACCCTTTTGCAACCAAGCGCCCCTTAAGACACTCAACTGTCCCATCTAGGAGATATTTGATGGCATAAACCCATCTACAACCAACAGGATGAGCACCAGGAGGAGGAGTAACAATATCCCAATTATGATTGGCTTGAAGAGCGGCCATCTCACTGTCCATAGCAGCACGCCATCTAGGGTGAGTTAGAGCCTCCTGCACAGACTTAGGCAATGAAATAGAGGATAAGGAAGAGGTAAAAGTACGAAAGGATGGGGTAAGATGATCATAAGAAACATAAGATGAAATAGAATGGGCAGTGGTGCGTGAACGAGTGCGTGAGGCAATAGGAGCATCTACGGGTGTAGCAGAAGAAGAGAGAGGTACCCGAGAGTGAGAGTCCAGTATCTCCGGATGAAGGTGCGACGCCTCGGGAGGGGGTGGAATAGGATTTGCACGACGATGCCGCTCGTAAAACTTCGTAGTGGCAGGGAGAGGTACAAATACCTCTAACTGAGAGAGGGGGGGGGGAATATGACTTGGAAGAACCGGAAGAGGAAGAGAGAAACTGGAGGTAGAGGGATCACGCCAGATGTAGGAGGAGAGAAGAAGGAAAGGGACTTAAAGAAGGTAACATCGGCGGAAACAAAGAGCCGATAAAGGCGAGGGCACCTGTAACCCTTCTGGGTACGCGAATAGCCTAGAAAGACGCAACGCTCAACCCTGGGGTCTAACTTATCCAAACCCAGAGTGAGGTTGTGGACAAAACAGACAGAACCAAATACCCGAGTGAGAGGAAAGGGTTCTTCCTGAGGATGTAAAATCGAGAAGGGGGAATGACCGTTAAGAACCGAAGATGGTAGACGGTTGGCTAAACAACTCGCCGTAAGGATGACATCGCTCCAATACAATTTAGGGACATGCATCTGAAAGAGCATGGTGCGAGCTATATCCAGTAAATATCGCAACTTCCTCTCAGCGACACCATTCTCTTGGGAGGTGTAATCACAAGAGGACTGATGAATGATGCCATGAGAGGCTAAGAAGTCCTGAAAAACATGAGAGTTATACACCCGAGCATTGTCATTTAAGAGGAAAAGAATATTGAGTTATGATTTCAGCATAGAAAGTGCGAAAAGCATTAAAGACTTCAGAGCGATCTTTTAATAAAAATAACCATGTCATTCGAGAAAAGTCATCCACAAAAACAATAAAGTATCGATAGCCAACAAGAGATGTGGTCCTTGAGGGACCTCATACATCCGAATGAACTAGCTCAAAAGGTCTCAAGACCTGACTAACAACCCGAGGAAAGGACACACGATGGTGTTTCCCGAGTTCATATGACTTGCACTGAAAGGGGCTGAAGTGGAGAGGAGACAATAGAAGTCTCCTGGAGAGAAGGATGACCAAGGTGACAGTGCCACTGATAGGCGTCTACCGAACTATGCAAAATGGTGGGCGGCGGTGTGACTGAAGATGATAGAGGCCACCCACCGAACATCCCGAGCCAATCGTCCTCCCAAATGAGAGATCCTGAAACAGACAGTAAGAAGGGAAAAATGAGACAGAGCAATTAAGAGTTTTGGTAATCTGACTAACATAAAGTAAATTAAAAGGGGACTTCGGAACGCAAAGAACATCTGATGAAGTAAAGCCGTGATGGGGGTAAGAGTACCAACACCAGAGATGAGAGCCGTAGTCCCATTGGCAAGAGTAACTGACTGAAATAAGGAACGAAAAGGATGAAAGGAACTAAGTGACGAAGTGTTACCAGTGAGGTGGTTGGAGGCCCCAGAGTCAATAATCCAGGGACTTGAGGGAGTAAGAAGGGTACTGGTGACCGAAAGGTGGTTCCGGTCCCTAGAAATGGCTTCCGGTAGAGCTTTTGCTGAGTTTTGGTGTTTGGATCTTCAGGATGTTGTGTTTGCTGTAAAAGCGGGTGCCGAGCTATCGGTCTTTATCCTTGGGAACTTTGTTTGACCATTTCATGGCTCTTTCGGAAGGTTTGGTAAACTCAGAGGGTTTTGGATGCAAGCTTGGTTGCATGTTGTCTTGGGTATTGGGTGTCTGGGTTGATTGGGTGATTTGGGTAACTTTATGTCTTGGAAAAACCTAGAGAAATACTGAGAGAGATATCGAGACAAAGACCAGAGAAGCTTCAGGAGTAGGACTCATCATAGGATCCGTCATAGTAGCAACCTATCATTAGTCCTGCCTTGACAAAATGGGGTGTCTACACTTGCATAGACAAGTGCTAAGCATGCTGCTGTGGAAGTATTTTGGAGAACCATTTCCACTGTCATTGCTTGGTTGTTGGCTTAGATTAGATTTATTTTCAGATCTCTGCTCCAAACCAATCAAATTTGGGAGCTTCCCGAAAGTTTTTTCATTCAATTCTCAAGTTTATACTTCTTAGCAAGGCCTCAGTTTTCTGTCTCATTCAAAAAGGGTTCCATGACAGCTACAAAAACTGATTTTGTGGATGAGAGAGATACTCTTAAGTCATCTTCTTGTTGGTTTGTTCCTCGCACCTCTAATGTTCTAAATTAGTCCATTAGTCATTGGGATTTTGATTCGATCGTCTTTCCAGACTGGGTTCTTACCCCAGTTGACTATTATTCCTTTTGCTTACTTCCTTTTTTTATTGTTCCTTTGGATCTTTCTGCCTCTGCTTGGATTTCATTCACTATAGATTCTGCTTTTCCTATCTCTGTAAGTATTGCCAGTCTAAATGATTCCTCTCTTGCCTTTTCAGATAGAGCTTGTATCCTCTCATCAAATTGATCTAATCCAGTCAAGAATTCTTCTTTGGTGGGGGTCATTAAGGGCTTCCCACATAGCGAGGAAGGGCCTTGGATGCTTGTAGGTGGCTGACCAGGGGGGCAGAGAAGCTTACCAGTTGGGAGGGATTTTCAGTTCAGCTTTTTCTGTGATAATGGACTTGAGTTCTGGAGAAGGTTGGAGTGAAGGGAGGGCAGAGACTTGTGCAAGGCGTTGTTCTGCTACTGGGCCAATGCCGAGAAGAGATGTATCACCTGGGTGGGGGGCGCTGCTGTCTGAGGACGGACTTCTAGGGGAGCCTTTTTTTTTGGTTTGTGGGAGGGGGAGGGGGGGTTGTTGTCTATTGGTTGGGTTGAGGCTATTGTTGAGCGAGTGCTTGGGTTAGGAATTGTGGCAACGGGGGATGCTATTTGGTGGTTCAGTGGTGGAGATGCAGTTTGGGAGTCTGGGGACAGAGTTACTGCTGGTGCTGAGGCTTGGAGGCTTGCATTGCCTAGCGGTAGGATAGAAGGTTGAGAGAGGTGGGGTCTGGGCCTTCTTCTAAGGCTAGTGGGTTTCGGGGTGTCCTGAGCCACTTCATTGGTTCCTTTGGGAAATCTGGTGCCCTGAGAGGTTTGATCATCTTTTTAAGAGGATGAATGGCAACTTGTGGTTGGGTAATCTGTGTCATCCATTAGAGGATCTTTGCTTAGTCTGGCCATGAAATTAAGGTGGTCAGCTATTGCTTCCATTTCATCTGTTGCGTCTTCTAAATCTGTGCCAAAGTCAGTCGCTACCAGATCCTCCTACCATTATACATTTTCCTTTCCCAGTTTCCCTCCTTCGGCAGAGGTTGTCAGGTTGGTACTTGGCCATTGCCATTGGTTTGGCTAGAGGCCTTGTTGCATTTCCTTTCTTTTTTCCGTGTCTTGATCTAGTTTTTTGATTTGTTAATTACATATGAAATGTGGTGTTATTCGTTATGTGTAAATATTTAGATGAATTACATATGAAATGTTGTATGTATTGAATTATCCGACATGCCACAACTCATGTCACTATGGATTCACTATTAACAAACCATTTTGAATGACTGTCTTGCTTATGTGCGATGGTTTCTAAGTGTGTATTTGTGCTTATTCTAGCAGTTCATGAAGTTTTATCTTAAAATTCTGTCATTTGCCTATGATTTCATATGTTTTCATGATTTTACAGGATTTCCGTCCAAATTTATAACCCAAACCAAAACTTTTACATTTCCATGGTGACTGAAACAAAAAACAAAACCAAAATTTAAAACCTTGGTGTTAATCACAGTTACATGTGTCCAACTACAGCATGTGGGTATGGAGCTTTTGGGTAGTTATCACCAATTTTGGAAGTTGTGTTATTGTGGATTGCTCTCCGTTGTTTTTGATATTCTAGGAGTGCATCCATGTTAAATAAAGTACTGCAGAACATAAAGTTGGTATGGATGCATTGCCTAGATTTGAAGCCTAAAGAGGAAGTTTTTATGTGAAAAAAATGGGGAAAGAACGTTGGGTATGCTAATGGGATCACACAGGGTCATTCTTATTGCTCTTAAGTTTAATACAATGTGTAAGCTAAAAGAAGTGATGCTGCATTGTTAAAAAAGCAGGACATGGGGCATTATGTGTACTTCTTGACTAGTTACTATTATTGTGTAGGGGAACCCTTCTTTGTTTCTTTCAAGATTGAAGCTTCAAAGTTCAAAGTGATCACAGCTTAAAATGATGGTCCCTGTAATGAAGGTTTTGACAGCAAGACTCGAGTCATCTTTAACTGGAATTCAAAATGGAAACTTACGCTTTATACTTTTCCATTTACAGTCTTAAGTGTCCCTATTTTTACGGATGGCTTTTTTAGGAAAGAAGCTTCCTAGAGCGTTCCTATAAGTTTTATTCGTAGTAGAAAGAAGCTTCCTAGAGCGTTCCTATAAGTTTTACCTTTTTCTCCTTTGATTCTAACTCTGCAGGAAGAGTTGCGCCCATATTTTTCATTACCGAAGGTTATGGATGGCCTTTTTAGGCTTTCAAAGAGGCTCTTTAATATTAATATTGAATCAGCCGATGGCCTAGCACCGGTAATTTCCATACAATTATTTCATTTGCCTTCTTTTTGGATGTTACTACTGTCAAGCATGAATTTTACATGATAATTATATTTTTTCCACCGTTCTCCAGGTTTGGCACAAAGATGTCCAATTTTATTGTGTCAAAGATTCATCAAGCAATCCAGTTGCATACTTCTATTTTGACCCTTATTCTAGGCCCTCTGAAAAGCGTGGTGGGGCAGGGGTGGAGGATGTTTTTTCCCGAAGTTGTGCATTGGCGCGTGATGGTGCCCCTGCTAGGTTGCCTGTTGTTAACATGGTGTGCAATCAAACATCCCCAGTGGGAAACAAGCCCAGCCTTATGACCTTACGTGAGGTAATTATTGACATTATTGTTTGTTTATTCCACCAAAGCTCTTTCGAAGGCCCTAATGATATCAACCTGTACTCATCAGAGTTTAAGCCTGTTTTTATCTAATATGAAAAAATTGTCTTATTTCTATACTTGTGAAAGTTCTTCTAAATTAAGTGAATCAGTAAGAATGAGGATTGCTTCCAATACGGATGAAGAAACACAGGGTATCCCTGCTCTAACCGAGGTTTGAAATTTCTGTTTCGTTTTCGGCCTCAGCCAAAAACGAAATTTCACTGGACATTTCGTTGGCAATTTCGGTTTTTGTGGAAGGTGAAAATCTTATAATTTCGGACCAATTTTTTAAATTTCGGTTTTGGTTTTAAATTTGGGTCCCGACAGAAATCCGAAATTGTGGATTTCAGTCAAAATTTAAAACCATGGCTCTAGCATGCTCTAAAGGTCATGCCAAGCCATATTTATGTTGCAGGAGAATTAATGGTGACATAAAATTAGAAGAATTACACCCATAATCTGGGCCGTAGTTTTCTTTGGATTGCTATTTATCATGTCAGCGGTGCCACTATATGTAGGTTCAAACTTTTTTCCATGATTTTGGTCACATTATATTTATGTTGCATTAGAGTTAGGATGACTTAGAATTAGAAGAATCAAACCCATAATCTGGGCTGTTGTTTTCTTTGGATTGCAATTTATCATGTCAGTTGGTGCTACTATATTTAGGTTTGGACTGTCTTCCATGAGTTCGGTCACGCACTTCAGCATATGCTCACAAAGCAAGATGAAAGTCTAGTTTCTGGTACTCGAGGAATTGAATGGGATGCTGTTGAACTGCCTTCCCAGTTCATGGAAAATTGGCTTCATCACAGGTAATATTTTCTTAACAAAAATTACCACTGCATTATATTTCATAAACCATTCCATTTTTGGTTTTATCACAGGTAATATTGTTCTATTCATGCAGCTGGTTATGGAAAGCATGAATTGCAAAACTGCACAAATTGTTAATTTCCTTTTCTATAGGAGAGAAAAAGGTATAAAAAAAACACAGGAAGAAGCCACATAGAAACATCAGAAATAAAATAAAGTAGGTGAGAACAAATTAATAGCGATTGCTACGATAGGGGTAATTCCCTTTAAACAAGAAACTTGACTATCTCAACATCTTTCATAGAAAGAGTTTTTGCCACTTATTATCGCTTCTCGGAATATGCTAGGAGTATGGTGAAAACTCTCTAGAAAGATCCAGTCTATCCTACATGATATTTGCAAGAAATAGACATGACATCAGACCATTCAGGGTTCTAAAATAGGGGTAACACGTGTTGAACATGAAACTTTGACGTTCTAGACATCCTCCCTTTCAAGAGAGTCCGCGACATCATTGGCACTTCTCAGAATATGCTTGAAGGATAGGCGAAAGCTCTACAAACAAATTTCCCTTGATTCTAATAATAAAATAACGTCTTCTACTTTCCTTGATTTAGTTAAGTATGTCGTTTGTGGACTTGATCATGTTTCTTCCTTATCAGGATTGTGTTTTTGTTAGTACGTATGAGTTATATATGATGGTATTTTAGTCAGTTATGATGTAATGCTCATAAGTCACTATATACACAGATTTTGAAATTTATGAAAACATTTTCTCCTGCACGTTTTGTCTGCTCTCCTCTTCTCACTTCTCTCTGAAAAGTCACTAGGGATCAAAGGATGAATGGATGCTGTTCCCTCAGATCTAGATCAGCTAGATTCTATGTAAATTCTGAAGATAAAGGGAAGTGTGAAGAGAAGGGAAGGGAAGAGAATCAATGGGTCCCAGCCGGGGGGGGGGGTGTGCGGTAGGGTATTTTAGTCATTTATGATTTATTGTATATAAGTCATTGTATGCACATAGTTTGAAATTAATGAAAACATATTCAGAACAAGGATGTGTATAACACTTCTTTTTGTTTATGCTAATGACCATAATTTTAACTAGAGGAGGAGATGATATAATATTGCTATAGAATAAATTGAAAAAATATTTCAACATGAATCTTAGAAACATTGAAAGGACAATGTTGGGAATAATTCTATCATAATAGAAGTATGCTTCAGATATGGTAGACGTGTTCAGCTTTTTTTTTTTTAAAAGAAAGGGAATTCTTTAAATGTCTAACAATGATCACAAATTTTGTGTTTAATAATAATATAAGCGGAAAACAAAGGTAGCAGCAAAGAACATTTTTCAAGCACGAAAGGAGGTTTACAATAACTGACTTTGAAATGCCCTAATTACTTACAATGTTAGTCACATATGCCAGTTTCCTCATGATCCACGAGAAACATAAGCTGATAATATGAACTAGGATTTAGACATTTGTTACGATAGTTGAATTCAAACCCTAATATGTACACTTTATTATGACAATTAAAATGCCATATTGGGTTATCATGCAAGAACAAAGCACATTGAAATTGCCTTTCATTTTGTGTCAAAAAAGGTGGAAGATTGGTAAGATCACTCCTAAATATGTTTGAAGCCATAGTCAGATGGCTGATATTTTACTGAGTGCCTAGTTTCTAGTCATTACAATAATTTGATTTCTCATATTTCTAGGAAGTATTTTAGGTTGAGGAGTGTTAGAACATTTTCTTTTCGGCCATTTTTGTATTTCACTTTTCATCTAAGCCTAGTTGCTAATCTTTCGCAGTCATTTGGTTTACTAGTTGCATGTGTTTCAATGAAAGATCTCATGTTGATATGTATAATTGATTGGCTATATCTATTATCTGGATCATAGTTATCCATAGTTGATATCTCATTGTTTATATATATATATATATATATATATATATATATATATATATATATTGATGATATTTTACTTGATTAACATTTGATAGTGACACACTAACAATTGACTTGGCAATCATTCAAGTTTTAGCTGCTAAAATATAATATTGTATATGACCGGAACCTAATAATTACTAAAGCATCATCAAACCATGTTTAATGGGATTTTATAACATTTATTGGACAATCCATACTTTTTCTATTCCCCCTAGTTTTATTATTTTTTCAACTCGAAGAGTGACTCAAATTTCTTGGCCAAGACTGACTCATTTGGCATTACTTCTCAGTTTTGGTCCACATTGAGATCTTGGATTTAGCATGTTCTCAATTTCATGGTTGAGTAATATAGACTCATGTATTAGAAATTAATTAGTATTTGTTTTGATGGTTTCAATATTGCTTGGTTGGCCTATATTGATTAGTTGACATATTTATGTTCTTTCTTCCGTATGTACCCATTGAATTGCACCCTTTGATCAACATCAACCATCATTATTTGATTTTCTTATCTGATGATACAGGGATACTTTGATGAGCATTGCCAAACACTATGAAACTGGAGAGAATCTTCGTGAAGACATTTTTCTGAAGCTTCTTGGATCAAGGACTTTCCTTGCTGGTTCAGAAGTTCTTCGTCAGGTTAGTTTCATTCATTATTTACCTGACACATTGAATTTATTGTTGACACGTGTCGAAAATGTTGACATTGACACGCGTGTTGACAAATATCGACATTCCTTTGGACACTTGTAAATGTACTTCTAGAAGTATCATACTTAATGTGAGCGTTTCGACATGTTTTTGTATCTTATTGAGTGTGAAATATTGTTTTACTATTGAGTACTGTGTTTATCTCGTCTTTTTTTATTAACAGTTATTTTAACGATTCTTTAATTAATATTTATTGTTATTCCTCACTCCTAAACCTAAAACCCTAAACAAACTCTTCTATCAATATTATATTCATTGTTTCCTATTGGTCTCTCTTTCCCACTCCATATTGGAGACTAAATAGTAGGGGTGGACATGGTTCCGGTTCGAACCGAGGAACCGAACCGAACCGGCACATATGGTTCGGTTCGGTTCGGTTCCATATCTATATGGTTCGGTTCTGGTTCTGATATCTTGGAACCGGTGGAAATTCGGTTCGGTTCTGGGTTTGGGATCCCGGAACCGAGAACCGAACCGAGAACCGACCCTCACCTTAAAACTCACTGCCTCCTCATTTGATAAAATCACCCCACCCCCTTTTAATTCACCCCTCTTTAACGTGTTGCTTTGCCTTTAAAATTTTAATTCACCCCCCAAATTTGTGCCTGATTATCCCAAATTTGTGCCTGTTTGTAGTTCATATATAATTTTTGCATTGCCCAAATTTGTGCTTGATTATCCCAAATTTGTGCCTGTTAGTGTTTGTAGTTCATATATAAACAGGATCGAACCGAACCGAACCGATTATAAACACGATTAGGCAAATTATTTACATTTGGTGAAGGATGGGTAAACCCAGAACCGAACCGAACCGATTATATATGGTTTGGTTCTGGTTCCAATTTCAGGGAACCGATTATATATGGTTCGGTTCTGGGTATACCCCAAAACCGAACCGAACCATGTCCACCCCTACTAAATAGAACTAGATTAGATTGATGAATGCTATTACTTGAATATCTCACGTTTGTTTTATATTTATAGTTGCTTAATCTTAAGATTTACTAGTCTGTTAATGCTAAGAGACTACGAGAAGAGAAGGGAATGGAATGTGCGAGTTAGAGATTCCCCCCCCCCCCCCCCCCCCCCCCTTATGTATTTATATAAAGAGGAAAAAAAGGTACAAAGACTATAGTGGCCTTAGGCACATATACACTTCTAACACTGCCCCTCAAGCTGGAATGTAGGTATTATACATTCTTAGCTTGTTACAAATGTCATCCATCTTAGCTTTACTCAAGGTTTCGATAAATACATCTGTAGAGAAAGCAGTGCACATGTCCCTTTTTTGGATCCCTTGGCTTACGAAATTGGAATCCAACTCTATGTGCTTGGTTCTATCATGAAAAAATTGGGTTCGTGGCAATGTGGATAGCAGCCTTGTTGTCATAATAAAGCTGGGCTGAGTGGGAGGAAGAAAAGCCAATCTCAGACAGAAGATAGCACAACCAGATGAGTTCTTCCCCTGTATGTGACATGGAACGATACTCTGCCTCTGCACTCGACTTGGCTACCACGTCCCGCTTCTTACTTTTCCTTGACACTAAGTTACCACCAACAAAGGTACAATACCCAGTGGTAGACCTCCTATCTGCTGGTGACCCTGCCTAGTCTGCATCACAAAATCCTTCCAACTTCTCATACTCATGCTTCTTGAATAGCAAGCCTTTCCTGGTGCACTTTTCAAGTAGCGAAGAAGTGCACTCATGAACTGGCTGACTACCCCCACTGCGTATGAGATATCTGGGCGAGCAATTGTGAGGTAAATAAGCTTCCCAACTAGTTGTCTATATCTGCCATGGTTATTTAACAAGTCTCCCTCGTCTGGATGTAGCTTTGTATTTGGGTCCATGGGAACAACAACTGGCTTCATACCCATAGAACCAGTCTCATCTAACAGATCTAGTACATACTTCCCCTGCGAGAGGGAGAGACTGCTACCAGAATAAGCTACCTCAACCCCAAAAAAGTATTTTAGACGCCAAAGGTCTTTTGTGGAAAATTCTTTTTGAAGGAAGGCCTTTAACCTCTGTTTGCCAGCTGTGTCACTTACTGTAATGATAATGTCAACCACATAGAATATGAGAAGGACATACCCGGCATCAGATCGTTGACTAAGACTGAGTGGCCAATAACACATTGTTTCATGCCAAATCTCATAATCGCATCACTGAAGCGCCCAAACCATGCTCTACGAGATTGTTTGAGTCCATATAAGGATTTGCGCAGTCGACACACTGACGAGGACATCTCCCCCGGAGCAACATACTCAGGATGTTGCTCTATATAGACCTCCTCAGTCAAGTCGCCATGGAGAAAGGCATTCTTGACATCAAGTTGATATCAAAGTTTTAAATTTCGGCCGAAATTTGAAATTTCGGATTTCGGTGAGGACCGAAACCGAAAGGTTCCAAAACCGAAATTTGGTAAATTTCGGTCGAAATTCATAAATTTCAGAGAAATTTTTGCTAAAATATTAATTTTTTATTCCTTTACCATATTTAGGCCCGAAATTACCTAAATTTTGTGATTTCGGTCATTTTGGCCCAAAAAAAGACATTTTGTGAGCCTTTACCGAAGTTTGGCCGAAATTTCGGGATTTCGGTTAACCCCGAAATTACCTCCGAAACTGAAATTTAAAACATCAGTTGATAGCGAGGGGTATGAATACTCACATATGGTATTTTGGCAACTAGGGAGAAAGTCTCTGTGTAGTCAACCCCGAATGTCTATGTATACCGCTTGGCAACCAAGCACACCTTAAGGTGCTCGACTGTCCCGTCTGTCGGATATTTGATGGCGAAGACCCAACAACAGCCTCACAGATGGTATTTTGGCCATTAGGGAGAAAGTCTCTGTGTAGTCAACCCCGAATGTCTAAGTATACCACTTGGCAACCAAGCACGCCTTAAGGCGCTCGACTGTCAGATATTTGATGGCAAAGACCCAACAACAGCCCACTGGCTGATCATCATGAGGAATATGTACTAAGTCCCAAGTGTGATTGGCCTGAAGGGCGACCATCTCAAGATCCATAGCGGCACGCCAACCTGGATGAGCAAGGGCCTCTGGCACATACCCGGGTATAGAAACAGAGGACAAGGAAGACACAAAGCTGCGAAACATAGGTGTGAGATGATCATAAGAGACAAAGTGAGAAATTGGATGTGCAGTAGAATGTGAATGAGTACAGGAAGCAATATGAGAGTCTATAGCCACATCTGGAGAGGGAAGAAGAGGTACCTGAGATGGAGCCGGGATCTCCAGCTGAGAAGACGATGCCTCGGGTGGAGGGAGAGGAGCATCAGGCCGCTGCCGCTGTTGATAGACCTGTAGAGGAGCTGAAGAAGGGACTGAGGAGGCCGGCAAAGGAGATGAAGGGGGCACAATAGGGTCAGGGAGAATAGGAAGAGGAAGGAGAACCTAAGGGTCAGAAACGATAGGAGTGTGCTCATCAGGAGTAGTAAAGAAAGAGACAGACTCAAAGAAGGTGACCTCGATGGACACAAGTAAATGTCATATCTGAGGGCTATAACAACGATAGCCCTTATGAGTGCGAGCGTAGCCCAGAAAAACACACCTTTGCCTGAGGAACTAACCGATCGAGGCCAGGGGAATGGTTGTGGACAAAGCACACACAACCAAAGACCCTAGGAATAAGAGGAAACGGAGCATGCTGAGGATGTAAGACAAAGAAAGGTGACTTTCCCTCAAGCATAAAGGAGGGAAGTTGATTTGCCAGAAAACATGAGGTGGGATGGTGTCACTCCAATAGGCCTTAGGGACCCGCATACGAAAGAGAAGAGTATGGGTCATATTAAGTAAATATCGCAATTTCCACTCGGCTACACCATTTTGTTGAGAGGTGTACGCACAAGAGGACTGATGCACGATGCCATGAGGGGATAAGAAATCCCAAAAGCCATTAGAGGTAGAGAAGTACTCCCTAGCATTATCAGTGCACAAACATTTAAGAGTGCAATTATATTGACTAGTAATCTCTGCATGAAAAGGACGAAAAGCATGAAAGACCTCAGAGCGGTTTTTAAGTAAAAAGAGCCATGTCATACGAGTAGTGGTGTTCATTATTCGGTTATAATTGAATAACCGAACCGAACCGAATTGGTTTGGTCGGATCGGTTCGCTTATTTTTTTTTGGAAATTCGGTTATTCGGTTATCTCAAAAAAAAATAAATTCGGTTAACCGAATAACCGAAATGATGAGCAAAACCATTATTTTAAAAAAAAAAGTGCTATATGGGCACTCCCTAGGATGATCAAAACCGTCCATTTGATTGATCACAGCTTAATTAGGTTGTGCTAAAAAAATCATTCCGATAGGATGACCTAGCCCTCCGATCCAAACCGAGATTTTGCTTTTTCCCTCTTTTTCTCCCACTATTCGGTTATAACCGAATAACCGAATTTTAATCAGTTCGGTTTTTAGAAATTTCGGTTTCGGTTATTGAAATTTGATAACCGAAATTATTTCGGTTATCAAATTTCGGTCTATTTAGTTCGGTTATAACCGAACGAACACCCCTACAAACGAGAGAAGTCATCAACAAAAATGATAAAATACCTATATCCAAAAATTGACATAGTCCTCGAGGGACCCCATACATATGAATAGACTAACTCAAAAGGACTCAATACTCGACTAATGACTCTAGAGGGAAAAGACACACGATGGTGCTTCCTAAATTCAAAAGACGTGCACTGAAATGTCTGAAGAGGATCAGAAACAATGGACGTCTATTGAAGACACTGTAGGGACGGACGACCAAGACGGCAATGCCACTGATAGGCGTTGACAAAAGCATGCAAAATGGCATGCGAGGGTGTGCAGTCAAGACGATACAGGGCATCCACCTCACGACCCGAACCAATCGTCCTCCCAGTCGAGAGATCCTGAAACAAAGAATAAAAAGGGAAAAATGTGACATAGCAATTAAGATTTTTCATAAGTTGGCTAACAAATAGTAAATTAAAAGAAGACTTAGGAACACAAAGAACTGAAGATAAAGTAAGGTCAGAACTAGGGGAAAGAGTACCATCACCAGAGATGGGAGCAGTGGTCCCATCGGCTAGAGTGACAGAATGGGAAGCAGAATGCAAAGGCCGAAATGAGCTAAGGGATGCATAATTACCAGTCAGATGGTTCGAGGCCCCGGAATCAATAATCTAGAAGCTGGAGCTAGTAAGTAGAGAGGCAGGTGAACTACCTGGATGTGCAAAACCTGCAGTAGGCGCCCGACTGCTCAAACCTGGGCGCTGGAACTCCTCATAGTCCACCCTGGAGAGAGTAAAAGTATCACTGGGGGCTGTTGTTGGAATGGTGGAGGGGGGCATCGAAGCATCAGGGAGATCCGCAGCGGTGATGTGGGCAGATCGGGATGGACAGAGCTCGGGATGGAGAGTATGACAAGTATCAACATGATGGCCCTCCCTTTGCAGTGTGTACGATACGGGCTAATGACCAGTACCCCGGCCACCACCAAAATCACGGCCACCACCACGGCCGCTATGGCCTCGACCATTGCCAAAGGAGCCATCACCACGACCATACCAATCATCGTTATCATAGGCTACAAGGGCAGAGCCATAGATAGATACAGGAGTGGAGGAGCTACCCAGGAGACACTGCTGCACACGGGAATAAACCACCGTGAGAGATGAGATAGAACTTGAACCAATGATTTGCTGTCTGAGATGCGGAAAGTCAGGGCCCAAGGTATCGAGGAAGTGAACGACGTGGAGTTGGTCAAGCTGTTGGGCTAGAGTAGCCAAGTCAGATGTGAGGGGCATAAAAATATCGAGTTGTTGACAAAGGGATACAAATTGACTATAATAGGTAGAAAGAGGGGTATCGCCACGCAGGAGGCACATCCACTCTGAATAGGTAGCACAGGTGTGGGTGAGGTTGTCAACCCTAGAATAGCAGTATGGAGCTGATTTTTTGGGCACACCCTATCTATGTGAGGGCCCTTCAAATGAATGCTTTGGATCACCCAAACAATGTGGCCCCCACTGTATTTTAAGCCTAGGGTGTAGATAACTTATCTATTAATAAGCCCTATTATATTATAAGCCCTATTATATTATAAGCCCCCACAGTAATGTCATTGATGAAAATAAGCCCTATTATATTATAAGCACCTCGTAACCCATAAACTAATCCCGAGAGAGAGAGAGGTTGAAAGACAAAAATTACAGTAATGTCATTGATGAAAATAAGCCCTATTATATTATAAGCACCTCGTAACCCATAAACTAATCCCTAAACCACTAAATAGCACATTATAATCTTAATAGTTACCTTGAATCGATTAAAAGACTGCTTGATACTACAACCCACTAAATAACACATTGCAATCTCAACAGGTACCTTGAACCGATAGCTTATCTGTGCAGCTGCACACAAACCATTTCCTCATATATATATATATGAGAAAAGTGTTTCTAAGCACGTGCTTAGGGAGCTCCCTAAGCACAAGTGGCTTAAAAAGCCACCGATTGGTCACTTTTTGTGGATCCCGCAGAGGTGGACCTGCCATACGACCCAATCGGTGGCTTTTTTAGCCACTTGTGCTTAGGGAGTTCCCTGAGCACGTGCTTAGAAACACTTTTCTCATATATATATATGAGAATACTGTTTCTGAGCTAGAGCTCAGATAAGCTTATATGAGCTCGAGCTCGAGCTCAGAAACAGGTGTGGGCTCACATTGTTGGGGGATCCAAAGCATTCATTTGGAAGGCCCTATTATGGATAGGTGTCGACAAAAAATCAGCTCCATTGGATCATCCGAACCCTTCCATTTGTGGAGGGAAAAATGGGCAGATTTGTGGAGAAACAGTATCTGTCCATTTTTGCCTCCACAAATGGAAGGGTTAGTGTGTGTGTGTGTGTGTGTGTATATATATATATATATATATATATATATAGAGAGAGAGAGAGAGAGAGAGAGAGAGAGAGTAAACAGTTCCTGAGGTGGCGTTAGCGCTACCTTATATGAGGTGGCGCTCACAAAACATAGGGGGCCCACTTTGGATGATCCAAAGCATTCATTTATAGGCCCTCACATAGATAGGATGCCCACAAAAAATCACGTCCATGGGATCATCCTAACCCTTCCATTTGTGGAGGTTTAGATTTATGGAGGTTTATACCCATCCATTTTAACCTCCACAAATGGAAGGGTTAGGATGATCCCATGGACCTGATTTTTTGTGGGCACCCTATCTATGTGAGGGCCTATCAAATGGAATGCTTTGGATCATCCAAACAAAGTGGGCCCCCTATGTTTTGTGAGCACCACCTCAGGAGCCCTTTTCTCATATATATATATATATATATATATATATATATATATATATATATATATATATAGCAGAAGTGAAAATAAGAAATTTATTTGAATTTCTCCCAAAATTCTATGAGAATTACACATCACTTTTTTTGACTTTTTTTAACAAAGGCACCCATTCAACCCACATATTTTCAATCCTACCCCCTCCTTTATGCTTTTTAACAAAGGCACCCATTAAGGCCACATAATTTCAATACTACCCATTTTTGGAATTATTTGAAAAAGGAAATCATTATTTGCTAGCCACCTTCTCCAAAGGCTACGTCTCGCCCATCCTTTGCAATTGTATGTGTTCAGAGATTTGTCTTATAAGACATGGTGAAAAATTGCACGGAAATACTATTTCTTGAAAGGTGGCTTGCAATAATAAGTACCGAAAGAAGCCAACAATAATAATCAGTACATAGTAAAGTTTTGGAAGGAAATTACGGACAACGGGTACTTGTATATGACAATTACGAAAAAAACTACAAAGAAGAGGTATCGAAATATGGCAATTACGAAAAAACTACTTTTCCTTAGTAATTTTTTGAGGATATTACAAATTCCGCACACCTTTAAAAATATTTATGAATTCTAGGCACTTTAAGAGGAACAACATATTATGGAAACCTCTATAGATTTGAGGGCTAGGATCAGCCTATGGAAATGATTTTACGGGCACAACGTATTGATGTTGTGTTCCATCACATGGATGGTTTGGATCAACCTATGATGTGGTCCGTACAGTTCTTTATCGTTTTTTTACTAGTGTGTGTGTGTGTGTATATATATTGTATTCGAAACGTGGTCCATGTATTATGTATAAATATTTATATGAATTACATGCGAAATTCGGTATGTACTAAAATATTAGACATGCATATCACTATGCGATTGATGTTTTTAAACCATTATGGATGGTTCTCTTGTTTATGTGATGGTTTCTAATATGTATTTGTACTTGTTCTAGCATTTTCTGTAGTTTCATCTTTAAATTCTATCGTTAGCATATGCTTCTATAGGTTTCCGTGATTAATAATATGGAACATTCTCATTATTTTGCAGTTACGGTTTGCAATTATAGATTTGGAACTGCATACGGAGTATGTTCCTGGCGGATCAGAATCAATCTACGATATTGACCAAGTGGTACGTAAACGGACACAAGTGATCCCGCTGTTTCCCGAGGACCGGTTCCTTTGTAGTTTCAGCCATATATTTGCAGGTTTGTTCATCACATTATGTTATTCTTAGAATGTCTAAAATTATCTACTATTTTAATGTCTACATTTCTTTTATTTTTTCGTTTATGGTTTCTATTTATCAGATGAATATGCAGCTGGATACTATAGTTACCAGGTTCCTCCTCTTACTTATCTAATTCAGTTTTATGGCCTCTTGTCTTCCTTTGTTTTCTTCACTCTGCTCTTCAATAGTAATCATGTAGTTTCAGTCATGTTTGTGACATTAGGCTGCTGCTCCCTTTTCTTATTTCGCAAAAATATGGAAATTTGTTGAAATTATGTCTTCTTTAAGTTTTGTTATTAGATGTATTGAAGATATTTCATAATGGGTGGTAAGCGGACTCCAATGAGGCTGAGGTTTATGCATTTCTTAACTTCATCCATGCCTTTGTCAATGAAGTGACTGGTAAATTGTGGGTGGAAGGGAACTCTGCAAATGTGGTCTTGTGGATGCACTATTGTATCCCTGGGCTTGGATAAATTGTTAGATCTGTGTAGGGGATTGGATGTTATATTTGAAGACAGGTCACTGGACTTGCTGTCTATGGAGTGTGTTCATAAGGCTACATTGATTTTTGTATAATCTCTGCCCTTATGTAATCTTTTGTTTTGGTTTTCTGTTCTTTCGTTTCTTTTATCAATAAATTACCGTTATTCAAAGAAAAAGAAAATGGAGTGAAAGAAATGAATTAGAGATAATAGGCGAACAAAGGATGATTATAATTGTCTTTGCTAGGCAAAAACTAAGCCGCCCCAATTAAGTAACATGGCTACAAATCATGTAACAGATTTTCTGTTTTATTCCTTTTTTTAATTTTCTTGTTGAGTGTTTTAAATTATCTCGATTATGTATTTTAAATTTATTTGAAAGTGCTGATGATCCATCCTATATGTTCAAACCTGTTGACTTGTAAAATGGAAAAGCATAACTTTCTTCCCAATAATGGCCGATCTTTATGGCTGTGATGGAAACTGCAGGAGTGAATTGCCTTCCTGCCATTTTTTTGTGGGCCTTTCTGATATTTTAATGTATTAACATGTAGTGGGCAGAGGTGTTGTCAGCTGATGCCTTTTCAGCATTTGAAGAGGCTGGTTTGGACGATGATAAGGTATGGTAGGTCTAGTTTATTCACACCAACATTTTACTCAGCTCTCACACTTAAGGTCATGACCATACGGGGTTGGGCCTGTAGCTCAATGGTTGGGACTTTGTTTCTCAACGTTGAGGTCGCAAGTTCAATCCCAGCTTACCTACCCCCCACCAAAAAAAAGAAGAAGAAAAAGAAAGCTCATGACCATAATACTTTTTAAATGCCGTGAACTCCAGGACAAACTACATCAATGGGCTTAGTCAGCTGCTTTTATATGCTTGCAAGTCATGATTGTACTTAGAATAGTCTTTTAGAGAAAATCCCATCGGCTTCTCGGCAGCCCGAAATGGCTTTCGACGTACCTTGCCCCTTAAAGAGCTTGCGTAAAGAATGGAACCACGTCAGAAAAGAAGAGATCAGAAGCTTCGTTTACTACCCATCTCAGTTAGGGAAGATCCCTTTCAGCCTTTGCATTAGCTACTATTACTTATTACTACTGATGAGTGAACCTTCGCTGCACTCGGCCGGCAGAGATGGCAGGGAAGGGCATTTCTTTGTCGTGATCCCCACGTTCAGCTGTTAATCCGTACCTATCCACGCAATGTGATAGAGCGAGACTCTGTTTGATTCCCCGATAACTGTGACCAAATTTGTAGCCTAAAGCAAGCCACATGATGTCATTTTCGACTGAAAATAGCTTTTGGAATTGGTCTGTGATGACTAACCAATTTAATGTTCCATTGGAAAGGTTAAATATTTGAATGCGTTCTGGACACATGTTTTGTTGGACTGGGATACAATACTGTCTTCTATGATTTTTTTTAAATGAAGGATGCGAAGATCTTTGAAGGAATATAAATCATACTTTTATAATACACTTAATTTTGATGATGTAAGTGGTATGCTATGCATATTTAATTACGTGAATTATATACTATAGAACAGTTATAATATAGTAGAAGGTATCTCTCGAAAAAAAAATCATGAAGGTGCTGATCAACCTCTAGCAGATAGATTTGTTGCCACCTACTGTTTCAATTCTTCAATTGATTATTCAATCTTTCATCAGGCTATTGAAGAAATTGGTCGCAAGTTCCGAGAAACCGTTCTTGCTCTAGGAGGTGGGAAATCGCCAATGGAGGTTAGACATAATTCGGCAGATGTATGCGAGAACTATTATTTGTGAAACAGAAGAATTTGAACCTTTTATTGCACTAATGTACTGGCATAACCAGAATCTACAATGACATTGTGTGGTTTTTGCATCATTGAGGAGGTTGGTATCCTAATTTCAACAAAATTTGATGAGTTACTATACTAAATTTTCAGGTTTTTGTGGAATTCCGTGGGCGTGAACCTTCCCCTGAAGCCTTCCTCAGGCACAACGGCCTCTTACCAGTTATCATGTCTACTTGACCTATAAAAAAATGCATCCTTTTCTTCTTTGGGTATCCCTAGAACAGTATTAGAGGTGAACAATTCAAGCGGCGTGCTCTATTTCATAAATTAATTAATTTATTACTGCTGCATTGATGAAATGTTGTGTAACAATCTGCTTTCATGTTCAGATATGAAGGAGGTTGAGTAATTCACCAATGGAATAAGCTTAACTGTGAGGGTTGAATTGGGTGATTTGACATACAAAGCATTCAAACCAATGGCAAAAGCTCAACTTCATAGTTTGCTATGTAAGTGTGAAGCTCCTATCAAATTCTGATCTATATTCATCTAAAACTCTTTAGTTTATATATGGGAGTGTGCAATCATTGTAGCTTAAATATCACAGTACAAGTTTGATGGTGGAAATCTATGCAAATGTCTACTTTTAATATTGGATATTGATCAAATATCCGTTCAATACTTTTAAGGTGTTATTTAGGTGTGTTTTTTAAGAACAGGGGATCCTGCATCTATTCACTCTGTTTCTTTCAACGTAAAATGGGCATAAAACAATTTTACGCCCATTCTCCATTGGACGCCCAGACAGGGTGTCATAACACTGTTTTGGCAGATCAATCTTAATTTTATGCAACAAAAATCAATGTTTAATAGCTTTGGCTTTTGTCTCAGACTGTAAGGTGAAAAATTTCCTATATAGCAACTCTCTATGAACATCTGTACTATATATATAAGGCCAAGCTTTCTTATTTTTTTAGGGGGCGATGGATAATTGAAAATCCAAAGTTAAAATTTGAATATATGGACTAACCGTTGTACCCTTTTTTGTCAGTTTGTTTTCAAGCCTTTTTCCCTCTGTTTTCAGGAAAAATCCTACCTCTCTCTCTCTCTCTCTCTCTCTCTCTCATGTTGAAGAGTGCAGTTTGGCTAATTATGGGAGTTTCCAAGGCATTTTCACAGGGACTCTGGTTATGGTTCCAGATGTCTGCCCAAACGTCTGGACGCAAACCAGATTTGGAAATTCATTCCAACAGCTCTTTGATATTGTAGATTTTTTGAGTCAAACTTGCCCTATAAATACCACTCTTTGGGAAGCATTTAAGCATCTCTCTTTAACTTGGAAATCAAACTTTCACTTGCAAAACCGTTTTTCCATGAAATCCTTCTTGGGCTTTTGAACTTGCATCCTTACTGAAGAAGATCTTCTTAGGCCTACTTGTATTCATTCATTGAAGAAGAAAGAAGTGCTGAAGTGGTATATATGCCTTTAACGAAGGTGTTTCATATTTTCTTGTAAGAAGTGGGCGAACGGGATACTGATCTAACCCGTGAATTGTAGAAGCTCTCGATTGGAGCTTGGGTGTGCTTTGTACACGCTGTACAGAGGTTTGTCTTCACGGGAACGATGACGATTAGTGGAAGCCACCAAAGGTTTTGGTGGAGTGGATGTAGGTCCTGTTTTTGGAGCAAACCACTATTAAAATATTGGGTGCACTTTTTACATTACCTTGATCTCTTTCTATCTCTCTTTATTTGATTTCATTTACTGTTTATCCCGAATCCTATCTCTATCAATTCTGTGCTTTTATTTGGCTATTCAATTTACTTGCATAAAGCTAAAGATTTGAAAGAGAGTTTAAAAAGGACTTAGAAGATCACTATAAAATGGCAGACACCCCCCACCCAAAAAATAAAAAAAAAAAAAACATAGGAAAATGTTTGAAGAAACACTTGGAAAAATGCAAGATCATAATATATAAAGTAAAAAATACTTGTCTTCTTGGATTGTCTTGGCTTCAATGGTCCTCTTCAAGTTTGGCCTTGCTTGTGAACACTTTGGCTTGACTTGTCCATGTGACTCCATCAATCATGAATGTTGTCACCTTGGTTCATGAGTGGGTCACCAATCAATGGTTCATCTTTCAAGCTTTGCCTTTGGTTCTATGTGCAAGTTGTGATGATTCCCGTCTTAAGCATAACAATTGCAGTACACATTACATTAGTATTCTTAATCAATTTGGGTTTGTTGATCATCGAAACATGCGTAGGGTAGAACCCTCGGGCTAACATTACCATTATTTGCAAATAATCACATTTAACTTCAGAACAGCATATAAGATCATACGCTAATAATTTCAGACTTCTTACATTATTTGCACGTCATTTTGGTGAAAAGAATAAAATATCCAAATTATTTGATTTTATCTCCATTTTCAGGAATATAAGATCTTAGTTCTTGAATTTTGTTTCAATTTTCATGTCTAACACTTCATCTTCTTATATGTTACAAGAGGAATGATCCAAAATAATGTCCACGTGACCGTCCACTAAATGACTCCATTGTAGATTGCTCTCTGCTTAAAAGCTAATAGAGTTGGATGATCGTAGGCATCTAACAGATGGATTTTTTGGCCTCTGCATTTAAACACTTGTTGATATTCTTTGTGGACTGCCCATGTGTTTGGATTTGATAAAAATGATTAGGATAATCTGATAATAAAGATTTATGGGCCAAAAATAATTAAAAAAATCATGAATAGGGCTGTCAACGGACCCAATTCAGATCGGATCCACCTATGTTTAAGTCACGATCAATTTGAATCCTAACTTGGTTGTCTCATATGTTCCATTGGATCCCCGGATCCTGCTTTTTGTGCATGTGTCACGGTCCCAGTAAGAATAAGAGCATTCCTTAGAGCTTCCTCATATTATTATTTTGTATAATTAAAATTTTGTACTTAGTACAATTTTTAATGTTTGTTATCAGCTCCTAAAAAAAATAAAAAATAGTGTGTGTTTACTATTAGTATTTTTCAGTTAGGCTCTATTTCTTTCGACGTAAAATGGGCGTAAAAACAAATTTTACGTCCGTTTTTACACTTAAAAATGAGAATAAAATTTGTTTTACATCCATTTTTACGTTCTTAAAGAATACGGGCGACGAAACAATGACAATTCGGCAAACACAATCATACATCGGCAAATGGAGACGAAGGACGACAGACTGGTCAATGGAGATTGCGACCAACAAATGGGTTTTAGGGTTCAACGAGAGAAAGAGAAAGGATATATGGAGATTTTTTTCATTTGATTCAGTTCATTAAATGACATTTATTTAGTTTTGTTATGTTAGAGATTATATACAAAAAATGTACGGTATGATGGGGTATGAAAAGGAACGACCAATTAGCTGTCGACCCGTGGCTCTTAAAGGGCTCACCACGATTCGGCACTTGCCCAGGGGTAGTCTGGTAATCTGCCAAGAGCAGGTAAACCTAAATCCACAAATGGCCCGACACCTGTCCTGGGGTAGGTAATTCAACCACCCTAGGGCTCTATCTATAAAAGGCCTCCTAAGGCTCAAAGAAGGGGGTAATAATTTATGAACTACCATTCTTAAGAGTTTTGGCTTTGCACTTCTGCTCATACTGACTTGAGTGTCGAAGGGTCCGTCTGGAGCAACGACTCCGGGTTGGTCTTCTGATCTCGTGCGCTCTTGTGCAGGGCTTAGTTCCTTCAGCTCAGCCCCTTGGGCTCGCCAGATCAGCTCTTTCGTCACTGCCGTATCTGTTACCAATTTTAGGCATAACAGATTGGCACCATCCTTGGGACCCTGAACTAAAAGCTGTTCAAATTCTCCCTTTACGAAAATGGCAGGACGGAGGAGTGCCCGGGTACTAACTACCCGGACAGCTCGAGCTGAAGCACCTCGCAGGATTCAAAGCGAACGAATGGCCTCACAGATAGTGGCTCCTTCAGCCATAGCAGAACAGAGTTCGGCTCATTCGGAGCATCTGAACCCTGCTCCTACTCCTGAACAAATCCAAACTCTCTTTCAACAAATGACTACTCTTGTTAGTCAATATCAAAACCTGATCCAAGAGCCTCCCCAGCATCCCCCGGAGGCTCCGCGACCTGCACATGAAAGGTCGAGTACCCACAGGGGGGAACCGACATCTCCCAGTAGAGACCGGACCCACCACTCCACAAGGTGAGTACATCATTCGAGAACCAGGCACGCCCATACAGAGCCTCACCACCGCCGGAGGTCACGATCTCGCTCCGTGTAGAGGCACCGAGTCAAGGAAGACCGTGCGTTGCGGGAAAGATCCCGGCATCGTCGAGGGAGTTCGGAGAGTCACTCCGGCTCTGCGGCGAGCCCCTCAGTGGAGAAAAATAGGTCCGTAGACCGAGTGAATAAGGTGGTCGATCCGATGCTGAGAAGGATCGAAGAAATAGACCACCGAATAGAAGAACTAACGAAAGATCAAGGCAGGTCTACTTCGAAGATATTCTTGAGCAGACCACTGTTCACAGATAATGTTATGAGCGCGCCGGCGCCCAAAGGGTTCAAAATGCCACCTGTTCCGCAATATGATGGAACCACTAACCCGGTTGACCATGTGGAGACATTCCGAACAATGATGCTCCTCCACGGCGCTTCTGATGGCTTTCTCTGTAGGGCCTTCCCCACAACCCTAACAGGTGTGACGCGAGACTGGTACTCTTAGATTAAACCAAACTCCATCAGCAACTTCGACGACTTCGGGGACGATCTGGTCCGCCATTTCATGAGCAGCCGGAGGCCAAGGAAAACAACAGCATCCCTAATGGCTTTGCGGCAGGAGGATAACGAACCTCTAAAAACATTCGTGAGCCGTTTCAACAGGGAGGCCCTCCAGGTACCAAACTTGGATCCCCGCCGCAAACGCGCTCCTCGAGGGCGCTAAATCCAACGACTTTCGGCGAGCAGTTGCCTGCCGAAACCCGCACTCACTGGCAGATTTGATGGCGGGGGCCGAGGAGTACATATTCGTGGAGGAGGCGCTCGCCTCCTTAGATTCAAACCGGAGGTTAACCTCCGAAGAAAAGAACCCTACCAAGCAGCGTAGGGACGATAAAGCCCCAAGGAGAGAGAGATCCCCCCAGAGGAGGGAAGAAAATTACACCCCCCTCAACACCTCCAGGAAACACATATTGGCCGCAATCAAGGGAGAAGAATTCGTGAGGTGGCCGACCAGGATGATCTCAAAAGGAAACAAAAGAGATAAATCGAAGTATTGTCAGCTCCACAGGGACCACGGGCATGACACTAATGAGTGCTGGTACCTCAAAGAAGAAATCGAGCTGCTGATCAATCGGGGATACTTGAAAAAGTATGTTAAAGATGACAGCGACAGAAGAGAGTGCAGAGGGAGAACAACAGGGCCAAAGCCCCCGACACCTCGGGCCGCCGTCTCTTGTGCGGAGCAAATCTCTTCCCCCGGTAAGACCACGGCTGGAGGCGCGCCGATCCCAGCCTAACGGGGTCATAAACACCATTATGGGATGACCGGCCGCCGGAAGCACGTCATCAAGCGCTTGAAAGGCTTATGCGCGCAGAGTCAATGCCATGCACACAGGCAACAAAGAGATGAAGAGAGAGAATGGGATCTCCTTCTCAGATGCAGATCTCGACAACTTGATACTGCCCCATGACGACGCCCTGGTCATAACTATGCTCGTCGCTAACTGGGAGTTGTCGATAACGGGAGTTCAGCCGACATACTCTACTACCATGCTTTTAGCCATATGATGATAGGAGATGACCGCTTGAAGCCGGCGAACTCCAATTTATTCGGTTTCTCGGGGGAAATTGTTAAAGTAGAAGGGCAGATTGAACTCCTAGTCCTCGTTGGGGAGCCGCCCTGTCAAGCTTTCACAATGGTCAACTTCCTGGTAGTGAGGGCCACTTCGGTCTATAACGCTATGTTGGGACGACCCGGCCAGAACCTCATCCGGGCCATCGCCTCAGCATATCACCAGAAAATGAAGTTTATAACACCAAACGGCGTGGGAGAAGTCAGAGGAGATCAACCACAGCCCAGTGAGTGCTATGCCATGGCACTCAGAGGCAAAAATGCATCAGAATCATTGCTGATTGAGCTACTTGATCTGAGGGACGAAACCCAGGTGAAGTAACCAGCTGAAGACCTCATCTCCATTCCTCTGCGCGAAAGCGATAGTGAGAAGGTCATTCAAATCGGCTCCTCCTTAGACAGTAGCACCCGGTAGAACCTCACCCAGTTCCTTCAGGACAACACAGATGTCTTCGCATGGGCTCCCGCAGACATGGCTGGCATAGATCCGGAGATCAGCACACACAGACTCGGTGTTGACCCCACGTGCAGACCTGTGAAGCAAAAGGGGAGACACTTCGCCCTGGAGAGGCTCTTGAGGGCTGACTTCATTCGAGAAATTCAATATCCGGACTGGCTGACGAACGTGGTCCTGGTAAAGAAAGCCAACGGGAAGTGGAGGACCTGCGTTGACTTCACCGACCTAAACAAAGCTTGTCCCAAGGACAGCTATCCACTCCCAAAGATCGATTAGTTGATAGACGCCACCGCTAGTCACAAAGTTCTTAACTTCATGGACGCCTTTTTCGGGTACAATCATATCAGAATGTATGAATCAGATATACCAAAAACATCCTTTTCAACGGACCAGGGAACCTACTATTACCGTGTTATGCCCTTCGGTCTGTAAAATGCCGGAGCAACATACCAGAGACTTGTAAACAAGCTCTTCAAAGAACAGATTGGGCACAACATGGAAGTATACGTGGATGATTTGCTGGTCAAGAGCCGGAGCGCGAAAGATCATGTTTCCGACCTGAAAGAGACGTTCCAGGTCCTAAAAGAGCATAACATGAAACTTAACTCGACAAAATGTACTTTCGGTGTTGGCGCTGGAAAATTCCTGGGGTTCATGGTGAGCCAAAGAGGAATAGAAGCAAACCCGAAGAAGATCAAGCCGATAGTGGAGCTCACTCCACCGAAGACTATTAGAGAGGTGCAGCGGCTAACCAGAATGATTGCCGCACTGGGACGCTTCGTCTCAAAATCTGCAGAAAGATGCTTGCCTTTCTTCAACGCAGTAAAGGGAATCAAAACAGCACCCTAGACACCGGAGTGTCAAGTTGTGTTCGAGGAGCTGAAGAAGTACTTATCGTCCCTATCGTTGGTGACTAAACCGGAACAGGGAGAAGAGCTACTCCTGTACTTATCGGTAAGTCCTTTGGCACTGGCGGCTGTGCTAATTCGAGAAGAGCACAACCAGCAGAAACCAATCTACTATGTCAGCAAGGTCCTACATGATGCTGAGATCAGATACCAGTGAGTAGAAAAGTTGGCTTATGTTCTCATCATGGCAGCCAGAAAACTGAGGCCGTATTTCCAAGCCCACACAATAAAGGTCTTAACCGAGCAACCACTCAGACAAGTTCTCCACAGGAAGGACACCTCAGGGCGACTTGTGAAGTGGGCCGTGGAGCTGAGCGAATTCGATATCCAATATTTTGCCCAGGCCAGCAATAAAAGCCCAAGTGCTGGCAGACTTCGTAGCCAAATGTACCATCCCCCGGCAAAGCACCGCGTCCGAAACTGTCCAAACTCCAGCAGTAGAAGAGATTACACCTGGGGGACAAGCAAGAGTTGGGGAGAATGAACCTGTAAGAGCAGAAGTTGGGGAGGCAGACCAGAATACGTTGTCCGATGGGCTGCACTGGGAAGTATGTGGATGGATCTTCGAGTAAGACTGGCTGCGGGGCCAGCTTGATCCTCACCGGGCCCGAAAACTTTGTTCTGGACTATGCACTGAGGTTCGGATTCCGCGCGTCCAACAATGAGGCAGAATATGAGGCTCTCATCGCCGAAATGAACTTGGCACTCCAAACCCGTGCCGAAAGGCTGAAGGCATATTGCGACTCCCAATTGGTCGCAAATCAAATCTAAGGAATCTACGAGGCCCGTGACGAGCGCATGATGAAGTATCTTTCCAAGGTCCGCCAGATAGCTAGCAAGTTCAAAAGCTTTGAGGTCGTCAGAATCCCCAGAACGGAAAACGCAAAAGCAAATGTGTTGTCCAAACTAGCAGCGTCCGGTTACACCGCTCTTGGGAGTATATGTATGGAGTTTCTGAAGAAGTTCAGTATTGATAATGAGGCCGTGGAAATAATGCAGGTCGAGCACGAGCCATGCTGGATGGACGAGATCACTGATTACCTGCGTAGTGGGAAGCTTCCTGAAGGAAAGAAGGAAGCTCGAAAAGTGATACAGAGAGCAGCAAGGTTTTCCCTAGATGGTGAGAGCCTGTACAAAAGGTCGTACATTCTTCTGTACCTAAAATGCCTCCGACCAAGCGATGCCACATACACTCTACAAGAAACCCACAAAGGAATTTGTGGAGAACACTTGGGGGCAAGGCCCTCGCCATCAAAGTACTGTTGAGAGGCCTGTACTGGCCAACTTTGAGACGAGACGCCCTGGACCTAGTCATAAAAGTGCAAGAGATGACAAAACTTCTCTCCCACCATACATCAACCGGCTGTACCAATGGCCCCAATCATCAGTCCGCTCCCCTTCGCAGTATGGGGGATGGATATTTTAGGCCCCTTTCCGCCAGCATTAGGGTGACGTGAGTTTGTCGTAGTCGCGATAGACTACTTTACCAAGTGGGTGGAGCCTGAACCTATAGCCCAGATCACAGAGCAAAATGTGCAGACCTTCTTTTGAAAATCCGTTGTTTGCAGATTTGGGATACCCCGCGTCTTGAAAACGGACAACGGCCGGCAGTTCGATTGCCGGAACTTTTGAAAATTCTGCTCAGACTTGAAAATCGAACAAAGGTTCACCTCCATGGCACAACCTCAGACGAATGGGCAGACCAAAGTTACGAACAGAATCTTGCTCCAAGGGATTAAGAAAAGGCTGGACGAGAAAGCAGGCTGATAGGCTGACGAACTCTATCACGTCTTATGGGCGTATCGTACCACCCCACGCACCACAACAAGAGAGTCGCCCTTCAACCTGGTCTTTGGGACTGAGGCAGTAATCCCCGTTGATATTGGTGTCCCGTCTCCCAGGGTCACCAACTTCAACGAACCTCTCAACGGGGACGGACTCCGTGCAACCCTCGACTTGTTGGAAGAAGTCCGGGAAGAATCCCGAATCAGGGTCGCGGCCTACTAGCAGAAAGTTTCCCACTACCACGACATGAGGATACATCTAAGAGAATAGGAAGGCCGCCATCTCTCAACCAAAGAAGGTAGGCAAACTCTCCCCAACCTTGGAGGGGCCGTACCGAGTGAAAGAAGTCATTCGCCCAGGGAATTATAAACTGGAGACGCTTGGCGAGGATCTACTACCCCATGCCTGGAATTCAGAATCTTAGAAAATACTACCAATAGCCTCTCACCTGGTGCAAAACCGGATGCCGTTGTAATTACGCCTAGATATGGATAATGAAAAGGCTACTGTTTCTTTGCAAGCTTCGAGTTCTCCATCTTAGATCATGCTTGGTTCACCCCGGTTCGTCTCCAAAAAGACCGGAAGTGCACTTCTGGTCAGGAACGGGCCCGGGCAGAAAACCAAACCCCTGCTAAAATCCAAGTTCAATAAAACTTGGATACTCGCCGCTTGGTTCACCCTAGTTCATCTCCAAAAAGATCGGAAGTGCACTTCTGGTCAGGAACGGACCCGGGCAGAAAAGCAAACCCTTGCCAAAAATCCAAGTTCAATAAAACTTGGGTACTCGCCGCTTGGTTCACCCCAGTTCGTCTCCAAAAAGACCGGAAGCGCACTTCTGGTCAGGAACGAACCCGGGCAGAAAATCAAACCCTCGCCAAAAACCCAAGTTCAATAAAACTTGGGTACTTGCCGCTTGGTTCACCCCGATTCGTCTCCAAAAAGACTGGAAGCGCACTTCTGGTCAGGAACGAACCCGGGCAGAAAACCAAACCCTCGCCAAAAACCCAAGTTCAATAAAACTCGGGTACTCGCCGCTTGGTTCACCCCGGTTCGTCTCCAAAAAGATTGGAAGCGCACTTCTGGTTAGGAACGAACTCAGGCAGAAAACCAAACCTTCGCAAGAATCCAAGTTCAATAAAACTTGGATATCTGCTGCTCGGTTCACCTCGGTTCGCCTTCACAAAAACCGGAAGTGCACTTCTGGTCGGAAATGATCCATGTTCCCAAGTGTTGTTGGCCCAGTGTTAGTCAAAAGGCGAACATGAGGAGAAGCAATAGGTGACAATGAAACTTGTATTCATAAAAAGTTGGGCCTTCAAGGGCCATTACAAAAGTTGGGCCTTCAGCGACCATTACAAAAAGAATTCATTAATCCTGCCAAAATAGGAAGAGGATGGGGAGCTCAAGACCCCTCTTGACCAACATCCCGCTGAGGATCCACCTCGGGGGCATTGGCTGCTGGAAGGGCTCCCTGTTCGTCGGTGTCTTTGGCCACCGGCTCAGGCAGGACAAGGCCTTGCAGGGCGACATTCGGGTTGGACCCCTTGACTTGATCAAGGCAATCCATGAACCCCAACTTATAAGATTCAGTGGACAACCTGACAAGCTCATCCTCTTTCTTCTGCACTGCCTCCTTCACGGACTCCCTCAGCCTCTCCCGAGCCCTCTCCTTCTGCTGATTGAGGGCATCACTGGCCTTCTCTTTCTGAACGGCCACTTCATTTTTCAGCTGTGTGATCTCTTGGTCCCGCTCCTGAATGGACCTATTGAGCTTGATGGCTTCCTGCTTCAACCTGCCATTCTGCTCCTCTAACTTGGTGATTGCAGAGGAGAAGCTCCGGCTCTTCTGGCAGAGGTCATTATAATAGCATCCGATCTGCGGGTTGAGAAAAGGGTGTAAGTACAAAAAAAATAATACCTGATAGATCAAGGAGAACATGGCCTCGTCGGCCGTGTCCGGAAACTCGTGCAGGACCTTGAGCTTGTCTTGCTTCAACAAGCCCTTGGTGATTATCTCCCTGGCTACCTGGCCATCACCCAGGCCAGTGTCATTTTTCTGAACGGCCCAGTTGGGCCAAAAAATATTGTCCGTAGGCCTTGCGAGGGGGGATTGGACGCCGAGGACCACATTCGAGGGCCGGGAGGATCCGGCTCCCCGGCCAAAGGCGTCGACGATCTTCACTGATGGCCTGCTACCCCTGGGCGGCGCGTCCTGCACTGGTGCAGGATTAGACATCTCGGGGGCCTTCCTTTTCTGGCCCTGCCCCCTCCCAAAGGCACTCTGCCTTACCTTCTCCAGTGCGGACTGTTTCTGCATCTCTGAAATTCGACAGGGCAAACCGGCCAGTAATAGCAAAAGACAAAGCTAAAGATCAAAACTAGCCTAAAACCACATATGTGCCCGGGTCGCAGTACTAATGCCGAGCTCGACCAGAACCTCTTCCTTGGAAAACTCCACACAATAAATCAGCCCCTCTCACTGCAGCTCATCATAGACCTGAGCGAATGTGAGCTTATCCTCGCCCTCCAGGACTGGCTTGCGGCTCAGTGCAAGCGTGTCCGGGGTGTCCCATTTTAAGGGAACTGACCAGGACTCAGCAGTTCCACTGTCCTCGAGGTAGAAGAACCTGTTCTTCCATGAATGAATGGAAGATGGAATGCAGGTGATCATCTTCACCTCAGGACGTTGGCTTATATAGATCCTACCTCCGTCCTTGTGCCTCTTCAAGTGCGCACTCATATGGAACAACGGAATGGACAAGTTTCTTTGGAGCCGGCCCTGGACCAGGTACATGAATCCGACTAACGTTCTCCATGAGTTCGGCGCAACTTGAGCTGGGGCCAGGCCGTAGTATCGGAGAACCTCCACGAAAAAGGGATGCAGAGGAAACCTAAGCGTGGCTCTTAGGGAATCCTCATAGATACATATGTTGGTGCTATCGTTACAAGCCCTATCACCCTCTATGGCCGCCCTCAACTTGAACCGCTCGGGAATACAAAACATATTCCGAACTTCCCCTAATTTGGACTCCTCAAGGTAATTCTCCTCGTACAGAGCCTGAACGTTGTACTGAGGATTGGCGTCCATCCGGGCCTCAGCTATGACCTCCGCGGCCCGGCCCGGCCCGGCCCGGAACGAATGTGGTGGACGCCTCGGCAGCATCACTACCTCTACTCGCCTCTGCCCGGTAGAAGCTGTCCGTTCGGACCGGGGTGGTGTTTAAGTCTAAAATCACCTTGTCCCCGCTACCTACGGGCTCATCGAGATCAACTATGTTTATCTTAGGGCTTACCACATACGGACCGGGAACCCTGGTCGGATTAGTTTGGGTCCTGTCCGACGAACTAGACCCTGAGCTACTAGAAGAAGCGTACTCCCCTGAAGACGACCTAGAATCGAACTCAGAACTAGAGGTACTACCAGACATCAAGAACACAAAAGAAAAATCAAATAGAGACGCCCTAAAAACAAGATTATCGGTCTGAAAAGAAAGGCTTCTAATTCGCGGACGACCACAACCACAAGCTATCAGAGCCGAACAGGCAGAGCAAAAAGAGGAAGTAAAAAGTGAAAGTGAAAAGTGAAGGTTGAAAACCTCTTCTTATAGCCTTGAGGCTTGAGGTGGTTCATGTTCGCAAACCAGGTGGCGCCACGTGTCCCTCATTAATGAAGGACACACACTGCGAGGCAATCATACGCATACGTATAAAAATACGTATAATACGTACGTGTATAGACTACATACGCTTCCCTTCTATGTATACGCGTACAGGGTGGATACTGAAAATCTTCTAAGTGTTTTCTGAGTTTTTGTGCTCGTCCCGAGCCGGCCATGATATGGAGCGTTGCACAAAACGACAAAAATCTGGTCGTCCCAAGCCGCACAGGATATGGCGCGTTGTACAAAATGACAAAAATCTGGTTGTCCCGGCCCGGCCAGGATATGACGCGTTGCACAAAACGACAAAAATCTGGTCGTCCCAAGCCGCACAGGATATGGCACGTTGCATAAAACGACAAAAATATTGTCGTCCTAGGCCGCCCAGATGACTTGGCCGGACAGATTTCACTCCAAGTTTCTGGCCGTCCCAGGCCGCCCAGATGGCTTGGCCGAACATACTTCACTCTAAGTTTCTGGCCGTCCCAGGCCGCCCAGATGGTCTGGACGGACAGATTTCACTCCAAGTTTCTGGTCGTCCTAGGCCGCCTGGATGGCTTGGCCAGACAGATTTCACTCCAAGTTTTTGGCCGTCCCAGGCCGCCCAGATGGCTTGGCTGGACAGATTTCACTCCAAGTTTCTGGCCGTCTCAGGCCGCCCAAATGGCTTGGCTGGACAGATTTCACTCCAAGTTTCTGGCCATCCCAGGCCGCCTAGATGGCTTGGCCGGACATACTTCACTCCAAGTTTTTGGCCGTCCCAGGCCGCCCAGATGGCTTGGTCGGACAGATTTCGCTCCGAGTTTCTGGTCGTCCCAGGCCGTCCAGATGGCTTGGCCGGACGGATTTCGCTCCAAGTTTTTGGCCGTCCCAGCTGCCCAGATGGCTTGGCCGGACAGATTTCACTCTGAGTTTCTGCCCGTTCCAGCCTGCCCAGATGGTTTGGCCGGACAGATTTCACTCCAAGTTTCTGGCCGTCCTAGGCCGCCCAGATGGCTTGGCCGGACAGATCATTTCACTTCATTTTTCTAGCCGCTCCGGAGCACAGCCTCGTACTTCTCCAAATCACCACAATGACTTGGAGAACTAGGGGGCAACTGATCGGGTATAAAAAGCAATGACCAATTAGCTGTCGACACGTAGCCCTTAAAGGGCCCACCACGAATTCGGCACTTGCCCAGGGGTAGTCTGGTAATCTGCCAAGAGCAAGTAAACTTAAACCCACAAATGGGCCGACACCTGTCCTGGGGTAGGTAATTGAACCACCCCAGGGCTCTCTCTATAAAAGGCCTCCTAAGGCTCAAAGAAGGGGGTAATAATTTCTAAACTACCACTTTTAAAAGTTTTGGCTCTGCACTTCTGCTCATACTGACTTGAGTGTTGAAGGCTCCGTCCGGAGCAACGACTCCGGGTTGGTCTTCTGACCTCGTGCGCTCTTGTGCAAGGCTTAGTTCCTTCAGCTCAGCCCCTTGGGCCCGCCAGATCAGCTCTTTCATCACTGTCGTATCTGTTACAAATTTTAGGCATAACACGGTATATGTAGTTTTTAAGTAAAAAATGAAGAGTATTTTCGTATGATAGCCAAATATACTTTGATCTAGGATCCTTAGACAAACTTTTACGGCAGTATCTGGATCCCATCCTATTGATTAAGGGTTGTGCCTATATCTATGCCTCCCATTTAGAGTCCGAACCGATTCCAGCTTACCTATAAAAAAAATAAAAAAATAAATGAATTCAAAATCAACCATAGGGCTAGGGGTGTAAATGGATATTCAAAAATTCGATTACCGTCTGCATCCGAATCCGTTTAAAGCGAATATTATCCGGATCCGTTTCAAGCGGATATTATCTGAATTCGTTTATGAGATATTCGGCTCTAAGCGGATGCGAATTTGGTAAATGGTATATCCGATCTGTTTAACATCCGAATCCGAGAAGTAAATTCTTTTTATTTATTATTAATAATATCATTAATATTTATTTATAGTAATGACACACTATCTTTTGTTTCTAAAAGAAAAGTGAATTTTCTTTTTAGAAAAAAATAAAAAATAAAAAGTGTTTTGGGTAGGAAATGAAGTAATCTCTCATTTTAAGGGCATTCTTGGAGTTTGACATGGCGTCTTTATGAAGCAACAGATGTGGGCTGTAGGATGAAAGAGACAAATGGGTGGTGGTGATTGAAAGAAGATGTCATAGTTTCTAGAGAATTCTAAAGCAAAAAGGCCGTCTAGGTCATTGATGGTAAATGGATGGCTCAATTCAAATTTCCCAACTTATGGTTATATAAAAACCCAAAATACAATTAAAAGAGGGGACTTCTAAGGTTTACAAAGAGAAGCAAGAGAGAGGAGAAATGAGGAGGCTGAGACACCATCTTCGGCATTCCTTGGTGCCTCAAACCCACCAAAATCCACCGCCGCCCCTCTCCACCTTCTCACAGCCACCTCCATCACCGCCAGTCACCTCCATCTTTAACCCAATCCCATCTCCATCCTAATTTCTCTTCATCTTTCACAATCAGCACTCCCACTTCCCCTGTTCAAAATAGCCCAAACCCATTCCATCATATACAAAAAAAAAAAAAAAAAAAACCCAAAGACAACTACCAATACAATGATCCATCCCCATCGCCTCTTTCTCTGCCTTTGTTTTAAAAGGAAGAAGAGGATCTCATATATTTTAGTTTGGGAGTTAATTTTGTAGAGGTCTGGTTTTAGGGTTTGGAAAATTCATTCGAGGGGTAAGAAGGAGAAGAAAGATAAAGTGATGGAATAAAATGTTTGAATTTACCGAATAAACGGATACGGATAATATCCGGCGGATACGAATTCGGTAATAGATATTAAATATCCGTCAAATTCGAATCCGAATTCGAATTCGGATAGTCTATACTGTAATCAAATTCGGATATAGCCATATCCGATTCGAATTCGATCCGTTTACACCCCTACATAGGGCAATGATAAATTCGCTCCCCTCTAACGTGAATTGACGTTAAAAAGCGTTAAAGTCTGCCACATAAAGGGGTGCGAATTATCTTAGAGACGGTGCGAATTTATCATCACCCTAATCCATATGATGATGAAATTGGAAGATCTCAATTCCTATTTGCCTTTGTCTTCTTATTAGATCTTTGAGTTTGGATTACTTGTTTCCCCCGCATCTTGACGTTGACATTCCATATAAATAATAGCTCTTAGTCACTAATCTCTTTTTTAGCTTAGTAAGAAAAAAGTTGCATTAGATTAGGTGAATAAGAAACAAAGAGAAAGACCCAAACGCCAAATCACAAACTCTACGATCTAACCAAGATCAAAGGTGGCTTGCAAACTTTCCTTAACAATATTTTCTTTTTGAATTTTTAGTTTACAGGTAAGCTGGGTATGGAAAGAAAAACGCCGAAAAACCATTTTTTGAGAAATTCTTTTCCATGGAAATTTTTAGCCTACATTGAGACAAAAAACAACTTACAGTCTTCAAAAGAACGACACAAGATCCGGTTCTAACAAAGAAGTTGTTGGCTTTATTTAGAGTGAAACAAAATGCTGAAGAAAGGATACTTACTGTCGTGAGATATTTGTTTTTACAATCATTTTGATCAATAGAAAATGATAGCTTTCCTCTCATTCTTTGTTTCTTTAGGCCATGCAAAACAGACCTTTTGTTTGCTCTCAAATCTTCCTATCATCTGCCTCTTATATGGCTGTATAACTTGTTTCTTTCACTCTTGATAAAAGAAGGGTCACCAATCCTGGGATTTTAATTGAGATAAAATTACCCAAACAAAGTAGCGAATCCCAGGAACAACTTCCCAAGGATTTCTATCTCGCAGAGAAGAAGTCATTCTAACCATTGGCATGCACATTTTGGAAAATTTGCGTATCTACAGCCAAGATGTATGTCAAAATTGCCATTTAGCTAGGGGCGCAACTCGGGTAGGGTTGGGTCCAACCCGACGCGTGACCCGAGGAACCCATTTTTCCAACCCGAACCCGAACCCGACCTGAGTTCCAACTTTCGATGAGGTTCAATCCGACCTGATAAACCCATTTTTCCAACCCGACCTGAGTTCAACCTGACTTATTAAGCTTACTCAAATAAAAATGATAAAAAATGTCAGCTGGCTTCACTTGGGTCTGGTTGCCCAATCCCTCAAGCTGAACCCGATCCAAACTCAACCGAACCCGAACCAACCTTTTCTCGGGTTCACCCGACGGGTTCGGGTTGAACCTGACCCAAGTTGCACCCTTACATTTAGCCCAGAAAAGAATGAGGCACCAGAGCAGACCTCAAATTTTATATAAAAAAAATGTAAAGTACAATTTATGTAAATGTAGGCCAAAATGTATGTCAAAATCGCCATCTTTCGTCATCATGACACCCAAAAGGCTTTGTAGATGGCTCACCACACAATTATTCATTGACCAGATGATCCTAGCCCGCCCTTTGGGTCATTTTGTACTACCCTCCGTTTGTCACACGTAAATCATACGGTTAGGATCATCTGATCGGTAACATTTTTAAAGCCAACAAGATGATCGGTCCTGATCACTTACACATGCCACTTCTACAGTAGAGATAACATTATCTGTCAACTCCTATACTGGGCCCAACGTTGCATGGGAATTACATTAATCAGGTGGCTTTTGTAATCTTCGCACATTAGCTATTGGAGAAAACAAAGACGCCTTAAACTTTTCAACTAAAACGACTTCCAACGGCTATTTCAATGAACAAACCTTGGAAGCAACTCCAAATTAAGACATACCGGCTGTACGGTGTCCCTACTCAAATCCTTCACTCTCTTTTTATCCCCCTTCAACCCCTTCAACCCCAAGTGGGGAGAGAAATCAAACATTTCTCTAGCAATCTCTCCTCTCTCTCAATGCACTAGACCCTCTCCCTAATCACCCTTTAATCTTCATTAAGAAGGGAAAAAAGAACAAGAAAATGGCGTATCGAAATAACGGTAATGGTCACGCTCGTGACGTGGTGCTAGACGTAATCAAGCCATCAAATTTCACTGGCGGGCTTGAATTTTCTAGCCTTACCTATACGGTCGTGAAGAAGGAACATTTCGACGGGAAATGGACTAGCCATGATGTCGATTTACTTAATCAGATCACGGGTTACGCACCTAAAGGGTGCATCACTGCTGTTATGGGCCCCAGTGGGGCCGGGAAATCGACGTTCTTAGATGGTTTGGCGGGGAGAATCGCGAGTGGGAGCTTAAAGGGGAGAGTGTCCTTAGATGGGACGGAGATGAGCCCGAGTTTGATTAAACGAACATCGGCCTATATCATGCAAGATGATCGACTTTTTCCGATGCTAACGGTTTATGAGACGCTCATGTTCGCTGCTGATTTCCGTTTGGGGTCGATCTCTCAGGCCGAAAAGAAGCAGCGGGTGGAGAAGCTGATGGAGCAGCTCGGATTGTCGGTAGGTGATTTGAAATTCTGAGATTTGGCTTGGTTTTGAGGTAGTTTAGTACATAGTTTTGAGGTAGTTTAGTACATAAGTTTTATCGGCTTGTTGGGTAAATCATGATTAATTTGGATTGCTTAATTGTACATCACCATCGTAGATTGGCGGCATTGTGAGGTGATCTAGATCATCCATATAGTGGGCCAAATGGAACTCTGAACAGGGTATAGTACAAAAATCATAGTCATTAGACGATCAAGCCTATCCGAGCCGTGATCTCCTAATGGATGGTTAAAATAAAGTAACCCATCGTCCGTATTAAATGGGAAAAAGTTCACTGATCATCTGGTTAGGATCGCTTTCTGATTTTTGTAATGTGGCCGATCAGTATCAGGGCCCATGATAAGGCCTGTTCTGATTGTAGACCTGGGCTATCCATTGAGCTGGCCTCTCCTTTGGATTTCTTTGATTGAGCAATCCTGACCATCTATTTTATTGCTGCCGATGGATAATGTCTTTTTTTTTATGGCACTGATTTGATAATTGGGATCATCTGATAATGTCTTTTTTTTTTTTTTTTGCATTATTGCGGGCCCAAATTTTTTCAACATAAAGCCCCAAATTCAGCATTATTCATTTTTCCTAATTTCAATTATGTTTTGCAGTCATCCAGGAACACTTACATAGGTGACGAAGGGACCCGAGGGGTGTCAGGCGGGGAGCGCCGACGGGTCTCCATAGGTGTGGACATAATCCACGGACCCCCACTGCTCTTCCTAGACGAGCCGACCTCCGGTCTAGACTCGACTAGTGCTCAGAGTGTCATCGAGAAGGTCCACCACATTGCACGATCCGGAAGTACAGTGATCCTGACCATCCATCAACCCTCGTACCGGATCCAGATGCTCCTCGATCACCTAATAATACTCGCACGAGGCCAACTCGTGTTCCAGGGTGCACCAAAGGACGTGGCCCACCACCTCGCACGAATGGGACGCAAAATCCCTAAAGGTGAAAACTCCATAGAACACTTCTTAGATGTGATCCAAGAGTATGATCAATCGGAGCTCGGCGTGGAAGCATTAGCAAATTTTTGCATTACCGGGATGATGCCGCCGAGACTCTCCGATATGGATACATCGGTATCTATGGCCCCAACAACGCCATTGAAGCAATTGCAGGATGGTCAGAAGGGTGGGCCCGGCGATGAACGGAGGACAGGAAAGCGGCTTCCACTCTCGGCAGGGTCCGATCCAGATCCAAATCGAACGGAGAGAGATTTTGATCATAGTCTGAGGAGCCCTTGGTCATCGTCGAGATCTCCTTGGAGTGGGTCCCAGAGTGGGGTCATGGAGACACTGAGGTTTACTCCATCAATGCATCGTGGCCAACGAAAATCATCGCAGAATCCGCTGAGGTATAAACAAAGGAGCACTAGCATAATTTCTTTCCTTTCTAATGATGAAATGACCCTAAACTCATCCATTTAAACCTATATTAATGAAATTGAATCAAATTCTATATGTTGGACGGTAGAATAAGTTTTCGAGAGTAAGACCTTATCCTGGGCTGCCTCATATTCTTGGATAGCTTGTTCTTGATAAGTTTTATCATATAATTGTTATCCATGGAAAACGCTTAATTTGGTCATATCTGGCAGCCAGGAATTTTTCTTTTCATGATAAATTAGTGTCTCTAAGTACTGAGAGAGGGGTAGGACGGGTGGGAGGAGAGATTTTTGAGAGGACACGATTGAGATGAGACTGAGAAGTGACTACAAATCAGGAAAAAGTCGATCTTCATCTCAGTGTTACCCTCTCAAATCTCTCTCCTCCTCCCACCCGCCCTACTCCTCTCTCATATCTCACCACTTGGAGACACTAATTTCTCATGAAAATAAATTCACGGCAGCCAAACGTGCCCTTTGTTTCAAAAAATAAGGATAAATGCATTCCATCATTTGGAGGGAATGTAGTTCAACCTCTCTCTTTTGTTTTAAAGATGAAGTGTTTTTTTAGATGTATCTTACCATGGATAGCCCTGTGACGAATAATGGAAAACCCTTATCCTTGAATATATGTTATCCAAAACAATCTATCCTGCAATTCAAGGTGGCAACTGGGCCGTACCAGCCCGCGGCACAGCACGCTTGCTACAGTGAGGTGGGCCGTGCCGGCACGGCACGAAGACGTGGACCGAGCCGGGCTGAGGGTTTAGGCATGCGGCACGAAACAGCACGGCACGAAAAGCGGCACGACATGCCCGGCATGACAAAAAACAGTGTAAAAAGGGCTTTATATGGTTGTTTTTTCGTGCCGGCACGGTATGACGAATGTGCCAGAGGTTAGGCACGGCACGGCCCCCGGCCAAATCGTGCCGTGTTGTGCCTGGCCCGCAGGCCATGTGGGCCGTAAAATTTCGTGCCGTGCCACCTTGACCTGCAATCAAGACAAACCTAAAGGGATGAAAATGCTAAAAGGAGCGGTGGAAATCTATCTAGCTTGCATAACATGTTTTCTTCCTTGTCTTGTAGTTCCCCGGGCATCTACACCTACTCTAATGACATACTCCCAGACACCCCAACCCCTCATAGCAGCGACTACACCGTGGATGAGGGAGACTACATGACTCCGATGGACTCAAACAACGCCGCTGGCCACCGCCATCACCTCGGACCCAAATTCGCCAACTCCTTTCTCACCGAGATATGGGTCTTAATGCGCCGAAACTTCACAAACATCCGGCGAACCCCAGAGCTCTTCCTCTCAAGACAAATGGTCCTCATATTCATGGGCCTAATGATGGCCACCATGTTCCTAAAACCCAAAGAGAACATGCAAGGAATAACCAATCTTCTAAGTTTCTTCATCTTCACAGTTTGTCTATTCTTCTTCTCATCCAATGATGCCGTCCCAGCTTTCATCCAAGAGCGCTTCATCTTCGTCCGAGAGAGCTCCCACAATGCTTATCGGGCCTCATCCTATGTCATATCGGGCCTAATTACTTACCTCCCATTCCTCGCTGTCCAAGCCGCCACTTATGCCATAATCGTGTGGTTCGCCTTAGCACTACGCGGAAACTTCCTCTACTTCTTCCTTATTCTCTATGTCTCACTCCTCTCTACCAATTCATTCGTGGTCTTTGTTAGCTCAGTGGTGCCCAATTACATATTGGGTTACGCGGCTGTGATCGCCTTTACCGCTCTTTTCTTCTTGTTTTGTGGGTACTTTTTGAATAGCCATGACATTCCTAGGGTTTGGAAATGGATGAATCATGCTTCCACGATGAAGTACCCGTACGAAGGGTTGTTGATGAACGAATTTCAGACGACTCGAAGCTTCGGGGCTGATCCCGACGGAAACAAAGTGACCGGAAACTCGATATTATATCAATTGGATATTAGTACCACTAAGTCAGATAAGTGGCAGATGATCTATTGGTTGTTGGGGTGGGCAGTTTTCTATAGGGTGCTATTTTATGTGATCCTTCGTTTCTTTTCCAAGAATCAGAGAACTTGAAGATGGTTGGCGTAGGGTTTATGATCTTGAAGTTGTTCTAAAGACATTATTGAAATTGTTTTATGTTTCATAAAAGGTTCATTGAATAGGGTTTATATGGCTTGTATTTGTCATAATAATCGTAATAATAATTCTAGGCGAATGATAACCTCACTCCCCAACGGCACTCCTTTCTTCATTCTAGGATTCACCAATTTGTTTTTAAGGGTGTTGAGAAAAACCATCACGCAAATTCGATCCGATCGTGCACAAATAAATGGAAAAGTAAAGATAAACACAAGCCACAAGATGAATACCAAGATTTTACGTGGTTTGGCATAAAGACCTACATCTACAGGTGAGAACATGATCTCCCACTATGAGAAAAAGCAATATCAAGGATTACAATGGATTAATCCAAACCCACAAACCCTCAACCCTTTCCTTGTCATCTCAACCAAGAGACTACCCAAGAGTAACCCGATAAAATCTGAGAAAAAACCAAGAGGAAAATCCAGAGAAGAAGCTCTCTCCCTCTCTCTCCCCGGCCCCAAGAGAAAACCCACACACGGTTTTGTCTTTCTACAGTCGCCACTTGCCTTGACATCTTCATGCAAGAGTTATTGATCTATTATACCTAGGTTTCCAAAACCTAAAACCGTTCTATATTGCCTCCCACACACTTGCAGGAAATAAGGCAACTTTCCCAACAAAAGGCATGTTTGCCAACCACAAAAAAGTAATCCATGGAATACGTGTGTGATGGGAGCTAAGAAGGAGGGAAGGAGTGGACAGAGCATGGAGAGATCATGAGAAATCCTTGAAAACACTGAAAAAAAATAAGCTGCTTCAACGTATGTTTTTTCTCTCTCTATTTTCAGGGGCTTTTTTTGTGTCCATCTCACTCCCAGTCGCTCACTTTTTTTGGCAGGTAAGCTAGGCTTTGGCGGGGACCTCTACCAGTTTATTAGATAAGGAGAAAGATGTTACATTCATGGGTACAAGACACCATCCCTAACTTAGAACACATGAGAGGGGGAGATCCAAAGACTCGGGATAGACAAAACAAAACACTAAACCTAAGAGTTCAAATTACTCAATACTTTTGAGTTACATAATCGGCTAGCTTGATGGGAGCAGGTTGGGATCTTTGGGAGTGTCTTAGGCAATTTTCTTTGGAACCTTCGGCCATGGTTCATCTTCGGAGTCATTGTGATTCGTCAATAACTGGTCTTCTGAAGCTTCCTCTCCCCTTTGTCCCCCCCTTAAGACTTGCTTGGGAGGGTGTAGACACCCCATTTTGACCAGACCCAAGTTCGCTATGCTTGGGAGAAACCCCATCCGATCATTTCCGCCATGTTTCGCATTTTTCCGTGAGAGGTTGAGAGAGATTATTCATAAGAATCCAAGCGAGGGAGAATTTGGACCCGTTTGGTGGGCCCGCATTGAACATTTGTTTAAAATTCGAATCAACCGAGGGCCCACATTGTGGGGCCCACGTTGTGGGGCCCGCGTTGTGGGGCCCACATTGTGGGGCCTCAGTAGGGCCTCTTGTGAGGCCTCTTATGAAGAACAATAATGATGGATTCTCCACTAAAGAAACATGATGGGCCCTCCACTAAGAACAATAATGATGGATTCTCCACTAAGAAACATGATGGGCCCTCCACTAAGAAGAATGATGATGGATTCTCCACTAAGAAACATGATGGGCCCTCCACTAAGAAGAATGATGATGGATTCTCCACTAAGAAACATGATGGGCCCTCCACTAAGAAGAATGATGATGGATTCTCCACTAAGAGGGACAACATGATGAGCTCTCCACCAACACATCTCTCTCTCTCTCTTTCTCTCCCTATATATATCTTCCTTCCCATCCATAAAAAAGGGGAGAAAAAGGAGAGATTTATCTTCCATTATCTTTTTCTCTTCCATTATCTCTTCCAATCACTCCCTCCAATCCCTTTCCCTATATTCTTCTTCCATTATCTCTCCCAATCACCTCCCAATCCTTCCCTCTAAGAGAAAGTGAAAGACGGCGGAACGGATCGGCGGCAACATTTTTTTTTTGGGATTTTCTTTGCTAATTGAAAGGGTAAGACAAAGCGTATATCCGAGGATTACTTACCCTAGAGACAAGGAGAGCTAGCAAGGTTGGTATTCCAAAACCCTCTTTCATATATCTTAAACTAGAAGCATGCTAGGATAGAATTTGTGATTTATTTTTATTTTTTCTTATTGTTATTCAAAATATGTTTTTTTCAATCTCTGAGTGTTTTGCACATTAAGAAGTGTAGAAATCTGGAATTTCGAAGAATTTTGACTTCGTTTTGACCGTAATTTGACCTTTTGAACTTTACCCTCAAAGGGGTAAAATTCTAAAGATTGAATTTAAGAAGATGTCAACATAGATCCAAAATCAATGAAAATTTAAACATAATATAATTGTAAGATTTTGAATTAGTACGAATTTCTTTATGAATTCTTGATTTGATTTAAAGGGTTTAAAAATTCATTTAACTCTAGGGGTATTTTTGGAAAAAACCAATTTTAAAAAACTCTATAATGTTTTCAAAAGTGAAATTTGGATGAGATGCAAATTAAATCTAATCTAATCTCCCGTGAATTTTTCAAGATTTTTGGTTTCTGTTGGATATTTGTTTATGATTTTTTACGTAAAATCATGCATGCTGTATTAAATCTGATAAAAATAGTAAATTGCAATGAAAACTTCTGAAAATATTTTTTTGATAATTACTACTGGAATTACATGTTTTCATAAAGTTTAAACTGATTTGGATTTGATTTACTATGTGTTTCTTTGTTAATTCATAATCTGGATGGATATTTGTAAAATCGTAAATTAATAGTAAATCATTTTTAAAATTTATGAAAATTTTAAAGTAATCCTTTCTTATTGTAATAAACATACTATAGAAATTTCATATTGTTTTGAATTGATTTGCTATACGTTACTGTGTTAATTCACAATCTGGACAGAAACTTTCAACATTGAAAAACTAATAGCAAACCACATTTAAAATCTATGAAATTTTTATTATAATCTTATATAATTAAGGAGAAGTTACTGTAAAAATTTCATCTTGTTCTGAAAAGATTTGTTATATGTTGATGTGTAAATCTACAATCTGAATTGAAACCTTTTAAAATCCTTGAGTAAATTGAATTAAAATCAAATTGTTTTAAAAATTTCCAGATCATAATATTCCATCACATATTCAATCATTAAATTATCAAAATAGAAACCTTAGGAATCACTGATTTCCTTTGTAAAATCCTGGTGCTGTGATTAGTTTGTATGCTTTATTTTCTCATCACATTTACTCAAACTTAATCTAACAAAACCTGAAGGCATCATAGATTGCGCGAACTTATTGCACACACTTACATCACTTGCATCTAAACCCCTGCATCTCACATGCACACACGTCCTATTTTAGGAACCCGGAGTGTTATCTAGCATGGTTGACTGGGATTTCATCACCTGGTGCCTCTGTGCTAGAGAAGCATTCCACCCTTAGCCTAGTACCTTTATGGTACGTAAACGGATCTCTTGTTCACGTACTGATACGCCGGACACTGGTACAGTATATCGAACATGGATTCGCGCTAAGGGAACTCTTGGCCTTACCCCTAGATTAACCCACACATGCATGTAGTATACGAACACATATGCATCACGTGTGTGAGCCTAGTTTAGGATATCCTACCCATTTGTGTCTAGATTAGGCCGTAGTCCATCTTCCAATGGCTACGATCGGTCCTAGGTACACAAACAAAGTCATGAGTCGAGATCCTTTCTCCACTCCGCTAGATTAGGGTTAGGGTTGATGCCTTCAGGTAACACTGATAAAATGTGTGAAGATTAAAAAACTTTTCCTTTGGGGTTAGGATGTAAATCCCATTCATTTCCAAAGATCTCATAGGATTAGTCATTCATGATCCATCCGTTGAAAGCAATCTTATGCTATCTCATCTCATCTTGATCACAGATTTTCAATCTTCTATTATATGATTCGATCGCGTTTCCATCTCTTTTAGAGAGTCTTTTGACTCATCTGTCTTTAGTTGGTGTTATTAGAGTCTTTGACTCGTATTCCTTTTCTTTTAGGGAGTCTTTGACTCATATATCCTTTAGTTGGTGTTAGTGGAGTCTTTGACTCGTGTCTTTGACTCGTGTTTTCATCTCTTTTAGAGAGTCTTTGACTCATTTATCCTTTAGTTGTTGTCAGTAGAGTCTTTGACTCGTGTTTCTTTTCCTTTAGAGAGTCTTTGACTCATATATCCTTTAGTTGGTGTTAGTGGAGTCTTTGACTCGTGTTTTCATCTCTTTTAGAGAATCTTTGACTCATTAATCCTTTAGTTGGTGTGAGTGGAGTCTTTGACTCGTGTTTCTTTTCCTTTAGAGAGTCTTTGACTCATTTATCTTTTAGTTGGTGTCATTGGAGTCTTTGACTCGTGTTTCCGTTTTTAGAGAGTCTTTGACTCATCTGTTTCATTTGCAGTATTATTAGAGAGTCTTTGACTTCGTTATCTTATTTCAGTGTTATCAGTTGCTCTTATTAGAGAGTCTTTGACTCGTTTATCCTTTAGTCGCTTTTATTAGAGAGTCTTTGACTCATTTATTCTTCAGTTACTGTCATTAGAGAGTCTTTGACTCATTTGCTCTTATAATAGTATTATTAGAGCAAAGTTTCTCCTGTACACCCTAGGGTTTGTCCCTAGGATGTTGTTTTGTATATTCCCTCCGGTCTTTGGCCAAAAGGGTGAAAACATAAAAAATAATTGATTTGCTGTAAGTGTTTGATAGTTAGAGAGTTCGTTTCGAACTACGTTGGCTTGATCCTCTTCCACGAGGTACGTAGTGCAGCTTGGGATCCACATCCCAAGTCCAGCCAAACCTTTAAAAATAAAAATTTTAAATCTTTCAAAGTTACAAAAATATTCAAACCATTTTCAAAAAGATCTTCCTCTAGAGTTAGGAGTATGTCCTAGCTGTTTAGGTTGTGTTCTAGAGTTAGGAGTTTGTCTTGATTTGTATTGATATGGTATGTCCTGTCGTGTGAGTGTCCCTAGAGTTAGGAGGCCTCGAGTCGATCGGTTAGACATTTAGTCGAACCGATGGCTAGACTAGGCATATAGTCAGCCCGTGGTTTTCATTAGGTTGCACAGCCTAGTTACACATAGGATTGTAGGAACCACCTGCATTAGCCTAAGGCTAATCAACTTGCATTAGTTAGGGCATATAGGGTGTCCTAAAATCCACAATTCACTGGAATTTTAATAATCATACAAGAAGCTTTAATAACTGGTTCGGTCTTTTAGATCGAGTCTAGGATAGAGGTCTAGGTGTCTTAGGCATCATAATTTTGAATAGGGCATCGAACTACGTGGGCTCCGATTCTTCCCGAGGCCGGGATACGTAGTGCAGCTAGGATGGATGGCCATTCTGGTCCGAGTCCAGTCCTGCATTAGAGTTAGGACTTGTCTTGTCCCGTCATACATAGCATAGATTTGTGTCTCATGTTTTGATATGTTTTCTTACTTTCTTGTACTGATACTATACCTTTGGTTGTAGCTTGCATGTGCGTGTCCACCAGAAACTTAGACACCCATTAGGCATGTCACTCATAACCTAGCTTTGCTTAGGTGACACATTTTTCATTTCATTTTACGTGTTTATTTCTCCATTCTCAGGAAATGCATGCTTAGGTAGACGATTCCTGAGGATTGTTCCCATTTCACATGATTTTTACTCAAACTTCTTTGGAATTAATGAAAATGGCATAAGAGACCAAGTGCTTGCACTCGGGCGAATTGGGGGTGCTCTCAGACCTTCCCCATTCGTAACCAGGCACGAACCCATATATATTTCTGGTTATCCATTGCACAGAGGATTTGATTTTAGGGTTCCATGGCCTATCCATGGATGGCGACTCTGAGTTATTATAGGTATGTCTCGGTTTCGAACCCCGGTTCCGGATCAAGACATATCTCTTTCGTTTTGTATCGCCACTCGTGCTATGCTGTGAGGGTGGCATCCGTTTCGAGAGTTCCTTGGCAGAGCTCTCCTTCACATTGTGGAGATCTTAGAGGATTGCTGTGGGGACCTCGCGTCCCTCGCCGCACTCGTCCTCTCCGGATCGGGGTCCACAGGCTGGCGACTCTGCTGGGGAGTTCTTGAAACATTGCCTAACTCTTTAAAAATGCCATTTTTATTAACTTTGGAGAAATTTGAGCTAAAAACATTTTAAATGGGAACTCTATCGTTAGAATCCAGGGGCACCAGGTAGGTGCGTAATTAAAACAAAGGATTCACACACTGCACATCATGCATTGTCATATTTTTTATTTTTTTTATTATTCATTGTTTTTCATTATTGGCTCCATGGGATAGATTCAATGCGTGCCTGACTGGGATGTTATTACATCCTGATGGTACTGTTGAATCTATTTCCAAGCTATGCGCCAGCGCTGCAGCATATTAAGTATGTTTCATACGCATAGTACCCATTAGATTGAGTCCGGAGCCCTACTTTGTTTTATATATATTATATATATACTTACTGACCTAGTGAAGCCCAACTAGGGAGTACCCGTGTGTATATTGCATTCATATAGGGTCGAACATCTGTTGCTTACACATGTGGAGCCTAGAGGAGCTTTGCCCCATTTGTAGACTAGGGTAGCTCATTTTTACATTGCTACAACACTGTCCTAGTACACTCACCAGTCTGTCTTGAGTCGAGACTTCCTTGACTCCGTTAGATTAGAATTAGGGCTGGTGCCCCTGGTTAGGATTTGTGTGTATGTGTATTTACTTATATATACTGATTATGTATATTATGGTTCTCCTCTTAGTCAGAGATTCCTTATTCCTTTCAGTCGGTTATATCCATTCCGAATTTAGATCTAGATCTAGTCAGTGGATTTTGACCGTCATTACCTTGGCCGAGTTTAGCCCTTGATCTGTTGAGTATAGGGTTTGACCCATTATTGTATATTCTCACCTTTGGTTAGTCCATCTGTTGATCACCCTTCTCTAGTAACCGTTATTCATACCTTTCGATTGAGCTAGGGTGATCCCTTGTATAGTCGTTATGCTGCCGGATTTTATCCAGAACATTTTGAGCATGACGGCTACTCTTTAGAGTCAGTTTACTTAGTCTGGACCTTGACCTCCTCGTATAGCCGTTATGCTGCTGGATTTTATCCAAAAGTATGTTAAGCATGATTGCTATCCTTTGGAGTCAGTCTGCCTTGTCTTGATTCTCATGTATACATCATTTAGTAGGATTAGATCCTTATTTGTCAACCTGTTTGTCTTGAGATCTGGCCGATAGCTCGTTTGCTGTCCTTATGACCATGGTCTATCATTTCATCTCATATTGATCGTACAGTTGTTGATATCCATCATTCAGATTTTAGATCTGGTCTTTGACCCTACTTTTGTCATTCTTATGGCCATGGTCTATTATCTGAGCCATTGATTTTTTGATCCATGTTTACCTATCATATATCTTTTACCCTTGGATCATATCGAAATCATTAATGGAAAAGTTTGATCTTACCTGTATTCTTTGAGTGCATGATCATTGCTGAGATCGAAATTTATTTTGATTATGGATGGTTATCGTTCCTGACTCTTTCATTCCCAAAAAGAAGAGCAGTTATACTCAAATGAGACTTCAAGGTGTGGATTGAGAATTCATTGAAACCCTGTTGATGTAGGTCATAATATCACTGTCTATTTCGCTTTGACCTTCATAGACAATATTTCTTTGATTTTTAGAATAAAATACCCTTTGGTGTATTTCAAGATTACTCTTTTCTCTGTTTGTTCAGAATCTTTATCCCATGACTATTGATCTAGTGTGTGTGCTTCCAAGTCAAGAGTCTATGTCTAGCGAAAGACCATTTTTTCTAAAGACTGACTATTTCTAATCATACTTGATCCAGGCAGTCTATTGTTTTACCCACATTGTCAACATAAGCCTTTTGTTGCCCCATTTAACCTAGACCTTGTGGAGTTGCCTTTTCTGTGATTTCTACTCCGGGATTGAACTTTATAGTTATCATTATCATGAGGAAAGGTGTATCACCTATAAGCTTTCAGTGTCAGTTCACTACCTTTGAAGAAGTGTCCTGTATCTTTAGATTTGTCTTTCATTGAGTGTACATCAACTTTCTTCTCTCTAAGTTGAAAAAGTTCAGTTACGTAGATGTTAAAAAAAAAAAAAATGAAGTCATGTCTGTCAATCTTTCTTATACAGAGTCAGTATTCTGTTTTCTATCAGAACTGTTGAAGAGCCCATTGAGGTGTGTCAAAAATCATCAATGTACTTACAGTCTTCAATTCAATAAAATTGTTGATTTCGTATCTTTGATACTCTATGATTCACTCTTAGATCTAATGTTTAAACAACTAAAGACCCCCTTCTCGGATGAGAATGCAGACGAAATTCACCTCGAGATCTGAAAGATGGTCGAACGAGAGGAAGAGCGTCGAGCATAGCCACTTAAAGAAGAAATCAAAGCCATTGATAGTGGTATCGAAATCCGAAACTCGGGATGGATGGATTGGAAAAACTTTATCTCCTAATGAGCGCAAAGAATTGATAAACCTGTTTAGAGGGGTTTGAGGTAGTTTTGCTTGATCCTATAAGGATAAACCAGGGGAATGCCATGTCGTTGATCAAAGCAAGACTTCATCTGCTTTAGACATCCAGTTGAGGAATAAAATTTTAAAGAGATAAGCGTCAGGCATCCTGTGGAGCTGATGAGATATTGAGAGAAGATTTTCAGACAGAGTTGTGGAATCTTGAGCATAAATTCAAGATCTTTGAGACGGGAGTGGAGCACAGTGGTTGAAGTTTTGCCAGAAAACCACCAGACTCCTCAAAAAAAAAAAAAAAAATTTCAAAGGCTTTGAACCTTAAACAAAAGGGCTTGTACATCAAATACATCAGGAGGCCATCCTTGATCGTTTGAGCTTTTATAGCCAAAATCCTAATGTTTTAAAATCCATTTGTAAACCCTTTGGGCCAAAAGCAAAATTAAAACAACTTCTTTTCAAACACATTATAAACCCGGGGCATTTATGCACCCGAACTACGTCGGACCTGATCCCCACCTCTTCAGGGGTACGTAGGCAACTTGATTAATTCAAGTTCGGTCAAACCTTGGGATAAAATCCCCTTTGAAAATTTTGAAGCTAAATGCTAAACCATTCTTTGAAAAATCCCAAAGCGAACTACGCGGATCTGATCCTCCATCTTTGGGGTACGTAGGTAGTCTGGCTAGACCAGATTCGGTTCAAATCTTTAGAACCTTAGGTATTCAACCCTTTCGAACCCAAGCCCACCTAGAAAGTCCTTCTGGTGAAACAAGCAAAGGTTCGAGGCGAATGAAAAGAAAAACAGAAAGAAAAGAATGAGAGTCTGAAGACCCACTAGGTTGAAAACCCGAAAGGGCGGCCTAGAGATATACATTTGCTAAGTTAACAGCCAAAAGAGTTAGCTTATGCAAAAAGTCAGGGTAGTGGTCTGCTGGATTGAAAACTTGAAGAGGTAATCCAGTCAAGGGCAAAGACTTCCCATGAACAGTTGAGTTGAATAGAAGCAGAAGGAGTTCCTCAGTTACGTAGAATTCCCAAGTTTGAGTACAAGCAAAAGTTGAGATAAGTGGTCTTTCAGACTGAAAGCTTGGAAAGCAAAAGTTATGACTTCTTTTGAAGAGAGAAATCAGGGAGACGGAGAAGCCACCTCTGCACAGGGCAGAATCCTGGAATCCGAGTAGTGTCAGCGAGACTTATTTTGACACCTTTTTAAACTAGGGGCATTAAGACCGAGCAATCCGAAAGGGGTAACAACCATGACGGAGATCCCGATGGAGGAAATTAGGTCATCTTGACATAGTTTTTGAGAGTGCTCTAAGAGTGGCTAACCTTACCATAACAAAATAACACATTTTATCTAAGGGTGAATCAAAATTTAGTCAAGTCCCTTGAATATTGTAAGTCTTCTTTGAAAGAGTCATCAGAAGTCTGTTTCTGGTTTATCATTGTTTTTCTTTTAGAATCAAAAGTGTTTGGCACTGAAGAGAATGGGTGTACACCTTCCAAAATGTAAAGAAAAATCTAGAGTAGATCCTGGTTTAAGAATCAAAGAAGGGCAAGAGATTTTTTATTCTGACCTGCCTGAAACATCAAAGCCTCAAACACTGAGCAAAATGAAGAATTCTTACGTTCAGCCTTTGTAGAGTTGGTTTTACCACTATACCAAAGAAAGAACCCATGCAAACTCAAATTTTTTCTACTTACCTTGGTTCTGCCTTCTTAAGACTTTGTCATGGAAGCACATCATACTAGGGGCATCTTTTATGACTTGCGTCATAAAAGATATTACACAATGATAACTGGGATATCTATTCTTAGCAAATAGAAACCAGAGAAGCTTGAACATACTCTTTGAGTTGAATTCCTTGATCCAATTGTTTCTTTTGGAGTCAGTTTCAGAAACTTTAATTCCCAGCGGAGTATAAAATCTACTCCTGCATCCTTCAAACCTCATCAGAATGCTTCTCACCTGTTAAAGAGAGTCAGCACCTGAAAATCTCATCAATCTATTTGAGTTTTGCTTTCAGCAAAGATCATGCGCTCCTAGTTATTCTTGGTAAGAGATGACTGGCCCATTAGTGAAATTGATCAAAGATGGTAAATTCTTCATTCCTTTGGAAAGATTTTAACAGAGTTTGAAATTACCGAACTTGCGTTACGCGGTTTGGTCTTTTTGAAAGATTTTAACAGAGTTTGAAATTACCGAACCTGTGTTACACAGTTTGGTCGTTTTGAAAGTTTTTAACAGAGATAGAAATTACCGAACCTGTGTTACACGGTTTGGTCTTTTTGAAAGTTTTTAACAGAGATAGAAATTACCGAACCTGTGTTACACGGTTTGGTCCTTTTGAAAGATTTTAATAGAGATGGAAATTATCGAACCTGTGTTACACGGTTTGGTCTTTTTGAAATGTTTTAATAAGGAAAATATTTCCGATCCTGTGTTACACGGATTGGTCTTTTCTTCCTTCTCCCGGGTATTTAGTACCCCGATGATTAGTAGTGTAATGTCAAGTAGTGACTTACCTAATCATCGTTCCGCAATGTGCAGCTTCTTAACGAGTTAGGAGTCATGTGTATCTGCGAAGAGGTTTGTAGGGGACTGTTTAGCAGGACCTACGAATTTGGGTTTATGTGGAACTGTTTAGCAGAACCGCGTGATCCAGAGTGATTCGCTACCTTGAAAGAGAGGAGTCAGAGTTACTCGGATAGTTAAACAGATTTATTTTCAGTAATGATCTGTATAACTATCGCTAGGCTTGAGACTTAGTCTCGCCTCTGGTACTTAGTACCCAGATGATTAGTAGTGTAATGTCAAGTGGTGACTTACCTAATCATCGTCCCGCAATGTGCAGCTTCCTAACGTGTTAGGAGTCATGTGTATCTGCGAAGAGGTTTGTAGGGGACTGTTTAGCAGGACCTACGAATTTGGATTTACGTGGAACTGTTTAGCAGAACCGCATGATCCGGAGTGATTCGCTACCTTGAAAGAGAGGAGTCAGAGTTACTCGGATAGTTACACAGATTTATTTTCAGCAATGATCTGTATAACTATCGCTGGGCTTGAGACTTAGTCTCGCCTCGGGTATTAGAAGTTTGAGTTTAGCTTGAATATTCGATTACCCTAATAATTGGTCGAGTCTTTGACTGATCGGCATGATTTAAAAAAAAAAAAAAAAAACTCTTTGAGTGTTTGGTTTTGAACTTGTTTTGGACGAGTTTCAATACATTGGTCTTTGGCCTATTTTTGTAGGTTTCTAAAAAGAAAAAAAACTCTTTGAGTGTTTGGTTTTGAACTTGTTTTGGACGAGTTTCAATACATTGGTCTTTGGCCTATTTTTGCAGGTTTCTAAAAAGGAAAAACTCTTTGAGTGTTTGGTTTTGAACTTGTTTTGGACGAGTTTCAATACATTGGTCTTTGGCCTATTTTTGCAGGTTTCTAAAAAGGAAAAACTCTTTGAGTGTTTGGTTTTGAACTTGTTTTGGACGAGTTTCAATACATTGGTCTTTGGCCTATTTTTGCAGGTTTCTAAAAAGGAAAAACTCTTTAAGTGTTTGAATTTGTGCTTGTCTTAGACAAATTGCAACGTGGTTTCTAAGAAAAAAAAAATGAAAGCTCTTTGAGTAATTGAAGTGATTGGTTTGTTTGTTTGGTTTGTGCTCTTTGAGCAATTGTTATGTGTACTTTGGCTTAGCCTGATATATAAAAAAAAAGAAAAAGAAAAAATGTTTGTGTTTTTGTAATCGTTCGTTCGTTTTTTATTAATTAGTCGAGTCATGAGTATTAGGGAGAGACTATCTCTTTGAGATGTCTTAGTTGCCGAGTTAAGAGTCGGTGAGAGACTATCTCCCTATTGTTAGTAGAGTTTTATCTTTGTGAATATCGTTTTAAAACTGAAAACCCAAAAATTTGCTTTGTTTTGGTTTCGGGTCAGTCAAAATGTGTCGTCTGTTCAGCTTTGCCATTCGCGTGTTACACACGCTCTGCCAAAGAGGGGCATCTGTAGACACCCCATTTTGACCAGACCCAAGTTCGCTATGCTTGGGAGAAACCCCATCCGATCATTTCCGCCATGTTTCGCATTTTTCCGTGAGAGGTTGAGAGAGATTATTCATAAGAATCCAAGCGAGGGAGAATTTGGACCCGTTTGGTGGGCCCGCATTGAACATTTGTTTAAAATTCGAATCAACCGAGGGCCCACATTGTGGGGCCCACGTTGTGGGGCCCGCGTTGTGGGGCCCACATTGTGGGGCCTCAGTAGGGCCTCTTGTGAGGCCTCTTATGAAGAACAATAATGATGGATTCTCCACTAAAGAAACATGATGGGCCCTCCACTAAGAACAATAATGATGGATTCTCCACTAAGAAACATGATGGGCCCTCCACTAAGAAGAATGATGATGGATTCTCCACTAAGAAACATGATGGGCCCTCCACTAAGAAGAATGATGATGGATTCTCCACTAAGAAACATGATGGGCCCTCCACTAAGAAGAATGATGATGGATTCTCCACTAAGAAACATGATGGGCCCTCCACTAAGAAGAATGATGATGGATTCTCCACTAAGAGGGACAACATGATGAGCTCTCCACCAACACATCTCTCTCTCTCTCTTTCTCTCCCTATATATATCTTCCTTCCCATCCATAAAAAAGGGGAGAAAAAGGAGAGATTTATCTTCCATTATCTTTTTCTCTTCCATTATCTCTTCCAATCACTCCCTCCAATCCCTTTCCCTATATTCTTCTTCCATTATCTCTCCCAATCACCTCCCAATCCTTCCCTCTAAGAGAAAGTGAAAGACGGCGGAACGGATCGGCGGCAACATTTTTTTTTTGGGATTTTCTTTGCTAATTGAAAGGGTAAGACAAAGCGTATATCCGAGGATTACTTACCCTAGAGACAAGGAGAGCTAGCAAGGTTGGTATTCCAAAACCCTCTTTCATATATCTTAAACTAGAAGCATGCTAGGATAGAATTTGTGATTTATTTTTATTTTTTCTTATTGTTATTCAAAATATGTTTTTTTCAATCTCTGAGTGTTTTGCACATTAAGAAGTGTAGAAATCTGGAATTTCGAAGAATTTTGACTTCGTTTTGACCGTAATTTGACCTTTTGAACTTTACCCTCAAAGGGGTAAAATTCTAAAGATTGAATTTAAGAAGATGTCAACATAGATCCAAAATCAATGAAAATTTAAACATAATATAATTGTAAGATTTTGAATTAGTACGAATTTCTTTATGAATTCTTGATTTGATTTAAAGGGTTTAAAAATTCATTTAACTCTAGGGGTATTTTTGGAAAAAACCAATTTTCAAAAACTCTATAATGTTTTCAAAAGTGAAATTTGGATGAGATGCAAATTAAATCTAATCTAATCTCCCGTGAATTTTTCAAGATTTTTGGTTTCTGTTGGATATTTGTTTATGATTTTTACGTAAAATCATGCATGCTGTATTAAATCTGATAAAAATAGTAAATTGCAATGAAAACTTCTGAAAATATTTGTTTGATAATTACTACTGGAATTACATGTTTTCATAAAGTTTAAACTGATTTGGATTTGATTTACTATGTGTTTCTTTGTTAATTCATAATCTGGATGGATATTTGTAAAATCGTAAATTAATAGTAAATCATTTTTAAAATTTATGAAAATTTTAAAGTAATCCTTTCTTATTGTAATAAACATACTATAGAAATTTCATATTGTTTTGAATTGATTTGCTATACGTTACTGTGTTAATTCACAATCTGGACAGAAACGTTCAACATTGAAAAACTAATAGCAAACCACATTTAAAATCTATGAAATTTTTATTATAATCTTATATAATTAAGGAGAAGTTACTGTAAAAATTTCATCTTGTTCTGAAAAGATTTGTTATATGTTGATGTGTAAATCTACAATCTGAATTGAAACCTTTTAAAATCCTTGAGTAAATTGAATTAAAATCAAATTGTTTTAAAAATTTCCAGATCATAATATTCCATCACATATTCAATCATTAAATTATCAAAATAGAAACCTTAGGAATCACTGATTTCCTTTGTAAAATCCTGGTGCTGTGATTAGTTTGTATGCTTTATTTTCTCATCACATTTACTCAAACTTAATCTAACAAAACCTGAAGGCATCATAGATTGCGCGAACTTATTGCACACACTTACATCACTTGCATCTAAACCCCTGCATCTCACATGCACACACGTCCTATTTTAGGAACCCGGAGTGTTATCTAGCATGGTTGACTGGGATTTCATCACCTGGTGCCTCTGTGCTAGAGAAGCATTCCACCCTTAGCCTAGTACCTGTGGTACCCGGATTCCGCGAGAGGGGTGGGGCGCGAGCCGCCGCGCTCTCTCTCTTGGTCTCTCGTATCCACGCGATTGGCGTGTGCATTTTAATATTGATTTGAATTCATCTTTCCTGTGAACTTGGGATCACTAAGGCAATCTGAATTCCACACGAAAGTGACTGACAGAGTCGCCACCTAGATATGGGATCTAGGACCCATAATTAACCAGAAATCTAGACTCGCTACCTGGTTACGAGAATGGAAGGTATGGGGAGTTATCCACCACATGCACCATTCCTGCCCGATAATCGGTCTTCGATTCCAAAAGCTAACTCTTTTAAATTTATTTTAAATGGCTCATTCAACTCTATGTTAAAGTGCGAACTAAGTGACATGCATCCTAACATCTAATTTCAATGTGAATCCTAAATGTGTATCTTGATTTATTAATTTGTCTGGATTCAATCGAAGTGAAAGTTCTCATAAAATTCTAATTTCATGGAAAGTCCTAAGTGATTTGATTAAGCATTTACAAGAAAATTAATATACAAAACACCACAATTTGTTGTGGTGCCGACTCGCGGGTGGTATGCCGTCAGACATCCAAGCTGCCTACGTACCCAAGCCTTACTGGGATCAGAGTCGACGTAGTTCGGTGCACCTAAGCTAAGCTACATATGCCTAACTCAACTAGGACACCGATCTAGACGGGATTGACTGTTTCAACAGTTTTAGGAGAAGTTATTTAATTCAAGTTGAGGATTTTATTATCTTAAGATTTCATCGAAGATGCTATATGATTCTCATCTAAATGCAAATGGTCCCTTAGACTAATGCAGGTTAGCCTACATCCTAGTTTACTAGGCTTGTCCTATGGAAAAGATCGGGTGACTAGTGTAACTAAACCTATGGCACGGTTGCTATACATAGCAAACGTCCGTGATGAGGCTGGACTCCTGACTCTAGGACTCCCTAAAACCTAAGACTCCCTAAAACTTAGGACACGACACGACACGACACCAGTGTTCCTAAATTGGGCTCTAAGGGTTCCTAAAGGAATTTTGAATCCACCGGCTCTTGGGAATCTCGAATTCTTTTGGGTTTGTGGAAACTTTTAGAGTTTTCTTGAAGCTTTTATTATCTGAAGGTATTTAGTGTGTTTGGTAGCTTTTAAAGTTGTTTATTTAGAAGGTTTTAGTTTCATTTGAAATTTTTAGTGGTCTTTTGGTTAATGGCTTTTAACGGATTTTTATCAGTGGATTTTAAATGGGTGAATTTTAGTTTTGTTAATTTTAGGTTGGATGTACTTTAGATTAATGTCTTTCGATTTTGGTTTGGAAAATGACGTTAACACAACCAAGTTTTGACAATTGCACAAATTCGACAAACCATTGACCATTAAAAGATCTGACAAATGCAGCCCACTAAAACTGTCGTAACTCTTTAACCGCTTGGCCAAATTCAACGTACAAACATGCGTTGGAAAGATCTTTTATAGGGCTACAACTTTGTAGTTCTCCATTGTTTGTAAATCTGTGATTTAGAGGTTCGAATTTGTGTTGCAAACAAAAGGACAGCAACATTAAACTGGAAATGCCTAAAGGTGTGCCGCAACCATTTTGGACTTAACTTTTTAACCACTCGCCGTCTGATCTAGCACGAATACTCGTTGGAAACGGCACGAAAATATCTACGACTTTGTAGTTAACCATTTCCCACGATTCTGTTGTTTAGAGGTCGAAAAATCTGTTTAAAGTCTAACAGCTAGCACTATGACGGGAATGATATTGGCACCCCCATGTTTTCTTTTGATAGTTCTTATTTTTTTTAGTGATTAAAAGACGGTGAATATGAAAAATGGCTTGAATGGGCCTGAGATTAGATTCAAATGGGATGTTTGAAAAAGGGGTTGTTTTTATCTACTTGGCAAGGTGGGGTATGGATATTGGGTTCTTGAGATTGAGTGGGGGCTGTTGTTATCAAATTGGAGTGGGGGCTGTTGTTATCAATTGAAAGATGGAGATTTTGTAAGCCAAATTAAATGGGTTTTGATAATTCACGTAAAATTCAAGTTTTCTTTCTTGTAAATGTTCAAAATTTTTAATGAATTGTTTTCCCAAAAGAAATCTAAATTCCCTAACAAGCCAATGATTTCAAAATCCCATCACAAATAGGTTCTAATGACCCTATCACATTAATTATATTTAGCATAAGTGAGAACATGACCAAGGCCAAACTAGTACGAAATTAAACATGACATCAACCAAAATATACGCAAAACAACACTCAATCCTACAAATATAGAAAAGAAAATAAAATTCCAAAAGGCATACCTTTTTGTAGACGATATTCCATGCAAACTTATGGAGAAGAGGGATTTGGTCTAGAGAGAGGGCTTGAATTTTCTAAGAGAGGGGTTCTCTCCTCTTTTCTTCTCTTCTTTCTTTGGTGAGATGAGAGGGTATTTATAGGAGAATGGGATAGGAGGTTAGGTGAGGTTAGGTGAGGTTAGGTAAGGTTAGGTGAGGTTAGGTGATGTTAGGTGAGGTTAGGTGAGGTTAGGTGAGGTTTGGATGGTTATGATGGGAGGAGAGGTTAGGTGAGGTTAGGTGAGGTTTGAATGGTTAGGATGAGAGGAGAGGTTAGGTGGTTTTGGATGGTTAGACCAGGTCATGATCTGCCATTGATCTAACGATTTACGGAAATCGGGTCTCGGAATGGAATCAGGGTCCGGGCTATGAAGTGACCCTAGCTTATTTTGTCCCGATTGATGATCCGTAAAGTCAGATCAAGATATTAATGACCTAAAACATATAAATCAATGATAGAGGGGGTTCTCACATGGATTTAACACACTAATTTATTTATTGATTAAAACAAAACAAAATGGGGTGTCTACAGATGCCCCTCTTTGGTAGAGATGACGTAGTCATTGAATACCAAAGTTAAAAATGACAGAACCATTTTGCGTAGTTTTAATCGACAAAGGACTCTCTAGACACAACGCACCTTAACATAATGCAAAACCTTAGATGAAACCCTAGAACTTGAATAATAATAAAAACTCGATGCGGCGCCGTTCACAAACGGGCAATTAGAGAATGAGATATCATTTTCGAATGGATTCTGAAGGGAAAGGACAAAGATCGCTCTCAAACAGTTTTTAGAAGGAGATGAGACGCCGCTCACAAGCGGGTTCAACGAGGATAAGAAGCATTCCCAAATGGACTTGGATAATGAGGCACCGTTCACAAACGGCCTCAAGGAGGATAGAAAACCATTCACAAATGGACTCGAGAAAAGAGGCACCGTTCACAAACGGGCTCAAGGAGAAGACAAGACCATTCACAAATGGACTCGAGAAATGAGGCACCGTTCACAAACGGGCTCAAGGAGGACGATACCATTCACAAATGGATTCGAGAAAAGAGGCACCGTTCACAAACGGGCTCAAGGAGAAGACAAGACCATTCACAAATGGACTCGAGAAATGAGGCACCGTTCACAAACGGGCTCAAGGAGGACGATACCATTCACAAATGGATTCGAGAAAAGAGGCACCATTCACAAACGGGCTCAAGGATAAGACAAGACCATTCACAAATGGACTCGAGAAATGAGGCACCATTCACAAACAGGCTCAAGGAGAAGACGAGACCATTCACAAATGGACTCGAGAAATGAGGCACCGTTCACAAACGGGCTCAAGGAGAAGACGAGACCATTCACAAATGGATTCGAGAAATGAGGCACCGTTCACAAACGGGCTCAAGGAGAAGACAAGACCATTCACAAATGGATTCGAGAAATGAGGCACCGTTCACAAACGGGCTCAAGGAGAAGACAAGACCATTCACAAATGGACTCGAGAAATGAGGCACCGTTCACAAACGGGCTCAAAGAGGACACGAGACCATTCACAAATGGACTCAGAAAATGAGGCACCGTTCACAAACGGGCTCAAGGAGAAGATGAGACCATTCACAAATGGACTCAGAGAATGAGACACCTGTTCACAAACGGGTTCGAAGAGAAGACGAGACCATTCACAAATGGACTCGAGAAATGAGGCACCGTTCACAAACGGGCTCGAAGAATTTAGGGATTTTTTTATGAACTTGAATTTGACGTAGGAATGGATTTTTATTTTTATTTTTTAATTAAGGATTTGGATTTGATAAATTTTTTTATTTTTGGAAAATGAGGTACCGTCCGCAAACGGGCTCAAGGAGAAGATGAGACCATTCACAAATGGCCTCGAGAAAAGAGGCACCGTTCACAAACGGGCTCAAAGAGGACATGAGACCATTCACAAATGGACTCAGAGAATGAGAAACCTGTTCACAAACGGGTTCAAGGAGAAGACGAGACCATCCCCAAATGGCCTCGAGAAAAGAGGCACCGTTCACAAACGGGCTCAAAGAGGGCATGAGATTTTTCATGAACTTGAATTTGACGTAAGATTGGATTTGTTTGAATCGGGGATTGGTTTTGATGAATTTTTTATTTTTGGGAAATGAGGTACCGTCCGCAAACGGGCTCAAGGAGAAGACGAGACCATTCACAAACGGCCTCGAGAAATGAGGCACCTTTCACAGAAGGGCTCAAAGAGGACATGAGATTTTTCATGAACTTGAATTTGACGTAAGATTGGATTTGTTTGAATCGGGGATTGGATTTGATGAATTTTTATTTTTGGGAAATGAGGTACCGTCTGCAAACGGGCTCAAGGAGAAGACGAGACCATTCACAAATGGGCTCGAGAAATGAGGCACCGTTCACAAACGGGCTCGACGACACAAGATAGCTTTGATTGATGAATTCAACAATGAAAAATTTAGAGATTTTTATGAATTTGAATTTGACGTAGGATTGGATTTTTTGAATTGGGGATTGGATTTGATGAATTTTTGATTTTTTGAGAAATGAGGCACCGTCCACAAACGGGCTCAAGGAGGACATGAGACCATTCATAAATGAACTCAGAAAATGAGGCACCGTTCACAAATGGGCTCAAGGAGAAGACGAAACCATTCACAAATGGACTCGAGAGATGAGGCACCGTTCACAAACGGGCTCAAGGAGAAGACGAGGCCATTTGCAAATGGGCTCGAGAAAAGAGGTACCGTTCACAAACGGGCTCGAAGAATTTAGAGATTTTCCATGAACTTGAATTTGACGTAAGATTGGATTTGATGAATTTTTTATTTTTTTGAACTCAATGAAATCGGGGATATTATGGATCGTGCCCGACAAAGATGTTGGAAACTAGGACTTTGACGAATGATGAAACGGCAAACCTTTGGAACGAAGAACCATTACTAGCAAGAAAGGATTAGGAACATTTTTATGAAACTTCAACAAGATTTTTCTCAAAGAGACTGCTGGTCTTGTCTTCTGGGGATTTTGATAACTGAAACCTTGAACAAGACATTTGAGATTGGTAATTTAGAACAACGACTCTCTTGGATATTAACATGGAATAGCGGGATCTGCTTCTTGACAGGTGTTTAGATAAACATTTCTTGACCAGGATAACTAACCGGAAGGGAATTATGAATTTGAATGGTTCATCTTTCTGAGAAATTGGCTCAACCACCATTGCATCTGAGGTTCTTCCAAGCTTAAGGTGCCTTCCTGGGGTATGATCTTTTTACGGAAGCTGGGCTTTCTGATGTTTCTACTTCTGAATTTTTCTGAGCTGATCTTCTTTGAAATGAAGTTGTTTGACTAAATTCTCGAGCTCTTTCAGGTATAATTGCAGGGAGCTGCCTAGGCCTGGCCTCCTTCACCAAGACAGTTACATCATTTGGACATAGGAACGACAATTGACTCTTTCTAAAGAGAAAACTTAGATGAAAGGCACTACTCAAAGGATTGAGCAGCCCTGAAGGAGTGAACTTAGAATAATAAAGATTGACTGACTATACTGACAAACATAGTGATGCTTCTGACTTAGTTAATGTTTTGTTTGGTAAGTCTATCCTTTCAAGGAATAGTTTTTCAATTGGTAAACACCGGACTTCTTCCTCGAAACAGTAATGCCTCAAGAATTTAATTACGACCCCTAAGATTGCTTAGCTTCAATGCCCCCAGTTTTGAGGATATCACTTGAATTTGCTTGAACTTCAGTTGATCTTCAGTCTTGATACCGGCTGTTGCCTTCTTATACTGATTCTCTTACCGTGACCAAGTCACCTCTTCAGGGTTTTTAACTTGGCGGACCGCGCTAGCCTTAACTTTTGCCTGAACCACCTTTCTAGGTTTTCGATCCAGCAGGCTATCCCCTTAGCTTTTGCCTAAGCCGCCCTTTCGGGTTTTCAACTTAGCAGGGGAATGATCTTAAATTTTGCCTAGACCGCCCTTTCAGGTTTTCAGTCTAGCAGATCTTCAAACTCCGTTATTTTTCTTATTCATCATCATTTCATTTTTTTATTGTATCTCAGGACCTAGCTCATTAGTTCTGAACACCAGAAGGACTTTTATAGGTAGGATAGGGCTTTTCAAAGAATGGCTTAAGGCTCAACAAAGATTTCGACCGAACCTGTGAACAGGTCGCCTACATATCCCAAGGTAGGAATCAGGTCGTGTGTAGTTCAGGGCGAATGCCCCTAGTTTGAAGATAAATTGTTTGATTTTTTTTTCCTTTTTTCTTTTCTTTCTGGAACAATTAACTTCTCTTCTTTTGGAACTTGTCCCTCTCTTTTTTTTTTTGAAAGGATTGAATTTCTTTTCCTTTTTGAATCGACCGAACTCGGTTCAACCGAGTTGCCTACGTACCCCAGTATAGGGATCAGGTCTCGCGTAGTTCGGGGGAATGCCCCAAGTTTGATGGGTTTTCAAGAAAATTTGATTTAGGCTCGAAGGGTTTGCAAATCGGTATTCTTTTGACATTGGGTTTTGATTTTGGGATTTAATCGGCCAAAGGAGGCCTTTCGATGTTCAGATTGGGAATCGATCTAGGTTACTAGAGTCCCTCTGGTACTGATTATTTTTTTTTCTCTTTTGTTTTTTTTTTTTTTTCGCGGAGTTTGACGGCATTTCCAGGTAAGAGATAATGGATCTTCTTCTTTCAAGATTCTAATACGTGCTTTTGACTTTCATAGAGCGAAACTTGTTCTTTGACATCCTCCATCTATGGATTCGTACTCTCGATATCTGATGATCACTTTTCATTGTTTGCTTTTGAACTTTTCATCTTGAATTTGTTGGCTTTATGAACTTGAGAACCAAGGTCATTGATTGGAAATATGAAAGTTGTTTCCACTCTATGCCCCTTGTATAGCATATATCTTCTTACTTTCTTCATTTTCTTTGAGCTTTCCATCTATGTCTTGCCCCTGGTATCGGTTGTAGCTTTTCTAGACAATCTTCTTATTCTTGAAATAATTTTATCAATTCTTCACACTCTTTAGAGGGTAATGTATTTTCAATCGGCATTCACTGAATCAAAGTTTCAGTGCCAGTGTTTATCATTTCAATTTCATCTTTGAAAGGTTGGGATTGGCGCTCCTCCTCTCGTTCAAGTAATTGCTGTGACTCAAGTGAAGTTTCGTCAATTTTGTCCTCATTTGAGGAGGGAGTCTTATTTTAAGATCAGAAGCACACTTAAGAACAGACACAAGTGAACTTTTTGGAACTGACTGAAATTTTATTTAAAGAAAAGCTATTACATCAGACGACCTATCCTGAACATGCTCACGATTCACAACTCTAAATAAGAAAGAGAAACAGAAGATAACTTGCCTGGACTAGGCATTGACCTTTAACTGTAAGACCGGACTCAACAATTATACTGACCATGATGACTGACTCAACATAAAATAGTAAGTGACTAAAACTTTAACTGCTGCAACTGTTTGGCGTTGAAGGCTCGGCGAAGGCTGGTTCGTTCTGAACATCATCATGGCTGATACTTTCAATTTTGGACAATGATGACTGATTCGCATAGGGAAATGCCCCTAGCTCAATGATTCTGAGAGTGAACTCTGAAGGACTTAGCAAAATAATCTTGAAAAAGGTAGCCCCTAGAGGAGGAACAGACCAGGGGTACAAGCAAGATTGGATTATCTGGACCAGGCATGATCAGATCATGAGAACGCATAATCGAAAGATTGTGAGATTCTGCATCTGCCAGTTAGGGGATGGCATGAAGATACGATCGAATCGTATGACAGAAGAACGAAAGACGCACGATCAAAAGATTAGATGAGATAGCATAAGATTGCTTTCAACGGATAGATCATGAATGACTAATCCTATGAGATCTTTGAAAATTATGGGATTTATATCCTAACCCAAAGGGAAATTTTTTTTTTTTTTTTCACATTTTATCAGTGTTACCTGAAGGCATCAACCTTAATCCTAATCTATCGGAGTGGAGAGAGAATCTCGACTCATGACTTTGTTCGTGTATATAAGGACCGATCGTGACCATTGGAAGATGGACCACGGCCTAATCTAGACACCAATGGGTAGGATATCCTAAACTAGGCTCACACACGTGATGCACATGTGTTCGTATACTACATGCATGTGTGGGTTAATCTAGGGGTAAGGCCAAGAGTTCCCTTAGCGCGAATCCCTGCTCGATATACTGTACCAGTGTCCGGCGTATCAGTACGTGAACAAGAGATCCGTTTACGTACCATAAAGGTACCAGGCTAAGGGTGGAATGCTTCTCTAGCACAGAGGCACCAGGTGATGAAATCCCAGTCAACCATGCTAGATAACACTCCGGGTTCCTAAAATAGGACGTGTGTGCACGTGAGATGCAAGGGTTTAGATGCAAGTGATGTAAGTGTGTGCAATAAGTTCGCGCGATCTATGATGCCTTCAGGTTTTGTTAGATTAAGTTTGAGTAAAATGTGATGAGAAAATAAAACAAGACAAACTTATCTGACAAGTATACAAGAGATAGAGTTCTTATGAGCCAGTTAAATTAAATTCAAATGAATTATCTTTTGGAATTTTAATGAAGTTAGGTGATCCCCAGCAGAGTCGCCAAACTGTGGTACCCGGATCCCGCGAGAGGGGTGGGGCGCGAGCCGCCGCGCTCTCTCTCTTGGTCTCTCGTATCCACGCGATTGGCGTGTGCATTTTAATATTGATTTGAATTCATCTTTCCTGTGAACTTGGGATCACTAAGGCAATCTGAATTCCACACGAAAGTGACTGACAGAGTCGCCACCTAGATATGGGATCTAGGACCCATAATTAACCAGAAATCTAGACTCGCTACCTGGTTACGAGAATGGAAGGTATGGGGAGTTATCCACCACATGCACCATTCCTGCCCGATAATCGGTCTTCGATTCCAAAAGCTAACTCTTTTAAATTTATTTTAAATGGCTCATTCAACTCTATGTTAAAGTGCGAACTAAGTGACATGCATCCTAACATCTAATTTCAATGTGAATCCTAAATGTGTATCTTGATTTATTAATTTGTCTGGATTCAATCGAAGTGAAAGTTCTCATAAAATTCTAATTTCATGGAAAGTCCTAAGTGATTTGATTAAGCATTTACAAGAAAATTAATATACAAAACACCACAATTTGTTGTGGTGCCGACTCGCGGGTGGTATGCCGTCAGACATCCAAGCTGCCTACGTACCCAAGCCTTACTGGGATCAGAGTCGACGTAGTTCGGTGCACCTAAGCTAAGCTACATATGCCTAACTCAACTAGGACACCGATCTAGACGGGATTGACTGTTTCAACAGTTTTAGGAGAAGTTATTTAATTCAAGTTGAGGATTTTATTATCTTAAGATTTCATCGAAGATGCTATATGATTCTCATCTAAATGCAAATGGTCCCTTAGACTAATGCAGGTTAGCCTACATCCTAGTTTACTAGGCTTGTCCTATGGAAAAGATCGGGTGACTAGTGTAACTAAACCTATGGCACGGTTGCTATACATAGCAAACGTCCGTGATGAGGCTGGACTCCTGACTCTAGGACTCCCTAAAACCTAAGACTCCCTAAAACTTAGGACACGACACGACACGACACCAGTGTTCCTAAATTGGGCTCTAAGGGTTCCTAAAGGAATTTTGAATCCACCGGCTCTTGGGAATCTCGAATTCTTTTGGGTTTGTGGAAACTTTTAGAGTTTTCTTGAAGCTTTTATTATCTGAAGGTATTTAGTGTGTTTGGTAGCTTTTAAAGTTGTTTATTTAGAAGGTTTTAGTTTCATTTGAAATTTTTAGTGGTCTTTTGGTTAATGGCTTTTAACGGATTTTTATCAGTGGATTTTAAATGGGTGAATTTTAGTTTTGTTAATTTTAGGTTGGATGTACTTTAGATTAATGTCTTTCGATTTTGGTTTGGAAAATGACGTTAACACAACCAAGTTTTGACAATTGCACAAATTCGACAAACCATTGACCATTAAAAGATCTGACAAATGCAGCCCACTAAAACTGTCGTAACTCTTTAACCGCTTGGCCAAATTCAACGTACAAACATGCGTTGGAAAGATCTTTTATAGGGCTACAACTTTGTAGTTCTCCATTGTTTGTAAATCTGTGATTTAGAGGTTCGAATTTGTGTTGCAAACAAAAGGACAGCAACATTAAACTGGAAATGCCTAAAGGTGTGCCGCAACCATTTTGGACTTAACTTTTTAACCACTCGCCGTCTGATCTAGCACGAATACTCGTTGGAAACGGCACGAAAATATCTACGACTTTGTAGTTAACCATTTCCCACGATTCTGTTGTTTAGAGGTCGAAAAATCTGTTTAAAGTCTAACAGCTAGCACTATGACGGGAATGATATTGGCACCCCCATGTTTTCTTTTGATAGTTCTTATTTTTTTTAGTGATTAAAAGACGGTGAATATGAAAAATGGCTTGAATGGGCCTGAGATTAGATTCAAATGGGATGTTTGAAAAAGGGGTTGTTTTTATCTACTTGGCAAGGTGGGGTATGGATATTGGGTTCTTGAGATTGAGTGGGGGCTGTTGTTATCAAATTGGAGTGGGGGCTGTTGTTATCAATTGAAAGATGGAGATTTTGTAAGCCAAATTAAATGGGTTTTGATAATTCACGTAAAATTCAAGTTTTCTTTCTTGTAAATGTTCAAAATTTTTAATGAATTGTTTTCCCAAAAGAAATCTAAATTCCCTAACAAGCCAATGATTTCAAAATCCCATCACAAATAGGTTCTAATGACCCTATCACATTAATTATATTTAGCATAAGTGAGAACATGACCAAGGCCAAACTAGTACGAAATTAAACATGACATCAACCAAAATATACGCAAAACAACACTCAATCCTACAAATATAGAAAAGAAAATAAAATTCCAAAAGGCATACCTTTTTGTAGACGATATTCCATGCAAACTTATGGAGAAGAGGGATTTGGTCTAGAGAGAGGGCTTGAATTTTCTAAGAGAGGGGTTCTCTCCTCTTTTCTTCTCTTCTTTCTTTGGTGAGATGAGAGGGTATTTATAGGAGAATGGGATAGGAGGTTAGGTGAGGTTAGGTGAGGTTAGGTAAGGTTAGGTGAGGTTAGGTGATGTTAGGTGAGGTTAGGTGAGGTTAGGTGAGGTTTGGATGGTTATGATGGGAGGAGAGGTTAGGTGAGGTTAGGTGAGGTTTGAATGGTTAGGATGAGAGGAGAGGTTAGGTGGTTTTGGATGGTTAGACCAGGTCATGATCTGCCATTGATCTAACGATTTACGGAAATCGGGTCTCGGAATGGAATCAGGGTCCGGGCTATGAAGTGACCCTAGCTTATTTTGTCCCGATTGATGATCCGTAAAGTCAGATCAAGATATTAATGACCTAAAACATATAAATCAATGATAGAGGGGGTTCTCACATGGATTTAACACACTAATTTATTTATTGATTAAAACAAAACAAAATGGGGTGTCTACAGTACCTTTATGGTACGTAAACGGATCTCTTGTTCACGTACTGATACGCCGGACACTGGTACAGTATATCGAACATGGATTCGCGCTAAGGGAACTCTTGGCCTTACCCCTAGATTAACCCACACATGCATGTAGTATACGAACACATGTGCATCACGTGTGTGAGCCTAGTTTAGGATATCCTACCCATTTGTGTCTAGATTAGGCCGTAGTCCATCTTCCAATGGCTACGATCGGTCCTAGGTACACAAACAAAGTCATGAGTCGAGATCCTTTCTCCACTCCGCTAGATTAGGGTTAGGGTTGATGCCTTCAGGTAACACTGATAAAATGTGTGAAGATTAAAAAACTTTTCCTTTGGGGTTAGGATGTAAATCCCATTCATTTCCAAAAATCTCATAGGATTAGTCATTCATGATCCATCCGTTGAAAGCAATCTTATGCTATCTCATCTCATCTTGATCACAGATTTTCAATCTTCTATTATATGATTCGATCGCGTTTCCATCTCTTTTAGAGAGTCTTTTGACTCATCTGTCTTTAGTTGGTGTTATTAGAGTCTTTGACTCGTATTCCTTTTCTTTTAGGGAGTCTTTGACTCATATATCCTTTAGTTGGTGTTAGTGGAGTCTTTGACTCGTGTCTTTGACTCGTGTTTTCATCTCTTTTAGAGAGTCTTTGACTCATTTATCCTTTAGTTGTTGTCAGTAGAGTCTTTGACTCGTGTTTTTTTTCCTTTAGAGAGTCTTTGACTCATATATCCTTTAGTTGGTGTTAGTGGAGTCTTTGACTCGTGTTTTCATCTCTTTTAGAGAATCTTTGACTCATTAATCCTTTAGTTGGTGTGAGTGGAGTCTTTGACTCGTGTTTCTTTTCCTTTAGAGAGTCTTTGACTCATTTATCTTTTAGTTGGTGTCATTGGAGTCTTTGACTCGTGTTTCCGTTTTTAGAGAGTCTTTGACTCATCTGTTTCATTTGCAGTATTATTAGAGAGTCTTTGACTTCGTTATCTTATTTCAGTGTTATCAGTTGCTCTTATTAGAGAGTCTTTGACTCGTTTATCCTTTAGTCGCTTTTATTAGAGAGTCTTTGACTCATTTATTCTTCAGTTACTGTCATTAGAGAGTCTTTGACTCATTTGCTCTTATAATAGTATTATTAGAGCAAAGTTTCTCCTGTACACCCTAGGGTTTGTCCCTAGGATGTTGTTTTGTATATTCCCTCCGGTCTTTGGCCAAAAGGGTGAAAACATAAAAAATAATTGATTTGCTGTAAGTGTTTGATAGTTAGAGAGTTCGTTTCGAACTACGTTGGCTTGATCCTCTTCCACGAGGTACGTAGTGCAGCTTGGGATCCACATCCCAAGTCCAGCCAAACCTTTAAAAATAAAAATTTTAAATCTTTCAAAGTTACAAAAATATTCAAACCATTTTCAAAAAGATCTTCCTCTAGAGTTAGGAGTATGTCCTAGCTGTTTAGGTTGTGTTCTAGAGTTAGGAGTTTGTCTTGATTTGTATTGATATGGTATGTCCTGTCGTGTGAGTGTCCCTAGAGTTAGGAGGCCTCGAGTCGATCGGTTAGACATTTAGTCGAACCGATGGCTAGACTAGGCATATAGTCAGCCCGTGGTTTTCATTAGGTTGCACAGCCTAGTTACACATAGGATTGTAGGAACCACCTGCATTAGCCTAAGGCTAATCAACTTGCATTAGTTAGGGCATATAGGGTGTCCTAAAATCCACAATTCACTGGAATTTTAATAATCATACAAGAAGCTTTAATAACTGGTTCGGTCTTTTAGATCGAGTCTAGGATAGAGGTCTAGGTGTCTTAGGCATCATAATTTTGAATAGGGCATCGAACTACGTGGGCTCCGATTCTTCCCGAGGCCGGGATACGTAGTGCAGCTAGGATGGATGGCCATTCTGGTCCGAGTCCAGTCCTGCATTAGAGTTAGGACTTGTCTTGTCCCGTCATACATAGCATAGATTTGTGTCTCATGTTTTGATATGTTTTCTTACTTTCTTGTACTGATACTATACCTTTGGTTGTAGCTTGCATGTGCGTGTCCACCAGAAACTTAGACACCCATTAGGCATGTCACTCATAACCTAGCTTTGCTTAGGTGACACATTTTTCATTTCATTTTACGTGTTTATTTCTCTATTCTCAGGAAATGCATGCTTAGGTAGACGATTCCTGAGGATTGTTCCCATTTCACATGATTTTTACTCAAACTTCTTTGGAATTAATGAAAATGGCATAAGAGACCAAGTGCTTGCACTCGGGCGAATTGGGGGTGCTCTCAGACCTTCCCCATTCGTAACCAGGCACGAACCCATATATATTTCTGGTTATCCATTGCACAGAGGATTTGATTTTAGGGTTCCATGGCCTATCCATGGATGGCGACTCTGAGTTATTATAGGTATGTCTCGGTTTCGAACCCCGGTTCCGGATCAAGACATATCTCTTTCGTTTTGTATCGCCACTCGTGCTATGCTGTGAGGGTGGCATCCGTTTCGAGAGTTCCTTGGCAGAGCTCTCCTTCACATTGTGGAGATCTTAGAGGATTGCTGTGGGGACCTCGCGTCCCTCGCCGCACTCGTCCTCTCCGGATCGGGGTCCACAGAGGGCGACTCCGTTCTTCCTATCCTTTTCTTGTCCTTTTCCTGTAATTCTATGTGGGATACATTGGATTCCTCCAGTTCTGCCTTCTTACTACTTTGAGTGGTTGATCGGTTAAGACCTTTATTGTGTGGGCTTGGAAATACGGCCTCAGTTTTCTGGATGCCATGATGAAAGCATGGGCCAACAAAAATGGTTTTTAGCAGCGGGCAAGACCGCTGCTCAAAGACGCCAAAACCGCTACAATTACCTTTAGTAGCGGTTATCCAACCGCTACTAAATCTCTCGTCGCTATATCTTACAGCAACGGTGAAAACCGCTGCTATATGGACCGCTTGTGTATGGAACTATGTAGCAGCGGTCATCACCGCTACTGTTTTCAAGTCTTAATAGTCTAGGTTCGCCAATATAGCGGCGGTCTTAAACCGCCGCTAAATATCGGTTCAGACCGCTGCTAAATATCTGAATATAGCAGCGGTTAAAACCGCTGCGGAAGTTGTCTGAATATAGCAGCGGTTAAGACCGCTGCTAAATATCTTCATATAGCAGCGGTTAAGACCGCTGCTGAAGTTGTTGTCACCGTGACTAAAGATCTAACACTGGACTGGGTTTTGCACCATACAGCGACGGTCATGACCGCCGCTAAAAGTTACAGTTTTTTTTTAAAAAATTTAATTTTCAGCAGATCCCTAAACACGGGAATATAAAATTTGTTTGATACACCTGTTTTACAATTAGAACCTGTCATATACACATCACATTTATAAAAACCAGAAACTGTACTATTTCAATCAGCTCCAGTAAGTCAAGCTCCACACAAGGCACGCTTTTCAGTGGCCAGAGCAAATGGCTCTGGAACAGTATAGTTAGATCTAACATTTCCAACAGCCACAGATCTTGCTGCCAACTTTGCAGGAGAGTTTAACTTAAAAACGAAAGACATGTATGTATAGAAAGTATAAGCACATATATACATGTATGGGCAAGTTTCTTACAGTGAGTAGAGCATGTGACTTACAAAGATTCTGCGAACTGAGCAGCATCCAAATCAAGCTCTTGTCTCATAACACAATTCATGACCCAGTCGCTGGTGTAAGCACACACCCCTTTCTTTGCCGCTGCCAATGCCTCCTCCATGTCTTCTTCACATGCTATAAAGATTGTTTTCGATGGCTTTTGCACTTCATCCAACCCATGAAGAACCTGAAAGTATGAAAATTAATCTGGTGTGTCTATGCATGGAGTTTAAAATACAAGGCAACACTTTGAGACCATTTCATTTGCACCAGTCACCATTGTAAGCATCCATATACTTCCAATAATCAATATTGACCCTTATGTGGGTAGGGATTGGGTAGTCAGCAACAAAATTCACAGCACCTATGTTACATGCATGAGTATGGATACTAGTGTCGGAATTTGACAAGGATATTGATTGTCGGATTCGGCTAACCTCAAAAAAGGAATCATGGATTCGGCTAATTTTATTTCTTTTATAATATAAATGGTTATATATTGGAAAATTTTGAAGGATTCATGTTCTATGTTATCCAAGGTCATAACAGAGAACATGACCTTGGATAGGATAGAATGGAAGAAAAAGATCTGCATAGAAGAAGCCAACTAGAGCCAGGATTAGAGCTGAGTAGATTCCTTTGACTTTTTTCATGAAATTTTTCTAAAGGACTCATTTAGCCGACCCCAACTAGTTTGGGGCAAAGGTTTTGTTGAGTTGAGTTGAGTTAAGTAAGTGTAATGTTCTATTTTCATATAAAAAATTATTATTAGTATTATAATGGCAAATTTGTTGCAGTGTTTATAAAAAACAGATTAAAGAGATCTAGAAGTGTCCCAGTGAATCCTAAAGTATTGGTGTCCAATAATCAATATTGACTTTTGAGTAGGGATTGTGCAATCTGTAACAAAATTCCCAACACCTATGTTGCATGAGTACGGATGCGAGAGTCGTAATCTGATATGGGTATCGACTATCGAGTGTCAGATTTGGCTAACCAAAATAACAAAGGTTTGTGGATTCGGCTAATTTTAATTCTTTTAGAAGATAATATGGTTATATATTGGAAATTTTTGGTAGATTAACTGTATGTAATGTTCTATTTTCATATATAAAAAACTTACTATTAGGATAGATAGCATGTTACAATTGTAAATTTGTTGGAGTATTTAGAAAAAAACAAAGAGATCTAGAAGTGTCAGTGAATCATAAAGTATTGGAATCCGACACATCTTCAACATGGGTAATTCTCTGGGTCAGAAGTAGTCATGTACCATAGCCCAACACTGATATCTTAAACATCAATCTATTCCATGGTTATATTTGGCAACAATCATTAGTCACATAAATGCTACACAAATTCAAAACCACCACATTGTAATTTTGTTGTCGAAACAGACTCAACAACACAGTCAAGTGGCATCAGCCACTCTTTTTTCCTCTTAAAGGAGGAGAACACTGAGAACAAAGAAACCAAAGGGAAGGGAGCCCTTTTGTAAAATGAAATCGTGAAAATTATGTTGAGAATTTCAGTTGCAGGAATAACCATGATTTCAAGAGTGCCACAAAGAATCAAAGATGCCCAACAAATTTCAAACAAAAAAGGAAAAAAGAAACAATTGAGAACAGGATTATCAGAATGACTTTATTTAATACCAGATACTAAATGGCACTTCAACTGACCCACAAATCTGCTCTCCCTGAAACTGGCCTTGGGTAATTGGACGAAATTACCCAAGCTCTACATCAAAGGTAATAAACCACACATTAAGATGACTAGTAAAAAAGACATGTACATTTGCATAAATAGAACCATGTAAAAGTTTGCACACTAACATGCTAGAATTCCCATGCATCTGTTGAAACCCTAACGCTATCTCTAAACCCTAACCTCATTCTCATTCAACTCAAAACCCTAACCCCTATACCTACGCAATTTAAAACCCTAGACCATCCCTCACCAATTGAAACCTTAAACACCAACCCATCCCTCACCAATTTGATTCCATAAATCTTAATCCTATCCACACCCATGGATAGGTTTCCTTTTCTTGTTCTCTTCTCTGTTTTTTTTTTTTGGTGAACAGAAAACTCATGGATGCTCAATGTTTGTTGCACTCTAGAGTCCTCCAGTTGATCTACTCTTTCGGAGTTAAATTAAGAAGTAAGATGTGCAATGAAGCTGTCTTCATGAGGACTGGACAGTGGTATTGCTGCACTTAAGCTGTGAACTGGTATGCCATTGTCTAAAGCCTAGTGTGCCTGTGTAGCAGCCATGGTTTGCGGGAAGACTGTTGTGTCTTAGTGTGGCTGTTGTGGTCTCTTAGTGGGCTGTTGTGCCTGTCTAGACTGGCATCCCTTCTTGTGGGCTGTTGGGACTAGCACGGACTGTTCTACTCTTGCATGGACTAAAGCCTCTTGTTCCAACACTGTAGAGAAAATCATCATCCTCCGTCCGCGATTATTTCATGGTCTCACTCACCAGTGCTAGAGGCTGGATTATCGGAGGTGCCAGACCTTTGATCGCTTCTAGGGCTGTCATCATCGCCACGACCCGATTTATCACTGTCTCCTCATAAGGGCCTAAAATAGCATTGACATGACCATTCACTTATGTTGATATTCAACTATAAAAAGGATGACATGAGTGACTTCTCATGTGCGCTACTCTGATCCTAACCAAACAACTCCTCATTAACATTTGATACCTACCTCAAATGATCTCATGGGTACAAAATCCAAAGGTGACACAGTCGCAACTATCTCATACTTAGCATGTAATGGGGACTGAAACATAGACTGAATTGTGCTAAAATTGGGATTTAAAAAAAATAGACTTGTACTGTGCGTAACAAGGGCTGAATCAGTGCAAAACATGGGCTGAATCAAAGGACTGAATTGTGAAAGAACTGGGACTGATTCGGGGGGTGAACTATGGACAGAATTGTGCTAAAAACTAAGGCTGAATCCAAGGACAGAATTGTGCTAAAAACTAAGGCTGAATCCAAGGACAGAATTGTGCTAAAACAGTGAGTATATCTATGGGCTGAAATGTGCTAGCAGGGAGCATATTCATGGGCTGAAATGATAGTAGCAGGGCTGATTTGTGGGTTCAAAATGTGCAGATGCTTTAGCTCTTAGCATGACAAATAGAAGAAAAGTATGACCTCAGGTAATTCTCTCAAAATAGCTTCCTCTGCAGATGCTTTAGCTCTTAGCATTCTTGATGGAGATGATGAAGATGCACCTAAGCAAGAAACTTGTATAAATCTCATGATGCCGCCATGTTCTTTGGCGATCTGGATGTGTAAGCAAGAAAGTCCAGTTATATAATTAAATTGAAAAAATGCAACCAAACAGCAGATTGGATCATGCCCATTGTGGAAGATGATAAATGGATATGCTATGCCACAGTCAAAGCTACAAAGATCATCCAGTTCAAAAATAAATAAATCAATAAACATCATGAATTGCTAAAGGATGCCTTAGAAACCTCTATACATGAAAATTGACACTTATATTATTCAATAGATAAAAAGGCATGAATGTGAATATAAAAGTGAGACCTGAGATTTTACCAACCATTGCAAGCTGTTCTGCCATAGCATGGTTCACTTCCTCAAAACTATAGTTTCTTGTCTCATACTCCCGTCCTGCCAGCACAAATTGTTTATGTTTATCAGCATGATATATCCCCCAAAAAATAGCTCAAAAAGAGCAAATCCTACATAAGAATACAAACCAATAAGATTAAGAACAACATTTGCCTTTGCCATCACTGCCTTGATTGAATTTTCATCTCTTGGGTTGTATTTCATCGGTACTATCTGAATGCATTAGATATCACAACATCAAAAGATAACCTAAAGGAAATAACATGAATTAAAAGAAGAAGAAAAAAAGAGTACAACCCGTGTCCCATGTACATCCATTTATACAACCAGCAATTCCAAGCTGGAAAAGACTCTTCCTAAATAATTGATTACCGCTCCTTCTCTAGTTCTATTTGCAGCTCTGCAACATTGAGACTGCTTCTCTGAACTTTGGATTGTGATACATCCAAAGATTGCCTTAGCTCCTGAGATACTTTCTGTACATCCAATAGTCTACTTCTAGTACTCTCCAAAGCCACTGAACTCTGTCGCCCATCATCTGTAAGTTTTCCAACCTGCTCTGACCACATTTTCAGCTGCAAAAGAAAGTAAATGGCTCACACACACAAAATAAATTGATTGTCTATCAGTGGTATTTCGTGCCAATAGTTGCATTAGAATGACCCATAAAGACCAGTGAGTAGCCACACATAAACCAAACAATAGTATATGATCGTGCAACAAAGATATCTGGATATCTAAAGCTGTAGTGAATGATCAAATAAATTAGAAGTTCAGTGACCCTGGCAAGGGGAATGGATACAGGAAAGGTGAAGTGGGCACAACTTCAGTCACATGCTAGGCTGAACTAACTGGGATTGTTGCCACTCCAAGTTGTGCTCATCAAGAGAAGACTTAAGACTTTGAACGTGGGCCCATGCTTTATATTCCAAGTCCCTAGCGTCAATGACATCCCTGCAGATGGAAAAGATATCAAAGCAGAAATTATGGCATCAATTTATATCAGAAATGAAGTGAACACTTCACAGTTCACATTGACTAAACCATCTCTTTCAAGTATGACATCATAGGCTGAATTAACAGTGCCTGTTTGGCAAAACCATCACACAATGAAGAGAACAACTAAAGTATGTATAGGGAAATCAAGTTAAATTCATCAAAGTTCCATGCTCTAAAAGTCATCTGTTACATGTCATGATGGAACTCGTAGTTCCCTGCCTACACATCTCCTCTCCTCCATCTCAACATTACCTCCTTCAACAATCCACCATCAGCCTCCTCTCCTCCATCTCAACATCACCTCCTTCAACAATCCACCATCAGCCCCCTCTCCAATACATCCCAACAACCATCATCTCTATATAAAGGTTGAGATTGACTGTAATGATGCACTACTTCAAACTTAGAAATGAAATATAAAGGTTCATACATCAACCATAGAAATGGAATAAGACAAAGGGACTGAAGTGCTTCGTGTTTGGTTAAGTACATCAAAACCCCATACAAAAAGTTACCAAAATCCATGCATGTACTAAAGAACAGAAATAGAAAAGACACAAGAAACTGGCTTAAGTGCTTCCTGTTCGTTTGACCTGCAAAAAAAATATTTTAGAATAAGTGACAGATTCAACAAAGTCGAAATAAATTTATTAATAAATAAAAATATCATATACTTACAAAGGAAGAAACCCATGGCACATGTCCTCCTGCGTCGTCCTGATGGTCTTATTAGAGGTTCAGTACCCACCATTGCAACCCTGATACTAACCAGAGAGAATCCATCTCCCATTGGTTTGCCATCAACTAGAGTCATCGGATCATCACTCACAAGAAGTCCCTTGGCCACTTCAAGCCCCGATTCTTTCATGCTCATCAAAATAACCTTAGCAACATTAAAGAAATGAAGCCAAGTACATTTATACTCCAAAATTATAATAGTAAAGAAAACACATGATTAATTGGATGAAAACGTAAAAACCATTTATACCTCAGGGCGGGAGCGATCTATATTGATACTAGAGGGGGACGAAGCATCCATTCGTGTAGGTGTCCCCTCAGCGGGAGCCTTAAATATTTTAAGGTAGATCCATCATTCAAAAGCATCATATCACATATTTATAACTATCTCCTAACGAACAAAATTCAAATTTTACCTGGCTGCGCATGTAAGTTGATATGAAATCATCAATCTTTTGGGTAATAGCCTCCTTAAACTGGCTATTCTCCTCCCTAAGTTGTTCAATTACATCTCTTTGTTGTTCGATCTGTGTACAGTAATTCATGCGACTTGAGGATGACCCAAATGTGTTAGTCAAGTTTGCACCATATCCCATCATCCGCACTCGGCCACGCCTTTCTGATCCCACACACTGGGCAAAGCCGTCGTCCCTAGCAACAATGCCGGTAGTGGTAGCCTCTGGATGTTGTGTCTCATACTCTTTAAATTTGTTCTGAAAGTAAAATAAAGATAACTTATAAGAAAACTACCCAGTTAAACCAAGAAATATATAAATATAAACATTTTATACCCTAACATACCATCAGTTCCTCTGAGGCTGGATCAACAGGCTTCCCATTCTTCTTCGTATGAGTACGCTTAAACATTTCGATGCGGCTAAGATTCCCACCCGCCTCACTATGTATCATTGCGAAACTCTTACTTCCCGCAGTATGCATACTTTTTTGTTTGGACCTATTAGCCTTATTGGTTTTACTCAGCTCCTGCAATTTAGAATTAATATAATATAAATTATAAATCTCGAGCTTGAATGAAATCACAGGAAAACCAAAACAATAATATCACATCTTACCTGACCTAGCGGGGAACGCCAATGGATGCAAAGTTTCGTCCACTGCGATTGTTCTACTCTCGGCTCTGTGCATGGCATATTTTCATCGAAGTACTGTTTTTTTATCTTACACTTCCAATTTTTCCATTTCAGACCGATATTACTAATCACCCAACTCTTATGTATCTCATGAACATCGTAAGTTTGCTAAAAGGTCATGTAAAATGTTAATAATATGATGGAATTAAAATGAATGCAATAAGAAAATCTAACATAAATTCCATTTTCATCGTACCTGAACAATATCCCACACATCTTCTTTGTTTTCATTCGGCATTTGTCTCCAATCAAGATAGTCAATGGACAACTTAGGACCAATTCTCGCAACAGAGCCTAGGAAACTCGTGAATTTTTTCCCTGTTTTACCTATAGGCTGGCTCAGCCCATTGAACTTCACTCTCTTCTTCGGGCCTTGTTTTCCCCACGTATCTTTGCAATAAGTCGGACCCCGAGTCCTCCTCGACGAGGAGGGAACATCTTGTGTCTCTGAGGGCTGGGAGTGTGACAGCTCATCCAAGTGCTGAGCCAGGTCATCTTGGTAGTGATCCTGAGCATCATCAGATGAATCTTGATCCTGTAACTGTGACGATGGCCTCAAGAGATTTTGTCGTGTCATCTCTAATTACCTGCACAAGATTATCAATTGAGATTAGTATTTAAATTAAAAAACATACAACTAGTGTAAAAAAAGATAACAATTTCACAATTTAAAAGTGGGTCAAATAACAATGAGAGAACAAAATTATAGAAATAACAACAATGAATAATAATTTAAAATGTTGATGGTATGAATAATAATATAACAAGTCCCTAGGTTAATGCATCAAATAAACAAACTAACCTACTCGTGAGGCTAATGCATCAAATGAAAAAAAATACTACAATAATAAGCATGAAAGGGCCAATTGTAGATATTCTAGTGGATGCTCCTTCATGAAACTAACAGCCAATTGAAAATAATAATTTACAGTTTTGCCAACTAAATAAAATTGATAGAGTGTAGTGACAATACTCTAGATCATCCATGTCAACATTAGCATCGTCAGTATCATCTTCGTCACTACCATCTGATTCACTATCACATTCTTCGTCATCATCTTGAATTTTCTGGGTCAAGGTTTCCAACGGTTCATCAAATATTGTCCCAACTATATCTGTCCGTTCCCATCTACCAATGTCTTCCAAATTTTGGATTTCCACTGCCTCGGTCTGGACATATGCTTCCTCATTTTCCCCACCCACGTCATACAAGTCCCTAGGTTTCGTCTTCACAACCACGTGCCAATCTTTTTTGCTGGGGTGATCTTGCACGTAGAATACCTGCTCAGCTTGAGATGCAAATACAAAAGGCTCATCTTTATACATTTGTCGTGCCATATTTACAACCGTATAGCCGAACTCATCTATTTTCATTCCCCTGTCCGGTGTCAGAACATCAAACCAATCACACTTGAAAAGTAATGCCTTCAGTCTTCCGTAATAGTTAAGTTCCAAGATATCTATCAAAACACCGTAATAACTAACATCTCCTTCCATTGGATTCCGATCCCTAGAGCTTGAAAAACTTCTTGTACTTGCAGTGACAACAACCCCGCTATTTTGTGTTTTTCTTAACCGTTCGCGACTTTTCGTGTGAAAGCGGAAACCTTTACTAATAAACCCTTTGTATTTCGTAACGACGGTCGATGGACCTCCGGCTAACCATCTAAGCTTTTCTGATAGCTGCTCACTTCTTGAACGATGCAACTCTTGAACCTATTTAGAATTTGATCGTTCAATTACAAAGATCAACATTTTTGCTAAATAAACTTGAAGATTTGCGTATGGTTCATAACAAACTTACATGTGTGCGGAACCAAGTTGGAAATTTTTTGTTGTGAATGTTTTCTATAACCCTTGGTCTACCACGAGGATGCTGCGTTTGAATATGTTTAAGGTGTTCTCTGCATAGAAATTAATGTTTGTTAGAGAAAAGAGCTTTAACGTATTTGCTCAATAAATGATTAGACAATTTAATTGACTTACTCAATAAATGGTTCAACTACAGGGCAGTTGAAGAGAACATATCGATGTGCTTGATCAACAATGACTTGATCTAAGGCACACGTCTTAGCGTTGCCTATAGGGCGTCCTGCTACGGAAAAAATAGTGAATCCTTCTTCTATTTCACTCGGAATATCCTCATCATTTCTATCTGGTCGATTCAACTTTGATTCAACACCTTCAAAATATCTCGAGCAAAATGTCATACATTCTTCTGCCAGGTACCCCTCTGCAATAGATCCCTCGGGACGACTTCTATTGCGCACATACGACTTTAATGTGAGCAGGTACCTAAACGAAAACAACTTTTCATTACTTTCACTAATACGAATAAATTTTCAAGTATGAAAAACAATTTCATGAACTATGCATACCTCTCTATGGGGTACATCCATCGGTACTGTACCGGTCCAGCCAACACTGCCTCGTCTGCTAAATGTATAGGTAGGTGCACCATGATATCAAAAAAGGCAGGAGGGAATATCTTTTCCATATGACAAAGTGTTAGTGCAATCCGATCTTGGAGTTGGAGGAGGTCACTTACATTAAGGACTTTTGAACATAACTCTCGGAAAAAGTTACATAGTTCAATCAATACCGAGCTGACATTCTTAGGCAATGATGAGCGTACAGCTAACGGAAGTAGTTGCTGCATCAAAACATGACAGTCATGGCTCTTTAACCCGGAAAGCTTACGCTCTCGAACATTCACACGCCGCGAGATATTAGACGAATAGCCATCTGGAACTTTGATGTCCTTCAGGATGTTGCAAAGAACTTCTTTCTCCTTTGGAGACATTGTGAAACATGCTGGGGGCAAGTATGTTTTGTTCCTCTCATTATTCATCGGGTGAAGTGTTCTTCTTAGTTTCATTTCTTGCAAATCTAGCCGTGCTTTTACAGTGTCCTTTGTTTTTCCTTCAATATTCAGTAATGTCCCAATTACACTGTCACATACATTCTTCTCAATATGCATCACATCTAGGTTGTGGCGCAGTAGGAGTGTTTCCCAGTACGGCAGACTGAAAAATATACTTTTCTTCTTCCAATTGTGTTCCTTGGGATGCTTCTCTTTTTTCTTAGATGCAGAATTAGAACTTCCTTGGTCCAATGTATTCTCCTCAGTTCCACTTTTTTTCCGACGGGTGCTTTTCTTCTTCGGATCGATATCTTTCTTTTTGCCAAATGTTGTGTTAATACTTTGTAATTGATAAAATACCTGTGTCCCTGACAGGGGGATCGGAGCTGACCTCTTTTCTACAGTGCCATCAAAAGCAAACTTTTCAAACCTAAATTTGTGGTTCTCCTCTAAGAAACGCCGGTGACCCATGTAACAAAATTTTCTTCCATGCTTCAAACGAAGAGAACAAGTGTCCTTACTACAAGAAGGACATGCAAGTTTTCCTTTGGTGCTCCATCCCGACAAGTTAGCATATGCAGGAAAGTCACTAATCGTCCACAAAAGTGCTGCATGCATTTGAAAATTCTCTTTCTTCGATGCATCATAGGTCTGCAAACCTGTCTCCCATAGTTCCCTCAACTCTTCAACCAAGGGTTGTAAGTAGACATCAATATCATTTCCTGGACTAGATGGGCCAGGAATTAGCAACGACATCATTATATATGGTTGCTTCATGCACATCCATGGTGGCAAGTTATATGGAATGAGCACAACAGGCCATGTGCTATGAGCAATACTCATCGTCCTAAATGGATTGAATCCGTCGCTTGCTAACCCAAGTCTGATATTGCGAGGCTCTGAGGAAAACCACTGGTGAATGTAGTCAAAAGTTTGCCATGATGCAGAGTCTGCAGGATGCCTTAATATATCATCTTTCGTACGGTTGTCATGATGCCATGTCATGAAAGAAGCTGTTTTGGTAGACATGTATAGCCTCTGCAACCTCGGCTTTAAAGGAAAGTGACGCAGAATCTTTGCAGGAACTTTTGGGTATGTAGAGGATGAATGAGTTCCCTGATCTTCCGAATACCATTCAGTTGTTTTCCACCTTGAAGCCCCACACATGCGACATGTCTCCTCGTTGGAGGCTTCCTTCCAGTATAGCATACAGTCATTAGGGCATGCATCGATTTTATCGTAATGGAGGCCCAAATCCCCAACAATCTTCTTCGTTTCATAAAAGGATTTCGGCAGTGCAGCACCCTCGGGAAGTACCTCTTTCAACAATTCAAGCAACATGGTAAATGACTTGTTACTCCACCCATTCAGACACTTTATGTGAAACAACCGAACCACGAAAGATAATTTTGTGAACTTGCTTCCAGGGTATAATTCATGCTCGGCATCTTGTAATAATTTATAAAACTTCTCTGCATCTCCACAAGGCCCGTCCCTACTTGCATCTGCTAGCTCAACGTCCTCATCTGCTTGTCCATCATCATCGTGGTTCGACCTTGGATATAAATCATGTAACACTTCATGCATTTCATCTTCTATAATTGGTTCATCGACCACTCGATTAGCATTATCATCCCTACCAAGAGTTGACCTTTCCCCATGATAAATCCATCTAGTGTAGCCCGACAACATCCCATGCCATAGCAAATGTGCCATGGCGTCATCTTTATCAACCCTTCAATTGTTGCCACATTTCGTACACGGGCAGAATATCTTTCCTTCAACAGCTCCATGAGCAAATGCGAAGTTAAGAAATTGAACAACACCTTCCTCGTACGCTGGGTCATTCCTATTTTATTCAAATCCAGACACACATTAGACATCGTAAAATAATGCATCTCCTTTCTAATTTATACTATATTTGGAAAACTAAAGCTTCAGGTGGCCATACCTTGGAAGTTGAATCCAACTTCTATCCATAATTGTTTTTCTAATTTTCTCCAGAACAGAAGAAAATGATGGGAAGAAAAGCGTACAACTGAAACCACCACGGAGATCCGGTCGGATGGTCAACCCGGATATGATTGTCCCTAATATCATGGGTATTCACTGAAGAAGTAAATGATTGTCTCTAAGAATAATTAACTTGTTGGAATTTTGTGATCCAAAGCACATGTATCAACACAAGGGGAAATAAAAATGAGATTTAAAAACTTCTTTATGCATCATACGAACAACAAAATGCACCACAGCCAATGCTTCTACAGTTCAACCGTATTCCAACGAAGAAGAAACAACATATATACAATTCCCTCTTTATATAATCAAGTAAAGTCAAGACTAAGATGCTTCCTTCTATACATAATAACTACGTCTTAGATATGTGAGAATTGACTTTGGTACCTCCAGAATGCCATTAATACCTTCAAAGAGATTGAGAGAGAGAGAGAGAGAGAGAGAGAGAGAGAGCATGCAAAAAGATCTCTCACTAAAGATAGCTGATGATGAAGAAGAAGAAGAATTACTACTAGATGAAGGTCTGAACCAACAACATGAAGAGAATAAAAAACATAGAGAAGAAGAAGAAAATGAAAAAGCATCTTTAGAAAAACCCTTTTATGTCATATTTCGCCGAAATTACCGAAATTTCCAAATATTCGACCGAAATTTCCTTGTAGATTTCGTAAATTTCGGATTTCGGTCGTTTTGGTGTCGGTGTTGACCGCAATCCGAAATTTCAGATTTCGGTCGAAATTTCAAACCATGTTCAGAACTATGCCACCTTATCTCACTAGCTTCCACCCCTTCCAGAGCGGGGAGAAATAGTAGAACCAAACGAAGAAATTCCTCTCTTTGGAAGGAGATAGAAAAGGAGATCAAATTCATTGTAAACATGGGTATGGAAAAAAGACACAAGAACCCATATCTAAAATACGACCTTTATAATGATCTAAGGATTGTTGGGGAGGATGTAGACTTATTAAAGGATTCAGAGAGAAAGGGTAGAAAAATTAGTGCATGAGTTTGGGGAATTGAATTGGGAAAGGGCAGGGATGATGGATGTTGCAACCACTTTCCCCATCATCCTCCCAATAGGACCGTATCGGTTCTACTCAAGTAATGACATAACCCATTAGGTTCTTTTGTGGCTGTCTGGCTGGGTATAACCCGTGTAGCTGCCCTATGGCAGGGGATCCTCTTTCACTCCAGAACCTAACTCAACACTGATTTGAATGTAAAAAGGGTCAGGCATTCAAGTTTCTGCTAATACTGGTCTCGGTCAGGGAAGCCTTTTGGAGTTAGTACGCATCGACTGCGTGTTATTACGGGCATGAGGAGTCAGATTTTTTATTTTTTATTTTTTTTATGACGAGCCCACTACCATGAATCCTCAATCTCGAGACTCAACTCCTAAATTGAAGCTTGAAACATAGTAGGGAAGCAAACCCATAATGTTGACATCTCACCCAAAGTTAGACAAAGGTTAGACATATACTTTTGGATATATATAACTTTCGAATTGTGTAGTCCACATAGCCATCTCTAGGAAAAAATCTCAAAAGAGACAATCGCAAGAAAATCACATTTACCACCTAGCACAATAAAGAATAAGGTTCATAAGTTTCTATTTGAAAAGGCCCTTGTTAATAGGGGCCCCTCTTATGTTACTAGTTGACCAAAATGGTCTGGAGCTGGTTCTTAGAATAACTAACAGGCTGTTGGACCACGAAGAGGATTAGGGGAATACATAAGCAACATAGGTCCATGGTCTAAAATTTCTGTTGTTTTCCTAATATTATCTATTTTACATGAAAGGTCACAACTCAGGGAGCCCCACCACATCAATCGTGTGACAATAACAGTAGTAATTAAGTTGTGTTTTTCCATTGGTTACCATTCAAAAAAAAAAAATAGTAATTAAGTTCCCAGCAATGTACAATTATTGAGAAAATGAATGACTTCATTGTATTAATAAAAGAAGGAAAAAAAATTCTTGGACGAGCTTGCGAAAACAAGAAACCTGAAACATGCTGAACATCACCATGACATGAATGTTTGTGTCACCTCTTTGATTTAATAGGAAACATACCTTCTTCTTCTTCTTCTTCAAACCCTAAACCCTGAAGACCCTGAAGACCCTGAAAAGAGAAAAACAAAAAATCAGAGAAGAAATGAGACAATAAAAAAGAAATAACAGAAGAAATCCTATAAAATAAATATGGAAACACTAGAGATGATTACCTTTATCCAAAATCCACGGATTTCTTCTACGAAATTCCAAAACAGAGCGATATTTTTAGGGCAATATCGAAAGAGAGGGAAAGGCGAAATAGTTGTCGGTTGAGATGATGATAGAGAGGGAAAGAAGTAACAAGAAGAAACCCTACATGAACAAGAAGAGAAGAGAGGTGGAATGAAAGAGAGAATAGGATAGAGGGGATTGAGCACAGAGCCGATCGATGCCTTTCTCTTTTTTCTTCCTCCTATTTCTCCTCAGCCAAACCCTAAAAGGAATTGCATCCTCCTTTCTTTCTCTACAAAAACCCTCTCTTCAAAAGCTTTTCCCCCTTTTTGCTGAACCCTAAAAGTTGAGAAAGATATTGATAGAGATGATAAACCGAAATTTCAGAGGAGATGTTAGAAGGGCTGTGACGGTGATTTGCAGAGGTGGTGGCAGATGGAGGTTAAACGGGAGAGATGAAAAGAGGGTTTAAGCTTCAGAGAAATGGAGGAAGGTTTAATCGTGGTTGATTTGGGCGAAAATGGGAATGGGATTTTAGAGGGTTTGAGGGGCGTAGAGGTGGCTGATGGAATTTTAGAGGAAGAAGAAAATGAAGAAGAGGGTTTGAGCAGGGATTTAACAGGGGAAGATGAGTTTGGGTGGTTCGGCGATGGTGGGAAGGGAGAAGAGCGAGCGACGAAGAAATGGGGAAAAATTCGCGCGCGACGAAGAAAATACTCGCGGGACGGGGAAAATTTTCGCGCCCAACTTGCTCGTATATACGAGTGGTCATATTCTATATTTAGTAGCGGTCATGACCACTGCAAAATTTAGTCCTTCGAGGGACATTCAACAGCGGTTTAGACCGCTGGCAAATACCCATTTGGTGGCGGCTTTTATGACCGCTGCTAAATGTCCGCTCCTAAATCTCACGTTTGTTGTAGTGAATTTTCTACTCGCTGGTATCTGATCTCAGCATCATGTAGGACCTTGCTGACATAGTAGATTGGTTTCTGCTGGTTGTACCTTCTCGAATTAGCACGGCCGCCAGTGCCAAAGGACTTGCCGATAAGTACAGGAGTAGCTCTTCTCCCGGTTCCGATTTAGTCAGCAACGGTGGGGAGGATAAGTACTGCTTCAGCTCCTAGAACGCAACTTGACACTCCGATGTCCAGGGTGCTGTTTTGATTCCTTTTACTGCGTTGAAGAAAGGCAAGCATCTTTTTGCAGATTTTGAGACGAAGCGTCCCAGTGCGGTAATCATTCCGGTTAGCCGTTGCACCTCTCTAATAGTCTTTGGTGGAGTGAGCTCCACTACCACCTTGATCTTCTCCGGATTTGCTTCTATTCCTCTTTGGCTCACCAACACTGAAAGTACATTTTGTCGGGTTAAGTTTCATGTTATGCTCTTTTAGGACCTGGAACATCTCTTTCAGGTCGGAAATATGATTTTTCGCGCTCCGGCTCTTGACCAGCATATCATCCACATATACTTCCATATTGCGCCCAATCTGTTCTTTGAAGAGCTTATTTACAAGTCTCTGGTATGTTGCTCCTGCATTTTTCAGACCCAAGGGCATAACACAGTAACAGTAGGTTCCCTGGTCCGTTACAAAGGATGTTTTTGGTATATCTGATTCATACATTCTGATTTGATTGTACTCGAAAAAGGCATCCATGAAGCTCAGAACTTCGTGACCAACGGTGGCGTCTATCAACTGATCGATCTTTGGGAGTGGATAGCTGTCCTTGGGACAGGCTTTGTTTAGGTCGGTGAAATCAACGCAGGTCCTTCACTTCTCGTTGGCTTTCTTTACTAGGACCATGTTCGCCAGCCAGTCCGGATATTGAATTTCTCGAATGAAGTCAGCCCTCAAGAGTCTCTCCACTTCTTCCTTGATCGCTTGGCGCCTCTCCAGGGCGAAGTGTCTCCTCTTTTGCTTCACAGGTCTGCAGGTGGGGTCAACACCGAGTCTGTGTGTGCTGATCTCTGGATCTATGCCATGCATGTCTGCAGGAGCCCATCTGAAGACGTATGTGTTGTCTTGAAGGAACTGGGTGAGGTTCTGCCGAGTGCTACTGTCTAAGGAGGAGCCGATTTGAATGACCTTGTCACTATCGCTTTCGCGCAGAGGAATGGAGATGAGGTCTTCGGCTGGTTCATTCACCTGGGCTTCGTCCCTCAGATCAAGTAGCTCAATCGGCATTGATTCTGATACATTTTTGCCTTTGAGTGCCATGGCATAGCACTCCCTGGACTGTGGTTGATCTCCTCTGATTTCTCCCACACTGTTTGGTGTTATAAACTTCATTTTCTGGTGATATGCTGAGGCGACGGCCTGGATGAGGTTCTGGTCGGGTCGTCCCAAGATAGCGTTATAGACCGAAGTGGCCCTCACTACCAGGAAGTTGACCATTGTGAAAGCTTGACAGGGCGGTTCCCCTATGAGGACTGGGAGTTCAATCTGCCCTTCCACTTTAACAATTTTCCCTTGAAACCGAACAAATCGGAGTTCGCCGGCTTCAAGCGGTCATCTCCTATCATCATCTGGCTAAAAGCATGGTAGTAGAGTATGTCGGCCGAACTTCCGTTATCGACAAGGATTTTCTTTAACTCCCAGTTAGCGACGAGCATAGTTATGACCAGAGCGTCGTCATGGGGCAATATCAAGTTGTCGAGATCTGCATCTGAGAAGGAGATCTCATTATCTATCTTCATATTTTTACTGCCTGTGTGCACGACATTGACTCTGCGCGCATAGGCCTTTCGAGCGCTTGATGACGTGCCTCTGGCGGCCGGTCCTCCCATAATGGTGTTTATGACCTCATTAGGCTGGGGTAGACGCGCCTCCGGCTGTGGGTTTACCTGGGGAAGAGATTTGTTCTGCACAGGAGACGGCGGCCCGAGGCATTGGGGGCTTTGGCCCTGTTGGCTTCTCCCTCTGCGCTCTCTTCTGTCGATGTCATCTTTAACATACTTTTTCAAGTATCCCCGATTGATCAGCAGCTCGATTTCTTCTTTGAGGTGCCAGCACTCATCAGTGTCGTGCCCGTGGTCCCTGTGGAACCGACAATACATCGACTTATCTCTTTTGTTTCCTTTTGAGATCATCATGGCCGGCCACCTCACGAATTCTTCTCCCTTAATTGCGGCCAATATGTGTTTCCTGGAGGTGTTGAGGGGGGTGTAATTTTCTTCCCTCCTCTGGGGGGATCTCTCTCTCCTTGGGGCTTTATTGTCCCTACGCTGCTTAGTAGGTTTTTTTTTCTTCGGATGTTATCCTCTGGTTTGAATCTAAGGCGGTGAGCGTCTCCTCCGCGGATATGTACTCCTCGGCCCCCGCCATCAGATCTACCAGTGAGTGCAGATTTCGGCAAGCAACTGCTCGCCGGAAGTCGTTGGATTTGGCGCCTGCGAGGAGCACATTTGTGGCGGCTGAAGGATCCAAGTTTGGTACCTGGAGGGCCTCCCTGTTGAAACGGCTCACGAATGTTATTAGAGGTTCGTTATCTTCATTAGGGATGCCATGGTTTTCCTTGGTCTCCTGCTGCTCATGAAATGGTGGACCAGATTGTCCCCAAAGTCGTCGAAGTTGTTGATGGAGTTTGGCTTAATCCGCGAATACCAGTCTCACGCTGCACCCGTTAGGGTGGTGGGGAAGGCCCTGCAGAGAAAGCCATCGGAAGCACCGTGGAGGAGCATCATTGTTCGGAATGTCTCCAGATGGTCGACCGGGTCAGTGGTTCCATCATATTGCGGAACAGGTGGCATTTTTAACCCTTTGGGTGCCGACACGCTCATAACATTATCTGTGAACTGTGGTATGCTCGAGAATATCTTCGAAGTAGACATGCCTTGATCTTTCGCCAGTTATTCTATTCGGTGGTCTATTTCTTCGATCCTTCTCAGCATCGGATCAGCCACCTTATTCACTCGGTCTGCGAACCTATTTTTCTCCACTGAGGGGCGCGCTGCAGAGCCGGAGTGACTCTTCGAACTCCCTCGACGATGCCGGGATCTTTCCCACGGCGCACGATCTTCCTTAGCTCGGTGCCTCTGCATGGAGCGAGATCGTGACCTCCGGCGCTGGTGAGGCTCTGTATGGGCATGCCTGGTTCTCGAATGATGTACTCGCCTTGTGGAGTGGTGGGTTCGGTCCCTGCTGGGAGGTGCCGGTTCCGCCCTTGTGGGCAGTCGTCCTTTCCTGCGCAGGTCGCGGAGCCTCCGGAGGATGCTGGAGAGGCGCTTGGATCAGGTTTTGATATTGACTAACAAGAGTAGTCATTTGTTAAAAGAGAGTTTGGATTTGTTCAGGAGTAGGAGCAGGGTTCAGATGCTCCGAATGAGCCGGACTCTGTTCTGCTATAGCTGAAGGAGCCACTATCTGTGAGGCCATTCGTTCGCTTCGAATCCTGCGAGGCACTTCAGCTCGGGCTGTCAGGGCAGTTGGTATCCAGGCACTCCTCCGTCCTGCCATTTTCGTAAAGGGGGGATTTGAACAGCCTTTAGTTCAGGGTCCCACGGATGACGCCAATCTGTTATGCCTAAAATTGGTAACAGATACGGCAGTGACAAAAGAGCTGATCTGGTGGGCTCAAGGGGCTGGACTGAAGGAACTAAGCCCTGCACAAGACCGCACGAGGCCAAAAGACCAACCCGGAGTCGTTGCTCCGGACGGGCCCTTCGACACTCAAGTCAGTATGAGCAGAAGTGCAGAGCCAGAATCTTAAAAGTGGTAGTTCAGAAGTTATTACCCCCATTCTTTGAGCCTTAGGAGGCCTTTTATAGAGAGAGCTCTGGGGTGGTTGAATTACCTACCCCAGGACAGGTGTCGGCCCATTTGTGGGTTTAGGTTTATCTGCTCTTGGCAGATTACCAGACTATCCCTGGGCAAGTGCCGAATTCTTGGTGGGTCCTTTAAGAGCCACGTGTCGATAACTAATTGGTCGTTGCTTTTCATACCCCATCAAAGACTATCCATATAAAGGGACTTTCTAATTTTAGTGGCTATTTTGTTGAGGTTATGGGTTGTCCTAAATTGGAGGTGAAGACCTAGGACCCGAATCCAAACAAATATTGCTGTTAGGCTTATACGCTCAAGGAAAATCTACAGAGACCATCTTTGTAATATCAATAATCTGCCTCCATAGTTGAGGGTTGACTCCTAGTCTCCCACGCCCCCAAGTCTCTCCCTCTCCAACCATCTCTTACAACATGGCCTACTAACATTCATGAAATCTTTTTTTTCATGGTTGCCAACCATGCATTAATTGTTGCTGGTTTCCTACAATTCCCAAAAAGCTGTCGACAAACAATCAAAACGTATATAGTAAAGCAAAGTGTGCCATTATCAAAACAAGGAAACTACATTGATCAATTCGTTATTTTTAGTGTATTTGATCTACTTTAGTTCATGCAATAATAAATGCCTATCAAAAGACTAGGGGCGGCAACCATTATTGAAATGAACAAAGCTTGGCTCCAGACCGGTCTGGAGTAACTTCCTCCGACCCCTCCTCTAATAGCTAGGGGTGTGGGAATATCAATTCCATGCTCACTTTATATTTTCAGAAGGAATTGATATTTCCACACCCCTTGCTATTAGGCTATTATAGCAAAGGGTCTAGAGGAAGTTCCTCCAAACCAGTCTGGAGCCAAGTTTTTTTCCGAATGATATGGTTTCAACCGCTTTCTAAGGGCGGTGAATGAGAAAAAGCAACAAAATCCAGACAATCAGACCATGAGTCACAAAGCCCGTTTCAGATGAGTTGAATGCCAAATCATGAAGCGCGTGTCTCACCTTTTTGGCCGAAGAGAACAGCCATCTCAAATGAATTAATTGAATAAGACAAAATCTGCTAAAAATGGGCCTAGTTGTTGCTCTCTCGTGCAAAAGTGAGCTGTGAAATGGCTTTCTGCTAAACTGTGTAGCAAATTCCACATATATAGCAATACAACTGATTATGTGGACTCAACCCATTCATACTTGAGATTCCATTAGTTGAGACTATTTAATTGGCGAAATGATAAATGCGCCCCTTTTCATCACTCGGGACACCCAGCTGCATTGTGTGTGGCAATCAAGTCACTTCTTTCCTTCAGATGTGAAGTAAATAAGCCCCTTTGCAGTCATAGATACACTCTAGCTGGGTGTCCCAAGTAATGAAAAGGGGGCTCATTTATCATTTCCCTTTAATTGTTTGGAATGGATTTGGAAAATGTGGCGTTCGGCCAGAGAACTTTCTAGAGATGTGTTGCATGGTTGGCCGAGTTTGTGGATATGCATGTACGCATGCGAGTGCCACTGACACAACTAGAGCAACTTCATTTCCAACTTGGTCTACAAGATTTGAGAGCAGTTTGTCTAACACATCCTTTAGCAGTATATTTTGGCCACCTGAAGATGATGATAAGGAGGAGGAGATGATTTCTCATGGGTGCCTTCCTATTATCACTTCCAGTGCTAAAACCCCAAAATTATATACTATTAGAAGGGTTTGCACCCCTAGGGCAAAATCACTGTGTAGCGGAATTGGAAATCATATAGAACAAAAATTTTCCAACGATTTTTGCCCGTAAACCTAGGATCCTAGTGTCTTGATTATCTGATAGTGATTCAAATTAAAACATAGAATATAAAAATATCTTTTTGGTTGTCCGCAATAACAACATCTCTACTTGATCTACTCCTCAAACGGCCACGATCGTTCCCAATGCCGTGTACCTTCAAGTTGAACGAATGGATTCCTTCAAATTGCATGAAGGGAAATTGAATAACTTTTATTCAATTGTATGTATTGGTCATATCAGTATCATGGAGAGCTTTGAGGTTTTTCTTAAAAAAAAACAAGAACTAGAAGTTGAGAACTAGAAGGAGAAGAAGAGAGAAAATATGGACGTTTTCAAGAGAGAATTTTTTGTGAATTTCCTGTGTGTATGTCTATGAGAAAACATGATCGGAGGTGATTTATGTCAGTTTTGATCCATGGATTATCAAATTTTCTATTCTTACACATTTTCCTTTAAAATTTTCAAAATAGGTAAAAATCAGCATAGAGATCACCGGAAATCTTCCGGGCTAGTGAGGTGCCTAACACCTTCCTCATTGGTAACCAAGCAACGGACCCACCCTTTGGGTACATGGGCCATAGACACAGAGTCATTCATAGGGTATTAGGCCCTTATCCTTGGTGGCGAGTCTATTTGATTCCCCTTTGGACTTTGGTTCGTGTTCAAGGAATCTTTTTATGTTCTGTTCTAGTTGAAATGGAGTAACTAGACTCTCTGTATTATGAATGGGCCTGCAGCAAAAGTGACAACGGCTTTAGCATCCACCGCTAATGTGTGGAAGAGGGTAAGCTTTCTATGTGACATTTCGATACCTTTTGCATCTTTTAAAGGATGAATATAGGTGTTGGGTGGAGTATGAAGTTATATGAATTACTCCTTATGGTCGATTTCTTTTATTTTATAGATTTTCAGCATGCAAGGAAAGAAGCGAGTATTAGCATCCGCACCCTTTGATCAAAAGACAAGCCAAAACAACTAAAGTGCTAAAACCCATCCCAGCACATGGGGCCCACCGTCTGTGTCCTACAATAAGTCTCTAAACTAGTTAGTGGGATAGCATGAATATCTTTTCTCAATGAGTCAACTACTTCTTGTCCTTCCTCCACAACCCGACGGAATGAGTTTGTCGATCTGAACGGTATATATAGAGAGAGAGAGAGATACACCTTATATGCAATAGTGCAGAGTTATGATAAGATTGTTAAATATAAACCTCATGTGCGGGCAATGCAGAGTTGTGTTCTTGAGGATACACAATACAGTTGGTCCACAGTGGATGTAAAACAAACCAAGGTGAAAATTGTTGCAAACTTGCAGCTCCTTTTCTATAGGACTTGTGTACGTATGTACGAACTTGTGTACAAATTTCGTACAAGCTTGCGTACGAACTTCATATGTACGAACTTGTGTACAAAGCTCACACGTGCGAACTTGTGTACGAACTTCAAACGCACAAACACGTGTATGAACTTCGTACATAAAAACTTTTGTACTAAGTTCATAAGTGCGAAAAGACATCTCCCTAGGATGATCCTAACTCTTCGATCCATGGAGATTCATATATGGTGTCGTTGTATTATACCAGAGGGTTAGGACCATCTAGATGATTTTTGGGGAATTTTTGGGGCACAAACTATATACGTTGAAGCTCGACAAATGGTTTGGATACAAACAAAGTAATCCCAAGTGTTTATTTTTAAAATAGTACTTGTTTATGGTGCCCACCTTCTTCAATTAAAGATCTAAACTATTCATCATTGGCCCCTCTAGGGATTCGCGTTCAAAGATACGAGAGAGAGAGAGAGAGAGAGAGAGAGAGAGAGAGAGAGAGAGAGAGAGAGAGAGAGAGAGAGAGAATCAAGTTTTTGTATGGTGTAAGCCCATATAGTCAAGCATTTTTCAAAATCGACATTATGGCCCACACCATAGGATGATCCAAGCCATCCATTGATGGGCTACAATGCAAATAGGTTGTGCCCCAAAATCATTTTCATAGGATGATGCCAGCCCTCTCTATTTGCATTGTGGCCCATCAAATGGACAGTTTGGATCATCCTATGGTGTGGGCCGTATTGCGGCTGAAATATGGATGGATGCTGAGATGGCACCGAAGGAGAAGAAGCATTGCCTGTGCATACAAACAAATGGTAAGAAACCCACCCGAGTTTGTTCTCCGGGAAGGCCCTCCGATACCTAAGTTAGTGACCAACAATAGATACGTAGGAGAAGAAGAATAATGGTTGTTGAACCCGTACCTTTGAGCATTAGGGTACTTTTTATAGGAGGAGAGCCCTGGGAAAGGAGGGAAAGTTGCCTCTGGAGGACTCTTTCCTGATTGGTTGGACTCCTTTCCCGGATTAGGTAAGTTTCCTGGAATATTGGGTTTCCAAGTTTATCTCTGACGCCTATAGCTTGGGAGCTGCAACTTTAGGATTAGGGTTTCTAGGGCTTCCACAAGAGTTACAGTATTACCCTTTTACCCTTGGCATGTTTGGCCCTATGTCTGCCACGTGTTCACTTTTTATTGGGTGTCAATTTTTACCCCGATTAGGCTGTACAATCGATTTTGAAAAATATTGGTTTACGGGCTTGCAACATATAAAATCTCGTGACGATAAGTATGGGCGAGCATACATTGTTCAAAGATTTAAACAAATCAATTGTTGGGCCCCACCACCCATGGTACGTGTTGGAGAGAGAGTACCGGTTGTACTAATATTGTACGGGGTGAGTTTATCTTAGAAAATGGGGAATTTATCACCGCCCTTTGTCTTATTCCTTTAATTCATTTTAGTTGGTTGTTCGCTTCTGCAAAAGTGGGCTGCAAAATGGCTTTCCGTTAAATTTCCTGGCAAATCCCATCCTATATATATATATATATATATATATATATATATATATATATATATATATATATATATATATATATGAGAAAACTGTTGGTGCGCTTAAGCTCACCATTTTTTTGGTGCGCTTAAGTTGTTATAACGCCTCCCATTCGTTTAAATGTTTGGGTCCCGCTGGGTCCCGCTTAAGCGCACCAATGGAAGGCGTTATAACAACTTAAGCGCACCAAAAAAAATGGTGCGCATAAGCTCACCAACAGTTTTCTCTCTATATATAGAGTAGAGAAATGATATATGCTCTTCCTTGTTTCAGTGGGGCTCACTATTTACCATATTTTGATGCAGTGGGGCTCACTATTACCACTCATCTTTTTATGGGTGGGGCCTACTATTTTACACCCATGCATAGCAAGGCCCAAGAATGTTAGGGATTTAACTGGGATTTTATATGTTGTGTACATGTGAAGTCTAATATTTTACAAAAAAATACCATAGGACCGACTTTATAGGATGATCCAGACTGTTCATTTGTAGGGCCACAACGTAATAAGCTGCACCATGCAAATCATTTCCATAGGATGATCTTAACCCTCCGATCCGTAGAGGATTTTGTAACAGTTAATCCCATTGTAGATCTGAGGGTTAAGATCATCCTATGGAGATGATTTTCTCGGTGCAGCCTATTTACGTTGTGGCCCAACAAATGAACGGTTTGGATCATCCTATGAAGTGGGCCCGCAATACTTTTTGAAAGTTACTGGACTTTTGGTGCACACACCATATAGAGGGGCAACTTCTACAAAAAAATATTCCAACTAAACCTATCATTAAGGAAATCCTGAATTTTAGGGGTTAGCGAGAGAGAGAGAGAGAGAGAGAGAGAGAGAGGCAACTACAGGGAAAACAGAAAAAATCCTGAATTTTAGGGGAGCAATTGCCCCCTGGCTCCGCTCATGTTTGCATCTCTCTTGTTTCAATAATGCCACTCCTCTTTGTTCCCCAATCTTATACTATCTTAATTAAATAGGGATTTGCACGGGTCCATGACAAAAGGCACTTGGTCTGTCGCATGTCCAGCTGTGAAATGCCTTTTGCGATGGACGTTAGCAATTCTTTCTTAAATATTAGGATATCTTCACTCGCTTTTTTCAATGAGAAATTATGTGGTCCCCACGCATGAAGTTCCGCGTGAGTGGTTCCATAAAAGTACCACCTTGATGTTTGATCCAACATCAAAGCAGCCTCTTAAAATGTGAGCTGATGTTGGATCAAATCAAGGGCGGTACCGCCCGCACGGGACTTATTAGAGAAAGCGCCCGGAGATGTACGGGTAGTGGCATTCGTCCTTTATTTATACTTTTCTAATAAGCTATTGAAGGTTTTTCACGACGAATGCTAAACTGAAGGCACCCTTGCAAAAAATCAGCTACAAAGCATTTATTATTCATTTAATTTTATATTTTGTGGCATTATTAATGCACTTTGGTGAGATGGTCTAATAGGAGCTCCCTGTGGCTGGTCTTTGAAAGGGTGTTTCAATTTGTCATTCCATTGTATCTATACCCCAAAAATTATCACCATTCCATCTGAAACACATTCAATGTAGTGTGGGTTGCCATAATTAATGAAAGTAGGTGCATATATCAGCTCCCTACATATTGTAAGGAAAATGATATTTCCACCCCCTTTTCCAACATTTATTCATTTCCACCCTTCTCTTCTTTTTCTTTTGATGGGCCCTTCTCTTCTTTCCAACAAAGGATAGCATCTCCATCCTTGAGTTTAACTTTTCCTGAGACTACCATGTTATATAATCATACTCTATAATTTATTTATCTATCTATAATCTATCTATCTACCAATAATATATACTAAGTATGTTTCTTTCCCTTGTCATTCGCTATTTTATATTGGAAAACCTTTTCTTTGTATCTCATGTTTTGTTTCGAAAGAATGGGGGCCAACATTTCATACCCGCATTGCATGGGTGGGCCAACAATATCTATCCAACCCAATGCATATAGTGGGGCCCACCATTTTACACCTCATGCTATGATGAGTGGGCCCCAACACTTTACACCTTAAACCTATGCATTAGTGTGGGGTCCACCATTTTTTACCTCATGTTATCGATGGGATGAGGCCTCCATATTTTCTATGGGGTGTGGCCTACCATTTTACAAGTCCCTTTTCAATGAGGTGGGGCCCACTTTTTACATCATGATTTTTTTATTGTGTGGGGCCCACTATTTTACACCCATGCATAGCATGGGCCCTGAATACTATTATCATTACTCATATTATCTCATATTATATAAACATAATATTATCATAAGCAAACAATGGAACATGGATGTATTTTATCTCTGTATACTGTATGCATACTTACATACTAATAAAAATAGGGAACTGTTATCCGCACTACTCTATTTTGATGATCATAGTCCTCACTTTATTAAAAGTGCGGTATGGCCCGCACCATAGGATGGCCCAAACCATCCATCAGATGGGGCCACAGCCTAAATAGGTTGTGCCCCAAAAATCATTTCCATAGGTTGATCCTAACCCTCCGATCTGTAGAGGGACTAAATGTTAGAGGGTTGATCCTAACCCTCTATAGATCGGAGGGTTAGGATCAACCTATGGAAATAATTTTTGGGGCACAACCTATTTAGGTTGTGGCCCATCTAGTGGATGGTTTGGATCATCCTATGGTGCGGGCCATACTGTACTTTTAATAAAGTGAGGAGTGTCATCATCAAAATACAGTAGTGCTGATAACATTTCCCTAAAAATAATGGAAAGATATATTCCTTTGGGGGAAATGATTTCAGCCCTCCAATGTTTTGATAAACATGCACTCACTTGTTTGTCGTGTAGTATTTAAAGGGTTTTAAGAGCTTTTTGAGAACCGTAATATCCTCTGACATCCCTTTAAATGCTACACGACAAATAAGTGGAGCGCATGTTTATCAAAACACTTAGCGCAGAAATCATTTCCGCCATGTTTGCTGACAAGGAAAATTTTTCTTCGGAATTTTAGCTTATCAGATGTGAGAGACTGCTAGAGAGGGCGAGAGAAGGAGAGACTAGATAAGGCATGAATAAGGAGAGGGTGAGAAAAGGCTGAAAAATCATGGAAAAGAAAAACTTTAATCAAAATACAATTTACTTTTTCCATGCTTTCAGCTTTCTTCATAGCTCTTGAAGAGGTTTTGATGAAGGAGAAACAAATCTAGCAGAAAACCCACGACTCGAATTCTCATTCTCTTCGTCCAAACCACCCTCATCAAAGTTCTGAGCATAGCTTAGAGGATCATACCTGAAACTACCTCGCTTTTGTTGCCTATAACTTCTCTTTTTCCATGGAAATCTAAGCCTCAAACGACCCCAACATGAAAACAACCCAACTTGTTCTTCTTTTTCTGCTTTGAAGGATGTGGGTTTTTTCTCCATTGTCTTTCCCTTCAAGAAACTGGAAAGGAATTTCACTTAGTGGGGTTTCTTCCCTTGTATTTAAATTTTGTGGAGGAAAGATAAAAGAGATTTTTTTATCAAAAAATAGGGTTGTTTTGGGGATAGGAAACGTGTTGTTCCGGTTTGTTTTTGGAAAATTCCAATTGACAGAAGAATCTTGATTGTATGCATGATAGGAGTTGGAGAGTGCTGAAAATGAAAGCAAGTGGAAAAAATGGAGTTTTCTGTTTGTAGTTTTAAGAATGAATTTGTCAGGGCTATCAATGGAGCCAAGATGGATCCAAAAGATCAGAATGCTAGTGGACATGATTTGGGTAGGGTGGGGTTAGGGAATTATCTTTGAAAGCTTACACACGAAAATGGAATAGTGACATGGAATATTATCTTCAAATATTTACTGAACTGACTTCTGGACATTTGGAATAGTGGGTCCTACAGAGGGTAAATCTTCCAATTGACCATGTTGAAGTGTGAATAATATAGCCGACACACTGGATAATATTTGGTGCATTGTGGTCCATTTGATAGCATCCCAGGATAAAGAAGATCATGATCGCCTACGTCTATAAACAACAATAAACACCATACATTCTGTCACGAGACCAATCACTCGTCCAACATGGAGACACTGGTTGTATCCTGGAGTGCCACACAATTTCTATGCATCTTTTTCTTTAGTGAAAAATAGATGAATACCCTTGAACTTAATACTTGCATATTTTCCAGATAATAGTTCAATTCCAAGCATAGTTCATGCAGTCCTCTTTTCTGGTGAAAGCTAAGCATGAGAACAAATATACTTACATACCCAATAGTAAATCAATGTCAACAGAACAATTTTCCTACCAACGGTACATTGAGAATTAGGACAAGTTTCAATCATATTTTGGGTAATCTTATCATCATGTTCAAATCAGGTTTAAAGCGGGTTTCGGAAAAATTAGGACAATCAGCCTTGCATGAGGTTGGAGGCGACTGTGGGAAAACCCGACCCAACCCGAGAAACTATCTGAGGTAGGGCCGGGTTTCAGAATCTTAGAAAATAGTTAATTTTAATTAATGAGAAATTATATAATGCCCGACCGTGAGATTATAAAGGGCGGGTAGAGACAAAACTTGCTTCCTTGGTTTTTGAACCAAGGAAAAGTCAACAAAAGGGCTTTCTCTTGGATTAAAATCCAAGGGAGAGATGGTTTTCTCTCTCTGCCCTTTATAATCTCACGGTCGGCCACCATATATGTTCTCTTAATTATTATTCCAAGTTACTGATATTGATAAAAAAAATATGTTAAAAACCATTTTTAATAAAAATGTTTTGGAAAATATCATGCATAGATCAAATCGTTTTAGCATAAAAAACCCAAAAAAACCCAAAACATTCCTCTACCAGGAACTTAACTGGATGTCACGATCATCCGATTGGTAGTGGAAAAGAATTAATCGGATCAACAACTAAGGTATTGATCATGCTACAAACATCCCAAATTAATGTTTCAGAGGTGTATTGTTTGGGACGATTGAAAGATGTGGCACGGTTGTTGCTAATCGTGAGAAGGTGGATAGTAACCACCTGAACTATGGAGGGCATGATAATAAGGTAGCCCATCATGCGTAGTTGCCAAAAAGTTTCTCTCCTAGAAGAACATGGGGTAATGAGGAGCGATTACCTGAATAAAACTATATAAGGAGGCGTATGTCTCCAACGAAGAGGTCTCATAACCAAATCCAAACATATTTATTTTACTTTTCTAGCACTTGTATCCATTACTTTAAGTAGTTGTAGCTTAGGGCAATGAATTCATCTTCTCAGGTGAGTCTATCTCTTTAGTTCGTTTTATCACTCGCAATGGCGCCTGGTTTGTGCTTGTTTTGTCGGTCTAAGTTGGATGGTCCGTCGACCCTAGGTGTCTTCCACACCCTGCACGTGTGGGCACCTGTTTGGCTCTTTCGTTCTTTTTCTTTAACATCGCGCTTCACGCTTAAATAGTCTTTTCCATCTATGTAAAGGAAGAGGAACCCGAGGAATAAGTGTTGTTCCCTCTTCTTCCTGGTCGTCTGAAATCCAATCCCAGGGGACAGAAACATTTCGTTCTTTGACCCCCTTGAATTGAGTTTCCGACGAAAGGCTGGCATGCCACACAAACGCATATACACACATACACTCACTCACACATCACATCTTTGACTAAAAAGGCCGGGCACTTGCCTCTTTGGAGGTTGGCATCGCTTGCCCATCATCACACACACCCCACACACAGTGCGCTGACGGGCCATGCCGGTGGCATTTTAGACCAAACACCAAGAACCCGATCCTGAATTCTAGTCATTGATTTCCTATTTCCTAGTTTACCCAAAACTTTAAAAGCTCATGCCCCTCTACTAAGGGTGCAACTCGGGTAGGGCGGATCGGGTCTTCCAAAACCCTACGCCACTCGAGAATTATCTTTGGTTTGGTCGGTCTAATTTTTTACAGGAAAACCTGAGATTCGAAAATCTGACCCTACGCAAGATAGTTTCTCGGGTTGGGTCAGGTTTTCATTTTTTAGCGTAAGATAGCGACTAATTTTAAAGACTGTAGGGAAAAAAAATCTTCACACCAAAAATCTCTAAATTTATGTCATCAACTGTATAAATTTATGGAGGACACTATTTTCACATATCAGACATGATCACCTCAATGAAAACAATTGTATCAATTTATTGGAAAATAATTTCCTATGTTATTCAAGAGATATTTAAGAAAGTCGCTGTACACCCATATGAGTCGGGTTGGGTTTGGGTTTCAGCTTTCGGTTTTTTTTTCTTTAAACCTGGCCCTACCTAAGATTGAGTCGGATTTTCCAATTTAAAACCCAACCCTACCAAGACCAATGATTTCTAAACCCGGCCCATGTTATTATTGGGTCGGGTCGATGCGGGTCGGGTAAAACCCGACCCAAGTTGAGCCCCACGCTCTACAAATGGAACGACCCTCGCCATCTTACACCACTAAACTCGCTAATTTTAGGCTTTTAACTCGCATTAGCTCACCTCAAACCCATCCTTCATCTGCACTATAAAACCATCACTACCCTATGACCCCTTGTTATTCTTAAACCCCATGAGCTATGGCAAGGTGAGAAGACGGAGAAGAATGAGATTATTTCCCCACGTTCAAAGGATCAGGTATATCCTTCCCCTTCTTTTCAACTTATAGTTAGGTTTAAATTCTTGTAGTGCAAAGTAGGTTTAACAATGCCTAGGTGAGGGGAAACTATGAGGTTTAAGGTTTTGTTGCAAACAATAAAACTGGTAGTGTGCGAATCATGCTAGTTTAGGATGCTCGATTTGCTTTCATTTGTTTATGATTTAAATTTCTTTATACTATCTTATCTTTCATTAAATTTTTTGGGGAAATCTGAGACCCATGATCCAAGTTCATTGATTCCATTCATAAATAATTAATTAAGTCCCTTTCTCTTTTCCCTTACGTAGCCTTAATTGATGAGAAATGAAGAAGATATGAAAATCAAGAATAAATTGTCAGAATGCCTGTGACCACAACTCTTAGGTGGCCATTCACAAGAGTCGCAACTTATGAAGCTTATGATCTTGTTCGTTGCTGTCTCGGGTTCGTAGATGAAAAATTAGTTAAAACAAATTTGAGTAATATTTAAACATAAATAAGGCTCAAGTACGGAGACATGTCTTTACCGGCCAGGGACGGTGCCTAACACCTTCTGTTCTCGTAACTAGGCAACAAACCCAATCAATGGAGACACATATCATAACTTTAGGATCACTCTTGGGTCGTAGGCCCTCTCGTACGTGGCGACTCTAGTCAATCTCCATAAAACCCAGGTTTTTGCCTTGATTTTTATGGAGGGAAAAGGTGGTTCATCCAGGTCGATGGAAGAATTGCCTCTAAAAGAGAAAAATCACAAATTAAAACAAAAAATGCGCATAAACCACGATTCATGAGAGCATGCCCGGGCAGGAGCCCATAGTTGTAATTCCTGTTTCTAGATATTTGCAGGGTGTTGAATTCCTTCGCACTTTCTTCGTATATTCCCTCCAGTTGGACTATCTTTTTTTTTGAAATGGAGTTGGACTATCATCCATTCGCAGTGTCAGCTTGTCTTGAGATTTGTCCTAAGGGATGTCACCGTCACTTCCAATGGGAGGAAGGCATTGTGGCCGACTGTTTAAGGCATATGGGGTAGTACCGATGCTAGTCTTGTAAGATGTCTTCTATGCCATAGCACTTCTGCCAACTTATTATTCCATTTTCTCATCCACTCATCAATCATCTTTCGCAAGAAGTTTTTTAACGTCTTGTTAGTAGACTGGGCTTGTCCATAATAAAAAGTTAAGTTGACAATTCTGATACCTTATTCCTCAGCAATTGCCCTCACTTGCCCCCGTGAATACAATACCTATGTCTGTAGTTATGGTCTCTTGCAGTCCAAATTGGTGCACGATGTGCTCCTTGATGAAGTTGATGATGTCGAGATGTTCAACCTTTTTTATATGAACAACTTCTACCCACTTTGTGAAACAATCAACCGCAACAATCACAAACCCACAGATCAACACTGTAAATTACTTTCCTCTATTCTGAGGTTGAGGATTCCTTGTTGGGTATCACTATTGATCCCATGGGTTACCCGATGACCCTTCACTACTCGTAAGCAATTCTGGACCTCAAAGCCACAAGGTAGACCCACAGACCAAAACAACCCCTCAAGTCAAAGGATATATAAAGGGTCCTGATGATAGAATAACCTTATCCATATCTTTGTCCAGAGGCAATTGTGTAAAATGATCCCGTTTAGTGCGTGAACCATTCAGCGCACCCATTCCTACCTACTTAGAGTCCACTACCCCAATGGCCGAGATAAGCCACCCCAATGCGTGTGTGGAGGCGGGTTTGATGCTCGTTGTGTGCAAATACAGGATGTCCAATCTCAACCACAACCAGGAACTTCAAGGTCTGCAAAGACCGGAAGGTCATATCTCCTTGCCCCTTAGGATCTGTGAATTCATGGGCATGTGTGTAAAGCACATCACACGCTCATGTATAATACCCAATAAATGTCATGAAATGAGATATTTTCATTAATAATAATTGATTCAATACAACTGGGTTTTAGGGCATACACTCTAACACCTTGTTGACGACATCTATGCTTTAGCTAGTTCGTGTGCTATGGAAACACTTGTATTATACTATTAAGGGTGGCATAGGGCCCCCCTTACGTGATGGGCCCCCTAAACGTAGTTAGGCCTACACATCCTTATTAGTCAGTTATTGCCCTTAGTCTTGAGTGAAGTTTGCTTATTTTGCCCAATCATGTACAGGCCCAAGAAAAACAAGTTCTAGAGGCATCTTCCATTCGTATCGGTCTGGGTTTTCCACTCCATATTTAGATCTGCACCTTTGATTCAGAATTCCCAGCAAATCCTTGACTCCTCAAATACGATGGGACTTCGCACCTGGTGAATCTTTCACTTTACCCCCTCTCATTAACAAGGCAATCATTGAGGTGGGGCAATCTTTGTTCGTCCAAGGGATGAGATAAAACCGTGGCGTAATCGGTATTATATCACAGGTATCCTCTGCTGCAACTTCATCATCTGCGGCCTCATCTTCTGCATATATTTCCTCGCTTTCAATTTGCTCCTCATCGACGACATCTATGCCCCTTTGTGATAGTGGTGGATGTTGTGTTTCTATGCAAGTAGAGGGGAGGTTCTCCTGTGACTCTTATTCCTCTTCCTCTAGGAAATACTTAAGGATTTCTTCTCCTAGCGTATCCAATGAATCTTTCTCTTTAGGGATGACCAGAATTTATGCTCGGCTCAGGCAAAGTTCCTCAACACGGCGGTTCATCATATCCAGCTTTCGAATTATCTCCTCTTGTTATCGTTGGTACTGAACTATCCCCTCTAACAATTGAGTTAGATCTGGAACCTTCGAGGTTCTAAGGGTAGTTCAATACTTTGTTCCTCTTTCGGAGCTTTTTGTGGAGGTACATGGAAGTATGTCTGGCGCCTGGGGCCAAGATCAGCAAAGGAGTAGCATCCTTTTGCAGAGATGGCTCGAGCTTTGGTTTATCAGGTGTTCTCCTCATGTAGTCGTCTAGCCTTGAGCTTTAGGGGCCTTTTAAAAGTTTGCAGCGCTAATCTTTTTGAGAACATATCACGGACTTCTCCCAACGTCTGAAAGGCAGTTCTCCAAAGAAGTGTTGATCCTCTTCTAGTGATAAAAAAAAAGCGCCCAGTGCACGAGGCTCCCGCCATTGCGGGTTGATCCTCTTCTAGCGATACCCACCAATATTGGGCTTGCCCTCTTATAATTTTTTACACACTTGATCATACTTGATCATCTTCTTATGATTCAGATCTTTGTCTACAGAATAGGACTCGTATGGTGTTCATTCAATCACCTCACTCTTCTTGTTCATTGCTATAGAAGTAGGGCATCCTTTTGTAGTACATAGGTTTGGAGAATCGATACCTTCTAGCTCTACTTGTCATATCGCTTCGTCTAGAATGACATGAGAGATGGAATCTCCTGGAACTAGGTTTTGATATTAAAATAATGCAGGATAAGAGTCGTCGAAGCTTTGTTATCAACTTGATATTTTGCACTGTAGAATGTGGTGAATGAGAGGTGAGATCAAAGGTGGTGGGTTAATTATAGTAAGGTAAAAGGGTAATATGGGCATGAAAGATGGGAATATGGTTTGGTTTAGTTTTGGGTTTAAGGGGCTCGTTTATGGGATAAAGTGGCGGCTGGAATATTGGAAATGTGCATGGGTTCTGCATTTTGCTGTCGTGTTCTGCTTTTTTCCCTACATAGTCATTAAATATTCCTTTGACTCTCCCGAGTACTAAGCCGCGTCAACCGAGTACTCAACTGCGTCAACCGAGTACTCGATCATGTCGTGTTGAATCGACTAGGATTTCTTCGACTGCATTTTGACCCGCATCCTCATTTTGTAACATTGGCGGTGTAATATGGGTGTTGATGTGGAAAAGGGATGTGGAAATTGTGGAAAAGGGAAGGGAAAGGGGAGTGGAAATTGTGCAAAAAGGGTAGCTATGATGTAAAAGGATGGGCAATCAAAGGGAGGGAAGGGGCGGCTAAAAGATTGGTGTTAAAGGACTTTTGTTAAAGAGGAAAGTGGTGATTGTGGTGCCTAAATTTTAAGGAAAAGTGGGGCCTTGTGACTAAGTTATAGGAATTACAATATGAAGAGAGGGGCGCTTAAAATAGAGGGTTTTACGCCTAAATAATAGGAAAAGGAGAGGGATAAAGATTGGCTAAATAATGGGTGGTTTTGTGTGGCTATTATGTAGGGAAAGGGAAAACAAATTTTGTGATGGGTTTCGGGTGGTGGTTTTCGGGTGAATTTTAAGAGGCTTCGGGAAAGCTAGGACCAGTTAGTTTTAGGAACAAGTGGCTGCGGTGAAACCAAAAAACTAGTCTGCGGGAGGTAGGAGATAAAGTTCAGGAAAAGATTTGGCATGAAAGTGGGCTGCAATATGCGGCTGCTTTGGGTGGTGGAAATTCCACACCCTCTGAATTTTATAGACAAAAATTGTTGTTTCCTTTCATGGAACAAGCAAGAAGAAGCACGAACAATGATGTCTGATCCTGTATCCACGATCAGAACTGACAGTCTATAGCAACTAACTACTGAGCGTGGCGATTGCTTTCTTGATGGTGTCATGCAAAATGAAGCAGGAAAAAGACTGCTTGTAGAGGGTGGAAAGGGTGGTAAACCTTCACTAGACAAGAGATGAGGAGATGGGAAAGAATGAAACTAACTGCAAACTGGTTTTGGTAGCAGCCATGAGTCCATGACCCTAAGGATCCAAACCTAGACAAATGTTACGGTCTGGTTTATCAGCGCCTACTTGGACATGTTGGACCGGCTAGAAGGTCTAGAGGATCTGCTTAATATGCACCTTCCTAGTTTGTTTTTATTTCATTTAATGTGTAGTTCCTTAGTTTGGTTGGTTTCTTTTTAGAGTTTATTGCTTCTGGGACTTCTATATTAGTTGTTTCCTTTTTGTAACTCTCTCTATTTAGGAGAGATTGTTTCCTTTTGTAAATCTCTCTATTTAGGAAACATAGGTTTGTCGAATAAGGCATGACAGATTTTCTTCAAGCTTTGGCTTAGTAGACTGGGATCCTTCGAAGAAACCCTTAGAATCGTACTAGGTTTCAAGTTTCCACTTTGCTCTAAGAAAAGAGATATAATTTAGTCATCTCGACTCAAAACACAAAATTTTATTCCATAAATCAATCTTGGATTTCTCATTACAAAAGCATATATTTAGAGAGTTTTGGTGTGTCTGATTTCTGCCCAAACTCAACCACCTATTTCGACTAAAACGAGTAACAAAAGTCCACTAACTTCTAAAATCCTCAAAAGTATCATCCCAAAAACTTCTTTAACGTGCACGTCAACTTCTAAAACCAAGGATGAACTCATTGACTCTTAAAATTTCTCCAACTTCCACACATTCAATACTTGGAGAAAATTTCTCTAGCTCCTTAAAACTCTCTCCCTCTTGGACGACCAACTCAAAATAAAAAGAAATTCTAATTAAAAGCAAACTAAAACTAGGACTCTTGTGAAACTTTGTAATAAACGAGGGCCATTGATTGTAATCACTTCCTTCTCCTGGTAATCTGGGATTCCTAGGCCATCAGATAATACTCTTCTACTACGGTCTTTCCTTGATCGTCGATTCAGCTCATCCGATGGTTGATCCGAGGGCCTGTAAATATCCGGTCACCAATTTGAATGATCTGGCTGTGGATCGGTTAAAATGCACCTCTATGTGGGGATCAATACCGGCAATGTGGCCATGTATTTCTTCCCTGCTTTGAACACCTCCTGATGCTTTCGTCCCAAGGAACCCTTCTGATAACCAAAGCTTTAAGAGTCTTAAAAACTTGCTAACCTTCCCACTAGGTTAGGGAAGAACCACCATATGAAATCCAGAAACGCCATGAACCTCTGTAACTCCGTGTTGGTAGGAGGGCGAGCCTCGATGATAGCGCGATCTTTACTTCAGTCATTTTCTGTGTCCCTCTAGTGGATAGGAAACCCAGGAAATTCACAGCTACCACATTAATGACACACTTCAGAGGAATTATCTCCACTTTCTGCTCATTCATGTGCACAGATGCTTGTCTCAGCTCTTTGACATGATTTGTCGTGTGTTCTGATTTTAGAACATTTTCATTGATGTTTATTTTCACGAATCTTCTAATCATGTCGTGGAATATCACATTCATTGCCTGTTGTTAAGTTCTTTCATTGTTCTTTAGGCCAAATGGCGTGACCTTCTAGCAAAATGTCCCTATCTCACGAGCACATCTGAAAACTATCTTATGGATGCCTTCTCCAAATATGAATATTTGGTTTTAGCTGGACCACTGTCCATGAAGGAGAATATTCTATGCTTAGCCGCGTTGTCAACTGGTAAATAGACCATGGACATGGCGTACCGGTCTTTCGGGGTAGACAAGTTGAAGATTCTAAAGTCTGTAGACCCTCATCTTCTCATTTTCTTGATCACCAGGACCACGTTTCGTAGCCAGTCGGTGCATCTGATTGGCTGAATGAATTCAACAGCTAGCAACCACCTGATCTCCTCTTTGATCTTCAGCATGACCCCATAGACATCCTTCCCAGCGTTTGGAGGGGTTAAGTGGAAAGGGTTTTGCACGATCTTTGTGAATTTAAAGAGTCTGGTGTTAGTGGTGTGTACCTTTATTTGGAGAGCTCTAAAATTCTTCCTTAGTCGCACATTTCCTAAATGTGCAGACTTATAGGATAGAGTGCCTTTAGAGTTCCCCATATAAATAAATTATGAGCAATGAATAGCCGCCCTAAAATAGATTGTATTTTGCATCACGATCCTCTCTTCACTTCTCCCCCTCAAGTCCATGCCCCCTATCTTCCCCTTCCCCACTCTGACGACGATCGAACAGCCCTCCTTTAATCCTCCTAGTTCATTCTCCCTCTTCTCACACTGGCCATCTCTCTCTCTATATATATGTCTCTCTCTCTCTCTCTCTCTCTATATATATATATATATATATATATATATATATATATATATATACACTGTTTGGCATTGAAGACTTTCTGCTTATATGGGACCCATTGAAAACTGTTTCCCATATATAAAAGGCTATATGTTTGGCACTGAAAACTTTCTGCTTCTTCCTCTCCTCACACAATGGTCAGCTCTCCTGCTTGATTTCTTCTTGTTTTCTTCCTTGATTTTGCTCTTGCCATTTCTGCAATTCAAAAGAAATCACCGATCTGGGAAAAATAACCTAACTTTAGAAGGTTTTTTCTGCGATTCACAACCCCTATTGAATTAAATCTCGCTCTCGAAGCCCTTGAGTTGTTCTTCTCTTTCTTACTTACTTCTCTATCTACTTTGAATTTCTAGGTTGTTTATATTGACAAAGTTATGTGATTTGTCGGTTTTTTTTGGCTGATATTTGGGCGGTTTTATTGGTAAAATTAACAAACTCTTTTGGTTGTTTATCTTGACCAAAATCATATTTCTCGGTTTTATATCTTGTCACAAAGTCTGAGATTTCTGGTTTGATTTTTGTGTGAGAGTTCGGGGTTTTGTATCTTAAAAAATATCAAATATTTTGTTAGACGTATATACCCTTCATTAAGGGTATTTCAGTCATTCATTTTATTAAATATAATAAAAACACTTTTTCGTGGGAGGGGAGAGTAACTCTCTCATTCTTACGACTCTCTCTTTCTCTTTTTCTCGTGTTTCTCTTTCTCCCTACTCGTGTATCTCTCTCTCTCTTTCACACATTCTTACACCATGTAATTTAACATGGTATCAGAGCTTCAAGGTAAGATCTAAACCCTGATCCTAAAAAAGAAAAAAAAAATCCCTAACACTCCACCCTTATCCCCTCTCCTCAATTCCCAAAACCCTAACTTCAAAAACCCAAACCCAAACCCAAAACCCAAAACCCAAACCAAACCATAGCCACCACCACTAGAAGTGACCCAAATCAATTCCTAATATACCCAAATCAATTCCCAAAACCCAAACCCAAACCCAGCCATAGCCACCACCACTAGAAGTGACCCAAATCAATTCCTAATATACCCAAATCAATTCCCAAAACCCAAACCCAAACCCAACCATAGCCACCACCACTAGAAGTGACCCAAATCAATTCCTAATATACCTAAATCAATTACCAAAAGCCAAATTCAAATCCAACCATAACCACCACCACTGGAAGCGACCCAAATCAATTCCCAATATAACTAAATCAATTCCCAAAGCCCTTTTACATGATGCACATAACCCAATATCCAATTTCTTGATATCGTATACCCAAAACCCAAAACTTTTGTGCGCATATCCCGAAAAAAAAAACTCTTTCTTTTGCAATTCCTAAACATAGCCGTGACACCTATCACCCTAAACTTAACCCTAACCACTTCACCCCTTTACTCCACCCAACCCTAACCCTAACTCCTCAAATCAGTCCATAAATTCCTTTTTTTTTCATGGTTTAAACTTGTTTCTTCTTTATATTTTATTCCATCGTTGGTTCCGGGAAGTTTGTTGGTGTCTCTCCTCTCTTTCTTCTATGTTTTTTTGGGGTATTCTTGCTTCTTTATTTGTCTCGGAACCTCGTCTTGGTGCCTTCAAACGTGATTTGTTAAAGGATTTGATTGTATGTTGAGTGTCCTTAGATTTGGAAGTGGTGGTGATTGTGTTGTTGGTTGTGAGTGATTACTGTTGGTGTCTTTATTGGTAGTGGATGATTATTGTTGGTTGTTTATTGATGTTCATCTGTGGTGGCCATATGTTCGGTTATGTAGCCTCTTGGTTGTTTGAATATGTCCATCGAGACTTGGTGCTCTCTATGTGTGCTTTCGGTGCATTGTTGGTCATGATTTGGTGATTGATTGTTGGTGGTTATCAGATTCTTTACCAGCCGTTCTCTTGTTGGTGGTATTTGTTGTTGGTTGTTCTCGCCATTATTATTACGATTGCAGATTGTTGTAGTTGGTGGTTATTATGGCTTCAGAAGATTCCTCATCAAAGTCGACGGTTGATGGGGCTAGTCTTCCCCCTTCATCTAGTGCTCCTTATACTCCTGTAGAGGCTCCTCTTCAGATGACCTCCATAAAGCTTGATGGGCAAAATTATCCTCCTTGGCGGAGGGTAGCTCGTACATATCTCCTTGGTCGAGGTAAAGTTCATTTTATTGAGAATGCCTCCCCAGCCACCACAGAGCCCTCGTATGCGAGATGGGAACAGGAGGATGTTGTGATTCGTTCTTTTCTGTTGAGTGTTATGGAATCCCAGGTGGTTGCTAATATGATGTATCTTGGTTCCTCTAAGGAGGTTTGGGACCATGCAGCAACTTTGTACTCTGGCGCCGATAACGTCACACGGATGTGCTGTCTTTTCTCTGACTGGCTTGCTTTCAATCGTGGGGAGATGACCACTGCAGATCATTACAGTTCTTATGTGGCTCTTTGTCAGCAGCTTGACCTGCTCATGCCATTCACAGTAGATCCTGTTGTTCTTGCCAAGCGTCAGGAGAATTTACGTATTGTTCGCTATCTTGACTCTCTGGGCTCCGACTATCTTCAACTACGCCAACAGATCGTCGGCTCTGGCTCTCTTCCGTCTCCACATATTGATGGGTCTGCACTTGCTACTTATACTGGTGGTGATCGAGGAGGTGGTTTTCGTAGGTTTGGCCGTGGTCTTGGTAGGTTTGGCCGTGGTCGTAATGGTGGTAGTCGTGGCCGTGGCTATGACGGTGCTGGCCGTGGTCGTGGTCGTGATTCAGGGGGAGGTCGTGGTCGTGGGTCTCGTTATTGTACCCATTGTCGTATGGATGGCCACAGTATTGATTATTGTTATGATCTACATCCAGAGCTCCGTCGCCGCCGTAATTCTACTGCTTTGGTAGCTGCTTCTGATGATACCCACCCTCCCCACCCTGCTCCTACAGGATCACCTTCCAGTGACTCCATGGTGGTTAGTCGTGCTGACTATGAGGAACTTCTACGCATTCGTGATAAAGGCAAGCAACCTATGGCCACATTTGCTCAACCAGGTAGCTCGTCCTGTTTTCTTTCTGGTTCTACCCCTGGATCATGGCTTATTGTTCAGCATCTCACCACATGACTGGTAATTCTCATATTCTTTCATCCTTCCAGTTAGATATCTCTAGGCTCCCTCCTACTGTTACATTAGCAGATAGAACCAAGTCCCCTGTCTCTAGGGTTGGTATGGTGTCCATCTCTAATGATATTCATTTATCTTCAGTTCTGCATGTTCCTTCATTTCCTGTCAATTTGCTATCTGTACGTCAATTAACTAAATATCTAAATTGTTCTGTTTCTTTCTTTCCATCTTATTGTATATTTCAGGATATGAAGACTGGGACGAGGAATTGATTGGGCCGTGAGGTTGGTGGCTTGTATTATCTTGATTCGACCACAGCTGGTGTTGCTCTTCGAACATCTGTTGATGCTTATCAGTGGCATTGCAGATTGGGTCACCCTCTTGCAGAGAAGCTTTAGAAATCTCCTTTTCTTACTAGTTCTGTTGAGTCGTTGTCGTGTGAGTCGTGTGAGGTGGGAAAACACCATCGAGTGTCCTTCCCTTCGCGTGGTAGTTGTAGGTCGTCGCGCCTATTTGAACTTGTTCATTCAGATGTTTGGAGCCCGATCCGAACTCTTTCTTTATCTGGTTTTCGGTACTTTATTGTCTTTGTTGATGATTATTCTGGTGCAACATGGTTATTTTTGTTGAAAGATAGATCCGAAGTATTCAATGCATTTGAGTTATTTTACTTTGAGGTAGAAAATCAATTTAAGTCTTCCATTTCTTGTTTGCGTACTGACAATGCAAAAGAATACTTTTCTAGCTCTAATGGTTTTACTGACTTTCTTGCTTCCCGAGGAATTACGCGTCAATCTTCCTGTGTGACACATCACAGCAGAATGGTGTTGCCGAGAGGAAGTTACAATACTTATTAGATATGATTCGTACGCTTATGCTCCAGATGAGAGTTCCTAAATATTTTTGGGGCGATGCAGCTCTTACAGCTTGCTTTCTAGTGAATCGTCTACCTTCTAGTTTATCTGGTAGTACTCCGTTTTATGTTTTGCTTCCTTCAGGTGATCCATTTCCCTTGACTTCTCGTGTGTTTGGGTGCACTTGTTTTGTCCACAACCTAAGCCCTGGTCGTGACAAACTAGACCCTCGAGCGGAAAAATGTATCTTTTTAGGTTACTCTCGTACTAAAAAAGGATACAAGTGTTATAGTCCTCACCTGCGGAAAACATTTGTTTCTGCCGAGATGACATTCTTTGAGGATACTTCATATTTTCTTGCTCCACCTCCGAGTCCTGTTGAGGTACCATCGTTGTTGCTTCCGCTGTCGTCTATTCCTGTTGAACCCGCTATAGTGACTCCTTTCGATGCGCCTGATTTGGAGTCTACAGAGGCCGCTTCTAAAGCTGCACCTATATTATACACTCGAGGGCCCCGATCAACTGTCTTTCCTACAGGACTGCCATTGCCTCCACCAGCTAATCCTTGTCCTCAGTCGGATACTTCTTCATCAGGTAATCCTCTTGCATCTGATTCTCTCATTGCTTCACGCACTTGATCTCATACGACTGCACATCCTATCGCACAGCTTGTTTCTTATGAGCATCTTTTGCCTTCATTTCGTTCATTTGTTTCTAGTGTTTCTTCTGTTTTTGTGCCTAAAACAGTTTCAGATGCTCTTGCTCATCCTGGTTGCCGAGCTTCTATGGATGCCGAAATAGCTGCACTTGGTTTAATAAAACATGGGATCTTGTACCTCTACCTTCTGTAGGTGGGTCTTTGCTATTAAATACCTTCCGGATGGCACAATCGAACATCTCAAGGCCCGCCTCGTGGCCAAAGGATATACTCAGACATTTGGGGTCAACTATCTGGAGACATTCTCCCTTGTGGCCGAAATACCTTCTGTACGTGTTCTCATCTCGATTGCCGTTAATCGTGGTTGGCCATTGTACCAGTTAGATGTGAAGAATGCTTTCCTTCATGGCGATCTGATTGAGGAGGTGTATATGGAGCAACCTCCTGGGTATGTTGCTCAGGGGGAGATGGGTTCTTTTGTTTGTCGTCTTCGGAAAGCGATTTATGGACTGAAACAATCTCCGAGGGCATGGTTTAGGAGGTTTAGTGATGCAGTCCTTTGATTTGGCATGAAACAGTGCGCAGTTGATCACTTGGTTTTCAGCTATCAGTCCACTGCAGGGTATATTTTCTTGATAGTATATGTAGATGACATCGTGATCACGGGAAATGATCAAGCTGGTATATGGAGATTGAAGACTTTCCTTCAGGGAGAGTTTTCCACCAAATATTTGGGATCCCTAAGATATTTTCTTGGAATTGAGGTAGCACGTTCTCTCTACGGGCTTTCTCTGTCACAGAGGAAGTACACTTTAGATATATTGGAAGAGACAGGCTCTATGGGGGTGAAACCTGCATCAGCACCTATGGATCCTAATGTTAAACTCTTTCTTGATCAGGGAGAGTTGATTGAAAACCCAGAACGATAAGCTGATTTATTTGACAATTACTCGTCATGATATCTCGTATGCAGTGGGAATTGTTAGTCAATTCATGCATTCTCCTCGCACATCTCATTGGGCAGCAGTAGTTCAGATTATCAGGTTCTTGGAAGGTACGCCAGGGAAAGAACTATGTTTCAAGAGATATGGTCATGAAAGAGTAGAAGGGTATACTGATGCAGACTGGGCAGGATCTCCAGCAGATAGGAGGTCCACAACTGGCTATTGCACCTTCGTTGGAGGTAATATGGTGTCTTGGAGAAGCAAGAAGCAAGACATTGTATCTAAATCTAGTGCAGAAGCAGAATACAAAGCTATGTCATACACCAGTGGAGAATTGATTTGGTTACGTTCTTTTATGTCAGAGATTGGTCTTTCATCTCCAGATCCTGCACGGTTATATTGTGATAACAAGTTAGCAATTTATATTGCCACTAATCTAGTCTTTCATGAAAAAACCAAACATATTGAGGTAGACTGCCCCTTCATTCGTCAAAGAATTCAAAGAGGCGAGATATGCACTATGTTCACTCGATCAGCAGATCAACTCGCAGATGTGTTCACTAAACCATTGGGGCCAGCTAAGTTAAAGGATGCTTGTAACAAGCTAGGAATGTATAATATATACATTCCAAGTTGAGGCGGAGTGTTAGATGTATATACCCTTCATTAAGGGTATTTCAGTCATTCATTTTATTAAATATAAAAAAAACACTTTTTCGTGGGAGGGGAGAGTAACTCTCTCATTCTTTCGACTCTCTCTTTCTCTCTGTCTCGTGTATCTCTCTCTCTCTCTCTCTCTCTCTCTCTCTCACACACACACACACACACACACCATGTAATTTAACATATTTCGTGGGTTGTTTACATTGAAAGAAAATTGAGACATCTAGTTGAATTTCATCTCAATTATTTTTTGGTATTTCTCTTTAAAACAATCAGAGATTTTAGGGCTTTTATCTTGGCAAAAATTTGAGAGTTTCGGTTTGGTTGTTTTTATTTCAATTTGGTGCGTTATGATGGGTAATAGCTTGGGTGTATCTGAGATGCGCCTCTTTCCATAGACTTTATTAGATCTCCATGTTATAGTTGGAGAAATTGGATCCCTTATTAATGTCATCATAGTTATTTTGTTTATTGTTGTTTCAGTTTTTGTTTCAGATTTTTGTTTATTGTTGTTTCAGTTTTTTGCATACGTAGAACTATAACTGAAATTACAGCTGCTACCTGCTAAATAAAATCAGGAATTTCAGTTTTTAGTGGAATTTATCTTGAAAATTTCGTTCGTCTGAGCTTTTCAGATTAACATAATTTCATATCCCTGAAACCTTTTTTTCAGAAATTTTCGAAAATGAAAATTTCGGATAGCTCGAACTTTCTGACTGCTGAAATATTCAGAATTGTGAAGTGAAATAAGACGTATAAACCATATTAGAAGGCTTACGAACAGCATGAACAAAATAGTAGTCTGGAGATTTCTGTCCCCTTGGGGCCGCAACATGAACAAAATAGCTGTCTGAAAATTTCTATCCCCTTATGGCTGTCCATAGTCCTCAGTTATTGACAAATACAAAATCCACCCCTATCACACCTACACTCAAATTGTACGCTCAACTTATTAACTGGAATTCTAAATCAAATAAACAACTTCACCTCTGTTTTCAGTATTTAAACTCAGAAATTACAAGCCTTCTTCTATCACGATTCTCTTCTCTACCATTCACTGTCTTTTGCATCTACCAATCTCCTCGTTTGGCAGTATTAGAACAGTAGATAAAGGAAAACAAAATCAAATCAGACCTAGAGGGATAAAAGAATCCTTGGCTTCGAAAACTTAGGCCCTGTTTGTTTTGGATTTTGAGAACAGATTTCGAGTCCAAAAGTGATTATTGGACTCAAAATTTGGAGTCCAATAATCAGTTTTGGACTTGCAATCAGTTCTTAACATCAAAAACAAACAGGGCTTTAGTAGATCAACTATAATTAATGATGATCATCATTTGGCTTACTTTGTTTGCCATTTATTTTATTTGATTGGGAAGTTGAAATTCATCAAAGCTTGTAGACAAGTAATTCTATTGTTTCCTCCATTACACTGTCAAAACAGGACCAAGGTTAATGGACATATTGGGTGTTGAATTTATATCTTTATGTGAGAGTTCATTTCTGTCATAGTAGTGACAACTATCTTTTTCTTTTTGAAACCTTTGGCTGAAAGATGAAATGATCAGCTTTATTATTGTATGTGCTATGTATCCAATAGGTGTAATGAGAAGAAAGTGGTCAGAGTTACTTGTTAGTGATAATGACACTTATAATGAGAATTTAATCCGAAAATCATAAAAAACAGAAAATCAATTAATCCAGTTGAATCACTCACCAAAGACCGTGAGTTGGCTCTGATACCGACACCGACTGTTATCTATGATTTAGGCCCTGTTCGTTTCAGATTATGACAACCAATTGTCAGCCCTAACCGATTATTGGTCTCAAATTAATAGGTTTAGGGCTGACAATCTCTTATCATAATCTGAAACGAACGGGGCCTTAGAGTAATGTGTTGGGTTTTAAATTTCAACCGAAATCCGAAATTTCGGGTTTCTGTCAACCCCGAACCAAAATTGGGTAAAACTCGAAACGTTATGAAATTTCGGTCGTTTTCCTCCGAAATTTAAGGAAAATCTCCAAAGAAATCTGGGTTTTATTCTTTATTTAATATTTTCCTGAAATTTCCGTAAATTCGTTCGAAATTTTGTACGAGATAAAATATTATTTTATTTGATTTCGTCTGAAATTTCGGTTTCGGTGAGGAACGAAATGCATTCCAAAACCGAAATTTGAAACCTTGGTTGAAACTCACCTCCGGCCATGATGACTAGATCCTGGTGTATGTTCTCCGATCAATAATCCACTTAGGTGGAGATAGCACTCCCTGCAACGTTTATGATCTGTGATGGAGCAACATTTGTGATCTTTGATGGAGTACTACTGATCTGATCAATGTCTGATGGCCAGATTGATGGAATCACAGGCTCTCTCCACCTCATATCCGAGACCCCTTTATGATAGGTTTTCAACTCTATTTGTCTCATGTTTTCCTGCCATCAATGATAGTGATATAATTAGAGAGTAATTAGGAGTAGACAGAAGGTCCTATTCACGCCACACTTTATATATTTAGGCTAGAAATAACCCCGTGCGATGCACGGGACTATTTTCAAAGATTTTAGAAAGCCAAGAAAGAACAATAAACGTGGCAACTTTAATGTGAAAAAAAAAATCCCTGTTAAGCTCTGTTCGGATTACTGGGATTTTATGAAAACATTTGGAAAGGAAACATATTTCTAAAATTTCGTACTTTACACCCTAACTAAACCAATAGAATTTAAGGAAAACTAACCTCCTAAATTTTCTAGACTCCCTATTTATTATCCTTCATTGAAATTTCTTGAAACCTCCTTAGTGAATGATGATGATGACAATTTCTAGATATTATGGATTCTGTAATTGCCAAATCAAACCCATGAATGTTTAGGATTTTGGGTAGAGAGAGGAGTTCGACTGGGAAGAGAGGACACATCATAAAGGGTGATATATACACTGAGTTAATATTTTAGCATACATTAGCCAAAACAGAATTGAAGATATATCTGAAAACTAAATAAGAAAAAGTGAAAATGAAATCAGAAATGTCTCAAGTATTATTTACCTTGGAGGAGAATCTTAAAGTGGCCTTGAATAAGGAAAACAAAGATATTGAGAGATAGATGGGGATAAGAAAGACTGCATGCCTTTTATAGACATGAAACGTGGGTAGAAAGGTATCCTCTATTTGTGAGGAAACTAATCCCACATTTGTTAGATAACTAAATCATGGTTGGTTTCCATGCTAGGATGGATGTGTTCATAGATAGAGAAGAGAGAAATTTTCTCAGATTTTTTGTCTATAATGAAATTGAGTAGGTTTCTGTGTTTTTTGTGAACTTAATCATGATTGGTTTCCACCTAGGATGGATGATAACGAAGAGAGATATTTTTGCAGATTTTTTCTAAATTCCGCAGATTTTTGTGTCGAAATTTATTGTATCTAAATGACCAAACTACCCTCAATTCGATCGCCCTCCGGAGAATTTTCCGTTCTTCGGTTCCAGCCCAACCAAACATCACGCCTGTGAAGAGAAGGCTGAGAAGCCCCCACAATGCATGCAGATATGAATAGAAACCCCAGTTCTCTCAGCAAAAGTAAGCAATTTTAATGAGTCCAACTAAAATAATCGGCAATTATTCAGATGGGTATCCCTATTCTTGTGTGGAAATTCAAATAACCAAATAGAGAAAACACAGAATAAGAAAATCCATACATAATCAGCAGCTTTTTTCAGGATAAAGAAAAAAAAAAAAAATGTTGTTCTGAGATTTTTCGCGGATTATAGGAAATAAACATGTGATTTTACTTACCTGTGATGTTATGGGCTTCAATTATCCACTCTTTTGAAGATATCGACGGTAGAATTATAGGAAATAAACATGTGATTTTACTTACCTGTGATGTTATGGGCTTCAATTATCCACTCTTTGGAAGATATCGACGGTAGAATTCGAGCCCAGGGCTTCAGTTTGAGTTCTCAATCGGGGAGAGAGAGAGAGAGAGAGAGAGAGAGAGAGAGAGAGAGAGAGAGAGAGAGAGAGAAATTTTCTCAGATTTTTTGGAAAATCCTAAGAGGAAAGGAAACGGGGAATAGAAGCGTGCCCAAGATATTACATCTTTTATATTAAAGATGATAGCTTTTTGCTGAGGTGGACAGTCCCCTATTTTGCCAACCCAGCCTCAAATCCTACGTGGCATTAGAAGCTCAAAAGGTCGTCCCTCAAAACTACTCGGCATTCTCCATCCAACATGGCCCTCAAGCGAGTAGTTATTCCTGAGTTTATTGCCGAGTTTATCCCTTTGAAAGCCAAGCTAAATTGTTTTGCATTTATTTCCAAACAACAAATATTCGAATGGTCATACAGCTCTTCCCCTAATTGAAACAACCATATTCTCTTAACCGTTCCCGGCAACATTCCCTCTTCTACCGGTTGTTTCTTCCATTCATCTATATATGAGACACCCCATTAAATCAAGCCATAAAATCCAATTTAATTCAGTGCAAAACCCTCTCTCTCTTTACCAATTTAATTTAGTGCAAACTCTCTCTCTCTCTCCCCATGGTCTCTGGTGGGGGCAATCAATGATTGAAACAGCAACATGGGACAACGACAGCGGTGGAGTGGGTGGTTTAAGACTATTACGTGCCTAATTGGCCGTAACGGAAATAAACAAAGGGAAAATAGAAAAGGGAAGGGAAGGGAGGTTGATTCGAGGCAACCGGACCTCCTAGCGCTTCAATTCGAGAGGAACCATGACTCTCCTACAAAGTTTCCTTTGCTGTAGAAGTCTTTTCTTCCTCCATTTCATTGAAATACAACTAATTAAATACAAACACAAAGGTAGTTACACATGAACTACCCATTTTCCCACTTAAAAGACACGTAAGCAACAACCAACACCCACTACCCTAAAACCCATAAAATATAACTAAATAAAAATTACAGCAATAACTAAATAAAAACTACATCATAATCCACCCCACATAACATTCCTTCCCCCTTAAAACAACTGTGTCCTCAAGGTTGAATTTGTTGGAGAAAATCTTTATTCCACCGGGATCCCAAATCTTAATGGTCATGATTAATATAACCTAGCCTTCAAAATTTGTTGCAATCAAACTCAAACAGAAATATGATCTTTCATGGCACTGCATCGAAATAATGAAATGATTGAATGGCTGGAAAAAATCATTAAGATTCTTGGCAAAACGTTCAACAAAACTATCTTCATCGCCATCAAATCTCCAACTTTTCTCTACACGAACAACAGTTTGCTCAAGTTTCAACTTTTGATCTTCTTTTCGCATTTCCTTAATCGCTTTGTTGATTTCTTCCGAGCCCTCTGCAAATCGTTTTTGTCCTTCCATCATTTTCAAAACCAATGCTTTAATTTCCTCCAGATCTTCACATATCGATTCTCAGAACTCCGAAGGCGCAGCCATGGCACAATATCGACGGCTCTGATACCACTTGTTACGTGCCTAATTGGCCGTAATGGAAATAAACAAAGAGAAAATAGAAAAGAGAAGGGAAGGTTGATTCGAGGCAACCGGACCTCCTAGAGGTTCAATTCGAGAGGAACCATGACTCTCCTACAAAGTTTCCTTTGCTGTAGAATTCTTTTCTTCCTCCATTTCATTGAAATACAACTAATTAAATACAAACACAATGGTAGTTACACATGAACTACCCATTTTCCCACTTAAAGGACACATAAGCAACAACCAACACCCACTACCCTAAAACTCATAAACCATAACTAAATAAAAATTACAGCAATAACTAAATAAAAACTACATCATAATCCACCCGACATACATCATAAGAAATGCACATAACAAAGACCGGCAGGTTCGGTCTCTCTCTCTCTCTCTCCCCTGGATTTTTTTTGTCATTTTTCCTGAAATATTCTTTGCCGACGTCCTTAATCATGTCTGCCCGTCATCTCTCTACTAAATCTATAGGTGATAAATCTAGAGGCTTCGGGGAAACATTAAAGAAAACTTCTGGTTAGACTTTAGGAAAGCAGATGTGGGTCATCATCTTTCAGAAATTGCAAAATAGTTTTTCAGGGTACCTTCCTCACCCATGTTCAATTTATGTATTTTTTTTGGCCATCTCCTCTACTGCTGGATCTTTTTTGCAATTGGAATTGTTCCCACCAATCATTTTTGAAATTCATCAACCTGATCTATCTTCTTGGAATTCGATCATCTCTGCCAATGCAAATGGGCTTTTTTTGCCACTGCTCTCCAGTAGTTCGACCAATATGCCCGAACAAAAAAATCTCATCTCGTGGAGTTCATGATGAGTGGGTATGCCATCTCTTCAACGGACGTTCCTAACCCATATTCAATTTACGTCTTTCATTTACTTGCTTTTTTTTATATATAATTTTACTTTCAACCCGTGCATCGCACGGTTGGCCCCACTAGTATAGAGCAATCCTAAAGACCAAAACGGATGTTCCTAACAATACTATTTGTGGGGCGTATCTTTGGTAAACTGGGATCATCTTCGTAGTGGGCCATAGCTTGGATCTCCAATGGGTCGAATCTATGTAAATAGGGCAATCCTAAAGACCAAATTAAACTTAAATGTTGTTCAATGAGTGTGGACCATTGTGCTCATATTTTAGTTTTTCACTTTCCATATGCAGGCTCTTCTATAAAATTATTATGATCATCTATGGGCCTTTGTTTTGACCTATGCGAGGTCCAATGTGGGCCATGTGAAATCTCTCTCTCTCTCTCTCTCTCTCTCTCTCTCTCCCTCTGTGCTAAGAAAATGTTGATATATTCTCTGTGTCTTGGCTTTTGTACACTAGTTTCTAAAAGACAGGCAGTTGGGTTGGAAGTGATGCTTGGGCTTCCTGCAAAGAATAAATTCTTATTTCTTAATCCTAGCCGTTGAATTCCCAAGTGAGTGTTTAGGCTTTGCAAACTCTTTTCAACAAACGACTCCAAGGAAGCTTACACAACCTTATAAATATAGGCTTTGCTATAATATCTTGTCTATATATCAGTAAAAAAATCTACTTTCATGTTCTCTGTTTGTGGTTAACTTTTTGACTTTTAACATCTATAAAGATTCATCCTTTCTTATTCTTGATACTGCAATTTCATTTATGCTGCGTATTTGCTTTTGATTCAATTTGTTTCTTCTTCATATAATATTTGATGCAACTTTGAGGTGGCTGAATTTTTGTTTGTTGAATTTCACAAGAAAACAAGAATAGAATTCTACCTCAGAAATGGAAGTGCGGCGAGCTTCAACCTTCGATGTGATCAGCAATCTTCCAAGGGATGGCATAGAGGCAATTCTCGTGCGTTTGCCTATCAAGGATACTGTGAGGACAAGCATCTTGTCAAGCAAATGGAGGTATATGTGGGTTACAATCCCACAAATTGTATTCGATCGGCGATGTTATCCAAGTGATATCCCATCTTCGAACAAGGCATTTTATACCCTCAAGTGTGTGAACATTGTCGATCAAGTTCTTTTGCAGCATAGAGGTCCAATTCACAAGTTCGAGTGTATTGATTATCTTCGTTCCTGTTCTTCTTTCGATCGGTGGATACTTTTCCTGTCAAGACATGGGATTAAGGAATTAATCCTTGAATTTTTTGATGGAGTACGTTATAAGCTGCCTTTGTGTCTCTTCTCTTGTCAAGAGCTATATGATTTGAGACTGGAGCGCTGCATTTTCAATATACCTCCCGCATTTGAAGGCTTTAGTCATCTCAAGAGCCTTTATCTTTGCAATGATTTCCAAATTTCCACTTCTTGAGAGTTTGACATTTATAGAATGTTATCATGCTAGTCTTACAATCAATTCTCCAAATCTCCGATACTAACACCTTGATGGTTTATACGGAGTTCTTCGTTTTGAAAACACCCCGGTTGAGGAGCTTGGGATGCACAGGGTTCTCGGTTGTTTACGCAATGTTGAGGTGCTTGTGATGCACAATCAATTCCTACAGGTAAATAATTTTCAAGTCCTAATTTGGAATTCATTTTCAAACCAAAATATTAATTTTCTTCTTTTTCCTTGGTGTTATAGGATCTGGCTGTTGGTGATGTACCGGAGATGGTTCTTAATACACTTGGGCATCTTAAGAATCTCTCTTTGGACATGGATTTTGGAAACAGAAAAGAGACTTTGGCCATTCTTTGCATGCTTAGAAGCTCGCACCATCTCCAGAAACTAAAAATCAAAGTGAGTTTTCTAAACGTAAGATTTAGTTTCTTTGATACTACTCTAACCTAGATTCCAAATTCTAGGTATGCTGTAGGGATAGCGATATTCTTCCTGAGTACTACTGCTGGGAAGAACAAGAACACAAGGATTGGATGTTAAAACACCTCCGAACCGTGAAGATGATTAATATGTATGGAAGTAATTTGGAAATAGAATTCATAAGACTGCTTCTCGTTAATTCGCCGGTGCTTAAGACACTGACTATCAAGACTGCAATTGAAGATTTCGAGGATGAAGTAATGGTTTTGGCAAAGTTGATTCGATTTCGAAGAGCTTCAGTACAAGCCGAGATCTTATACAGTGCTTAAAGTCATTGCAATTCAATTTCTGACAGCTTCAGAACGTGGGCATTCCTTGATCATGCCTTTGGCTAATATGATTTTGTATAATCTTATCAATTATAGTTCTTGCATGATGCATTTTTATCATTAACGTAGTCTTGGGAAAAATTTTGAGCTATCTTTGCTTGTTTAAACTTTAGTATTGCACATAAATCTTTGTAAAACCTTAGTAATGATCCTTTTGTCACAAATGCGTCTTGATGTTTCTAGCTTGAATACATTTACTGAATTGTTTGTCTTTTGAGGGAAACTAGACGATGAAACTTTGTAATATTGTTTAATAAAGATATGAAAGCTAATGTGTTCACCTAAAATCGAGTGAAATTCAGTCTACAATTTCTTAATGTGTGTAAAGATGTGATTGGATGATGACCATTTTAGGCAACTGATATTGGCACTACCATTTTTTTTATAATGGCACGAACTCACCTTCTCTTTTGTTGTCTAATTGGTTGCTAACAGCTTTTTAGGAATTTTAATAGCCTTTGACATATGGTTAATAATAAAAGCTAAGACTATCTCATAACATCTTCATTAGATTGAATTAAGGGTTTTTAGGCAATTGATATTGGCAATACCATGTTATGGTAATGGGACGAACTCCTGGCTATTGCTTTTTAATTAGTTTCTGTGAGCTTTTTGGGAATTGTAATAACCATTGACAACTGGTTAAATAATAAAAGACAAGGCGAGTTTGCCCATTATCAAAACATGGTAGTGCGAATATCAGTTGATGGTTTTTTTTACCCCACTTTTTAAACTTTTATGGTGTCCGATCCTATGTCTAGGGTGGTGGATAGTGCTTTGGGAACCACTTGTTCGATGATATATGCCCTTCATTTTTTTGGCACCCATCATGGGTAGAGGCTATGCCCCATAAATTTTCCCCACTGGGTGTCCCTTTTCATCACTTGGGACACCCAGCAGCAGCACCACCACCAGTGTATCAATGAGTACAGAGGGGCTGATGTACTTCACGTAAGAAGGATTCAACGGATTTGATTGCCACGTACACTGCAATTGGGTGTCCCATGTGATGAAAAGGGGCACATTTATCATTTCCTGCTCATAATCATCACTAAATTGACGGCCCCCTAACCCTGGGTGGTAAGATCTTATATAGGAAATCCTTGTTCTTAGATCAATGGTCTAGATTGATGAATGAGATTGTAAAATTACTAGAGTTACAAATTGACCAAAGTGATTTGTAAGGGGTCGTATCATTGCATCTCATCCTTATTGGGACATGGATGATTAGTGCAGACAAAAGTTCAACTACATAAGGATTAGTAATTGGTTAATTGGATTAAGCTAATTTGAGTTCTATTATGGAACTCTAAGAAGTTTATTCTGTAAATATATGAGGTTGGTCTATGATGTCATCTACCTGACTAAAAGGAGATCTTCCTCGTAAGAGATAAGGTCGACGAGAATGGTAGTAGAAGATTCATCACTGATTTGTCACCCCATGACCGATCAAGATAAGTTCCTGATTATTCTTTGTATTCTAGTCTATTTGCATAGATCAATTTAGATATATCTGTCATGTTGTATTGATTGGATCTATTGTGTTTGTGATCATGGCATACTCTATAAGTATGTTTTGAACAGGAAAATGTTATCAGCACTACCATATTTTGATGATCACACTCCTCACTTTATTAAAAAGTAAGGTATGGCCAGCACCATAGGATGATTCAAACCGTTCATTAGATGGGCCACAGCCTAAATAGGTTCTGCCCCAAAAATCATTTCCATAGGTTGATCCTAACCCTCCGATCTATAAATGGTTAGGACCTTCTATAGATTGAAGAGTTAGGAAATCGCATTACTGGGGTATTTGAGAGAGAGAGAGAGAGAGAGAGGTTAGTGTGATTGTAATATTTATTTCATTGCAAGTGAAATAGGGTTGCACTCTTTAGCTAAGAGCCCTATCTTTGATTTGAGTTTCCCAAATAAAATATTGTCACTAGAATGTCTTATTTCTATAATTAAAATTAAAATTGAGGAATAAGAAATTACAACCTTTTTTATATTTTTTAAGGGAAATTGTATAAAAATTATTATACGATCAGAGACAAAATTTATATGCATATCAACCCTTGTTTCAATGCTTTTTTGTAACCATAAAAAATAAAGTTTTAATTATTTTTTGATTTCATCATTTTTTTTTTATTTATTCTGAATGACTTCAAAATAGTGTTTCATTATATATTAGAGGAATGCTAGACTCACAGGAGCCCTTGCAAAAAACAAGAGAAAGGGCGCCCTCATTGGTGAAAACTGTTTTATGGCAGTTATGAACGTGATTTTCTGCTCATCCTAAATTGGTTTTGACCAATGGAGGCGCCATTTTCCTGTTTTTTTGCAAGGGCTCCTGTGAGTCTAGCATTCCTCTATATATTATAATGAAAAAAAAGAAGCTAAGAAGAAAGATCACTTTTATGCCTTTTTAAATTACACTTATTGGGCCCAACTTTTGCCTAATTTGTGTGATCAGATCTGTTGATCCAAATGGAAACTATAATTCCGGTCAGAAACTATAATTCCAGCCAAATGCCATTGAAAGAACCTTAATCGGATGATCCCAGGCCCTTGATTGGTCGAGGCTTGTATAAGATTCCGCAAAAAAAAATAAAAAAAAATAAAAATGCTTAACTGTGATTTTTTGTAGTCCTTAATCTTATGGGTGGGATGTCCATTTGCGATGGGATCAAGACCATGTGAGTCATGTCATTATGTTCTACATCATCAAAGTCTTGATTTCATAGAATTAATTTTCAAATTTATTTTTCTACTGTTTTCTAAAATGTAACAACCCTAGATTTTTTTTTCTTAATGTCTATTTTTCCCAGACCCAAACCCTGTGCTTTAGCAAAGCTAACATATATTTTTTGTATAAATCCTATTTTTTAGAATTTCATATTTTATGTAAGTTTCACTTTTTTCAAGAAACAATCCAATTTTACTGCTTAAAAATTATATTATGTAACAATGACTATGGATAATTATAAAGTGAGAATAGTGTTCCTGCACAGTTGCTCAGATAGCTGAGCAGCTCCCTATAGGATCATCCTAACCCAATCAAAGGTGGAGGGGAAAATGGACAGATACTGTTTCTGACCATTTTTTCCCTCCACAAATGGCAGGGTTAGGATGATCCTAAAGGGCTCATTTTTTGTACACACTCTATCTATGGAAGGGCCTTCCAAATGAATGCTTTGGATCACCCAAAAAATGTGGGGCCACATGAGTTTTTGAAGCAACTGCTCAGATAAGCTATCTGAGCAACTGCGCAGGAACACTTTTCTCTTATAAAGTATAGATTATTAATACTAAAACTTGATTTTCTTGGCCTAAACATATAAGTAGGGGGGCAATTCGAGTTGATTTTTTGGAATACAGGTTGAGCTTTAACTATAAATCGGGTAGGGTTTGGGTTGATTCGAGTTCATTTTTTAGCAAAAGCTCAACCTGAGACAGCGAAGTTACACCACTACATACAACCTAGCAATATTCACAAATCAAATCCCTTAGTGGGCCCATCATAAATGCACAAATCAAATCTCTCAATGGGCCCACGAATCAAATCTCTTAGCACAAATCTCTCAGTGGACTTTTTTTTGGAAAAGTTTGGAAAGGAAACAGATTTCTAAAATTTCCTACTTTATTTACTCCCAAAAAAAAATAGTTTAAAACTAGAAATTATATGATGAAATGGCATACTAACACGTACTCCACATCCCATCTTTGATATTGGATCCAACAGCAACTCACCTTTGTGAAGCTGCAGTTCGATCAAATATTATTAGAATATGTGAGTCGGATTAGATTGTGGTTCACCGTTGGATCGTCTTGATGTAGATTAGGCAAGTTGGTTAAGAGAAGTAACCTAGCTAGATTAAGCAATAAAATTGAATTGGAAATTAGGCTAGAATCGAATCTTCTATTATCATCACTTTCCATAGTTATCTTGATTTCATTCTACATTTATAATGCAAGTAATGTGAAATTCCTAAATTCATCAATTCTCTTCGTAATCTATCCAAGTTTAGTGAAACTCCTAAATTTGTCATGGTATCCAAGATTTCATTCTATATTTTAGGGAGATTCTAGTGAAAAACTTCAATTTTCGTATTGGGGAATTTTACCTTGGAAATTTTATTGTAATCAAATGTATGTCGATTTTTCAATCCACATTAGGGCTGCACACGGTTCGGACCGGTTCGGTTTAGGGAGTTTTTTTTTAACCGAACCAATTACATCGGTTTGGAGAAAATCCAAACCATAACCAAACCGATGGGGGGTATAACCGAACCAAACCAAACCGATTTTGACCGGTTCGGTTCGGTTTGGTTCACGGTTTATCCGGTACAAATCCAAATCAAGTAGTTAAATACATTTATCTATATAAAAAAAAGAGGTTTATCTATTCGAATCGACCATCAACGGTGTGCAACGAGACCATCAATCTTTCTAAGTAAGCGCTCTCTCTCTCTCTCTCTCTCTCTCTCTCTCTCTCTCTCTCTCTCTCTCTCTCTCTCTCACGAAACAAAAAATGAAAAGATCCCTCCCTCTCTAACCCTCACCGAGGGCCTTATAAAGGGGATGATATATCCCCCCCCCCCCCCCCCCCCCATTTTCTTCTCTTGGACAGCCTCTCTAAGTATTTATGACTATTATTTTTATACTTCTAAGGGGTGGTCTAAGGGAAAGGGGTGAATGTATTCTTTACTTTAGAATACAAGGAATTGATATAGACACACCTCCCTTGTTTAAATCACCCCTCTTCTCTTTGCAAATGAAATAACTCACCTTCGATTTAATAATGACACAAAATCATAAGTCTTTTCCTCCATTTCTGGTTCGGTTCGGTTAATTTTCGGTTTAAAAATCTAAAATCGTGAACTGAATCAATGGGAATGGTTCGGTAAAATTCTAAACCGTGACCGAACCAATGCCGAGAAAAACCAAACCAAACCGAAAAGGCCCGGTTCAGTTCAATTTATCAGTTTGGCCGATTTTTTGTGGAGCCTTAATCCACATAAGTTTGAGGGCATGTTAGAATATGTGAGTCGTTGGATTGGATTGTGATTCACCGTTGGATCGTCTTGGTGTATATTAGTCAAGTAGGTTAAGAGAGGTAACGTAGCTATATTAAGCAATTAGATTGAATTAGGAATGAGGCTAGAATAGAATCTTCTATTATCATCCCTTTCCATAGTGTTAGGCCCAAAATTGGTAACAGATACGGCAGTGACGAAAGAGCTGACCTACTTGGTCCAAGTTGACTTAAAAATGTCCTGCACAGTAGCGCACAAGGTTAGAAGACGAACCTGGAGTCGTTGCTCCGGACGGGCCCTTCGACACTCAAGTCAGTATGAGCAGAAGAGTAAAGCTAGAGCTTGGAGTTATAGCTTAAGAATTTTTCTATATCTCCCACCTTAGCATGAGTGAAGGCTATTTATGGTGAGAGCTCTGGGGTGGTTGGATCACCTACCCCGGGACAAGTGTCGGCCCATGTGTGGGCTTGTTTTTACCTGCTATTGGCAGATTACTAGGTTGCCCTTGGGGCCGTGTCAACTCCATGGTGGGCCCTTCGGGGGCCACGTGTCCACAGCTGGTTGGATGTGGCTTTCCATATCCCATCATTTGCCCCCCGGTTCTCCAAGTCATTGTAGTGACTTGGGGAAGCATGAGAGATTGCATTCCTGAGCGGTTGAGTGAGCCGAGGTTCGGGATGAAGCACGTCGGCTAGCTTCCTGCGTCTTGCCTAATCGGAGGCGACCAAAAATACGAAGTGGAATAGGGAGTGAAAAACTCTGGCCGGCCAAGCCCTCTGCACGGCCTGGGACGACAAAAAATAGGAAGTGAAATTCTCTGGCCGGCCAAGCCCTCTACACGGCCTGGGACGACCAGAAACATCAATTGAACTCTGGTCGGCCAAGCAATCTGCACGGCCTGGGACGACCAGAAATAGGGAGTGAAATTCTCTGGCCGGCCAAGCCCTCTGCATGGCCTGGGACGACCAAAAATATCAAGTGAACTCTGGGCGGCCAAGCAATCTGCACGGCCTGGGACGACTAGAAATAGGAAGTGAAATTCTCTGGCCGGCCAAGCCCTCTGCACGACCTGGGACGACCAGAAATATCAAGTGAACTCTGGCCGGCCAAGCCCTTTGCACGGCCTGGGACGACCAGAAATAGAAAGTGAACTCTGGCTGGCCTGGGACGACCAAAAATAGAAAGTGAAATTCTCTGACCAGCCAAGCCCTCTGCACACGGCCTGGGACGACCAGATTTTTGTCGTTTTGTACAATGCGCCATATTTTGCACGACTTGGGATGACCAAATTTTTGTCGTTTTGTACAACGCGCCATATCCTGGCCGGCCTGGGACAACCAGATTTTTGTCATTTTGAGCATGCGCCATATCCTGGCCGGCCTGAGATGACCAGATTTTTGTCGTTTTGTGCAACACGCCATATCCTGGCCGGCTTGGGACGACCAGATTTTTGTCGTTTTCTGCACGCGCTATATCCTGGCCGGTTTGGGACGACCAGATTTTTGTCGTTTTGTACAACGCGCCATATCCTGGCTGGCTTTGGACGACCCGATTTTTGTCATTTTGTACAACATACCATATCCTTGCCGGCTTGGGACGACCAGATTTTTGTTGTTTTGTGCACGCACCATATCCTGGCCGGCCAAATCAGAGACGAACAATTTTTCATACTCATGTTGTACGTGTATACACACAAAGTACATATATACACTATACACGTATGTATTATTCGTATCCCTGTACGTGTTCATACGCGTCGCCTCGCATTGTGCACCCTGCCTCATTAATGAGGGACACATCGCCTTTGGTTCGTGAATGCGAACCGCCTCATGCCTCCAAGGCTATAAGTAGCGGTGACTTACCCATTCACTTTTACTTTCCCTCTGCCTCGCTTCCACTCCGCCTGCTCGGGTCTGTGATTAGCCATGTGGTTGTGGTCGTTGCTGCGTTAGGTGCCTTCAGACCGGTTCTTTTTAGTGCGTCTTTTCCATTTGTCTTTGGCTTTCTCCGTCTCCCTTTTTTTGTATTCTTGATGTCCAGTAGTAGCTCTAGTTCTGAGTCAGGCTCTGGGTCGTCATCGGGGGAATCCGCTTCTGATAGCAGTTCAGGGTCAAGTTCATCTAATCTGACCAGGATTCCCGGCCCATCAATGGCTAGCCATAGGGGGGATGTAGTTGAACTTGACGAGCTCATAGATAGTGGGGACGATGTGATTTTAGACTTAAACACCATCCTAGTCCGAGCAGATAGCCTATACCGGGCAGAGGCGAGATGATGGGGGTTATGTGGCCGATGCGTCCACCTCTTTTATTCCGGGGCGGGCTGCAGAGGTCGTAGCTGAAGCTCGGATGGACGCCAATCCCGAGTACAATATTCAGGCTCTTTACAAGGAGAACATCCTTGATGAGTCCAAACTAGGGGAGATTAGGGATATGTATTGCATTCCTGAGCGGTTCAGTTTGAGAGCGGCAATAAAGGGAGATAGGGCTAGTAACAACAGTACCGATGTCTGTGTTTAGGACGAGGCCATAAGGGCTGGACTTAGGTTCCTCTTACATCTCTTTTTTACTGAGATTCTCCGATATTACGGCCTGGCCCCGGCTCAGGTTGCGCCGAACTCATGGAGAACTCTAGTCGGCTTTATGTTCCTGGTCTGAGGTCGCCTCCAAAGAAATTTGCCCGTACCGTTGTTCCGTATGTGCACGCATTTGAAGAGGCATAAGGATGGAGGTTGGATCTATATCAGCCAGCGTCCTGAGGTGAAGATGATCATTGGCATCTCAACCTCCATACATAATTGGAAAAACAGGTTCCTCTATGTCGTGGACAGCGAGCCTACTAGGCCCTGGCTGGTTCCCTTAAAATGGTCCACCCTTGACATGCTTGTGTTGAGTCGCAAGCCGTTACTGGAGGGCGAGGATAAGCTCATGTTTGCCCAAATCTATGAGGAGCTGCAATGAGAGGGCCTGATCTATTGCTCGGAGTTCTCAAGGGAAGAGATCCTGGTCGAGCTGGGCATTAGTACTGTGACCCGGGCACGTAGGTGGCTTTAGGCTAGCCTTATTCCTAAGCTTTCTTTTTCTTTCATTGTTACTGACGTTGGCTTTGTTCCTGTTGAATTTCAGAGATGCAGAAGCGATCCGCACTGGAGAAGGTGAGACAGAATGCCTTTGGCAGGGGCCAGAAAAGGAAGGCTCCCGAAACTTCCAGTCCTGCACCAGTCCAGGACGCACCGCCCAAAGGGAGTAAGCCAACTATAAAGATCGTCGGCGTCTATGGCTGGGGAGCTGGATCCGGGCAGAGCGCTGTCCTTGGCGTCCCGTCTACTCCTGTACGGCCCGGGGACAATGTTTTCCGCCCCAACTGGGCCGTTCAGAAAAGCAACACTGGCTTGGGGGACAGCTGGGTTGCTGGGGAGTTAATCACCAAGGGCTTGCTGAAGGAGGACAACCTCAAGGTCCTGAAAGAGCCTCCAGGCACGGCCGAGGAGGCAAGGAGCTGAAAACTTAAATCCTATTGCTCATGTTCGTTTGCTGCATGTCCTATTGCTCATATCTTTTTCCTTTTATTCACAGATCGGATGTTACTATAATGACATCTGCGAGAAGAGCAAGGGCTTCTCCACAACAATCACCCGATCCGAGGCTGAAAACGGTAGGCTGAAGCAGGAAGCCAAGGAGCTGAAAAGGTCCATTGATGAGAGGGACAAGGAGATCAAGAGGCTAAACAGTGAAATGACCGCCCAAGGGGAGAAGGCTCTTGACGCCCTCCACAAGCAGAGAGAGCCCAAAATAGGCAGAGGGAGGCCGTTCAGAAGAAGGAAGACAAGCTCATCAATCTGTCCACTGAGTCGTACAAGCTGGGTTTCATAGACTGCCTCGATCAGGTCAAGGGGGCTAACCCAAATGTCATCCTAGAAGGCATTACCATGCCAGAGATGGAGGCCGGGGAGGCGGACGAGCAGAACACCCTTCCAGCCAGGGGTGTTTCGGAGGCAAATGACCCTCAGGGGAACGAGTCATGAGGATCCCTGATCTTCTCGTTCTCTTTTTGCCTGTCTTGACCCATGTGGTGAATTCTTTTTGTTACTGCCCTTGGGGGGTCATTTTTTGTACATCTGCCCGTCTGGGCTTTTATGAATAGAGAATGTTCTGAATGTCTTACAAGTGCTGGACTTCTTTGCTTTCGCTTGTGATCGTATACGCTCAAAACTGATCACACTTGGTTCACTCCCGGAGTGAACCAAGCAGTTAACCCGAGCTTAAGAACTTAAATCCTATTAGAATGTTGGTTCTGCCACGGTTTGTTCCCGACCAAGAGGGCTTACTAGGATGAACAAGAGTGAACCAAGCAGTTAACCCAAGCTTAATAACTTGGATTTTTATTTGGAATGTTGGTTTTCTGCCCCGGTTTGTTCCCGACCAGGAGTTGACTCCCGATCTTACTGGGATGAACCGGAGTGAACCAAGCTGTTAACCCGAGCTTAATAACTTGGATTTTCATTTGGGATGTTGGTTTTCTGCCACGGTTTGTTCCTGACCAGGAGTTGACTTCCGGTCTTACTGGGATGAACCGGAGTGGACCAAGCAGTTAACCCAAGCTTAAGAACTTGGATTTTCATTTGGGATGTTGGTTTTCTGCCATGGTTTGTTTCTGACCAAAAGTTGTCTCCCGGTCTTACTGGGATGAATCGGAGTGGACCAAGCAGTTAACCCTAGCTTAAGAACTTGGATTTTCATTTGGGATGTTGATTTTCTACCACGGTTTGTTCCCGACCAAGAGTTGACTCCCGGTCTTACTGGGATGAACCGGAGTGGACCAAGCAGTTAACCCGAGCTTAAGAACTTGGATTTTCATTTGGAATGTTGGTTTTCTGCCACGATTTGTTCCCGACCAGGAGTTGACTCCCGGTCCTACTAGGATGAACCGGAGTGGACCAAGCAGTTAACCCGCACTGAAACACATAGAGAGCTTGCAACAGATGTATCCTTTTTCATTTACTACAAGTTTTGGTGGAATTACAATGGGATCTGGTGATCGCCTTGTGTCTCCAGTCTATTGGTAGTATCTCCTCAGGTTTTTTGAATTCCAGGTGTGGGGGAGCTGGTGCTCGTCTAGTGTCTCCAGTCTGTAACTTCTTGGTCGTATGACTTCTTTTACTTGGTATGGCCCCTCCCAGGTCGAGGAGAGTTTGCCCACCCTCCTGGGTTGGGATACAACCGCCTTTCTCAAGACTAGATCACCCACGCGATGTTCTCTTGGGCGTATTTTCGCGTCGTGGTAATTAGACACTTTCTGTTTATAGGCTGCTACTCTGATGAAGGATTCCTCTCGGACTTCTTCTAGCAGATCTAAGTTCGTGCGGGGCCCGTCCTCGTTTAACTGCTCACTGAAGTTGTTGACCAGGGGGGAAGGGACACGATGTCAATTGGGATTACTGCCTCGGTTCCAAAAGTCAAGTTGAAGGGTGGCTCCCCAGTTGCTGTACGCAGAGTGGTTCGGTAGGCCCACAGGACATGGTACAGCTCCTCTGCCCATCGTTCCGCTTTATCATCCAACCTCTTTTTGATCCCCTGGAGGATAATCCTGTTTGTGACTTCTGTCTGCCCATTGGTTTGGGGGTACGCTATAGACGTGAACCTCTGCTCGATTTTCAGATCCGAACAAAACTTTCTGAAGCTGCGGCTGTCAAACTGCTTGTCGTTGTCTGTTATCAGGATGCGAGGTACCCTGAACCTGCAAACCACCGACTTCCAGAAGAATGTCTGTATATTTTGCTCCGTGATCTTGGCCAGAGGTTCAGCCTCCGCCCACTTGGTGAAGTAGTCTATAGAGACTACGACAAATTCGCGTCCTCCGGAGGCTGGTGGGAAAGGTCTTAGGATGTCCATCCCCCATACTGTAAAAGTGAGTGAACTGACGATCGCGGCCATTAGCACAACCGGTTGATGAATGGTGGGAGAGAACTTCTGACACTTCTCGTATTTTTTGACAAGGTCCAACACGTCTTGCCTTAAGGTCGGCCAATATAGGCCTCGCAAAAGCACCTTGATGGCCAGGGCCTTGCCCCCCAAGTGTTCCCCGCAGATTACCTCGTGTGTTTCTTGTAAAGAGTACGATGCGTCGCCGGGCCGGAGGCATTTCAAGTAGGGGAGGCTATATGACCTTTTGTACAGGTTCTCACCATCATGGGAGAACCTCGCAGGCTTCTTTCTTATCTCCAGGAAGCTTCCCTTCACGCAGGTAGTCGATTATTTCGTCCATCCAACATGGCTCATTATCGACCTGCATTACTTCGACAACCTCGCATTCAATGATGGAATTCTTCAGGAATTCCATGCATATATTCCCGAGAGCGGTGTAGCCTGAGGCTGCTAGTTTGGAAAGTACATCTGCTTTTGTATTTTCCGTTCTGGGGATCCTGACGACCTCAAAGTTTTTAAACTTGTCAACTAGCTGGCAGACCTTTGCTAGGTACCTGATCATCCGCTCATCGCGGGCTTCGTACGTTACCTGAACTTGGTTGACGACCAGCTGAGAATCGGAGTAAGCATTGAGCCTCTGGGCATGAGTCTGTACTGCTAAGTTCATTCTGGTAATAAGAGCTTCTTACTCCGCCTCGTTGTTAGATGCACGGAATCTGAACCTTACTGCATAATCCACAACGAAGTCTTCGAGTCCGGTGAGAATCAGGCTAGTGCCATTGCCTAGCTTGTTTGAAGACCCGTCCACATACAATTTCCAGAGCGGTTGTTCATGCGATGGATTCTGCTCTTCGGGTGCAATCGCCATTTCCAAGTCCACGGGATGAGCTTCCTCTGTCCGGACTTGCCTCCCAAGTGTAGTTAATTCTCCACCTGGAGGTTGGATTGTCTCTGTTCCTGGCGTAGCATCCAATGTGGGCATGGTGCACTCCGCGACAAAGTCTGCAGTACTTGGGCTTTTATTGCCAGCCTCGGAAGGTATCGGATGTCGAACTCGCTGAGTTCCACGGCCCACTTTACAAGTCGCCCCGATGTGTCTGGTCTGTGAAGGATTTGTCGGAGTGGCTGATCCGTCAGGACCTTTATTGTGTGCGCTTGAAAATACGGCCTTAGTTTTTTGGCCGCCATGATAAGGGCATACGCCAATTTTTCCACCTGCTGGTATCTGGTCTTGGCTTCATGTAGGACCTTGCTGACGTAGTAGATTGGTTTTTGTTGGTTATGCTCCTCTCGGATCAACACTGCTGCTAGCGCCAGGGGGCTCACGGATAGATACAATACTAACTCTTCTCCCGGCTTGGGCTTGGTCAACAGTGGTGGGGAAGCTAGGTACTGCTTCAGTTCTTCAAACGCGACTTGGCACTCCAGTGTCCAGGGGGCTGTTTTGATCCCCTTAATAGCATTAAAGAATGGGAGGCATCTTTCCGCGGATTTTGAAACAAAGCGTCCTAGCGGGGCCATCATTCCAGAAAGCCGCTGAACTTTCCTTATTGTGGTCGGCAGGCTCAGTCCAACCAGCGCCTTGATTTTCTCAGGGTTTGCCTCGATTCCCCTTTGGCTTACAATGAAGACCAGGAACTTCCCAGCGGTAACTCCGAACGTGCACTTGGTCGGGTTGAGCTTCATATTGTGTTCTCTTAGAATTTGGAATGTCTCCTTCAAGTCGGATATGTGATCCGACGCCTTTTTGCTTTTGACCAACATGTCATCAACGTAAACCTCCATATTCCTTCCGATCTGGTCCCTGAAGAGTTTGTTTATGAGTCTCTGGTATGTTGCTCCGGCATTTTTTAGACCGAATGACATGATGCGATAATAGTACGTCCCCTGATCTGTAACGAAGGATGTTTTCAGTATGTCCGATTCGTACATTCTGATATGATTGTACCCGGAAAAGGCGTCCATAAAGCTCAGTAGCTCATGACCTGCGGTCGCATCGATTAATTGATCGATTTTTGAAAGCGGGTAACTGTCTTTCGGGCAGGCCTTGTTCAAATCAGTGAAGTTGATGCAAGTTCTCCATTTGCCGTTGGCTTTCTTTACCATGACAACGTTTGCGAGCCAGTTAGGATACTGGATTTTTTGAATGAAGTCGGCCCTCAAGAGCCTCTCCACTTCCTCTTTGATGGCTTGTCACCTCTCTGGGGCGAAATGTCTTCTTTTTTGCTTTTCAGGCTTGCAAGTGGGATCAACACCGAGTTTATGAGTGTTGATTTTGGAATTTATGCCAGGCATGTTCACAGGGACCCACAAAAGACATCTACGTGTGGTACCTGATCCCGCGAGAGGGGTGGGGCGCGAGCCGCCACGCTCTCTCTCTTGGTCTCCCGTACCCACGCGATTGGCGTGTGCATTTAATTATTGATTTGAATTCGTCTTTCATGTGAACTTGGGATCACTAAGGCAATCCGAATTCCACACGAAAGAGACTGACAGAGTCGCCACCTAGATGTGGGATCTAGGACCCAAAATTAACCAGAAATCTAGACTCGCTACCTGGTTACGAGAATGGAAGGTATGGGGAGTTATCCGCCACATGCACCATTCCTGCCCGATAATCGGTCTTCGATTCCAAAAGCTAACTCTTTTAAATTTATTTTAAATGGCTCATTCAACTCTATGTTAATGTGCGAACTAAGTGACATGCATCCTATGATCTAATTTCAATGAGAATCCTAAATGTGTATCTTGATTTATTAATTTGTCTGGATTCAATCTAAGTGAAGGTTCTCCTAGAATTCTAATTTCATGGAAAGTCCTAAGTGATTTGATTAAGTATTTACAAGAAAATTAATATACAAAACACCACAATTTGTTGTGGTGCCGACTCGCGGGTGGTATGCCATCAGACATCCAAGCTGCCTACGTACCCAAGCCTCACTGGGATCAGAGTCGACGTAGTTCGGTGCACCTAAGCTAAGTTACATATGCCTAACTCAACTAAGACACCGACCTAGACGGGATTGACTGTTTCAACAGTTTTAAGAGAAGTTATTTAATTCAAGTTGAGGATTTTATTATCTTAGGATTTCATCGAAGATGCTATATGATCCTATCTAAATGCAAGTTGTCCCTTAGACTAATGCAGGTTAGCCTACATCCTAGTTTACTAGGCTTGTCCTAGGGAAAAACTGGATGACTAGTGTAACTTGACCTATGGCACGGTTGCTATACATAGCAAGCGTCCGTGATGAGGCTGGACTCCTAACTCTAGGACTCCCTAAAACTTAGGACACAACACGACACGACACCATTGTTCCTAAATTGGGCTCTAAGGGTTCTTACGACGGAAACCATAATCCAATGGTTCCGAGAGACACGAGATGAATCGAGATGATGAATAGTGTGAGGGAATGGGAAAGATAGAGAAAGGTGCGACTGAACTTGGGAGTGCCAAATTGCCTACGTACCCCGTGATGGGGATCAAGCCACACGTAGTTCCACTGGGGAGGTTGCTTGGATTTTGGAAAACAGGTTTGGTATTTGGATCAGGAATCGGGTTTGTATTTGAGCATTGGACTTGAGATTCAAAAACATTGATATAGCAATGGGATTTTGGAATTGGGAATTTGCATCAAAGAATTGAGCATATTGGAATCATCAAGGGTTTGAATTTTCGGAATTCAAAGTGGGCGGGCTTATGAGATTCGGCCAAATGGATTCAGACATGCGACTCGGATTGTGTTGGGATATGACTTGGTTGGATTGGGTTAATGGTTAGGGTCAAGTGAGTCGGGTCTAAGTTATGAGCAAACCCGAGACTAGCCATGGTCTAACTAGGAGGAAGCAGGGTACAAACCAGGGTGCGGACCAGGGTGCACCAGGGTGCGAACCAGCAGGGAACCAGGGTGCGAACCAGCAGGGAACCAGGGTGCGAACCAGCAGGGGAACCAGGGTGCAACCAGCAGGGAACCAGGGTGCGAACCAGCAGGGGAACCAGGGTGCAACCAGCAGGGGAACCAGGGTGCAACCAGCAGGGAACCTGGGTGCAACCAGCAGCGAACCTGGGTGCAAACCAGCAGGGAACCAGGGTGCGAACCAGCAGGGGAACCAGGGTGCAACCAGCAGGGAACCTGGGTGCAACCAGCAGCGAACCTGGGTGCAACCAGGGTCTAACCAGAGTGCGAACCAGCAGGGAACCAGGGTGCGAACCAATATCGAACCAGGGTGCGAACCAATAGGGAACCAGGGTGCAACCAGCAGGGAACCAGGGTGCAACCAGTAGGGAACCAGGGTGCAACCAGCATCGAACCTGGGTGCAACCAGCAGCGAACCTGGGTGCAACCAGGGTCTAACCAGAGGCTAACCAGGGGGAAAACAGACCCTACATGCTTCCTAACATGGTTTTTCTTTTAAAGTAAAAGATATGCATGAAAACAGACCCTACATAGAATTGAAATAAATGCCTACCTCTTTGGAAACCCACTTTGTGTTTGATTTTTCTTTGATGTTAATTCCTTGAAGATGATTCCTTGCTTGATAATGACTGCTTTTGATATATATCACCAAACGTATAAAATCACCCGATCCGGCAAGGATGGCTGAACCCTTGAAGAGATGAGGGAGAGGGATGAATTTTCTAAGAGAGGGGTTCTTCCCTTTCTTCTCTTTTTTGGATGGTGGGATGAGAGGGTATTTATAGGAGAATGGGATAGGAGGTTAGGTGAGGTTAGGTGAGGTTAGGTAAGGTTAGGTGAGGTTAGGTAAGGTTAGGTGAGGTTAGGTGAGGTTTGGGTGGTTAGGATGAGAGGAGAGGTTAGGTGAGGTTAGGTGAGGTTTGGATGGTTAGGATGAGAGGAGAGGTTAGGTGGTTTTGGATGGTGAGACCCAGGTCAAGATCTGTCATTGATCTAACGATTTACGGAAATCGGGTCTCGGAATGGAATCAGGGTCCGGGCTATGAAGTGACCCTAGCTTATTTTGTCCCGATTGATGATCCGTAAAGTCAGATCAAGATATTAATGACCTAAAACATATAAATCAATGATAGAGGGGGTTCTCACATGGATTTAACACACTAAATTCACTAATCAGGGTATTTTTCAATTTTTCGGATCTAATCATCTCACCAGGTACATCTCTTTATCATTTTGTTTTTTTCAAAAAATTTGAGGATGGATCAATATATTAGGTTATTGTTGGTTAAAGTAAAGCAAAATGTGGGTGTCTACAGATGCCCCTCTTTGGTAGAGACGACGTAGTCATCGAATACCAAAGTCAAAATGACAGAACCATTTTGCGTAGCTTTAATCGACAAAGGACCCCCTAAACACAATGCAACCTAATATAATGCAAGACCTTAGATGAAATCCTAGAATTGGAATGCAATAAAACAAACCCGCTGCGGTGCCGCTGGCAACGAGAGAAATGGGATACCATTTTCAAATGGATTTTCGGAGGGAAAGGAATATCGCTTTTGAACAGCTTCAGAGGAAATGAGACGTCATTTTCAAATGGTCTCAGAGAGAATAATGGATGACTTTTGAAAGATTCTTAATGAAAACGCAGCATCATTTTTGAATGGGCTTGGGTAAGATGAAATACCATATTTATACGGATTCCAAGGAAATGAGACATCATAGTTGTATGATGTTCAAAGGGTATAAGAGACCATAGTTGTATGGACTCGAAGAGAATGAAATACCGTATTTGTACGGATTCCAAGGAAATGAGACATCATAGTTGTATGATGTTCAAAGGGGATAAGAGACCATAGTTGTATGGACTCAGAGAGAATGAAATACCGTATTTGTACGGATTTCAAGGGAATGAGACATCATAGTAGTATGATGTTCAAAAGGGATAAGAGACCATAGTTGTATGAACTCAGAGAGAATGAAATACCGTATTTGTACGGATTCCAAGGGAATGAGACATCATAGTTGTATGATGTTCAAAAGGGATAAGAGACCATAGTTGTATGGACTCAGAGAGAATGAAATACCGTATTTGTACGGATTCCAAGGGAATGAGACATCATAGTTGTATGATGTTCAAAGGGGATAAGAGACCATAGTTGTATGGACTCGAAGAGAATGAAATACCGTATTTGTACGGATTCCAAGGGAATGAGACATCATATTTGTATGATGTTCAAAAGGGATAAGAGACCATAGTTGTATGGACTCAGAGAGAATGAAATACCGTATTTGTACGGATTCCAAGGGAATGAGACATCATATTTGTATGATGTTCAAAAGGGATAAGAGACCATAGTTGTATGGACTCGAAGAGAATGAAATACCGTATTTGTACGGATTCTAAGGGAATGAGACATCATAATTGTATGACGTTCAAAGGGGATAAGAGACCATAGTTGTACGGACTCGAAGAGAAGAGGCACCGTTCTCAAACGGGCTTGAAGAATTTAAAGATTTTTCATGAGCTTGAATTTGACGTAGAATTGGATTTTTTTTTTAATTAAGGATTTGGATTTGATAAATTTTTTTATTTTTGGAAAATGAGGTACCGTCCGCAAACGGGCTCAAGGAGAAGATGAGACCATTCACAAATGGCCTCGAGAAAAGAGGCACCGTTCACAAACGGGCTCAAAGAGGACATGAGACCATTCACAAATGGACTCAGAGAATGAGAAACCTGTTCACAAACGGGTTCAAGGAGAAGACGAGACCATTCACAAATGGCCTCGAGAAATGAGGCCCTTTTCACAAAAGGGCTCAAAGAGGACATGAGATTTTTCATGAACTTGAATTTGACGTAAGATTGGATTTGTTTGAATCAGGGATTGGATTTGATGAATTTTTATTTTTGGGAAATGATGTACCGTCAGCAAACGGGCTCAAGGAGAAGATGAGACCATTCACAAATGGCCTCGAGAACAGAGGCACCGTTCACAAACGGGCTCAAAGAGGACATTAGAGCATTCACAAATGGACTCAGAGAATGAGAAACCTGTTCACAAACGGGTTCAAGGAGAAGACGAGACCATTCACAAATGGACTCGAGAAATGAGGCACCTTTCACAAAAGGGCTCAAAGAGGACATGAGATTTGGGTACGTAGGCAGCTTGGACTCAGAGATAATGAAATACCGTATTTGTACGGATTCCAAGGAAATGAGACATCATAATTGTATGATGTTCAAAGGGGATAAGAGACCATAGTCGTATGGACTCGGAGAGAATTAAATACCGTATTTGTACGGATTCCAAGGGAATGAGACATCATAGTTGTATGATGTTCAAAGGGGATAAGAGACCATAGTCGTATGGACTCGGAGAGAATGAAATACCGTATTTGTACGGATTCCAAGGGAATGAGACATCATAGTTGTATGATGTTCAAAGGGGATAAGAGACCATAGTTGTATGGACTCGAAGAGAATGAAATACCGTATTTGTACGGATTCCAAGGGAATGAGACATCATAGTTGTATGATGTTCAAAGGGGATAAGAGACCATAGTTGTACGGACTCGAAGATAATGAAATACCGTATTTGTACGGATTCCAAGGGAATGAGACATCATAGTTGTATGATGTTCAAAGGGGATAAGAGACCATAGTTGTACGAACTCGAAGATAATGAAATACCGTATTTGTACGGATTCAAGGAAATGAGACATCATAGATGTATGATGTTCAAAGAGGATAAGAGACCATAGTTGTATGGACTCGAAGAAAAGAGGCACCGTTCTCAAACGGGCTCGAAGAGGATAGAAAACCATTCACAAATGGACTCGAGAAAAGAGGCACCGTTCACAAACGGGCTCAAGGAGAAGACAAGACCATTCACAAATAGACTCGAGAAATGAGGCACCGTTCATAAACGGGCTCAAGGAGGACGATACCATTCACAAATGGATTCGAGAAAAGAGGCACCATTCACAAACGGGCTCAAGGATAAGACAAGACCATTCACAAATGGACTCGAGAAATGAGGCACCGTTCACAAACGGGCTCAAAGAGGACACGAGACCATTCACAAATGGACTCAGAAAATGAGGCACCGTTCACAAACGGGCTCAAGGAGAAGATGAGACCATTCACAAATGGACTCAGAGAATGAGACACCGTTCACAAACGGGTTCAAGGAGAAGACGAGACCATTCACAAATGGACTCAAAAAAATGAGGCACCGTTCACAAACGGGCTCAAGGAGAAGACGAGACCATTCACAAATGGACTCGAGAAATGAGGCACCGTTCATAAACGGGCTCAAGGAGGACGATACCATTCACAAATGGATTCGAGAAAAGAGGCACCATTCACAAACGGGCTCAAGGATAAGACAAGACCATTCACAAATGGACTCGAGAAATGAGGCACCGTTCACAAACGGGCTCAAAGAGGACACGAGACCATTCACAAATGGACTCAGAAAATGAGGCACCGTTCACAAACGGGCTCAAGGAGAAGATGAGACCATTCACAAATGGACTCAGAGAATGAGACACCGTTCACAAACGGGTTCAAGGAGAAGACGAGACCATTCATAAATGGACTCAAAAAAATGAGGCACCGTTCACAAACGGGCTCAAGGAGAAGACGAGACCATTCACAAATGGACTCGAGAAATGAGGCACCATTCACAAACGGGCTCAAGGAGGACATGAGACCATTCACAAATGGACTCAGAAAATGAGGCACCGTTCACAAACGGGCTCAAGGAGAAGACGAGAACATTCCCAAATGGCCTCGAGAAAAGTGGCACCGTTCACAAACGGGCTCGAAGAATTTAGAGGTTTTCATGAATTTGAATTTGACGTAGAATTGGATTTGATGAATTTTGGATTTTTTTTTTTTTTTTTTGAACTCAATGAAATCGGGGACATTATAGATCGTGCCCAGTAAAGATATTGGAAACCAAGACTTTGACGAATGATGAGACGACCAACCTTATGAACGAAGAACCATTAGTAACAAGGATGGATTAGGAACACTTTTATGAAACTTCAACAAGATTTTTCTCAATGAGACTGTTGGTCTTGTCTTCTGGGGATTTTGATAACTGAAACCTTGAACAAGACAGTTGAGATTGGTAATTTAGAACAATGGCTCTCTTGGATATAATCATGGAAAAGTGGGATTTGCCTCTTGACAGGTGTTTAGATAAACATTTCTTGACCAGGATAGTATTTAACAACTGGAAGGAGATTCCGAATTTTAATGGTTCATCTTTCTGAGAAATTGGCTCAACCACCATTGCATCTGGGGCTCTTCCAAGCTTAAGGTGCCTTCCTGGGGTATGATCTTTTTACGAAAGTTGGGCTTTCTGATGTTTCTACTTCTGAACTCTTCTGAGTTGATCTTCTTTGAAATGTAGCTGTTTGACTAGATTCTCGAACTCCTTCATACGATCGCAGGGAGCTGACGAGGCTGGGCCTTCTTCACCGAGACAGTTGCATCATTTGGACACCAGGACGACGATTGACTCTTTCTAAAGAGAAAACTTAGATAAAATGCACTACTCAAAAGATTGAGCAGCTCTGAAGGAGTGAACATAGAATGACAAAGATTGACTGACTACACTGACAGACACAGTAATACTTCTGACTTAGTTAATATTTTATTTGGTAAGTCTATCCTTTCAAGGAATGTTTTTTTTCAATTGGTGCACATGGGACTTCTTCCTTGAAACAGTAATGCCTCAAGGATTTAATTACACCCCTTAAGATTGCTTAGCTTCAATGCCCCCAGTTTTGAGGATATCACTTGAATTTGCTTGAATTTCAGTTGATCTTCAGTCTTGATACCGGCTGTAGCCTTCTTATACTGATTCTCTTACCGTGACCAAGTTACCTCTTCAGGGTTTTTAACTTGGCGGACCGCGCTAGCCTTAACTTTTGCCTGAACCACCTTTCTAGGTTTTCGATCCAGCAGGCTATCCCCTTAGCTTTTGCCTAAGCCGCCCTTTCGGGTTTTCAACTTAGCAGGGAAATGATCTTAAATTTTGCCTAGACCGCCCTTTCAGGTTTTCAGTCTAGCAGATCTTCAAACTCCGTCCTTTTTTTTTTCTTTTTGTGTTTCGGGACCTAGATCATTAAATCTGAACACCGGAGGGACTTTATAGGTAGGATAGGGCTTTTCAAAGAATGGCTTAAGGTTTCAACAAAGATTTCGACCGAACCTGTGAACAGGTTGCCTACATATCAGGTTGTGTGTAGTTCAGGGCGAATGCCCCTAGTTTGAAGATAAATTGTTCGAATGTTTATTGATTTTTCTTTTTTTTTTCTGGAAAAATTGACTTCTCTTCTTTAGGAACTTGTCCCTCTTTTTTCTGAAAGGATTGAATTTCTTTTTCTTTTTTTTTTCTTTTTTTTGGATCGACTGAATTGCTTTTCTTTTTTGAATCGACCGAACTCAGTTTAACCGAGCTGCCTACGTACCCCAGTGTAGGGATCAGGTCTCGCGTAGTTCGGGGCAGATGCCCCTAGTTTGATGGGTTTTCAAGAAAATTTCATTCAGGCTCAAAGGGTTTGCAAACAGGTATTTGTTTTGACATTGGGTTCTGATTTTGGGATTTATTCGGCCAAAGGAGGCCTTCCGATGTTCAGATTGGCTAGAGTCCGTCTGGTACTGATTATTTTTTTCTTTTTTGTTTTGTTTTTTTTTTTTTACGGAGTTTGACGGCATTTCCAGGTAAGAGATAATGGATCTTCTTCTTCCAAGATTCTAAAGTGTGCTTTCGACTTTCATAGAGCGAAACTTGTTCTTTGACATCCTCCATCTATGGATTCGTTCTGATGATCACTTTTCAATGCTTGCTCTTGAACTTCTTATCTTGAATTTGTTGGCTTTATGTTATGAATTTGAGAACCAAGGTCATTAATTGGAAATATGAAAGTTGTTTCCACTCTATGCCCCTTGTATAGCATATATCTTCTCACTTTCTTCATTTTCTTTGAGCTTTCCAACTATGTCTTGCCCCTGGTATCGGTTGTAGCTTTTCTAGACAATCATCTTATTCTTGAAATAATTTTATCAATTCTTCACACTCTTCAGAGGGTAATGTATTTTCAATCGGCATTTACTGAATCAAAGTTTCAGTGCCAGCGTTTACCACTTCAATTTCATTTTTGAAAAGCTGGGATTGGCGCTCCTCCTCTTGTTCAAGTAATTGCTGTGACTCAAGTGGAGTTTCGTCAATTTTGTCCTCATTTGAGGAGGGAGTCTTATTTTAAGATCAGAAGCACACTTAAGAAACAAACACAAGTGAATTATTGGACACGACCTATCCTGAACATGCTCAGGATTCACAACTCTAAATAAAAAAGAGAGATGATTTGCCTGGACTAGGCATTGACCTTGAAATGTAAGACCGGACTCAACAATTGTACTGACCATGATGACTGATTCGCATAGGGGAATGCCCCTAGTTCAAGGATTATGATAGTGAACTCTGAAGGACTTAGCAAAATATTCTTGAAAAAGGTTGCCCTTAGAGTAAGAAAGGACTAAGGGTACAAGTAAGATTGGATCATCTGGACCAGGCATGATCAGATCATGAGATTGCATAATCGAAAGATTGTGAGATTCTGCTCCTGCCAGTTAGGGGATGGCATGAAGATACGATCGAATTGTATGACAGAAGAATGAAAGACGCACGATCAAGAGATTAGATGAGATAGCATAAGATTGCTTTCAACGGATAGATCATGAATGACTAATCCTATGAGATCTTTGAAAATGATGGGATTTATATCCTAACCCCAAAGGGAAAGTTTTTAATCTTCACACATTTTAACAGTATTACCTGAAGGCATCAACCCTAATCCTAATCTAGCGGAGTGGAGAGAGGATCTCGACTCATGACTTTGTTCGTGTATCTAAGGACCGATCGTAGCCATTGGAAGATGGACCACGGCCTAATCTAGACACAAATGGGTAGGATATCCTAAACTAGGCTCACACACGTGATGCACATGTGTTCGTATACTACATGCATGTGTGGGTTAATCTAGGGGTAAGGCCAAGAGTTCCCTTAGCGCGAATCCCTGTTCGATATACTGTACCAGTGTCCGGCGTATCAGTACGTGAACAAGAGATCCGTTTACGTACCATAAAGGTACTAGGCTAAGGGTGGAATGCTTCTCTAGAACAGAGGCACCAGGTGATGAAATCCCAGTCAACCATGCTAGATAACACTCCGGGTTCCTAAAATAGGACTGTGTGCACGTGAGATGCAAGGGTTTAGATGCAAGTGATGTAAGTGTGTGCAATATGTTTGCGCAATCTATGATGCCTTCAGGTTTTGTTAGATTAAGTTCAAGTAAAAGGTGATGAGAAAATAAAACAAGACAAATTAATCTGACAAGTATAGAGTTTTTATGAGCCAGTTAAATTAAATTCAAATGAATTATCTTTTGGAATTTTAATGAAGTTAGGTGATCCCCAGCAGAGTCGCCAGACTGTGGTACCTGATCCCGCGAGAGGGGTGGGGCGCGAGCCGCCACGCTCTCTCTCTTGGTCTCCCGTACCCACGCGATTGGCGTGTGCATTTAATTATTGATTTGAATTCGTCTTTCATGTGAACTTGGGATCACTAAGGCAATCCGAATTCCACACGAAAGAGACTGACAGAGTCGCCACCTAGATGTGGGATCTAGGACCCAAAATTAACCAGAAATCTAGACTCGCTACCTGGTTACGAGAATGGAAGGTATGGGGAGTTATCCGCCACATGCACCATTCCTGCCCGATAATCGGTCTTCGATTCCAAAAGCTAACTCTTTTAAATTTATTTTAAATGGCTCATTCAACTCTATGTTAATGTGCGAACTAAGTGACATGCATCCTATGATCTAATTTCAATGAGAATCCTAAATGTGTATCTTGATTTATTAATTTGTCTGGATTCAATCTAAGTGAAGGTTCTCCTAGAATTCTAATTTCATGGAAAGTCCTAAGTGATTTGATTAAGTATTTACAAGAAAATTAATATACAAAACACCACAATTTGTTGTGGTGCCGACTCGCGGGTGGTATGCCATCAGACATCCAAGCTGCCTACGTACCCAAGCCTCACTGGGATCAGAGTCGACGTAGTTCGGTGCACCTAAGCTAAGTTACATATGCCTAACTCAACTAAGACACCGACCTAGACGGGATTGACTGTTTCAACAGTTTTAAGAGAAGTTATTTAATTCAAGTTGAGGATTTTATTATCTTAGGATTTCATCGAAGATGCTATATGATCCTATCTAAATGCAAGTTGTCCCTTAGACTAATGCAGGTTAGCCTACATCCTAGTTTACTAGGCTTGTCCTAGGGAAAAACTGGATGACTAGTGTAACTTGACCTATGGCACGGTTGCTATACATAGCAAGCGTCCGTGATGAGGCTGGACTCCTAACTCTAGGACTCCCTAAAACTTAGGACACAACACGACACGACACCATTGTTCCTAAATTGGGCTCTAAGGGTTCTTACGACGGAAACCATAATCCAATGGTTCCGAGAGACACGAGATGAATCGAGATGATGAATAGTGTGAGGGAATGGGAAAGATAGAGAAAGGTGCGACTGAACTTGGGAGTGCCAAATTGCCTACGTACCCCGTGATGGGGATCAAGCCACACGTAGTTCCACTGGGGAGGTTGCTTGGATTTTGGAAAACAGGTTTGGTATTTGGATCAGGAATCGGGTTTGTATTTGAGCATTGGACTTGAGATTCAAAAACATTGATATAGCAATGGGATTTTGGAATTGGGAATTTGCATCAAAGAATTGAGCATATTGGAATCATCAAGGGTTTGAATTTTCGGAATTCAAAGTGGGCGGGCTTATGAGATTCGGCCAAATGGATTCAGACATGCGACTCGGATTGTGTTGGGATATGACTTGGTTGGATTGGGTTAATGGTTAGGGTCAAGTGAGTCGGGTCTAAGTTATGAGCAAACCCGAGACTAGCCATGGTCTAACTAGGAGGAAGCAGGGTACAAACCAGGGTGCGGACCAGGGTGCACCAGGGTGCGAACCAGCAGGGAACCAGGGTGCGAACCAGCAGGGAACCAGGGTGCGAACCAGCAGGGGAACCAGGGTGCAACCAGCAGGGAACCAGGGTGCGAACCAGCAGGGGAACCAGGGTGCAACCAGCAGGGGAACCAGGGTGCAACCAGCAGGGAACCTGGGTGCAACCAGCAGCGAACCTGGGTGCAAACCAGCAGGGAACCAGGGTGCGAACCAGCAGGGGAACCAGGGTGCAACCAGCAGGGAACCTGGGTGCAACCAGCAGCGAACCTGGGTGCAACCAGGGTCTAACCAGAGTGCGAACCAGCAGGGAACCAGGGTGCGAACCAATATCGAACCAGGGTGCGAACCAATAGGGAACCAGGGTGCAACCAGCAGGGAACCAGGGTGCAACCAGTAGGGAACCAGGGTGCAACCAGCATCGAACCTGGGTGCAACCAGCAGCGAACCTGGGTGCAACCAGGGTCTAACCAGAGGCTAACCAGGGGGAAAACAGACCCTACATGCTTCCTAACATGGTTTTTCTTTTAAAGTAAAAGATATGCATGAAAACAGACCCTACATAGAATTGAAATAAATGCCTACCTCTTTGGAAACCCACTTTGTGTTTGATTTTTCTTTGATGTTAATTCCTTGAAGATGATTCCTTGCTTGATAATGACTGCTTTTGATATATATCACCAAACGTATAAAATCACCCGATCCGGCAAGGATGGCTGAACCCTTGAAGAGATGAGGGAGAGGGATGAATTTTCTAAGAGAGGGGTTCTTCCCTTTCTTCTCTTTTTTGGATGGTGGGATGAGAGGGTATTTATAGGAGAATGGGATAGGAGGTTAGGTGAGGTTAGGTGAGGTTAGGTAAGGTTAGGTGAGGTTAGGTAAGGTTAGGTGAGGTTAGGTGAGGTTTGGGTGGTTAGGATGAGAGGAGAGGTTAGGTGAGGTTAGGTGAGGTTTGGATGGTTAGGATGAGAGGAGAGGTTAGGTGGTTTTGGATGGTGAGACCCAGGTCAAGATCTGTCATTGATCTAACGATTTACGGAAATCGGGTCTCGGAATGGAATCAGGGTCCGGGCTATGAAGTGACCCTAGCTTATTTTGTCCCGATTGATGATCCGTAAAGTCAGATCAAGATATTAATGACCTAAAACATATAAATCAATGATAGAGGGGGTTCTCACATGGATTTAACACACTAAATTCACTAATCAGGGTATTTTTCAATTTTTCGGATCTAATCATCTCACCAGGTACATCTCTTTATCATTTTGTTTTTTTCAAAAAATTTGAGGATGGATCAATATATTAGGTTATTGTTGGTTAAAGTAAAGCAAAATGTGGGTGTCTACACTACGTTACCTCTCAGAAACTGGGTGAGCTCCTGTTGGGCGTCTTCACCTAAGGAAGAGCCGATTTGAACCGTTTTCCTACTGTCATCTTGGTATAACGGAATTGAGAAGAGGTCCTCGGCCGGTTCATTTACGATGATTTGAGCTTCGTCTCTCAGATCGAGCAGCTCAATCGGTAGTGTTTCTGATGCATTTTTGCCTTTGAGCGTCATGACATAGCACTCTCTTGATTGCGGCTGGTCTCCCTTGACCTCGCCCACGCCGTTAGGGGTGATGAATTTCATTTTTTGGTGGTATGCAGATGCGACGGCGCGGACGAGGTTCTGTTCAGGTCTTCCTAAGATAGCGTTATAGGCCGAACCGGCCCTCACTACTAAGAAGTTAACCATAGCAAACGCCTGACAAGGAGGCTCGCAGACAAGAACGGGGAGCCGATTTGTCCTTCGACTTTGACTACCTCTCCCGAGAAGCCGAACTGATATGAATTTGCTGGCCTCAGCCGATCATCTCCAATCATCATCTGTTTAAAGGCGTGATAATCGAGAATGTCCATGGAGCTTCCATTGTCAACCAAGATTATTTTCAGCTCCCAGTTTGCAACGAGCATAGTGATGACCAGGGCGTTATCGTGAGGGAGTATCAAGTTGTCGAGGACCTCGTTCGAGAAAGAGATCTCGTTCTTTATTTTCATCTTCTTATCACAAGTGTGGACGGCGTTGACTCAGCGGGCGTAAGCTTTTTGAGCTGATGACGAAGTTCCCCCAGCTGCGGGCCCTCCCATAATGGTGTTTATAACCCCATTGGGCATGGATCGGTGGATTTCAAGACGCGGGCTCGCTGCGGCAGGAGACTTATGCCGTGCCAGGGGCGGCGGGGATCGTCGAGGGCTTCGACCCCGAGGGCTTCGACCCCTGCGCTCCCTTCTGCGGTCATCCTCTTTAACATACTTCCTAAGGTATCCTCGGTTAATCAGCAGCTCGATTTCTTCTTTAAGGTGCCTGCACTCGTCGGTGTCGTGCCCGTGGTCTCCGTGGAAATGACATTATTTTGACTTGTCTCTTTTATTCCCCTTTGAGAGCATTCTGGCCGGCCATTTTAAGAAGTCTTCTTCCTTTATGGCAGCCAAAATGCGCCTTCTAGAGGTGTTGAGGGGGGTCTTACTTTCTTCCTTCCTTTGGGGGCTCCTTTCTCTTCGCCGAGCTTTATCGTCCCTGCGCTGCTTGGTGGGGTTCTTTTCTTCCTCGGAGGTTCTCCTCCGGTTCGAGTCCAAGGCCGCTAGGGTTTCCTCTACAGATATGAACTCTTCAGCCCCCGCCATCAGATCCGCTAGTGACTGTGGGTTTCGGCGGGCTACCGATCGCCGGAAATCGTTAGACTTAGCACCGGCGAGGAGCGCATTTGTGGCTACAGAGGGATCTAAGTTCGGCACTTGAAGAGCCACTTGAGAACGCCTTCGAGGTAGGTTGGCCCTGATCTTTCGCTAGCTCTTCTATCCGATGGTCTATTTCCTCGATCCTTCACAGCATCGGGTTGGATCTCTTGTCTGCTTGCCCCGCCGATCTGTCCCTTCCGACAGAAGGGCGGGAGGCCAACCCAGAATGACTTTCCGAGCTCCGTCGGCCACGACAGGATTTATCTTGTTGTGCACGGTCCTCCCTAGCTCGGTGCCTCTGTATGGAGCGAGATCGAGATCGGTGACGGCGGTGAGGCTCCGTTTGTGCGTGTCTTGTTTGGGAGTGATGCGCTCGCCTTGAGTGGTGGGAGTGATCACGACAGGGAGGTATAGTGTAAGCCCAAGGGTCTACTCTCCTATCTTGTTTTGATGATTCTAAACATAATTGATTGTGTTTTTGAATACTAATCAATTTGCTTTGAAGTGTTGTGTTTGAGATAGGATTGATCATTGAAGAAACCAACACACAACATGGTCATGCTTGGAGATATCCCATACAAGAGTCAAAGGAGCTAAGTGAAGCTCACCTCATCTCTCAATCAAGCATACACAAGATGGAAGATCAATTGAAGACCAAGACTAAAGAGAGGTTGAAAGCTACATAGGTATCATTGTACATCCTTTCTCTTTAGATTTTCAAGTCAAGGCAAAACGTTTTTCAAAGTGTTTTCAACTTGGTTTTCAAAGAACACTTAAGAACTTAAAATGCATTAGTGAATGGTTATGTGGTGGACCAACATGTTGGGACCCTCATAAACATTCCAAAATAACCATAGGAGTTGAGTTCCAAAAGCTAAAAATCAAATTTGCAATAAAAATCAAAATCTGTGGATTTTTAGGCTTCTCGGAACTCCGAGAGTTCCCTCGGAACTCCGAGAAAAGGTCCAGTAGCATCTGGACATTTTCTCGGAACTCCGAGAAAATTTCTCGGAACTCCGAGAAATGGTCCAGTAGAAATTTTATTTCTTCTGGCCGTTGTCTCGGAACTCCGAGAATATTTCTCGGAACTCCGAGAATTCTCGGAACTCCGAGAATGGTTCTCGGAACTCCGAGAACCTCGCGACAGACAAAAAAAATAGCCGTTGGGATTCAAATTAATTTTTGGTTTTTGATATTTCCACCCCCAAACGGTCATATTCTTTGGTGTGGCTATATATACAACATGTAGAGAAGTTTTTCACTCTCTCTTGATCTTTGAAAAACTTCCTTAAGCATCAAAAACATTTGCAATCCATTTTAGCTTGAGTTTTTGTTTTTCATCCCAAACTTGCCTTTCAATTGTGAATCTTTTGAGTTTGGATATAGTAGTGCTTTCACTTGCAAATCACCATCTTTGAAGAGCAATCAAGGGTCTACAAAGAGCATCAAGCTTTCAAGAAGAAGCCAAGCTATTCTCTTTCAAATCTTGTATAGGTGGCTAGGGCATTCCTTTTTTAATTCCCTAGAGAGCAACCGCTTAGAACTCGGCGGAGAAGGAGAGTCTTTGTAAAGGTGTAAGGGCATCCTTGTTTAATATCCCTTAGAATTGTAACCGCCTCGGAGCCGGGCATCGTGGAGGTCTCCAATAGTGGAATCCCTCAAGTGCGACCTTGAGTAGAGTGGAGTAGGCCGTTGGCCGAACCACTATATATCGGTGTGTCATTTCTCACTCTTGCATTTCCATTATTGTTTTGGTTTGGCATTTCACTTTGTTCTTTCAATTATATTTGCACTAACCAAATATTTAATTAAGTGAAGAAAAATTCCAATTAGGGTTTATAGATAATTTTCAAAAGGCCTAATATTGAGTTAAATTCAATTCACCCCCCTCTTGAGTATTTCAATTGGTATCAGAGCCTCGTCTCTATTTTTTTTGAAAACCCTAACCGGTTTAGAGTAAAGATTCAAAAATGGCAAACTACCCTCAACATCATGAAGGTTATTCAAACACTAGGCCACCCTATTTTGATGGTACAAATTATGGTTTTTGGAAAACTAAAATGAAAATCTTTTTAACTCAAGACTATCAAATGTGGAGAGCAATTAATAATGAATATATCCTACCCACAAGAAATTTAAATGATTGGACCGAAGCCGAACAACAAGCTTCGAATTATAATGCCAAAGCCATGAATTCTCTCATTTGTGCTCTATCTCCCGGAGAATTCAATAGAGTATCAAATTTGAATTCGGCTAAGGAAATTTGGGACACTCTAGAAGTCACCCATGAAGGAACCAATCAAGTTAAAGAATCTAAAATGAACCATCTTTTTCGGCAATACGAACTTTTTCAAATGACACCCGATGAAACAATTGCCGACATGTACACTAGATTCACCAATCTTGTAAATGGATTAAGGGGACTTGGAAAACAATTTTCCAATAGAGATTTAGTAACTAAAATTCTTAGATCCCTACCTTTGTCTTGGGAATCCAAAACCTCCGCAATCACCGAAGCCAAGGACATGAACACTTTGAACCTAGATGAACTTATAGGGTCCTTGATCACACATGAAATGATTTTCAAAACAAAAGCACCCGAAATCGAAACTAAAATCGAAAAAGGAAAAGGAATTGCTTTTGCTTGTAATGTAGGTGAAAGTGAAGATGCAAAGGAAGACATCGAGGATGAAGTAGCTCTCCTAACAAGAAGGATCAAATTCTTGCAAAGAAACATGGGAGGCATGAGAAATAGAAGGACCAATCCTCCATTCAAGAAGAAAGAAGAAGTTGGTGATGGATCTTCTCAACCCCGATGTTACGGTTGCAAGAAGCTTGGACACATTCGCCCGGATTGTCCACTCAACAATGAACCTACTTCAAACAACCGCTTCAAGAGAAGAGAAGGCAAGAAAGGAATGTCCGCCACATGGGATGAGGAGATTGAAAGCGAAGGCGAACAAAATGATGGGGAAGATTGCCTATTAGCAAGAAATGTGTGCTTCATGGCCTCAACAAACGACAACAATGAGGTAAACACTTTAAATGATGTCATTATCTTACAAGAAGTTTTAGATTCCTTACAAAGTGCAAATGATGAACTTGAAATTCAATTTGATAAAATTGCATCACTAGAAAATTCTCTTGCTAACATGACAAAAGAATTTGGTTGGTTAAAAAAGGATCATGAATTCTTAGATGATGAAAATGAAAAATGCAAAGTAGAGATTCATGAGCTAAATGCTACCATTAAGACTTTGAATGAAAATCGACAAAATCTTTCTATTGAAAATAACAAACTAAAGCATGAAAACGGTAAACTATCTTTTGAATATGATGAACTCAAGAAACTCTTTGAAAAATTTGAAAATAGTTCATTAAAATTGGATAAACTTGTAAATCTTCAAAGAATGTCAAGTGACAAAAGTGGACTTGGACATAGATGGAATACCACAATATCTAACTATAAAAACAAACTTGAAAAGACTTCCTCTAGTAGTACCAAAATTTGCTTTTATTGTGGATTGTTAGGTCATTATAAAGTTGCTTGCTTACATGCTAAACAAGATAAGATCAAATTGAACTCTAAAGTGAAAACAAATGAACATAGCAAGATTAGGAAGATTTGGGTACCTAAGGGATCTCACTTGACTATTCCTATGTAGGTATGCCTTAAAAGCCACAACAAGAGGAACACATGGTACCTTGATAGTGGATGCTCTAGACACATGACTGGAGACCTCACTCAATTCGCATCACTATCACTCAAGGATGGTGGAGAAGTTACCTTTGGAGATGACAAGAAAGGAAAAGTCAAAGGTGAAGGCACCATAGGTAACTCTACCTCTCCCATACATGATGTACTCTTTGTTGATGGCTTGTCCCATAATCTTATTAGCATTAGTCAATTATGTGATAATGGTTTTGAAGTTGTCTTCAATCCCGACAAATGCATTGTTAAAAATAAGATAAATGGAGAAGTAAAATTCATAGGGTCTAGAGACAATAACATTTATACAATTGGACTAGATGATCTTAGACTCCAAAAAGTGACTTGTCTAAATGCCATTAGTGAGGATTCTTGGCTATGGCATAGGAGGTTGGGTCATGCCGGAATGGATCTCATTTCGACCCTCTCCTCAAAAGAAAGTGTTAGAGGATTGCCTAAGTTCAAATTCATCAAGGATCACATTTGTAGAACTTGTCAATTAGGAAAACAATTGAAAAGCTCTTTTGCACCTAAAAATATGATTTCAACTTCCTACCCCTTGGAGCTACTTCATATGGATCTTTTTGGACCAATGAAGACTAGTAGCCTAGGTGGAAAGAGGTACGTGTTTGTAGTTGTTGATGACTACTCACGATTCACATGGGTCATATTTCTAGGACATAAAGATGAAACTTATGAAAACTTCCTAACATTATGCAATCAAATTCAAAATGAAAAAGGTGTTGCCATCTCCCACATTAGAAGTGATCATGGAACGGAATTTGAAAATGTACACTTTGACACTTACTGTAATGAACATGGCATTAAACATAATTTTTCCGCACCTAGAACACCTCAACAAAATGGAGTAGTAGAAAGAAAGAATCGAACTCTCCAAGAAATGGCTAGAACAATGTTGCATGAAAATGATCTCCCTAGATATTTTTGGGCGGAAGCGGTTAGCACCGCTTGCTATATCATAAACAGGGTATACTTAAGGCCAATCTCTAAGAAAACACCTTATGAGCTTTGGAAAAACTTGAAACCAAATATAAGCTATTTTAGAGTGTTTGGATGTAAATGCTTCATTTTGAACATTAGAGATAATTTACATAAATTTGATAAGAAGTCGGATGATGGAATATTCTTAGGGTATTCTTCTCATAGCAAAGCATATAGAGTATTTAATAGGAGAACCCTAGTAGTAGAAGAATCCATGCATGTGACATTTGATGAAAGGGAGCCAACACCTCAAGAAATGCCACATGATGAGGATGAACCCGTTGAACATCTTTTTCCAAAATTGAGTGCTCCTCCTCATGCATCTACTAGTCATACACCACCTAGTGAGGAAGTAGAAAATGAAAATGATGCCTCATTACCTAGGGATAGGAGAACATTGGTTGATCATCCTGAATCCCAAATCTTAGGTGATGCCACATTGCCAGTAAGAACTAGATCATACTATCGTAGTGTGAGCAATAATTTGGCATTCCTATCCGAATTGGAACCAAAATCCATCAAGGAAGCAGAAAATGATGAATATTGGTTGATGGCCATGCAAGAAGAGTTGAGTCAATTCGAAAGGAACAAGGTATGGAGGCTAGTACCTAGACCTAGTGATCATCCAGTCATTGGTACGAGATGGGTGTATAGAAATAAATTGGATGAAAATGGAATTATCACTAGGAATAAAGCTAGGCTTGTAGCCCAAGGGTACAATCAGGAGGAAGGGATAGATTATGATGAGACATTTGCTCCTGTTGCCCGTATGGAGGCTATTAGGATACTTTTGGCATATGCATCTCATAAAGGATTTAAACTATATCAAATGGATGTCAAAAGTGCCTTCCTAAATGGCTATATCCAAGAGGAAGTGTATGTTGAGCAACCTCCAGGTTTTGAAGACTTCAAACATCCAAATCATGTCTTCAGGCTTGATAAAGCTTTATATGGATTAAAGCAAGCTCCTAGAGCTTGGTATGAGAGGCTTTGCACTTTCTTAGTTGAAAAGGGATTCGAGATGGGAAAGGTGGATAAAACCTTATTTATCAAAAGAGAAAATCATGATATCCTCCTTGTCCAAATCTATGTGGATGATACCATCTGTGGCTCAACTAATCAAAAATTGTGTGATGAATTTGCAACCTTAATGAAAAATGAATTTGAAATGAGCATGATGGGAGAGTTAACCTACTTCTTAGGACTCCAAATTAAACAATACAAAAATAGAATATTTTTAAATCAAGAAAAATATACAAAGGAGTTATTAAAGAAGTATGGCATGGATAGCAGTAAGACATCAAGAATTCCCATGAGTACTACTGCTAAGCTAGAAAAAGATGAATTTGGCAAATCTGTGGATCAGAAATTGTATAGGGGTATGATAGGTAGTTTGCTCTATTTGACAGCCAGCAGACCAGACATTATGTTTACTGTCTGTCTCTGTGCTCGATTTCAATCGGATCCTAAAGAATCTCACCTATCGGCAGTTAAGAAGATCTTCAAGTACTTAAAAGGAACCCAAAGTCTAGGACTGTGGTATGAAAGATCATCTTCCTTCACTCTCATCGGATATTCAGATGCAGACTTTGCTGGATGTAGAGTAGATAGGAAAAGCACTAGTGGGACTTGCCAATTCTTGAGTAAATCACTTGTTTCATGGTTTAGCAAGAAGCAAAATTCAGTAGCTCTGTCCACAACAGAAGCAGAATATGTGGCAGTTGGAGCTTGCTGTGCTCAAGTCCTATGGATGAAAAGCACATTGATGGACTATGCAATCAAAATGGAAAATATTCTCATCCAATGTGACAATACTAGTGCTATAAGCTTAACAAAGAACCCCATACAACACTCAAGAACAAAACACATTGAGATTAGGCACCACTTCATCAGAGATCACTCACAAAAAGGGGATATTTGCTTAAAATATATCAACACTGAAGATCAATTAGCGGATATCTTTACAAAACCCCTTAGTGATGATAGAATTTGTTATATCCGAAGTGCCTTAAACATTTGGAGTGCGGATCAAATTAAAGAAATTGCCAAATAAATACTTTGTGCCTTTAACCAGCTTATTTATATAGTATTTATATATATAATCTTTGTTTGGTAGTATCTGCATGAATGAGATGTCAAATTTTTAATCTTAAAAATCACTCAATTGATATTCTTAGCCTTCTTAGTTTTTCTAAGTTGGAGAGGTATCTTCACTTTAATTAAAATACCTAACATCTTGACATATGTCAACATCTCGATCATGAACAGGTATATGTACATTACTTGGTTATATATTTTTATACCATAAGCATTGATTTAGGGGGAGTTATCCACTCCTAAATTTTTTTTACACCCTTTCTGTCGATGACAAAAGGGGGAGAAGTTTGAAATTGATTATCTATTCAATTGACTATATGCACCACTTGCTTATAACTTGTATCATTTATATGTGTGCATATATTGAGGGGGAGTTCTAGTATTCACTTGCCTACTATGTCCCACTCCACACACACCTCATAATCAATTTTGTTTGTCATCATCAAAAAGGGGGAGATTGTAAGCCCAAGGGTCTACTCTCCTATCTTGTTTTGATGATTCTAAACATAATTGATTGTGTTTTTGAATACTAATCAATTTGCTTTGAAGTGTTGTGTTTGAGATAGGATTGATCATTGAAGAAACCAACACACAACATGGTCATGCTTGGAGATATCCCATACAAGAGTCAAAGGAGCTAAGTGAAGCTCACCTCATCTCTCAAGCAAGCATACACAAGATGGAAGATCAATTGAAGACCAAGACTAAAGAGAGGTTGAAAGCTACATAGGTATCATTGTACATCCTTTCTCTTTAGATTTTCAAGTCAAGGCAAAACGTTTTTCAAAGTGTTTTCAACTTGGTTTTCAAAGAACACTTAAGAACTTAAAATGCATTAGTGAATGGTTATGTGGTGGACCAACATGTTGGGACCCTCATAAACATTCCAAAATAACCATAGGAGTTGAGTTCCAAAAGCTAAAAATCAAATTTGCAATAAAAATCAAAATCTGTGGATTTTTAGGCTTCTCGGAACTCCGAGAATTTTTCTCGGAGCTCCGAGCTCGGAACTCCGAGAGTTCCCTCGGAACTCCGAGAAAAGGTCCAGTAGCATCTGGACATTTTCTCGGAACTCCGAGAAAATTTCTCGGAACTCCGAGAAATGGTCCAGTAGAAATTTTATTTCTTCTGGCCGTTGTCTCGGAACTCCGAGAATATTTCTCGGAACTCCGAGAATTCTCGGAACTCCGAGAACCTCGCGACAGACAAAAAAAATAGCCGTTGGGATTCAAATTAATTTTTGGTTTTTGATATTTCCACCCCCAAACGGTCATATTCTTTGGTGTGGCTATATATACAACATGTAGAGAAGTTTTTCACTCTCTCTTGATCTTTGAAAAACTTCCTTAAGCATCAAAAACATTTGCAATCCATTTTAGCTTGAGTTTTTGTTTTTCATCCCAAACTTGCCTTTCACTTGTGAATCTTTTGAGTTTGGATATGGTAGTGCTTTCACTTGCAAATCACCATCTTTGAAGAGCAATCAAGGGTCTACAAAGAGCATCAAGCTTTCAAGAAGAAGCCAAGCTATTCTCTTTCAAATCTTGTATAGGTGGCTAGGGCATTCCTTTTTTAATTCCCTAGAGAGCAACCGCTTAGAACTCGGCGGAGAAGGAGAGTCTTTGTAAAGGTGTAAGGGCATCCTTGTTTAATATCCCTTGGAATTGTAACCGCCTCGGAGCCGGGCATCGTGGAGGTCTCCAATAGTGGAATCCCTCAAGTGCGACCTTGAGTAGAGTGGAGTAGGCCGTTGGCCGAACCACTATATATCGGTGTGTCATTTCTCACTCTTGCATTTCCATTATTGTTTTGGTTTGGCATTTCACTTTGTTCTTTCAATTATATTTGCACTAACCAAATATTTAATTAAGTGAAGAAAAATTCCAATTAGGGTTTATAGATAATTTTCAAAAGGCCTAATATTGAGTTAAATTCAATTCACCCCCCCTCTTGAGTATTTCATATAGGTTCTTCCCCGGGGGGGCTCAACCTTTCCTGCGGTGGTCTGGAGGCCTCTGGGTTCTGCTGCTGGGGTGCTTGTTGCACCAGGTGCTTGTACGGATCGACAAGAGTTGTCATCTGTTGAAAAAGAGTCTGGATTTGTTCTGGAGTAGGAGTAGGGTTCAGATGTTCCGAATGAGCAGGGCTCTGTTCCGCTATTGCAGAAGGAGCTACTACCTGTGAGGCAACTCACTCGCTCCGAACCCTGCGATGTGCTTCGGCTCGGGCTGTCCTGGCAGTTGGTACTCGAGCACTCCTCCGTCATGCCATTTTATAAAGGGGGATTTGAACAGCTTTTAGTTCAGGGTCCCACGGATGACGCCAATCTGTTAGGCCCAAAATTGGTAACAGATACAGCAGTGACAAAAGAGCTGATCTATCTGATCCAAGTTGACTTAAAAATGTCCTGCACAGTAGCGCACAAGGTCAGAAGACCAACCCAGAGTCATTGCTCCGGACGGGCCCTTCGACACTCAAGTCAGTATGAGCAGAAGAGTAAAGCCAGAGCTTGGAGTTATAGCTTAAGAGTTTTTCTATATCTCTCACCTTAGCATGAGTGAAGGCTATTTATGGTGAGAGCTCTGGGGTGGTTGGATTACCTACCCCAGGACAGGTGTCAGCCCATGTGTGGGCTTGTTTTTACCTGCTCTTGGCAGATTACTAGGTTGCCCTTGGGGCTGTGTCGACTCCATGGTGGGCCCTTCGGGGGCCACGTGTCGACAACTGGTTGGATGTGGCTTTCCATACCCCATCACATAGTTATCTTGATTTCATCCTACATATATCTTATAAATGATCTACATTTCATTCTCTTTATATTCTATCCAAGTTTAGTGAAATTTCTAAATTTGTCACGGTATCCAAGATTTCATTCTATGTTTTACGCATATTCTAGGGAAAAAGTCAATTTTCATATTGGGGAATTTGCTTTTGGAAATTTCACTGTAATCAAAAGTATGTCTATTTTTCAATCCACATACGTTTGAGGGGGCATGTTAGAATATGTGAGTCATTGGATTGGACTTTGGTTCACCGTTGGATCGTCTTGGTGTATATTAGGCAAGTAGGTTAAGAGAGGTAACGTAGCTAGATTAAGCAATAAGATTGAATTAGAAATTAGGCTAGAATAGAATCTTACTATTATAATCCCTTTCCATAATTATCTTCATTTTATTCTACATTTATCATCACGGGCGATGCTAGAAATTTTGCACAAGGGGGGCAAAAATTATAGTAATTTTTTTTCTCCAAACAAATGAAAGTAATATTATAGTTTCCGAAAAAAACCCTCTATATATTCCATCTCCAGCGGCGTAAACATCACTTCGGCTAAAATGCCCTTGGCTATATATTTCAATCTTGTTCCAGAGAACAAAACATATTCAAGTGAGGAATGATAGAATGAAGTACGGCATACAAAAACCAGCTATAATGGTGTCTCCATTGGTCCAATCTTAAGAAAGTGAGAAAGTGGATCACTTTCTTAAGATTGAACCAATGGGGGCGCCCTTGGAGCTGGTTTTTGCAAGGGCGCCCTTCAGTCTATCATTCGTCAAAAAGTGGAATGTTAAATTCTCTTGCAAACCCCACTGGTGGAACAGGACCAATGTGCATTTATAACTTGTATAAGTCAAAGAACAATAAATGGATTCGATGACATTCACCAATGGGGCGCCCTTTCATCTGTTTTCTGCATTCGGTGACATTCACCAATAAAGTTATATTTGTTCTTTCCCAAAAAATTAAGGGGGGCAATTGCCCCCCTTCCCTTACAAGTTCCGTCGCCCTTGTTTATCATATAAGTGCTCTATACAAGCACCATCAATTCTCTTTGCAATCTATCCAAGTTTTGTGAATTTCCTAAATTTGTCATGGTATCCAAGATTTCATTCTATGTAATCTATCCACGATTTTGTCTTATTCAATTAATTCATCTGATGTGGCATCTCTCATGCAACACAGTCGGCCGCAAATCCTTTGAGCGATGGTCTGTAGCAAATATCTAAAAAATGATTTTAGTGAGTTATCTTAGCCTCTCACAAAAAAACAGTAGGCTACTGATATTTGAACTGCCATGTTTTGATTATGGTACGATCTCAACTTGTCTTTTCCTCTTTAATTGGCATTTGAGAGCTTATTAGGAAGTGTAATAGCCTATGAAGCTAGTTAAATAATAAAAGAAAATCTGAGTTTGTACCATTATTAAAACATGGTAGTGGGAATATCAGTGCCATGATGATATATTTTTCCCCTTTTCTTCTCAGAGCCACCCCCTTGCAGTGTAAAGAGAGTCGTCATAAATCAAAAATACATTCCCCCTTTTGGGGTCGTGTTTTGGTTTGTTTTGCTTTTGTTCTTTATGTTGTTTTTCTTTCTTGGTATCCTTTTTGTGTTCGGTTGGGCCATCTCACTGGCTCTATCCTTTGTTGGTTTTCCCCTCTGCATGCAGAGGGTTTTGCTCTTCAAGCTTCATGAATATCTTTCTTTTTTATCTAATACATCTGGTAGGGGGTCCTGCCTAACCCCAGCTTACCCATAAAATAATAATAATAATAATAATAAGGACGGGGGGGAGGGGTCAAAATATCAATTCCCAAATAAGTCAGATTTTGGCAAATTTTATTTAGATTTAGTTCAAACTATATCACGATTCACGTCTTACCAAACGCGTGTATTCGTGTAACGACAAGAGATGATGACAAAGTCCTTTAACATATTACTTTTTACCCTTTCTCATATTTTTCTTCACTTTATCACTTTATCAGAGGATTTTTCATATAAGCCTATTCACACACCTCTCTCTGCACACCCCAATATCTGCAGCAATGAGAGCTTTTGTTTTGGGTTTTCTCTTCTTCTTTTGTTTTCACTTTCATAGGTACTGTTTCCTTTAATCTCTTATTTATTTTCCACAACTCCCATTGTTTTTCTTTTTCTTTTGCATTCCTTTCTAGGAGTTATTTGTAACAAGGAATGAACATTTCATGGAATTATTTGCACTTCCTTTTTTTTTTCCACTGGGTGTATTGTTCTTTAGGAGTTTGGTTGCTGATTCTTATCTGTTTGGTGAAGTTATGGATAAATCGTAAGGACCCATTACAGGGAATTACCTGAATTTTTCTTTTGTGGGTGCACGGTTCTTTATAGGTTTTTTGTGCATTTGTCTATCAGTTTTATGAAATTATTGATAAATGAGAAGTACCCATTTCATGGAATTATCTGCACTTCATTTTTTTTTTTTTCATGAGTGTATTTTTCTATAGGAGTTTGGTAGCTGATATTTATCTGTTTTGTGGAGTCAAGGATAAATGGGATGGACCCATTACAGGGAATTAACTGGACTTGTCTTTTGGGTTCTGCAGAGTTTTTTTTTTTTTTGGTCTATCAGTTTCATGAAATTGTTGATAAATGAGAAATACCCATTTCATGGAATTATCTACAGTTCCTTTTTTGTTCATGGGTGTATTTGTCTATAGGAGTTTGGTAGCTGATATTTATCTGTTTTGATAAATAGGATGGACCCATTACAAGGAATTACCTGAACTTCTCTTTTGGTTCCTGTAGTTTTTTTTTGTTTTTTTTTTTGCAGTTGTGTATCTGTTTCATGAAATTTTTGATAAATGAACACATTGCAGGGAATTATCTTATGCTCTGTCAGAGAGGCAAATGCATGCTAGCACCCCTCCAAGAGGATGGAATTCCTATGATTCATATTCATGGATTATCTCTGAAGAAGAGTTCCTAAGAAATGCAGAAATCATTTCTATGAAGCTATTACCTCATGGTTACGAGGTAAAAAACTTTACTGAGAAGCCAAAAAGAAACAAATTGTAGTTTAGTTAAATCAAGTACTAGAATGACTTATATTTTCTTCATTTTTGGCAGTATGTTGTGGTTGATTTCCTTTGGTATAGGAGGAAAGTTGAAGGAGCATATACCGATTCACTGGGATTTGATGTGATTGATGAATGGGGGCGGATGATCCCCGATCCCGAGAGATGGCCTTCTTCCAGAGATGGTAATGGGAAACAACCAATTACTCCAAAAGTCTAAGCCGTTGGAGATGGCGTTATTTAATCTTTTATACTTTTAACACTTCCCCTCACGTGTGGCCCCTCTTTTTAGGGTTGTCCTACATGTGGCACATGTGGGCCCCTCTTTTGGGTTGGCCATTATATGTGGATTTTTTTTATATCAAGTAGTTTTGAACCCAGGCAGTTTGCTCTGATACCATGTGGAACAACCAATTATTCCAAAAGTTTAAGCCGTTGGAAATGGCGTTATTTAATCTTTTGTACTTTTAACAGGAAAAGGGTTCAAGGAAGTGGCCAAGAAAGTTCATGGCATGGGTTTGAAGTTTGGGATTCATTTGATGAGAGGAATAAGCACTCAAGCAGTCAATGCCAACACCCCTATCTTAGACACTTTCAAGGTCTCCCTCTACTCCATAAAATTCCTTTTAATTTGCTTTTTTTCTTCTATTTGTTACCAAAATATCCTAATAATTTAAGCATTAGCAGGAGATGGATGCAGAAATTATTTCTATAATGAACCAAAATATCATTAAAATTTAAGCATTAGCAGGACATAAAGGCAGAAATTATTTCTATGGTGAATGACCATATTTACAATCTGTACAGTGAAATTCATTGCGTAAACCATCTCTGCTAGTACTTGTAATCATCTATCAATAGATAAGCTATAGCCCAAGTAGTGCGCCATTTCAAGAGCTGGCAAAAAATTATGGGCAGGGGTCCACAAGAAGATCCATTCATCGGAGAGTTAGGATCATTTTATTGTCATTGTGATTCTTAAGCTCTATCTCATTCGTTTATTGGTTCTTGCAGGTCATTGAAAATTGTAACAACCACTGAAAATTCTAAAATAAATACAAGGGATTGAAGAACACCAAAACAAGGGAATGAAAATATCATCCCTCTGTTCTTGTTATTTGTAGCTGAAAATATTATCCCTTTTTCAATTTTGGTCTCCACAAAAATGGAAACGTTTCAGTTTCGTTTAAAAATTTCGGTTGAAATCTTGAAATCAAGGAAACGTAAATGATAGAATTTAACAATAAAACCCCAGAAAACGCTTGAATAAGCATAATTACACAATTAGAAACAATCATATAAGCAAGACAGCCATGCATAATGGTTTAAAAACATCCATCAAACACATAGTCGCATACGCTGTCACGCATGTCTGATAATTTAGTACATACAAAATTTCACATGTAATTCATATAAATATTTATACATAATACATGCACCACATTTTGCATGAAATTCATATAAATATAATAATGTAATGCATACTAATATAGTATGCCACTATTCACTTACGATTTTGGTTTTTGCAATTCGATCATTTCGGTTTCGGTAGGGATGGAAACAGAAACATTTCGGCCGTTTCGTGTCAGTTTCGGTGGAAATTTAAAATGATGTAACCTATCACCTCATACTTTCCAAGGTAGCATTTAAATCATGAGTCTCAATTTCAATTAGCAATTATTAGTTTATTCAAAGATGCAAATTTGATATCATACTAAATATTTTCCTTTTTCTTGAAACCTTGAACTCTAATCTGCATTTATTAGGGAGGTGCCTTTGAGGAGAGCGGCCAACAATGGCGAGCAAGAGATATAGGTCTGAAAGAGAAGGCATGTGCTTGGATGCCACATGGTTTTATGAGCGTCAATACTAAGTTGGCAGCTGGAAGAGCCTTCTTAAGGTCACTGTATCAACAGTATGCTGAATGGGATGTTGACTTTGGTAATTCAATTATTGCTAATTGAAATTGCAGATTTATCGTATTTCTGCCACTATTATGCGTAGTTTATGATGCAATGATACTAGAAAGATAAAATAGGGAGAATAACATCACATTTGTTTTTTGAAAGATGACTTACATATTCATCCTATGGAAGTTACATTGGGCACAAGTAGTCCCATCCGGTTTACATAGCACACTATGTTGCATCAGTACGGATACGAGTGTCGGAACCCAACACGGGTATCGAGTGTCGGAATATGACAAGGGTATCGAGTGTCGGATTCGGCAAACCTCAAAAAGAACGATTCATGGATTCGCTAAATTATTATTAACAATTTTCAAATTTTATTTTTTTACATATTATATGGTTATATCTAGTAATATATTGAATATTTTAATAGGTTAAGTAGACATAATATTTTATTTCCATTTAAGAAACTTAATATTAGGATGAGTAAAACTCAATCCTTATGGTAATTGTAAAGTTGTGGCAGTAGTATTCAGAAATAATAGATAAAAAATATCTAGGAGTGTCTCGGAGAATCTTGAAGTATTGGAATCCAAGACGTGTCTGACACTGATTCTTCTCTCATTTAGAAGAATCCATGTAACAGTGATAGCATGAGAATCCAGGAACATACATCTGGATCAAAGAAAACATAAAAAACTCATCTACACCCACGCCCATCTAAAATAGGCACCATCATAACCATCCACAGAAACAACCCACCGAAATTTCTATCCCCCTGATTAACATGTGAATGGCATAGAACAGGTTCTTATGCCCAAAGAGCATACAGAATACCCACCCGTTTGCCAACTCCATCAGCAACCAAACAAAAAATCTCTTTTAGCATCCACTTCCTCAATAAGGGTAAAGGGTCCCATCACCAAACCATTAACAGCATCCCCTTTCATCCACCAAGAAAAAACAATATACAAAAAACCTTCACAAACCTTCAGAAAATCAGAGACCTCCAAGACAAAAACACCAAAACTCCCAAAATGACATTTACACCAGAGAAGTAAAAAAAAACCCTTCTTGAGAGCCTTTAGCTCCCTGCTTCCCTTTGCTATCGTCTTCCCCTTCTCCATCGTATCACGCTTCTCAATATCTAGAAGTATCTCCTTCGTCTTTACCACATTTTCCTCAAAGCCAAGTCCCAGGTTCTTGCCCATTTTTGACATTTCATCAAAATCATCCAGAAATGTCTGTCTTTCCTCAGTCAACATTTCCACACTCGTTCACCGAATCCTATTCGGCCTTTCTCATACATCTCTTTATCTTCCCACTAAGGTCTGCATCCATGGAATCTCTGGATTGAGCAGCCTCATGACTGACTACATCCTCCCAAGCCTCCTTCCCCCAATTCGACTCCACTTCCAAAGCCTTTTTCTCCTCAGCCAATGCTTTTTTAAAGTGAGGGAGCTCCTGGAGAGGGATACAGACCTCTTCCATTGTTCTTTTGCCAGTAAGGGCCTCGATTTCATCTTCCTTATCTTACCTTCCTCTAAGAGCTTCTTCCATTGATGCTCCAAATAAGCCCGAGTGATTTCATCTTGTGAAGCAGATTGCTGGCGCTTCGATCGTTTGGCATGGCCATGCTTTTTGAAAGACTTTGTTTCATCAACTCCTAAGCCTTCCTCCCTTGCCATTTTCTGTTTTCCGGTGCGATCAAGTCTTTTGTCCTTCATCAGAAGAATTGTAGCCCTCGTCCTTGTTGAAAGACTCCAAGAGGTCAAGGAGGGTAGAGACAAGTTTCCTCTTTTTTGGTTCGTACTTTCCAGAACCCGTATCTTCCCCTTTTTTATATAAGATAGAGCCAACTCTTGAGCTTTTCTCGATTCCGTAATTACGACGCATGAGGGTTGCGGGATTAGCGCGGAATCCTTTCGTATACCTTTTTGAGTATGATTCCGTAATAACATCACATTTAATAATGATGATGAATAAAATTTTGGGCAAGCTGACTTATAGCTATTCTTTTTTTTTTTTTTTGCACTTAATAATATGTCCATGACCATCCCTAACCTCGTTATATGTCTCATCCCTAGTTAAAAAAATATGGGTTTTGGGATGTGTGAAACTACCAATTACTCCAAAAGCTTAAGCTGTTAGAGTTGGTGTTATTTAATCATTTATACTTCAACACTCCCCCTCACGTGTGGCTCCTCTTCTTTTTTTTCTTGTTGGGTTGGCCGACTTTTAATTTCAAGGAGTTGTGAGTTTTGAACCCAGAATCTGTGGCTTTGACACCATGTTATTGTGGAAGGAAGAGAAGGAGAAGAAGAGTGAGAAAAAAGATGGAGTCTCCTTAGAGATCTCCCTTGCAATATCGCCCGCGCGCACACACACACAAAACTTAGGGTTATTTGTACATGGACTTTAATACCCTTCAACAGGATGTAGTATCTCCTGTTCTCAATCCTTTGTAGCAGGTTCACAAGATGTACTAAATTTGGTGCCAATAGTCAACAATAGGCTAACATTTCCATTGGGTAATACCTGATCTTGTTGGATCCAAATGCCTAGCTTTACAATATCTTGTTGCTTGTTATGTTTTCTTTTCAGTGAAGAATGACTGTGTCTTTGGTGATGATTTGGACATAAACGAGATAAGCGTTGTCTCAGAGGTATATTGAAGGCCTAATTTTCCCAAAAAAATAGTTTTCCAGCATAAGCATTCCATAAAAAATCCAGACATAAGTGTTGGAAGGGGTTCTTTATGTACCAATATCCTTTCTGCAGGTTCTGAAAGATCTCAATCGTCCTATCTTGTATTCCCTCTCTCCTGGAACCAGTGTTACACCAGCCATAGCCAAGGATGTAAAAGGTCTTGTTAACATGTACAGAGTGACTGGAGATGATTGGGATTCATGGGGAGATGTGGAAGCTCATTTTAATGTAGCAAGGTATGGGAATGTTATTTAAATGAAGCCACCTTCACCTGTTGAAATACCCTACAATGTCAGCAATTAAGAATTCCACTATTGCTATTTATAAGTGTCATATATTTTCGTTTGGGCAGGGACTTCGCTGCTTCTGATTTTATAGGAGCTAAAGGGCTTCAAGGAAAATCATGGCCCGACTTAGACATGCTGCCACTGGGGTGGCTTACTGATCCAGGTAGTAAGCTTGGCATAGCAAGATGGCTTTTTTACTATTTAAAGCAGCTTCAGACATTTAGGCCCTGATTGGATTCCACGAAAAACATTTCCGACGAAAAATATTTTATTGGGAAATTTTTTTTTCTCTACAAAATTTAGAGGGAAATAACATGATTATGGTTAATTTAGAGGAATATTATCATAAATTGAAGGTTCCTCTAGGTAAAAATTGATTAGGGTTGGTTCAAGTTATCTTTTCTTGTAAGTATAAAAAAGTAAAAGTTTTTAGAAATATTTCCCTTTCCAAACTTTTCCATAAAATTCCTGCAATCCAAACATGGCCTTCACAATTAAAACATAAAAAGGAACAGAAAATAGCATTAATAAGGAATCTGTAGAAGTACTGCACATCCAAAAGGGGACAACCTAGATTAGCAAGTTATTCTTTGTTTTTACCAACTCCTACCACTATTTCCTAAAATATTTTTTGTATTTTTCTGTAAAACTTTTCCGGATCCTAATTTGGTACACGTGGTGTATGTGTATTGAATCCAGATTTTCATTTGGTAAGCCCCTATCATGGATGAACCATGGTTTGGAAAAAAAGATAACATAAATGGGTGAAGAGAAAAGGAAGAAGACTGAGAAAGAACATATAGGTACGCCAGAATTATGGAAAAGATAATGTAAAGGGATATTGAAGATGGATGGCAAATACCAAGATACAGAATTCCTGACAGGCTACTCTTATACCATGTTAATATTGTAAAGTGATCCTTTGAAATGACAAAGGCATCTACATTATCATTGATATAAATATATAAAAAGTGCTAAATGAAAAGACGCCCTCATATACAAGTAATTAGTGATAATATATGACTTGTGTATAAACTAATAAATTAATAAAAAATCGTACGACAAAAAACTGTAACAAGGACCGAGTTACAACTCATCTCTTGGTGATCAACTAATCTTCATTGTTTTTCCTATTATTATCAAAGTTTAAAGGGAAATATTTTGGATGTATCAGGTTCAAACCAAGGTCCACATAGGAAGTCTAAACTCACAGTTGAGGAGCAGAGAACTCAGGTGTGCAAATTTTATCTTACTCTATTTCTTGATGCTCTTTTTAAATAACTATAGTATAGTGGCTATTCAAATTTCCTTTTTGCAGATGACTCTCTGGTCTATGGCCAAGTCTCCTCTCATATTTGGAGGAGATATGACACACATTGATGATTTTACATTCAATATCCTCACAAATCCTACCATATTGGAAATAAACTCTTTCAGCAGGAATAACATGGAGGTATTTGTCCATTTTATCATATACTCCCTAAAAGAAGAAAAAAATCTCATGAAGGGAGGTTATTTGATTGTGTGAAATAGTCTCTACATCTTAATTGGTACTGATTACTATTTTACCATATGGAGTTTCTGTAGTTACTTTTTTCATATGGAGTCTGTCTAGTAACCTTTTGCATTCACTTCTGATATAATGCTGTTTCAGTTTCCTTATGTTACTTCAAGTAAAGACCTCAAAGGAAGCAATCATATTCTCACCCAAAGTACTAGAAATTTGAAGGATTCAAATGTAGATGAAGTGGTTCTTACTAGTTGCAATGATCACAAGGCAAAAGGTTGGGTTGTTGAAAGTCACGAACAAGAGATGGATCGGATCTGTTGGAATGACAGGTTGGAAAGAAACGACGAGTCGCAATTTTGCCTGTACAAAAGAAATCATCTTTTGACAAGGTATGGAAGCCTTCTACCTTCTACCAATCAGTAATTAAAATGTTTTTTATGACATAGGGTATCCCCACCCCAATTTTTAGGGCGGGACTATTCCCTACGGATGCAAGCAATCACCCATAAACGACACGCATCGGATAAGCCCGGGGGGATTCGAACTCGCCTCAATGGGGAGCATACCCATGACTTTAAACCAAAGAGCCACACCCGTACGGGTTTTTCATTAATCGGTTTTTGTTATTTCTGGCATACTTTCCATTGCTTATGTAGGGATGAAGAGGTCATCTACAAGAAGCAGTATCAAGGAAAATACCATTTATTAGCTAATAAGACAACAGAACATTGTCTGGTGGCTTCTAGAAACAGAAAGCTTACTTCACAAGACTCCAAAGGAAGTTCTCTATTCCCTTGCAATTGGGATGCCAACCAGGTATCTTGTGGCTTGTGAAAACTGAAGAAATTGTTATCATCATTGAGAACCTCCATATGATTATTGTTGATGTTCTTTATCAACTCAATTTATCTTAAAAGTTATTGAATAAGTTTCAGACTTGAAGAAACTTGGCATTTCACAAAAGGATGGCATATTTTTAGATGGGGCAACCTAGAAAACTGAGTATGTTTTGATCTAGATATTTGTAGGTTTTCCAATTTTTCCACGACTGGAAGCAAAATCTAGCCATGTATAATATTTTATTTTTATTATCATGTATTAAAGTATAAAAGTTAAATAACGCCTTTCTCCAAAAGCTTAAGCTTTTGGAGAAGTTGGTTAGTTAACATGGTATCAGAGCCAAAGGTCTCAAGTTCAAACCTCCCGGATAGCAAAAATCCACATGCGATGGTCGGGCCAAAGTGGGACCACATGCGCCACGTGTTTGCCACGTGAGCCACACGTGCAGGGGAGTATTAAAGTATAAAAGATAAATAATGCCTTTCTCCAACAGCTTAAGCTTTTGGAGAAGTTGGTAAGTTAACATCATGAATTTTTGGGTTGCATTATTCTTATTTTCATGAATTTTGGGATTGCAATTTCAACATTTCATGACTTCCAATTTCCACCCATTCCATGCCTTCTTGGTTGAGTTCTACAAGCATAACATTGGGCTTCTGCACTTAGTTGCTAGGCTTCTTGAGACGCAAGAAGGGTGCTATGTCAAGCAATCTGGGGTGGACAAAAGGGTGTGGATCTGGGACTCTATTGGGGTGTTTACTATCAAATATTTCTATTACCAGCTTGTGACTTGCCCTGTGCTCTCCAAAGTAGCTAAAGTGTGGATGATCCAAGCGCCTCCCAGAGTACGTACATTCGGTTGGGCTGCTACCCTCAGGCAGATTCAGAATGCTGGCTTCCTGGGAAAGCGGGAGATACTGATAGTTGATCATTGCGCCTTATGCATAGCAGGGTAATCAGTCGACCACATATTCATACATTGCAAAGTAGTGAGGGAAGTATAGAGTAGCATCCTAAGTAGGTTTGGGTTTTCTTGGGTTTCCCCTCCAAGCTTTCAGATCTTTTGGAGGGTTGGTCGGCGGTACCATGGAAGAAAAAAGGTAAGATTCTTTGGAATGTCTCTCTTCTAGCCACCTTGTAGGTGCTATGGAAAGAGAGAAATGCTACTCTTCGATGGAGTAGTAAAATCCCCTGTATTCCTCTTCGTGAAAGTGATAGTTGTCACTATTTCTTAGGTGATGATTCTTCCCTGCTTTATGGGAGGGTTGGAAGGAGATGTGCTTTAGTGCGGAGCAGCAGCCCGTGATCATGCAGGATTGGGAGCCACCAACCCAAGGGTTCGTAAAGTTAAACTTTGATGGATCCAGTATGGGCAACCCAGGCCCCGGCAGGAATTGGAGGTGTTCTAAAGGACTCAAGGGGAGAACTCATTTGGGCATTTTCAGGGCCAATTGGGGTCTCAAATGCTTGTGAGTCGGAGGTCCGCGAAGCCCATCAAGAGATAAAATGCTTGGAAAACGATTGCCTAGATAGGGTGATTGTGGAGGGAGATTCCCTCAGCGTCATCCAATGGCTTAGAGGTTCTCTAGCCCCCCTTGGAAATTCGCTCATTTTTTCGACGAGATCCAAGACTGAGTGGAAGGGTCATCAATTGTCTTCAAGCACATTAGAAGGTCCATCAATAGAGTGGTGGATAGACTATAGGTAGGGTGTAGCCCCCCCCCCCCCCCGGAACGTTTTTTCCTTCTTGTTCTGCCATGATTTTTGTTTTGGATTATCTTTGTACTTCTAGGTTTAACCATCTCGGTCTTTCGTTTGATTTTAATGAAAATTTGCTACCATTCAAAAAAAAAAATCGGTTTCTGCAAAACCGTAACCAAGATTCCATCTCTACATGTAGGACCCATGTTAGGTGATCAGAAAATCAGGACCACTGATGTACCAGGAGACTCGTTGGGTCTATATCCCATGCTGAACACAGATCCTGTCAGGTTAACCATGCTTCTATAATCATCAATGTATGAATTTGAAAATACATATAATAGCATAAAGCGAGGATTAATTTCTGAATCGTGCAATTCAATATGATTTTTGTTTCATAGATTTCTATGGTTTTAATTTTCAATGCTCTTTGGAACATAGTTTACTTAATTTGAATGTGTATGTATATATCCTTGAATGTGGAATGTAGGGTAATAGATCCCAGAAGTAAGTTCCCTGATGAGTGTCGGTCTTTAAATAAACTAGTATATGCATAGCAAAGTATGACCCCAACATGCTGCGATTGTAAAATTTTGTTTATTCACGGTTGACAGCCATAATGCTTCCATGCAACATACAATCACCCATGTTTGAGGGGTCCTGTCTTGGGAGAAATTACAAAAGCTATCAACATTGTCATCTAAGTGAATTCACAACTCATTACATCCAGAAGGAAAATTTCGGTTGGTCCCAACTTAAGAGGATAAGCACATGTTACATCTCTCAATTTTAATTGATTCAATGCAAGAAATCAGTTCAAATTTACTAAACTATAATCCAGCTAGCACAAAGTCAGAGGTCCTTGATCAAAGGTGACTAAAAAATGCATATTTTAACTAGAAGCATAGATGAAAATAATGAATTATATCTATTATCTGTCATGTATGGAATTGGAATTGATATGGCGTACATTAATTAATTATATCCACGTTCTGTCATTTATGCAATTGAAATCGATATGGCCAACTGAGTTTGAGTGTAGATCCTCAATAAAAGATGGAGTCACATTGATGGTGAGACTACTAAACTAGAATTGGAACTAATATTCATGCTAAAGCTACTGAAGTTACATTTAAGATTAATAAAGTAGGATATGTGGTTTTCTTTAGTCATACAACTGCAACTGATTTAGTACCTGTTATTTCATTTATCATGCATTTGATCAGGATCGACTCTTGCTATTTATAATTTTATGTTTTCCCCAACATTACTAAGTTCCTAGGTTTTTATCTTACTTGGATGGAAACTAATATACCTAATATTAGCAGATGTGGGAGTTAAACCCTACTGGAACCCTTGTGAACAGCTATTCTGGTCTCTGTGCGATAATGAGAACGGTGAAAGGTGATATATGGAAATTCATTTATTTGTCTATGTTACCCGTTTTTCAAAGCTACTTTCCCAAATAACAAACTTGACCCCTTTCACAGATGAAGGCAATTCTGGTGGAATTCGCTCATGGGTGGCAGCTGGAAGAAGAGGTTTGGTTAATAAACCAAAGGGACTGTATCTATTGCTTGCAGATTATGCCCTTCTGTTTCATATGATACTCTTCATTTCTTCCTTTTGATAAATTGAAGTGTTGAATATCTTCCCCATTAGACTTTCTAAAATCACTAAACAATTTTTTATTTTCTGAGCATTGACTTCTAATTATCGCTTATTTGATTAATACTTCACAATTCTAATTCATCTTTCCTTGTTATTTTCATTACCACACATAATAGATATGTTGAAATCCATTAGGCTTAAAATATTCTAAATGGCGCATCCACGCATACACTATGGAAATAGTAAACAAACCACAAGCCACAGGATGAAGACACGAGTTTACGTGGTTCAGCAAGATTGCCTATATCCACGGGTGATTCATGAAATATCTATTATGAGCAAGAACAAAATGTTACAATGATTTTCATGATTAATCTAAACTGAGATCATCCCAAAATATTTCTTCGTAATCTCTCTAAACCCTCTTACTCCCTCTCTCGTTATTCCCACAAGAGACCTTTGCCACCACCTGCACCCACAAGGTTTAACCTAAACCTTATATACTTAGGTTTCCTAAATCTAAATCACTCTCTCTCAGTCTAACTAGGAAACAATAAGACAATAACTCCCATGAATATAGAAACTGTTTAAAACACTCTTTCTTTCCTAATCCTATGAGGAATCTACAAGTGCCCCCACTTGCCCCCACTTGCATGGAAATAAGACACCAATCCCAAAATTCTCCACCTTGGCTTGTTTCTCAACCAGCCTAAAGATTTTTCATTTCCATCTCCACCAGATTTTCATCACTGAAAACACCCACTTAGCCTTCTGCAACCACTAGCTATATACATCGTCAAGCCATCCTAGTCCTCACTCTACTTAACTCGATCAATATAACCAATATACATGTGTAGCTTGCCTCAAGTCAACTTTGGAGAGGGAGCTCGATTTGTTTTCTCCACGACCTCGATTTGTCTTCTCCACCAGCAGGAACTAGCCTCTCATTATCGTCTGCATGCCAGAGATCCGTCATTGAGAATTGCAAGAGAGATCTTATGCGGGTGTGTCACTCCATTTTCAAACATCCATCATTGGACTAGAAACAACAAATGTCACCGTGTTCCCCAGCCGATGATACAAACCATCACACTTCGCCCCTTTCATCATGACCATGCATTCGCATGTAATTTTCATGGCTACACCTGCAACTTCTAGAGTCCAACTTGCTAAGTGATATCAGATTCGTCAGTATCTTTGGGACGTACGCCAACCAATCCATCAATCATTTTTATATGTATCATCCCAACTCCCATAACATCACAAGCAGACCCGTCACCCATGGACACTACACCCGCCCTTCTTTCTTAAACCTATCAAAGTATTGCCTCCTAGAGCATACATGAATAGAACATTCTAAATCTAATATCCACGTATTGTGAGGAGAACTGCTAATACCGATTCAGATTTGAGACTGTGAGAACATCTCCAACCACCATTCAAAAGAAAGTAAAAAAAAAAAAAAACTCCAACCACCTCATTCTATTCACCCACCACTACTACTAGCAGTCTGTTCTAGATTGTGTTCAATAGGCACAGCTCTGCTCATCGCTAGAGTGCCAGACTGTACGTGATCCCAGTCCACACAAAATGAGATGTCAGCACTTGTCTAATTGGATGGATGATAATTCGATCAGCTATACAGATAATACCGGGCAAGCAACAAATATTTCAGAATTCTGAGCAGGCTTCGCTCATTTTCACTCCCAATCGATCGATCCATATACCTCTGAAATTAAAACTAAACTATACAAAGATTTGAAATTGAGGTTACCTTGCGACGAAACTCCTCAAAAACTCCACCTCCCACTAGAATCTCTGTGAAGCTTTTAAAACTCCGTTGTTCTTGATTGTTCTTCATGTTGTTTAAAATCCGTTGTTCTTGATTGTTCTTGATTGTTCTTGAGGATTGTTGTAACCATGATCTGGTATCATGTTGTTTAAATCTGTCTAGCCTAACACAATCTGTATGATGTGTACATAACGGAAATAGTAAACAAACCACAGCACACAATAAAGACAATGGTTTAGCAAGGTTGTGTACATCCGTGAGCAAGTCAATGAGAAATCCACTCTGAGCAAGAACAAAACATTACAATGATTCTCCTGATTAATCTAAGCCCGGATCAATCCCAAAACTCTTCTCTATCGGCGTCTGGTTTCCACACAATTGGGGATGTTATTATGGATTTCGAATATGATTAGGGAAGACTATTTTTTGGAAGGTTTCTATAACCGTGGGTTCTTTTTTAGCTGTCTTCTAGTAAGACTAGTAGAGAGGGGTTAGGTTTTGGAAAATGAAGTATATATGATTTAGGGTTAGACCTGTTGAGAAGGGGAAGAGAGGAGAAGAGAAGAAATGAGTGATTTTGGGATCACTCCCTCTCACTTATGTATTTATATAAAGGAGAACATAGTACAATGACCATCTTGCCCTTAGGCATATACAAACCATCGTTTTAAATTTCGACTGAAATTGAAAATTTCGGATTTTGGTGGGGACCGAAACCGAAATTTCCTAAACTTTGAAATTTCGCGAAATACCAAATTTCGGAATTTCGGTCCTAAATTTCAGAAATTTCGGTACTTTCAGTCCGAAATTTCGAGAATATGGCATTTAAAAAAAAAAAAAAATGTTACAAAATTTCGGCCGAATGTTGAAACTTAATACCAAATTTAGGACCGAAATTTCGGATTTCGGTGGGGTCTGAAATAGGTACCGAAACGGAAATTTAAAACCTTGATACACACTTCTAACACTCTCCTTCAAGCTGGAATTTAGATATAATACATTCCAAGCTTGTTACAAATATTACTTAGCTTAGCTTTACTCAAAGATTTGGCAAAAACATCAGCTAATTGGTCCGTAGATCGAGTGAAGGAAATGCATATCTCGCCCTTTTTGTATTCTCTGGCGTATGAAGTGACAATCTACCTCTTTGTGCTCAGTTCTCTCGTGAAAGATAGGATTTGTAGCAATGTGAATAGTAGCCTTATTGTCACATTAAAGCTGTGTTGGAAGAGATGAGGGGAAACCAATCTCATAGAGGAGAGATCGTAGCCAGAGAAGCTCTCCACTCGTATGTGACATGGCTCGATATTCCGCTTCTGCTCTAGATTTGGAAGCTATGTCTTGTTTCTTGCTTCCATGACATTAGGTTACCCCCAACAAAAGTACAATACCTAATGATGGATCTTCTATCTGTTGGAGACCTTGCCCAATCCGCATCACAAAAACTTTCTAACTTCTCATACCCATGCTTCTTGAAAAGCAGGCATTTTCCTTGCGCGCTTTCCAAGTAGCGAAGAATTTGAATAAATGCTGCCTAGTGGGAGGTGCGTGGCGCGCTCATAAACTGACTTACTACCCCCACTGCATATGAGATATCTGGCCGAGTGACTGTGAGATAAATAAGCTTCCTAACAAGTCGTCGATATCTGCCAGAGTCATCCATCAAGTCTCCCTCATCTGCAAGCAATTTTGTATTTGGGTCCATGGGAACAGCAGCTGATTTCTTACCAATAGAACCTGTCTCCTCCAATAAATCTGGTACATAATTCCTCTACGAGGGGGAGAGATTACTACCGGAATAAGCTATCTCAATTCCCAGAAAGTATCTTAGACAGCACAAGTCTTTTGTGGAGAATTCTTTTTGTAGAAAGGCCTTCAACCCCTGTATGCTAGCTTTTCACTCCCTGTAATGATAATGTCATCCACATAGACTATGCGAAGGACATTCCCCGTATCTCTGACTGAATACAGACCGATCAACTGCACACTGTGTCATACCAAATAGCATAGTAGCTTAATTGAATCTCTCAAACCATGCTCGAGGAGATTGTTTAAGCCCATATAACTATTTGAGCAACCTGCATACTTAGGAGGACATCTCCCCCTGAGCAACATCCCCTGGAGGTTGCTCCATATAAACCTCCTCAGTCAAGTCGCCATGGAGAAAGGCATTCTTCACATCAAGTTGATATAAGGTCCCTCATCGGTTGACAACGAGGGATATAAGCATTCTCACAGAAGGGATTTTGGCAACAGGGGAAAAGGTCTTTGTGTAGTCAACTCCAAATGTTTGCAACTAAGAGTGCCGTAAGGCGCTCAAGTATCCCATCTGGCAGATACTTGACGGTAAAGACCCAAGGATAACCTGCGGACTAATCACCTGGAGGAATGGGAACCAAGTCCCAAGTGTGATTAGCCTGAAGAGCGGCCATCTCCAAATCCATAGCGGCACGCCGGCCTGGATGAGCAAAGACCTCGGGCATAGACCTGGGCACAGAAACAGAGGACAAGAAAGACACAAAATTGCGAAAAGTAGGAATGAGATGATCATAAGAGATAAAGTGAGAAATAGGATGCGCACTAGAACGAGAATGAGTCCAAGAAGCAATAGGTGAGTGACGTGAGTCTACAGCCACATCTGGAGAGGAAGTAGAGGTACATGAGATGAGGTACCTGGAATCTCTGACTGAGAAGGAGTTTGCCTCAGGCATAGGGTGGTGAACATCTGGCCTCGAACGTCGCTGATAGACCTTCAGAGCAAGTGGAGGAGGAACTGAAGGCACATGCAATGGAGAAGAAGAGGACTCAACAGGAGGAGGAGAAATCGAAGGACGACAAGATTAGGTAAAACAAGAAGAGAGAGAGAGAGAGAGAGAGAGGAGCCATAGTGCCAGGCACAATGGTACGACTCTTAGCAGAAGTAGTAAAGTAGGAGACAAACTCAAAAAATGTGACATCGACAGAAGCAAATAAGCGTCGCAAGCGATGGGCTATAACAACGACAACCTTTCTGGGTGCGAGAGTACCCGAGAAAGACACATCACTCTGCCCGAGGAGCCAACTTATCCAGTCTGGGTGAGAGGTTGTGAACAAAACAAACACAACCAAAAATCTGCAAAGTGAGGGGAAATGGATCCCCCTGAGGATGTAAGACTGAGAAGGGGAAGGTGCCATCTAAAATAGATGATAGGAGTCGATTAGCCAGGAAAAAAGGAAGGATGGCATCGCTCCAGTAGAGTTGAGGAAACCACATTTGAAATAAAGAGTGTGGGCCATATCAAGTATCGGAGTTTCCTCTCGGCACTCGGCAACACTATTCTGTTGGGAGGTGTTGTCACACAAGGACTGATGAATAATGCCATGGGTGGATAAGAAATCTCGAAAGGCAGCAAAGAAGTACTCCCTAGCATTATCAGTGCGCGCGCACACTTTAGAGAACAACCATATTGGGTAGTAATCTCAACGTGAAACGTGCAAAAAGCATGAAAGACCTCAGAGCAATCTTAAAGGAGAAACAACCTAGTTATACGTGTGAAATCATCCACAAAGACGACAAAATAGTGATAACCACATCATAGAGACGTGATCCTGAAGGGACGCCATACATCAGAGTGCTCGAGCTCAAAAGGAGTAGAGGCATGACTAACGACCCGGAACAGGAAGGACACACGATGGTGTTTTCCGAGCTCACGGGACTCGCACTGAAAGGGCTGAAGAGGACCAGAAACAACAGAGGACTGCTGAAGTCGCGGAAGGGAGGGATGGCCGAGACAACAATGCCACTGATAGGCATCAACAGAAGTATGCAACACGGCACGAGGAGGGTTGCAGTCAAGATGATAGAGACCATTTACCACACGACCCGAAGCAATCGTCTTCCCAGTTAAAACGTCCTAAAAAACACAATGAGAGGGGAAGAAAGAGACAAAATAGTTAAGACTCTTGGTAAGTTGGCTAACAGAATGTAAATTAAAGGGTGACTTAGGACCACAGAGTACTGATGACAAGGTAAAGCCAGAATGAGAAGTGTTATTGGTGAAGCCTGATCTCAGTCTAATCTGGAAAGTACTGTACACTCTACCTCGACTGCGGCGGTCCCGGGGGGTTGCAGGGGGGCGGGAGCCCCCCTGCCCGAAGGCGGGGGGGGGGCGGGAGCGGTAGCCCTCGACCCGAATTTTTTAGGGTATTTTTATACTGGGGGTAGTTTCGTACTTTCATGAATTAGGGTTTTTTCTCTTTATTGTAACGCGTCTTAGAACGCCATATAAAAGGGATGTGTTATCAGGAGACGCCCTAGAGAGGTGTGAGGGTTTGTAATCTTTTCTTCAGAATAGTGGAATCGTTGGCTTGTCGCTCTGCCGTGGACGTTGCCCATACCAAACTGGTTGGGTGAACCACGTAAATCTGTGTGTTCTGTGTGTGATCTTTCGTTTTATCTTTGTATCGTTATTCTGCTGCGTTGTTAATTCCTAACAACTGGTATCAGAGCTGAGGTTGAAAAGCGAATCTGACAGGATTTTTTCGCTTGAGTGGGAGCAATGGCAGAAGATGGAAAATCGAAAGTTGAGAAATTTAACGGGCAGAACTTTCAGTGGTGGAAGATGCAGATCGAGGACTGTCTTTATCAGAAAGATCTATATCTCCCGTTGGGCAAGAAACCAGAAGCAATGAAGGCTGAAGATTGGAAGATTTTGGACAGAAAGGCGTTGGCTACGGTGAGGTTATCTCTCATGTCGCAGGTGGCCTTCAATATCTCCAAAGAAACCACAACCGTTGGAGTCATGGAAACCCTAGCTAAGTTATACGAAAAACCCTCTGCTTCAAATAGAGTTTTCCTCATGAAAAAGTTATTTAATATGACGATGTCTGATAACGTTTCTGTAGTTGATCATTTAAATGAGTTTAATATGATTATTGGTCAATTACAATCTGTTGATTTGACTTTTGATGATGAAGTTGTGGCTCTGTTGTTCTTGTGTTCTTTGCCAGAAAGTTGGAATAACTTGGTTATGGCTGTAAGTATACAATCACAGGAAACTTGGTATTCAACGATGTTGTCAGTTGTATACTGAGTGATGAGATGCGGAGAAAAAGTTTAGATGTCTCATCTGGTACTGTTCTGTCGGTTGAAACAAGGGGCAGACAACAACAGAGAGGAAATACTTCGAAGGGCAGAAAGTCACAATCCAGAGGCAGATCAAAGTCAATTGGAAAGGGGAAAACAGAAGGAAAAATTAAAGGAAAATGCTGGAATTGCGGCAAGACTGGACACATGAGGAAAGATTGCTGGAACGAGAAGAACAAAGATGAAAAAGGTTAGCAGAATAATGATGACGAAGCAAACATGGTGTCTACGAATGATGAGGTATATGGTGATTTGTGTTTATCTGCATCAGTAGATGTTAAATCTGAAGTTTGGTTCATAGATTCTGCTGCTTCCTTTCATTGTACTTCTCATAAGCATTATTTTCATGATTATGTTCATGGTGATTATGGACATGTAACTGTGGGAAACAGACAAGAATGTAAGATTGTAGGAAAAGGTACAATTTTGTTAAAATTGTCTAATGGTGGCCACTTGAAGTTGGAAGGGGCACGCCATGTTCCCGACTTAAAGAAGAATCTCAGACAAGAATGTAAGATTGTAAGAAAAGGTACAATTTTGTTAAAATTGTCTAATGGTGGCCACTTGAAGTTGGAAGGGGCACGCCATGTTCCCGACTTAAAGAAGAATCTCATCTCAACAAGCAAGCTGGACAGTGAAGGGTATTTTGTTAGTTTCGGTAACGGTCAATGGAAGATTACAAAAGGGTCGCTGGTAGTGGCCAAGGGTAATCTGGTTGGTACTTTGTACATGTTTACTGGCACTAATGATTATGTTGTTTCATTAGCTTCTACAGATGGGAACACTACACTTTGGCATCAGAGGCTTGGGCATTTGAGTGAGACTAGTATGAAGAACCTACACTCAAGAAATCTGTTACCTGGTTTGAAGGGGGTGAATTTTGAGTTCTGTGAAGATTGTGTGTATGGAAAGCAGAAGAGAGTTAGCTTTCTGAAAGGAGGGAACAAGAAGAAATCAGAAAGGTTGGAACTGGTACATTCAGATATTTGGAGACCAGCTCAGGTAAATTCTTTCGGTGGAAAATCTTACTTTGTTTCGTTTATAGATGATGCAAGTAGAAAAACATGGGTCTTTGCAATTAAAAATAAATCTGAAGTGTTTGATGTTCTCAAGAAGTGGAAAGCTCTTGTAGAAACTGAAACAGGAAACAAAGTCAAGTGTCTTAAGATAGACAATGGCAGAGAGTACGATAGTGGAAGTTTTAAGAGCTACTGTTCACTCAATGGAATCAGAAGATTGGAAACAGTTCCAAGGACACCTCAACAGAATGGGGTTCCAGAGAGAATGAATAGAACCATCTTGGAGCGTGCGAGGAGCATGACGATTCATTCAGGGTTACCTCAACAGTTTTGGGCAGCAACAGTTGACACTGTAGTTTTTCTGATAAATCGGAGTCCATCTAGCGCATTAGATAGAGGGATTCCAGAGGAGGTTTGGACAGGGAAACAGGTAAATTACTCATTCCTGAGAACTTTTGGTTGCATTTCTTATGCTCATGTTGATAAAGAAAACAGAAAGAAAATTGATCCTAAGTCTATTAAATGTGCATTTGTTGGGTATGGTGGTGATGCTTTTGGTTATCGTTTATGGGATTATGAACATAACAAAATCATCAAGAGTAGAGATGTTATATTCAATGAGAATTGCATGTACAAAGATAGACAACAACAAAGTAGAAAAGATAAAACAGAGTTTTTAGAACTCGATGAGATTGCAGGTGAGGTCAGACCTAGTGTGCAAGAAATTCCAGAAAGTTCAGATGATGATTTTGGAAATTCAGATGTTGAGTCTGCAAGCAGCTATGATGATAATCTTAAAGTGCAGGAACAGGAAACTCCTGTTCTTAGAAGATCTTCAAGACAGATTAAACCTCCTGAAAGGTATTCTCCTGCTTTAAATTATGTTTTGTATACTGATTCGGGTGAGCCAGAATGTTTTCAGGAAGCAATGCAGGATGAATCCAGGATAAAGTGGGAGCAAGCCATGAATGAGGAGATTGCCTCATTGAAACAAAGCAAAACTTGGGATTTGGTGAAGCTGCCAGCTGGTAAGAAGGCATTGTACAACAAATAGGTATACAAGGTAAAAGATGAAATCAGGGGAACAAAGAGGTACAAAGCAAGGCTTGTGGTAAAAGGGTTTGCACAAAAGAAAGGTATTGACTTCAAAGGAATATTTTCTCCTGTTGTTAAAATGACTTCAATTCGTATTTTGTTGAGTATTGTGGCTGTAGAAAATTTACATCTTGAGCAGTTAGATGTTAAAACTGTTTTTCTCCATGGTGATTTGGAAGAAGAGATCTACATGCATCAACCTGAAGGCTTTGAAGTTAAGGACAATCTGGTCTGCAAATTAAATAGGAGTTAGTATGGCCTCAAACAAGCTCCAAGGCAGTGGTATTTGAAATTTGACAAGTTTATACAGGTTTCAAATTTTACTAGATGTCAGTCTGATCACTGTGTTTATTTTCAAAGATTTGAAAATGGAGACTTCATAATTCTTGCATTGTATGTAGAGATATGCTTGTTGCAGGATCGAATATGCAGATAATTAATGAACTCAAGAAGAATCTTTCAAAAGTCTTTGACATGAAAGATTTGGGTGAGGCGAAGCAAATTCTTGGCATGCAGATAAGGAGAGACAGAAAGTAGAAGAAACTGTGGTTATCTCAAGAAGCTTATGTCGAGAAAGTATTAAAGAGGTTCAACATGGATAAGGCGAAGCCAGTAGCTACTCCATTGGCAGGTCACTTTAAACTTTCAAAGGATCTGTGTCCGTCAACAAAGGAAGAAAATGAGAACATGGCAAAAGTGCCATATTCTTCAGCAGTTGGAAGTTTAATGTATGCAATGGTAAGCACGAGACCGGACATCGCACATGCAGTGGAAGTTGTCAGCAGGTATATGCAGAACCCAGGAAAAGAGCATTGGAAGGCAGTTCAGTGGATACTCAGATTTCTCAGAGGTACATCCAATTATTGCTTATGTTTTGTGGGAGCCGATACAGATGTGCAAGGATATGTTGACTCAGATCATTCAGGTGATAGAGACAGAGGAAGAAGCACCACAGGATATGTTTTCACTGTAGGTGGAACAGCAGTTAGCTGGATTTCAAATTTACAGAAGGTGGTTGCTCTCTCATCAACAGAAGCATAATATGTTGCTATTACTGAGGCTAATAAAGAGATGATTTGGCTTCAAAGATTTATGGAAGAGTTGGGTAGAAAGCAAGGGAACATCATATAGTGGAGCAACAGTCAAAGTGCTATTCATCTAGCAAGGAACTCAGCATTTCATTCGAGGACGAAGCATATTCAGTTGAGGTATCACTTCATTCGGTCGGTTTTGGAGGATGGACAACTAAAGCTTGACAAGATTGATGGCAGCAAAAATCCTGCAGATATCCTAACAAAGGTGATTGACAGGGAAAAGTTGAGCCTTTGTATGATTGATGGATGCGAGAGCGATAAGTCATCATGAGTGAAGCTATTCAGTGGAACTGCAGATATCAGTCTTCAAGTGGGAAATTGTTATTGGTGAAGCTTGATCTCAGTCTAATTTGGAAAGTACTGTACACTCTACCTTGACTGCGGTGGTCCTGCTCGCCGCAGAGCGGGCGCCCCCGGCCCAAATTTTTTAGGGTATTTTTATACTGGGGGTAGTTTCATACTTTCATGAATTAGGTTATTTTTTTTAATTGTAATGCGTCTTAGAACGCCATATAAAAGGGATGTGCTATCAGGAGACGCCCTAGAGAGGTGTGAGGGTTTGTAATCTTTTCTTCATAATAGTGGAATCGTTGGCTTGCCGCTCTGCCGTGGACGTAGCCCATACCAAACTGGTTGGGTGAACCACGTAAATCTGTGTGTTCTGTGTGTGATCTTTCGTTTTATCTTTGCATCGTTATTCTGCTGCGTTGTTAATTCCTAACAAGAAGAAATAGTACAAATACCAGAGATGGGTGCAGTGGTCCCATCGGCCAGAGTAACAATAGAGGCCTGAGGAAGAGGTTAAATGAACGAAGGGAAGCAGAATTACCCGTCAGATGGTTGGAGGCCCCAGAATCAATAATCCAATAGCCATAAGTAGTAAGAAGCGAAGCTGGCGAACCACTAGGTTGAGCAAAAGGCACAGCAATTGCTCGGTTGTGCGCTCGCAAGTACAGAAGCTCATCATAGTCGGCTCTGGAAATAAGGGAACAACCATTATGTGCTACCAGGCTAGCGGAGGAGGATGTAGAGGCATAGCATGTAGCCACAGAATGTCTCGTTGCTGGATGAGGAGTGCAGTAAGGGCATCAACGCTCATCAGCGATACGACCGCTCACAGAATCACGGCCATGAACACAACCTTGACGGCCCTGACCTTGGGCAAAGAGACCACCGCCAAGGCTAGAATGGTTAGTGCCAAGAATAGAAGTATCAGCAAAAGGAGAACTAGACCCATGAGGTCGCATACAGCACGATGCACAAGGGAGAATCCCTGTGAGGGAAGGAATGGACCTATCAAGTGGGACATAAGCCATTTGTGCGAAAGCAGCCTCCACAGAAGTGGAATAACTCGATAAAGTAGCCGAAGTATGATTCGAACTAACAGGAGGATCCATGATGAGAGAAATATAAAGACACTCTCATCTACAACGACATCAGAGGTTAAACAAGTGAGAGGTGTAGAATAGCTCACACGACGAGCCCTTATCACAAGCCAAGAGGAGAATAGAGGCTAGGAGGTGAAGTTGAAGGCACAATAGCTCACTCAGACATTTCAGCAAACACAAGGCGTGCACCGCTGAGACCGCGGCTTCAATGAGGATATGAAGTAAAAAAAGACAAGTGATGACTAGCCATAGCGAGAAGGAAGGTTGAGAGACTAAACCGGAGCCGCGAAGACAAATAACAAGGATATCCGAGGGGATTTAGGCCATTAAGGCTAGATAAAGGATGAGAGAAAGTGAGAAGTGTTTAGAGGTTTAGGTGTAGAGATTTAAATAGGAAAAATAGAGGAGAGTGAAGGTAACTCCTTGAGTGTAAGATAAGGGAGTTAGATGAGGGTAGAGGGTAAGATTGGGGTTTCAAGAGATGAACCTCCTTGGAGAGTGGGAGAATGGGATGAGAAGAGTGCCGGTTGAGGCTAATGGAGGGAGGGTGGTGGGGAATGAGGGTCTGATGAGAATGGGGATCGTTTGAGGAGGTTTTGGATATGGAATGGGGGTTTGATGAGGGTTTGGATAGAAAATGGGAGTCGGGATGGGGTTTGGATAGGAAATGGCTAGGGTCTGTAGAGGGTTTGACGAGGGAAGAGGTGGAGGTAAAGGGCTGAGGCGAGGTGGCTGGAAGGGTTGTCCAGTAAGGGAAAGGGGCGGTGGAGGCGTCGGGTTGAGTTGGAAAGGAGGAGCGGAGGTTGGGGGGGGGGGGGGCTAAAAGTGGGTTTGACGAGGGTCATGGGAGGCTGGAGGGGCTGGGCGAGGAGTCTTGGGAGCTGGAAATGCAGGAGGCGAGTGCGGTGGGAGGTTTAGATGAGAGGTGGGAGAGATGTGTGGGTGGCTAGGGTTAGAGAATGGAATGAGAAGAAATGGGGTCTCTAAGGGGGCTAAAATCCTAGGGCTCGGATATCATGTTGAGAAAGGTAAGGGAGGAGAAGAGAAGAAATGAGTGAGTTAGGGATCACTCCCCCTCACTTATGTATTTATGTAAAGGAGAACATAGTATAATGGCCACCTTGCCCTTAGGCGTATACACACTTTGAACTGATCTTATGGGTGTGGTTGTGAGAAAGGTCTATGATGAGGAGGGAGAAAGGGGCAGCTCTCCTAGCCATGAGTGGAGAGGAGGGAAAGAGAGAAATGGGGGGGCCACTGTTTTTCCGATTTCCAAAACTTAGTTTTCTTTGGGGGTGAGATGGTTATATAAGAGGGAGGTATTGGGGTACGAGGTAGGCCCAAGGGGCTACTACCCAATAAGACAAAAGAAAGGGAGGGGGTGTGTTTTTCTGATTTCCAAAACTAGGTTTCCTTTGGGGTTGTGGTGTTTATATAAGAGAGGGGTGTTAGGTAGGCCCGAGGGGCTACCCCATTGGACAAAATAAAGGGGATAACTGAGAGTAAATAGGGATAAGTAGTGGGCCATGGCGTTGGTAGGAAGGGGTCCTGCGAGAATCTACTCTTATTGTATCTTTATCTTAAATCCCCTTTTGTAAGGGGCCTTCTGAAAGCATCTTTAGTATTGTAAGTCAGGGGACAACTTGTCCCTGACTAACCTTACTTGAAATCAATAAAATGTCATTTAAAAGAAAAAGGATTTAAGTGGTGCACCATGGTAACGGACAATAGGATAAAAAGGGGTGTGGGCTTGGGTTTAAGTGATGGTGGGTATTGGGATAAAAAGGTGAGAAAGGTGGGACATATGCTGATCCCCCCCACATGTAGGATAAAAATACAACTTAAAATAGAGTAAACCCTAAAAAATAACTAAATCAGCCTCATAAAAATCTAAATAAACTAAAGTTTATGGCTGGTTGATCACATCAAACTAGGAAACAACAAGAGAATAAATCCCACAGTGTGTGGGTAGGTTGGGTTTGTAATGGTTTGATTTCCTTCCACCTTGATTTTGTTTTATTTCTTCTTTGCCAGTTGTATAATTTAAGGACCATCTCGGTTCTTTCTTTATAATATATTATATGTTGCCATTTAAAAATAATAATAATAAATCCCACAGTTATAGAAACCGTCCAAAACAGACGTCCTCTCATAATCTTATTAGGAAGCTACAAGATTTCCCACTTGCATGGAAACAAGACATCAATCCCAACAAGATGGATGGAATCTAAGTTTGAGGAAGTGGAGTGGCTAGTGAAACTTCTGTTAGTTGTCGAGCTGTCCAAGCTGTTCTTTCATGGGAAAACTATCACTGCTACTGTTATTATTCATACATTTATTGTAATTACTGGTACTACCGCTGCCACTACTATTAGTACTACTGATTTTACATCACTATTGGCATCTCATAGTGGTTGCTACTACCATTAATTCCATGAGGATACTATTATTAGTACTCTACTACTTTGTAAAGAAAATACTTTATAAATTTTCTTTTTCTTTCTATGAACATTACAATTCACATGTACTTGTACAGGATCATAAAATAATCAACAATACTTACCATTTATGTTTTCTAAGGCTATTGCTTTATGTGTGCAATATGAAATTAATTCTGTGACGTCCTTTCAATGCTTCATTTTTTTTGTTCTCTCATCTTTTCATATGTCTTTTGTTTGTGTAGGAGAAATATATCTTGCATTTTTCAATTTAAACCCTGAGAAAGTGGAAATATCGGCAAATATAGCAGATTTGGCTAAGGTGCTGCCCAAAAAATACTTGAGGAAAGATTCATGTAGCTGTACTGAGGTTTGGACTGCAAAAAACTTTGGGACAACAAAAAGCAAGCTGTCAACTGCGGTGGAGACGCATGGTTGCGCATTATTTGTCCTTGAATGTAACTAGAACAAGAACAAGTATAGAGTTTTCTTTCTCCTTGTGTGTTTGTACCGGTCATCTCAGTCTCCTTTAATTTAATAAAATTACTATCATTCAAAAAAAAAATGCAACTAAAGAGCAAAATGAGCCGACCACTTTCAAACTGTGGCCCATTTCATATCACAGTCTAAAATGATCCCTTTCTCCTTACCTGGTTATATAAAGTTTTTTATATTCCCATATCAAGTGTATTTTGTGGTTTTCACTGACTATGCTGTATTATTTATTTTTCTAAGTAGAAAGTGGGTTTCATGGAAAAGACAATGCCCATGATGAAATATTAATCATCTTAAGCGGTGCTCTCTCATCTTCTCCTCAATTGGAGCCACCCCCACCTTTTTACGAATGTCTTCATTTTTAATTTCACAAGGCTAGATAGAATTAAAAATGAAGACATTCGTAAAAAGGTGGAGGTGGCTCCAATTGAGGAGAAGATGAGTGAAATCCCAATAGGGCAACCCAAGAGGGGGGGGGGGGGGGGGGGGGGAATTGGTCAATTTAAAAATTTTGCTCTAAATAGAAAGGTGTGTGAGATTAATCCTAGATTATTCTAAGCCTTGTTCAAATATGCTTGGTGGAAAATGAAGAAAGAGATATTACCAATCACCAAACAAAAATTAAGAAACAATAAAAAAGGTAGAGAGAAATACCACACAATGAAGACACAAAAATTTATAGTGGTTCGGTCTATCAATAAGACCTACTCCACTCTTCCAAGTTTGTCTCCTTGGGTACTCCACTAATGGTGAGATCCCACTATAGCCGAATCTCCAAGCCGTACAATCACTTCTCCACCTCCGAGGGAACAAACCCTCTTTGCACCCGATTCACCTTTGTTAACAGGCCAAATCGTAGATACTCTATTACAATTAAGTTTTCCTTTCTCAAAGGCCGAAGTGTAAAACTCTCTTCACAATCTTGATTCACTTTTCTTAGCGGTATGAATAAAAGACCCTCAATATAATAAAGAACAAATAATGAAGCACTCTTTTTAGCCTCTTGTTAGGCTTGATACATTAACAATGAAAGCTCACAAGTCTCTCCAAGAATAGAGAACAATTAAGCCTAAGGAGATCTTCTTCAAATAGATGTGCAAGTTCAAAGCTCTTTGAAGAAATCAATAGATTTAAAGGTTAAAGCTCAAATTAGGTTTTCAATAAGTTCAAAAATCTTAGAATTCATGAGAAAACATCATATTTATAGCCCACAATGATTGCTCAATATTTAGGCAAGAAAAGAAAAAAACGGGTCAAAAAAACAACTAGCCGTTATGCCCTAACGGCTAGTTTTTCGCCCAACTGCGATAACCCGCGGGAGTGCCCAGTCGACCGCGGTAGGGCAGTAGCCCACCACTGGCCTACTGGAATTCTAGCAAAAAACAGTTTTTCAATCGCTTCTTGTAAAATTCATATCTCCCTCGTTTCTTATCGGATTTTGATGTTATAATACTCTACGGACATGAGAAAATGAAAGCTATATGTTAAAAATATTTTCAAAAATATTTGAAGATGTTTTGAACCATTTAAATCAGTTTTAAGCTGTTGTTTTCACAATTCAAGTGCTAATGTCATTCATTTTCATTTGTAAACTTTGGTTAGCACTTGGGCTTTTGTTCTTGGGCTATAGACTTTTGTTTTAATAACATTTAGGACCTTTGAAAATGATTTTACATGAAATACAAATAGGTTTCAAGGTTGGTTTTGAGAGTGGATTAAAAAACACTTTGAAATGCAAAACCACTTGAAAAAGATCTCCAATACAATCTATAAAGTTAAACTACTTAGCACCTTGATCGTATTGTCTTCAAAGGTCTTCCTTGGGCTTTTGGCTTGTAAGTGAACACTTAAGAATGATTTGGTACATGTGAATTCTCTTCTTGAGTGAATCTTCCCTTTTGAGGCATGAGAAGGTCTCCAACACTTTGTTCAACTTCAAGCTCCTCTTGGCATATCCTAGGCATACTTGTGGGATCCTCAACTTGAGCTATATGCTTGGACATCTTCCAATGATGGTTCATCCAATGTGTGCAAGCTCTCTTAGTTCCTTTGTGCATGTTGATTCTCAAGCCTTGTGTCATGTTGTATTGTGTAAGGGCGATATGACATATGAAGTTCCTGTTTAAGGCACAACACTCCAAGGCAACACATTAGTCTATAAAGACTAATCAATTTGGGTTTGCTAGCATCAAAACAAGAAGGTAAATGTGAGTAGTTGAACCCATGGGAACCCTTGGGCTAACATTCTCCTCATTTTTTATGATGGCTAACCAAATTGATTAGGAGCTAGGAGATATCAAAAGAATAGACAAATAATATCAAAGAGATATAAAATGAAGTGTAACACCCCCCCTCACTACATGCATAAGTGCAAATTATCAATATAAAACATGTAGTGCATATACACATGGACTTCTTAATCAATTTCAAAATTCTCCCCCTTTTGGCAGCAGCAAAAAGGAAGGTTTCAATAGTGAAAGCTCAAACTAATATGCCTAGATGTGCAATAAGCACTCCCCCTATCTACTTATCATGAATATGATGTGCTTAAAGTGAATAATGCATGATAAGAATGAAGCATCATAGGTAAGTAAGATATCCACCCTTTTTTTTTCTTTTTTTTTGATGTATCCAAGTATAAACATATTAAGCACTCCCCCTAAATTTTGTTATGCATGTGTTCGAATAAGTCTATATGCCTATGGGCATTTTAGTCATTGTAGTTATTGTACAGCTTTTATTATATTAATAAAAGGGTGAGGGGGAGATACCCAACTCACAGACTTTCTCTCTAATCTCTTTTGCAACATGGTATCAAAGCACTAGGGTTTCTTATCCCTAGGGAAACCTTTAACCTCCATCTTCTCTATCAACCCTAACCCTAACCCTAAACACTCCCCCTTCTCCCTCTCTCTCACCTAATCCTAACCCTAATCCTGCTATAGTACTGCTACAGTGCCGCCACAGTGCCGCTACTTCTCCTCTCTTTTACCCCGCCCCCTTCCTGCCCTCCCCAGCACCCCGTCGTCCCCTCCCTTCAAACCCAACCTGCTCCACCTATTATACCCTCTAAAACCCTCTTTTAAAACCTAATCTATTTTCTGGTCTTGCATTTCATTATTTTTCTTTGCTCAATGTGCCGATCTTCTTTAATCCTCTTCTCCATTTCTCTTTCAGCATCTTCCTGGTTCTTTATGGGTTTCTCTATACTCATGTCCTGCACCTTTGACATCGTCATATAACTCTTTCTATTGATTAATTGGTTCTGCCTATCTTTCTCTCATTTCTATTTGCTGTTGCCGTTGGTAGTGGTTTATTTGTTCGTCTATATTCGTTGTCGTTATGGATCCTCCCGTCATTGTTGATCACTCCATTGGCATGACCACTGACGTCAGTGCCTCTACCAAAACCTCAGCCTCTTCTTCTTCTTCTTCTCACTTGGCACCTGTGGAAAATTCTTACCCACAGTTGAATATTGCCAAGTTTGATGGAACCAACTATTTACCGTGGAAGGTTGCAATTGAGACTTACCTACTTGGGCGAGGCAAAGTCTGTTTCCTTCGTGAGGATCCTCCTTCGCCTAAGGATCCTACGTATACTCACTGGGAGCAGGAAGATGCATTGATACGGAGTCTTCTATGGCAGAGTATGACTCCTGATATTTGTTCTACTCTGATTTCTTCCGACTGCCAAGGAGATCTGGGATCATACTGCAGTGATGTATTCTGGGGTTGAGAACATCACTCGCATATATTCCACTTACTCTGAGTGGATACAGCTCCGTCGTGACGACATGTCTCTTGAGACTCATTACAGGAAGTTCATCTCTTTATGTCAGCAGCTTGATGTCTTTCTGCAAATCACTTCTGATATTAATGTTCTCTGGCGTCAACGGGAACAGATTCGAGTGGTGCACTATCTTGAGAGCCTAGGCCCAGAGTTTACCCATCTGCGCCATCAGATTCTTGGTTCTGGGAACATTCCTTCGTTGCGCGAGACTTACTTCTGAGCTCAGCAGTGCGTTAGCGAGACTCCCTCCCGCCCTACTTCTGAAAGTTCGGCTCTTGCAGCATATGATAGTGGTGGTGGTACTCGTCCTTCTCGGGGTGGTGGTTCTTTTTCACGAGCTCGTGGCCGTGGTGGTGGTCGTGTTGGGAGTGGGCGTGGCCGTCCTTATTGCACCTACTGCCAGCGCGATGGCCATGTCATTGAGACTTGTTACACATTGCACCCTAAGCTCAGGCCGCCTCGATCAGCTCACCTCAGCACTTCTGTCCCATCTGATTCAGTCGTCTCTGCTCCTGCCTTGCCACCTGCTGATGACTCATTCTCCTTTACGCTGGTAGACTATGAGGAGCTCCAGCGCCTTCGACAGAGTGCTTCACAGGCCACTGTGGGCTTTGCCCAGCTAGGTAGTTCACATACTACATTACTTTCTAGCTCCGGGTCCTGGATCATTGACTCAGAAGCCTCAAACCATATTACTGGTAACTCATCACAGCTCTCTTCTTTTCGCACTTTTCCATCTGCTTTTCAGTCCATTACTTTAGCTGATGGTTCCACTACACCTATCACTAGTATTGGTACCACATGTCCTTCACCTCATCTTCCGCGATCTTCAGTATTGTGTGTCCCTAAATCTCCTTTTAGTTTATTATCTGTTAGCCAAATTATGAAAAATCTTTCTTGCTCTATCTCATTCTTTCCATCTTACTGTCTTTTTTCAGGATCTTTCGACTGGGAGGACGATTGGATCGGGTTGTGAGGTGGATGGCCTGTACCGTCTTGACTGCAACCCCTCTTCGTCAGCCTTACACAGTTCAGTGGGTTCCTTTGAGTGGCACTGTCGACTGGGTCACCCATCACTTCAGGGCCTCCGGGCAACATCCTTACTTCCCTCTTCTGTCTCTCCATTTCATTGTCAGTCTTGTGAACTCGGGAAACATCATAGAGTGTCTTTCCCTTCTTGAGTTGTCACTAGAGTAGATAGTTTATTTCAGCTCGTTCATTGTGATGTATGGGGATCTTCTAGGGTCGCGTCGAATAATGGATTTCAGTATTTTGCTGTTTTTATTGATGATTACTCTCGAATGACTTGGCTGTATCTATTGAGAGAACGCTCCCAGGTCTTCTCTGCATTTCAAAATTTTCATAATGAAATAAAAAACCAGCTTAGTTGCTGTCTTAAATGCCTGTGTACTGATAATGCACGTGAGTTTTTCTCTGGTACTGGTGGCTTTCAGGATTATCTCTCCTCTCATGACATTATCCATCAATCCTCTTGTGCATACACCTCGCAGCAAAATGGTGTCGCCGAAAGAAAACTGCGCTATCTACTTGAGGTGGCTCACACTCTCCTCTTCCAGATGCATGTTCTTAAAACCTACTGGTCTGACGCCATTCTCACTGCTTGTTTCCTCTCCAATCGTCTTCCATATTCGGTGCTTCATGGGGATTCTCCATTTCACATCGTTTATCCACATCAGGATTCATTCCCTCTTACGCCCCTTGTCTTTGGCTGCATTTGTTTTGTCCATCATTTGAGACCTGGCCGCGACAAGCTTGACCCTCGGTCAGAACGATGTGTTTTTCTGGGTTACTCTCGTACCCAGAAAGGATATTGTTGCTATAGTCCACGTCTGCGCCGTTGGTATGTATCAGCTGATGTGAACTTTTTTGAATCAGAATCATTCTTGGGCTCTACCTCCGTTCCTCATGTTGTCAGAACGGAACCTGATGTGACAATTTCTCTTCTTGTTCTTCCCCCTCTTCCTCTGACTTCCTTAGCACCTCCTCCTGCTTGCCCCACTGGACAGGTTGGTTCGTGTGCTCTTAGGGTGGCTCATCCCCCTACTAAAGTCCAATATCAACGTCGTTAACAACAGGCACAGCTTCCTCACACCGACAAATTGTCTTCACAGGCAGAGATCTCTTTACCCTCTCATCAGGTACCTTCATCTCCTGTAGTTGTTTCTGACTCTCCTATTGCTTCACGTACTCATTCTCATTCTACTGCTCACCCCATTTCTAATTTTGTCTCTTATGATCATCTAACTCTTCCTTTCAAAAGCTTTGTCTTGTCTGTGTCTTCTGCTGTGTTACCCCAGTCTCTGGATGAGGCTCTTCATGGCGAGCTGCAATGGATCTTGAAATGGGAGCTCTGCATTCTAATCACACATGGGATCTAGTTTCTCTACCTGCTGGTGCTCGTCCTGTAGGATGCCGTTGGGTGTTCTCCATTAAATATCTACCTGATGGCACGGTTGATCGACTGAAGGCTCGTCTGGTGGCCAAGGGCTACACTCAGACATTCGGTGTCGACTATCATGAGACGTTTTCCCCAGTGGCGAAGATTTCTTCTGTTCCGGTTCTCCTCTCCCTTGCAGTAAATAATGGATGGCATCTTCACCAGTTAGATGTGAAAAACGCTTTTCTGCATGGCGACCTCCTTGAAGAGGTGTATATGAAGCAACCATCACGTTATGTTACTCAGGGGGAGTTGTCCTCATCAGTCTGTCGCCTCAGAAAAGCAATTTATGGGTTGAAGCAATCGCCGCGTGCATGGTTTGGCAGATTTAACGAGGCAGTTATGAGGTTTGCCCTCAAGCAGTGTGGTGTGGATCACTTAGTATTTAGTCATCAGTCCTCAGCAGAATGCATTATGTTAATTGTATATGTCCATGACATCATTATTACAGGGAGTGACTCAGGGGGAATTCAGAAACTGAAAGACTTCCTACAAAAAGAGTTCGCGACAAACGACTTGGGACGTCTCAGATATTTTCTTGGGATAGAGGTTGCATATTCTTCTAATGGTTTGTCTCTATCACAGATGAAGTACATTCTGGATTTGTTAGAAGAGACATGAAATCTTTATGTGAAACCTGTAGCTGCACCCATGGATCCAAATGTGAAGCTAGTTCTAGAAGAGGGTGAGTTGTTGAAGGATCTTGGTAGGTATAGAAGACTTGTGGGCAAACTTATATACCTTACGATTACTCGCCCTGATATATCCTATGCCGTTGGGGTGGTTAGCCAGTACATGACCTCTCCTCGTACTTCGCATTGGAATGCAGTGGTTCAAATACTCAAATATCTTAAACGTGCACCAGGAAAGGGATTATTATTCAAACGACATAGTCATACACGAATTGAGGGGTTCTCAGATGCTGATTGGGCTGGATCCCCTGCGGATAGGAGATCGACTACCGGGTATTGTACCTTTGTTGGAGGTAACCTAGTTTCATGGAAAAGTAAGAAAGAAGATGTCATTGCAAAATCAAGTGGAGAGGTAGAATACAGAGCCATGACGCATACTACGACTGAGATTATTTGGTTGAGATCACTCCTAGCTGAGATTGGTATTGTGTTTCCTTCGCCGTCACAGTTGTATTGTGACAATAGAGCAGCTATCTATATTGCGACGAATCCGGTCTTTCATGAGAGAACAAAGCATATTGAAGTTGACTGTCATTTCATTCGTCAGAGAATCCAGAAAGGGGAGATACGCACTGTATTTATTCGTTCTGCAGAACAGTTGGCTGACATGTTTACCAAACCATTAAATAAATTAAAACTGAGTGACATATGTAACAAGCTAGGAAGGTACAATTTATACATTCCAACTTGAGGGGGAGTGTTAGAATAAGCCTATATGCCTATGGGCATTTTAGTCATTGTAGTTATTGTACAGCTTTTATTATATTAATAAAAGGGTGAGGGGGAGATACCCAACTCACATACTTTCTTTCTAATCTCTTTTGCAACAGCATGAACATAGATCAATCACGGCATAGCATAACAAGTGAAGTGATTGAAAAGATACGAAATTTGAAGGTTTTATTAAAAAACTATCATGATAATAAGGTAATCAACTTGAATACACATGATAGGGATAGGGACAAGCAAAACATAGAGATATGATTAGCATTTGTAAGATAGTTCTATGTTTGGTCCTATGTAGAGCTATGCAAGATGGGCACAGGAAAATGGTAACAATAAAGTAACCTTGTGGTCCATGAAATATGAATGATATAACATTTTGAGCTCTCCTAATGCTTATCATAAAAGATTTAGCAAGAAGCATTGAGTACAGTGCATGACAAGCAGTTTTTTTTTTATTTGATCAAAAAGATTTACATGTTAAGCACAACAAATGGGGCAATGGACATTGTGAGCATATAATAATAGTCCATATAAGTATACAAATGAGACAATTTGGCTCTCCCCCCAAGTATTTGTCATTGGCCTTAGATAAAACCTATAAGGTATGGCATGATAATGCAAAATGGCTAAAGATATGACAATGAGTGCATAGCCAATGGATCTTATCCTGAAAAATGATGTACTTAGCTTCAAAAGCACATGATATGAGTGAGAACTCATAGGAAATGAGATGAACAATTAAGGTAGAGTTCTATGAAGAATAATTCTAGAGAATTTTCAAGATAGGGCACATGGAACAAAGTACTTATCATTGGCAAAAATAGTAACATATGAATCTATCCAAGATAAGTCTAAAGCCTAAGAAGGATATAATATTAAGCTCAGGCTAAGGGTACTTGCCATAAATGAGAGACGATCTCATAATGAAGGCATAAGACAAGTCACAACTACAACACATATGGAGCAATAAGGCTCCACATGAGTGTACTTATCATATGTAATATAATATACATATCAAACAACATATGATAAGATAAAAAATGACAGATATTACATATATAGCTCCCCTTTGTTAGAGACTCATACAAAGTATAAATCCAAAGGGCTGTCCAATACAGAGTCACCAAGGGTTTGTAAAGTGATTAGTTGAAATAATAATCCTTGGGCTACAATTACATGATTGCTAAGGATACTCAAATGATATCCTGTGAAGTGGTGAGACATCCTAGCAATACATGCTCCCCCTAACTGTGTGCATATATTATACACATATATACCAAGTTAAAGCACATATGACTGGTCAAGGCTTAGATGCTGGCATATAGCCAAATGATTAGATGTTTTAATTTAGGTGATGGTACTGTTCCTTCAAGAAAAGGCATGAGCACCTATTTAATAGCTTTTAACATTGAGATTTAACATCTTTACCATGTAGCTAATACCACACAAGAGGAATATCACACACACACACACACACACACACATATATATATATATATATAGAGTGCTATAAATAAACAAACAAAAGCACACCAAGGATAAAGTTAAATAAGTTTGATGAGGTACACTATCCTAGGATACACAACTCTATCATAGTGTGAAGGTAACTAGTTCTTTTTAGTTTTCTTGCAAAAGCAAACTACTTTTCAACTTTAGGGAATGTTCATTTCATTTTCATTTTCATGTTCCCTATTAGCTTGTTAGATGTGTTTTGATGGATTAAGTCCAATTAACAAATCAAGTATGATTATCAAAACATATTTCATTTCAATTCTTCTCTTTTAAAGCCAATTTTATACATTTCTCATTTTTAGCACACCTATAGCTTTTTAGTCATTACCTCATGATTTCGATGATGTTCACAATTTGCAAAATGGTCATGAGATACAAGTTCGAGTATATGATGGAAATGCTTTCAAATAACTCAAACTTATAGTGATCTAGCTTGGGAATCTTTCACTATGTTATACATAGATCGCATATATAGGCATGAAGTGAGTGTATCTTTATTTTAGATTACATGCCTTTAACTAAGTGGATTTTGATGATTCCACTTTTGTTTTAAGTTCACAAGTCTAGAATGTTTCAAGTTTAATTACTTTGTGAAAATATCAATGTCATATAGATGATATAAATAAATGACCAAGTATCAAATATATTCCATAATGGTAATGTATTCCAATGTACACTCTTATGTAGGTTTTAACTAGACTCTCGTTTTTCTAGTGCACATAGGTTTGGTGTGACGGGATTAAGATAAATAAGGTTTATTAGCACTTCACTTTTTCCAATCAAATTTCACTTGTTTGAAAGTTTTAAATTAATTTTAGAGTTCTTTTCAACAAGTGATTTTCATGTCAAAGATGAATGATATTAACAATAGTTTTGGAAATTCACTAAGTTTTGCATTTTGACCCAACCTTGTTGATTAAAGAAGTTTAAGGATTGATTTACAGTGATTTTGCTTAGACATAATATTTATGCATTTTTCTTGATTTTCTATCATTTCTTATATTTTCAATTTTCATTCACTTTTCTTTTATATTTGCTAGAATTACATGATCAACAACTCTAGAGTAATAGAATCTAGCAATAGCAAAACTTGTTTCATTTGAATTCAAGTTTCAAGATATTGGTCTTAAGAATATAGCTTGAACCAACCTAAGCTATTCCTATGGGTCAATAAGGGTACTAAGTGCACAAATATGTTTCAAGTGATATAATAACACTTAGACAAAATAGACATGATCATACTAAAATAAGAGTGTGTAATTTATTGTGCACAATAACATGAGCTTTTAGATATCAATATAATATATCATGTTATCAATGGTATGAACACATAAATATAGATACATATAGATAAACCAAGATAGGTATATGCGTATCTATAATACATTTTCAAAATGATGTGATCTTTAAGCAATGACTTCTAGACATATAATATTCAATAATTATACAATATCTAGCATAATATTCAATTGATTTATCATTTTAGCACTAGCTAACTAGATACATATCAAGCATATGATATCTAGCGTACAAATAATTCAACATGAAATAACCATTAAGCACAAGTATACACTAGATACAAGAAGTAAGTATCTAGAAAACCTTTTTCAATAGATATGACAATTATAAGCACAAACAACTAGATGCAAAAAGATCAATCTTCTTGGAAAGTATAGCATCTAGAAATAAAGTTACAAAAGATATAGACTATCAATCGCATGTGAGATACAAAGTGATGATCAACTTCAAATGCATGTATCTTCTTAATGTTTTTCAAAAGATCTTACAATATAAGCACAAGCCCCTAAATCTAAAATACAATCATGATTAAGATTCAAGTGAGGGGTTTTGGAACCCAAACCATCTTGGGTCCAACCAAGTTTGTGTGATGTAATAAATCTTTGTTAACCCACACAAAGTTAGAGCTCTTTACAAATCTAAATTTACATCTAGATTTGTAATGTCCAAATCTACCACAATAATTACAAGATGTATATGAATAGGTAGATGAACAAGATGAACCACAAGAATGCTCACAAAGATGTTTACCTTTTTCTTCTTGTAACTTGTGGTAATCTAAGATTAATTCTTCATTTTTAATCTTCATCTCATTGATTTCTTCTTTTAGAACATTTAATTCATAAGATGAGTTTATCTTAAGTTCTTCTTTTAATTTCAATTCCTCTATTTCTTTTTCCAATTTCTTATTATTTTCAGTTAATTCATTTTCTTCATCTAATAAATCTTGATAATTTTTTTCCGATTCTAATATTTCATTAGAAATAGAGGTAAGAGAGTGTTGGAGTTTTTCATTTTTTGAAAGTTCAATATTTAAGGCCTCCTTTAATTTTTCACATTTGTCAACAAGTTCATTAATATTTGGAGTTTCATAAGATACACTATTATTTACATTCTCCAAAGCAATAAGACATGTTGTATCAAAATTGTTTTCAAGTTTAGACCATATTCATTAGCGTTTTTACAAGTAGAAATACTATCAATTAAATATGCCGGTAAAGCACAACATATGACACTCATAGCTTTTGTCGTATTCATTTACTCTCTTAGATTTACATAGTGTGAATCCATTTTCAATCAAGCTTAATAAGTCATTATCTAGACCCTTTAGATATCACCTCATTTGGATCGACCAAGATCCAAAGTGGGTTCCATAAAATCTAGGAAGTCTAGATGCTATTAGGTTGCCAAAAGATCTTTTCTCTTGAAGATTTTCAAGTCAAAACCTATGTAAGAGCCTTTGGCTCTGATACCAAATAAAATCCCAATAGGGCAACCCAAGAGGGGGGGTGAATTGGTCAATTAAAATTTTTGCTCTAAATATAAAGGTGTGTGAGATTAATCCTAGATTATTCTAAGCTTTGTTCAAATATGGTTGGTGGAAAATGAAGAAAGAGAAATTACCAATCACCAAACAAAAATTAAGAAACAATAAAGGAGGTAGAGAGAAATACCACACAATTAAGACACAAAGATTTATAGTGGTTCGGTCTATCAATAAGACCTACTCCACTCTTCCAAGTTTGTCTCCTTGGGTACTCCACTAATAGTGAGATCCCACTATAGCCGAATCTCCAAGCCGTACAATCACTTCTCCACCTCCGAGGGAACAAACCCTCTTTGCACCGGATTCACCTTTGTCAACGGGCTGAATCGTAGACCCTCTATTACAATCAACTTCTCCTTTCTCCAAGGCCGAAACGTAAAACCCTCTTCACAATCTTGATTCACCTTTCTTAGCAGGCCGAATCGAAGACCCTCAATACAATGAAGAACAAATAATGAAGCACTCTTTTTAGCCTCTTGCTAGGCTTGATACATTAACAATGACAGCTCACAAGTCTCTCCAAGAATAGAAAACAATGAAGCCTAAGGAGATCTTCTTCAAATAGATGTGCAAGTTCAAAGCTCTTTGAAGAAATCAATGGATTTGAAGGTTAAAGCTCAAAGGAGGTTTTCAATAAGTCCAAAAATCTTAGAATCCATGAGAAAACATCATATTTATAGCCCACAATGATTGCTCAATGTTTGGGGGTAGTTGGACAAGAAAAGACAAAAAACGGGTCAAAAAAGCAATTAGCCATTATGCCCCACTGGGTAGTATTTCGCCCAGCCGCAGTAGCTCGCGGGGGTGCCCGGTCGACCGCGGTAAGGAGGTAGCCCGCCGCTGGCCTGCTGGAATTCCAGCAAAAAATAGTTTTTCAGCCGCTTCTTGTAAAATTCATAGCTCCCTCGTTTCTTATCGGATTTTGATGTTCTAATACTCTACGGACATGAGAAAAATGATAACTATCTGTTAAAAATATTTTTAAAAATATTTAAAAATGTTTTGAACCATTTAAATCACTTTTAAGCTGTTATTTTTAAAATTCAAGTGCTAATATCATTCCTTTTCATTTGTAAACTTTGGTTAGCACTTGGGCTTTCGTTCTTGGGTTATAGACTTTTGTTTTAATAACATTTAGGACCTTTGAAAAAAAATTTACATGAAATACAAATAGGTTTCAAGGTTGGTTTTGAAAGAGGATTAAAAAATACTTTGAAATGCAAAACCACTTGAAAAAGATCTCCAATACAATCTATAAAGTAAAACTACTTAGCACCTTGTTTGTATTGTCTTCAAAGGTCTTCCTTGGGATTTTGGCTTGTAAGTGAACACTTAAGAATGCTTTGGTACATGTGACTTCTCTTCTTGAATGAATCTTCCCTTTTGAGGCATGAGAAGGTGACCAACACTTTGTTCAACTTCAAGCTCCTCTTGGCATATCCTAGGCATGTTTGTGGGATCCTCAACCTGAGCTCTATGCTTGGACATCTTCCAAGGATGGTTCCTCCAATGTGTGCAAGCTCTCTTAGTTCCTTTGCGCATGTTGATCCTCAAGCCTTGTGTCGTGTTGTATTGTGTAATGGCGATATGACATATGGAGTTCATGTTTAAGGCACAACACTCCAAAGCAACACATTAATCCATAAAGACTAATCAATTTGGGTTTGTTAGCATCAAAACAAGAAGGTAAAGGTGAATAGTTGAACCCATGGGACCCCTTGGGCTAACAATGAGAGAGCACCGCTTAAGATGGTTTGGACATATCCAACGTAGGCCTCCGGATGCTCCAGTGAGAAGAGGTGACTCGTGCCAAATTGAGGGAGTAAAAAGACATAGGGGCAGACCGAAAACAACTTGGGTAGAAACAGTGAGGAAAGACTTGATAGCTAGGAACATAACAGAGAACATGACCTTGGATAGAAGAACCCAACTAAAACCAGGATTAGAGCCGGGTAGATTCTTTTTACCTTCTTCATGAATTTTTTCTAAAGGATTCATTTAGCCAACCCCAACTAGTTTGGGACAAATGATTTGTTGAGTTGAGTTGAGTTGAGTTGAGTCCCATGAAAAAGAGATGACATAAACTTTGCAAACAAAAGAAAATGCTTATAGTCAGTAGAAACATATATAATCACATCTAATAATACCTTGAGTTAACAGGTATTTGTATGTCTGGTGCATAATTGCAGATAGTTGGAAAGTTATTACTCAAAGAAACTATGTACTCACTTGACCAGAATGAGTTCTGTAAGAAGCTTCATTTTGGCTGACTGCCTCATAGAAAACTCATGCTTTCATTTTATTGAAAAGAGTAAAAATGATCACTATTGATGTTTTGAAAAAATGGAATCTAGAAGATCAAGCCTTAGTTATTCAGTTCACCCATTTTCTAAGGACATTGGGTTTACTGATCCTTTCAGATTCTTCTACATGTCAGGCCTCATTTTCCTCCATTTTTTTCTCAATGAAATCCCACATTTGAGAAAATTTATTGAATCCCGCGAAACTATTTCATAGGAATCCATTGGTATCCTCTTTTCAAAGAGAGATTTGACTTTGATGGTGATTAATCCTCATCAGCTCTGGTTCTTGTATAAGAAAGTGACTTCTTTTTCATGTGAAAATGGCATGTATCAATAATTACATATAACCTATTTCTCAATATCCAACATCTGAGACAATTTCCCCTGAAACCATTTCATAGGAGTTCATTGGTATTCTATTCATAGAGGAATTTGACTTTGATGTTGAGTAATCGACATCACTTTTGGGTCTTTTGTAACAAAGTATTCCCCTTTTTATGTGGAAAAGACATGTATCAATAATTATGATCCAACTATGGGCTATTCCTTTATACGTTGTAAATTCACAAAAAAGTTATTTTGTTTGTGCATCTGTAAAAAGGGCGGCCCAGTGTACAAGGCTCCCGCCATTGCGGGGTTTGAGGAGGGCTAGATGTGCGCAGCCTTACCCCTTCTTTGCAGAGAGGCTGTTTCCGTGACTCGAACTCGTGACCACCAAATCACAATGGAGCAACTTTACTGTTGTGCCCCTTTTGTTTGTGCATCTGTGTCAAGGAAAATAAAATGTTTTATTTTTTAATAAAAAGACAAGAGGCCGATTGGTGTAGTTTTAGTGCAAAGATTTGAGAATGAGCAGTTGAAAACCAATCTTACAAAATGATAACCTGACTGCTGGCTTGTGCATTTGTGCATAAGTGTTGGAAAAGGAAATTACCATCTAAGTTGCAGTACAGGACGAGAAATGGTGGTCAAGAATCTCATTGGAAGGACATGGCTTATTCTTAAGTTCAGAGGTTGTAAAACAGAGAGAGTTTGTATGTGGGCAACATGGAATTGTGCTTTACTTGGTCTCTTTAGGACTAAAAGAAATTCCCCATCCAAGAGGATCCCTTTACAATAAAATCCAGATTTTTCATGAAGCCCCTCTTTTAGGGGATGAATAATCAAAATTTGTATTTAGATAGGGAACCTCTTGATGGATAATCAGAGGTGTTTTCTTTCTTCAAGAAATGTAATTAATGGCCGATAGAGCAGGAGTGTATGTCGCTGCAAAATTAATAAAACACCTTCTCGTAAGAGATCTCAATGCATTTTATGCGTGTGATTCTCTTTTCATGCATGTGAAATTTGTTGTGAACAACATTCCATTCAATCTTACCATCTCTATCCAATAGAAACCATAGATGTATTGTGCGCCACTTGTTTTTATAGAAATATTGTACATTAAAATGCAAAAGTAATAGAGAAAAGCTTCCCACATTCATATATGCAAGGTTGAAAATGATGTAAGGTCCACTCTCTACTCAGGTTTCAATTGCCCTCTTACCCTTTCATTGTCTCATATCATTCTAGAGAGAGCTTTCAAGAGACAATCCACAGTTGGTCTACGAAGAGGATCCTCCTCCATGCAACCCTTAACCAAGAATGTCAAACATAAAGCATCACCTAATGGATAATCCCCATTGAGACTAGGATCCATAAATTCCCTCAGCATCTCCACACAATGAGAGGAACCTTCAAGCTTTTCCTCAATGTCCACCAAAAACCCAACACAGCTCTTCAACATACACCCATCCACACCCTCTTTAGCTGATATTAGCTCAAGCAAAACAACCCCAAGATTAAAAATGTCCACCTTTTGTGAAGCCAACCCATGACAAAGATATTCAGGTGCTAAATACCCCTTTCTTCCCACTATCATCCTACTATTATTATCATCCTTCTCTTCATTTTCAAGTTGAGTAAGAGGCTTTGCTATTCCAAACCCTCCAATCTTTGCTCTCCACTCTTCAGTTATAAACACATTTCTACTGTTGATGTTACCATGCACATAGGAAGGACTTGTGCAACAGTGTAAGTAATGCAGAGCCATAGTGATGTCAAAAGCAATCTGCATCCTTTTTCTCCACGTGAGCTCCTTTCCAAGTTCCTGATTTGACAAGTAATCTCTTAAGCTACCCTTAGACGTGAACTCAAACACAAGATAAGGTCTACTTTCATCACAACAACCCTGTAATTTCACAATATTTACATGATTGACCTTTGTCAGTATCTTGATGACTCTGCGTGCTTCTCCTAAACTCATCTGCTCGATCGCCAAATCAGAACCCTCGATCCTTCCCCGATATACCGAGTTACTGATCTTCGAATCCTCGCTAAAATCCCCAGTTGCGATTTTCAGCTCCTCCAAGCTATAACTGAACAAAGTATGCTTCAACTTAGACATCCCATCAAGTAAATCAGGTGATAACTTTGACAACTGTGAGCTTCTAGCAGATAAAGGCTCAAAATTTTGCTCCCTTTTTTTCCGAATAATTGTAAATACTCCAGCCAATACAACTGATAGCAGAATTATAGTGAATGTGATGGCTGCGAGTAGTATAAACATATTCCTCCGATTCGATCGCATATGGGACTTAACTTTGTTCAGATTATTTACAATTGGAGGATTGGGAGATGAATTTACGGGGGGAGGAGAAGACATGAAATTTAACACTGGGACTTTTGTCATGGGAATAAGCAGTGTTGTTTGTGGAAAAATAGTAGATTTTGGATCCAAGCCATTTTCATTCCCTAGAATCTCTGGAGACAAATTGAATTTCCTGGCTATTTTTTCTATATTATCTCCTTCTACAACTGGGTATGTCACAAGGTATTTTGTACCATTTTTGGTCTCAAATGTATCAGGACATGCACATCTAATTCGTATACTAACCTCAGAACCTGCAGGAATTTTACCATCTGGATATGGGTTCTGCTCTGTGAGCGTCTGTGCTTTCAACAGTCCTTCAAAAGTTTCGCAAGCAATCGAGTAAGTGTCGGAGGAACGAGAAGATTTGTATAGGAAAACTGCGTGAGAAAACTGGCCGAAACACGAGCAATTGATGGGGAGGAGGATTTCTTGGGTGATGTTGAGATTGTGCGTGGTGGGGAGAGTGAGATTGTTGAGGGTGAGGAGTTGGGTTTGGTTGGATGTGAAGAGAGAGGTGATTGAAGAAAGTGTTAGGAATGTTTGTTGAGCTCTGTAGACTATGAAGGTTTGGCATGGTGTTCTGTCTGTGGTGCAGAGGTAGTTTGTACCTGGGATGGAGGTGTTGGTATAACAGTCTCTGTCGTAGGATTGTGAAGCAGTGATGGGTTCTGTTAGAAATGCTAGACTGAGAGCCCAGATCAAAGGTAGAAGAGAAACCATGGAGAGAAATGCTAGACTGAGAGCCCAGATCAAAGGTAGGAGAGAAACCATGGAGAGAGAGAGAGAGAGAGAGAGAGAGAGAGAGAGAGAGAGGAGGCCTCTGGTTTATATAGATTGAAGAATTCAAAAATAGTAGGTTATGTCTGTTAAATGAATGGTTTGAAAAATCTGACTCGGTTTCGGACTCGCTGAGTTAACTCAGGATAAGCATTTGGCTCTTTAGTTTAAACTGACATAAGCATGGTAATTTGAGAAAATCAGAAAACAGAAATACTAGCAATACTACTATTCTTCAAGCATGATCTGAAGTCTCTATGTTGAAGATGTACGGGGATCAGGGTCGTTGATCGCTCCGGCTTCCATGTTTAAGATCCATAGGGATTTTCGGCTATAAGTACGCGATTTGTAAAATATTTTCCAATTAGTCATTGAAAATTATGAAATAACAAAAAAGTTAACACTTGTGAAAAATATTTCCAAAAAGTCCATGAATCATTAAGATCAACGAGGAGCCATGTATGATCAAAATTGTTGATCTTGTAGGTCATCCATCATGAGATGACCCGAATAATATTGGTTCATTGCAGAGGAATGTCACAAATATTTGTCTCAGAAATTTCTGGGGTATTTTAAGATTTTTTGTCATTTTTGGGTTTATATAAGGAAAAAGTAGAAAAAATAATAAACATTTTCAAAAGAGAAAAGCGTTCCTGCGCTGCAGCGCAGGGAGCTTAACTGCGCTTAAGTGGTTTATAAAGCCTCCCATTGGTTCCTTTCTTGTGGACCGCTATACGTTTCAAAGGGGGACCCGCTGTACGAACCAATGGGAGGCGGTATAAACCACTTAAGCACAGTTAAGCTCCCTGCTACAGGAACGCTTTTCTCTTTTCAAAATATAAAAAAATATAAAATTGAAGAAAAAATTAGGACATCAAATAATTTTGTGAATTTAGCTTGATATTTTTACAATATATTTGCGGTAAAAACAATAAAATATGAAGATATCTCGATGATTTTTATAATCTTGGGAAAATTTTGAGATTTTATTTTATTTTATCACAAATTTATAAAATATCGCTAAATTTTTTAAAATACTTTTCTAAACATATACTTAAAATGATTCTTTAAGTATACTAAAAATGATATTTTTCTAAACCCAACTAGTGTCAGGATTAGATTTACTCAATTTGAACCGGATAGATCCTTTCACCTTCTTCATGGAAATTTTCTAAGGACTCATTGGCCGACCCCAATTAGTTTGGGACAATGGCTTCGTTGAGTTGAGTTGAGTTTACTTAAAATGAAGCTGGTCAATCAAGAGGCTAAGATCATCCTCGAATTGAGTTCAACGACAATGGACGGGAGTTCTGGACCTCCTGGTCACTGGTCAGATTAGCCAATCCAATCACAAGCATGTCCAACACATGTTGCTCAGAAAGTGGCTGTTAGGAAAGAGCCAAACATCCAGTGTCTTTTTAGCATTTTTTACATACTAAAACTGGGCCCTTGGGTGATAGCTCCAAGAGAAAAAAGCATTTTAACAAGGAAAGCTCCATCAAGATCTAAACAGCTATTTAGGCATAAAATAGAACTAGTAGTTGTCATTTTGACCTGGTTCTTGCTTGTTTTCATTGTCTAGAGAATATGACTTTTCTTGTGTCTGATATATTTAATGTCCTTTTCATATAGACATTGTGTTGGGTTTGTTATTGTGCTAAGCAACTTTTTTATCATTTTTATCACCTTGCAAATGGAAGGAGGTTACTTAATCATTGAATGGGCTCCTCCTGATAACAATAATACAAGAGGTAGAGAGATTTAGGCTAAGAGAGAATTTTTTTTGCTTTTGGATTTTTATGTTACACTACCAAGTCATGTAACTCCATCTCTATGACTTGATACATGCTTTTGGAAAATAATAATAGTTTTGGCCATGTTTGGATTGCAAGAAAACATTTCTGATGGAAAAAATTTCGTTATATGTTTCTACAATGTAAAACGGGCACCAATTTTTAGCGGAAAACTGGGCCTAAATTTCTTTTTCCATGAAATATTAGTTTATCAAGTGGTGGAAGAGGGACAAGGAGACCTTAGAAAAGTTTTCTTTATTTTGAAGGAAATGATACGATTATGGTTAATTTTGAGTGATATCATAAAAAATTGAAGCTTCATCTAATTAAAATTTGAATATGATTCGTCTTTTTCCGGCAAAAATGAGTAGAAAATGTTATAAATATTTTTCCTTTCTACACCCAAAAATTCCTGCAATCCAAACATGGCATAGAGAAAATTACATTCATCCTATGAAAATAGTTTTAAAATGGAGATCCTTTATTATAATAAAAACAAGGATTAAAATAATAAAATACAAATGCTTAAACGGGTTAATTTTTTAAACATATGACATTACCATTGAGCCATCACTAGTAGCACGATGAGACAAATGTCAATTGGAGTCTCTCTGCCCAATTAATATGAACTTAGTGGAGAGTCGAATGGTTAAAGGTGGGCCCATCGGCCATTAGAAAAATCGATCTAAAATCTACGTTAGAGTTGTATCATTTTTTGAGCGGACCTTGAACCACCTTTCTTGGTCGCATCTAGGGGTGGACATTGGTTCGATTCGGTTCAGTTTTGGGTATACCCAGAACCGAACCATATATAATCGGTTCCCTGAAATTGGAACCAAACCGAACCAGAACCATATATAATCGGTTCGGTTCGGTTTGGTTTTGGGTTTACCCAACCTTCACCAATTGTAAATATTTTGCCTAATCGTGCTTATAATTGGTTCGGTTCGGCTCGGTCCTGTTTATATATGAACTACAAGCACTAACAGACATAAATTTGGGCAATGCAAAAAATATATATGAATTACAAACAGGCACAAATTTGGGGGGTGAATTAAAATTTTAAAGGCAAAGCAACACGTTAAAGAGGGGTGAATTAAAAGGGGGTGGGGTGATTTTATCAAATGAGGAGGCATTGGGTTTTAAGGTGAGGGTCGGTTCTCGGTTCGGTTTTCGGTTCCAGGATCCCAAACCCAGAACTTAACCAAATTTCCACCGGTTCCAGGATATCAGAAACGAAACGAACCATATAGATATGGAACCGAACCGAACCATATGTACCGGTTCTGTTCGGTTCCTCGGTTCGAACCGGAACCATGTCCACCCCTACTTGCATCAGATTGATATTGCTTTTTGTTTTTCTTTTAAAATTTACTCCTAAAATTTCATCATCTTGTTAGAAGTTAGATTGGGCCCAATATACCCCTCTTTCTATCTTTTTGTTTCTTAATGGGTAAGCTGGGGTCGAGGGACCACTGCCCAGTCTTTAGAACAATCTAAGGAAGGGAAGTGATATCCCCCCCCTCTTTAACATTATCCGTTAAGTTTTAAAGGAAAGAAAAACGTTAAGGGGGGTGAATTTACCCTCCAGCAGGGAACCATTCTCACTGAAACCGGTAGGGGCGAGGTATCATTTCCCTCTAAGAAAAAGGGCAAAACAACTAGGGTCATGATACCCTTGAATACAAATTCAGGGGTATCATGACCCTTGGATTTGAGAAATGCATTTTGTGCACGTGTCATCCTCCTATATCCCATTTTTTTTATGAGAAATGCAGTCCATTTTTTTCTAGCATCTCTCCATACACGAAGGGGTGTTTGGACTTTGGATCTAGGGAAAATAATTATGGAAAATAGATTTACATGAAAAATAAAATTTTAGATTCCAGGTGATTTGCAATTTTTCTTGAAAAACAAGGAAATTTTTTGTTGAGCTGGCAAATGGGCAGGCCGGGTCGGGTTTGACCCGGCCCGTACGGGTCCGGGTCAAACGAGCCGGGTTAAAATGACCCAAAAAAATTTAAGGGTCACTAAGGTTGGACCCGGACCAGGCCCGTACGGGCCGGGTCGACCCACGGGTCACCCGCATTTTTGACATATTTTTTAAGATTTTTTTTATTGTACAGGGATTTGCTAGCCACCTTCGCCGACCATTTATGTTCACTGTTTGAGAGATTTGTCTAACTGTCGACGTGGTGCAAACTGCAAAGATTGGCAGAAGTACGATTTGTGAAAAGTTGGCTAGGAATAAATAATAATCACGGGTACTAAGTTTTAAATGACAAATTACGGAAAAATGGTAGCAAAGTAGAAAAATTAAGAAAAAAAAAACCGAAAAAAATGTAATAAGATATGACAATTACTGAAAAAAACTACAAAGAAAAAGCAAAAATTATGACAATTATGAGAAAAAAAATCAAAAGATGCCAAAATAAAACCTTTTGCACTTCTCTACAGGCACCCGCGGGCACCCACAGGTCCACCCGGCCCGGCACAGTTTTGACGGGCCGGGAGGACCCGCGGGTCAATGATTTGGGACCCGAACCCGTAATTTATGGGCGGGCAGGGTGGACCCGCGGGTCCGGGTCACTTTTTGTCAGGTCTAGATTCATTGCGATTGTAGTTTTAACTATGGAGCAATATCGCAATGGGGCCCACCATTGGGTTCCGTAGGATCGACCGTTAAATCCTTGTGCCTATCCCACTCACAACTCGAATGACCCATTTATATCCTTTAGATAGGGGTCCTGCATTCATTGGATTGCGGACGAACTAGTTTCGTCGGATTTGATGCAAAGGGATAGCTATACATAGTTCTAATAGTCTATGTCACTCTACGACACAATTGGAATAGCAAATTAGTGAAGTGTTAATCGAAGGGGTACTTTAGGAATTACATACTATTTGGATGGAGCTTTGATCCTATTAGATAGGACGGATTTGTAATTTGATTTAATTGGGAACTGAATTGGAAATTGCAAAGGATTTCAAATTGGATAGTGACAACCCACATGGGACGAATTTGGGTGCGCCCAATGTAGATTGTCCATATCAATTGTAGACTTAATGTTAGGAACACTATCTTATTTCTAAAGTGTTAGATGAAAAAGAAAGAAAGAAAAAGCTTGTATGAATGGAAAGAGAGAGATTGGAATCTTTTACCACAACTTTTGGAGACAAAATTAATATAAAATGGAAACCCAAATGAGTTGGGCAATATGCCACATCCACTTTGGCCTGCCATATATTTAGCTTATATTTTTACATTGTTGACTTTTCGAACATTGACCACATTTCAATCTTTGGGTACTATTGAAAGTAACTTTTGGGAATTGTAAAAAGCAAACCACAATACTATTTAAACCAGAAGAGATGATGAGAATTGGATGTTGCCCAAGCTGATGGAATTAATATTGACACCCCTAAATTCGTCTCACTTTCTATCTTTTATAGTTCTTGAATACTAGCTTCTAGTCTTTGAGAAATAATAAAAGCTCCATCGAGAGAAACTCGATTTCCCAGCTCTTGGTACTGATTTGAACAGTATATAGCTGAGAATAAAAGTTATTTCCTATCCCTTTGTGCAACAAAAAGGAATCCATGGGTTCAACTTGCGGCGCCGCGGCGATCGAATCGTTTTTTACCGTTCGATGAGTAAATCACGCATAGGTTGTTCTTCGCAACAACAACAGAAGTAATTTATATTTTCTATGTTTTATTTTGATCACCATCAGATCATCTAGACCCTAGGATTCCTGGGATACCTGCAAAATTGAACAAAACTTTTATTCTACACGATTTTATTCCGCTGCGTGTAACGATTTTGCCCGGGGGTTTCAACCCTTTCTAACATATTTGCCTTGGAATTAAACGCCACAACTCAAGGAATACGGCTTGCAAAAGACATGAAGATGGAAGAACTATGGATAGAATCAGTTTCTCTCTTCGTGGTAAATGTCATCAATGGAAGCTATATTTGCCCAGGGAAGAAGATCCCAACCTTAGCAGTGATCAAATAGGACTTCGACAACTTCAAATCTCTTGGAAACTGACTAATATTTGGAGAGAAGCAAATGGTGTAAAAGATTAATTGTCTAAAGCTGATTGTCCATATAAAGGAGAAAATATCCCTCCTAGTTTTAACTACGGAGCAAGATTGCATTGGGGCCCACCATTGGGTTTCGCAGGATCAACCGTTAAATCCCTGCAACGATCTCACTCACAACTCGAATGACCCATTTATATCCTTTGGATAAGGGTCCCGCATTTAACGGATTGCGGACGAACTAGTTTCGCCGGATTTGATGCAATGTGATAGATATACATAGTTCTAATGGTCTATGTCACTCTAGGACACAATTGGAATACCAAATTGGTTAAGTGTTAATCAAAGGGGTACTTTGGGAATTACATATTATTTGGAAGGAGCTTTGATCCTATAATTGGATAGGACGGATTTGTAATTTGATTCAATTGGGAATTGAATTGGAAATTGCAAAGGATTTCAAATTGGATAGTGAAAACCCACATGGGACGAATTTGGGTGCGACCCATGACTGTGTGCCCCATGTGGATTGTTCATATCAATTGTAGACATAATGTTAGGAACATTATCTTATTTCTAAAGTGTTAGATGAGAAAGAAAGAAAGAAACAGCTTGTATGAATGGAAACAGAGAGATGGGAATCTTTCACCACAAGTTTTGGAAACAAAATTAATATAAACTCGAAACCCAACTAAGTTGGACAATAAGCCACATCCACTTTGGGCTGCCATATATTTAGCTTATATGTTAACATTATTGACTTTTCGAACATTGACCACTTTTCAATCTTTGGGTACTATTGAAAGTAACTTTTGGGAATTGTAAAAAGCAACCCACAATATTATTTAAACCAGAAGGGTTGACGAGAATTGGATCTCGCCCAAGCTGTTGGAATTAATATTGGCACCCCTAAATTCGTGTCACTTTCTGTCTCTTACAGTCCTTGAATACTAGCTTCAAGTTTTTGAGAAATAATAAAAGCACCATCAAGAGAAACTCAATTTCCCATCTCTTGGTACTGATTTGATCCGTAAATAGCTGAGAATAAAATTTATTTTCTGTCCCTCTGTGCAACACAAAGGAATCCATGGGTTCAACTTACGGTGCGGAGGTGATCGGATCGTTTTTTACTGTTCGAGGAGTAAATCACGCATAAGTTCTTATTCGTAACAGCAAGTGAGGTAATTTATATTTATATGTTTTATTTTGATCACCAACAGATCATCTAAACCTTAGGATTCCTCGGATACCCGTAAAATTGAAGAAAATTTTTGTTTTACACGATTTTATTCCGCTGCGTGTTGTGATTTTGCCCAGGGGTTTCAACCCTTTCTAACATATTCGCCTTGGAATTCAACGCCATAGCTCAAGGAATACGGGTTGCAAAAGACATGAAGAAAGAAGAACTATGGATAGAATCAGTTTCTCTCTTCCTGGTAAATGTCATCAATGGAAGCTATATATGCTCATGGAAGAAGATCCCAACCTTAGTAGTGATCAAATAGGACTTTGACAGCTTCAAATCTCTTGGAAACTGACTAATATTTGGAGAGAAGATGGTGTAGAAGATTAATTGTCCAAAGCTAATTGTCCATTTAAAGGAGAAAATATCCCTCCTAGTTTTTACTACGGAGCAAGATTGTAGTGGGGCCCACCATTGGGTCCCTCATTTGTTGGATTGCGAACGAACTAGTTTCGTCGGATTTGATGCAAAGGGATAGCTATACATACATGTAATGATGAATGTCACTCTATGACACAATTGGAATACCAAATTGGTTAAGTGTTAATCAAAGGGGAACTTTGAGAATTACATATTATTGTGGACCCAGATCCTGAGAGGACGAGTGCGGCAAGGGACGCGAGATCCCCCTGCAATCCTCTAAGATCTCCACATGTGAAGGAGAGCTCTACCAAGGAACTCTTAAAATCGGTGCCACTCTCACAGCATAGCATGAGTGGCGATACAAAATAAAAGAGATACATCTTGATCCAATGATAGATCCCCGAACCAAGATGTACCTAAAAATAAACTCAGAGTCGGCATCCATGGATGCGCCATGGAACCAAAACAAATGCTCTATTTGCAATGGATAACCAGAGATACAAAAGGTCCGTGCCTGATGACGAATGGAGAAGGTCTGAAGAGCACCCCCAATTCGGCCGAGTGCGAACACTTGGTCTCTTATGCCATTTATTATTAACCTCGAAGAGTTTTGGGCAAAAATCATGTGAAATGGGAACAATCCTCAGGAGTCGTCTATCTAAGCATGCATCTCCTGAGAATAGAAATAATAAGCACACAAAAAATAAATGAAAGAGGTGCCACCTAAATATTGTTAGGTTATGAGTGACATACCTAACTGGTGTCTAAGTTCTGGTGGGCAAACACATGCATGCTACATCTAAAGGTATAAGGTATGCATATGAAAGTAAGAAAACATAGCAAAACACACAACATAACAAAACAACAAATCCTAAGACTCTAAACGATTTAGCCCGAGTCCTCGGATGGTCTGATATTCATCCAAAGAAAGCCTACGTATCCCCGCCTCCACGAGAATCAAGGCAACGTAGTTCTTCGTGCCTATTCTAAGCTAGGATGCCTATATAGGGAATTGATAAATTCGACCCCCTTTCTCCCGGGACAGCCCCACTCTATGCACATTTATGACTACTCTTTACTCAACAGGGGGGCCCAGGAAAGAAATGGTCTAAAAAAAAAAAAGATATATTCTGCCTCCTTCCTCTCCTTTGGACAGCCCCTATCAATGCATTTTGTACATTTCCTAACCTACAGGGGTGCCCAAGTAGAAAACAGGGAGAAGAAAATTTGTGAAAATATCTCTCTCTTTTGATCTTAACCCTTCAAATCACCTTTTGATTCAAGGGTTGGGATCAAAAGAAGCATAACCAACTAAGATTCCCTCTAACCAATCCTAGTCCTAAGCATCTCATTAACCTAGCTTAGGGCGTAATGGTGACTTGGAGGGGAAGAAAAGCATCTTTGCAAATTACGAAAGTGCCCTGGTTCAGGATAATACACCCCCTAATTACGTTACTCACTAATCCGCATACCCCTATATTTCCCTGGACAACCTATGACGGAAAATTTGAACTGGTTTTCTAGGTTCCTGCGCACCCCTGTTTCTGACTAAGTCGCCACCCTTATTCCTACACTACACTACTCTACAAACGTCGTCCGTTTGCTAGGCAAACTGCGACGAATTCTGACGAAAATTTGTGGGGACCTAAATGAGACCCTAACCTATTCTAGGAACAAATTTGGGACATTAAAACACTAGTTTGATAGGGTTTCTATCCTAACGACTCTATTAGGGTTCGGTCAAAAATGGGTTGTCTACAATTATTTGGATGGAACTTTGATCCTATTGGATAGGACAGATTTGTAATTTGATTTAATTGGGAATTGAATTGGAAATTGCAAAGGATTTCAAATTGGATAGTGGAAACCCACATGGGGCGAATTTGGGTGCGACCCATGAGTGTGCGCCCCATGTGGATTGTCCATATCAATTGTAGACTTAATGTTAGGAACATTATCTTATTTCTAAAGTGTTAGATGAAAAAGAAAGAAAGAAAAAGCTTGTAAGAATGGAAAGAGAGAGTTTAGAATCTTTCACCAAAAGTTTTGGAAACAAAATTAATATAAAATGGAAACCCAAGTGAGTTGCGCAATAAGCCACATCCACTTTGGGCTGCCATATATTTAGCCTTTATGTTTACATTGTTGACTTTTCGAACATTGACTACTTTTCAATCATTGGGTACTATTCACTGTAACTTTTGAGAATTGTAAAAAGTAACCCACAATATTATTTAAACCAGAAGGGTTGCGAGAATTGGATGTTGCCCAAGCTGTTGGAATTAATATTGACACCCCTAAATTCGTCTCACTTTCTATCTCTTATAGTTCTTGAATACTAGCTTCTAGTCTTTGAGAAATAACAAAAGCTCCATCGAGAGAAACTCAATTTCCCATCTCTTGGTTCTGATTTGATCAATATATAGCTGAGAATAAAACTTATTTTCTATCCCTTTGTGCAACACAAAGGAATCCATGGGTTCAACTTGCGGTGTGGCGGCGACCGTTTGAGGAGTAAATCACGCATGGGTTCTTCTTCGTAACAACAACTGAGATAATTTATATTTTATATGTTTTATTTTGATCACCATCAGATCATCTAGACCCTTGGATTCCTGGGATACCTGCAAAATTGAAGAAATTTTTTGTTCTACACGATTTTATTCCGCTGCGTGTAGCAATTTTGCCCGGGGGTTTCAACCCTTTCTAACATATTTGCCTTGAAATTAAATGCCATAGCTCAAGGAATACGGCTTCGAAAAGACATGAAGATAGAAGAACTATGTATACAATCAGTTTCTCTCTTCGTGGTAAATGTCATCAATGGAAGCTATATTTGCCCATGGAAGAAGATCCCAACCTTAGTAGTGATCAAATAGGACTTCGACTGCTTCCAATCTCTTGGAAACTGACTAATATTTGGAGAGAAGCAAATGGTGTATAAGATTAATTGTCCAAAGCTGATTGTCCATATGAAGGAGAAAATATCCCTCCTAGTTTTAACTACGGAGCAAGATTGTAGTGGGGCCCGCCATTGGGTTCCACAGGATCGACCGTTAAATCCCTGCAAGAATCCCACTCACAACTCGAACGACCCATTTATATCCATTGGATAGGGGTCCCGTATTTATTGGATTGCGTGCGAACTAGTTTCGTCGGATTGGATGCAAATGGATAGCTATACATAGTTCTAATGGTGTATGTCACTCTAGGACACAATTGGATCACCAAATTAATTAACTGTTAATCAAGGGGGTACTTTTGGAATTACACATTATTTGGATGGAGCTTTGATCCTATTGGATAGGATGGATTTGTAATTTGATTTAATTGGGAATTGAATTGAAAATTGCAAAGGATTTCAAATTGGATTGTGGAAACCCAAATGGGACGAATTTGGGTGTGACCCATAAGTGTGCGCCCCCATGTGGATTGTCCATATCAATTGTAGTCTTAATGTTAGGAACATTATCTTATTTCTAAAGTATTACATGAAAACGAAAGAAAGAAAAAGCTTGTATGAATGGAAAGAGAGACATTGGAATCTTTCACCACAAGTTTTGGAAACAAAATTAATATAAAATGGAAACCCAAGTGAGCTGGGCAATAAGCCACATCCACTTTGGCATGCCATATATATAGCTTATATGTTTACAATGTTGACTTTTCGAACATTGACTACTTTTCAATCTTTGAGTGCTATTGAAAGTAACATTAGGGAATCGTAAAAAGCAACCCACAATATTATTTGAACCATTAGGGTTGATGAGAATTGGATGTCGCCCAAGCTATTGGAATTATATTGCACCCCAAAATTCATCTCACTTTCTATCTCTTATAGTTCTTGAATACTAGCCTCTAGTCTTTGAGAAATAACAAAAACTCCATCGAGATAAACTCAATTTCCCATGTCTTGGTACTGATTTGATCAGTATATAGCTAAGAATAAAAGTTATCTTCTATCCCTTTGTGCAACACAAAGGAATCCATGGGTTCAACGTTCGGTGCCGCGGCAATCAGATCGTTTTTTACCGTTCGAGGAGTAAATCACGCATAAGTTCTTCTTCGCAACAACAACTGAGGTAATTTATATTTTATATGTTTTATTTTGATCGCCATCAGATCATCTAGACCTTAGGATTCCTGGGATACCCGCAAAATTGAAGAAATGTTTTTTTACTACACGATTTTATTCCGCTGCGTGTAACGATTTTGCCCGGGGGTTTCAACCCTTTCTAACATATTTGCCATGGAATTAAACGCCATAGGTCAAGGAATACGGCTTACAAAAGACAAGAAGATAGAAGAACTATGGATGGAATCAGTTTCTCTCTTCGTGGTAAATGTCATCAATGGAAGCTATATTTGCCCATAGAAGTAGATTCCAACCTTAGCAGTGATCAAATAGGACTTTGACAGCTTCAAATCTCCTGGAAACTGACTAATATTTGGAGAGAAGCAAATGGTGTAGAAGACTAATTGTCCAAAGCTGATTGTCCATATAAAGGAGAAAATATCCCTCCTAGCTTTAACTACGGAGTAAGATTGCAGTGGGGCCCACCATTGGGTTTCGCAGGATCGACCGTTAAATCCCTGCAACGATCCCACTAAAAACTCGAATGACCAATTTATATCCTTTGGATAGGGGTCCCGCATTTATTGGATTGCGGACGAACTAGTTTCGTCGGATTGGATGCAAAGGGATAGCTATACATAGTTCTAATGGTGTATGTCACTCTATGACACAATTGAAATACCAAATTGGTTAATTGTTAATCAAATGGGTACTTTGGGAATTACAAATAATTGGATGAAGCTTTGATCCTATTGGATAGGACGGATTTGTAATTTGATTTCATTGGGAATTGAATTGGAAATTGCAAAGGATTTCAAATTGGATAGTGGAAACCCACATGGGACGAATTTGGGTGCGACTCATGAGTGTCCGCACCATGTGGATTGTCCATATCAATTGTAGACTTAATATTAGGAACTTTATCATATTTCAAAAGTGTTAGACGAAAAAAAAAAGCTTGTATGAATGGAAAGAGAGAGATTTGAATCTTTCACCACAAGTTTTGAAAACAAAATTAATATAAAATGGAAACCCAACGGAGTTGGGCAATAAGCCACATCCAGTTTGGGCTGCCATATAATTAGCTTATATGTTTACATTGTTGACTTTTCGAACATTTACTACTTTTCAATCTTTGGGTACTATTGAAAGTAACTTTTGGGAATTGTAAAAAGAAACCCAGAATATTATTTAAACCAGAAGGGTTTAAATATACCTTATATGAGAGAATTGGATGTCACCCAAGCTGTTGGAATTAATATTGACACCCCTAAATTCGTCTCACTTTCTGTTTGTTATAATTCTTGAATACTAGCTTCTAGTCTTTGAGAAATAATAAAAGCTCCATCAAGAGAAACACGATTTCCCATCTCTTGGTACTGATTTGATCAGTATATAGCTGAGAATAAAAGTTATTTTCTATCCCTTTGTTCAACACAAAGGAATCCATGGGTTCAACTTGCCGTGCCGCGGCGATCAGATCTTTTTTTACCGTTCGAGGAATAAATAACGCATAGGTTCTTTTTCACAAACGTAGATGGTTTGTTACTCTCTAAATGGTAAGTTGTGAGGATCATTCGGTTTAGTGGATCTGATTGAATACATATAGAGGAACAGAATGCAGGTCTAACTAATGCAACCCCTAAATTCGAACATAGTAACAAAGAAAACCACTTGAATTTTGTAACTATCATGAAATGGAAGAGTCATGGGTGTGATTTTCAAAACAGGGCAATGCCCAGATGAATTAACACCCTTTGAAAGACGAATTACCTTTTTTGACAGAGATCGTTAAGATCATTCAGTGGGCAGAAGAAATATGTTACCAAGCAAACTAATGTTTGTGTAATTTTAGCATGTATGTGGGTCCCAACAGTTTTGTTAAGGGTCAAAATCTCATGGAACCCACAAATGACCTCATAGGTGAGTCGTCCCTTTACCTCTCATATCAACCCCAACAGATAAGATCAAGTAGCTAGCCACTAAGAATTTAGGGGTGCAACTTGGGTCGGGTCGGGTTGAGCTTTTGCTAAAAAAATGAATTGGAATCAACCTGAACCCAACCTGATTTTAAGGTAAAAGCTCAACCTGAATTCCGAAAATTGACCCGACTTGCACCCTACTACGAATACTGGATCCGACCGGGTAATCAACGCTCCGGTACGTGCCAAAACCCAGTTGATATGTCTATGGTGGCCCCAAGTATAATCGGCTAAGATTCTTCCTCATATATTTATTAAATAGTGGATAACGGCACTACAAAATTTGTTTTCTATTTCTCACATTGAAGTCATCTCAATTGCATGATCCCTCTTTAACAAAAGAGCACTGTTAGAAAAACGGGATTTAGTTTTGTTAAAAAAAAAAACGGGCATCAACCATTAGAGCCACGTCCACTAAAAGACAAATGGGGGAGCTCAAATCCCCATAAAAAGCAATAAATACACATATCAGTTCCGTATTTTTACATATTATTTGGGTGGACCTTTGATCCTATTGGATAGGACGGATTTGTAATTTGATTTAATTGGGAATTGAATTGGAAATTGCAAGGGATTTCAAATTGGATAGTGGAAACCCACATGGGACGAATTTGGGTGCGAGCCATGAGTGTGCGCCCCATGTGGATTGTCCATATCAATTGTAGACTTAATGTTAGGAACATTATCTTATTTCTAAAGTGTTAGATGAAAAAGAAATAAAGAAAAAGCTTGTATGAATGGAAAGAGAGAGATTGGAATCTTTCACCACAAGTTTTGGAAACAAAAATAATATAGAATGGAAACCCAACTGAGTTGGGCAATAAGGCACATCCACTTTGGGCTGCCATATATTTAGCTTATATCTTTACATTGTTGACTATTCGAACATTAACTACTTTCCAATCTTTGGGTACTATTGAAAGTAACTTTTCGGAATTGTAAAAAGCAACCCACAATACTATTTAAAAAGCCGGGTTGACGAGAATTGGATGGCACCCAAGCTGTTGCAATTAATATTGACACCCCTAAATTCGTCTTACTTTGTATCCTTTATAGTCCTTGAATCCTAGCTTCTAGTCTTTGAGAAATCATAAAAGCTCCATCGAGAGAAACTCAATTTCCCATCTCTTGGTACTGATTTGATCAGTATATAGCTGAGAATAAAAGTTATTTTCTTTCCCTTTGTGCAACACAAAGGAATCCATGGGTTCAACTTGCGATGCGGCGGCGAACGGATCGTTTTTTACCGTTCGAGGAGTAAATCACGCATAGGTTCTTGTTCGCAATAACAACTGAGGTAATTTATGTTTTATATGTTTTATTTTGATCACCATCAGATCATCTAGACCTCAGTATTTCTGGGATACCTGCAAAATTGAAGAAATTTTTTGTTCTTCACGATTTTATTCCGCTGCGTGTAGCGATTTAGCCTGGGGGTTTCAACCCTTTCTAACCTATTTGCCTTGAAATTAAACGCCATAGCTCAAGGAATACCGTTTGCAAAAGACATGAAGATAGAAAAACTATGGATAGAATCAGTTTCTCTCTTCGTGGTAAATGTCATCAATAGAGGCTTTATTTGCCCATGTAAGAAGATCCCAACCTTAGCAGTGAACAAATACGACTTCGACAGCTTCAAATCTCCTGAAAATTGACTAATATTTAGAGAGAAGCAAATGGTGTAGAAGATTAATTCTCCAAAGCTGATTGTCCATATAAAGGAGAAAATATATCTCCTAACTTTAACTACGGAGCAAGATTGCAGTGGGGCCCACCAACTGGTTCCACAGGATCAACCGTTAAATCCCCGCAACGATCCCACTCACAACTCGCAGGACCCATTTATATCCTTTGGATGGGGGTCTCGGATTTATTGGATTGCGGACGAACTAGTTTCGTCGGATTTGATACAAAGGGATAGCTATACATAGTTCTAAAGGTGTATGTCACTCTAGGACACAATTGGAATACCAAATTGGTTAAGTGTTAATCAAATGGGTACTTTGGGAATTACAAATAATTGGATGGAGCTTTGATCCTATTGGATAGGACGGATTTTTAATTTGATTTAATCGGGAATTGAATTGGAAATTGCAAAGGATTTCAAATTGGATAGTGGAAAGCCACATGAGACGAGTTTGGGTGCGACCCATGAGTGTGCGCCCCATGTGGATTGTCCATATCAATTGCAGACTTAATGTTAGGAACAACATCTTATTTCGAAAGTGTTAGATGAAAAAGAAAGAAAGAAAAAGCTTGTATGAATGGAAAGAGAGAGATTGGAATCTTTCAGGACAAGTTTTGGAAACAAAATTATTATAAAATGGAAACCCAAGTGAGTTGGGCAATAAGCCACATCCACTTTGGGCTGCCATATATTAGCTTATATGTTTACATTGTTGACTTTTCGAACATTGACTACTTTTCAATCTTTGGGGACTATTGAAAGTAACTTTTGGAAATTATAGAAAGCAACCCACAATATTTTTTAAACCAGAAGGGTTGACGAGAATTGGATGTCGCCCAACCTGTTGGAATTAATATTGTCACCCCTAAATTCGTCTCACTTTCTATCTCTTATAGTTCTTGAATACTAGCTTCTAGTCTTTGAGAAATAATAAAAGCTCCACCGAGAGAACCTCGATTTCCCATCTCTTGGTACTGGTTTGATCAGTATATAGCTGAGAATAAAATTTACTTTCTATCCCTTTGTGCAACACAAAGGAATCCATAGGTTCAACGTGCGGTGCCACGGCGATCGGATCGTTTTTTACCGTTCGAGGAGTAAATCACGCATAAGTTCTTCTTCGCAACAACAGCTGAGGTAATTTATATTTTATATGTTTTATTTTTATCACCATCAGATCATCTAGATTCTAGGATTCCTGGGATACCCTCAAAATTGAAGAAATTTTTTGTTCTACACGATTTTATTCCGCTGCATATAGCGATTTTGCCCGGGGGTTTTGAACCATTTCTGACATATTTGCCTTGAAATTGAACGCCATAGTTCAAGGAATACCGTTTGCAAAAGACATGAAGATAGAAGAACTATTGATAGAATCAGTTTCTCTCTTCGTGGTAAATGTCATCAATGGAAGCTATATTTGCCCATGGCAGAAGATTCCATCCTTAGAAGTGATCAAATAGGACTTCGACAGCTTCAAATCTCTTGGGAACTAACTAATATTTGCAGAGAAGCAAATGGCGTAGAAGATTAATTATCCAAACATGTTTGGCCATATAAAGGAGAAAATATCCTTCCAGTTTTAACTACGGAGCAAGATTGCAGAGGAGCCCACCATTAGGTTCCGTAGGATCGACCGTTAAATCCCTGCAACGATCCCACTCGCAACTCGAATGACCCATTTATATCCTTTGGATAGGTGTCCCGCATTTATTGGATTGCGGACGAACTAGTTTCGTCGGATTTGAAGCAAAGGGATAGCTATACATAGTTCTAATGGTGTATGTCACTCTGGGACACAATTAAAATACCAAATTGGTTTAGTGTTGATCAAATGGGTACTTCGGAAATTAGATATTATTTGGATGGACCTTTGATTCTATTGGATAGGACGGATTTGTAATTTGTTTTAATTGGGAATTGAATTGGAAATTGCAAAGGATTTCAAATTGGACAGTGGAAACCCACATGGGATGAATTTGGGTGCGAGTCATGAGTGTGCGCCCCATGTGGATAGTCCATATCAATTGTAGAGTTAATGTTATGAACATTATCTTATTTCTAAAGTGTTAGATGAAATAAAAAGAAAGAAAAAGCTTGTATGAATGGAAAGAGAGAGATTGGAATCTTTCAACACAAGTTTTGAAAACAAAATTAATATAGAATGGAAACCCAACTCAGTTGGGCAATAAGCCACATCCACTTTGGGCTGCCATATATTTAGCTTATATGTTAACATTGTTGACTTTTCGAACATTGACTACTTTTCAATCTTTGGGTACTATTGAAAGTAACTTTTGTGAATTATAAAAAGCAACCCACAATATTATTTAAACCAGAAGGGTTGACGAGAATTGGATGTCGCCCAACCTGTTGGAATTAATGTTGACACCCCAAAATTCGTCTCACTTTCTATCTCTTATAGTTCTTGAATACTAGCTTCTAGTCTTTGAGAAATAACAAAAGCACAATCGAGGGAAACTCAATTTCCCATCGCTTGGTACTGATTTGATCAGTAAATATATGAGAAAAAAAGTTATTTTCTATCCCTTTGTGCAACACAAAGGAGTCCATGGGTTCAACCAGCGGGGCGGCGGCGATCGGATCGTTTTTGACCGTTCGAGGAGTAAATCACTCATAGGTTCTTGTTCGCAACAACAACTGAGGTTATTTATATTTTATATGTTTTATTTTGATCACCATCAGATCATCTAGACCCAAGGATTTCTACGATACCCGCAAAATTGAAGAAATTTTTTGTTCTACACGATTTTATTCCGCTGCGTGTAGTGATTTTGCCCGGGGGTTTCAACGCTTTCTAACATATTTGCCTTGAAATTAAACACCATAACTCAAGGAATACTGCTTCCGAAAGACTTGAAGATAGAAGAACTATGGATAGAATCAGTTTCTCTCTTCGTGGTAAATGTCATCAATGGAAGCTATATTTCCCCATGGAAGAAGATCCCAACTTAGCAGTGATCAAATAGGACTTCGAAAGCTTCAAATCTCTTGGAAACTGAATAATATTTGGAGAGAAGCAAATGGTGTAGAAGATTAATTGCCCAAAGCTAAATGTCCATATAAAGGAGAAAATATCCCCCATAGTTTTAACTACGGAGCAAGATTGCTGTGGGACCCACCATTGGGTTCCGCATTATCGACCGTTAAATCCTGCAACGATCCCACTCACAACTCGAATGACCCCTTTATATCCTTTGGATAGGGGTCCCGCATTTATTGGATTGCGGACGAACTAGTTTCATCGGATTTGATGCAAAGGGATAGATGTACATAGTTATAATGGTCTATGTCACTCTAGGACACAATTGGAATACCAAATTGGTTTACTGTTAATCACAGGGGTACTTTGGGAATTACTTATTATTTGGATGGAGTTTTCATCCGATTCGATAGGACGGATTTGTAATTTGATTTAATTGGGAATTGAATTGGAAATTTCAAAGGATTTCAAATTGGATAGTGGAAACCCACATGGGAGGAGTTTGGGTGCAACCCATGAGTGTGCGCCCCATGTGGATTGTCTATATCAATTGTAGACTTAATGTTAGGAACATTATCTTATTTCTAAAGTATTAGATGAAAAAGAAAGAATGAAAAAGTTTGTATGAATGGAAAGAGTGATTGGAATCTTTCAGCACAAGTTTCGAAAATTAAATTAATATAAAATGGAAACCCAAGTGAGTTGGGCAATAAGCCACATCCACTTTGGGCTGCCATATATTTAGCTTATATGTTTACATTGTTGACTTTTCAAACATTGACTACTTTTCAATCTTTGGGTACTATTGAAAGTAACTTTTGTGAATTTTAAAAAGCAACCCACAATATTAATTAAACCAGAAGGGATGTGAAAATTGGATGTCGTTGTGGACCCCAATCTGAGAGAGGCGGGAGGACGGGCTCCACACGAGTCTCAGGATCATCCACGTGAATGGGGAGCTCTACCAAGGAACTCTCGAAAGAAGTGCCCCTCACAGCATGAGTAGCGATACAAAGGGTGAGATACCTCTCGATTCGGGGACTAGCTCAGATTCGAAACGTACCTTAAACAAAGAAGAGTCGTCATCCAAGGAAGTGGGCCATGGATCCCATACTATGCTCTGTTACAACGGATAACCAGAGATATAAAAAGAAAGGTTCGTGCCTGGTTACAAATTTGGAAGATCCGAAGAGCAACTCATCCGCCTAAGTGCAAACACCTGGTCTCTTATACCATTTACTTATTGATTTTGAAGAGTTTTGGGCGAAAGTCATGTGAAATGGGAATGAATATCTCTGAGAAGGCGTCTATCTAATCATGCATGTCTCGGAGATGAATAATAAGCACGCATAAAAGAAAGAAAAGTAGTGTCGCCTAAGAATAACTAGGTTATGAATGTCATACCTAATTGGTGTCTAAGTTTTGGTGTGCAAACACATGCATGTTACAGCTAAAGGTATATGATCTGTACATGAAAGTAAGAAAAAACAGCAAAACACACAACACAAATCAATTCTATACATGACTGGACAAGACAAATCCTAAAACTCTAATGCAGGACTTGACTCGGACCAAGATGGCCGCCCATCCCAGCTGCTCTACGTATCCCGGCCTCGGGAAGAATCAGAGTCGACGTAGTTCGATGACCTATTCTAAACTACGATGCCTAACCATCTAGAACCGCTATCCTAGACTCGATCCACTAGACTCGACTGATTTTTAAAGTTTTTTGTATAATTGCTTAAGTTCATGTGAATTGTAATTTTTTAGGACTCTCTATATGCCTTAACTAATGCAAGTTGGTTAGCCTTAAGCTAATGCAGGTAGGCCCTACATCCTATGTGTATTTAGGCTGTGCATTCTAAAGAAAATCACGGGCTGACTATATGCTTCCTAGTCTAGCCATCGGTTCGACTAAATGTCTAACCGATCGACTCGAGGCCTCTAACTCTAAGGACACTCACACGATAGGACACACCATATCAATACAAATCAGGACAACCTCCTAACTCTAAAACACCCCAAACAACTAGGACAGACTCCTAACTCTAGGGGAAGATCTTTTTGAAAAGGTTTTGAAGATTTTTGTAATTTTGAAAGGTTTGAAATATTTTTTAAAGGTTTGGCTGGACCTAGGATAAAGATCTCAAGCTGCACTACGTACCTCGTGAAAAAGGATCAAGCCAACGTAGTTCGGAAAAGATTTTCCTAACTACTCTTAATGACTCAGATTTTTGAGATTTTTGGTTTTTAGATGTTTTTGAATTTTCAAGTGTTTTTTATTCAAGGGGACAAAATCCTATCATCATAAGGGTATGACAGACTCCTGATATCCCGCAAAGGTTGGACAGCATCCTATGCTTTGTGGGGGAAAAGAACAGAATCACAGCTCTGCAAGGGTTGGACAACATCCTATACCTTGCAAGGAACTGAATAAAAATCACATGATTTGATGAGAGGTTGGAAAGAAATCTAACCCCTATGATGATAGGACAGACTCCTGAAAGATTGACTCTCTAACTAAGGACAGATTCTTATGCTAAAGGACTGACTCCTAGTGTACAACCCTAAGAGGGGAGTGCTAGTGAGACTATGCTAGTCTCCTAAAAGAAGATGAGATACAAAAAGGTGATAGTGAGACTAGGCAAGTCTCCTATGGGTTGACTCACTAATGAGACAAAGCTTGTTTCCAAAGGGTACGAATTGTGAGACTTGGATAAAATTCCTAAGGGGTCAGCTCTAGACAAGGCTTGTCTCCAAGGGAGGAGTGCCTTACGAGACATAGTGTGGCTCCTAGTGGGGGCTGCTATCATCAGAGGTGTAAAGGCTGCTAGCACCAAGGGTATAGGGGCTGCTGATATCAATGTGAAGGGGTGGTCAGACCCAAGAGGGATAGGCTATGTATTATTCCTATGCATGCCAGAAGTCTTAACAAAATCAATGTGATTCTAGACAAAAGACTGAACTGTTTCATTGCATCACCCAAATATAAGACTCAAGAACTCAACCCATGTGCTTACAAACCCATTGAAGAGAAAAATGATGCAGGCTGATGTTATTGATTTTATCCATCAACAAAATAACAAAAGAATACTCTCCAGGCCTATGACATTAACACCACTATACTTTGGTTTCATGAATAATTGGTCCATCAATCAAGAGAAGAAATATTAAATACTCTAGCATATGACCTACAACTTACATCATTCAATAACCAGAGTTTTTAACACATAAGATCTGCACCAGTGGTCATATTTACCCAACCATAAAGATCAAAATTCCATTCTCCTCTTTGCAAAATTTCAAGGAATGACCTGACCTAAACTATGGGACCATATCTGCCTAAGTCTTATAGGCAACCTAGCACTAAATGAAGAGTAATTACACGCCTGGTCAGCACAAAATTCTGAATAACAAATATACATATATATAGCAGTTCCCATTCTCCTTGATCACAACCATTTCCAGTATATTGAACTGAGGAAACAAAATCATATTTTATCAGAGGTTGCCTATCTACCAAATCCCAGCCAATTCACCTTACCTATTGAGACTCCAATGAAAGAATAAGAAAACAATACTAGTCACAATTTATGTAATTGAGTTGACTTCAAACTTATACTAAAAATGCTCCTTCAGGCTAAAATATTCAACAATGAAAGCACTTGACAAAGACAATCTAAAATACAATCTCATCCTATCTTACAATTCACCCAAAACTTTTCAATACATCAAACGATTTTTATATATAAAAAAAAATTGCAGACATGTAAACAAAAATCTAATTGCAAACAACATTATTGAGCTTGATAAACCATAATCATCTAAGAGGATAAAAATATGAACATGCTAAGGCTAAGAACACAGTGCTAATTCCATTTTATTTCTGAAAAAAAACAAATCGTGGACATGATCCAAGTAAAACTATTGAAAACTGAAACTAGAATGTAAAAATATATCACAACCATACCAACTGAAGCTTTTAAATAAATCATAAAAGTCATAAGGAAGCACTTATTAAAGCAGTAAAAAGAATGAAAAGGAATTCACCTTCTAATTGTGGCCTATCTTCTTCTTCTTCTTTTTTTAAACAATGAAAATATGACTACTAACAAGAACTAAAAAAAAAAACTATGAAAAGGTTTATTAAACACAGATAATATGAAAATCTTAGCAAGAAACTGGGCAAGAATCAAAGGATTGAGAACAAAATCCAAAACAAAAATAACTCACAAGCGACTCAAACATGAGCGGAAATTGTAATTGATTTACAAGAGAGGAGTAAAATGATACTTACCTCTTCGATGGAATAAGTCTTCAACGGGATGATGAGTACAGTTGAAGGAATTGACCGAGTCCTCCGAGAATTGCCGGAATCCGAGAGGATCTACCGATGGCAGATCTGGCGAGATATGATCGGATAATAGGAGGATTCGTCAAATTCCGGCGAAAGTAGCTGGAGAAGATGACTGGAATGAAGTGTAAATGATAGTTTGTGCTCTAATATCTGTAGATCTCCTCTCACTTAGCTCTTCTCTTGATTATTTTTTTTTATTTCTTAATTTTTCACCGATCTCTCGCTCTTCCTGGCCAAAGCTCGCCAGAGCTCAATCGGAGCTTGACCGGAGGGATAAAGCTTGAGAAGAACTAAGGTTTCTAGTTTAGAAATCTAGAATATTAGGGCTTCCAAAGTAGATCATATCAGAAATGATTGATCGGAGAAGAGAGATCGAGGATTAGGGTTTAGAACCAGATCTGTTTTCTCTTTTCTAAAACCGAGAGTTTCTCTTTCTAAAATCAATTTACAACACTAAGATTCTCTTAAAAAAAAATCTTCAGATCTGATGAGGATCGACCGGAGAAGATGACCGGAGCAGGAGGAGCTATGGTTAGGGTTTTGAAAGCTAAGGTTTAGACTAGGGTCTAACAAAAAGAACTCAACAACTTAATGAAAGAACGAGAAGGAGAATAGAAGATATGACCGGGGCTTACCGGAGCTCACCGGAGAAGAACGGATTGATCGGAAAAACGGGTTTGGGTGAGATCTGTTTTCTCTCTCTATCTCTGCGAATTTTTCCTTCTTTTTTTTTGTTTTTTTAAATGATAGTTAAAACACATATTTATAGGAAAGGAGGAAATTGATAACAGCACTATTGTTTGATGAGCGTGCGGTTTGCGCGAGAAAAATGATGAGCGCACGTACGGATCGTGTCCCATTCGGAACACACGATCTGTACCGCTCAGGATAAATTCACCCCCCTTTTCTGGCTTTGCACCGCGACACTATCTCGGCTCGTTTGCTAGGCAAAAGCGCTCGGATTTCAACAAAAATTTGTAGGGACCTACACGGGACCCTAAGCTAGCCTAGGGTGAAATTTGAGATGCTAACTCATTGATTTGGTTGGGTTTTTGTTCAAACACGGGAGGCTCAGGGTACAGTCAAAATGGGGTGTCTACAGTCGCCCAAGCTGTTGGAATTAACGTTGACACCCCTAAATTCTTCTCACTTTCTATCTCTTATAGTTCTTGAATACTAGCTTCTAGTTTTTGAGAAATAACAAAAACTCCATCGAGAGAAACTCGATTTCCCTTCTCTTGGTACTAATTTGATCAGTATATAGCTAAGAGTAAAAGTTATTTTATATCCCTTTGTACAACACAAAGGAATCCATGGGTTCAACTTGCGGTGCCGCGGCGATCGGATCATTTTTTACCGTTTGAGGTGTAAATCACGCATAGGTTCTTCTACGCAACAACAACTGAGGTAATTTATATTTTATATGTTTTATTTTGAACACCATCAGATCATCTAAACCGTAGGATTCCTAGGATACCCGCAAATTTGAAGAAAATTTTTGTTCAACAAGATTTTATTCCGCTGCGTGTAGCGATTTTGCCCAGGGGTTTCAACCCTTTCTAACATATTTGCCTTGAAATTAAACGCCATAGCTCAAGGAATACGGCTTCCAAAAGACATGAAGATAGAAGAACTATGGATAGAATCAGTTTCTCTCTTCGTGGTAAATGTCATCAATGGAAGCTATATTTGCCCATGGAAGAAGATTTCAACTTAGCAGTGATCAAATAGGACTTCGAAAGCTTCAAATCTCTTGGAAATTGAATAATATTTGGAGAGAAGCAAAAGGTGTAGAAGATTAATTGTCCAAAGCTGATTGTCCATATAAAGATGAAAATATCCCTCATAATTTTAACTACGGAGCAAGATTGCAATGGGGCCCACCATTGGGTTCCACAGGATCGACCGTTAAATCCCTGCAACGACTCCACTCACAACTCGAATGACCCATTTATATCCTTTAGACTGGGGTCCCGCATTTATTGGATTGCGGACGAACTAGTTTCGTCGGATTTGATGCTAAGGGATAGCTATACATATTTCTAATGGCGTATGTCACTCTAGGACACAATTGGAATACCAAATTGGTTAAGTATTAATCAAAGGGGTACTTTGGGAATTACATATTATTTGGATGGAGCTTTGATCCTATTGGATAGGACGGATTTGTAATTTGATTTAATTAGGAATTGAATTGGGAATTGCAAATGATTTCAAATTGGGTAGTGGAAACCCACATGGGATGAATTTGGGAGCGACCCATGAGTGTGCGCCCCATGTGGATTGTCCATATCAATTGTAGGCTTAATGTTAGGAACATTATCTTATTTCTAAGGTTTTAGATGAAAAAGAAACAACGAAAAAGCTTGTATGAATGGAAATCTTTCGCCACAAGTTTTGGAAACAAAATTATTATAAAATGGAAACCCAAGTGAGTTGCACAATTAGCCACATCCACTTTGGGCTGCCATATATTTAGCATATATGTTTACCTTGTTGACTTTTCGAATATTGACTACTTTTCAATCTTTGGGTACTATTGAAAGTAACTTTTGGGAATTGTAAAAAGCAACCCACAATATTATTTAAACCAGAAGGGTTGACGAGAATTGGATGTCGCCCAAGCTATTTGAATTAATATTGACACCCCAAAATACATCTCACTTTCTATCTCTTATAGTTTTTGAATACTAGCTTCTAGTCTTTGAGAAATAATAAAAGCTTAATCAAGAAAACTCGATTTTCCATCTCTTGGTAATGATTTGATCAGTATATAGCTAAGAATAAAAGTTATTTTCTATCCCTTTGTGCAACACAATGGAATCCACGGGTTCAACTTGCGATGCGGCGGCGATCGGATCATTTTTTACCGTTCAAGGAGTAAATCACGCATAGGTTCTTCTTCGCAACAACAACTGACGTAATTTAATTTATAGATGTTTTATTTTGATCATCATCAGATCATCTAGACCCTAAGATTCCTAAGATATCGGCAAAATTGATGAATACTTTTGTTTTACACGATTTTATTCCGCTGCGTGTAGCGATTTTTTCCGGGGGTTTCAACCCTTTCTAACATATTTTCCTTGGAATTAGACGCCATAGCTCAAGGAATACGGGTTGCAAAAGACATGAAGATATAAGAACTATGGATAGAATCAGTTTCTCTCTTCGTGGTAAATGTCATCAATTAAAGTTATATTTGCCCATGGAAGAAGATCTCAATCTTAGCAGTGATCAAATAGGACTTTGACAGCTTCAAATCTCTTGAAAACTGACTAATATTTGGAGAGAAGCAAATGGTGTAGAAGATTAATAATCCAAAGTTGATTGTCCATATTAAAGAGAAAATATCCGTCCTTGTTTTAACTACGGAACAAGATTGCAGTGGCGCCCACCATTGGGTTCCGCAGGATTGGCCGTTAAATCCCTGCAACGATCCCACTCACAACTCGAATGACCCATTTATATCCTTTGGATTGGGGTCCCACATTTATTGGATGGCGGACGAACTAGTTTCGTCGGATTTGATGCAAAGGGATAGCTATACATAGTTCTAATTGTGTATGTCACTCTCGGACACAATTGGAATACCAAATTGGTTAAGTGTTAATCAAAGGGGTACTTTAGGAATTACATACTATTTGGATGGAGTTTTGATCCTACTGGATAAGATGGATTTGTAATTTGATTTAATTGGGAATTGAATTGGAAATTGCAAAGGATTTCAAATTGGATAGTGGAAACCCACATGGGATGAATTTGGGTGCGACCCATGAGTGTGCGCCCCATGTGGATTGTCCATATCAATTGCAGACGTAATGTTAGGAACAATATCTTATTTCTAAAGTGTTAGATGAAAAAGAAAGAAAGAAAAAGCTTGTATGAATGGAAAGAGAGAGTTTGGAATCTTTCACCACAAGTTTTGGAAACAAAATTATTATAAAATGGAAACCCAAGTGAGTTGGGCAATAAGCCACATCCACTTTGGGCAGCCATATATTTAGCTTGTATGTTTATATTGTTGACTTTTCGAACATTGACTACTTTCCAATCTTTGGGTACTATTGAAAGTAACTTTTGGGAATTGTAAAAAGCAACTAACAATATTATTTAAACTAGGAGGGTTGACGAGAATTGGATGTGGCCCAAGCTGTTGGAATTAATATTGTCACCCCTAAATTCGTCTCACTTTCTATCTCTTATAGTTCTTGAATACTAGCTTCTAATCTTTGAGAAATAATAAAAGCTCCATCGAGAGAAACTCAATTTCCCATCTCTTGGTACTGATTTGATCAGTATGTAGCTGAGAATAAAAGCTATTTTCTATCCCTTTGGGCAACACAAAGGAATCCATGGGTTCAACTTGCGGTACGGCGGCGATCGGATCGTTTTTTACTGTTCGAGGAGTAAATCACGCATAGCTTCTTGTTCGCAACAACAACTGAGGTAATTTATATTTTATATGTTTTATTTTGATCACCATCAAATCATCTAGACCCAAGGATTTCTGGGATACCCGCAAAATTGAAGAAAATTTTTGTTCTTCACGATTTTATTCCGAGTTTGCCCGGGGGGTTCGACACTTTCTAACATATTTGCCTTGAAATTGAACGCCATAGCTCAAGGAATACCGTTTGCAAAACACATGAAGATAGAAGAACTATGGATAGAATCAGTTTCTCTCTTTGTGGTAAATGTCATCAGTAGAGGCTATATTTGCCCATGGAAGAAGATCCTAGTTTTAACTACGGAGCAAGATTGCAGTGAGGCCCACCATTGGGTTCCGCATGATCGACCGTTAAATCCCTCCAACGATCCCACTCACAGCTCGAATGACCCATTTATTTCCCTTGGATAGGGGTCCCGCATTTATTGGATTGCGGACGAACTAGTTTCGTCGGATTTAATGCAAAGGGATAGCTATACATAGTTCTAATGGTGTATGTCACTCTAGGACACAATTGGAATACCAAATTGGTTAACTGTTAATCAAAGGGGTACTTTGGGGATTACATATTATTTGGATGGAGCTTTGATCCTATTGGATAGGATGGATTTGTAATTTGATTTAATTGGGAATTGAATTGGAAATTTCAAATTGGATAGTGAAAACCCACAGGGGACGAGTTTGGGTGCGACCCATGAGTGTGCACCCCATGTGGATTGTCCATATCAATTGTAGACTTAATGTTAGGAACATTATCTTATTTCTAAAGTATTAGATGAAAAAGAAAGAAAGAAAAAGCTTGTATGAATGGAAAGAGAGAGATTGGAATCTTTCACCACAAGTTTTGGAAACAAAATTAATATAAAATGGAAACCCAAGTGAGTTGGGCAATAAGCCACATCCACTTTAGGCTGCCATATATTTAGCTTATATGTTTACATTCTTGACTTTTCGAACATTGACAACTTTTCAATCTTTGGGAACTATTGAAAGTAACTTTTGGGAATTGTAAAAAGCAACCCACAATATTATTTAAACCAGAAGGGTTGCGAGAATTGGATGTCGCCCAAGCTGTTGGAATTAATATTGACACCCCTAAATTCGTCTCACCTTATATTTCTTATAGTTCTTGAATACTAGCTTCTAGTCTTTTAGAAATAATAAAAGCTCAATCGAGAGAAACTCAATTTCCAATCTCTTGGTACTGATTTGATCAGTACATAGCTGAGAATAAAATTTATTTTCTATCCCTTTGTGCAACACAATGGAATCCATGGGTAAAACTTGCGGTGCGGCGGCAATCAGATCGTTTTTACCGTTCGAGGGGTAAATCACTCATGGGTTCTTCTTCACAACAACAACTGAGGTAATTTATATTTTATATGTTTTATTTTGATCATCATCAGATCATCTAGACCCTAGGATTCCTTGGATACCCATAAAATTGATGAATATTTTTGTTCTACACGATTTTATTCCGCTGCGTGTAGCAATTTTGCCCTGGGGTTTCAACCCTTTCTAACATATTTTCCTTGGAATTAAACGCCATTAGTCAAGGAATACGGCTTGCAAAAGACATGAAGATAGAAGAACTATGGATAGAATCCCATGGAAGAAGATCCCAACCTTAGCAGTGATCAAATAAGACTTCGACAGCTTCAAATCTCTTGGAAACTGACTAATATTTGGAGAGAAGCAAATGGTGTAGAAGGTTAATTATCCAAACCTGATTGTCCATATAAAGGAGAAAATATCCTTCCTAGTTTTAACTACGGAGCCAGATTGCAGTAGGGCCCACCATTGGGTTCCGCAGGATCGACCGTTAAATCCATGCAATGATCCCACTCACAACTTATAGTTCTTGAATACTAGCTTCTAGTATTTGCGAAATAATAAAAGCTCAATTGAGAGAAACTCGATTTCCCATCTCTTGGTACTGATTTCATCAGTATATAGCTGAGAATAAATTTTATTTTCTACCCTTTGTGCAACACAAAGGAATCCATGGGTTCAACGTGCGGTGCCGCAACGATCGGATCGTTTATACCGTTCGAGGAGTAAATCACGCACAAGTGTAGACACCCCATTTTGCCCTAACCCTAAATCCCGAAATCAAATGAGAATCTTAACACTGAATAAGGTCCCGAGATCGAGCAAAATCACTGAAACCCGAATCTCAGGAAGTTTGACTCGTGTTACACCCCACTCTTGATTTTTATCCCAAAACCCTCGAAAGGGGTGTGAAATATCAATGCGGGGTGTGTCAATATCATCCCCATGTGCAATAACAGTAAGGGCCAAATACCCTCCCCATCTTTTACACTGACCACCTTTGTTGTGTGTGAAGAGTAGTTGGAAATACATTAAAGAGGGGGCTGCCAAAGGATGAAAAAGGAGTGCAAATATATTATGTTTTTTAAGGCCCCCTTTTCACCCGAGCCACCCTGTGATGAAACAAAAAGTAGTTATAGAGCATCAAGTAGAGGGCTGCCCATGGAACAACAAGGGTCCAAATATATCATTTCCCCTAAGGCCTGTTCCTTACCCAGGCCACCCCCTGGTAGTATAAAAAGAGTAATGAGAAATGCATTGGAGGGGGCTGTCCAGGGAGCATGGAGGGGGCTGTCCAGGGAGCAAGGAGGGGGCATGAATATATCGCTTCCCTTTAAGCTAGCCGATGAAGGCTTTTCTTGGGGAGCAAGAAACATAGATATGGTTAAGGTTCAGGGGAAGGCTAAAATAATGGCTTTCGATAGCTAAACGACGAGGCAATGGATATTGTACGACAGCGTAGAAAACAGTGAGAGGAGAGGGAGAGGAGAAAAGAGAAGTTAAGAAGGTGAGAACCCATCTTCTCCGACCGGTCTTCACCTCCACCACCATCCAACCCTATCTCCACCACTCTAACCTTCACTCCTTCTACCATTGTAGCTTCCTTTCTTCACTCTCTTCTCCCAAACCCACTTCAAAAACCCATCTCTAACCCTCTTCTCCATCACCACCATAGCAGCCCCTACTTCCACCATCAGCCTCCATTCTCTTCCCCACACCACTATCACTAGATCCAAACCCATTTCAGTCAATCCCAAAAGCCAACCACCCAAACCCCTCTCCATTGATTCCGGCAAGATTGCCGGAATCCGACCGAGAACACCGTTGAATCTGATCCTATTTATCCACACCCCCTTTAAACGCTCTACTAACCTAACCCATACCTCAAGCTTCTCCAACAGATCTTTAGTCCCCTAGAAAGATCCATCTTCTTCAACACTTCCGACAAGCTTGCCGGAGCTCCGGCCATCTCTATTAACACCCTCTCAAACCCTCCTCTTCTCTATTTCCAAACCCTAAACCCACTCCTCAAAACCCCCAAATCTGCTGCTACCTCCATCCTCTTCTCTATTCTCTTCCACCATACACCCCATCTATTTTTCTCTTCTCCGACCATCTTCTCCATTAATTCCGGCCGGAAATCCCAACTCACGAACACTACTACCCTTCTACTATTACCATTTTTTTTGCCATACCCTTTACCAACATCATCTTCCCCATCATCTTCCCCATCATCTCCCCTCTATTTTCTCCATTGGAACCCTAACCCTATTTTTATTTCTACAAACCCTCTTCATTTCTTCCCCCATTGCTAATCCATACCCTTTAATTTCATCACCATCTTCCTTTGTTTCCTCCACCTCCCTCCATCACTATCTTTAAACCTTCCATCAAGAATCCTATTTTTCATTCCCTCTGTGATTAAACCCATTCTCTTCATCCCTTTTCCTTTTCTCATTTTCTATCAACATTTTAGAGAGATCCACAGTTGAAACCCATTTTATCCGGCCATTCCGCTCTAAATCCGGCCAATTTTGATCCAGGTCCGGTCATCTTCCATTTCTGAGATTTTATCTTCATCGGACCTGATTCAATTTCCCCCGGTGAGACTCAAGGACTTATTCAAGGCCATTTCAAAGTCAAACCTAGATCAACTCCGCAATCTTGACGATTTCGTGAGCTCTGACCGTTAATTTGCCGCATCCGCCAACCTTGGCTCCGTCCCCCGTGTCGGGAAAGAGGTACACTCGGTTCAGGTAATTCTTTTTAAATTCCAGTGATAGTTTCTGTGATCTTTTGAAATTAAAATATCTTGGTGATTTTTTTACATTGAATGTCGTATGAGTTTAAGTGTTATAATGTTGGCATATTCTGTTTAGGCTTGAATAATTTGAAGGAAATAACAGGGCATAAATGTTGTTCTTTAGTAGAATTTTTTTCTTTTCCACTACAATCATAAAAAGAAATCACTTATGGTATGCTACTGAGATTACACCAAGGCTTACTCTAAATAAATATGCTTCATTTGAATGGAGAAGTGTGCTGAAATCAGCTTGTAGCGATTTCAATGGTTATTTGGTAGTTGGTATTGAAGTGGTGGTGTTGTCATTGTTAAGAAAGGAGAGTGGCTATCTGTTTGTGCATCCCAATCAATTAGATGAGCAGGTGAATGTGGCTCATTGTGTTTAAAGTTACTCTTGAATTAAATCCCCTCTATGTATACCTTTTGTGAGGTGAGGTTATGTAGACACCCCATTTTAACCGGACCCGAGTTCGCTGTGTTTGTGCAAAACCCCGTCCAATTACCAAGCTAGGATCCCAAATTGCATCACAAGTTAGGTTAGGGTCTCAACAAGGTCCCTGCCAAATTTCATCAAAATCCGACCTTATTTGTCAAATAGGACGAGCCGGGGAAGAGGTGTGGTATGAATGTATAAGGGGGGTGAGTTATCTGCAGAGTGGAATATCCAGGTGAGAAGCGGGGTGAATTATCCGCAATAGGGGGTTGTCCTAAGCAAGGGGGGTGCATAATCCCGTCCGGGCCGAGGCTAATTCGCGCGCCCAGCAAAATTCGTGCGCCCACTAACTGTAGTAGTGCCAATATCAGTAGCTTTTCTTTTAGTATAAAATAGCAAAAAAGAGAAAATTAGAGGAGGGGAATCATTTTCGTTTCAAAATCTGAGAAAAGAGAGAGAGAGAGAGAGAGAGAGAGAGAGAGAGAGAGCTCGCCGACCTTCACTTTCTCCGGCAATCTATGCCGGAATCCGGCAATTAGGTTTTTCTTCGATCGATTTCTCTGTTCTTCTTTTTCTCTATTTTTATTTTTAATCTCAAAATTTTGTTTCAAAAGCTTTTTAAATCATAAAACCCTAATCCTCTGTATTTCTTCCCCCGATCAAAATTCGATCAATTTTTCGGCCACTTCATCATTTCCGACGAGCTTGATCTTTATTCGGATTTCATTTTTTTAGAACCCTAACCCTCTTCATACCTTCTTCTCCGATTGGATCTGGCTCAGACTTGAGTTTTTATTTGGTTAAATCTATGCCGGAATCCGGCAATTAGAAGAATGTTCATCATCTGTTTAAAAGAAGAAAGGATGAGTGGATCTTCATAAGAGATCAGATTTGGCTATTCTAAGCCCTTAAATCTCGGATCTACATTCCTTTCGTGTTTAAAATCCCGGATCTACCATTACTTCTTTCATTTTCTTTCAAACCCTAATCGGCTGAAAGAAAAGCCTAGATCTGGAGATCAGCTGAAAGTAAAGCCAAGATCTGAAGTGTTACGGTTCAGATTCATCCATATCTGAGCAAGATATGAGCGTCTTGAATTGGCTATTTCTTAAGTAATTTCACTTGTTCGGAAAAAGCAACAATTCAAGTCGCATTAGCTGAGATTCTTATTTCAGTATCAGGTAAGTTGTGCTTTTATTTATTTATTTATTTATTTATTATTTAGTCTCGTATGTGATTATAGCTTTAGTCGATAGTTCCTACCTAGTTTTCTTGATTTCAATTTTGATCTATTGTTTGCATTATGTGATGTTATGATGCTATAGCCTATGCTAAGAATTTTGAAGAAAATAATTAAGGAATGTGTGAATAGATGAAACATCCTTTATAGATCTATCGGTGTGGGGTTTCTTATATTTGTTGAATTGAAGAAAAAATATGATCTAGGCATGGAATCTTAGTGGAGTGTGTATGCCTTCACTAGTAGGAAGCTAAATTGTATAAACACAATGTTCATTTTCTTGAGGTTGTATTTGCTATAATTGTGATTTTACATGTTCATATTAATGGCCTACGCATTTTTTTTTTAGAGGCGAAAGCAGAGATTTTCATTTCCATTTCACAGATATGTCAATCACTCTATTCATTTGGTATTTGTATTGTACCTGGTTGGGGATATGGATTTTAATTTTGGAACCAGGCAGTTGTAGAGAAGTCCTTTACCTAATCTTTTTTTTTTAAGATATTGATCTACCGTTTGTCTAAGAGGCTCTAGCTGCTATTTTACAGTTGCTGTCCTATAAGCCTATGTATTTCACTAGTGAGATTTTGTTTGACAAAGGCACATGGCTGCAACCCCACTAGCTATGTACTTAACTGTTAAGACTTTGGGGGGAATAGAAGCACATAATTGATGTCCATAATTGCATATCTGCTGTCCTGTAGTTGCTATACTTTGTAATTGTGAATCTGGTTTAATCAAAAGAGACATGCCTGCTGTCCAACCAGAGAATGCATTTAACAGTGGAAATTTTGTTTGCATAGCTGCTGTCCATTATGATTTATTCTTATTAGTAGCAGGAAACAATATGCGTTTATTAACAGGTCATTCATATTAACACGGTTTGAGGTTCAATATAAAAGGAGGTTCGATACATTCTCATTGTCTCAGTTTTGAGAAGTGTTGTCCATTGTTTGTCTTATCATTATGAAGATCAATTTTTAGTGTAGTTTGGTTGAGACGTTCTATGAGAAAAATCATGTTAGCTCATATTTTTGTGAAATGTTCAGTTAATATAATTCTGATCATATGGGAGCATTGTGTTAGCTCATATTTTGTAGGTAAGTGCTAACATCGTTCTAATCATGAGGATATTTTGTTCGATCCTTTGCAACTTTTGTTATTCTTCTGTTAAGAGACTGATTTAGTCTTATTGGTGTCTCATCTTTTATCTGAGGGCGATGATAGGGATACTTTGAGCCCTCCTTTGTATATAGGAGACTTGCCCAGTCTCATCAGAACCTTTGTTTACATCATTTGTGTCTCAGAGACAAGCCTTGTCTCATATAGAGAGTTTCTCCTTTAGGAGGCTTACCTAGCCTCATGTTAGAGTGGCCTCCTCTTTTAGAGCGAGTCTTTGACTTGGTAGTGTTATTAGAGAATCTCTGACTCATTTGTACTCCCTCCCTAGTGTTATTAGTTAGGAGTTTTTTTTTTGTTAGAGACTAACACAGTCTTATTAGAGCTTTGCTCGTTTGGATCTTAGATTCATTTTCTCTGTTCTTGGGACACTTCTTTACGTGTTGTGGTTCGTCTCTTTGAGGCGTTAGTTGCTTGTTCGGGGTTTTCCCTTTGGATTTAGGGCTTTGCCCTAGTTTGTGGTTGTACTTATGTGTTCTCTTTAAGAGTGAAAGCATTTAAAGGTCCGAAACATTGGAAAAGCTTTAAAATCCAAAAAACATTAGAAATTTGAAACTCAAAAATATTTGAAAACTTTAAAAATATCAAAAACATTTGAAAAACATTAAAATCGTTAAATCATTTGAAGTGTTAGCTTTTAATTAGGAGAGTTCGTTTCGAACTACGTTAGCTTGATCCTCTTCTACGAGGTACGTAGTGCAGCTTGGGATACATATCCCAAGTCCAGCCAAACTTTGTAAATAAATCATTTAACCCTTTTAAAAATACCAAAAATCTTCCAAAACATTATTTTTCAAAAAAATCTTCCTCTAAAGTTAGGACTTTGTCTTAGATAGAGAGTTTTAGAGTTAGGGTTTTGTCTTTGATTTGTTGTCTGTTTGTTGTGTGCTTGTTTTAGAGTTAGGGGTTTGTCCTAGAGTTATAGGAGCGCCTCCGTCCGGTCAGCTGGCAATCCACATCGCCGACTAATGACTAGAATAAGATACGCTAGTTCACCCTTTGTTTTCCTTAGGAAACACAGCCTAGTTACACATAGGTTGTAGGAACCACCTGCATTAGCTTAGGGCTAATTTGCATTTAGTTAGGGCATATAGGGTGTCCTAAAATCCACAATTCACTGAAATTTAAATAATCGTACAAGAAACTTTAATAACTAGTCCGGTCTTTTAGATCGAGTCTAGGATAGAGGTCTATGCGTCTTAAGCATCATAGCTTAGAATAGGCGCGAAGAACTACGTTGCTCTGATTCTTGCGGAGGCGGGGATACGTAGGCTTCTTTGGATGAACATCAGACCATCCGAGGACTCGGGCTAAATCGTTTAGAGTCTTAGGATTTGTTGTTTTATTGTATATTTTGTTATGTTTTCTTACTTTCTTGTATTGATCATATACCTTTAGCTGTAGCTTGCATGTGTATGTCCATCAGAACTTAGACACCAGTTAGGCATGTCACTCATAACCTATTTGTGATTAGGTGACACATCTTTCATTTTATTTTATGTGTGTTTATTATTTCATCCCCGAGTCATGCATGATTAGGTAGACATTCACTCGGGAATATTTGTTCCCATTGAAATAAACAAAAGGGGGGGTGAATTGATTTTAACACTAAATTTTGCCTTTTGAAAATTAATTATGAAACCTAATTTGAATTTTCTTCTCTTGATTAGATTTTGGTTAGTTCAAATGAGATCAAAATAAAATGAAATACCAAACCAAAATCAAGAATGAAAGTGCAAGAAAAAGAAAGAACACACCGATATATAGTGGTTCGGGCAAAACCCTACTCCACTCTTCTTAAGATCGTCCTTAAGGTTTTCCACTATGCGAGACCTCCACGATGCCCGGCTCCGAGGCGATCACACTTCCAAGGGATATTAAATGAGGATGCCCTTACACCTTTACACCGACTCTCCTTCTTCGCCGAGTTCTAAGCGATACTCCCTAGGGCATTAAGATAGGATGCCCTAGCCACCTTTACAATAATAGAAGATGAAAATTTTGCTTGGCTTCTCTTGAAAGCTTGATGCACAATGTTGTCCCTTTGATTGCTCTCCAATATAGGTTGCAAGTGAAAGCCTAAATCCTAACTCAAAGGATTTGCAAGTTGCAAGGCAAGTTTAGGGAGAAGAAAAATAAATTCTCAAGCTCAAAGGATTTGCAAGTGTTTGAAAGCTTAAGGATGATTTTCCAAATATTCAAGAGAGGAAAATAATCCTCTTGAATGTGTATATATAGCTTCTCAAGAAAATATGACCGTTTGGGGATGTTGATATCAAAAAACAAATTTTTGTTCAAATCCCAACGGCTATTTTCTAAGCTGTCGCGACGTTCTCGGAGTTCCGAGAACCATTCTCGGAGCTCCGAGACAATTTCTCGGAGTTCCGAGAGAACGGCCAGAGAATGGAAAAATTCTACTGAACCATTTCTCGGAGTTCCGAGAAAATGACCAGAAGTGAAAAATACTACTGGACCATTTCTCGGAGTTCCGAGGGAAACTCTCGGAGTTCCGAGCTCGGAGCTCCGAGAAAAAATAAGCAGATTTTTTAGTTTTTATTGCTTATTTGATTTTGGGCTTTTGGAACTCAACTCCTATGATAATTTTGGAATGTTTATGAGGGTCCCAACATGTTGGTCCACCACATAACCATTCACTAAACCATTTAAGTTCTTAAGTGATTTTGAAAAACTATTTAAAAACACTTTGCCTTGACTTAGAAATCTAAGGAGAAAAGATGTACATTGAATTCTAGGTAAACCTCAACTTCTCTTTTAGTCTTGGTCTTCAATTGGTCTTCCATCTTGTGTATGCTTGCTTGAGAGATGATGTGAGCTCCACTTAGCTCCTTTGACTCTTGTGTGGTACATCTTCAAGCATGACCATGTAGTGTATTGGTTTCTTCAATGATCAATCCTATCTTAAACACAACACTTCAAGGCAAATTGATTAGTATTCAATAACATAATCAATTATGTTTAGAATCATCAAAACAAGATAGGAGAGTAGACCCTTGGGCTTACAATCTTTCCCTTTTTGATGATGACAAACAAAATTGATTATGAGGAGTGTGTGGAGTGAGATAATCGGCAAGTGAATGCAGGAACTCCCCCTCAATATATGCACACTGATAAATGATAAAAAGTAAAAGCATATAGTGCATATAGGTGTGGACCCCGATCCGGGAGAGAGGTGAGGGACGAGCCCCCAGCGGCCTCTTAGGATCATCCACGTGAATGGAGAGCTCTACCAAGGAACTCTCGAAACGAATGCCACCCTCATAGCATAGCACGAGTGGCGATATATAAGAGATACCTCTCGATTCGGGAACAAGTCCGGATTCGAAACGTACCTAAACAAACTCAGAGTCGCCATCCACGGTATACGGCCATGGATCCTTTAAACAAAAATATGCTCTGTATACCATGGATAACCAGAAATATATATGGGTTCGTGCCTGATTACGAATGGAGAAGGTCTGAGAGCACCCCCAATTCGTCCGAGTGCAAGCACTTGGTCTCTTATGCCATTTATTATTAAATTTAAAGAGTTTCGGGCGAAAATCATATGAAATGGGAACAATTCTCAGGAATCGTCTACCTAAGCATGCATTTCCTGAGGATAAAGAAATAAGCATACACAAAATGAAATGAAAAAAAATGTGTTACCTAAGCAAAGCTAAGTTATGAGTGACATGCCTAATGGGTGTCTAAATTCTGATGTGCAAATACATGCAAGCTATAGCTAAAGGTATAGGATCAGTACGATAAAGTAAGAAAACACATCAAAACACATAATATAACAAAACAACAAATCCTAAGACTCTAAATTATTAGCCTGAGTCCTCGGATGGTCTGATATTCATCCAAAGAAGCCTACGTATCCCCGCCTCCACGAGAATCAAGGCAACGTAGTTCTTCGCGCCTATTCTAAGCTAGAATGCCTAAGACTCCTAGACCTCTATCTTAGACTCGATCTAAAAGACCGGACTAGTTATTAAAGCTTCTTGAACGATTATTTAAATTCCAGTGAATTGTAGATTTTAGGACACCCTATATGCCCTAACTAAATGCTAGTTAACCCTAAGCTAATGCAGGTGGTTCCTACAACCTATGTGTAACTAGGCTGTGCATCCTAAGGAAAACAATGGGATCACTAACGCATCCTATACCTAGTCATCAGTCGGCGATGTGAATCGCCAACTGACCGGACGGAGGCGCTCTTAGCTAGGACAAACTCCTAACTCTAATACAAACAAACAACAAGCACACAACAAATCAAAGACAAACCCTAACTCTAAAACCCTCCATCTAAGACAAAGTCCTAACTCTAGAGGAAGATCTTGTTGAAAACAAGGTTTTAAAGAAAAAAAAAATTAAAATATATTTATTTACAAAGTTTGGCTGGACCTGAGATAAGAATCTCAAGCTGCACTACGTACCTCGTGGAAGAGGATCAAGCCAACGTAGTTCGAAACGAACTCCCCTAATGACTAAATCTAAAACACTCAACACTTTAGGTTTCTTTAAGGTTTTTCAAATGTTTTTTTTTTTATGTTTTAAATTTCTAATGTTTTTGAGTTTTAAAATATTCAATGTTTTTTGGATTTAAAAACTTTTTCCAAAGCTTTTAAAGTTTTAAAGTGTTTTCACCCTTTTTGTCAAAGACCTGAGGGAATATGCAAAGCAAAACCCTAGGACCAAACCCTAGGGCAAATAGGGGAAACCCCTAAATCAAGTAATCTAATACCAAAGACAAGGAAAATAAAAGGACCTCAAGAGGCAAAACTCTAATGAGACTGTGCTAGTCTCTAACAAATAAGAGCAACGACAACACTAAGGAGAAGCTCCTACAGACAATTAAAGAAAAGGGAAAAATGAGTCAAAGACTCTAAAACCGCAATCAAAGAATGAGCGAGTCAGAGACTCCTCGACGAAGACAAATGAGTCAAAGACTCCTTAAAAACATCACCTAAAGGAGGAATGAGTCAAAAACTCTCTAATCAGGGGCTGACTCCTATGCGAATGGACTATCGAATGAGAAGAAGCTCTCAAATAAAAAGGAATAAGAGACCTTGTAAATATTTGGCAAAGGTAAAACACCCAGCCGGGCCGGACAGCTACCTAGCCCTAGGGTGCAACAAATGTGCAACCCAATACCCATATAGGATAGGGGTATGAAGTCAAGCCGAGTAGGGTGTTCTCCCAAAAAAAACCAAACAACGCACAAAGAGGAGATCTAACGAGAGAATGAGACCAAGCGGGTCTCCCAAACACACTCAAAGATGAGCTCTAAACGACGAGGCTTGCTCCCAGAGGAGAACTGCCTAATTAAGACAAAACGTGTCTCCTAGAAAGGAACTCTCTAATAAGACCAAATGGTCTCCTAAAACAGGAAAAGAAACTACCATCTAAAGGTTTCTAAAAACTAGAGAAGTCTGCTAAAAGAGAGGGGAGCACTACTTAGACTAAGCAAGTCCCCTGAGGCTAAGCTAACCTTACAGAAACACAATTTGTCTCTCTAAAGGGGAGGCTCCGACTATCGCCATCATAGCCCTCTTGCAACGAATAGAGAAACAACACCAAAAGACTAAACAATTGCTGCAAATATTCAGAGCACTCAAAGGAATGAGTTTTACTCAAAGACAATATTTCATATCATGCAAACTTAACTAAATTACAACTTCAAAGCCTATAAACTGCAGGACAACAATTATAGAATGATAAGCAATCATTAATTAGCCCAGACCAGCCGCTGGGTAGCATAATGAAATAAAAACAATATCAAACACTTCAATGCCAACCACAAACCCCAATACGGGGACTCAGCGAAATCAGATGATGCCAAAGTAATCATCTGATTTCAATACACATATAATATTCCTACAAACCGCCTTGAAATCAGACAGTACTCATGTCGATAATATCGAATAGAGTAGTCATCTGATTTCCTCCTTCAATTAAACAATTTATTTAAAATAAAATTAATTAGCCCAGACCAGCCGCTGGGTAGCCTAAAAACTTAAATAAATTACAATTACAAAGACTACAAACTTGTAAGACAGTAATTATGTATTGATGGACAGCAACCATGTATTATTTCATCAAGCCGAAATGACTATTACAGAATATATAGCCTATGAGACAGCAACTATTCATGGCAGGACAGCAGTTCCATATTATTTTAACAAGTTAAAACAGCTACTATAGAGTATATAGCCGTGAGACGGCAACTATAGACTATTTATTACCAAAATAAAAGTCAAATCAGGAACTATATAGTGCTCAAATCTGTTGGACAACAATTAAATGTGAAGATAGACAACAGTTCTATGCTCTTTGATCCAACCCAAAACCAACAGCTATATAACACATAGAATGTGGGACAGCAACTATATGAAAACGGACAGCAAGTATGTGCTTCTGAACCAAGTAAAAACCACAAATGTGAATACATAACCAGTAGGACAGTTGTGAGATAGCAGGGGTGTGCTTTTGAAACTAATGAAAATTACAAATGTGAATACGCAACTGATGGGACAGCAGGTATGGGCCTTATGTTATTTTTTTTTTTTTTTTAAACCAAAATCACAAATGTCTAACTGCCAAGTATATGACCTGCACACATGAAAGTGCTGTGTGTGTTGCAGGAAAAATCGAGCTCTTAATGAAATCTGCGTTAAAACAAGGTGGAATTGTGCTACACTGGTGTAGAAATTGAGCTGAACTCACGCCAAAACAGGGCAGAAATATGCCTCCCAAACAGGGCTGAATTGTGGATTGAAACTGTTAAAAACAGAGGGCAGATTTGCACGTGACTGAACCATGGGTTCACAAAATGTACACCAAACTGAGGTTAAATCATAAACAGAATTGTGCTGCCAATGATTGAACTATGGGCTCACATTGTGCCAAAACAGGGAGCTAACCATGGCATGAATCATGGTGCAGAAAATAAGCTGAAAACTGTGTAGATTTGAACAATTCTTGTGCAAAAATTATGCAGATTTTGTATTTCTAAAAACTGTGCAGATTTGAACAAATCTTGTGCAAAAAAATTATGCAGCTTTGTAGTCTAAAAACTGTGCAGATTTGAACAAAAACTGTGCTGATTTAAACAAATCTTGTGCAAAAATTATGCAGATTTTGTATTTCTAAAAACTGTGCAGATTTGAACAAATCTTGTGCAATACAGAGGGCAGATTTGCACGTGACTGAACCATGGGTTCACAAAATGTACACCAAACTGAGGTTAAATCATAAACAGAATTGTGCTGCCAATGATTGAACTATGGGCTCACATTGTGCCAAAACAGGGAGCTAACCATGGCATGAATCATGGTGCAGAAAATAAGCTGAAAACTGTGTAGATTTGAACAAATCTTGTGCAAAAATTATGCAGATTTTGTATTTCTAAAAACTGTGCAGATTTGAACAAATCTTGTGCAAAAAATTATGCAGCTTTGTAGTCTAAAAACTGTGCAGATTTGAACAAATCTTGTACAACAACCGGGTAGATTTGAGTGCATAAATGGGACAGAGGTTTGTGCTTAAATGGGGCAGATTTGAGTGCATAAATGTGACAGATTTGAGTGCATAAATGGGAGAGATTTGAGTGCATAAATGGGGCAGATTTGAGTGCATAAATGGGGCAGATTTGAGTGCATGCATTGTATTTAAACATAGACAGATATTATGCTAAGCAGCAAGGCTGTATTGTGATTGGAATTGTGCATAAAACATGGGATACAATCAATCACACGACTGTGCCAAAACCGGGGCAGCGATATACTAAAAACTGGGGCTGAAATGTACCAAATAGGGGATGATTTACTTTTGAAACAGGGAACACTATCACTCACAGAATTGCCAAAACAGGAGCAACAATGGGCTGAAACTGTGCAAAACAGGGACAGAATTATGGGCTTATTCTGTGCCCCAAAACAGGGGCTGCATTATAATTTGAAATTCATTTTTCAAAGTCCAACTCTTATCCGAACCCAGCTAAGACTAAGATCTCTAAAGTCTTGATTTAGGAAGCATAGTATGCCATTTATGACAAACTATTTTAATCCATCACCTCATGCAACATTGGCCTAATAAATTTTATGAACCAATAATATTTCATACGCATGCAGCTGCACATTTGAGCTAGCACCCTAGTATTTAAAGCATGCTAGAACATTAGTGATTAAAAAGAATCATGATTTTTTTCTATTTTTAACTCTAGATGCCCATCAAAACTTAAGGCTAAATCACTGATTGCCATAAACACATGAGGTCTGAAGTCTAAACAAATTACATTGAAGTCCAATCTTTCAACCAAAACCGTCCAAATGAGAGTACTAAAACAAGAATTAACAGCTGATCTATGGAATGATTAATAATGCTTTCTAATGACCATGACAAAGAAAAACCATATTCCTGCACTTATCAAATCAGATGCAACGTACAACTGTAATAAAAATATGATTCAATGCATTTGAATTCAAATATTACCACCATGTTAGTGAACACATCATGAAACCCATCATGAATGAAATACCCCAGCCATCAATCCTACATCCTAAATTTCAAACCTCATAATTTCAAGCAGTACAAAAGAAATCTAAACAAAAGGGATTGGCATATGTCATTAAAGAAATAATATTCAAATCACAGTTTCAACAAGAAAATTTAATGAACTTGCAAATAGTCCAAGAGAAACAGCTAGTCATTTTGGGTCACCATATGAAGAGAATTTGAAATGAATATCACTCACCATGTTCAGTTCAATAAAAAGCTATGTATGATTCTCATTTCACTTTACTGCCACCCTATGCTCTTTTATTTCCTTTTTGTAAACACTCAAACACTCAATTTTCACTTAGCTCATCTAAAATCCATAGTGATTTCAAAATACATACATAATAGAACATCATATCTTGTTGAAACAATGAGCATAAAGTTTATATAATTCATACAAATTGACTAAAACAAAAATTGAATGAAACAATCAATTTGATCAGCTTTTTCCAAAAAAAAAAAAATGTCTGTATGGCCATCGCACTGATGCATCTTACCTTCTGAATTACTATTTTCATGGACAAATATGTATAATAAAATTTCAATTTGGCCTTCGTATAAATAATTTTTTTTTTTTTTTTTTTTTTTACAAACTAAAAACAAAATCAATGACCAACAGAAAATCGACTTCATGCTCTCAAGTGATCACCAAACAGAGTTAAGGACAGATAAATGTATATACATTCAGAAATTTTTATAAAATCTGATAAAATTCTTTTAAAACCAACTCTCCGAAAGCATCTCCTAAGATCAAATTACTAGAGAAAATTATTCCCTAAAAAAAAATCTACTGATTAAATTAATCCTATGGAATGGTCAAAGAAAAAAAAAAATAATAATAATTGGAGCCTTTCTAGAGTATTCTTAGATAAACACCAAGATCATTTTATTAAATCAAAATTTCACACAATAAATATTCCTAAATATTCTACAGATCAAAAATCATAGAAATGAAATTCACATTAGAACCCAAAGATAGCTGGAGCATGATAACTCACAAAAATAGACCCGGGGAAAATGCTTACCTGAAACACCGCTTGAAGGAAATATTAAGAGGCCTTAGGAAATACAATCTGAAGCTCAAATGCTGAGAAGATAATCCTCCAAACAGAGCTTGATATTTGCCATTAAAATGCTTTATCAGATCTTTAAAAAAAAAGCAAAGAAAATGAAGATCTAAGGTTTGGATCTAAGAAATGATATTTCTAGGGCTTCAAGAAAGTTAGGGTTCAAGGAAAATGAAGCTCGGCTACGGTTTCTGTAGGATGAAATTTCAGATCTGATGGAATTGAGACCAGCTCTAGATTGAAATTGGACAGATCTGCAATAGGAATAGCCGGATCTCTGAAAGCGATGAGAAGATGAAGGAGAAATAACAACCTTGCTGCAAATTCGAAAAAGAAAAAGGAGAAAAATGTGTTGATCGGAGATGAAATTCCGACCGGTAGATCTGCCGGAGAAGATCGGAGATCTTACCGGAAAAAATGAAAAAACCGCTGGAGAAGATCGGAGATCGGAAAATGATCGGATCTTAGCCCAGATCTGATCGGAGAAGTAAAAAAAACGAGGGTTAGAGCTTTCATACGAAGGTTTCTGGATCCAGATCTATTCCCTTCTCTCTCTCTCTCTCTCTCTCTCTCTCTCTCTCTCTCTCTCTGGCAACTTCCAATCAGAAGGAGAATCTCCGGCAAACGGCCGGAGAAGACGATCGGCGGAGAGAAAAGGAAAACCTAAATCCTCTCTGCTCTCGCTCTCTCTCTCTCTCTCCTTTTGCAAAAAAAAAAAAAACGAAGATGAACCGTATCCCCTCTTCTTTGATTTTTTTTATATATATTAAAAACAATATGCTGATATTCGCACCCTCGATTGATAGGGCGCGCGGATCTTGATGAGGCGCGCCCGCCGGATTTGTCCTATTAGATCCGGGCGCGCCCATCACAGGATAAATCGCCCCCCTTTATACATTCAAACCCCACTTCTTTCCCGGCTCGTCTTATTTGATAAATTGGCTCGGAATTTGATGAATTTGGCGGGGACCCTGGTGAGACTCTAACCTATGCTGGGGTTAAATTTGGAGCACCCACTCACTCTTTGGACGAGGTTTTGCTCAATCAGCACGAACACGGGTCCGGTCAAAATGGGGTGTCTACAATAGGCAATTGAATAAATAATCAATTTCAAACTTCTCCCCATTTTGTCATCGATAAAAAGCGTGAACTAAAATGTATAGCAATTAAGAGTGAATGAAGATTGAGTTAGGTACTCCCCCTAAATCAATGCTTATGGTATAAAATATGTAGCCAAGTAATGCACATATACCTGTTCATGATCGAGATGTTGACATATTGTCAAATTGTTAAGTATTTTAATTAAGGTTAAGGTACCTCTCCATCTTAGAGAACTAAGAAGGCTAAGTGTACCAATTGAGTGATTTTTAAGATTAATGTTTAACATCTCAATAATGCAGATACTACCAAATAAGGATGATATATATGTATACTTTATAGATAAGCTTTTGAAAGGCACAAAGTATTTATTTGACAACTTCTTTGACTTGATCCGCACTCCAAATGTTCAAGGCACTTCGGATATAACAAATTCTATCATCACTAAGGGGTTTTGTAAAGATATCCGTCAATTGATCCTCAGTATTGATATATTTTAAGCAAATATCTCATTTTTGTGAGTGATCTCTAATGAAGTGGTGCCTAATCTCAATATGTTTTGTTCTTGAGTATTGTATGGGGTTCTTTGTTAAGCTTATAGCACTAGTATTGTCACATTGGATGAGAATATTTTCCATTTTAATTTCATAATCCATCAATGTGATTTTCATCCATAGGACTTGTGCACAGCAAGCTCCAGCTGCCACATATTCTGCTTCTGTTGTGGACAGAGCTACTGAATTTTGTTTCTTGCTAAACCAAGAAACAAGTGATTTGCCCAAGAATTGACAAGTCCCACTAGTGCTTTTCCTATCCACTCTACATCCAGCGAAGTCTGCATCTGAATATCCAATGAGAGTGAAGGCAGTAGATCTTTCATACCATAGTCCCAGACTTTGGGTTCCTCTTAAGTACTTGAAGATCTTCTTGACTGCCGATAGGTGAGACTCCTTTGGATCCGATTGAAATCGAGCACAGAGACAGACAGTAAACATAATGTCTGGTCTGCTGGCTGTCAAATAGAGTAGGCTCCCTATCATACCCCTATACATCTTTTGGTCCACAGATTTGCCAAATTCATCATTTTCTAGTTTAGCAGATGTACTCATGGGAATTCTTGATGTCTTACTGCTATCCATGCCATACTTCTTTAATAACTCCTTTGTATATTTTTCTTGATTTATAAATATCCCGTTTTGGTATTGTTTAATTTGGAGTCCTAAGAAGTAGGTTAACTCACCCATCATGCTCATTTCAAATTCATTTTTCATTAGAGTTGTAAATTCATCACACATTTTTTGATTTGTTGAGCCACAGATGGTGTCATCCACATAAATCTGGACAAGGAGGATATCCTGTTTTTCTCTTTTGATAAATAATGTTTTATCCACCTTTCCCATCTCAAAACCTTTTTCCACTAGGAATATGTAAAGCCTCTCATACCAAGCTCCAGGAGCTTGCTTTAATCCATATAAAGCTTTATCAAGCCTGAAGACATGATTTGGATGTTTGTAGTCTTCAAAACCTGGAGGTTGCTCAACATACACTTCCTCTTGGATATAGCCATTTAGGAAGGCACTTTTGACATCCATTTGATATAGTTTAAATCCTTTATGAGATGCATATGCCAAGAGTATCCTAATAGCTTCCCAGCTTCCATACGGGCAACAGGAGCAAATATCTCACCATAGTCTATTCCCTCCTCCTGATTGTACCCTTGGGCTACAAGCCTAGCTTTATTTCTAATGATAATTCTATTTTCATCCAATTTGTTTCTATACACCCATCTCGTGCCAATGACTGGATGATCACTAGGCCTAGGCACTAGCCTCCACACCTTGTTCATTTCGAATTGACTCAACTCTTCTTGCATAGCCATCAACCAATATTCATCCTTTTCGGCTTCCTTGATGGACTTAGGCTCTAATTCGGATAGGAACGCCGAGTTGTTACTCACACTTCGATAGTATGATCTAGTTCTTACTGGCGATGTGGCATCACCTAAGATTTGGGATTCAGGATGATCTACCAATATTCTCCTATCCCTAGGTAATGAGTCATCATCTTCATTTTCTACTTCCTCACTAGGTAATGTATTACTTGTAGATGCATGGGGAGGAGCATTTGTATTAGGTGAGAGGTATTCAATAGGTTCATCCTCATCATGTGGCATTTCTTGAGGTGTTGGCTCTCTCTCATCAAATGTAACATGCATGGATTCTTCTACAACTAGGGCTCTTCTATTAAACACTCTATATGCCTTGCTATGTGTAGAATACCCTAAGAATATGCCATCATCCGACTTCTTATCAAATTTGTGTAGGTTATCTTTAATGTTCAAGATATAGCATTTACAACCAAACACTCTAAAATATCTTATATTTAGTTTCAAGTTTTTCCAAAACTCATAAGGTGTTTTCTTAGAAATTGGCCTTATATATACCCTATTTATGATATAGCAAGCGGTGCTAACCGCCTCCGCCCAAAAGTATCTAGGGAGATCATTTTCATGCAACATTGTTCTAGCCATTTCTTGGAGGGTTCGGTTCTTTCTTTCTACAACCCAATTTTGTTGAGGTGTCCTAGGTGCCGAAAAATTGTGTTTGATGCCATGTTCATTACAGTATGTGTCAAAGTGAACATTTTCAAATTCTGTTCCATGGTCACTCCTAATGTAAGATATGGCAATACCTTTTTCATTTTGTATTTGATTACACAACTTAAAAAAAATTTCATAGGCTTCATCTTTATGTGCTAAAAATATGACCCATGTAAATCGTGAGTAGTCATCCACAACTACAAACACGTACCTCTTTCCACCTAGGCTACTTGTCTTCATTGGTCCAAAAAGATCCATATGAAGTAGTTGCAAGGGGTAGGTGGTTGAAATCATATTTTTAGGGGCAAATGAGCTCTTTAATTGTTTCCCTAATTGACAAGTTCTACAAATGTGATCTTTGGTGTATTTGAACTTAGGCAATCCTCTAACAATTTCTTTTGAGGAGAGGGTCGAAATGAGATCCATTCCGGCATGACCCAACCTCCTATGCCACAACCAAGAATCTTCACTAATAGCATTAAGACAAGTCAAATTTTGGAGTCTAAGATCATCTAGTCCAATAGTGTAAATATTATTGTCTCTAGAACCTATGAATTTTACTTTTCCATCTATCTTATTTTTAACAATGCATTTCTCAGGGTTGAAGACTACTTCAAAACCATTGTCACACAATTGACTAATGCTAATAAGATTATGGGATAAGCCATCAACATAAAGTACATCTTGTATGGGAGAGGTAGAGTTACCTATGGTGCCTTCTCCTTTGACTTTTCCTTTCTTATCATCTCCAAAGGTAACGTCTCCACCATCCTTGAGTGATAGGGATGCAAATTGAGTGAGGTCTCCTGTCATGTGTCTAGAGCATTCACTATCAAGGTACCATGTGTTCTTCTTGTTATGGCTTTTAAGGCATACCTACATATGAATAGGCAAGTGAGATCCTTTAGGTACCCAAATCTTTCTAATCTTGCTAAGTTCATTTGTTTTCACTTTGGAGTTCAATTTGATTTATCTTGTTTAGCATATATGCAAGCAACTTTATAATGTCCTTCTAGACCACAATAAAAATAAGTTTTAGTACCACTAGAAGAAGCCTTTACAAATTTGTTTTTATAGTTTGATATTGTAGTATTCCATTTATGTCCAAGTCCACTTTTATCATGTGACATTCTTTGAATATTAACAAGCCTATCCAATTTTAATGAACTATGTTCAAATTTTTCAAAAAGTTTCTTTAGTTCATCATATTCATAAGACAGTTTACTATTTTCATACTTTAGCTTGTTTTCAATAGATAGTTCTTGTCGATTTTCATTTAAGATTTTGATGGTAGCATTTAAATCATGAATTTCAACTTTATATTTTTCATTTTCATCATCCAAAAATTCATGGTCTTTCTTTAACCAACCAAATTCTTTTGTCATGTTAGAAAGAGAATTTTCAAGTGATGCATTTTTATCAAGTTCAATTTCAAGTTCATCATGTGCATTTTGCAAGGAATCTAGAACTTCTTTTAAAATAATGACATCATTTAAAGTATTTACCTCTTGATTGTCATTTGTTGAGGCCATGAAGCAAACGTTTTTTGCTATCAAGTAATCTTCTCCATCATTTTGTTCGCCTTCACTTTCAATTTCCTCATCCCATGTGGCGGTCATTCCTTTCTTGCCTTCTCTTCTCTTGAAGCGATTATTTGAGGTAGGCTCATTGTTGAGTGGACAATCCGGGCGAATGTGTCCAAGCTTCTTGCATCCATAGCATCGGGGTTGAGACGATCCGTCACCAAGCTCTTCTTTCTTCTTGAATGGAGGATTGGTCCTTCTATTTCTCATGCCTCCCATGTTCCTTTGCAAGAACTTGATCCTTCTAGTTAGGAGGGCTACTTCATCTTCTATGTCTTCTTTTGCCTCTTCGTTGTCACCTACATCACAAGCAAAAGCAACACCTTTTTCCTTTTTAAATTTTATTTTCAATTTCGGGTGATTTTGTTTTGAAAATCATCTCATGGGTTATCAAGGACCCTATTAGTTCATCTAGGTTCAATGTATTTATATCCTTGGCTTCGGTGATTGCGGAGTTTTTGGATTCCCATGATAAAGGTAGGGATCTAAGGATTTTGATCACTAAATCTCTATTTGAAAATTGTTTTCCAAGTCCCCTTAGTCCATTTACTAGGTTAGTAAATCTAGTGTACATTTCGGCAATAGTTTCATCGGGTGTCATTTAAAAGAGTTCATATTGCCTAAATATATGATTCATTTTAGATTCTTTAACTTGGTTTGTTCCTTCATGTGTAACTTCTAGGGTATCCCAAATTTCCTTTGCCGAATTCAAATTTGAAACTCTATTGAATTCTCCAGGTGACAAAGCACAAATTAGGGAATTCATGGCTTTGGCATTGTAGTTGGAGGCTTATTGTTCGGCTTCGGTCCAATCATTTAGATTTCTAGTGGGTAATGTATATCCATTGTGAATGGCTCTCCACATTTGGTAATCTTGAGTTAAGTAGATTTTCATTTTAGTTTTCCAAAATCCATAGTTGGTTCCATCAAAATAGGGTGGCCTAGTGTTTGAGTAACCTTCATGGTGTTGAGGGTAGTTTGCCATTTTTAGAATCTTTTCTCTAGACCGGTTAGGATTTTTAAATAAAGTAGAGACGATGCTCTGATACCAATTGAAATAAACAAGAGGGGGGTGAATTGATTTTAACACTAAATTTTGCCTTTTGAAAATTAATTATGAAACCTAATTTGAATTTTCTTCTCTTGATTAGATTTTGGTTAGTTCAAATGAGATCAAAATAAAATGAAATACCAAACCACAATCAAGAATGAAAGTACAAGAAAAAGAAAGCAAGAAAAAAAAAGAACACACCGATATATAGTGGTTCGGGCAAAGCCCTACTCCACTCTTCTTAAGATCGTCCTTAAGGTTTTCCACTATGCGAGACCTCCACGATGCCCGGCTCCGAGGCGATTACACTTCCAAGGGATATTAAATGAGAATGCCCTTACACCTTTACACCGACTCTCCTTCTTCGCCGAGTTCTAAGCGATACTCTCTAGGGTATTAAGATAAGATGCCCTAGCCACCTTTACAATAATAGAAGATGAAGATTTTGCTTGGCTTCTCTTGAAAGCTTGATACACAATGGTGTCCCTTTGATTGTTCTCCAATATAGGTTGCAAGTGAAAGCCTAAATCCAAACTCAAAAGATTTTCAAGTTGCAAGGCAAGTTTGGGGAGAAGAAAAACAAATTCTCAAGCTCAAAGGATTTGCAAGTGTTTGAAAGCTTAAGGATGATTTTCTAAATATTCAAGAGAGGAAAATAATCCTCTTGAATGTGTATATATAGCTTCTCAAGAAAATATGACCGTTTGGGGGTGTTGATATCAAAAAACAATTTTTTGTTCAAATCCCAACGGCTATTTTCTAAGTTGTCGCGACGTTCTCGGAGTTCCGAGAACCATTCTTGGAGCTCCGAGACAATTTCTCAGAGTTCCGAGAGAACGACCAGAGGATGGAAAAATTCTACTGGACCATTTCTCGGAGTTCCGAGAAAATGACCAGAAGTGAAAAATACTACTGGACCATTTCTCGGAGTTCCGAGGGAAACTCTCGGAGTTCCGACCTCGGAGCTCCGAGAAAACTCTCGGAGTTCCGAGAAGCCTAAAATAAGCAGATTTTTTAGTTTTTATTGCTTATTTAATTTTGGGCTTTTGGAACTCAACTCCTATGATAATTTTAGAATGTTTATGAGGGTCCCAACATGTTGGTCCACCACATAACCATTCACTAAACCATTTAAGTTCTTAAGTGATTTTGAAAAACTATTTAAAAATACTTTGCCTTGATTTAGAAATCTTAGGAGAAAAGATGTACATTGAATTCTAGGTAAACCACAACTTCTCTTTTAGTCTTGGTCTTCAATTGGTCTTCCATCTTGTGTATGCTTGCTTGAGAGATGATGTGAGCTCCACTTAGCTCCTTTGACTCTTGTGTGGTACATCTTCAAGCATGACCATGTAGTGTGTTAGTTTCTTCAATGATCAATCCTATCTTAAACACAACACTTCAAGGCAAATTGATTAGTATTCAATAACATAATCAATTATGTTTAGAATCATCAAAACAAGATAGGAGAGTAGACCCTTGGGCTTACACCCATTTCACATGATTTTTACCCAAACTTCTTTGGAGTTAATGAAAATGGCATAAGAGACCCAGTGCTTGCACTCAGACGAATTGGGGGTGCTCTTCAGACCTTCTCCATTCGTAATCAGGCACGAGCCCATATATATTTCTGGTTATCCATTGCACAGAGGATTTGATTTTGGGGTTCCATGGCCTATCCATGGATGGCGACTCTGAGTTTATTTTAGGTATGTCTTGGTTTCGAGCCTTGGCTTTTGATCAAGACATATCTCTTTCTTTTTATATCGCCACTCATGCTATGCTATGAGGGTGGCATCCGTTTCGAGAGTTCCTTGGTAGAGCTCTCCATTCATGTGGATGATCGAGAGGCCGCTGGGGGCTCGTCCCCCACCTGTCTCTCGGATCGGGGTCCACAGGTTAGCACAACCATGATTTGTTATATGCACTGTCCTAACTTACATGCTCGTGTTCATTCGTTTGAAAAATGATATTGGTCCTACCAAGTTTTGATAGTTGCAGAGCTCCAGTGCAAGTGTTGAAGCAAAACATTGTTGACACCTTTTAATGTTCAAGTTGACCACATTGGCTTGGTTGTATGCTCCAGTTCATCTCTTCCTTTTAATTGCTTTGTGAGACCTTTTAGGGACTTTAGCAACATTTCCATCTTACTGTGATGTAAAACACAAACAAGGTGGGTTCCAAGCCATTATCAAAACAGGGTAGTGCTCGTAGTGATGCCCTTACAAGCTAATGTTGACACTATCATGTTTTAATAATTGCATGAATTTGCCTTGTCTTTGCTGCTTGGATTGTTTTTCTGACTTCTTTTAAGAATGTTTCTACTCTGTCAAGAGAGATGAGATGAGGTAAAATATAATTATTTGAACAGGGTGATGCCGATGTTGGTCTTTTGACATAGGTGCCACCATGTTTGTCTTCATACCTACTCAATTTGCTTCTTCAAATGCTATATGTTTCTTTTGCTTAAATTCACTCTAGAAATTACAACAATCATAACTAATGGAGGTGGTGAAATTAGGCAAGCTGTAATTGTTAAGTCATGTCAACCATTCATTTTACCTAAATAAAGGCTCTCTGAACCAATGTCATTTGGCTCAATGCACTTCCTCCAATGAATTAAGCCTAAATGCATGCTGTCCAGCCCTCTTTTTTTAATTTTTAGATTTCTAAAGCTCAAAATCACCAAAACTAAACATCTCAACCTTGTAGATCTCGTCGAGCCGGTCAGTACGACATATGGCGGCCCAAATTTGGCCAAAAGACGAGAGAGTTGTGCCCGTTTAAAGTTTTCAGTCCACAACGCTGTTTTTGCTAGTTTTTTATAAATTATCGTGTCGAGTAACTTGTGGGCTGCTTCTGGCCAGAATTGTTCAAAACTGTCAACTGAAAAAATGTTCGTTATAATATTTCCTAAAACTATCTTATTGAGCAAATTTTTCCATAAAGGCTTTTTAATATGTCAAAAACTACTTACAAACTGTCATTTCTGCAACAGCAGCTTTTTGGCCATTTTAAGGCTATTTCAGGTCTGTTTCGTCCGAAGCCGTAGAAGGGAAAAATGTTCTTCACAAGATTTCTAATACTTTGTCCTTGAGCAGATATTTCCAGAAACGATGTTTTCAGTGTCAGAACGGAGCCCGAACTTTCGGTTAAAACACTAATGTCTTTTAACGGTGATGGATCAGAAGAGGCCATTTTTCGGCAACTTCTGGCCAGATCTAAATGAAGTAGCCAACTGAGAGAATGTCTCTTATGCTGAGATCTACAATTTTGACTAGTAGAGTTTTTTATGGTTTTGATGTTTGAGGGATCCAAAATTCAGTGCAAAGTTGTATTTTTCACACTATGTCATAACTATGCCATTTCTTGAAAATCACGGACAACTCGAGCTCTATTCAATTTTAATGATTGTTTTGGATGTTTTGAGCTTGGTAATAAGTTTTAAATCATATATTGAATCATTTTCATGAATTGTTTGGCATTTGTGACCAGTTTTTGTGAAAATTACATGTTGGGTGGAAATTTCACCTTTTCTTTTCTTTTTAGATTGTTTTGAGCCTATATTGATTCTAATGCTTGTATTGGGATATGATGAGCGTGATAGCAAGTTTTAAATCATATATTGAATCATTTTCATGAATTGTTTGGCATTTTTTACCAGGTTTTGTGAAAATTACATGTTGGGTGGAAATTTAACCTTTTCTTTTTTTTTTAGATTGTTTTGAGCCTATATTGATTCTAATGCTTGTATTGGGATATGATGAGCATGCTAGCAAGTCAAAAATCATATGTTGATCAATTTTCATGATTTAGTTTGTATTTTAAAGCCTTACTTGTGAAAATTGCATGTTGTGTAGAGTGCTTTCAATGATTTTTTTTATGCTAAATGAATGAAACCCGTGCTACATGTTAACATAGACATCTAAACTTCTAAGATCACTTCTAAATAATGTCTAGACCTTCAATTTTTCATGAGTCTCATTTTAGGGGAAACACTTTGTCTCATTAGGATGTTTTCCTTTTTTAGGAGATTTGCTCTGTCTCAATAGAAGAGTTTTCTTTTTAGGAGACCACCTTGGTCTCATCAGAGGGTTAACCCATAGGAGACATGTCCAGTCTCATTTACACCCCCTCATAGAGTGTTAGATGTGCTTTGGCTTACTTGCATCCTTTTTAGTATTGATTGTTCAGGACTCTATTTCATAGACTGTTAGTTTGTCTTATAGCTTAGGAGTTAGTCCTTTAGAGTCGTTGTCTTCTTCTTTGTTATTAGAGCCTTGCTGGCTTGGGATCTTAGATCGTTTTCTCTGTTCTTGGGGCGCTTGTTTACTTGTTGTGGATCGTCTCTTTGAGAAACTAGTTGCTTATTCTAGGTTTCCCCTTTAGATTTAGGGCTTTGCCCTAGTTTGTGGTGTTACTTGCGTGTTCCATTTAAGAGTGAAAACATTTAAAGGTCCAAAAGCATTTAAATACTTTGAAAACTTCAAAAAATATTGAGACATTTGGAAGCTTTAAGATTTTAAGAGCGTAGTAGGAGAGTTTATTTTCGAACTACGTTGGCTTGATCCTCTTCCACGAGGTACGTAATGCAGCTTGGGATCTTTATCCCAAGTCCTGCCAAACTTTGTAAATAAAAAACTTTTCAAACCCTTTAAAAACTTAAAAATCTTTTAAAACCTTGTTTTCAAATAGATCTTCCCCTAGAGTTAGGAGTTTGTCCTAGATAGAGAGTTTCAGAGTTAGGAGTTTCTCCTTGATGTGTTATTTGATTGTTGTTTGTTTGTTGTGTTCTGTCTTAGAGTTAGGGGTTTGTCCTAGAGTTATAGGAGCGCCTCCGTCCGGTCAGTTGGCGATCCACATCGCCAACTGATGACTAGAATAGGATGCGTTAGTCCACCCTTTGTTTTCCTTAGGGCATACAGCCTAGTTACACGTAGGTTGTAGGAACTACCTGCATTAGCTTAGGGCTAACCTGCATTTAGTTAGGGCATATAGGATGTCCTAAAATCTACAATTCACTGGAATTTAATAATCGCACAAGAAGCTTTAAGAACTAGTCTGGTCTTTTAGGTCGAGTATAGGATAGAGGTCTAGGTGTCTTAGGCATCCTAGCTTAGAATAGGCGTGAAGAACTACGTTGCCTTGATTCTCGTGGAGGCGGGGATACGTAGGCTTCTTTGGATGAACATCAGATCATCTAAAGACTCGGGCTTAAACATTAGAGTCTTAGGGTCTGTTGTTAGCACTTTAGGGTTTGTGTTTATATATTGATGATGATTTTTGCATAGAATCATGATAGAGTATGTTCATTTCTCGGCTTACTCGCATGCTCATTCTTTTATCTGCCTGTATTTCTGTTTATTTTTTTTATTATTTCATTTGCTGTATCTTAATTCATTTCATGATTAACTGCTAGTCTTAGATTTCTCATCCCGTGCAGACTTATACCTTTAGCTGTAGCATGCATGTGTTTGTCCATCAGAACTTATACACCAGTTAGACATGTCATTTATAACCTAGCTGTGATTAGGCGACACATGTCTTTTATTTATTTTTGTATATGCTTATCATCCCTGGGTCACGCATGTTTAGGTAGACATCCACTCGGGGATATTTGTTCTCATTTCACATGATTTTTCGCCCAAAACTCTTCGAGATTAATTATAAATGGCATAAGAGACCAACTGTTTGCACTCGGACGAATTAGGGGTGCTCTTCGGACCTTCTCCATTCGTAATCAAGCATGGACCTTTTGTATCTCTGGTTATCCGTTGCAGACAGAGCATTTGTTTTGGTTCCATGGCGTATCCATGGATGGCGACACTAGGTTATTTTTAGGTATATCTTAGTTTCGAGCCTTGGCTCCGGATCAAGATATATCTCATTCGTTATGTATCGCCACTCATGCTATGCTGTGAGAGTGGCACTTCTTTTGAGAGTTCCTTGCTAGAGCTCTCCTTCACATATGGAGATCCTTGAGGATTGCAGGGGGATCTCGCGTCCCTCGGTACTCTGTCCTCTCAGGATCGGGGTCCACAATACTGAGGTAATTTATATTTTATATGTTTTATTTTGATCACCATCAGATCATCTAGACCCAAGGATTTCTAGGATACTGTGGACCCCGATCCGTGGACGGTGAGGGAATGAGTCCCTAACACCCTCTGGATCATCGACGTCAGAAGGAGAGCTCTACCAAGGAACTCTCGAAACGGATGCCACCCTCATAGCATAGCATGAGTGGCGATATAAAAGAGATACCTCTCGATTCGAGAACAAGTCCGGATTCGAAACGAACCTAAACAAACTCAGAGTCGCCATCCATGGATAAGCCATGGAACCCCAAAATCAAATCCTCTGTGCAATGGATAACCAGAAATATATATGGGTTCGTGCCTGGTTACAAATGGAGAAGGTCTGAAGAGCACCCCCAATTCGTCCGAGTGCAAGCACTTGGTCTCTTATGCCATTTTCATTAACTCCAAAGAAGTTTGGGTAAAAATCATGTGAAATAGGAACAAATATCCCCGAGTAAACGTCAACCTAATCATGCATGACTCGGGGATGAAATAATAAGCACACATAAAGTAAGATAAAAGATGTGTCACCTAAACATTGCTAGGTTATGAATGACATACCTAAATGGTGTCTAAGTTCTAGTGGACATACACATACATACTACAGCTAAAGGTATATGATTAGTACAAGAAAGTAATAAAACATAACAAAACATACAACATAACAAATCCTAAGACTAAACGATTTAGCTCGAGTCCTCGGATGGTCTGATATTCATCCAAAGAAGCCTATGTATCCCCGCCTCAGCAAGAATCAGAGCAACGTAGTTATTCGCGCATATTCTAAACTATGATGCGTAAGACACCTAGACCTCTATCCTAGACTCGATCTAAAAGACCGGACCAGTTATTAAAGTTTCTTGTACGATTATTTAAATTCCAGTGAATTGTGGATTTTAGGACACTCTATATGCCCTAACTAAATGCAGATTAGCCCTAAGCTAATGCAGGTGGTTCCTACAACTTATGTGTAACTAGGCTATGTTTCCTAAGTAAAACAAAGGGTGAACTAACGTATCCTACTCTAGTCATCACTCGGCGATGTGGATCGCCGACTGACCGGACTGAAGCGCTCCTATAACTCTAGGACAGACCCCTAACTCTAAAATAAGCACACAACAAACAAACAAACAAACAACATATCAAAAGAAACTCCTAACTCTACAACTCTCTATCTATGAGAAACTCCTAACTCTAGAGGAAGATCTTTTGAAAGCAAGGTTTTAAAGATTGCTTATTCAAAAAGGTTTAAAATGCTATTTACAAAAGTTTGGCTGGACTTGGGATATAAATCCCAAGCTGCACTACGTACCTCGTGGAAGAGGATCAAGCCAACGTAGTTCTAAACAAACTCTCCTACTACGCTCCTAAAGCTTCAAAGCATTTCAAAATGACATAAGGTTTTTGATATTTTTCAATTATTTTTGAATTTTAAGATATTTCAATGTTTTTGAATTTTAAAATATTCAATTGTTTTTGGGTTTCAAATTTCTACTGTTTTTTGAGTTTTCAAATATTCTAATATTTTTGTGATTTTAAATGATTCAATGCTCTTATGACTTTAAGATTTCAAAGGTTTATGGATTTTAAAATTTCAAATGTTTTCATCCTTTTGGTCAAAGGCCAAAGGGAACACACAATGCAACACCCTAGGGTAAAACCCTTAGGGTAAAGGGGAAACCCCAAACTAACAAACTAGTATCTCAAAACAAGATGTAACAATCCACGAACAAGCAAACAAGTGTCTCAAGAACAATGAAAATGATCTAAGATCCAAATAAGCAAAGCTCTAATAAGACTAAGTTAGTCTCCAATCAAGATGAATGATAACAACTCTAAAGGAGAAACTCCTAACTAAAATACTAAAGGAGAGAGGGCAAATGAGTCGATGACTCTCTAATAAAGCTACCAAAAAGCGAGGGTAATAAGTCAAAGACTCGCTACAGAAGAAGGGGTTATTCTAACATGAAGCTGGGTAGGCCTCCTAAAGGGAAATATCTCTAAATGAGACAAGGTTTATCTCCAAACAGAGACTCTATAAATGAGGCAAGGCATGCCTCCTACGAAAGAACTCCATACCAAACTAAGGTAACTCCCTAAGGGATAGGCTCTAAACGATAAGGCTTGTCTCCAAGGGAGGATCGCCTTGATGAGATAAAGCATGTCTCCTAATATAACTCCCTAATGAGACCACAATGGTCTCCTAAATGAGGCTTCCAGAAGACTCTTTCATTGCCCTCGATCCAATAAACACTCACCATTATCAATTAAAACGGAACTAAGATGAAAAGCCCAAACCAAAGCCGATATAACTCAAATGCTATCTCTATCACCGTAAAGGCTAGAAACTAAAAAAAAACATGCCGACATGGGCACCTGCTGCTTCTCTAACATAACAGGAGAAAATGTCAAATTCCAGTCTATGCTATGCGCACATCCAAACCAAATCAGATAGGCAGCCTATCTTATTATCTAACCAAGATGAGAGTTATATCCGTAGTCTCTACAAATGACAGAATCATAAATCAGCTATAACCTGAACAAAACATTATACATGAACATTTATTTCAATTATTAATGACAAGAAGAGTATCTAAGCCTTAATTGTTTTGAACCAAAAGGTCTAAACCACAATGACATCAAAGCTGGAGATCAAACAGGTCATAAGAATAATTCTTCACATTATTTTCCTAAGTGCATAAAAGGATGTGGCATAAAAGAAATGGTATCCAATCTCTTTCTCTTCAATACTCTAATCTGACCTTTCTAAATCTTTTTTTTTTTTACAAATAACAGAGAGGTATGAGCTGAAATTATGTAAGCAAATAATGCACAAGAATGTTTATGCCATTTCTAGAATAAGACTGTTGAGATTTATAGAAAACCAAAATGGTGACAATCTCAAAAAAATAAAATAATAACACCACACTTAAAGAATAACCTATTTACCAATTCTAAATGGAACAAAAAATGGGAAACCTGGTAGAATTTATTCATTTTCCAATCCTGCACAATCGTACTGAAATTATTCCTTATAGGGTAAATGAAATAAAAGGGGGGATGCTACTTATGCACATTGTAAGGATCAACCTCCTCATTACAATCCTATATTTAAAATATGCAAAACCAATGTACATGCCCATCAGCCCCACATCAAAATACAATTTTCAACATGAGCCTAGATACACTCATTTCTTGATCATAACGTAGTGCTTACCTAGCGTATAAAACATGCTTCGTGAGAAGTGCTCAAATAAAATATAAAGTGCACACTCAAACCAACAGCTGTTTAGGCAAATGAGCTTTTGAATATTCTTTTTAGAAATATGATTCTAGTAAACACCGAGAGCCATAACCTGTAATTGAGCATCTATAAGTTTTGGAGAATGAATTCAAAGGGTAACCATGAAATTTTAACACCTAACATTTACAGCAGTATTACCATACAGAGTGGTCATTCCAGAGTTCACACAGAATATGCAAAAGACTCCGCACAATTACACACATGCATGTACACTCTCACAGCCACATTCGTACATGTATTCACCCATAGCCATATGTATTTTCATAATCACATGTATTCATTCATATGTGCATGAACATGTATACAATAGGGGCTGTAGTGTACCAAACAGGGGCTGATTTGCTGGTTGAAACTGTTCAAAACAGGGGGCTGATTTGCGGGTTAAACATGTTCAAAACAGGGGGCTGATTTGCACTAGCAGTGACTGAACCATGGGCTCAAAATGTGCACAAAACTGGGGTTAAATCATGGACAGAATTGTGCTGCCAGTGGGTGAACCATGGGCTCACATTGTGCCAAAACAGTGCTAAGTCATGGGCTGGATTTATGCCATATAGTGTGGACAAATCTACTTGTAATCATGACTAGTATAGCAAAATTATTACTCCAGATATGAAGGAAGTAAGGAATTTCCAAATCAATTACTTCAATCAACAAATGATTATAACCTCTAACATTTATTTGATAGTGCTATTATCCATTACGATTTGAAATGCCATTATCAGTGACAAGCTTTTAGAAACATACTATGAACATCGGTGATAATTCACAACCCATAGCAATTCCCAATGCTAAGTATTTATGAATCTCCAAAACTAACAATGCACATCAAAGGATTAATATATGAAAATACCAGCAACATGTATGCATGGGGGTGAGGTAAAGGATGAAATCAACCATATCAGACACAACTACACATATTTGCCCATCCCATCCTTTGATAAAATGGCCCAAAAATCCAAATAAATTCTATGCCACAAGAACCTAACGCTTCTCATACATATCCATTTCAACGTACGAATACAGATAATACACATTTCAATGGATTAAAAGGACTCAAATCCAGTCTTATGGGCCAAATGATGGGATTTTGAGTGTAAACAAAATCCAAATGGTCCAATCAGACTACATGAACAAACTAAGATAAAGAGATGATGTATTTATCTCATTCTATCATTTGACTCACCTACTGATAATGCAATAGTAATCATGGACATCTTAGAAGTAATCAGCATGAGCATGAATTAGAACATGTCACTACTTGTAGACACCCCATTTTGACCGGACCCAAGTTCGCTATGCTTGGCATGTAGACACCCCATTTTGCTCTGCCTTAAGAAATTAGGGTTTTTTTTCCATCGGTTTTCCAATGTCTTTCCTTCCCGCGTCCGTTTGTTACATTTCTAAATATTTTTGGTCGTTTCCGCCATGTTTCGTATTTTTCTGTTGAGTATTGAGAAGGGTTATTCATGAGAATCCGAGCAAAAGAGAATGTGGGACCCGCTGGTGTGGGACCCGTTTGTGTGGGACCCGCTAGTGTGGGACCCGTTTGTGTGGGACCCGCTGATGTGGGACCCGTTTGTGTGGGACCCGTTTGTGTGGGACCCGCTGATGTGGGACCCGCTTGTGCGGAACCCACAAAGTGGGACTCACCATTAGCATGACTTAACTTTCTCTACCATTTCCACCAACTTCATTTTTCCCTTTAAAATAACACCATTATCTCCATTACCATTATATATTCCATTATTCCCACCACCATTCCCACCATTACCATTATATATTCCATTATTCCCACCACCATTCCCACCATTACCATTATATATTCCATTATCCCCACCACCATTCCCACCATTACCATTATACATTCCATTATCCCCACCACCATTCCCACCATTACCATTATATATTCCATTATCCCCACCACCATTCTCACCATTACCATTATATATTCCATTATTCCCACCACCATTCCCACCATTACCATTATATATTCCATTATCCCCACCACCATTCCCACCATTACCATTATATATTCCATTATTCCCACCACCATTCCCACCATTACCATTATATATTCCATTATTCTCCACCACACCCACCATTCTCATTATTTATTTCCACCTCTCCACTAAGTTTTTCACTATATAAAGAGAGGTGATGAGAGAAAAAAAAAAGGAGAGAAGGAAGAGGGAAAAAAAAAAGAAGAAAAAAAAAAAAGAGGAGAAGGAAAAAAAAAAAGAAGAGAGGGAGAGAAAATAAGAGAGAAAGAGAGAGAGGAAAATATAAAAACAAAGAAGGAAGCGGAGCGGATCGCACGTCGGCCGGATTTTTGGATTTCTTCGGCTCTTGGATTCGGCGAGGAACTCATCACAGGTAGGTACACTGTTTTCGGAATTTTTTAGAATTATTTGGTATATTTTCGGATTTTTGCATGATTTTTAACAAAGAAAACTAAAAGATATACTAAACAGATTCCACAAATAATGAAATTTCGTGGGAAAATAATATGATAATGATACATTCTACCATGAATTTGTGAGAATTTTTGGATTTTGTTTGGTATATTATTTTATGCATTCTTTGAAAATTATCAGATTTTGGGAGAATTGTTACTGATGTCAAATCACAGATACAATTCTCCAAATTTTTACAGTAGTCTTAAATTCTATACTTCTTGCTTCTGTAAAATTTTCAAGTGATTTTGATCTTGTTTCATATGAGCTGTAGTGTTAATTCATAATCTGGTTTGAAATTTAAAAAATCCGAAACTGATAGTAAATAGTTTTCTAAATTCATGGAAATCTTACAGCATGCTATTTTCACTTATATCTTACTAATGTAGAAATTTCATGGAATTTAGATTTCTATTTCTAGTAGTTTCTGTGTTATTTTTGCAATCTGGTCTTATTGTTGTTAAATCAAAATTAAATATGAGCTTAATGTACAAATCCACAAAATTCATCCCGTAAGCTGCATGGATACCCATCTTACTGCTGTAGAAATTTTGATTCATTTCGAATTCGTTTGCTACAGTTTCACTTGTAAAAACACTCATATGTTTAAAATTGATAAAATCCATTGAAAATCCGAAATTAATTGAAAATCATCTGAAAATTTCTAAAGAACCTTAAATCTCTGTCACATGTTAACTCATTAATCCATTGAAACAGAAATCTTAGGGTCTTTAGATTTCCCTCGAAAAATGGCCAGTGCATCCATAATCGTATCCCAATTGCAACCAATCTTTGACAATTTAGATATTTAAGCTATAACATGTTATTGGCTCCGAGGTTACTGTCCACGGAAATCCTGAGATCTGCCAGGCAATAAGATGCTATAACCTAAGTATTAAATTGCGCAAGGAAAGAGCGCACGATTCCCTCCCTTGGATGCCATTCTGGGCCGAAATTGGTGTACCCATAGGAGGCATGCTTTGCCTCATATAAGAGTCTTTGACTCATTTGTTTGTGTGATGTTGTTGTCAGTGAGTCTTTGACTTGTGTTTCCATCTCTTTTAGGGAGTCTTTGACTCGTCTATCCTTTAGTTGTTATCAGTGGAGTCTTTGACTCGTTTTTCCACCGCTATTAGAGAGTCATTGACTCATTTGCTCATTTGTACCCTTCTTTAATATTTTTAGTTAGGAGTTTCTCCTTTAGAGTTGTTGATTACTTCGTTTTAATTAGAGGCTAACTCAGTCTTATTAGAGCTTTGCTTGCTTGGGATCTTGGATCGTTTTCTCTCTTCTTGGGACGCTATCTTTCTTGTTATGGTTCGTCTCTTTGAGACGTTAGTTGTTTGTTCGGGGTTTCCCCTTTTGGATTTAGGGCTTTGCCCTAGTTTGTGGTTGTTCTTGCGTGTTCCCTTTAAGATTGAAAACATCTAAAGGTCCTGAGCATTGAAAAAGCTTTAAAATCCAAAAACATTAGAAATTTAAAACTCAAAAACATTTGAAAACTTTAAAAATATCAAAAACATTTGAAAATATAAAAAAACCTTAAAAAATCTGAAGTGTGAGTGTTTCTTTTAGAAGCGTAGTTTGAGAGTTCGTTTTCGAACTACGTTGGCTTGATCCTCTTCCGAGGTACGTAGTGCAGCTTGGGATTTACATCCCAAGTCCAGCCAAACTTTTTTTGTAAATAAACGTTTTAAACCTTCTTCAAAAACCTTTAAAATATTGTTTTCAAAAGACCTTCCTCTAGAGTTAGGAGTTTCTCCTCGATAGAGAATTTTAGAGTTAGGGTTTTTCTTTTGATAGGTTGTTTGATTGATTGTTTGCTGTGTGCTTGTTTTAGAGTTAGAGGTCTGTCCTAGAGTTATAGGAGCGCCTCCGTCCGGTCAGTTGGCGATCCACATCGCCGAGTGATGACTAGAGTAGGATACGCTAGTCCACCCTTGGTTTTCCTTAGGAAATACAGCCTAGTCACACATAGGTTGTAAGAACCACCTGCATCAGCGTAGGGCTAATCTGCATTTAGTTAGGGCATATAGGGTGTCCTAAAATTCACAATTCACTGGAATTTAAATAATCGTACAATAAACTTTAATAATTGGTCCGGTCTTTTAGATCGAGTTTAGGATAGAGGGCTAGGTGTCTTAGGCATCATAACTTAGAATAGGCGCGAAGAACTACGTTGCCTTGATTCTCGTGGAGGCGGGGATACGTAGGCTTTTTTGGATGAATACCAGACCATCTGAGGACTCGGGCTAATCACTTTTAAAACTGTTGAAACAATCAAATCACTTAGGATTTTCCATGAAATTAGAATTTTAGGAGAACTTTCACTTAGATTGAATCCAAACCAATTAAGAAATCAAGATACACATTTAGGATTCACATTGAAATTAGATCATAGGATGCATGTCACATAGATAGCACATTAACAAGAGAGTTGAATGAGCCATTAAAAATGAATTTAAAAGAGTTAACTTTTGGAATTGAAGACCGATTATCGGGCAGGAATGGTGCATGTGGTGGATAAATCCCCATACCTTCCATTCTTGTAACCAGGTAGTGAGTCTAGATTTCTGGTTAATTATGGGTCCTAGATCCCACATCTAGGTGGCGACTCTGTCAGTCTCTTTTGTGTGGAATTCGGATTGCCTTAGTGATCCCAAGTTCACATAAAAGATGAATTAAAATTAATAATAAAAGGCACACGCCAATCGCGTGGGTACGAGAGACCAAGAGATAGTGCGTGGCGGCTCTCGCGCCACCACCCCTCTCGCGGGATCGGGTCCCACAGACTGGCGACTCTGCTGGGGACAACCTAACTTCATTACAATTCCAAAGGATAACTCATTTGAATCTATTTTAACTGGCTCATGAAAACTCTATCTCTTTTATGCCTGTTAGATTAGTTTGTATGCTTTATTTTCTCATCACATTTACTCAAACTTATTCTAACAAAATCTGAAGGCATCATAGATTGCGCGAACTTATTGCACACACTTACATCACTTGCATCTAAACCCTTGCATCTCACATGCACACACGTCCTATTTTAGGAACCCGGAGTGTTATCTAGCATGGTTGACTGGGATTTCATCACCTGGTGCCTCTGTGCTAGAGAAGCATTCCACCCTTAGCCTAGTACCTTTATGGTACGTAAACGGATCTCTTGTTCACGTACTGATACGCCGGACACTGGTACAGTATATCGAACATGGATTCGCGCTAAGGGAACTCTTGGCCTTACCCCTAGATTAACCCACACATGCATGTAGTATACGAACACATGTGCATCACGTGTGTGAGCCTAGTTTAGGATATCCTACCCATTTGTGTCTAAATTAGGCCGTAGTCCATCTTCCAATGGATACGATCGGTCCTAAGTACACAAACAAAGTCATGAGTCGAGATCCTCTCTCCACTCCGCTAGATTAGGGTTAGGGTTGATGCCTTCAGGTAACACTGATAAAATGTGCGAAGATTAAAAAACTTTTCCTTTGGGGTTAGGATGTAAATCCCATTCATTTCCAAAGATCTCATAGGATTAGTCATTCATGATCCATCCGTTGAAAGCAATCTTATGCTATCTCATCCCATATTGATCGTACAGTTGTTGATATCCATCATTCAGATTTTAGATCTGGTCTTTGGCCCTACTTTTTGTCATTCTTATGGCCATGGTCTATTATCTGAGCCATTGATTTTTCATTGATCCATGTTTACCTATCATATATCTTTTACCCTTGGATCATATCGAAATCATTAATGGGAAAGTTTGATCTTACCTGTATTCTTTGAGTGCATGATCATTGCTGAGATCGAAACTTATTTAGATTAAGGATGTTTATCGTTCCTGACTCTTTCATTCCCAAAAAGAAGAGCAGTTATACTCAAATGAGACTTAAGGTGTGGATTGAGAATTCATTGAAACCCCGTTGATGTAGGTCATATTATCACTGTCTATTTTTCCTTGACCTTCATAGACAGTATTTCTTTGATTTTCAGAATAAAATACCCTTTGGTGTATTTCAAGATTACTCTTTTCTCTATTTGTTCAGAATCTTTATCCCATGACTATTGATCTAGTGTGTGTGCTTCCAAGTCAAGAGTCTGTGTTTAGCGAAAGACCATTCTTTCTAAAGACTGACCATTTCCAATCATACTTGATCCAGGCAGTCTATTGTTTTACCCACATTGTCAACATAAGCCTTTTGTTGCCCCATTTAACCTAGACCTTGTGGAGTTGCTTTTTCTGGGATTTCTACTCCGGGATTGAACTTTATAGTTATCATTATCATGAGGAAGGTGTATCACCTATAAGCTTTCAGCGTCAGTTCACTATCTTTGAAGAAGTGTCCTGTGTCTTTAGATTTGTCTTTCATTGAGCGTACATCAATTTTCTTCTCTCTAAGTTGAAAAAGTTCAGTTCCATAGATGTTAAAAAAAAAAAAAAGAAGTGTATCTGTCAATCTTTCTTATATGGAGTCAGTATTCAGTTTTCTGTCAGAACTGATGAAGAGCCCATTGAGGTGTGTCAAAAATCATCAATGTACTTACAGTCTTCAATTCAATAAAATTGTTGATTTCGTATCTTTGATACTCTATGATTCACTCTTAGATCTAATGTTTAAACAACTAAAGACCCCCTTCTCGGATGAGAATGCAGACGAAATTCACCTCGAGATCTGAAAGATGGTCAAACGAGAGGAAGAGCGTCGAGCATAGCCACTTAAAGAAGAAATCGAAGCCATTGATAGAGGTATCGAAATTCGAAACTCGGGATGAATGGATTGGAAAAACTTTATCTCCTAAGGAGCGCAAAGAATTGATAAACCTGTTTAGAGGGGTTTGAGGTAGTTTTGCTTGATCCTATAAGGATAAACCAGGGGAATTCCCTGTCGTTGATCAAAGCAAGACTTCATCTGCTTTAGACATCCAGTTGAGGAATAAAATTTTAAAGAGATAAGCGTCAGGCATCCTGTGGAGCTGATGAGATATTGAGAGAAGATTTTCAGACAGAGTTGTGGAATCTTGAGCATAAATTCAAGATCTTTGAGATGTGAGTGGAGCACAGTGGTTGAAGTTTTGCCAGAAAACCACCAGACTCCTCAAAAAAAAAAAAAAAAAAAAATTCAAAGGCTTTGAACCTTAAGCAAAAAAGCTTGTACATCAAATACATCAGGAGGCCATCCTTAATCGTTTGAGCTTTTATAGCCAAAATCCCAACTTTTAAAAATCCTTCTATAAACCCTTTGGGCCAAAAGCAAAATTAAACAATTTCTTTTCAAACACATTATAAACCCGGGGCATTTATGCACCCGAACTACGTCGGACCTGATCCCCATTTCTTCAGGGGTACGTAGGCAACTTGATTAATTCAGGTTCGGTCAAACCTTGGGATAAAATCCCTTTTCAAAATTTTGAAGCTAAATGCTAAACCATTCTTTGAAAAATCCTTAAGCGAACTACGCGGACCTGATCCTCCATTTTTGGGGTACGTAGGTAGTCTGGCTAGACCAGATTCGGTCCAAATCCTTAGAACCTTAGGTATTCAACCCTTTTGAACCCGAGCCCACCTAGAAAGTCCTTCTGGTGAAACAAGTAAAGGTTCGAGGCGAATGAAAAGAAAAACAGAAAGAAAAGAATGAGAGTCTGAAGATCCGCTAGGTTGAAAACCCGAAAGGGCGGCCTAGAGAAAGGTGAAAGTCATTTTTCTTGCTAAGTCAACAAGCAAAATGATTGACTTATCAGAAGGTAAGGGTAGTGGTATGCTGGATTGAAAACTTGAAGAGACAATCTAGTCAGAGGCAAATACTTCCCATGAAAAGTTGAGTTGAATAGAAGCAGAAGGAGTTCCTCAGTTACGTAGAATTCCCAAGTTTGAGTACAAGCAAAAATTGAGATAAGTAGTCTTTTAGACTGAAAGCTTGGAAAGCAAAAGTTGAGATAAGTGGTCTTTTAGACTAAAAACTTGGAAGACATTAATTTTAACTTCTTCCGAAAAGACAAATCAAGGAGACCAAGAAGCAACCTCTATAGGGCAGGATCCTGGAATCCGAGTAGTGTCGACAAGACTTACTTTGATATCCTTTTAAACTAGGGGCATTAAGACCGAGCAATCCGAAGGGGTATAACCATGACGGATGTCCTGATGGAGGAAACTAGAGCCTTTTGGCATGGTTTTTGAGACTACTCTAAGAGTGGCTGACCTTACCATTTAAAAATAACACATTTGATTTAAGAGTGAATCAAATTTTAGTCAAGTCCCATGAATATTGTAAGTCTTCTTTGAAAGAGTCCTCAGGAGTCTGTTCCTTGTTTCTCATTATTTTCTTTTAGAATCAAAAGTGTTTGGCACTGGAGAGAATGGGTGTACACCTTCCGAAATGTAAAGAAAAATCTAGAGTAGATCCTGGTTTAAGAATCAAAGAAGGGCAAGAGATTTGTTATTCAGACCTGCCTGAAACATCAAAGCCTCAAGCACTGAGCAAAATGAAGAACTCTTACGTTCAGCCTTTGTGAAGGTGGTCTTACCATTATACCAAAGAAAGAACCCATGCAAACTCAAATTTTTCCTACTTACCTTGGTTCTGCTTTCTTAAAACCTTGTCATGGAAGCACATCATACTAGGGGCATCTTTTATGACTTGCGTCATAAAAGATATTACACAATGATAACTGGGATATCTATTCTTAGCAAATAGAAACCAGAGAAGCTTGAACATACTCTTTGAGTTGAATTCCTTGATCAAGTTGTTTCTTTTGGAGTCAAAGTTTCATAAACTTCAATTCCCAGCGGGGTATATAATCTACTCCTGCATCCTTCAAACCTCATTAGAATGCTTTTCATCTGTTAAAGAGAGTCAGCACCTAAAAATCTCATCAATCTACTTGAGTTTTGCTTTCAGCAAAGATCATGCACTCCCATTTATTCTCGGCAGGAGATCGCTATGCTATCAATGAACTCGATATAAGATCGATAAATATTTTTGTGTTGATTTGAGACTCTTTGAGTAGTTAAGGCCCTTTGAGTGTTACAGACTCTTCGGGTAGTTGAGACTCTCTGAGTATAAATGTTTTGATTTGATTTGAGACTCTTTGAGTAGTTGAGACCCTTCGAGTGTTACAGACTCTTCGGGTAGTTGAGACTCTTTGAGTATAAATATTTTGTGTTGATTTGAGACTCTTTGAGTAGTTGAGACCCTTCGAGTGTTACAGACTCTTCGGGTAGTTGAGACTCTTTGAGTATAAATATTTTGTGTTGATTTGAGACTCTTTGAGTAGTTGAGACCCTTCGAGTGTTACAGACTCTTCGGGTAGTTGAGACTCTTTGAGTATAAATGTTTTTGTGTTGATTTGAGACTCTTTGAGTAGTTGAGACCCTTTGAGTGTTACAGACTCTTCGGGTAGTTGAGACTCCTTGAGTATAAATGTTTTGTGTTGGTTTGAGACTCTTTGAGTAGTTGGGACCCTTTGAGTGTTACAGACTCTTCAGGTAGTTGAGACTCTTTGAGTATAAATAGTTTTTGATGTATTTGAGACTCTTTGAGTAGTTGAGACCCTTTGAGTGTTACAGACTCTTCGGGTAGTTGAGACTCTTTGAGTATAAATAGTTTTTGATGTATTTGAGACTCTTTGAGTAGTTGAGACCCTTTGAGTGTTACAGACTCTTCGGGTAGTTGAGGCTCTTTAAGTATAAAAGTTTCTTTGATGTGTTTGAGACTCTTTGAGTAGTTGAGACCCTTTGAGTGTTACACACTCTTCGGGTAATTGAGGCTCTTTGAGTATAAAGGTTTCTCTATGTAGTTGAGACTCTTTCGAGTATAAAGGTTTTTCGTGTGCGTTTGAGACTCTTTGAGTAGTTGAGACCCTTTGAGTGTTAGAGACTCTTCGGGTAGTTAGGGCTCTTTGAGTATAAAGATTTCTGTATTGTTTTGAAACTCTCAGAGTGTTACAGACTCTTTGAGTGATTGTTTTGAGACTCTCAGAGTGTTACAGACTCTTTGGGTGATTGTTTTGAAACTCCCAGAGTGTTACCGACTCTTTGAGTGATTGTTTCACATTTGTTCGGGTGATTGATTTATATTTGCATTGATAATGGTCTACATTCTCTAAAAATAATTTCATTGTGTTAGTTTTCTTAAAGCTTTGTTGTTAAAAAGAGTGTGTTTGTGTTTGCTTTAATAGAGCCCTTGCGTATTTGTTTTAGATAGTTGAGTCATGAGTATTAGGGAGAGACTATCTCTTTGAGATGTCTTAGTTGCCGAGTTAAGAGTTAGTGAGAGGCTATCTCTCTATTGTTGGTAGAGTTTTATCTTTGTGAATATCATTTTAAAGCTGAAAAAAACCAAAAATTTGTTTTGCTTTTGGGTCAGTCAAAATGTGTCGTCTGTTCAGCTTTGCCATTCGCATGTTACACACGCTCTGCCAAAGAGGGGCATCTGTAGACACCCCATTTTGACCGGACCCAAGTTCGCTATGCTTGGCATGTAGACACCCCATTTTGCTCTGCCTTAAGAAATTAGGGTTTTTTTTCCATCGGTTTTCCAATGTCTTTCCTTCCCGCGTCCGTTTGTTACATTTCTAAATATTTTTGGTCGTTTCCGCCATGTTTCGTATTTTTCTGTTGAGTATTGAGAAGGGTTATTCATGAGAATCCGAGCAAAAGAGAATGTGGGACCCGCTGGTGTGGGACCCGTTTGTGTGGGACCCGCTAGTGTGGGACCCGTTTGTGTGGGACCCGCTGATGTGGGACCCGTTTGTGTGGGACCCGTTTGTGTGGGACCCGCTGATGTGGGACCCGCTTGTGCGGAACCCACAAAGTGGGACTCACCATTAGCATGACTTAACTTTCTCTACCATTTCCACCAACTTCATTTTTCCCTTTAAAATAACACCATTATCTCCATTACCATTATATATTCCATTATTCCCACCACCATTCCCACCATTACCATTATATATTCCATTATTCCCACCACCATTCCCACCATTACCATTATATATTCCATTATCCCCACCACCATTCCCACCATTACCATTATACATTCCATTATCCCCACCACCATTCCCACCATTACCATTATATATTCCATTATCCCCACCACCATTCTCACCATTACCATTATATATTCCATTATTCCCACCACCATTCCCACCATTACCATTATATATTCCATTATCCCCACCACCATTCCCACCATTACCATTATATATTCCATTATTCCCACCACCATTCCCACCATTACCATTATATATTCCATTATTCTCCACCACACCCACCATTCTCATTATTTATTTCCACCTCTCCACTAAGTTTTTCACTATATAAAGAGAGGTGATGAGAGAAAAAAAAAAGGAGAGAAGGAAGAGGGAAAAAAAAAAGAAGAAAAAAAAAAAAGAGGAGAAGGAAAAAAAAAAAGAAGAGAGGGAGAGAAAATAAGAGAGAAAGAGAGAGAGGAAAATATAAAAACAAAGAAGGAAGCGGAGCGGATCGCACGTCGGCCGGATTTTTGGATTTCTTCGGCTCTTGGATTCGGCGAGGAACTCATCACAGGTAGGTACACTGTTTTCGGAATTTTTTAGAATTATTTGGTATATTTTCGGATTTTTGCATGATTTTTAACAAAGAAAACTAAAAGATATACTAAACAGATTCCACAAATAATGAAATTTCGTGGGAAAATAATATGATAATGATACATTCTACCATGAATTTGTGAGAATTTTTGGATTTTGTTTGGTATATTATTTTATGCATTCTTTGAAAATTATCAGATTTTGGGAGAATTGTTACTGATGTCAAATCACAGATACAATTCTCCAAATTTTTACAGTAGTCTTAAATTCTATACTTCTTGCTTCTGTAAAATTTTCAAGTGATTTTGATCTTGTTTCATATGAGCTGTAGTGTTAATTCATAATCTGGTTTGAAATTTAAAAAATCCGAAACTGATAGTAAATAGTTTTCTAAATTCATGGAAATCTTACAGCATGCTATTTTCACTTATATCTTACTAATGTAGAAATTTCATGGAATTTAGATTTCTATTTCTAGTAGTTTCTGTGTTATTTTTGAAATCTGGTCTTATTGTTGTTAAATCAAAATTAAATATGAGCTTAATGTACAAATCCACAAAATTCATCCCGTAAGCTGCATGGATACCCATCTTACTGCTGTAGAAATTTTGATTCATTTCGAATTCGTTTGCTACAGTTTCACTTGTAAAAACACTCATATGTTTAAAATTGATAAAATCCATTGAAAATCCGAAATTAATTGAAAATCATCTGAAAATTTCTAAAGAACCTTAAATCTCTGTCACATGTTAACTCATTAATCCATTGAAACAGAAATCTTAGGGTCTTTAGATTTCCCTCGAAAAATGGCCAGTGCATCCATAATCGTATCCCAATTGCAACCAATCTTTGACAATTTAGATATTTAAGCTATAACATGTTATTGGCTCCGAGGTTACTGTCCACGGAAATCCTGAGATCTGCCAGGCAATAAGATGCTATAACCTAAGTATTAAATTGCGCAAGGAAAGAGCGCACGATTCCCTCCCTTGGATGCCATTCTGGGCCGAAATTGGTGTACCCATAGGAGGCATGCTTTGCCTCATATAAGAGTCTTTGACTCATTTGTTTGTGTGATGTTGTTGTCAGTGAGTCTTTGACTTGTGTTTCCATCTCTTTTAGGGAGTCTTTGACTCGTCTATCCTTTAGTTGTTATCAGTGGAGTCTTTGACTCGTTTTTCCACCGCTATTAGAGAGTCATTGACTCATTTGCTCATTTGTACCCTTCTTTAATATTTTTAGTTAGGAGTTTCTCCTTTAGAGTTGTTGATTACTTCGTTTTAATTAGAGGCTAACTCAGTCTTATTAGAGCTTTGCTTGCTTGGGATCTTGGATCGTTTTCTCTCTTCTTGGGACGCTATCTTTCTTGTTATGGTTCGTCTCTTTGAGACGTTAGTTGTTTGTTCGGGGTTTCCCCTTTTGGATTTAGGGCTTTGCCCTAGTTTGTGGTTGTTCTTGCGTGTTCCCTTTAAGATTGAAAACATCTAAAGGTCCTGAGCATTGAAAAAGCTTTAAAATCCAAAAACATTAGAAATTTAAAACTCAAAAACATTTGAAAACTTTAAAAATATCAAAAACATTTGAAAATATAAAAAAACCTTAAAAAATCTGAAGTGTGAGTGTTTCTTTTAGAAGCGTAGTTTGAGAGTTCGTTTTCGAACTACGTTGGCTTGATCCTCTTCCGAGGTACGTAGTGCAGCTTGGGATTTACATCCCAAGTCCAGCCAAACTTTTTTTGTAAATAAACGTTTTAAACCTTCTTCAAAAACCTTTAAAATATTGTTTTCAAAAGACCTTCCTCTAGAGTTAGGAGTTTCTCCTCGATAGAGAATTTTAGAGTTAGGGTTTTTCTTTTGATAGGTTGTTTGATTGATTGTTTGCTGTGTGCTTGTTTTAGAGTTAGAGGTCTGTCCTAGAGTTATAGGAGCGCCTCCGTCCGGTCAGTTGGCGATCCACATCGCCGAGTGATGACTAGAGTAGGATACGCTAGTCCACCCTTGGTTTTCCTTAGGAAATACAGCCTAGTCACACATAGGTTGTAAGAACCACCTGCATCAGCGTAGGGCTAATCTGCATTTAGTTAGGGCATATAGGGTGTCCTAAAATTCACAATTCACTGGAATTTAAATAATCGTACAATAAACTTTAATAATTGGTCCGGTCTTTTAGATCGAGTTTAGGATAGAGGGCTAGGTGTCTTAGGCATCATAACTTAGAATAGGCGCGAAGAACTACGTTGCCTTGATTCTCGTGGAGGCGGGGATACGTAGGCTTTTTTGGATGAATACCAGACCATCTGAGGACTCGGGCTAATCACTTTTAAAACTGTTGAAACAATCAAATCACTTAGGATTTTCCATGAAATTAGAATTTTAGGAGAACTTTCACTTAGATTGAATCCAAACCAATTAAGAAATCAAGATACACATTTAGGATTCACATTGAAATTAGATCATAGGATGCATGTCACATAGATAGCACATTAACAAGAGAGTTGAATGAGCCATTAAAAATGAATTTAAAAGAGTTAACTTTTGGAATTGAAGACCGATTATCGGGCAGGAATGGTGCATGTGGTGGATAAATCCCCATACCTTCCATTCTTGTAACCAGGTAGTGAGTCTAGATTTCTGGTTAATTATGGGTCCTAGATCCCACATCTAGGTGGCGACTCTGTCAGTCTCTTTTGTGTGGAATTCGGATTGCCTTAGTGATCCCAAGTTCACATAAAAGATGAATTAAAATTAATAATAAAAGGCACACGCCAATCGCGTGGGTACGAGAGACCAAGAGATAGTGCGTGGCGGCTCTCGCGCCACCACCCCTCTCGCGGGATCGGGTCCCACACTACTGCTACACCTTCCTAACTCACACGCCAAAAAGGAAATGAGAATTCACAGGAAACCGAAGTTGAGAATAAAACATCACTCCTTTCGTCTTCTGAAATATGCAAGAGGGGGGGTGAATTGATTTTAACACTAAATTATGCCTTTTGAAATTTAAGTATTGAACCTAATTTGAATTTTCTTCTCTTGATGGGATTTTGGTTAGTTCAAATGAGATCAAAACAAAATGAAATACCAAACCAGAATCAAGAATGAAAGTGCAAGAAAAAGAAAGAACACACCGATATATAGTGGTTCGGGCAAAGCCCTACTCCACTCTTCTTAAGATCGTCCTTAAGGTTTTCCACTATGCGAGACCTCCACGATGCCCGGCTCCAAGGCGATTACACTTCCAAGGGATATTAAATGAGGATGCCCTTACACCTTTACACCGACTCTCCTTCTTCGCCGAGTTCTAAGCGATACTCTATAGGGTATTAAGGTAGGATGCCCTAGCCACCTTTACAAGAAAAGAAGATGAATACCTTGGCTTCTCTTGAAAGCTTGATGCACGTTGTAGTCCCTTAAATGCTTCTCTAAAGTAGGTTGCAAGTTGAAAGCCTAAATCCAAACTCAATTGATTTGCAAGTGCAAGGCAAGTTTGGGGAGAAAACAAATTCTTAAGCTCAAATGGGTTGCAAGTTTGTATGAATGCTTAAGGAGGTTTTTCCAAAATATTCAAGAGAAAAAAATAATCCTCTTGAATGTGTATATATAGTCTCTTGACAAAATATGACCGTTTGGGGGTGTTAATATCAAAAACCACATTTTAATTCAAATCCCAACGGCTCTTTTCTATGCTGTCGCGAGGTTCTCGGAGTTCCGAGAACCATTCTCTCCGAGACAAATTCTCGGAGTTCCGAGAGAACGGCTAGAAGAAGAAAAATTCTACTGGACCATTTCTCGGAGTTCCGAGAAAATGACCAGAAGTAAAAAAATACTACTGGACCATTTCTCGAAGTTCCGAGGGAACTCTCGGAGTTCCGAGCTCGGAGCTCCGAGAAAAATCTCAGAGTTCCAAGAAGCCTAAAATCAGCAGACTTTTTATATTTTTTGTTGCTATTTGATTTTGGGCTTTTGGAACTCAATTCCTAAGATAATTTGGAATGTTATGAGGGTCCCAACATGTTGGTCCACCACATAACCATTCACTAAACCATTTAAGTTCTTAAGTGTTTTTGAAAAACTATTTTAAAACACTTTGCCTTGACTTAGAAATCTAAAGAGAAAAGATGTACATTGAATTCTAGGTAACCTTCAAACTTCTCTTTAGCCTTGGTCTTCAATTGCTCTTCCACTCTGTGTATTCTTGTTTGAGAGATAATGTGAGCTCCACTTAGCTCCTTTGACTCTTGTTTGGTACATCTTCAAGCATGACCATGTGGAGTGTTGGTTTCTTCAATGATCAACTTATCTTAACACAACACTTCAAGGCAAATTGATTAGTATTCAAGAACATAATCAATTATGTTTAGAATCATCAAAAAAAGATAGGAGAGTAGACCCTTGGGCTTACATCTTCCAAATGAGACCATAAGAACTCACCATTCAGACAAAAATAAGAGGCACTTTGCAAGAAAGGAAACCAAGAGAAATAGATCAAGTATCCACAATCCACAGCAAAGAGACCAGTGATAAAATTCCTAAAATATATGAGGGCTGCTATTATCAATGTGAATTAACCAATATAATGTACTCTAATTTACATGCAAAGGCTAAAATATGAACTCTGATTCATATCAAAATTTAGGAATCATCTAAAAGAACAATCTCAAAGAGAATGGAACTTCTAGACATCCACAAATCAAAAAGAATCAAATCAATACAACATAGAAGAAATTTCTTGAGTTCTGACAAAGATTAAATAATGAAAATACCTCAAATCTGTTAGAATTTTATACTGAATATGGCGATCTCCAATCGACAATGATGAATGATTAGATCGGATGACTCTGATTTTCTGAAAATCTTTGAAATAGCAAAGGACTGAGCTGAGCTCATTCAGATCTAATTCTTTCCTTTCTTTCTTCTTTGAAAATAAGCAATTTGACCAAAACAATTTCGATCTCTAATGAAAATGCATAGATCTGTGATGAGGAAGGTTGAATCTCATGGAGGTTTGACAGATCCGCAAGGCAAATGGCCAGATCTACGGGTTTAACATTGTAAAATGATGAATCAAGACTCTATCTCTCTGGATCTAAGGTTTTGGTGTTTGAGCTAGGGTTTGAAAATTTTCGGATCTATAATTAAAAGAAGAGAAAATAGGGCTAGAGATGAAGCTAGCTTTGATAATTAAGAAAAACAAGAGAATTAACAAATCCGATGATTAATCAAAGGAACACGCAAGATTTAAAAGAGAATTGACCAGATCTAGGGTTTATGAAGGACAAATGCAAGATATGAAGAGGTAAAGCTAAAGTTTCAAAGCAAAACCACCAGATCTGAGGTCTTTTGCAAGTAAAAACATATATCTAAAACTCTATAAAATATATATATATATATATATATATATATATATCTGCACAAGAAGAGCTCGGATTTTAGGGGTTTTAAAAAATGAAAAGAGCTTTCGGCCGGAGATACGGCAAGCTTACCGGAAAAGATTACCGGAGAAGATGATGAAACTAGCAAAGGCTTGAAGATTTTTAGATTTTTCTCTTCTCAGATCTCTCTCTCTTTCTCCTTCTCTCTCCCTCTCTCCATCTCCGACTCTCTCTCTCTCTCTGCTTCGGATCGGAGGTTGGATCTCCGACTAACGATCGGAGGAACGATCGACGGAGGAAGAAAAATGAAAGAAAACCCAAATCTCTCTCTGCTCTCGCTCTCTCTTTTCTCTGTTTTCAACGAGAATGAACAGTCCCCCTTCCTTTTTATTTATTTTTATATATATCAAAGTAATAGTGTTGATATCCGCACCCCCACTTGATGAGGCGCGCATAAATTGATGAGGCGCGCCCGCCAGATTTGTCCTATTCGGCTTGGGCGCGCCCATCACAGGATAATTCACCCCTCTTCTCACCTGGATATTCTACTCTGCAGATAACTCACCCCCCTTATACATTCATACCACACCTCTTCCCTGGCTCGTTCTATTTGACAAATCGGGTCGGCTTTTGATGAAATTTGGCGGGGGCCTTGGTGAGACCCTAACCTAACTTGTAATGCAATTTAGGATCCTAGCTTGGTGATTGGATGGGGTTTCTCACAAACACAGGGAACTTGGGTCCGGTCAAAATGGGGTGTCTACAGATGCCCCTCTTTGGCAGAGCGTGCTTGTCACGCGAATGGCAAAGCTGAATAGACGACACATTTTAACTGACCCGAAAGCAAAATAAATTTTTGGATTTTTGGTTCTAAGAACGGCATTCACAAGGGTAAGACTCTACCAACAATAGGGAGATAACCTTTCACCAACTCTTAACTCGGCAACTAAGATATCTCAAAGAGATAGCCTCTCTCTAATGCTCCCGACTCAACTATTTAAACTAGCTAGCAAAGATAAACGAACAGTAATAAAAACACAAACACACTTTCTTTCTTTTTTCTCTTTTTTTTATCAGGCTAAACCAAAGTACACACAACAATTGCTCAAAGAGCACAAACCAAACAAACAAATTAATCACTTCAATCACTCAAAGAGTTTCCATTTTTTTTTATATCATGCCGATCAGTCTAAAACTTGACCAATTATTAGGGTACTCGAATATTTGAGCTAAACTCAAACTTCTAATACCGAGGCAAAACTAAGTCTCAAGCCTGACGATAGATATACAGATCATTGCTGAAAATACATCTGTTTAACTATCTGAGTAACTCTGACTCATCTCTTTCAAGGTAGCGAATCACTTCGGATTACGCTGTTCTGTTAAACAGTTCCACATAAACCCAAATTCGTATGTCCTGCTAAACAGTCTCATACAAACCTCTTCGCAGATACGCATGACTCCTAACTCGTTAAGAAGCTGCACATTGCGGAACGATGATTAGGCGAGTCGATACTTGACATTGCACTACTAATCATCAGGGTACTAAATACCCGGGCGAAGGAAGAAAAGACCAATCCGTGTAACACAGGATCAGAAATATTTTCCTTACTGCAACCCTCAAAATAATCGAAGAAAATTCTAAACCGTGTAACACAGGTTTGATAATGTTTCCCCTTTTAAAACGATTGAAGAAAAGACCAAACCGTGTAACACAGGTTCAGCGAGTTCCTCCATTAAAAATCTTTCAAAAAGACCAAACCGTGTAACACAGGTTCGATAATTTCTATCTCTATTAAAATCTTTCAAAAAAAGACCAAACCGGGTAATACAGGTTTAGTAATTTCTATCTCTGTTAGGACCAAACCGTGTAACACAGGTTCGGTAATTTCCATTTCTGTTAAAATCTTTCAAAAAGACCAAACCGTGCAACACAGGTTCTGTAATTTCCATTTATGTTTAAATTTTTCAAAATGACCAAACAGTGTAATACAGGTTCGGTAATTTCTATCTCTGTTAAAATCTTTCAAAAAAGACCAAACCGTGTAACACAGGTTCGGTAATTTCCATTTCTGTTAAAATCTTTCAAAAAGACCAAACCGTGTAACACAAGTTCGGTAATTTCCATCTCTGTTAAAAATCTTTCAAAAAAGACCAAACCGTGTAACACAGGTTCGGTAATTTCTCTTTCTGTTAAAAACCTCTTTCAAAACGAAGATTGAAAAAAACAACCAGATAGTATAACACTAAATCTGGCAATTTCTTACTCTATTAGAACCTCCTTTTTCAAAACAAACGAAGGACTAGGCCGTGTAGCACGAAGCCTAGTAATTCTTTACCTTATTAAAACCTTTAAAACGGCGAAAGAAAAGGCTAGACCATGGAATACGAAATATGTCCATTTCTATCTTTATTAAAATCTTTCAAAACAATAGGAAACTGAGAAACTCATAATGACTGAAAGAAGAGATCAACTATTAATGATTTCATTAAAGTGCAAGTCATTTCTTCACAAAGAATGACTGAAAAGCGTGACTTTGGTCAAAGACCGGACTCAAGTAACTTGAATGAATTTTAGAGGGTCAACCCCTTTTAAAAGATGCAAAGCATTCGACTAAAATTTGAAAATCACTGGAGTGAATTCTAGACTTTGCTGGGATAAAGATTTTTCAAAGAAATTCAACTCCAAAGGAGAATAACCTGACTAAGAAGCTCAATATAAAGAGCGCTCGAACTTCTCTAGTCTCTATTTTATGAAAATATCTATCTCAAGTATCAATGATTACTTGACATCTTTTATGACGTAAGTTATAAAAGATGCCCCTAGTATGATTACTTTCATGGCAAAATTCATTGGAGAGCAGCACAAAAGGAATGGGCCAAAGGCTTTTATTACTGAACATTTTAGATTACAACAAATTTTTCTGATAAACACTTGGGTTTACATGGCTTTTCATAGGTACAAGAAATTTGTTCTATTCACAATTTTCTCATCTCTGCCATCTGCTGATACCGGAACTGAGGTGAAAGCTTGTCGACATCTGAACACTGTTCTGCTTTACATTATCCACAGGAGCCACAAATTCTCTGCTTCTCTGAATCTTTGAGTTTTTATCACCCAGGCTTTGGAAGAAATACTGACTAAGCAGGACTCTGAAAATTGACTTTGACTCGACAACAGACTGACTTTGATAGACAATGACCAAAGACTTTGACGAGTTTTAAACAAGACTCCAAAAGAGACTGAATCTGCTTCTTAAACTGATATACATTTTAAAATGGCTAAAGGTCCACCACTCTTAGAGTCTTTTAAATACCATGTTTAAAGATGTTTCAACCTCTTTTCAAGATTTTCGTTATGGTTATTATCCCTTCAGATTGCTTAGTTTCAATCTACCTATCTCAAAGGGAGACGAAAGAAGCTCCGATGGCACTTACTCAGACATTAAAGAAGAGCCAAAGAGAAAAATAAAAGCTCGACTGGCTTTCAAAAAGCTCTGCCCTTCATGAAGTCCTGCCATGACCAAATCGCCCTTTTGGGTTTTCGATTTAGCGGACCGCATGCCTTAATTTTTGCCTGGACTGTCTGCCCTTGCAAATTTTCCATCTGATTTTTGCCTAAACTGCCCTTTCGGGTTTTCAGCTTAGCGGGTCTAAGACTCCATCATTTTTTTTATTTTTTTTTTATTTTTTTTTGTTGTTTCTCTACAAACCTGGGCCTAAATACACCAGAAGGACTTTCAGGTAGGCTTAGGTTCAAAAAAGGCTAAACCCTAATGTGTTTGAATGTAATTGGACCAAATCTGGACCCTCCAAACTACCTACGTATCCCTGAAGAAAATGGGAATCAGGTCTGCGTAGTTCGCCCCATTTGGACTCCAAGGAATTTTCCTTCAAAAAGCTGCAAGAGACGTGACCGAACCTGAATTAATCAGGCTACCTACGTACCCTTAAAAAAGGGATCAGGTCATAACGTAGTTCAAACCACTCTGTTTATATATATATATATATATATATATATATATATATATATATATATATATATAAATGCCTCTAGTTTGGGTTTATCAAAGAAAACAAGTTGTTTTATAGGCCCAAAGGGTTTGCAAAACGGTTTTAAACATTTAGGCTGACTCTCAAAGAGGGAATTCTTAGCTCAACAGGGATGACTGCCTCCATTCCGTACACCAAAGAATATGGAGTTACACCTGTTGAAGATCTGATCGATGCCCGATAAGCCCATAAGGCATATGGAAGCTTATTCGACCAATCCTTATAAGTCTCAGTCATCTTGCTAATAATGACTTTAATATTCTTATTTGCCGCCTCTACAGCTCCGTTTGTTTGAGGTCTGTAAGGAGATGACTTGTGATGTCTTATTTTAAATTCTCCACACAGGTGTAACACCTTTTTCTTGAAATGCGACCCATTATCTGAAATCAGCTCATGAGGCACTCCATGTCTGCAAATAATATTGGCACGGATGAACTTTGCAACGGTGTTCGAAGTTATGGAAGCGTACGAAGTGGCCTCAATCCATTTCGTTAAATAGTCAATTGCGACTAGAATGTACTCATGCCCACTCGAAGACTTCGGATAAACCTTCCCAATTATGTCAATTCCCCATACTGAAAACGGCCATGGAGAAGTCATAGAGTGCAACTCCGAAGGAGGAACATGAATAAGATTTGCATAGACTTCACACTTATGGCATTTCTTCACAAATGCGAAGCAGTCTGCTTCCATTGTGGGCCAATAGAATCCAAGTCTCAAAATCTTTCTTGACAGCATTTTTCCATTCATATGAGGTCCACAAACTCCTTCATGGGTCTGCTCAATAAGCTCTGCGGCTTTGTCTTCTTCTACACACAGGAGCTGTATGCCATCAAATGACCTTCTTTACAGCTCTTCACCACAAATAATAAAGTTGGCAGCCAACTTCTGAAGAATCTTCCTCTCTTTGCTTGAAGCTTCTGGAGGATGCCCTTTACCAGCAATAAGATTCTTGATATCTGTATACCATGGCTTCCCATCTGGATACCTGGTTGAAATCTCTACAGCATTCACATGCGAAGGGGCCCACTGGAGTTTAACAACTAGCGGCTGAACCTCCATTGATACAGAAATGTCTAACATCGAGGCCAAAGTAGCCAAAGCGTCAGCAAAATGATTTCTGGTCCTTGACAAGTGAATAAATGTGATGTTCTTGAACTTTCTGACCAAAGATTCCAAATAAGTGTTATAAGGGATCAATTTATCTTCTCGAGTTTTCCATTGCCCATTAATCTGGCAAATGATCAAGATAGAATCCCCAAACACATCAATATCCTGAATCTCCAAAGCTAAGGCTGCCTCTAACCCGGCGATGCAAGCTTCATACTCAGCCATGTTGTTGGTGCACTCAAACTGCAACTTGATAGAGACAGGAATATACTCCTTCTGAGGGGATATAAGCACAGCTCCTACTCCTTGTCCTCGATTGTTTACAGCTCCATCAAAGTACATAAGCCACTTAGTACTCGAAGTCTCTTCTTCAATATCCATGATCTCTTCGTCAGGAAATTCTGCCTTCAGAAAAGCATTCTCTTCAACAGGTGCATCAGCCAACTGTTTAGCAACGACACGCCCTTTAACTGATTTCTGAGTGACATAGGTAATGTCAAACTCAGACAATAACAATAACCACCTTGTGGTTCTTCCTGTAAGGGCGGGTTTCTCAAACAAGTATTTAGCGGATCCATCCGTGAAAGCAAAAAGATCTTGCTTGAAAGCAAATAATGTCTAAGCCTCTGGGTAGCCCAAACTAATGCTAGACATGTCTTTTCCAAAACAGTGTACTTTAACTCGTACTCTAGCATCTTCTTACTAATGTAGTAAATGGGCTTCTCCCTTTTAGACTCTGAATCTTGCTGAGCAAGCATGCAACCCATTGCTGTATCTGTGATAGACAAGTACAACAATAACGGCTGGCCCGGAATGACTGGCGATAAAACAAGGGGCAAGGATAAGCATTGCTTAACTTTTTCAAAGGCCTCCTGACATTCTTCATTCCACTTCTTCGAGGAATTCTTCTTCAGAAGCTTGAAAATGGGTTCACACGTCATCATCAGATGTGCTATGAACCGTCTCAGATACTGAACTTTGCCAAGGAAACCTCGGATCTGCCTTTTTATCTTCGGCGGCTGCATTTCTTGAATTGCCTTGATCTTTTGCGGGTCTACTTCGATCCCTCTTTCGCTGACCATAAACCCTAAAAGCTTTCCTGATGTAACAACAAAGATGCACTTACTCGGGTTTAGGCGAAGCTGATACTTCCTGATTTGTTCAAAGAATTTTCTTAATGCAATTGTATGTTCAGGTCGAGTTTTACCTTTCACAATCATGTCATCGACATATACTTCGACCTCTTTATGGATCATATCATGCAAAAGAGTTGTAGCAGCCCTCTGATATGTAGCACCAGCATTTTTTAGACCAAACGGCATCACCCTGTAGCAGTAAGTACCCCATTGAGTAATGAACGCTGTCTTCACCATGTCCTCGGGCGCCATCTTAATTTGATTGTAGCCTGAGAATCCATCCATAAAAGATAAGAGAGCATGCCCATCTCTATTATCTACCAGGAGATCAATGTTTGGAAGAGGAAAGTCATCCTTAGGACTTGCCTTGTTCAGGTCTCAAAAATCGACACACATTCAAACTTTCCCGTCCTTTTTGGGCACCGGTACAATGTTTGCAAGCCATTGTGGATATTCCACTACTTGAATGAATTTTACTTCTAACAGCTTCTTTACTTCTTCATAAACTTTCAACTCCCATTCAGTTTTGAGTTTTCAGAGTTTTTGCTTCTTTGGCTTAATACCAGGAATTAAGGCTAAGCGATGCTGAACAATTTCTTCACTTAATCCTGGCATGTCATCATATGACCAAGCAAAAACTTTCTTGAACTCTTTGAGTAGGGTGATTAATTCCTCGCGTTCTTCAGGAGATAAAATTTTGCCAATTCGAATCTCCCGAATCAAGGTTTCGTCACCTATATTCACGGTTTCAATTTCCTCTTCAAGTGGTTTTGCTCGGCGACTCTCCTCCTGATGAATCATGTGTTTGATTTCAGGGGGAGTGTCGTCGGCATCCTCATCAGAGGGGGAGTCTTTATTGTTATTATTAAGATTATCAGATTCTGAAGCAGAAACATTAGTAAACAAAAGTGGAGACAGGAATGTACACAAAAAAAGAATCCTTTATTTCATTGAATGTTGAATCAAGTACATCAAATGATGAATTACCCACATCGGGCTTTACAGTTTACTCTTGAGACACATTTACAGACTCAACAAATATGTCGGCATCAATGTCGACTGACTCTGGACTGTGTACTGAAATAATATCTGAATCAACAATAGAAACAGCATCTGACTCGATCCCGCTGGAAAAAGGGGAATCACCATCGACTTCAGGAGACTCAACCTTTATAGTACCTGCATCAAAAGAATTGTTAGAATAAACTGACTCCGAATCAGACTCAGAGACTGACGCATACTTATGGACAACTGACTCTTTTGAAGGGACACGACTGTATAGGAAAGTAACCTGAGGTATGACCTGAGAGGTTCAGTTAGTCAATGGTTCCTCTGCCGGGGTGATTAAATGAGTAGGGTTCAGAATCAAGGCCCTCTGATTAATCACGGCAACAGTCTGTGAATCTTCAAGAAATAGTGAACTCAGAAGGCTTGGCTCTACATGTTCTGCCCAATCAGCTTCTGACTCAACTTCTGTCTACATACTTGTCTGCTTGTCTTCTAACTGCAGATCAAAGAAAATTTCAAAGCCCGGCAACCATTGTCCTGTACTTTCATCTAGCCAAGTCTCGGCAAAGCCACAGAAAGGGAAATCTGCACCCTCTTTTCTGAACCGGCCGTTCATTGTCAAGTTAATTGGCGCCATCGGTAATTCTAACCCTCTTCGGCGACATTCAGCCCATTTTCGCATCAGCTGTTTCATTTCTTTAACTTCTTTCTTTGTGGGTTTGTACGCCAGCCCAAATAGACCATTGAATGTTTTGAACTCAGGGAACTCAGTCAGACCCTGATGATATTTACCCAACCCGGCGCCTGGTATATACCCTTCTCGGCGAATCATCCTGACAACATTTGAGTTTGTGCTGATCAGGAAACAAATTTCCTCATTCATAGCTTCCTCAAAGGTGATGGCAGTCACCTCTAGTGAAAATCCAGTCAAACTAATATCTTCAGTCTTCTCCACATTCAGATCTGAGTAATCAGCCCTACTTCAAGGTCTCGGTCTCCCTTTACAGTTATCACTCTGCTTTTGTGAAGAAACTTCAGCTTTTGATGAAGAGAGGATGGAACAACCCCGAACTTGTGCGACCAAGGGCGGCCAAGTAACAACAGAAATGAGGCTTTGATGTCCAAAACCTGGAACTCTATTTCGAAGTCTTCTCCTCCGATTTGTATTTTAGTGACCAGAGTTCCGATCACATCTCGACGAGTACCATCGTATGCCAGAATACCCTGTTCAGATGGGATGAAATCCGCAGGACCAAATCCAAGGGTTGTCGCAGTACTTAATGGGCAGACATTCAGAGCAGAGCCGTTGTCAACCAACACCTCTGGTACTCTCTTCTTATTGCAAACAACAGTGATTTTTAGAGATTTTGTGTGGTCTCGGCCCTCATAAGGCAGATCATCATCATTGAAAGATAGAGTTTTAGACACTTTTGTCATGGTGACCAAGCTCACCAGCTCATCAAGAGTAGTGTCTACAGAGACTTGCGCGGAGTTAAGCTCTCGAAGGACTAACTTTCTGTGCTTAGATGAGGCCATGAGTAAGCCTCATACTGAGATATTAGCCTGAGTCTTTTTCAACTGCTTCAGCAAGCTCTCTTCTTCTTCATCTGCACTGACCTTGTTCTACTTCGAATTCTCTGCATTTCTTGCAACCTCTGCCAAATTTTCTACACTCAGCTCTGGAGGTTTGAATACACGCCCACCTCGGGTCATGTGACGCATCCCGTCACAATGGTCATCTAACAACATTAGTTCATCTTCTTCAAAGTCTTCAGCCTTTAAGACATACGGAGTTTTCCTTGCTCTTCCTGCATTATCAGTCTGAAATACACTAGACTGAGATGAAGACGATTTAGCCAATTCATCGTCGTCAAATGAGATTACATAAGGCTTCCTCCTTTCTGCTGCTTCCAGCTCCCCTTCGTCAAACTTCATGACATAGGTTTTTTCTGTGGTAATGGCACAAATGAGGGTGGATGGGTCAAGCAGAGGTTCATTAGCAAAAATTGCATTGGTAGTAGGAGGAGGCATAGCATGATGGTTGGGAAGTGGGTTCTGAGTGACGTTTGGTCTCTCAACTGCCAGTTCGTCCTTGTCAATCATATTCTGGATTGCATGTTTCAAGGCCAAATAGTTTTCAGTTAAATGCCCTGGACCTCTGTGATATTCACAGTATTGATCCATCTTCCAGAAGGCGGGTAAGGGATTGGGTGGAGGTTTGATATCCGGCAACCGGATCTTCCTATCTTTCATCAGCCTCTTGAATATCATTGTTATAGGATATGGAAGGGGATCAAACTTTCTGTCAAATGTACCTCTCCTTGGTGCCCTTGCACCTTTTGTAACAACTCTGGCCGCAGGCTTGGTGTAACTAACAGTATGAACCTCCTTAGGCTGGACCATAGGCCTTTTACCTTCTCTAATCTCAGAAGAAACCTTGGCTCTCAAGCCTTTTGCTATGGCATCCTCAGTTTGAGTACCAGTCTTGATCAAATGATCAAAACTCGGGTAATGCTCCGGCGCCAAGAAATGAAATTACTGAGGAGACAAACTCTTCAGAACTAACTTTATCTGCTCTGATTCAGACATTCTCTGGCTTAGCTGAGCGGACTTGCATCTCCAACGCCTGATAAAAAAAGTAAAGGTCTCTTGAGGACCTTGCTTCAGCTGTTTTAGGTCTCTCTTCGTGACCTCAATGCCTTCTTCCATCGAGAACTGCTCTATCAGTTTCTCAGAAATGTCTTCTAGGGTTCTCACTTCCTCAGGTTTCAACCTTAAGAACCACTTCTTTGCGATTCCTGTCAAAGAAATCAGAAACAACTGGGCCATCTGTTCACGGCTCAAACCATACTGCTGCGAGAGAATGATAAACCATCTCATGTGATTACGCGGACACCCGGTTCCGTCATATTTATCATAATCAGGAGCTTTGAAGTTAGGCGGCAAGGATACTGTCGAAGACAGTATTAATTCGGAGACATCAAATTTCTTGGGCCCCTGTACTTTCATTTGCTCCATTTCATGAGCCATCTTACTAAATTTCTCCGACATTTCCTTCTCAAATTTTTCAAACTTCTCCTTTTCTCCATCAACCCTTGGAGCGTAATACTCTGCAGCGTATTGCTCATCATCTAAATCAACCTCGAAAGGCTGGATAACAGGTCTATGCGTTCCCGGAGATGTAGCACGAGGAGGCTGAAGTATGGGGCCTCTAGACGTGGAAGTCTTATCACTTATCTAGGTCTTCATGCTTGTCATTTCTTCTTTCATTCCCTCCATTTCTCGGGTGAGATTCTTCATCATCTCTTGCATGCTCAACAGAAGGTCAGTTGGGTCGGCCATTTGGTTTACTTCAAAGGAATTTGAAGACTCTGGTGAAGAAGGTAAATGTATTGTAGATGACACAGGAGAATCAAAGTGACGAATGAGTCTAGACACTGAAGTAGGTCTAGACCAGGTAGGCTTAGCTTGGGAGTCCTTTTTGGGAGCGATGGTTGCTATCTTTCAGAATCCTGATTGAAAGTTAACAAACTAGATTAAATGATTGACAAATGAAATAAGATAGTTTGCACCAATAGAGAAAAAGAAAAACAAACATCCTTTGTATTGATTATATTGACAGGTTACAACGCCAGTGATTGGTTACATGAAAAATGATGAAACCCTGAATTGCCAACTGTCTATAACATGTATCAAGTAAAATTCTTTTCTTTAAATTTTCATCTATAATGAAACCAGATTTACAATCTTTGACTCTGATTATATTCAAGTAAAACAAATGAAAACAATAAAGGAATGACAATCTCATGCCGAAGGTCCTCAAGGCTCTGCAATCCGAGCTCTTTTGCTTGCGAGCTCTCCCGGTAACTCTCCACGTCGGACCTTAGATGTTAAGGCAAACCTCTTTCCCACGACCTTATTTCTCCAAGCAGCTACGATGGACTGAATGAGATCAGGAGACAATTTTTCACATAAAGGAGGTGTTACAGTTCCGGGGGGGACAAGGGCATCCCGTGATCTGATGAAGAAAACGGATTGGTGCATAAAAGTTTGACTTTTCTAAACCCATAAGATACACAAAGGGATATGGGTAAGTGCTAGCTATAACTTGCAAGCAAGAATGACTCACACAACAAAATTGGGTTTCCTCCACATGCTGCAACCAATTACGCCACTCATCGATGGATTGTGGTCAGTTGGCCATTGGTTGCCATGATGAGAAATCCTTCAAGGTGTACTTGTCATGGCTTTTTGGCTGGAGGATAGTGAGCTTTTCACAAAGCCATATGTACAGAAATTTTACACATATAAAGAAATTATCATGAACCTCTTGACGAGCAATAAGATCCAGTCCAGAGAAAGATTCTACGAGTATGGTGGGAACAGGATTCCTTCCTTCATTGATTTGATCCACCACGGCTAACAGGGCCAAAGGAGCATTATAAGAATCTCCACGAAGCACATAACGTGCAAAGACACCAAAAATCAAAGCATTTCGCCGACAACTCTGAAAACGAGAGTCAGTAGGGTCAACATTTTTAGAAAAAAGTTTGATGAGGTCTTGGACTCGCACGCCTGTGTCTGTGAGATATGACAGGGCGTCAACCGTGGAATTTTTAAACAATTTGCAGAAAAGAGAATGAGGGTCATCTGGACTCAAAGGTTGGACCCAGAGTCCTTCCAATGGGAGCTCCAATAGGACGCACCAATCCTCAAAGATAGGACAAAATTCAAAGGAACCGAATCTAAAGACATGAAGAATAGGATCCCAAAGATTGGCAGCTGCTTGGAGAAATTTTCAGTCTAAACCGAGTATGCTCAGATGATTGAATGTACTAATAAACTTCTCGGCCATACTCCTCTCTGAATGTTCACGCGGAAGAGTTTTAAGAGTCTCCTTTATCCAACTCTTCAACACATTATTTGCCATGATCAAACCTAATCACCCAGACAAGACAAAATTATGAGAGAAAGGAGATATCCATAAACAAATGAAAGGGATAAATTTGATGATCAATTACAGGGGAGGGATACAATTTGGGACATTGAATTTTTCATCAAAGATGAAGGATAATCGATAGATCAGAAAATAGACCGCGGCCATAAAATGACAAAAGTAGGTCGCAAACCAGATCTAAATCTGGCGATGAATATCATCAACTGTGCGATCATGAAGATCAAAATGATAGATCATGGTCATAGGGACAACGGACAAGCCATCAACCAGATCTAAGACATAACAGGTAGACAGATAAACACATACCCTAATGAAGAACAGATACACAATTTGAATCTATGACACAACAAAAGAATAGATATATAATCAAAGGGTAACAAATAAATTGTGACCACGAGAACGAAATGTACAAGCCACTAACCAAGTGAAACTGAAAGGATATATATATAACTGATCAAATCAGAAGTTTCCACTAAAAGTGGGCTCCAAGCTAATCCAGACTATACAGTGGAATCAAGACAAGGTAGACTGACTCCAAAAGATAGCAATCATGCTTAACATGTTTTGGATAAAATCCAGCAGCATAACGGCTATACAAGGAGGTCAAGGCCCAGACTAAGTGAACTGACTCTAAAGAGTAGCAGTTATGCTCAAAATATGTTGCGAAAAATTCGACAGCATAACGACTAAACAAGAAAGTCAAGGTAAGGTAAACTCGTGATTTTCCTAACTCTAAGAAATAGCGGTCATGCTCAAAATATTCTGGATAAAATCCGGCAGCATAACGGCTATACAAGGGATCCCCATAACTCAATCAAAGGTATATGAATAATGATGGTAAGATAAGCTCAGAATATAGTTACCAGAGAAGGGTAAATGAAGGACTGACCATAGGTGAAAACATACAACAACGGGTCAAATCCTATAATCAACAGATCAAGGACTAAACCTGGTCAAGGTAATGGCGATCAAAAAGCCACTGACTAGATCTAGATCTGAACAACAAATGGATACAACTGATTGAAAAGAACAAGGAACTCTAACTAAGAGGAGAACCCTAATATATATAATCGTATATATAAGTATATACATATACACATACACACAAATCCTAACCAGGGGCACCAGCCATAATTCTAATCTAGCTGAGTCAAGAAAATCTCGACTCAAGACTGACTAATGAGTGTACTATGACCGTGTTGTAGCCATATAAAATGAGCTACCCTAGTCTACAAATGGGACAAAGTTCCTAACTCTAGGCTCCACATGTGTGAGCAACACATGTTCGACCCTATATGAATGCAATGTACTTATATAAACACGGGTACTTCCTAGTTGGATTTTACTAAGTCAGTACGTATATACATAATATATAAAATAAAGTAGGGCTCCGGACTCAATCTATCGGGTACTATGCGTATGAAACATACTTAATATGTATAACACAAGTACACCTAGTGTTATGCATAGTATGCTTCATTGCTCATCGGCTGCTGTAAACACAAGTACACCTAGCGTTTACGGCTGCAGCACCGGCGCATAACTTGGAAATAGATACAACAGCACCATCAGGGTAATGACATCCCAGTCGGGCACGCATTGTATCTATCCCGTGGAGCCAAGAATAATGAAAAATAATTTAAAAAAAAGTAAAGAATGAACAATATTATAACATATGATGTGCAGTGTGTGAATCCGTTGTTTTAATTATGCACCTATCTGGTACCCCTGGATTCTAACGTTAGAATTCCCATTTTAAATGATTTTAGCTCAAATTTCTCCAAAGTTAGTAAAAATGGCATTTTAATAGAGTTAGGCAATGTTTCAAGAACTCCCCAGCAGAGTCGTAAGCCTGTAGACCCCGATCCGAGGACGGTGAGGGAATGAGTCCCTAACACCCTCTGGATCATCCACGTGTGAAGGAGAGCTCTACCAAGGAACTCTCGAAACGGATGCCACCCTCATAGCATAGCATGAGTGGCGATATAAAAGAGATACCTCTCGATTCGGGAACAAGTCCGGATTCGAAACGTACCTAAACAAACTCAGAGTCACCATCCATGGATAAGCCATGGAACCCCAAAATCAAATCCTCTGTGCAATGGATAACCAGAAATATATATGGGTTCGTGCCTGGTTACGAATGGAGAAGGTCTGAAGAGCACCCCCAATTCGTCCGAGTGCAAGCACTTGGTCTCTTATGCCATTTTCATTAACTCCAAAGAAGTTTGGGTAAAAATCATGTGAAATGGGAACAAATATCCCCGAGTGAAGGTCTACCTAATCATGCATGACTCGGGGATGAAATAATAAGCACACATAAAGTAAGATAAAAGATGTGTCACCTAAACATTGCTAGGTTATGAATGACATACCTAACTGGTGTCTAAGTTCTAGTAGACATACACATATATGCTACAGCTAAAGGTATAGGATCAGTACAAGAAAGTAAGAAAATATAACAAAACACACAACATAACAAATCCTAAGACTCTAAACGATTTAGCCTGAGTCCTCGGATGGTCAAATATTCATCCAAAGAAGCCTACGTATCCCCGCCTCCGCAAGAATCAGTGCAACGTAGTTCTTCGCGTCTATTCTAAACTATGATGCCTAAGACACCTAGACCTCTATCCTAGACTCGATCTAAAAGACCGGACCAGTTATTAAAGTTTCTTGTACGATTATTTAAATTCCAGTGAATTGTGGATTTTAGGACACTCTATATGCCTTAACTAAATGCAGATTAACCCTAAGCTAATGCAGGTGGTTCCTACAACCTATGTGTAACTAGGCTATGTTTCCTAAATAAAACAAAGGGTGAACTAACGTATCCTACTCTAGTTATCACTCGGCGATGTGGATCTCCGACTGACCGGATGGAGGCGCTCCTATAACTCTAGGACAGACCCCTAACTCTAAAATAAGCACACAACAAACAAACAAACAAACAACCTATCAAAAGAAACTCCTAACTCTAAAACTCTCCATCTAGGAGAAACTCCTAACTCTGAGGAAGATCTTTTGAAAGCAAGGTTTTAAAGGTTGCTTATTCAAAAAGGTTTAAAATGTTATTTACAAAAGTTTGGCTGGACTTGGGATATAAATCCCAAGCTGCACTACGTACCTCGTGGAAGAGGATCAAGCCAACGTAGTTCGAAATGAACTCTCCTACTACGCTCCTAAAGCTTTAAAGCATTTCAAAATGACATAAGGTTTTTTATATTTTTCAACTGTTTTTGAATATTAAGATATTTCAATGTTTTTGAATTTTAAAATATTCAATTGTTTTTGGGTTTCAAATTTCTACTGTTTTTTGAGTTTTCAAATATTCTAATGTTTTTGTGATTTTAAATGATTTCAATGCTCTTATGACTTTAAGATTTCAAAGGTTTATGGATTTTAAAATTTTAAATGTTTTCACCCTTTTGGTCAAAGGCCAAAGGGAACACACAATGCAACACCCTAGGGTAAAACCCTTAGGGTAAAGGGGAAACCCCAAACTAACAAACTAGTATCTCAAAACAAGATGTAATAATCCACGAACAAGCAAACAAGTGTCTCAAGAACAATGAAAATGATCTAATATCCCAAATAAGCAAAGCTCTAATAAGACTAAGTTAGTCTCCAATCAAGATGAATGATAACAACTCTAAAGGAGAAACTCCTAACTAAAATACTAAAGGAGAGGGGGCAAATGAGTCGATGACTCTCTAATAACGCTACCAAAAAGCGAGGGTAATAAGTCAAAGACTCGCTACAGAAGAAGGGGTTATTCTAACATGAAGCTGGGTAGGCCTCCTAAAGGGAAAAATCTCTAAATGAGACAAGGTTTATCTCCAAACAGAGACTCTATAAATGAGGCAAGGCATGCCTCCTACGAAAGAACTCCATACCAAACTAAGGTAACTCCCTAAGGGATAGGCTCTAAACGATAAGGCTTGTCTCCAAGGGAGGATTGCCTTGATGAGATAAAGCATGTCTCCTAATATAACTCCCTAATGAGACCACAATGGTCTCCTAAATGAGGGCTCCAGAAGACTCTTTCATTGCCCTCGATCCAATAAACACTCACCATTATCAATTAAAACGGAACTAAGATGAAAAGCCCAAACCAAAGCCGATATAACTCAAATGCTATCTCTATCACCTTAAAGGCTATAAACTAAAAAAAAACATGCCGACATGGGCACCTGCTGCTTCTCTAACATAACAGGAGAAAATGTCAAATTCCAGTCTATGCTATGCGCACATCCAAACATAATCAGATAGGCAGCCTATCTTATTATCTAAGCAAGATGAGAGTTATATCCGTAGTCTCTACAAATGACAGAATCATAAATCAGCTATAACCTGAACAAAACATTATACATGAACATTTATTTCAATTATTAATGACAAGAAGAGTATCTAAGCCTTAACTGTTTTGAACCAAAAGGTCTAAACCACAATGACATCAAAGCTGGAGATCAAACAGAGCTGGAGATCAAACAGGTCATAAGAATAATTCTTCACATTATTTTCCTAAGTGCATAAAAGGATGTGGCATAAAAGAAATGGTATCCAATTTTTTCTCTTCAATAGTCTAATCTGACCTTTCTAAATCTTTTTCTTTTTTTTACAAATAACAGAGAGGCATGAGCTGAAATTATGTAAGCAATAATGCACAAGAATGTTTATGCCATTTCTAGAATAAGACTGTTGAGATTTATAGAAAACCAAAATGGTGACAAACTCAAAAAAATAAAATAATAACACCACACTTAAAGAATAACCTATTTACCAATTCTAAATGGAACAGAAAATGGGAAACCTGGTAGAATTTATTCATTTTCCAAGCCTGCACAATCGTACTGAAATTATTCCTTATAGAGTAAATGAAATAAAAGGAGGGATGCTACTTATGCACATTGTAAGGATCAACCTCCTCATTACAATCCTATATTTAAAATATGCAAAACCAATGTATATGCCCATCAGCCCCACATCAAAATACAATTTTCAACATGAGCCTAGATACACTCATTTCTTGATCATAACGTAGTGCTTACCTAGCGTATAAAACATGCTTCGTGAGAAGTGCTCAAATAAAATATAAAGTGCACACTCAAACCAACAGCTGTTTAGCCAAATGAGCTTTTGAATATTCTTTTTAGAAATATGATTCTAGTAAACACCGAGAGCCATATCCTGTAATTAAGCATCTATAAGTTTTGGAGAATGAATTCAAAGGGTAACCATGAAATTTTAACACCTAACATTTACAGCAGTATTACCATGCAGAGTGGTAATTCCAGAGTTCACACAGAATATGCAAAAGACTCCGCACAATTACACACATGCATGTACACTCTCACAGCCACATTCGTACATGTATTCACCCACAGCCATATGTATTTTCATAATCACATGTATTCATTCATATGTGCATGAACATGTATACAATAGGGGCTGAAGTGTACCAAACAGGGGCTGATTTGCGGGTTGAAACTGTTCAAAACAGGGGGCTGATTTGCGGGTTAAACTTGTTCAAAACAGGGGGCTGATTTGCACTAGCAGTGACTGAACCATGGGCTCAAAATGTGCACAAAACTGGGGTTAAATCATGGACAGAATTGTGCTGCCAGTGGGTGAACCATGGGCTCACATTGTGCCAAAACAGTGCTAAGTCATGGGCTGGATTTATGCCATATAGTGTGGACAAATCTACTTGTAATCATGACTAGTATAGCAAAATTATTACTCCAGATATGAAGGAAGTAAGGAATTTCCAAATCAATTACTTCAATCAACAAATGATTATAACCTCTAACATTTATTTGATAGTGCTATTATCCATTCCGATTTGAAATGCCATTATCAGTGACAAGCTTTTAGAAACATACTATGAACATCGGTGATAATTCACAACCCATAGCAATTCCCAATGCTAAGTATTTATGAATCTCCAAAACTAACAATGCACATCAAAGGATTAATATATGAAAATACCAGCAACATGTGTGCATGGGGGTGAGGTAAAGGATGAAATCAACCATATCAGACACAACTACACATATCTGCCCATCCCATCCTTTGATAAAATGGCCCAAAAATCCAAATAAATTCTATGCCACAAGAACCTAACGCTTCTCATACATATCCATTTCAACGTACGAATACAGATAATACACATTTCAATGGATTGAAAGGACTCAAATCCAGTCTTATGGGCCAAATGATGGGGTTTTGAGTGTAAACAAAATCCAAATGGTCCAATCAGACTACAGGAACAAACTAAGATAAAGAGATGATGTATTTATCTCATTCTATCATTTGACTCACCTACTGATAATGCAATAGTAATCATGGACATCTTAGAAGTAATCAGCATAAGCATGAATTAGAACATGGCACTACTGCTACACCTTCCTAACTCACACGCCAAAAAGGAAATGAGAATTCACAGGAAACCGAAGTTGAGAATAAAACATCACTCCTTTCTTCTTCCAAATGAGACCATAAGAACTCACCATTCAGACAAAAATAAGAGGCACTTTGCAAGAAACGAAACCAAGAGAAATAGATCAAGTATCCACAATCCACAGCCAAGAGACCAGTGATAAAATTCCTAAAATATATGAGGGCTGCTATTATCAATGTGAATTAACCAATGTAATGTACTCTAATTTACATGCGAAGGCAAAAATATGAACTCTGATTCATATCAAAATTTAGGAATCATCTAAAAGAACAATCTCAAAGAGAATGGAACTTCTAGACATCCACAAATCAAAAAGAATCAAATCAATACAACATACAAGAAATTTCTTGAGTTCTGACAAAGATTAAATGATGAAAATACCTCAAATCCGTTAGAATTTTATACTGAATATGGCGATCTCCAATCGAAAATGATGAATGATTAGATCGGATGACTCTGATTTTCTGAAAATCTTTGAGATAGCAAAGGATTGAGCTGAGCTCATTCAGATCTAATTCTTTCCTTTCTTTCTTCTTTGAAAATAAGCAATTTGACCAAAAGAATTTCGATCTCTAATGAAAATGCATAGATCTGTGATGAGGAAGGTTGAATCTCATGGAGGTTTGACAGATCCGCAAGGTAAATGGCCAAATCTACGGGTTTAACATTGTAAAATGATGAATCAAGACTCTATCTCTCTGGATCTAAGGTTTGGTGTTTGAGCTAGGGTTTGAAAATTTTCGGATCTATAATTAAAAGAAGAGAAAATAGGGCTTGAGATGAAGCTAGCTTTGAAAATTAAGAAAAACAAGAAAATTAACAAATCCGATGATTAATCAAAGGAACACGCAAGATTTAAAAGAGAATTGACCAGATCTAGGGTTTATGAAGGACAAATGCAAGATATGAAGAGGTAAAGCTAAAGTTTCAAAGCAAAACCACCAGATCTGAGGTCTTTTGCAAGTAAAAACATATATCTAAAACTCTATAAAATATATATATATATATATATATATATATATCTGCACAAGAAGAGCTCGGATTTTAGGAGTTTTAAAAAATGAAAAGAGCTTTCGGCCGGAGATACGGCAAGCTTACCGGAAAAGATTACCGGAGAAGATAATGAAACGAGCAAAGGCTTGAAGATTTTTAGATTTTTCTCTTCTCAGATCTCTCTCTCTCTCTCTCTCTCTCTCTCTCTCTCTCTCTCTCTCTCTCTCTCTCTCTCCATCTCTCTCTCTTTGCTTCGGATCGGAGGTTGGATCTCCGACTAACGATCGGAGGAACGATCGGCGGAGGAAGAAAAATGAAAGAAAACCAAAATCTCTCTCTGCTCTCACTCTCTCTTTTCTCTGTTTTCAACGAGAATGAACAGTCCCCCTTCCTTTTTATTTATTTTTTATATATATCAAAGTAACAATGTTGATATCCGCACCCCCACTTGATGAGGCGTGCGGAAATTGATGAGGCGCGCCCGCCAGATTTGTCCTATTCGGCTTGGGCGCGCCCATTACAGGATAATTCACCCCTCTTCTCACCTGGATATTCTACTCTGCAGATAACTCGCCCCCCTTATACATTCATACCACACCTCTTCCCTGGCTCGTCCTATTTGACAAATTGGGTCGGCTTTTGATCAAATTTGGCAGGGGCCTTGGTGAGACCCTAACCTAACTTGTAATGCAATTTAGGATCCTAGCTTGGTGATTGGATGGGGTTTCGCACAAACACAGTGAACTTGGGTCCAGTCAAAATGGGGTGTCTACAGATACCCGCAAAATTGAAGAAAATTTTTGTTCTACACAATTTTATTCCGCTGCGTGTAGCGATTTTGCCTGGGGGTTTCAATGCTATCTAACATATTTGCCTTGAAATTAAACACCATAGCTCAAGGAATATCGTTTGCAAAAGACATGAAGATAGAAGAACTATGGATAGAATCAGTTTCTCTCTTCGTGGTAAATGTCATCAATAGAGGCTATATTTGCCCATGGAAGAAGATCCCAACCTTAGCAGTGATCAAATACGACTTCAACAGCTTCAAATCTCTTGAAAACTGACTAATATTTGGAGAGAAGCAAATGGTGTAGTAGATTAATTGTCCAAAGCTAATTGTCCATATAAAGGAGAAAATATCCCTCCTAGTTTTAACTACGGAGCAAGATTGCAGTGGGGCCCACCATTGGGTTCCGCATGATCGACCGTTAAATCCCTGCAAGGATCCCACTCACAACTCGAATGACCCATTTATATCCTTTGGATAGAGGTCCCGCATTTATTTGATTGCGGACGAACTAGTTTCGTCGGATTTAATGCAAAGGGATAGCTATGCATAGTTCTAATGGTGTATGTCACTCTAGGACACAATTGGAATACCAAATTGGTTAAATGTTAATCAAATGGGTACTTTGGGAATTACATAATATTTGGATGGAGTTTTCATCCTATTGGATAGGACGGATTTGTAATTTGATTTAATTGGGAATTGAATTGAAAATTTCAAAGGATTTCAAATTGGATTGTGGAAACCCACATGGGAAGAGTTTGGGTGCAACCCATGAGTGTGCGCCCCATGTGGATTGTCCATATCAATTGTAGACTTAATGTTATGAACTTTATCTTATTTCTAAAGTATTAGATGAAAAAGAAAAAAAGAAAAAGCTTGTATGAATGGAAAGAGAGATTGGAATCTTTCACCACAAGTTTTGGTAATAAAAATTAATATAAACTGGAAACCCAAGTGAGTTGGGCAATAAGCAACATCCACTTTGGGCTACCATATATTTAGCTTATATGTTTACATTGTTGACTTTTCGAACATTTACAACTTTTCAATCTTTGGGTACTATTGAAAGTAACTTTCGGGAATTTTAAAAAGCAACCCACAATATTATTTAAACCAGAAGGGTTGCGAGAATTGGATGTCACCCAAGCTATTGGAATTACTATTGACACCCCTAAATTCTTCTCACTTTATATTTCCTGTAGTTATTGAATGCTAGCTTCCACTCTTTGACAAATAATAAAACCTCCATCGAGAGAAACACGATTTTCCATCTCTTGGTACTAATTTGATCAGTATATAGGGAGAATAAAAGTTATTTTCTATCTCTTTGTGCAACAAAATAGAATCCATGGGTTCAACTTGCCGTGTGGTGCCGACCGGATCGTTTATCACCATTCAAGGAGTAAATCATGCATAGGTTCTTCTTCGCATTAACAACTAAGGTAATTTATATTTTATGTGTTTTATTTTGATCATCATCAGATCATCTAGACCCTAGGATTCCTGGGATACCCACAAAATTGATGTATATTTTTGTTCTACACGATTTTATTACGCTGCGTGTAGCGATTTTGTCCTGCGGTTTCAACCCTTTCTAACATATATGCCTCAGAATTAAACGCCATAGCTCATCGAATACGGCTTGCAAAAGACATGAAGATAGAAGAACTATGGATAGAATCAGTTTCTCTCTTCGTAGTAAATGTCATCAATGGAAATTATATTTGCCCATGGAAGAAGATCCCAACCTTAGCAATGATCAAATAGGACTTCGACAGCTTCAAATCTCTTGGAAACAAACTAATATTTGGAGTGAAGCAAATGGTGTAGAAGATTAATTATTCAAATCTGATTGTCCATATAAAGGAGAAAATATCCTTCCTAGTTTTAACTTCGGAGCAAGATTGCAGTGGAGCCCACCATTGGGTTCCGCAGGATCGACTGTTAAATTCCTGCAACAATCCCACTCACAACTTGAATGACCCATTTATATCCTTTGGATAGGGGTCCCGCATTTATTGGGTTGTGAACGAACTAGTTTCGTCGGATTTGATGCAAAGGGATAGTTATACATAGTTCTAACGGTGTATGTCACTCTAGGACACAATTGCAATACCAAATTGGTTAAGATTTAATCAAAGGGGTACTTTGGGAATTACATACTATTTGGATGGAGCTTTGATCCTATTGAATATGAGGGGTTTGTAATTTGATTTAATTGGGAATGGAATTGGAAATTGTAAAGGATTTCAAATTGGATAGTGCAAACCCACATGGAACGAGTTTGGGTGCGACCCATGTGTGTGCGCCCCATGTCGATTGTCCTTATCAATTGCAGACTTAATGTTAGGAATAATATCTTATTTCTAAAGTGTTAGATGAAAAAGAAAAAGCTTGTATGAATGGAAAGAGAGAGATTGGAATCTTTCACCACAATTTCTGGAAACAAAATTATTATAAAATGGAAACCCAAGTGAAATTGGGCAATAAGCCAGATCCACTTTGGGCTGCCGTATATTTAGCTTATATTTTTACATTGTTGACTTTTCGAACATTGACTACTTTTCAATCTTTGGGTACTATTGAAAGTAACTTTTGGGAATTGTAAAAAGCAACCCACAATATTATTTAAACCATAAGGGTTGACGAGAATTGGATGTTGCCCAAGCTATTGGAATTAATATTGACACTCCTAAATTCTTCTCACTTTCTATCTCTTTTAGTTCTTGAATATTAGCTTCTAGTTTTTGAGAAATAATAAAAGCTCCATCGAGAGAAACTCGATTTCCCTTCTCTTGGTACTAATTTGATCAGTATATAGCTTAGACTAAAAGTTATTTTATATCCCTTTGTGCAACACAAAGGAAACCATGGGTTCAACTTGCGGTGCCGCGGCGATCAGATTGTTTTTCACCATTCGAGGAGTAAATCATGCATAGGTTCTTCTTCGTAATAACAACGAAGGTAATTTATATTTTATGTGGTTTATTTTGATCATCATCAGATCACCTAGACCCTAGGATTCCTGGGATTACCACAAAATTGATGAATATTTTCATTCTACACGATTTTATTCCGCTGCGTGTAGCGATTTTGTCCGGGGGAATATAAGCACACATAAAGTAAGATAAAAGATGTGTCACCTAAACATTGCTAGGTTATGAATGACATACCTAAATGGTGTCTAAGTTCTAGTGGACATACATATACATACTACAGCTAAAGGTATATGATTAGTACAAGAAAGTAAGAAAACATAACAAAACATACAACATAACAAATCCTAAGACTAAACGATTTAGCCCGAGTCCTCGGATGGTCTGATATTCATCCAAAGAAGCCTACGTATCCCCGCCTCCACGAGAATCAAAGCAATGTAGTTCTTCGCACCTATTCTAAGCTAGGATGCCTAAGACACCTAGACCTCTATCCTAGACTCGATCTAAAAGACCGGACCAATTATTAAAGTTTTTTGTACGATTATTTAAATTTCAGTGAATTGTGGATTTTAGGACACCCTATATGCCCTAACTAAATGCAGATTAGCCCCAAGCTAATGCAAGTGGTTCCTACAACCTATGTGTAACTAGGCTGAGTTTCCTAAGGAAAACAAAGGGTGGACTAACGTATCCTACTCTAGTTATCACTCGGCGATGTGGATCGCCGACTGACCGGACGGAGGCGCTCCTATAACTCTAGGACAGGCCTCTAACTCTAAAACAAACACACAACAAACAAACAACCTATCAAAAGAAACTCCTAACTCTAAAACTCTCTATCTAGGAGAAACTCCTAACCCTAGAGGAAGATCTTTTGAAAACAAGGTTTTAAAGGCTGCTTATTCAAAAAGATTTAAAATGTTATTTACAAAAGTTTGGCTGGACTTGGGATATAAATCCCGAGCTGCACTACGTACCTCGTGGGAGAGGATCAAGCCAATGTAGTTCGAAACGAACTCTCCTAATTACTACTTCTAAAATACTCAACACTTTAGATTTCTTTTGGGGTTTTTAAATGTTTTTTATGTTTTAAATTTCAAATGTTTTTGGGTTTTAAATGTATCAATGTTTTTGGGTTTTAAAGCTTTTCAAATATTTTTGGATTTCAACTTTCTGATATTTTTAGATTTTTAATTTCTGATTTCACCCTTTTGGTCAAAGACCTAAGGGAAAAAAGCAAAGCAACACCCTAGGGTCAAACCCTAGGGCTAACAGGGGAAACCCCTAAACCAAATAAGCTAACTATTAAGAATGACGAAATGATCTAAGATCCAAAAGGCAAATCTCTAATGAAACTGGACAAGTCTCAAACAAATAAAAGCGACGACAACACTAAGGAGAAGCTCCTAAAAATAATTAAAGGGATGGGGAAATGAGTCAAAGACTCTCTAATACCGCTATCAAAAGACAAGCGAGTCAAAGACTCTCTAATAATGCCATCCAAAGGACGAGTGAGCCAAAGGCTCTCTAGTACTACAACTTAAAGGAGAAATGAGTCAAAGACTCTTTAATACAACCACTAAAAAGGATAAATGAGTCAAAGACTCTCTAACACTCTATAAAGGGGGACAAATAAGACATAGCATGTCTTTCAACTCAAAAGAGAGACAAACCGGGGAGGTTCTATAAATGAGGCACTGTATGCCTCCAATGGGAAAAGGCGGGCTCTAAGCAACGAGGCTTGTTCCCAGAGGAGAGCTGCTTAATGAGACAAACTGTGTCTCCTATGATGGAACTCGCTAATAACACCACAATGGTCTCCTAAATGAGGAAGAGAAACTATCATCTAATGGTTTCTAAAAGACTAGAGAAGTCTACTAAAATAGAGAGGGGACACTACTTGGACCAAGCAAGTCCCCTGAGGCTGGGCTTGCTCTATAGAGACACAAATTGTCTCTCTAAAGGGGAGGCTCCGACTATCGCCATCATTGCCCCCCTCTGCAATGAAGAGAGAACCAACATCTGAAGGTACCCAAAAGATTAGACAATTGCTTCAAATACTCATAGCACACAAAGTAGCGGGTTCTATTCAAAGAAAACATTTCATAACATACAAACCTAACCAAATTATAATTACAAAGTCTGTAAAATGCGGGATAGTAATTATGCATTGATGGACAGTAGATATATGCATCTTAATTCAACCAAAACTATAATTGTAAGGCATAGAGACTGTTGGACAGCAGCTATGTAATTATGGATAGCAGATACATGCTTTTTAATTCATCCAAAATCACAATTTCAAAGTAATGAAACTATGAGACTAAGGGTGTCAATTTTGGCTCGGGCTCGGAAGCTCGCTCGAGCTCGGCTTGAGCTCGACTCGAATCCTTAACGAGTCGAGCTGAGCCCGAGTTAGGCCAGGCTCGGCTCGTTAAGAAAACCCACTTTTGTATAAAAGAATATTCCTAAATATAATACAGTAGGCTGTTTCATCATGAGGTTGGTGTTGTCATGTCAATATCATCTGTTTTGTCAACATTTAACAAAACGTATTAAGGGCAGTGCTAATCAAACGGTTGTGTTTTTTTGAGAAAAATCGGGGATTGTAATTCTTGGGAGAAATTAATTTTTTCCCGTAATTGTCATAACTTTTTACCTTTTGTTGGTATTTTTTTCGTAATTGTCATAACTTTCTACCTTTTGTTGGTAATTTTTTATTTTAAACTTTATAAATTTAGCTATTTTACTTTTTGTTTGTAATGATTACTTTTTTTTTTCTTATTTGCTTTTGCTAGCCACCTTTGCCATGTGCGAAACTTTATAACCCAAGCTCGATAAGGCTCGCGAGCCTGGCCGAGCCGAGCCGAGCCTTTGAGCTTAACGAGCCGAGCCGAGCCGAGCCTGGCCAAGCTCGGCTCGGCTCGGCTTGTTTACATCCCTATATGGGACAGCAGCTATGCAATTATGGATAGCAGATACATGCTTTTTAATTCATCCAAAATCACAATTTCAAAGTAGTGAAACTATGGGACAGCAGCTATACAATTATGAATAGCAGATATGTGCTTTTTAATTTGTCCAAAATCACAATTTCAAAGTAATGAACTATGGGACAGCAGCTATGCAATTATGGATAGCAGATATGTACTTTTAAATCCAAAATCACAATTTCAAAGTAATGAAACTATGGGACAGCAGCTATACAATTATGAATAGCAAATATGTGCTTTTTAATTTGTCCAAAATCACAATTTCAAAGTAATGAAACTATGGGACAGCAGCTATGCAATTATGGATAGCAGATATGTACTTTTAAATTCAAAATCACAATTTCAAAGTAATGGAACTGTGGGACAGCAGCTATGCAATTATGGATAGAGGATATGCGCTTTTTAATTCGTCCAAAATCACAATTTCAAAGTAATGAAACTATGGGACAGCAGCTATGCAATTATGGATAGCAGATATGTACTTTTAAATCCAAAATCACAATTTCAAAGTAATGGAACTGTGGGACAGCAGCTATGTAATTATGGATAGCAGATATGCGCTTTTTAATTCGTCCAAAATCACAATTTCAAAGTAATGAAACTATGGGACAGCAGCTACATCATTTGAACCCAATAAACAACCTTTACATAATGGAACATCAAATTATTAAACTGCTTAGCTCATTTAAACAAGTTGACATAAAGCATATGACCAGATGCAAAGAAACAAAGAGAAAATAAAGAGGCTCTGAACACGTTGAGGACACCATAAGCATCTTATCTATTTGTTTTCAGGGACTATTATTATATAGATATTACAGTTAAATACTCCTACAAGCGCATTAAGAGTGTAATCCTTATAATCTTCACGGTTTGCTCAATGAAACACACAGGACTAATAATATTATGGATATGAGACCACAAAGGCATTATTTCTTCATGAGAAATTAAAGACAACACCTAGAGACTATAGAATAATCCCAAACTTGACATAGTTTATTATTTCAGTCATCACATCTTTAAATCACATGCCTTAAACATCATATATATTTGAACCTTTCTCATGAAATTAAATATTTACTACCACGTGAGTTACTTTGTCCTTACAGATTTACATATATCATGGTGAGATTTTACACAAGTATATCAAATAGATAAGTTAATAGAAGACGATAAGATAATCTCACTACCCTGCTATTGAATCAGATCATGTAAATACTATAAAAAAAAAATTACAACTAACGATCAAATCTCATTGTCAGTTCCTTCCAGATTAACACATCATAACAAAGATTGAAGCAACCGTTGTGACTTTAAAAGAAAACTCAGCCATTAAAGCATCATTCATAGATATGCACACACCCATGCACATACACTCATTCCCATGCATATCACTGGCCTGTTTCAAATATTTTTTTATAAATAACATGAGATTACACAACTCTGATACAAATCAGACAGATCAGGCATATCAAAACCCCTATGCACGTCTCTTCCTGATTTTTCATCAGATTCAACCATAAACACATAGATTAAAGTGTTACATTCTGAATCATCAAAATAATTGTAAATTGTGACTAATTACCAGTAATTTTGAATAAAATTATGACAACTTATTTGCAAATAACTATCTATCACAAATTACAAGAAATCTGTAACCGATTCCAAATGAAACATAGTCATTTAACTTCGATTTTAATTCTGAAAATTAGTGGAAATTTAGTCAAAATTACAATAACATATCAATATAAATTTCACTCCCATGAAAGTCATTGCTGATTATGATAAATTTCCATTAATTCCAAACTTATATCATGATTACACATCATTAAATGACTATCAAAGAAACTTATCTCTGATTGAGGAGAAGTAACATAAACCAGAGAATACCATGACAAGAAACCAATTAGATCCAACAATTGCGAAAAACTGAATTAAAAGAAAAAATAAAATACCTAAAATTATTCTGGCTGCTATAGAGAAATTTTCTTGAAGCCGATGCTTAGATCTCAAGCAAGATTTTATGACCAAACAACTAGATCTAAGGTTTTCTTGAGCTCATAATGGGGTTTGCAGGGAGCAAGGGAAAAAGAAGAAGAAGGAAATGGAATGAAACTTGATTCAAGATAGCTTCCGGTCAAACTCAAATCAGCAGATCTGAATCTTTAATTCAATGAAATACAGAAGATCCAAGCCTATGAGATTCAGATCTAAAGAGAAATTGCATAGATCTAGGGTTTGGGTGAAAGGGAACAATAGAAAGTAATAAAAAGAAAACAAAGATTGATGAAGGAGATAATGATCAAGAGCTAACAAAGAGAAAGGAAAATCAACTTGCCATCGGAAATCGACCGGAATCCGACTAGATCCGACCAGAGAAGACGATCGGAGGGAAGAAGAAAAGTAAAATCTCTCTCTCTCTCTCTCTCTCTCTCTCTCTCTCTCTCTCTCTCTCTCTCTTTTTCTTTTTATATTCTCATATCTAAAATCTCATGTAAGCCCAAGGGTCTACTCTCCAATCTTGTTTCGATGATTCTAAACATAATTGATTGTGTTTTTGAATACTAATCAATTTGCTTTGAAGTGTTGTGTTTAAGATAGGATTGATCATTGAAGAAACCAACACACAACGGTCATATTCTTTTGAGGGACTATAAATACAATATCTGGAGGATTATTTCTTCTCTCTTGATTATTTTGAAAACATACTTGAGCATCAAAGAAAACTTGCAATCTATTTGTGCTTGATATTTTGTTTTCTTCCCAAACTTGCCTTGCACTTGCAAATTTCTTGAGTTGGGATACTTAGAGCTTTCACTTGCAACTACCATCATTGAAGAGCAATCAAGGATCTACAAAGAGCATCAAGCTTTCAAGAAGAAGCCAAGCTATTCAATCTTCACTTCTTGTATAGGTGGCTAGGGCATTCCATTTTTAATTCCCTAGAGAGCAACCGCTTAGAACTCGGCGGAGAAGGAGAGTCTTTGTAAAGGTGTAAGGGCATCCTCATTTAATATCCCTTGGAAGTGTAACCGCCTCGGAGCCGGGCATCGTGGAAGTCTCCAATAGTGGAAATCCTTAAGGACGATCTTAAGAAGAGTGGAGTAGGGCTTTGCCCGAACCACTATACATCGGTGTGTTCTTTCTTGTCTTGCACTTTCATTATTGTTTTTGGTTTGGCATTTCATTTTGCTTTCAATTATATTTGCACTAACCAAATATTTAATTAAGTGAAGAAAAATTCCAATTAGGGTTCATAGGTAATTTTCAAAAGGGCTAATTTAGTGTTAAAATCAATTCACCCCCCCCCCTCTTGACTATTTCAATTGGTATCAGAGCCTCGTCTCTAATTTTTAGAAAACCCTAACCGGTCTAGAGTAAAGATTCTAAAATGGCAAACTACCCTCAACACCATGAAGGTTATTCAAACACTAGGCCACCCTATTTTGATGGAACAAACTATGGTTTTTGGAAAACTAAAATGAAAATCTTTTTAACCCAAGATTATCAAATGTGGAGAGCCATTAATAATGAATACACATTACCCACAAGAAACCTAAATGATTGGACCGAAGCCGAACAACAAGCTTCAAATTATAATGCCAAAGCTATGAATTCCCTTATTTGTGCTCTATCTCCCGGAGAATTCAATAGAGTATCAAATTTGAATTCGGCTAAGGAAATTTGGGATACCTTAGAAGTCACCCATGAAGGAACCAATCAAGTCAAAGAATCTAAAATGAACCATCTTTTTCGGCAATATGAACTCTTTCGAATGACACCCGATGAAACAATTGCCGACATGTACACTAGATTCACCAATCTTGTAAATGGACTAAGGGGTCTTGGAAAACAATTTTCCAATAGAGATTTAGTGACTAAAATCCTTAGGTCCCTACCTTTGTCTTGGGAATCCAAAACCTCCGCAATCACCGAAGCCAAGGATATGAACACATTGAACCTAGATGAACTAATAGGGTCCTTGATCACCCATGAAATGATTTTCAAAACAAAAGCACCCGAAATTGAAACTAAAATTGAAAAAGGACAAGGAATTGCTTTTGCATGTAATGTAGGTGAAAATGAAGATGCAAAGGAAGACATGGAAGATGAGGTTGCCCTCCTAACATGAATGATCAAATTCTTGCAAAGGAACATGGGAGGCATGAGAAATAGAAGGACAAATCCCCCATTCAAGAAGAAAGAAGAACTTGGTGATGGATCTTCTCAACCCCGATGCTACGGTTGCAAGAAGCTTGGACACATTCGCCCGGACTGTCCACTCAACAAGGAACCTACTTCAAACAACCGCTTCAAGAGAAGAGAAGGCAAGAAAGGAATGACCGCCACGTGGGATGAGGAAATTGAAAGCGAAGGCGAACAAAATGATGGCGAAGATTGCTTGATGGCAAGGAATGTGTGCTTCATGGCCTCAACAAACGACAATAACGAGGTAAACACTTTAAATGATGTCATTGTTTTAAAAGAAGTTCTTGATTCCTTACAAAATGCAAATGATGAACTTGAAATTCAATTTGATAAAATTGCATCACTTAAAAATTCTCTTGCTAACATGACAAAAGAATTTGGTTGGTTAAAGAAAGATCATGAATTTTTAGATGATAAAAATGAAAAATACAAAGTAGAAATTCATGAGTTAAATGCTTCTATCAAAATCTTAAATGAAAACCGACAAGAACTTTCTAATGAAAACAACAAGCTAAAGCATGAAAATGATAGACTATCCTTTGAATATGATGACCTAAAGAAAATTTTTGAAAAATTTGAAAATAGTTCATTGAAATTAGATAAGCTTGTTAATCTTCAAAGAATGTCAAGTGACAAAACTGGACTTGGACATAAATGGAATACCACAATATCTAACTATAAAAACAAACTTGAAAAGGTTTCTTCTAGCGGTACCAAAATTTGCTTTTATTGTGGTTTAGAAGGTCATTATAAGGTAGCTTGCTTGCATGCTAAACAAGATAAGATCAAGTTGAACTCTAAAGTGAAAATAAATGAACATAGCAAGATTAGGAAGATTTGGGTACCTAAGGGATCTCACTTGCATATTCATATGTATGTATGCCTTAAAAGCCACAACAAGAGGAACACATGGTACCTTGATAGTGGATGCTCTAGACACATGACTGGAGACCTTACTCAATTCGCATCGCTATCACTCAAAGATGGTGGAGAAGTTACCTTTGGAGATAATAAGAAAGGAAAAGTCAAAGGTGAAGGCACCATAGGTAACTCTACCTCTCCCATACATGATGTACTCTTTGTTGATGGCTTGTCCCATAATCTTATTAGCATTAGTCAATTATGTGATAATGGTTTTGAAGTTGTCTTCAATCCCGATAAATGCATTGTTAAAAATAAGATAGATGGAGAAGTAAAATTCATAGGTTCTAGAGACAATAACATTTACACAATTGGACTAGATGATCTTAGACTCCAAAATGTGACTTGTCTTAATGCCATTAGTGAGGATTCTTGGCTATGGCATAGGAGGTTGGGTCATGCCGGAATGAATCTCATTTCGACCCTCTCCTCAAAAGAAATTGTTAGAGGATTGCCTAAGTTCAAATACACCAAAGATCACATTTGTAGAACTTGTCAATTAGGAAAACAATTAAAGAGCTCATTTGCACCTAAAAATATGATTTCAACTTCCTACCCCTTGGAGCTACTTCATATGGATCTTTTTGGACCAATGAAGACTAGTAGCCTAGGTGGAAAGAGGTACGTGTTTGTAGTTGTGGATGACTACTCACGATTTACTTGGGTCATATTTCTAGCACACAAAGATGAAACTTATGAAAACTTCCTTATATTGTGCAATCAAATACAAAATGAAAGAGGTATTGCTATCTCTTACATTAGAAGTGATCATGGAACGGAATTTGAAAATATACATTTTGACACTTATTGTAATGAACATGGCATAAAACATAATTTTTCTGCACCTAGAACACCTCAACAAAATGGAGTAGTAGAAAGAAAGAATCGAACTCTCCAAGAAATGGCTAGAACAATGTTGCATGAAAATGATCTCCCTAGATATTTTTGGGCGGAAGCGGTTAGCACCGCTTGCTATATCATAAACAGGGTATATTTAAGGCCAATTTCTAAGAAAACACCATATGAGCTTTGGAAAAACTCGAAACCAAATATAAGCTATTTTAGAGTGTTTGGATGTAAATGCTTCATTTTAAACATCAAAGATAATCTACACAAATTTGATAGGAAGTCGGATGATGGAATATTCTTAGGGTATTCTTCTCATAGCAAGGCATATAGAGTATTTAATAGGAGAACCCTAGTGGTAGAAGAATCCATGCATGTGACATTTGATGAAAGAGAGCCAACACCTCAAGAAATGCCACATGATGAGGATGAACCCATTGAACATCTTTTTCCTAAATTAAGTGCTCCTCCTCATGCATCTACAAGTCATACACTACCTAGTGAGGAAGTAGAGAATGAAAATGATAACTCATTACCTAGGGATAGGAGAACATTGGTAGATCATCCTGAATCCCAAATTTTAGGTGATGCCACATCGCCAGTGAGAACTAGATCATACTATCGTAGTGTGAGTAACAATTTGGCGTTCCTATCCGAATTAGAACCTAAATCCATCAAAGAAGCTGAAAAGGATGAATATTGGTTGATGGCTATGCAAGAAGAGTTAAGTCAATTCGAAAGGAACAAGGTGTGGAGGCTAGTGCCTAAATCTAGTGATCATCCAGTCATTGGCACGAGATGGGTGTATAGAAATAAATTGGATGAAAATGAAATTATCACTAGAAACAAAGCTAGGCTTGTAGCCCAAGGGTACAATCAGGAGGAGGGAATAGACTATGATGAGACATTTGCTCCTGTTGCCCGTATGGAAGCTATTAGGATACTCTTGGCATATGCATCTCATAAAGGATTTAAATTATATCAAATGGATGTCAAAAGTGCCTTCCTAAATGGTTATATCCAAGAGGAAGTGTATGTTGAGCAACCTCCAGGTTTTGAAGACTTCAAACATCCAAATCATGTCTTCAGGCTTGATAAAGCTTTGTATGGGTTAAAGCAAGCTCCTAGAGCTTGGTATGAGAGGCTTTGCACTTTCTTGGTTGAAAAAGGATTTGAGATGGGAAAGGTGGATAAAACATTATTTATCAAAAGAGAAAATCAAGATATCCTCCTTGTCCAGATATATGTGGATGATACCATATGTGGCTCAACTAATCAAAAATTGTGTGATGAATTTGCAACTTTAATGAAAAATGAATTTCAAATGAGCATGATGGGTGAGTTAACCTATTTCTTAGGACTCCAAATTAAAAAATACAAAAATGGAATATTTTTAAATCAAGAAAAATATACAAAGGAGTTATTAAAGAAGTATGGCATGGATAGCAGTAAGACATCAAGAATTCCCATGAGTACTACTGCTAAGCTAGAAAATGATGAATTTGGCAAATCTGTGGACCAGAAGATGTATGGGGTATGATAGGTAGTTTACTTTATTTGACTGCCAGCAGACCAGACATTATGTTTACTGTCTGTCTCTGTGCTCGATTTCAATCGGATCCTAAAGAGTCTCACCTATCAGCAGTTAAGAAGATCTTCAAGTACTTAAGAGGAACCCAAAGTCTAGGACTGTGGTATGAAAGATCATCTTCCTTCACTCTCATCGGATATTCAGATGCAGACTTTGCTGGATGTAGAGTAGATAGGAAAAGCACTAGTGGGACTTGCCAATTCTTGGGTAAATCACTTGTTTCATGGTTTAGCAAGAAGCAAAATTCAGTAGCTCTGTCCACAACAGAAGCAGAATATGTGGCAGCTGGAGCTTGCTGTGCTCAAGTCCTATGGATGAAAAGCACATTGATGGACTATGCAATCAAAATGGAAAATATTCTCATCCAATGTGACAATACTAGTGCTATAAGCTTAACAAAGAACCCCATACAACACTCAAGAACAAAACACATTGAGATTAGGCACCACTTCATCAGAGATCACTCACAAAAATGGGATATTTGCTTAAAATATATCAACACTGAAGATCAATTAGCGGATATCTTTACAAAACCCCCTAGTGATGATAGAATATGTTATATCCGAAGTGCCTTAAACATTTGGAGTACGGATCAAGTCAAAGAAATTGCCAAATAAATACTTTGTGCCTTTCACCAGCTTATCTATATAGTATTTATATATATCATCTTTGTTTGGTAGTATCTGCATGAATGAGATGTCAAATATTAATCTTAAAAATCACTCAATTGATACTCTTAGCCTTCTTAGTTTTCTAAGTTGGAGAGGTATCTTCACTTTAATTAAAATACTTAACATTTTGACATATGTCAACATCTCGATCATGAACAGGTATATGTGCATTACTTGGCTATATATTTTTATACCATAAGCATTGATTTAGGGGGAGTACCTAACTCAATCTTTATCTACTCCTAAATTTTTTTTACACCCTTTCTATCGATGACAAAAGGGGGAGAAGTTTGAAATTGATTATCTATTCAATTGACTATATGCACCATACGCTTTTAATTGCTATCATTTTTCTGTGTGCATATATTGAGGGGGAGTTCCAGCATTCACTTGCCTACTATGTCACTCCACACACACCTCATAATCAATTTTATTTGTCATCATCAAAAAGGGGGAGATTGTAAGCCGAAGGGTCTACTCTCCAATCTTGTTTTGATGATTCTAAACATAATTGATTGTGTTTTTGAATACTAATCAATTTGCTTTGAAGTGTTGTGTTTAAGATAGGATTGATCATTGAAGAAACCAACACACAACATGGTCATGCTTGAAGATGTACCCAACAAGAGTCAAAGGAGCTAAGTGGAGCTCACATCATCTCTCAAGCAAGCATACAAAGATGGAAGATCAACTTGAAGACCAAAGCTAAAGAGAAATTGAAGGTTGCATAGGTATCATTGTACATCTCCTCTCTTTAGATTTTCAAGTCAAGGCAAAGTATTTTCAAAATGTTTTTCAAAGAACACTTAAAGAACTTTAAAGGTTTAGTGAATGATTATGTGGTGGACCAACATGTTGGGACCCTCATAAACATTCCATAATTATCATAGGAGTTGAGTTCCAAAAGCCAAAAAATCAAACAAGAAATAAAATCTCAAAATATACAGATTTTTAGGCTTCTCGGAACTCCGAGATTTTTCTCGTAGCTCCGAGCTCGGAACTCCGAGAAAAGGTCCAGTAGCTTCTCGACATTTTCTCGGAACTCCAAGAAATGGTCCAGTAGAAAAATTCCATTTTTCTGGCCGTTCTCTCGGAACTCCGAAAATTTCTCAGAGCTCCGAGAATGGTTCTCGGAACTCCGAGAACCTCGCGACAGTTCAAAAAATAGCCGTTGGGATTTAAATTGCTTTGTGGTTTTTGATATCCACACCCCCCAAATGGTCATATTCTTTTGAGGGACTATAAATACAATATCTAGAGGATTATTTCTTCTTTCTTGATTATTTTGAAAACATACTTGAGCATCAAAGAAAACTTGCAATCTATTTGTGCTTGATATTTTATTTTCTTCCCAAACTTGCCTTGCACTTGCAAATTTCTTGAGTTGGGATACTTAGAGCTTTCACTTGCAACTACCATCATTGAAGAGCAATCAAGGATCTACAAAGAGCATCAAGCTTTCAAGAAGAAGCCAAGCTATTCAATCTTCACTTCTTGTATAGGTGGCTAGGGCATTCCATTTTTAATTCCCTAGAGAGCAACCGCTTAGAACTCGGCGGAGAAGGAGAGTCTTTGTAAAGGTGTAAGGGCATCCTCATTTAATATCCCTTGGAAGTGTAACCGCCTTGGAGCCGGGCATCGTGGAAGTCTCCAATAGTGGAAATCCTTAAGGACGATCTTAAGAAGAGTGGAGTAGGGCTTTGCCCGAACCACTATACATCGGTGTGTTCTTTCTTGTCTTGCACTTTCATTATTGTTTTTGGTTTGGCATTTCATTTTGCTTTCAATTATATTTGCACTAACCAAATATTTAATTAAGTGAAGAAAAATTCCAATTAGGGTTCATAGGTAATTTTCAAAAGGGCTAATTTAGTGTTAAAATCAATTCACCCCCCCTCTTGACAATTTCATCTCAGATCTGAGATTTCCCTCTCTCTATAATCTCTTACGAGAATGAAGATCCCTCTTCTGATTTCTCCTTCTCTCTCCCTCTCTCTATCTCCGACTCTCTCTTTCTCTGCTTCGGATCGGAGGTTGGATCTCCGACTAACGATCGGAGGAACGATCGGCGAAGGAAAAAATGAAAGAAAACCCCAAATCCCTCTCTGCTCTCGCTCTCTCTGTTCTCTGGATTTTTTAGACGAGAATGAACAGTTCCCTCTTTTTCTTTTGATTTTCTTTTTATATATCAAAAATAAAAGCTGATATCTGCACCCCCACTTGATGAGGCGTGCGGATATTGATGAGGCACGCCCGCCAGATTTGTCTTATTCGGCTTGGGCGCGCCCATCACAGGATAATTCACCACCCTTGCACACCTTATATTTAATGGCTTTGTAAATACACCCCCTGATGCAGATAAATTCGCCCCCCCTTTTGGTCTGCATTGCGCTCACTCTCTTGCCTCGTATACTAAGCAAACATGCTCGGATTTCAACAAAATTTCACGGGGATCTTAGGGAGACCCTAACCTATCTTAGGGTAGAATTTGGGGTCCTAACTCATTGATTGGATAGGGCTTCGCACAAACATCACGAACATGGGTCAGGTCAAAATGGGGTGTCTACAGTATGTCACTGTAGGACATAATTGCAACACCAAATTGGTTAAGAGTTAATCAAAGGGGTGCTTTGGGAATTACATACTATTTGGATGGAGCTTTGATCCTATTGGATATGAGGGGTTTGTAATTTGATTTAATTGGGAATGGAATTGGAAATTGGAAAGGATTTCAAATTGGATAGTGCAAACCCACATGGAACGAGTTTGGGTCCTACCCATGAGTGTGCGCCCCATGTGGATTGTCCTTATCAATTGCAGACTTAATGTTAGGAACAATATCTTATTTCTAAAGTGTTAGATGAAAAAGAAAAAAAGAAAAAGCTTGTATGAATGGAAAGAGAGAGATTGGAATATTTCACCACAAGTTCTGAAAACAAAATTATTATAAAATAGAAACTCAAGTGAGTTGGGCAATAAGCCACATCCACTTTGCGCTGCCGTATATTTACCTTATATGTTTACATTGTGGACTTTTCGAACATTGACTACTTTTCAATCTTTGGTTACTATTGAAAGTAACTTTTAGGAATTGTAAAAAGCAACCCACAATATTATTTAAACCAGAAGGGTTGACGAGAATTGGATGTCGCCCAAGCTATTGGAATTAATATTGACACCCCTAAATTCTTCTCACTTTCTATCTCTTATAGTTCTTGAATACTAACTTCTACTTTTTGAGAAATAATAAAAGCTCCATCGAGAGAAACTCGATTTCCCTTCTATTGGTACTAATTTGATCAATATATAGCTTAGACTAAAAGTTATTTTATATCCCTTTGTGCAACACAAAGGAATCCATGGGTTCAACTTGCGGTGCCGCGGCGATCGAATCGTTTTTCACCGTTCGAGGAGTAAATCATGCATAGGTTCTTCTTCGCAATAACAACAAAGGTAATTTATATTTTATGTGTTTTATTTTGATCATCATTAGATCATCTAGACCCTAGGATTCCTGGGATTACCACAAAATTGATGAATATTTTTGTTCTACCCGATTTTATTCCGCTGCGTGTAGCGATTTTGTCCGGGGGTTTCATCCCTTTCTAACATATATGCCTTAGAATTAAACGCCATAGGTCAAGGAATACGGCTTGCAAAAGACATGAAGCTAGAAGAACTATGGATAGAATCAGTTTCTCTCTTCGTAGTAAATGTCATCAATGGAAGTTATATTTGCCCACGGAAGAAGATCCCAACCTCAGCTGTGATCAAATAGGACTTCGACAGCTTCAAATCTCTTGGAAACAGACTAATATTTGGAGAGAAGCAAATGGTGTAGAAGATTAATTATTCATACCTGATTGTCCATATAAAGGAGAAAATATCCTTCCTAGTTTTAACTATGGAGCCAGCTTCCAGTGGGGTCCACCATTAGGTTCCGCAGGATCGACCGTTAAATCTCTGCAATGATCCCACTCACAACTCGAATGACCCATTTATATCCTTTGGGTTGGGGTCCTGCAATTATTGGGTTGCGGACGAACTAGTTTCGTCGGATTTGATGCAAAGGGATAGCTATACATAGTTCTAACGGTGTATGTCACTTTAGGACACAATTGCAACACCAAATTGGTTAAGAGTTAATCAAAGGGGTGCTTTGGGAATTACATACTATTTGGATGGAGCTTTGATCCTATTGGATATGAGGGGTTTGTAATTTGATTTAATTGGGAATGGAATTTGAAATTGGAAAGGATTTCAAATTGGATAGTGCAAACCCACATGGAACGAGTTTGGGTGCGACCCATGAGTGTACGCCCCATGTGGATTGCCCTTATCAATTGCAGACTTAATGTTAGGAACAATATCTTATTTCTAAAGTGTTAGATGAAAAAGAAAAAAAGAAAAAGCTTGTATGAATGGAAAGAGAGAGATTGGAATCTTTCACCACAAGTTCTGGAAACAAAATTATTATAAAATGGAAACCCAAGTGAAATTGGGCAATAAGCCACATCCACTTTGGGCTGCCGTATATTTAGCTTATATGTTTACGTTGTCGACTTTTCGAACATTGACTACTTTTTAATCTTTGGGTACTCTTGAAAGTAACTTTTGGGAATTGTAAAAAGCAACCCACAATATTATTTAAACCAGAAGGGTTGACGAGAATTGGATGTCGCCCAAGCTATTGGAATTAATATTGACACCCCTAAATTCTTCTCACTTTCTATCTCTTATAGTTCTTGAATACTAGCTTCTAGTTTTTGAGAAATAATAAAAGCTCCATCGAGAGAAACTCGATTTTCCTTCTCTTGGTACTAATTTGATCAGTATATAGCTTAGACTCAAAGTTATTTTATATCCCTTTGTGCAACACAAAGGAAACCATGGGTTCAACTTGCGGTGCCGCGGCGATCGAATTGTTTTTCACCGTTCGAGGAGTAAATCATGCATAGGTTCTTCTTCGCAATAACAACTAAGGTAATTTATATTTTATGTGTTTTATTTTGATCATCATCAGATCATCTAGACCCTAGGATTCCTGGGATTACCACAAAATTGATGAATATTTTCATTCTACACGATTTTATTCCGCTGCGTGTAGCGATTTTGTCCGGGGGTTTCAACCCTTTCTAACATAGATGCCTTGGAATTAAACACCATAGCTCAAGGAATACGGCTTGCAAAAGACATGAAGATAGAAGAACTATGGATAGAATCAGTTTCTCTCTTCGTAGTAAATGTCATCAATGGAAGTTATATTTGCCCATGGAAGAAGATCCCAACCTTAGCTGTGATCAAATAGGACTTCGACAGCTTCAAATCTCTTAGAAGCAGACTAATATTTGGAGAGAAGCAAATGGTGTAGAAGATTAATTATTCAAACCTGATTGTCCATATAAAGGAGAAAATATCCTTCCTAGTTTTAACTACGGAGCAAGCTTGCAGTGGGGCCCACCATTGGGTTCCGCAGGATCGACCGTTAAATCCCAGCAACGATCTCACTCACAACTCGAATGACCCATTTATATCCTTTGGATAGGGGTCCCGCCTTTATTGGGTTGCGGACGAACTAGTTTCGTCGGATTTGATGCAAAGGGATAGCTATACATAGTTCTAACGGTGTATGTCACTTTAGGACACAATCGCAACACCAAATTGGTTAAGAGTTAATCAAAGGGGTGCTTTGGGAATTACATACTGTTTGGATGGAGCTTTGATCCTATTGGATATGACAGATTTGTAATTTGATTTAATTGGGAATTGAATTGGAAATTGGAAAGGATTTCAAATTGGATAGTGCAAACCCACATGGAACGAGTTCGGGTGCGACCCATGAGTGTGAGCCCCATGTGCATTGTCCTTATCAATTGCAGACTTAATGTTAGGAACAATATCTTATTTCTAAAGTGTTAGATGAAAAAGAAAAAAAGAAAAAGCTTGTATGAATGGCAAGAGAGAGATTGGAATCTTTCACCACAAGTTCTGGAAACAAAATTATTATAAAATGGAAACCCAAGTGAAATTGGGCAATAAGCCACATCCACTTTGGGCTGCCGTATATTTAGCTTATATGTTTACGTTGTTGACTTTTCGAACATTGACTACTTTTCAATCTTTGGGTACTATTGAAAGTAACTTTTGGGAATTGTAAAAAGCAACCCACAATATTATTTGAACCATAAGGGTTGACGAGAATTGGATGTCGCCCAAGCTATTGGAATTAATATTGACACCCCAAAATTCTTCTCACTTTCTATCTCTTATAGTTCTTGAATACTAGCTTCTAGTTTTTGAGAAATAATAAAAGCTCCATCGAGAGAAACTCGATTTCCCTTCTCTTGGTACTAATTTGATCAGTATATAGCTTAGACTAAAAGTTATTTTATATTCTTTTGTGCAACACAAAGGAATCCATGGGTTCAACTTGCGGTGCCGCGGCAATCGGATCATTTTTCACCGTTCGAGGAGTAAATCATGCATAGGTTCTGCTTCGCAATAACAACTAAGGTAATTTATATTTTATGTGTTTTATTTTGATCATCATCAGATCATCTAGACCCTAGGATTCCTGGGATTACCACAAAATTGATGAATATTTTCATTCTACACGATTTTATTCCGCTGCGTGTAGCGATTTTGTCCGGGGGTTTCAACCCTTTCTAACATAGATGCCTTGGAATTAAACGCCATAGCTCAAGGAATACGGCTTGCAAAAGACATGAAGATAGAAGAACTATGGATAGAATCAGTTTCTCTCTTCGTAGTAAATGTCATCAATGGAAGTTATATTTGCCCATGGAAGAAGATCCCAACCTTAGCTGTGATCAAATAGGACTTCGACAGCTTCAAATCTCTTGGAAACAGACTAATATTTGGAGAGAAGCAAATGGTGTAGAAGATTAATTATTCATACCTGATTGTCCATATAAAGGAGAAAATATCCTTCCTAGTTTTAACTATGGAGCCAGCTTCCAGTGGGGTCCACCATTAGGTTCCGCAGGATCGACCGTTAAATCCCAGCAACGATCCCACTCACAACTCGAATGACCCATTTATATCCTTTGGATAGGGGTCCCGCATTTATTGGGTTGCGGACGAACTAGTTTGGTTGGATTTGATGCAAAGGGATAGCTATACATAGTTCTAACGGTGTATCTCACTTTAGGACACAATTGTAACACCAAATTGGTTAAGAGTTAATCAAAGGGGTGCTTTGGGAATTACATACTGTTTGGATGGAGCTTTGATCCTATTGGATATGAGGGTTTTGTAATTTGATTTAATTGGGAATGGAATTGGAAATTGGAAAGGATTTCAAATTGGAGAGTGCAAACCCACATGGAACGAGTTCGGGTGCGACCCATGAGTGTGCGCCCCATGTGGATTGTCCTTATCAATTGCAGACTTAATGTTAGGAACAATATCTTATTTCTAAAGTGTTAGATGAAAAAGAAAAAAAGAAAAAGCTTGTATGAATGGAAAGAGAGAGATTGGAATCTTTCACCACAAGTTCTGGAAACAAAATTATTATAAAATGGAAACCCAAGTGAAATTGGGCAATAAGCCACATCCACTTTGGGCTGCCGTATATTTAGCTTATATGTTTACGTTGTTGACTTTTCGAACATTGACTACTTTTAAATCTTTGGGTACTATTGAAAGTAACTTTTGGGAATTGTAAAAAGCAACCCACAATATTATTTAAACCAGAAGGGTTGACAAGAATTGGATGTCGCCCAAGCTATTGGAATTAATATTGACACCCCTAAATTCTTCTCACTTTCTATCTCTTATAGTTCTTGAATACTAGCTTCTAGTTTTTGAGAAATAATAAAAGCTCCATCGAGAGAAACTCGATTTCCCTTCTCTTGGTACTAATTTGATGAGTATATAGCTTATTCTAAAAGTTATTTTATATCCCTTTGTGCAACACAAAGGAAACCATGGGTTCAACTTGCGGTGCCGCGGCGATCAGATTGTTTTTCACTGTTCGAGGAGTAAATCATGCATAGGTTCTTCTTCGTAATAACAACGAAGGTAATTTATATTTTATGTGGTTTATTTTCATCATCATCAGATCATCTAGACCCTAGGATTCCTGGGATTACCACAAAATTGATGAATATTTTCATTCTACACGATTTTATTCCGCTGCGTGTAGCGATTTTGTCCGGGGGTTTCAACCCTTTCTAACATAGATGCCTTGGAATTAAACGCCATAGCTCAAGGAATACGGCTTGCAAAAGACATGAAGATAGAAGAACTATGGATAGAATCAGTTTCTCTCTTCGTAGTAAATGTCATCAATGGAAGTTATATTTGCCCATGGAAGAAGATCCCAACCTTAGCTGTGATCAAATAGGACTTCGACAGCTTCAAATCTCTTGGAAACAGACTAATATTTGGAGAGAAGCAAATGGTGTAGAAGATTAATTATTCAAACCTGATTGTCCATATAAAGGAGAAAATATCCTTCCTAGTTTTAACTACGGAGCAAGCTTGCAGTGGGGCCCACCATTGGGTTCCGCAGGATCGACCGTTAAATCCCAGCAACGATCTCACTCACAACTCGAATGACCCATTTATATCCTTTGGATAGGGGTCCCGCATTTATTGGGTTGCGGACGAACTAGTTTCGTCGGATTTGATGCAAAGGGATAGCTATACATAGTTCTAACGATGTATGTCACTTTAGGACACAATTGCAACACCAAATTGGTTAAGAGTTAATCAAAGGGGTGCTTTGGGAATTACATACTGTTTGGATGGGGCTTTGATCCTATTGGATATGACAGATTTGTAATTTGATTTAATTGGGAATTGAATTGAAAATTGCAAAGACCCACATGGGACGAGTTTGGGTGCGACCCATGAGTGTGCGCCCCATGTGGATTGTCCATATCAATTGTAGACTTAATGTTAGGAACATTATCTTATTTCTGTAGTGTTAGATGAAGAAAAAAAAAAGCTTGTATGAATGGAAAGGGAGAGATTGGAATCTTTCGCCACAAGCTTTGGAAACAAAATTATTATAAAATGGAAACCCAAGTGAGTTGGACAATTAGCCACATCCACTTTGGGCTGCCATATATTTAGCTTATACGTTTACATTGTTGACTTTCCGAACATTGACTACTTTTCAATCTTTGGGTGCTATTGAATGTAACTTTTGGGAATTGTAAAAAGTATCCCACAATATTATTTAAACCAGAAGGGTTGACGAGAATTGGATGTCGCCCAAGCTGTTGAAATTAATATTGACACCCCTAAATTCGTCTCACTTTCTATCTCTCATAGTTCTTCAATACTAGGTTCTAATTTTTGAGAAATAATAAAAGCTCCATCGAGAGAAACTCGATTTCACATCTCTTGGTACTAATTTGATCAGTATATAGTTGAGAATAAAAATTATTTTCTATCCCTTTGTGCAACACAAAGGAATCCATGGGTTCAACTTGCAGTGCCGCGACAATCGAATCGTTTTTTACCGTTCGAAGAGTAAATCATGAATAGGTTCTTCTTCGCAACAACTGAGATAATTTATATTTCATATGTTTTATTTTGATCACCATCAGATCATCTAGACCCTAGGATTCTTGGGATTCCCGCAAAATTGAAGAAATTTTTTTCTACACGATTTTATTCCGCTGCATGTAGCGATTTTGCCTGACGGTTTCAACCCTTTCTATCATATTTGCCTTGAAATTAAACGCATTAGCTCAAGGAATACGGCTTCCAAAAGACATGAAGATAGAAGAACTATGGATAGAATCAGTTTCTCTCTTCGTGGTAAATGGCATCAATGGAAGCTATATTTTCCCATTGAAGAAGATCCCAACCTTAGCAGTGATCACATAGGACTTCGACAGCTTCAAATCTCTTGGAAACTGAATAATATTTGGAGAGAAGCAAATGGTGTAGAAGATTAATTGTCCAAAGCTAATTGTCCATATAAAAGTGAAAATATCCCTCATAATTTTAACTACGGACCAAGACTGCAATGGGGCCCACCATTGGGTTCCGCAGGATCGACCGTTAAATCCCTGCAACGATCCACTCACAACTCGAATGACCCATTTATATCCTTTGGATTGGGGTCCCGCATTTATTGGGTTGCGGACGAACTAGTTTCGTCGAATTTGATGCTAAGGGATAGCTATACATAGTTCTAATGGGGTATGTCACTCTAGGACACAATTGGAATACCAAATTGGTTAAGTGTTAATCAAATGGGTACTTTGGGAATTACATATTATTTGGATGGAGCTTTGATCCTATTGGATAGGACGGATTTGTAATTTGATTTAATTAGGAATTGAATTGGAAATTGCAAAGGATTTCAAATTGGATAGTGGAAACCCACATGGGATGAATTTTGGTGCGACCCATGAGTGTGCGCCCCATGTGGATTGTCCATATCAATTGTAGGCTTAATGTTAGGAACATTATCTTATTTCTAAAGTGTTAGATGAAAAAGAAAGAAAGAAAAAGCTTGTATGAATGGAAAGAGAGAGATTAGAATCTTTCACTACAAGTTTTGGAATTAAAATTAATATAAAATGGAAACCCAAGTGAGTTGGGCAATAAGCCACATCCACTTTGGGCTGCCATATATTTAGCTTATATGTTTACATTGTTGACTTTTCGAACATTGAGTACTTTTCAATCTTTGGGTACTATTGAATGTAACTTTTGAAAATTGTAAAATGCAACCCACAATATTATTTAGATCAGAAGGGTTGACGAGAATTGGATGTCGCCCAAGCTGCTGGAATTAATATTGACACCCCTAAATTCGTCTCACTTTCTATCTCTTATAGTTCTTGAATACTAGCTTTTATGTTAAAAAGTTATGGTTGTTTTAGTAACCTGACCATATTAGCCATTTTCTCTTTCTCTTCTTTTATGAAATCGAACTCATTTCAATGAATAATTCAAAATTTATAATGGTGGGCCCACATCATGTGATGCACATGGTGGGTCTTACGCACATGACGTAACCTCATTCACCACTTGGAAGAAAAAAAAATTTGCCCAAATGACCTCGTTTGATCAACACATATCAAAAAGTGACAAAATGCCCTCGAAGGAGAAAGTTAAAAAATGAAAACTCTTCATGGTCAAACTTCTAAAATAGAAAGTTTTTAAGTTGGCTCTCTCTTGGAATCCCCTGAAAATGCCCAAAATGCCCTCGTCTGCCATAATTTCCAAATCAAGTAAAACCCGTGAGAAGTTCTAAATTTAGAAGGTTTTTAAACTATTCACAAAATCACTCAAGATTTCTCAGACACAACTTGGGGGTCAAATGGGACACACAGGAAATGACCAAAATACTAGTGCAAAAATTGATGAAAAATAGGGAAAACCCTAAGAAATTCCAAAAATAGCAGGTTTTCCTACTTGATCGGAAACTTGAATTTTCATCTTCCGGAGGCCAATAGAACCGCCTAGAGACTTTTAGGATTTCAAATCAGCTTCAAAACTCCTTAAAAATGCAAGAATACCTAATCTAATGCGGAAGACCGACTCAGGACTCAATGAAACTTCCGAATCTCTTGCTTTTCAAAACGTAGCAAAATGAGGGTGTCTACAAAATGTCATCAATGGAAGCTATATTTGCCCATGGAAGAATATCCCAACCTTAGCAGTGATCAAATAGGACTTCGACAGCTTCAAATCTCTTGGAAACTGACTAATATTTGGAGAGAAGCAAATGGTGTAGAAGATTAATTGTCCAGAGCCGATTGTCCATATAAAGGAGAAAATATCCGTCCTAGCCGATTGTCCATACAGCAAAAAAATATCCGTTTTTATGAGGAAAAAGTTGTAAACGTATTAAACATGTTTTTTTACCAACTTTACCCCCACTATATTTTGTAAATTACAAAATTTAATTGTATTTTTTATGTTTCCATTTTTTTACTACATATTTTTGAACCAAAACCGTATTAAACTCGAATTTTTCCCATCCCGTTTTATTGGTGAATCACGTTGTATGGGTGGGACCGCAATATAATTGGAGAAATTATATGATGTGCGGGCACGTATTTTTTTAAAAAGTACGGTACAGGGCTGTCCGTACATTTTGAACAAAATACGGGCATATACGGCCCTACAGTATATAATTTCTCTTGCAATAATAGGGAGATGATAAATTCGCACCCACTGTAGGATCATCCGCACCATTTTACCGTGATTTGGTGTCAAAAAAACTTCAAAAAGTCGGGTAATGTGAATAAAGTTCTAAACTTTAGGGAAAAATACACTTAAAGCCCCTGTGGTTTCTGACACATTCAACTTCACCCCTAATGTTTAAAAAGTTACAAGTGGACCCCTGTGGTTTCAATTTGTGTAAGGTAGACCCCCTTAGTTGACGGTTCGTCCACAGGTTGAAGGGTTAGGATGATCCGATGGAGCTGATTTTTTAGGCACACCCTATCTATGTCAGGGGCCATCAAATGAACTCTTTGGATCATCCAAACAATGTGCACCCACTTTGTTTTTGGTAGTGTTTGGATTCGGGTATGGACCCACATTGTTTGGATGATCCAACCGTTCATTTGATGGGGCCTGACATAGGTAGGGTGTGCCCAAAAAATCAGCTCCATCAGATCATCCTAACCCTTCAATCTGTGGACAAACCGTCAACTGAGGGGGGCCTACCTTACACAAATTGAAACCACAGGAGGTCTAAGTGTATTTTTCCCTAAACTTTTTAAAGCTTTTGACGTCAAATCTCGGGGGTGCGAGTTTATCATCTCCCTAGATTGGATGACCCAAAAATCTCACCTATCAAACAAATGGTAAAAGGGGTGGAAATATCATTCCCCGCCCTCTCTCTCTCTCTCTGACTCCAAAGGCAGTTCGTTTTTTCTGCGAGGAATCAACAAAAGGTAAGTTCTCTCTATTTCACTCGATTTTTTCCTGAAAAAATTGGTCTTTTCTCTGTTTATCCATTCACTATTTTTGGGTTGTCACCAGAATCTACAAATCAATTGATTTCATGTGTTATCCGATCTAGACTTTGATTTTTTGAATGCTTAATTCATGAATAGTTTCGATTCATGGCTAGTTTTTCCTTGTTTTAGTCCTTTTAAACTATTAGATCTCTCACTTGGATTATTGTTCATATATTTTGCTACTTTTAGGTTTGTATGCATTGTATCTAAACTAGGGTTTTAAATAAAGAAAGTTGAAACAATTTTTTTATTTTTCTAATGTAACGAAGATGAAAGTAAGGCGAAAACAAATGGGTCTCATTGGAAGCCACCAAAATTAGTTCTTGTATGCAAATTAGATTATTTTAATTTAACCTAATTTGCAAATGCGACATTAATGTTGGGGTTCCACGCAAGAGCAAATAATCCCACAACGGATAAATGAAATGGATGGGGACGAGTTATAAGGGAATGGGCACCCTCCCTCTAATGGGTAGCTTTTAGGAGGGGTGAGTTCTACCCGGTTAAATTCCTTACAGATGGTATCATAGCTCAGGGCGTGGTAACCCCAGTTTGCTTCCGAGGGCGGGAATGTCCCTCGGGGAAGATCTCGGAAACCCCGGTGTAGTATCTCGTGGTTCCCACGTTGCTGCCGTGTGGAGGAGCAAGATTGTCCATGTTGCTTCCACGAGGAGGGGGAGATTATTGGGGTTCCACGCAGAAGCAAATAGTCTCACACCGGATAAATGAAATGGATGTGGATGGGTTATAAGAGAATGGGCACCCTCCCTTTAATGGTTAGCTTTTAGGGGGTGAGTTGAGTTCTACCCGGTTAAATTCCCTACAACCATGACTCCTTGCTTTTGAGCAGATAAGATAGAAACTTAAGAATTCAACTTACAATGGAACTGCTATTGTTATACTCTATGAAGCACGCGTACTTTAAAAAAGCCCTCGTACCCGTATTAGGTGCGTATCCGGTACGGGTACGTACCGGGTACGCACCCAACTGTGGGTTTTAAAAAAAATTCAATTTTGGGGCTTCGGTGCGCACGGGTGCGCGTCCGGTGCGCACGGGTGCGCGTCGGGTGCGCACCCGACTCGTTTCACTTGTTTTTTTTAGTTAAGTTACAGGGGGCTGTGTGGGGTAAAAGTTGGGGGTTAAATGAGACATACAATATAATGGGTGGGTTGTGTGGAGTAAGGAGGGGGGTGGGGGTGTTTAAAAAACACTTAAAAGAAAGAATTATGGTTTCTATTTCTCACCCTAACGCAAATCTCTCTCTCTCTCTCTCTCTCTCTCTCTCTCTCTCGGCGCGACTCCCTCTCCCTCTCCCTCTCCCGACGGAAAATCTCTCTCCGGCTCTCCCTCCCTCTCTCACAGAGGTATTTATCTCTCTACAACTCTCTCTCTTTCTCACTCTCCAACTCTCTCTATTCCTCTCTCTCTACTGCTCTCTCTTTCTCCCATTTTTTTTTCTTTTTTCCTGAGATTATGCCAACTGATTGTGTTCCCCAAACCTATTTTGTCCAATAATAGGTTTAGGGCTGACAATCAGTTGTCATAGACTCATAATCTCCAAACTTAGGCCCTGTTCGTTTGAGATTTTGGCAACTGATTATCAGCCTCAAACCTGTTTAGGGCTGACAATCAGTTGTCATAATCTACAAATAGGTTTTGGGAGAACAATCGATTTTCAAAATCTGAAACGAACAGGGCCTTAAACCCTAGATCTTTACTGTTGTACATGGGATTTGCTAGTCCCATAATAAGTTTTACTGCTGTATATGGGATTTGCTAGGCAATTTTGCAAAAAACCATTTCGCGGCTCATTTTCTCAGGAGAGAACATACACCTCAGATAAATTAAATGAATAGGAAAAAATATGCTGCTAGTTGGTTGTTCTCTTGTAAAAAAGTGAGCTACAAAATGGCTTTATGTAATTTTGTTCCCTTGTTAGGTACTTGTTTGTTTGTATTTTCATTGTTTGAGATTGTGGCTACCAATTGAGAGCCCAAAACTGATTATTTAATTGCTCTCCTATTGTTTTTTAATTTTTTGTAATTTTTATAAACATATAATAAAATATTAAAATATATTATTATATTCGGCGTACCCGAACGTACCCTCACCCGGGTTTTTTGGAAAATCGCGTACCCGTGTCGTGTCGTACCCGCACCCCGTACCCGTACGCGTGCTTCTTAGGTTATACTTGTAGGCTCATGTTTTACTTGTAGGAACAGACTCATTTTCTGCCGTTTTACTTGTAGACACGTTTTTACCTGATGCATTTGAACTTGCTTTTGGTTTTGATGTCACTAGTAATTTGATATTAACCGTTGTTAAAGATTTAGCAATGAGATAGAAACTTAAGAATTCAACTTACAATCGAACTGCCATTGTTATACTTGTAGACTCATATCTTACTTGTAGAAACATACTCATTTTCTGTTGCTTTACTTGTAAACACCTTTTCACAATGGAACTGCCATTGTTTTACTTGTAGACTCATGTCTTACTTGTAGGTACAGACTCATTTTCTGCTGTTCCTCAAGACATTTGAACTTGCTTTTGGTTTTGATATCACTAGAAATTCGATATTAATCATTGCTGAAGTTTTATCTTTTTTAATGTTTCTGTGGTCCTATTTTCCACTATCTGCCTGTGAATCTTATCTCTCTTATAAAACTCTCATTATTGTCAGTTGTTGGAATCTAGAGGCTTTTGCCTTCCACAAATCACCCATTCTGTCCATAACTGCTGAAGATTTAGCCTTTTCAATGTTTCTGTGCTCCTATTTTCCATTCTCTGTATGTGAATCTTGTTGCTCCTATAAATTTCTCATTGTCAGTTGTTGGAATCTAGAACTTTTTAATGCCTTTTGCAAATCACCCATTCTGTCCATAAATGATTGATATCTTTGTCAGTATTGGGTCTGTTACTCTTAGCAATGCTTATGGGCATGTCTAAAACTGATGAGGACAATATGCCATTCTTCTTCGGCACGTCAGCGTCTATTTGAAACTCTTTCCATTCATGGTTTGCTCATTCTCATAGTTAAGAGAATTTTCTCCATTTGTACTAACACGTTTTTATATTAACAATATGTCATTCCATAAGAAGTGCTGCTTTAATTTGCAACATTGTGCATTTGATGTATCATGCTTTTTGTAGAGAAGATGTTCAGGGTAAATTTACTTGATCTTAAAGGAAAATAAACTGAAATGGTAGACTAGGGTTGATTCTGTGTTATTCCCTTGCTCATTTGACCCAATCGGTGAAAATCACCGTATGATGTTTATAGAAAGCTTCTGATAAGTTCCTCCAAACCAAAGAATTTTGTACACAGCCTCCAAAGAGTCTGGCACTTGATGACCGATTCTCTTAAACTGAAACACTTTGCCAACTGTTATGTATACTGGTTTCAGGTAACTTGATAAGGATGAATGATGCCATTCTAGAGAGAATTTGTACCCTGTATTCTTTCTGAAGGCTCCATGTGATAATAGGCTCTGGGAAATCAAAATGTTGATGGCCTACAGAGAATTCAAGTGTAACCTATTGAAAACAGGCCAAAATTAAGTTGCTGCCTCAAAACTTTACGACAGCCAAATAACAAGTTTTTAGTAACCCAAAAACCTGAATTATATGTTTTATTACAAAATTAATTCCAAGTTTTTTGTAACTTTATGACAGCAAATTTATACATTGTTTAACAATTGTTCAAAAAAAAAAAAAAAAAAAACAATTGTTCCATGGAAACTTTAGGGTGGTGGTGTTGCTGAAAGGAGTGAGATTCCAAATTGGGAGCAGTACCTTAGGTAAAATAGTCCTGCTACTAAGAAAATGACAGCTGCAAACATATATATATATATATATATATATATATATATATATATATATATATATATATGAGGGGATTTAGACCCTTTGCATACTTGGGTCTTTTTCCCTTAGAGATATGACCTTTCATGGCTTTTTATTCCTTTCATATTGCTTATACTTTTTCCATTCGAGCCACAGCTGCGATGTTTCTTCTTCGCTTTTCAGTGAAAGTGCCTTTTTTCTGTAATTGTTTTATGTATTATGACATGATAATATTTGAATAACATAATGGGATACATCTGTGAATATTTAAAGCATGACTTCATTTAGCTTAACAGGCAATCCAGAAAACCAATTTGCTGCATGCATGGATCCAGCAGCTGCACGTACTGCTCGTGAATCTCTGGATCTGGCATTTAACATGTCAAATATTCTTGACACGGGGCTCGACCGTCACACCCTTTCCATTCTTGTCGCTCTCTGTGAACATGGTTTGAATCCCGAGGCGCTTGCAACTGTCGTCAAGGAGCTCCGACGGGAATCTTCTTCATCCCTGCCACACCGTTCTCATGATCAACAAAAACCCTAGCTATCTTCCCCACTTCTCATCTTATTTCAGTATGCTGGATTCCTGGTAGAAATTTTCTATTTTTCATGTTAAATCTCTTGCAATGTGTTGACTTGCTGAGAGTGAGTGTCCTTTCCAATTTGCTTTTTTCTGTTGATGTTCTGGTATTGATGTGAACAGAGATGCATGTTTTTTTTTTTTGAATTGGAAAAAAAAAAGAACAAAATTTTCTAAAGGATTCATTAGCCGACCCCAACTAGTTTGGGACAAAGGCTTAGTTGAGTTGAGTTGAGTTTTTTTTTTTTTAAAGAACAATCTGCAAATAATCTAGCGAATATTATTTTTTTTATCTGGCGAAAATATTGGTAGCTCCCCAGGGACCAGTTGAGTTGATGTTCCACCCCAATCTCCTTTGTTGTAAAGGATCATCGTACAAGACCCACTGGAGATTCACCCCTGCTCAGAATCATAACTATCAGACAATCCTAGTTGTTAAGATTTTTCCTGTTGAATGTGGATTATTGGCCGGTTTCGTGTTGTCAATTGTCAAACCACCATCACCACTGTTAGAAAATTCCCCATCAGTTCTTGTCTTAGCCCGTAGCCCTCACAGAGTGGGTCCAATCCGATGACTGGCCCCAATCATACTACATTGCCCATGTGTGTGGTGAATGTTTAGGTCTGGCCACCAATTCAGGTTGTGGTCCACCGAGCTGCTGCACCAGACCTCTTTTTTGCCACTCTTCACTTTGGGTGCAGTTGGTTATTATTGATCTAGCATGATTAGTTTAGCAATTTCTTACTGATTAATATGAAAATAGCAGTCGTGCAACAGCATGTGAGGTTTTAGAGACTGTTTATGGGGTTTTCTGAAAGAGGGATACAGTGTCAATGATAGTTTTTGCTTTCCAGTCCCTGTTCTGGAAACTTGTTTTAAACTGTATCTTCCTAAGACATTGACTTCTGCACCCTTTTCTTCCTTCTATTCCTCCTGTCTTATGTTTTAACATGGTATGATATCCTTAAGTTGGCCTCTGCAATTTTGTTGGTTTCTATGAGAGGGGTTCTTTGGTCATTTTTATGAGATAGGGTATTTTACTATTTTTCATGCCATACTTATATTTTGTCATTTTTCATAAGATGGGGTACTTTTGTTATTTTCTATGATACAAGTGTATATTGGCCATTTTTTCATGAGATAAAGGTATTTTGTCATTTTCAATGGGGTACTCTGGTCACTTCATGAGATATGTATTTATTTTTATCATTTTTGTGGGATACGTGTACTGTTGTCATTTTCAATCAGATAGGAGTATTTTGATCATTTTTCTATTGTTGTTATTTTTAATGAGTTAGGGGTGCTTTAATCATCTTCCATATGAGAATGGTACTTTAATCATTTTCCATGAGATAGAGGTATTTTTTAGTCATTTCCACGTGATAAGAAATTTCAGAATTTCACCTGTTTTTAGGCAAACTATGAAGTGTCTTTGGCAATCATTTCTTAGTTATGTGGTGAAATATAAAGTCTCCTTGGGCGGGTCTTCAGAACCATCGACTAATGCCCCTATTTCTGAGTTATCTAGCAGGTGCCATGTGACTAACGAACTATAGTCCAAATCCCAATGCGGCCTTACAAATCTTGTGAAAACTCCCTTTCCTGTTTTTAGTTAGGGTAATTACAAGCAGTGTTTCAAACTCAAACTTCGAATGTTTCAAACTACTCGGATGAGAACTCGCCTGTAAAAGGTAGTCACTCAATTTTTTATTGACTCACAATGAGTTGAAAGGAGTTTTGATTGACCTGGTAGGGCAAAACGCGGACTCAGATAATGCCTCAGACCAATATATATAGTCGTCAATTAGGTCATGTTGATGATTTATGCTGGGAATTTCTAAATAGTGATTGGAAGATACACGCGTTGCAAGTAGCAAATATGTTCTTCACTAAGATCTGTGGCGCCTCTCTCCCACTAACAACCACAAGAGAGAAAGAAACTGAAGAAGAAAAAAGTGAAGAGAAACCCATCGTAGAAAAACATGTATCCGATGCAGAGGCAGATAGCAGATGCTCTGATGCCCCAGAATGGGAAGGTGCCAACAAATTCTGGAGATGATAGATAACAAGAACTATGGTTGGTTGAGAAGAGAAGGGAGTGCATTGAGTAGGGTAATGGATAAAAGAATAAGGATGGGAGATAGGTGACAAAAGGGCGCGGATTCAAGACTTTGGTGGTTTGGGTTTCATAGAAGGGATTAAAGTGCTGAATTCTGCACCTTCTGCTGCAGCTACTAGCCCCCTTTTTCTTGCGCGAAACAGGACAGCAGGAAGAAGAAAATGAGCAGCAGCTTACTGTCCTAGTTTGGGCAGCAAGCGCACGTTCAAGTGGTGCTGAAATTTGGAAGGAAGCACAGGCAGATTGGTGCGCAAATAGAGCAACAGCGAGTTTAAGTATGGTGAAACTTGAACAGTAAGTGGGTGTGTTGTGGATGGAAACCAGGCCAACAGGCGTAGTTTGCAACTATTGGAATTAGGAACAGCAAGTATAGGAACAAGCGTTTGAAACAAAGGAACAGTTTGGCTTTCACATCAGCTGGTTTTCAGGTGTGAAATTGAATTTAATAAACTCTCCCAACCATGAGCAAGGCGTTGGTCGATGAAGGGGCTGCTCCAGTAGAATAAAAAGAACCCAAACCACAAGTCACCTTGCTGCTATCACCGTGAATAGTAGAGCAAGAAGGAAGTGACAACCTAGGAGGGAAACTGATCAATGTAGAATCAGTTTGGCATGAATCTTGCACTAGACAAGATGAAAGAGGAGAGAAGTTCAGAAAAACCCGAACTGTGCTGGGCTTCTGAACTTGCTCCAAGGATAAATCTTCAGGAGCCTGCACACGACAAGCCAAGGTGGGGAGATCCAGTAGCCTGTAACCATGCAAGTTCTGCTATTTTGTCAACAAGGAAATCTCAAGGCCACACACGATTTTCACACGCAATTGCACTCATGATTTTCACTCACAATAGCACTCATAAGAGAGGAATTTTATTCAATAAAAGAGTCCCTTTATAGTATGAGGGGTATATAGCCAATACTTGCATTACAAGGCTATGTGAAAAAAGAAGAAAGAAATTACAATCTCTTGGTCCTACATTGCTTAACACAGTAACTTGAATAAAACAAAGTGTTCTTTCTTTTTTTTGATAGGTAACCTGGGGTTTGGCCGGCGGGGACCCCTATCGGTTTATTAGAGAGATAAAGAAATTACCATCGGCATACAAAAGACTAACCCTATCACAAGAATAGGGAATCAGACCAAAAGAACAAAGACAAGACCTATCCTTAGAAGCACTATCTAATCAAAATGGGAGCACAAAGTAACTCAAGAACCACTAATAATCAAGAGCGTGTATCATCTTCTTACTCATTTTCCTAGCTCTCTGGTTCTTCCTCAAATTCCGGTGGCTCTTTCTACTCACTTCCTGCCACGCTTCATTTTGATTACAGGTAGTCATTTGAAGTGGTCGACCATAGCTTTCCACTACCTCCATCTGTCTCTGTTCTTCGGATTGGGGAGCTTCTATTACTTTGTTTTCCTCATTTTGGGGAGCTTCTTCTACCTCTAGGTTATCTAAGAGACTGAAACTGTTTTTGCTGAGGAGTCCTTCATCAGACCTGCTTTCTATAAAGCTTTCTCCTTCAGATATCCTTGCCGACCTCTCTAACTCTTGAGCTGTACCAGTCGAAGTCTCCTGCTGAGGAATTTCATCTTTTGTTTCTTCGTTCTTCTTTTTCTGAACCCATTTTTGCCTGACTTGATTTATGGTATTTGCTTGCTCAATCTATCTGGGGAGTGACTGGAGTCATTGCATCTTTTGCATGGGATGGGTTTCCAATTGTATTCAACACTCTGATGGACAATTCCGGTTGAAGTCTGGATCCATGCAGTATCTAGAAGGTTCTTATTTGCATCAACTTCCACACACACCCTTGCATAACTCAGTCTAGACGCTTCGGCAGTAGGGGAATCCATGTATAGAGGTCGTCCGAGTAGACTTGCGATCTTACTTAGGCATTTGACATTCCAGAACTTCAGGTGGCGGCCGGGAAATTTCACCCATATCAGAATCGAGGTTAATCTCAGTCTTTCCAAAGTGCATTCGGTTGTCCATTTTTGGAGCAAGAGGGGCCTCCCTCGAACCCTCCATACGAGTTGCCTGTTGATTCAAGGATATGAAGGTCCTCTTCGTTGAGGAACTCGAAGAGGAAAAATCCATTTGCAAGTGCAAACATACTGAACTCACATTTGAGATTCCATTTGCTATTTAAGTGGTCCCTCAACGCTAGGAAGTAGGGTTTTTTCCCCATAAGATAGCCTACTAGGCAGTGTGGTCATCCTCCTAGCTCTTCATCTTCGATCATAGCTGGTGGTTCCTCCTCTTTGTTCCTTTTGTGCATGGTATTCAAGCTTTGTGGTCTGAATCTTCATTTCACCTTTGGAGAATAATCCACACCAGTTTCCAAAACTGTTCTGGTTGATCTCTTTTGTTTCTTTTCCTGCCTCCTTTTCAACAAGATGATTTGGAAAGCCCATATCCATTTGATGTCTGAAACCTGCCCCACTGAAGTCAGATGGGTGCTGATTTGGTTCAGTACAAACAGCTTTCCTCACTGGATATGGGCCTTTCGCCATCGGATCCCGACGCACTAGAACCGTTTTGTCTTCCAACCTTTTTGAGCTTGGAGGCTCCCTTCCTTCATCCATCAGGTGAGGGTCAGAGTTCTTGATAAGAAGCTGAAAAAAAAACTGGCAAGGTTCCTTCATGTAAGATGTCAAATTCAGCAACCTCCTCGACATCGCCTTCCTCCATGCTGTTCTTCTAACCCAGGTTTGGTTGTTGATTTTAGAGGCAGCTAACTTCCATTGATGCTTTAGCCCTTCAAATCAGCAAGATTGCATTCTGAAAATGACTCTTGTTATTTCAGCAACTTTTTTACTTCAAGGAGAGCATTGGACTTTTTGACTTCCTTCCCCCCTAACCTGTACTGCTTCTATTGTATTTCCTTTGTACTTTGGGGACCCTCTCGGTCTCATATTTAATGAAATATTTTGCCATTCAAAAAAACTGACTCTTGCTATTTCAGAAACTTTCAAAAAAATATAGCATGCAGCAATTCAGCTTGTCTTCCTGTGGAGGAAAGCAAAGTGTCCAAGTTGAGTAGAAGTCAGTCTCCATTTGTCTCAAATTGTTTATAACAATTTCCTGGGGCATAATATTTAATAACTGAGGAATGCTAAACTAAAGGGTGCTTTTGTGAAAACCAAGCCGCAAGGGCGCCCCAATAGATACGCATCACCAATTGCATTAATAAAAGCACTAAAAATTCAAAATTAAAGAAATTTAGTATACTGGGTTAAATGCAGTTGGGTACTGGGTCCGATGGGTTGCGCTTGCGGTTGGGTTTTTGCAAGGGCATCCTTTAATGTAGCATTCGTCTAGGAATTTATTTTTACATCATGTTTAGTATTATAAATAAATTTTTATGTCTCAACATTTAGGGCATGTTTAGCAATAATGAAGAAAAAATTCATGGAAGATTTGTTTACACAAGGAGTGGGAGGGGTAGAGAGGCTTGGTGAGAGATTTCAGCTTTGTGAGGCTCTGGTCACTTGTTTTCCCGGGAAAGGAAAAGAAAAGGTTTCCCAGGAATCTGACGTGGCATTAGGAAAAGAAATCCAGGAAAACTGTGTAGGAAAAGGTTTCCTGCGCCTGTTAACGTGTGCAGGAACTGTGCAGGAAAAGGTTTCCCGAGAAACTGCTTGCCCACCTTTTATCACTAGTTTTTCCGGGAAACCAAATCCGACCAAAATAGTGGGATTTGGTTTCCCACACTTGGAAGTGTGAGAAAAGAGACATTTCCACATCATTTTTGGCAATTTTCATGTCATTATTTGACATTTTCCACCTAGGCTTGTTACTTTCTCAGGAAAGCAAGTGAACACCAGAATTCTGTCTTGTCAAGGAAAAAAGAGGTTGTTTTCGAGGGATTTGCTTTCCTGGGAACGCAAGTGAACAGAGCCTTAACTTTTTCTATATCCCTGTTTTGCCTTTCGGCCTTTCTTTTACACTAGATAAACAAATATTCCATGATTTTTATTTTCAATATGTCAAACATGCCCCTAATGTAAAGAAGTTTACAAATATATAATATTCAACAGGGATTTGCTAGGTACCATCGGACAAGGCATTTTGCAGAACGGCTGTTGCATGAGAGTGCTGCCACCTCATGAATAGGGACATAATCTGTTGAAAAGTGGGCCTATGTGGCTGCTCTCTCATGCAAAAGCCGTTCCGCGAAATGCCTTACCATACCAAATCCCTATTCAACAACTACAAAGTAATCTATGTGTATGCAGTAACTGTAAAGAAATTTATTCGTATATAAATAAATTTATGTCATACAATATTTTCTACGCCTCTGCCAGGGTTGTATCAAAAAACCATCCTATTATGATAAGGGATTTGCTAAGTAATTTCGTTGAAATCTGTTTCGTGGCTGACTTTTGCACGAGAGAACAGCCACGCAAGCTGACTTTTCAGCATTTTGTCGTATTCATTAAGTTCATCTGAGGTGGCTGTTCTATCGTGCAAAAGCCAGCTGCGAAATAGCTTTCCGCAGAATTGCCTAGCAAATCCCTTATCATAATGGTTATTTTATAGGGGCATAGTTGTCATTTTATGAAACAGATAGGATATTTTCGTAATGCATTATTCTTTATGCACTTTTATGTAAGCAGCAATGTAACTAAGGGGGCTTTTAAGAGGCTCCCTAAAACAGGTGTCCTCGCTCTTAAAATGAGGGGTGAAACTTGGGTTGGGCCCCACCTGATCCCGATGGGTTTAACCCAATTTGGGCTAGGGTTGGGTTGCCGTTTCCAAGGGGGTTGGGTTGAGTTAGGTTAGGGTTGGGAAAAGCCAAGCCAATGCGTTTTGCTCGGGTTGGGTTGGAAAAGGCCAACCCAATTTAATTTCGGATTGGGTTAGGGCTGAGGCCTTTGGGCAATCCGACCTGACCTGAACCCAACCCTCCCAGGATTTGGGAATCGGGATCAGATTGAAACAAGGCGTGCTTCCAGTTCTGCCCGTCCTTCAAACCATTTTGTCTTCTCCATATTACCATATCTCTAGAGTCAATAATTTGATATGCGAAACTTCGAAATATTAAGCAGAGGGCCTATTGAGCCTATCACTCTAAGCGGAAACGAATCCGGGCTCCCGAATGTCATGAGCGGCCTCGGCAATGCCGTGGTCAAACTTAAGGGAGTTCAAACTTCCTTTGCTTTTGACGACCTCTTCGCTCTGTACGACCGTTTTGTAACAGACAACTCTGAAAAATGGAAAGAAGAGAAAAGAGATCAGTCTGACCCAAGCCAACCCGAACCCAACACGACCCTATTTGGAATATTGGATTAATGTTGATGCAATGCTATCTCTAGTTGTATTGGGGTTGGCCTCAACCCTACCTAACCCGGCCCAAGTTGCACCCCTACTTAAAATGGAGAAATTATACGGTGGCCGTAAGTTTATTTCCATAAAAATACAAGCACCCCAAAGCCCTTCTCCGTACCATAATCTTAACCCTATGATATATTTGGTGTAAAATGCGTGGCTCAGAAAGTTTAAAAAACGACTGTATAGATTAGATCATCCAAATGGGTGGGCCCTAATACATGGTGGACACCATATATTTTCTCCTCAGAATAAGAAGAATGTTAAAAACAAAGTTCATCCTTGCAAAAAGACAGCGCAAGGGTACCCCATTGGATCCATGTCACCCAGCCTAATTTATCAATCCTTTTAATTTTTCATTTCCCAGTGAATGGATCCAATTGGGCACCCTTGCGCCTAGGTTTTTGAAGGGCAACCTTCAATTTAGCATTCCTCTCAAAATAATGTGACACTAGAGACCCAAATCATTATTTTCTATGGACAAATGAAACAAGAGGTATGTCAAAATGACAGCAACTGGTTGTATGATCTGCATAAATAACTGTTAAGATTCATGATGGAGCTTTCCATCATATATTCTTTTGTTGCAATCGTTCAAGATCCTCCTTCCAACATAAATAGTGTATACACCCTAGCAATGGGCTTAAAAATGGTGTCCCAGTGGTGCAAAGCAGTCATATCAGCAACCTCTCTTTGCTAAAAATGGAAACCTGGCTAATGACCATCCTAAGCATACAACAAAACTGTCTGCAATATAGACTCAAACATCATGAGTTTTAACCTTTAAATTTTAGTTTTGGTTCCGATTTCTTTTGGCATGGAAACAAAAAGTTTCAATTTCAGTTGGAAATTTTGGTAAAAATCTTGTAAAATTATGGAAACACAGAAATAACATATGAAGATGATAGACATTAAAGATGGTTTTTTTAAAAATAAAAAATAAAAAAACTTACTTGCATGTGATATCATGCCTGCCTGATAATTATATAATTCATTTTTTGGTAGGTAAGCTGGGGCTGAACCTATGACCTTTAGGTTGATGAACAACACCTTGACCATTGAGCTAGAGGCTCAATCCCAAATTAAACGAATATTTATATATAATAATATATACACCATATTTCATGGGAAATGTTATCAGCACTACCATATTTTGATGATCGCACTCCTCACTTTATTAACAAGTAAGGTATGGCCCGCACCATAGGATGATCCAAACCATCCATTAGATGGGCCACAGCCTAAATTAGGTGGTGCCCCAAAAATCATTTCCATAGGTTGATCCTAACCCTCCGATCTGTAGAGAATCAACCCTCTAAGATTCAGTCCCTCTATAGATCGAAGGGTTAGGATCAACCTATGTAAATGATTTTGCGGCACAATCTATTTAGGCTGTCGCCCATCTAATGGATGGTTTCGATCATCATATGGTGCGGGCCATACCTTACTTTTTAATAAAGTGAGGAGCGCATTCATCAAAATATGATAGTGCTGATAACATTTCCCTATTTCATATGCAATTCATATAAATATAATTATAATTATGTAACATATAAGATATAGTATACAAATGATACACTTGCGGTTTTGGTTTCGTTATGCATTTCAGTTTCGGTATCTGTTTGGCGGAGATCGAAACAAAAACATTTCGATCGTTCATGTCGGTTTCAGTAGAATTAAAAACTATAGTTGTAACTAGCTCTATAGCACCAACTCTTCCAGTTCTGATACATGTTCTTAGATTGCTTACAGAATTTTCAAAGGGCTATCACAAACAAATATGCATGTGATCCAAAACCTGCATCCAGAATGTAAAGTTCCTGAACATTCTGAGGTTAAATATGCCAATCAAAGTGAAATGTCCTGATAGATTTGAGAGAAGAATGGTAGAAAGTCCTTAAGACAACAGATTGTACTAGGCGATGAGACAAACAATCACTCTGAAACTCAATCTATCAAAAAAAAAACTGTAACTGGCTCAGACTTGCATCCCACTATCTTCCTACAAATAACACTGCTATTATTCCATGGAAAAAAATTTCCAGTACATAATATTCTCTCCTTCACATGTAAATCAACCTCCCAAGTCCTAAAATTTAAATTTATTCTGACAAAACCTGCAGGGTATAACCCGCTCAGAGCGGTAGTTCTCACAACAACCTAACTATTATTAGTGTTAGAAGAAAGAGCGCAACGGAATTTCAAGTCTTTGTCTGCTAGAAGCTCACAGATGTTAAATCCTTCGCCTGATTGCCTTGATGGGAGCGAGTCCAAGCTAAAACGCTAGTCATTTATAACTTAGAGGAGCAGCAAATTTCAAGTGGGGATATGAGCGAACCATCGAAGATCAATAGCATGATATATTGGGAAAGGATCAACAGCTGAGACTCGGTATATGACCTTATTCATCGTAATAAGAAAACTAGTAAAACAAACAACTGTTGGCATGTCTGTTTTTAATTACCGGAATTTATTACACCTCTGATTTCTCAGCTGTCTCGGCCTTCTCGGCTACTGCAGCTGCAGCTGAAGCCGCTTCACTTAAACCCATCTTTTGTAACTCAGTCAAGAAGTCATTAATGTCAGTTGCACCAATTTTATATGGCGTATGAGCAGCACCAGGAAATGACTTGTCCTCCACTTCTTTTTTGTACTCCAAAAGAGCCTTGTTAATGGCATCACCCACGTGTCCATACTGCTTACAGAATTTGGGGGTGACCTGCAAAAGAGGCATACACTTCAGAGGATTTTTTTCTTTTTTATTTTTTTGAAATGGAACAAATTTTATTAAAAGGAGAGGAAGAGAGCCCAGCGACATAGATGGTTGGAGATACGAAGAAAAGCGACAAAAATAAAAAGAAAAGCAACAAACAAGAGAAATCAAGTGGGCAAGATAAAACAGAGTTGTTCCTGTACTAACCTTGGCATGATGAGGGTGTTGCAGCATGCCCAACAGATCATGGTAAACTAGCACCTGCATCATCAAGCATTCCAACTCTTTCAATAACCATCACTAATCTGAAAATTAGTTCACATCCTAGATCTACAGTTTTTTATGCAATAGTTGTAAATAAAGGCACAAATAAGCGAGGAATAGATGGATAATACTTTTGCAGTGTTTTAGAAGGCACCTCAAGATAGAGAGGGTGTGTGACTGTTTTCAGATTTTCCTTGCGCGATAGAAAAAAGCACCAGGGTTTAGATTTATCATGAATGAAATAAGATATCTTGTGGTGAGATGAGATCATATGAAAGAAATGTTTAAAACCACCTGTGGCAAGGAACTCTTGTTATTTTGAGAGATAAGAAAGGTAGCCATCTTAGCCAATCATTTTTTTTTGTATGAAGGGTGAAATTTTATTAATGAAAAGAAGGAAAACCCTCGAGAGTCAACCCAAAGAATCAGAGTTTGTAATCTTAGATAATCATACACATTCTCCCCCAATGTAGCCATCTTAGATAATCATACATATTCCCATCTTATCATCAATATAAAATTACGAGCCAACCCCACGAATCACAGTTTGTCACCTTTAGTATAAAATGTACCCATCTAGACCGTCTTTTCTTTGAGTAATTTTAAAAATGAAAAGGACCATCTTTGATCTAGTTTCTATATAGGGAATTGCTAGCGTCCATCGCAAAAGGCTTTTCGTGGATGGTCTGTCGCACATCAGATCAGCCACCTCGTTAATGAAGACAACAATTTCTGTCTCCATTCACGAGGTGGCTGGTCTGACGTGCAACAAACCAGTCGCAAAAAGCCTTTTGCGATGGAGCTTAGCAAATCCCTTCTATATATCATAAAAGATTTGAACATAAGCAAATAAAAAAAGGCAACCGGGATAAAGAACAGAAATTTGGCAATTGACAGAATCTAATAAAAATTTAAAAGTTGACCATAAATTCACATGCACAAAATTTAGGTTACATTAAACAAAGATTCATGCATTTCATGCACCCATTGATCTTTCGAAATGGATCACAACCTTTTGAAAATGTTCTTCACTGGTTTACATAACCTTCAATACAGTTGCAATTAACATGCCGAAAGCATCTTACTTGTATTTTCTGGCTGCCTTGTCCCTTTGGAGGACTACTTAGAAACATAGTTTTAAATTTCCACCGAAACCGGCATATAATGACCAAAATGTTTCTGTTTACATCCCCACCGAAACACTTATCAAAACTGAAGCGCATAGAAAAAGTACGTGGGTGATATACTATACCAATATGTATTACATAATTATATTTCTATAAATTGCATGTAAAATGTGGTCTATGAATTTATTATGTATAAATATTAAATGAGTTACATGTGAAGTGTGGTAATGTACCTAATTATTAGACATGCGGTACAACATATATCGCTAGGTTTTTCTGTTGTTAAACCATTATGGGCAGTTTTTTACTTATTTAATGATTTTTTAGTATGTATTTGTGCTTATTCTAGTACTTCTTGAAGTTTCATCTTAAATGTCCATCATTTGAATATACATTTTCATAATTTTACACGATTTCTACCGAGATTTTCAACCAAAACCAAAATGTTTCTGTTTCATGCCAACTGAAACCGAAATTTAAAACCTTACTTGGAAAGGGTTCAGGTGCCAACAAACTCGTAATTGGTCCACTCACCAGTATAGAATAATGCATTCAAGCGGCACATTTATTGATCAAATGGGAAGAGGAGTTTTAATTCCCATAATAGGAGATTGTGTGTCAACAGAAAAATCGTGTTGTTGTCCTACTAATGGAATTTGCCAAGTAACATGCAGACATTCCTTTTTTTTTTTACTTTTTTTGAATGATAAAGATGCTTGATTCAAGGCGAATCATCAAAAGGATAATGGTCATCAATAGCATGCACATGTTCCATTTTGCCATTCGTGGATAAACTAAATTATGATAAAAATGAAGTCCATTTAGTAATTAGCTAATCCCAACTACTTGTACAAGTCAAATGCCGTGCAGATTCCATTAGAAGAGAATTTATATGATGGGCGGCCGTGAAAACACATGAAGTCTAAAAAAACTAGGTACGGCCCACTTTTTTTGATGATCCAAACCATTCATCTATTTGGACACAACGTAAATAGGTTGTGCCCAAAAAATCATTTCCATAGGATGATCCTAACCCTCCGAACTGTAGAAGATTCCATAAATGATTTTTTGAAATCTCCATATTCAGATCAGTTCAGATCGGAGGGTTAGGATCATCCTATGGAAATGATTTTTGGGGCACAACCTATTTACGTTGTGCCCAAACAGATGAACGGTTTGGATCATCAAAAAAAGTGGGCCGTACCTACTTTTTTAGACTTCACATGTTTTCACGGCCACCCATCATATAAATTCTCCCATTAGAAACTGTAGCCCACATATCAGAGAAAAAGAATGTTCTATTCTCTCACTAAATACAGGTCAGAACCATGCAGAAATTCAATTTGAGATGCTCGATGTAGATACTAATTAGGATAAATATGGATTATATTCCTTACTAAGACAATGAAAAGTCGCCAACTTGTACACCATAAAGGGGTTGTTGGAATGCACTGCTTTTCCTTTCATTGAAAGTTTCAAATTTTCTAAAAAGCTTAAAATAGTATAAGCTACAGAGATCGCCTTCTTGTAGATAGGGGCTATTTGAGAAACAGACAACCAAACTCAACAAGTTGGAGAGTTTGTGTAAGGCAAAATTTAAACGTATAAGCACTCAAATGATTCAATGACAATGAGCAAAATGTTTAGGGTTACCAAACTGATTAGCACTGAGTTTTCAGTCTTTCAATGGTTTATGAATAGAATTTGTTTCTTCGTCAAAAAAAAAAGAGAAATTCATACCATGAAAATTTAGGCGGTTCAAACTACAAACTCACCTTATCAACAAACACACAGAGAGTGAGTCTCCATCCCAAGCATTTAGGATATACCGGATGCAAACACTGAGATCAAAGGCTCCATCCCAACTTACGCAAACGAAAAAATGAAGAAAGCATGAGGCTGACCACGGAGTCAATTGGCAGACGCCCCATACGAGTTCTTAAGAGGCCTTCTATCTCCTATGCGAAACAAGCTTGAGCATTTCTTGATGGAAAAATATTTTGCACGAGTTGCTTTGATTCCTTCACTTTCAATTGATCTCCCATATTTTACTAATTAAAGAGTATTATAGTAATTTTCCAAATCAATGTCGTTGTTTAACTCCACTTTGTGACCAAATTGAGGTAATATCTGCCCAATCACAAGGAATTTGAAATTTTCTAAAAGTCTCAGCAATGAATGCCTAAATAGAGACACTTACACATTCACCACTGCTGGTCATTACCGGACTCTTCTGCTTGTGCTACATTCTTCCGTTGGACCTACGACCAATGATGTTGTTGCTGAAGATCCCCACATGGATGTTGGTTCCACACTCTTTCTAGCATGAATGTTGTTGAAAGTTGATGGGTTTAAAGATGAAATGTCCTCTACATAGAAAGAGGACACAAAGTGTGTTTCCATCATCAATTTAAGATCTCTTCATTAATTGGGCTTAAGGTCTGTTCAGCAATGAGGGAAAGTTGATTGAAAACTACACTATTTGCAATTTATTGGGAGTCTGGAACAAAAGTCACAAGAAGATCTTCAACATAGTGTCACTTCTTGGGAAGGGAATGGGATACCAAAATCTAGTCAGTTAAACTTTATGTAGAAAGGAATTTTGGGGGCTTGATTATAAAGTGGAAGGGCATTAAATTGAGCTATCCTACCAAGGACAAGATTTTTTGTAGATAGATCCAGTTCCCTTAACCACTCAAAAAATGAATTTGAGGGAGCCCTTTGATAATCCAGATCCTTTCAAAATTGGCAGTGTTCTTAGGACTGTCTTAGTGGAGATTGCAATTTTTTTTTCCAAACCCATTGGAGTAAAAAATTCTGACCAAATGGAAGTTCTCGCACTTCTCATTGTCCACATTTGAAAATTGGATTTGGAAGGAATCCTTAGGGTTGAATCCCTTGAGGATGAATGACCGACTGTGATTGCTTGAGCATCGAGATCGAATCCAGCCCTTGAAGATTATCCAATATTTTCTTGAAGGTCCTTGATTTGATTAGAAAGATATCTCCCCATTTTGGGCATCATCCCTAAGAGTGAAAATGATGTAGCAGAGGCTATAGACAAGAAAGGTGTTGACGAGGCCAGACTTTAAAGCGGTCCTAGTTAACTACTAGTGTAATGAAGCCCCACCATTTCTTTGCCTTGTATATCTCTCCTTTTTAATAAATTCTTTGTTACCAATTGTTGAAGACCTGACTTATTTGAGTGCGACCCATTTTCGTGGGTTGGGTTTGTCCTGCTCACTATGTACTTGATAGAGCACCAAAAAATGAAGTAGCTAACAGAGTTGATGAAGATTTGATCAATTATCCCATTATCCCTCTAAAGATGGCAACGTATAAAGATTTGATCAATCATCATCATATCTCTCTAAAGATGGCAACCTCAAAAGATGGCGGTTGATTCTCATCATATCTCTCTAAAGATGGCAACCTCTAAAGATTTATCAATCAATTATCATAACTCTCTAAAGATAGCAACATAGTTGGTCCTCTTATATACAATCATGGTTTAAAATTTCGGTTTCAGTAACTGTTTTGGAGCCCACCGAAAACCAAAATTTCGGCGAAATCCGAAATTTCGCTCTAAAATTTGGTAATCTGGTTCGAAATTTCGGACCGAAATTTTGTAACACTTTTTTTCTAATAAATAATGGCATTTAATCGAAATTTCTGACCGAAAAATGAAATTTCGGTTTCGGTCCCCACCTGCGCTCAAATGGAAAAAACAGGGTCAGCCCACATTTTTGGCGTGATCCAAAGCATTCATTTGGAAGGCCCTTACCTAGATAGGATGTCCAAATAAAATCAGATCCATATGATCATCCTAACCCATCCAAAAGTGGAGGGAAATAATGGACAGACAATCGGCTCATTTTTTCCCTCCATTTTTGGATAGGTTAGGATGATCCTATGGATCTGATTTTTGGTACACACCATATCTATGGAAAGGCCTTCCAAATGAATGCTTTGGATCACCCCAAAAATGTGAGCCCACATGATTTTTTTGCACTCAAGCACAGATAAGCTATCTGCAGCTCTGCGCTCAAGCGCAAGAACACTTTCTGATATATATTTATATATATATATATATTGTACCATAGGTACAATATATGGTAAATTGATTGCATTCATTTGGAATCATCCTTGAGTCATTTTTGGAAAGTTCATTTTGTACCATAGATATATTGCATTCATTTTTAGAAAGTTCATTTGTACCATGGATATATATATATTGCATTCATTTGTACCATAGATACAATATATTGTACCATAGATACAATATATATATATATATATATATATATATATATATATATATATATTGTATCTATGGTACAATTGATTGCAATCATCCTTAAGTCATTTTTGGAAAGTTCTCCTACTGACATGAAACACATATACTGTGTACACTATATAATGAAGAGCTCATGTTCTCTATTCTCACCTTGAGAAAGAGAAAGTCATCTCATATTGTGCCTAAACATCTTTATCTTCCTCTTCTTCAAGTCACTTTGAGAAACAGGCACATCTCATATTGAGCCTAAAAATCTCTTTCTTCCTCTTCTTCTTCACTTCTTTATTTTCCTTTTCTTTATTCCAATAGAAATTGCATGGTATCAGAGCAGGCAAATAGATCTACCTAGATCTAGAAGAGGCATAAGATTTAGATGAGAGGCATATTCTAAATTTGAAACCCTAACATATCTCCACTTTGCAAACCCTAATCTCATCCATTATTATCTTTCAAAACCCTAGCTCTAGTATTCATAACCCAAATCCTATCCTATTCGTCGGGAAATTCTTAACCTAGGTGATGGGGGACCATCCAAAATGATGTGAATAATCAAGGAGTTAAGCTGGGTCCCATCATTAGTGTTAAAAGAGTTTTATTTAGTTTTTAGAGCGTTATTTGAGTTTTTTTACGTCATAGGGGGATTAGAGTCTTTTTACATCAAAATAGCTTATGTTCTTTGAGTAATGGCTATTTCAAATAGGCCCCACACATGTATTACGGGAATTTAAGTGGGGGCAAGTCTTTAAGTCCATAAAAAGGCGTAGTTTAGTCCTTAGGGTTTTGTATTTGTTTGATATAAATAGTTTATGTTGGGTTTATGAAAAGAAAACACTACGTTCATTTGCTATTTGATATTTGGAATTTCTTGAAGAATAGACTTCTTCATCATATTCTTCTTCTTTGGTAAGATACCAAGGATTCTTTGGTGAAATGCCAAAGAAACTCATGTTATGAAACCTTGAGATAAGTAGCATACTTCTTATTATTTGTCATTTATTGTTTTACTTCTTCTCTCTTCTTCTTTTTTGAGTTTTCTCTCGAAAAGCCCCTTCCCGGGAACCCTAAACCCCATTAATCTCACCCAAAACCTCTCTCGCATTACTTTTTCACCTATCTCTTACCCAAAACTCCTAAAATACACATAAAAATTTGGTACACGGAAATACTACTGTGTGGATTCCTTTTCATGGCTAGTGAAGTTTTGACTGAGGAAGTGGTTGCGTGTCACTGGAATACACTGACAGTTGCTATCTACTCAAAGGACATCACCATGAGTCAAGGGGAGATCACTGATAAAGATCATTGATAGACGCTATAAGGATTTCTTGTGATGACTCATACATATGTGAGAGTGGACGTGTTTTTGAAGACTCGTGGTGGAAGTCAGCTTAGTAGCATGTGTTTGAAAGCACGGTTAGCTGGCAAGGGGTATACTCGGACTTTTGGTGTGAATAACACAGGAACATTTTCTCAGATTGGGAAATCCCATCGTTCGCGAGTTGATATCGTTAGTTGTGAACATGGTCTAGCCACTATACCAGTTAGATGTGAAAATTGTGTTTCTGCATGGTGACCTCAATCATGGTTTTAAATTTTGGCTGAAATGCTGAAATTTTGGATTTCGGCCAGGGCCGACACCAAAAGTACAGATTTCGGTGTAGGCCCAAATTTTGGCGGAAATTTCAGAATTTCAGAAATTTCAGCATTTTGTATATTTTAATTTTTTTCGAAATTGAAATTTTTACAGAAATTTGGGGATTTCAACGATTTTTTTTACCGAAATTCAGCCAAAATTTTGGTTTGTCTGAAACCGATACTGAAACTGAAATTTTAAACCTTGACCTCAACGAGGAAGTCTACAATTTTACATGGGGCAACCTCCAGGATATGATGCTCAGGCGGAGATGAATCTATCGGTATGTCATCTACGTAAAGTGCTCTATGGACTTAAACAGTCTCCTAGAGCTTGGTTTGGAAGATTTAGTGAGGCAGTTATGCGCTTCGGCATGAAGCAATGCGCAGTTGACAACTCAGTTTTTAGGTTGCAGTCTGATAGTGAGTACATTTTCTTGATAGTCTATGTGGACGACATAGTTATCACTGGAAGGTATATAAAAACTAAAGGTCTTCCTTCAGATCCTTCAGAAAGAATTCCGCACTAAACACCTTGTTCGCCTCGGATACTTCCTTGGAGTTGAGGTAGCCTATTCACATGGTGGTTTGTCCTTATCCTAGAGGAAATATGTGTTGGACATATTAGAAGAGACGGATCCTTGGGGGTGAAATCAGCTGAGGTTCCCATGGACCCTACTATCAAGCTTTATCCTGATCAAGTAGATTTGTTAGAGGACCCGGGCAGGTGCAGGTACAGGAGATTGGTTAGCAACTTGATTTACTTTACAGTGAACTCGTCCGGATATTTCCTTTACAGTGGGTGTGGTGAGTCAGTTCATGAGCTCCCCATGTGCCTCTCGTTGGGCAACAATTACCCAAATAAGTACTTGAAGAGGGCTCCTGATAAAGGCTTATTCTTCAAAACGCATAATCACATGAACTTGGAAGGGTTCACTGATGCAGACTGGGCTGGATCACCTGCAGATAAAAGATCAACTACAGGGTATTGCAACTTTGTTGGAGGAAATTTAGTGTCATGGAAAAGTAAGAAACAGGATGTGGTGGCTAAATCTAGTGTAGAAGCAGAGTATCGAACCATGGCTCATACGTGTGGAGAGTTGACCTGGTTGACGTCTTTTCTATCTGAGATTGGCTGTCCTTCCTCGTCTCCAACATCATTGTATTGCAATAATAAAGATGTTGTTCATATCACTTCAAACCTATTCTTCCATGAGTGAACAAAGCACGTATAGGTGGATTGCCATTACATTCATGAGAAGATTCAGAAAGGGGAAATATGTACTATTTTTTACTATATCAGGAGACTAGGTAGCTGATATATTTACCAAACCACTAGGAAGAGCAAAGTTGAATGGTGTGTAACAAGATGGGGTTGTATGACATATACACTCCAGCTTGAGGGGGGGTGTTAGAGGAGTGGTGTAATTTATATACGAGACTCTATTCTGGTACATTCATGTATAACCCTAGTGACACACACATTATATATAATATATTCTATGAGGGGGAGACGTTACTTCTCTCTCTCTCTCTCTCTCTCTCTCTCTCTCTCTCTCTCTCTCTCTCTCTCATGAATCCTTGAACAAACTCATCGGCGTTCCATTCACAAGAATTGAGAATGAAGGTGTGGCTATACATTCTCTAATCCAGCTACTCCTTCGTGGTCCAAATGCCATTTTTTTTTCTTACACAAACTCTAGAAAGTTCCAGTACACGTGATCATACGCCTTTTCTAAGTCAATCTTGCCTTTAGATCAGCTAGTTAAGGCTTTGTTCTCCAACCCTGAGGTCAGAGGTTCAATGCGGCTTACCAACCAAAATAATAATAATAAGAATTCCATCCAGTATCTGTCTTTCTGGGACAAAAGCGGCTTGAAATTTTGAGATCATATTCCCCATCATTTCCATAACTCTCCTCGCTGGTAACTTGGCCAGTATTTTGTACATGCTATGCACCAAGCTGATTGGGAACAAATCCTTCAACTCTGATGCTACTATTTTTTTGGAATGAGTGTAACAAGAATGGTAATAATCTCCTTCCCCAATCTTCCTCTTTGATGGAACTCTTTTATGAAATCCAATACCTCCTTAATTAAGTCCAAATACCTTTGATAGAAAGCCATACGGTAACTATCAAGCCCAGGTACCTTGTCCTTTTTCATGCTATGGATTTCTAGCCACACTTATTCAGTTATTCCTCTGAAAATTCCTTCTCTAGCCACGCTCGCTACCCATAGCTACTTCTTTTGAATGAAAGTTCTTCCATCTTCGGCCTCCACTCTTCTTCTGTCAAGTAAAGCTTGGAGAAATGATGGATGATTAATTTTTTTATACCTAGTCCTATATCAAGTCATCTCCTACACTGAAAGAGTTAATGGAGTTAATTTGCCTCGGTGCGATTGCTAACTTGTGGAAGTATTTGGTATTTTTATCGCATTCCTTAATCCAAATGGCCAAAGATTTATTTCTCCAGCTTATTTCTTCTAGTCTTAGCATTTGTTGGTACTCCAACTTCAGAGATTTTCTCTCCATTTTATCCTCCTCTGCAGGTGGTGGTACTCCCCTTTGTCTAAGCAGTCAATTTCTTGCAACACTTGACCCATTCTAAACGGCTTTTGTTCTTCCTTTGTCATGTGCCACTCTTTAATTTTTGCCTTTAGCATCTTCAATTTTTGGTTCAATATGAATCCTAATCCAATCACCCTCAACTCTTGCCACGGACTTTTTGACCCTATCTTCAAAACCGGTGTCTCACATAGCGCTAGGTCAAACTTAGAAGGCCTCGGCTCGGCATTCGCTTCTCTCATTTCTAACATCAATGCCGTGATCTGAGATAGGCCTAAGCAAAGGTCTCTGGACTATAACAGGATACCACTCCTCCCAGTCTTTTGAGATAGTACTCTATCCTATATGCATAAGATGATGTTCGATTGATTTTTGTCTAGGTGAATCTTGCCCCCCTCTAATGGAAGAACTACCAGTTCGCTTTCTTGTATAAAGGATGAGAAGTTCACCATACTTCTTGTAATTCTGCCCCCACTGCTCTTTTCCTCTGGATATCCAACTGTATTGAAGTCTCCTCCCATGATCCACGGTACCCTCCACCCCTCATATATATTTTTAAATTCCCATAGGATATTTCTTCTTCTTGACGATGAAACCCCATACACTGCTGACAATTGCCACAATGGATTGCTCAATATCGAGACTGTTACGGATAGAGAACTCCTTTCTTGTCGCCTCAATGATATTGAATTGGGCGCCATTCCATATCATTATGATGCCACCTGCTGTTACTTTGGCATTCAGAGAGGTCCAAACTCTATTCCATCTCTACCCATAGAGAGTTTTTGAGTCCTTCTGTTATCTCGTCATTTTTTGGACTCCGGTAGGATCATCATATCCACCTTTCTAACCCCCCCCCCCCCCCCCCAAAAAAAATAAATTATGTCATTAATTGTTGTCTTCTTCTCATCAGTCCCCCGCCCTCTAATATTCCATAATTTTAGCTTCATTGTTATAGATTTGCTGATTTCCCAAGCTTTCCAGCCTTACCCTAGGCTAAGCCCCTTAGCTCCCTTATTCCCCTAATTTTACCTTTCTTTTCCGTGCATTTTTTGCCGTGCTTTCTGTTGGATCCTTGCTGTCTGTCCTGTATCATTCTAATTGTTTGTTCTTCATTCTCATCAAATCCTTTCTTGTGCAAGAAAATTTTGAAAATGCATGAGTCTATCATCAACAATATTTATTGCCCAGAGCAAGTGTAACATTTACTTTGGTTAATAAGAAACAAGTGTAATATCCTACATTGATAATGATATAGACACGGTACTATTGAGTGCTACAAAGGCCCATTCTCCTCTGAATAACAAATGAAACTAGAAAGATTTTTATTTCCAGAAAATGAGAATCTATTGAGGGGATAGAAAATGAACTAACCTGGCCACTGCAGAAAGGGCCAGCCCCGATACCTATGGTAGGGATTTGGAGGGCAGAGGTTGCAGCTGCAGCTACAGGTGCAGGCACACATTCTAAAACAACAGAGAAGCATCCAGCCTCCTGCAGTGCAAGTGCTGTTTCCACAACCTTCATTACAATCAGCAAAGCCGTGAAATTCAGGAATTAAGAATAAAATGGTTGCTCTGAAATTAATAGCAAGCATTGAGAAGGAATAAAGAGAGAGAAAATAAGTCAAAGAAGACCTTGACGGCACTCGCAACATTTCTTCCCTGAGGCCTAAAACCCCCAAGAACACTAATGGCCTGAGGCGTAAGACCCACATGTCCCATGACTGCAATCCCTGCCTCCACAATCGCCTTGGCTGCTGTTATCCTGGAAGGAGCCCCGCCTTCCAGTTTAATTGCATCCATTCCCCCTTCTTTGAGTACCTTCACGGCTGTATCGACAGCCTGTTCATAGAAGGAAAACAAGAAGAAAAACAGACATAAACCATAAGATTGAGAAAGAGGGAACTTGGTCAGACCCGAATTCATATCAATTCAATTTTCAAGAACAAATTTATCAATTCAATTTTCAATAAAAAAAATACTGATTTGTCTGATTGAGAAGAGACTCGCAGATGGAAACTGGCCCATACCCAGATTTGTATCAACTCAATTTTCGAGAACAAATTTATCAATTCAATTTTCAAGAATAAATACTGACTTAGATGACTGGCTCCGGCCTCGTAGGTGCCGAAGGGAAGATTGGTCATACCCGTATACAAAAAAAGAGAACGAGAGAACTGGCTCATACCCGATTTCGTATGAATTCAATTTTCAAGAACAAATTTATCAATTCAATTTTCAATAAAAAAAAACACTGATTTATCTGATTGAAACCACTCGCAGGTGGAAACTTGCTCATACCCAAATTCGTATCGCATCGATTTACAAGAATAAATGCTGATTTACCTGACTGGGTAAGGCCTCGCAGATGTCAAAGGGAAGATTTGGTCATACACGAATTCAAAAAGGAGAAAGAGGGAACTAGTTCATACCCGAATTCGTATTAATTCAATTTTCAAGAATAAATTTATCAATTAAATTTTCAATAAAAATACTGATTTATCTGATTGATACAAGACTCATTGGTGGAAACTTGCTCATACCCAAGTTCGTATCAATTCAATTTTCAAGAACAAATTTATCAACTCAATTTTCAAGAATAGATACTGATTTACCTGACCGGGTCCGGACTCGTAGGTGCCAAAGGGAAGATCACCGACAAGTAGCGGGCGCTTGGCCCCACGAGCAACAGCACGGCAATGGACGAGCATCTCGTCAAGGGTGATGGGAAGGGTAGTGTCATGGCCATGCACAACCATAGCGGCAGAATCACCAACTAAGCAAATGTCGATCCCGGCCTCGTCGAGATGGACTGCAGAAGGATAATCATAGGTGGTGACCATAGTGATGGGTTCGCCCTTTCGATGCTTGTTCTTGAGGTGATTGAGGGTCACTCTCTGATTATGATTCTGAGGTTTTGGACCACCATACACCGTGTTTTCTGGTACATTGCTCATCCATCTCCGGTCACGCATCCACCAATGGAAGAGGAGAGAGGAGCCCACCGTGGCAGTAGTGGCAACTCTCGGCAAGAGCGATGCGAGCCGGGTAATGCGGGCAAGATATGAATTGGCAGAACTGGCATTGGCATTGGTATTTTGAAAGGAAAAACAACTTTTTAAGGTTGTGAAGCCTAAAGGGGACATTTTCTTTTTCTTTTCTTTGAAGGTGATCTCTGAGAGAGAGGGAGAGAAATCAGGCATGTAATGGAAACAGAAACAAAGACAAAACCAGGAATATGAACAGTAACAGAAACACTGATATTGGGTTCCTCTAAATTTTATTTAGAGGAAACTCCCTGTTTGGATTGCAAGAAAAACTTTTCTGATGGAATATTTTTTCTCTGGAAAAATTTTTCTTTCCACAATTTAGAGGGAAATAATATGATTATGGTTGATTTAGAGGAATATCATCATACATTGAAGGTCCCTCTAAATAAAAATTGAACAAGGTTGGTTCAATTTAAAAAAGTAGGCAATTTTACAAATTTTTTTCCTTACCAAACTGTTCCACAAAATTCCAGCAATCCAAACAGGGTAAGGAAAAGGTGTAGAGAATGAAAATATATGAGGAATTTATGTAAAAAGGATATTCTCTACCTTTTCAAAATACACAACACAATAAATTTTGAGATACCTTTTCCTTATGACCATTCTTTGTGATGGAGTGAAATAAACACTGTAGTTTCTTACAAAAAACAAATGCAGAAGTGACTTTTAACACCTTTTGGAGTGAAATAAACCCAAATTGCAATCTGGGTATTCTCTACCTCTACAAAGCTTATAACGCAGCAGATTTTCATAAACTCTTTGGCTTTATGTTTGCTTCTTTGTGATGTTTCTGTAGTTGTTTTCTTATAGAAAGCAAATGAAGAAGTGATTTTAACACCTTTTGGGCTGGTATGAAGCCAAATTGCAATCTGGGTGTTAATCCAAACATGGATATACAGTCCTCATTCATCAATTAGAACTCTCTTTTATTTTGCAATATAAATCCAAACGAAGAACAAATTAGAGGAAGAAGAAAAACCTTTTTTTGTCCTATTAGTATCAGGGCTCGTTTTCCCCTTCTTTTCTTCCGGTATATGTGAGGTCGTACGGATATGTTTTGAGATTAGACTGTATAAAGTACAATGGAGCAGACCTATTTAGATAGGCCGTACGGTAATTTATAGAGATGTGAAACCTTTGTCCAATTGGAATTTTAGAATTGATTTTGAGTCAGTTTTGAACTCAAAATCAGTTGTCAAAATCCCAAACGAATATAGTTTCTAATATGGAGAAATTATAAGAAGGGTGGCGGTGAAAACACGTGAAGTCTAAAAATAAAATAAAAAGTAGGTACGTTCCACTTTTTCTTTTTTCTTTTTTTTCTTTTTTTTAATGATCCAAACCGTTCATCTGTTTGGGCACAACGTAAATAGGTTTTGCCCCAAAAATCATTTTCCATAGGATGATCCTAACCCTCCGATCTATAGAAGATTCCATAAATGATTTTTGGAAATCTCCATATCCAGATCAGTTCTGATCGGAGGGTTAGGATCATCCTATGGAAATGATTTTTGGGGCACAACCTATTTACATTGTGCCCAAACATATGAACGGCTTGAATCATCAAAAAAAGTGAGTCGTACCTACTTTTTTTAGACTTCACATGTTTTCACGGCCACCCATCATATAAATTCTCTCTAATGAGTATGGGTGCAAGTTTGGCCCTGTTAGCCCTGACCCCGAACAGGGTCAGGGCTGGATTTTCCAACCCTGGAGGCGGGTCAGGGTTCATTTTTTTAGACCCTGACTCAAGTCGGGTCGGGTTCTGGGTTAATGCCTCAGGTACCGTGATCCGGCCCGACCCTAAGTTTTCTATTATAGAATTGAACCATATGTGCATGTTTCTTTTGCTAATGTTTTCTATTATCTTGGATTGATTTTTCTTTAGATTATTATTATTAATTGTCTCTGTTGCCCGTCATGTTGTTGAATTCATATTGTCTTGTTTTGTTCCCTTTCTCTGTTTATTGGTCATTTTGTTCTATATGATAAGTGGTTGCTTTATTTTTGGCACTCTTAACAAGGTATTTGCACTAGGGTCAATTAGGGTCGGGGCGGGCCGGCCTTGCCCAATCAGGGCCAATCAAGACGGGCCAGGGCCAGCACTGAGCCCTGTAGGGCGGGCAATGGGTTGAGGTTTCTCAGCCCTGACTCAAGGTCAAGGTGGGTCAGGACCGAGATAATGGGATCTAGGGTTGGGCTAGGGTTTTGAAAAACCCAACCCTGTTGCAGTCCTACTAATGAGTATCTTATGGAGAATGATTTTTAGGGTATGTAGTACTGTAGAGGGGCCACCAAATCAATGGTTTAGATCGTTCAATTAGGTGGGCCCACTGAAGGACCACCAAATGAATTGTTTTGATCATCCAACTACCTGGGCCCACTGAAGTTTTTTCGCGACGCATAGTTAGAAAAAAAATAGGGATTTGCTAGGGTCCATCGCAAAAGGCATTTCGCAGCTGGTCTGTCGCATGTCAGACCAGCTACCTCATTAATGAAGACAACAGCTTTTGTCTCCATTCAATGGGTGGGTGGTTCAACATGTGACAGACCAGCCGCGAAATGCCTTTTGCGATGGACGCTAGCTATTCCCAAAAAAAAATAGTGGGGCTATAGTTAAACCGTTCATTTGCTGCTCTCACGAGAGTTGGGTTTACCCATAATTAGCAAAATTTCATTTAAAACGGCATTTTTTTAAATGCATTTTGTAGGTTTACAGTCTAATACTTGTTTAAAACTTTACAGCAAAATAAAAGATTTAAAACAAGTTTTTTTATGACATAGGGTATCCTCACCCCCGTTTAGGGCAGGACTAATCCCTACGGTTGCACGCAATCACCTGTGTAAACAGTTGAAACAAGTTTAAAACATATTAAATGCATTTTTTTGGCCAACTTTCTAATTTTACTCTTGCTTTATTTTGTAAATGACAAAATGTTAAACGTACTAACCGTGTTTTTTCGTATTTTCGTTTATTTGACCGCTTTTTACTACTTTTTAACTGATACCATATTAAAGTTGAAATTTTCCCATCTTTTTTTTTTTTTTTGGTCGTACACTTTATTGACAATGGTCCTGCCTCAAAAATTCTTTTACATATGATGATCCAGACCTTCTGGTACATTTGGTACAAAATAGATGGCTTAGATAGTTCAATATCGTACAAAAAACTCAAAATAGGTGATGCCCATTATACTTTTTACGAGTGTAAATGTATTTCCACAAAAGTAAATGTAAGCCCAATGGTTCAACACTTGGCAATCTTCTATCTTGTTTTGATGATTCCAAACACGAGGGATTTAGTTATTCTAAGTGTGTTTGATGTTTAAGTTGTAGATTTATGTAAGGTTCAGAGTCAAGAAACTTCGAACAAGGCCTTGAGCCAATTTGAAGGTCAAGGAAGCCAAAAAGTCAAGAAGATCCAAGAAGAAGAAGACTTGGAGTGAGGAAGAAGAGCCGAGTGAAGATCAAGTCAAATTCAAGTCTTTAGATTGTATGAAGTCCAATCCCATCACCTAAATCCATCAGAGGCATCAAAGAGGGCTCAAAGAGACCATAATTGAGTTAAACCATTAAAGGAAATCATGTGGACCAAAGTCCATTTTGAAAGAACAATGGAAAAATATGAAATAGGCAAAAATCAGGGTTCCCTTGGCCGACCAATCGGTGAAATTTTGGAAGCAAAATAAAAAATCCAGTAAATGCCCAGTGGTTGACTGGCCCGCCGTAGTCAACTGCGCCCCATATACGGGATTTTTTATTTTCTCCAGTGGTCGTTAGAGAAACTAGCCATTAAAGAGCCGTCCCAGGGGCAAACGGCTAGTTTTGGGTTCTTTGCCAATAAATGGCTCATCTAACCTTTTAACTAAAAATAATACACTCCATAACACGTTTGGAACATCATTTGAGTGAAAAGTCACCTTTTGTGCCTCTCCTGGAGATTTATGTGAGGATTGGATTCTAGGCTCAATATGTATATTCTTTTGTGAGATTACTTTATGTTTTTGCCTTTGAAGAAGGCTTTCTTTCTTTTATTCGTCTATTTGGCATGTGTTGAGAGACAGCCATCTCCGTCGCCAAGTGTTGGGATACGCAGAGCCTTCTCTGTCGGCAAGTGGTGATGCGCAGAGCCATCTTGAATTATTACATTGGTTTGCTCTTCACCGATAAGAAGATCGGGTTTTAGTCAAGCCACCATTGATTTTGGTGCGGGTGGATGTAGGACCAGGGTTTTGGACCGACCCACTATAAGATCTCGGTGCACTCTTTACAACCACTATAAGATCTCGAAGCACTCTTTACTTCCTCTCTTTACTTTTATTTGTGCATTAAATTTTATCTTGCTTGTTTTTATTGTTAAATTTGTTTTTGACTCAATTTCTTAATAATTCTTTTAGATGGGCAAAAATTTTATAAACCCAATTCACACCCGCGTCTTTTGGGTTGCCACCAGATGGGCCTCACAAAAGTTATTTTCAGTAGACAACTTATGAATTAAAGACAGCTATCACACCTCTTACCTGAAGGCGCGACAGGCGTCGTATGTCTGCAAAGTGGAACCTTAAAAGCACGCAAGGCTTTCATGCTCAAACATTTCTTACAATTCTTGTAAACCATCCAAATTAAATAGGAGCATTATTCATAGCAACTAAGTATTTCCACAAATAAATAAGCTAAACTGTCAAAAGCTACCACTCTCCAATCCCAACAGAAAATTTAAACTATTCCAGTTCTTTCAATTGTTTAAAACCAATAATTACTCATATATCTAAAATAAAATAATAAATCCAGATAACTAAAACCTCCCATGGCTAATCTAAGTAGGAACTCTCCCTGGTCCCTCGCAAGATCAAGATTAAAAAATAATAGAAAAACACGAGCGGTCTCGAAAGGCCAATAAGTAATATAACAAATCCCTAGTTGCGTCTATGCATGCCAAGAATAAAAGGCTAAAACAGGTTATCAAGCAAGGCATGATTAGAAATGACTAGACATGTATTCAAAAATTCTCATTTTACATCAAAACTGACAAACCAAAACAGAATTAGACATTACAATATACAAAATTGATAATCTCACGATTATATGTCGTAGATCTCGTATCACAGAATCAACTGCTTTTAACCTGGTAGCACGAGGACACCGAAGGACCACAAAACAAAATTTGTTATTGCGCCGACAACACGGATCGAAATCGATTTCTCGGAGTACAAGTCGACAGGGCCAACGTATTGCTTTCCATTGGCAGGATCAGAAGGCCAATGTATTTCTTCCCATTGGAAGGATCAAATCATAGCTACCATGAGATAGATACCACATAAAAGTTGAACAAAATATCTTTCCTAGTCATGGTCACAAAACATATACAGGACTTATCACGATAAAAGTGTCACAAAACATGTGCTAAACCTTATCGAAATAGCATACCAATTCGTAAAATGAGTTATTACAAGTGTATGAAATTCTTTTAAAACCTATCATAATAACATGTCCAAGTTTTTAAAAGATATCATAATTTTAAAATAATTCTAAATCTTTTACGCAAAACATCCTGGCACAAATATTTTGAAATCTATATACAAAGCATGATAACACAAGTAATTAAAATCTTTCAAATGAGGCATGCTAGATCATAGTTCACCAAATAGCAGGATATTGTGCAAGGATCGATGTGAATCTCAAAGGTTTAATGAAACTCACAATGTACTTAGCTCGAGCAAATATCACAAGTTACAAATCCACAATGTGTGGTTTTGGGGCCATAAAACACTGAAAAAGTGCCATATTACTTACCTCAAATGTAAATCTCCAATCCCTCGGAACTTGAAATCCAGTCATCTAATATCCAAAATTTGCCTAGAAATCATAAATATATCTTAACATGCACATATAGGGTGGTTTGGGTGCATGAAGCATGCCCTAGAGGCATCGTCGAAAGAAATCCAGAAGTTGACGAAGCGCACTGGACGGTCAACCGACCATCAGTCGACAAGCCCTAGATGGTCGTCCGTCTCAGTCCACAGTCGATCGTGCTCAGGCGGCGGTCGACCGTTCTGGCTGAAGATCATCCGAACAAGCCTTCTCTGATTTTTCTCACATTTGCGCAGCTTACGGATTAATACTAGTTTGCCTAACTTTAAAAACTCGCATCTCCCAAACCGCTTGATGAAATTGAGCAAGGCGGGCCTCTTTGGAACCCTTGTGATGAGAGAATTCTAAAGAGTCCATTTAGTCACCGGAAACTTGTTAGACGGAGGTCGGCGTCAAAGACAAGAGCAAACTTCTACTTAATTCCAAAATGAGTGGACGTGTGGTAAGGATGTCAGATCATAGATCTAGACCGTTGATCTCCGATTAAAGAGTTTGATGCAATCAGATCCATCAATTAGGGGATCTACAACCGAGATCTAATCAAGATCATATACACTTCCGACACTTGGCGAGGTCGGACATTACATTCTATGTCGAGCATCCCTTGTTGACCTCATGGGTTATCTTATGACCCAATACTACCCTAAAAGTGCTCCCTAGCCAAAACCACCGTTAGGTAGACCAAAGCTATAGAGCGGGCCCATAGACCAATATTATCCCTCAGTTTAAGGACTTATAAAGGGTTCTGTCAAGGTATAATAGCCTTATCCTTATTCCTTATCCACATGCTATCCCAGTATGATCCTGTTCAGACCGTGAACCATTCATTGTACCCATTCTGCCTACTTAGGGTCTACTATTTGAGTGTTTGAGATTAGCCTCCCCGGTTCATGTATGGAGGCAAGGTCTGATGCTGGTTATGTACATAAAGAGATGTCCAGTCTCAACTGCAACCATAAACTTTTGAGGTCTGCAAAGATCTAGAATATCATATGTCCTCGCCTCTTAGAATCTATGAATTCATGGGCATGATATTCCTATGATGCTGTCTAAGGAAAAACATGTGTCGATGTGGAAAAGCACGTACCACATTTCGTTGGTGTACCCATTAACTCTTATGAAATTCATTGATTTAATCTTATGCATTACACCATGACTGGCTTTTAGGGGCATATAGTCTAATAGAGGTCCCATCGGGGATGCTAAAAAATGGTGTTTGTTCTAAAACCGTTCTGTGCAGTCGGTCAGTGTACCTGTTGGTTGGAGTGGACGTGTGTGAGTGTGGTGAATGCGCGGGTTGCGAGGCTCCTAGGAGGTAGATCGAAATTCAATTCGACGGGTTGATGACCAAAATTCTTCCGCCTCTTGGGATTGGATTTCAAGTGATTGAGAAGATGAGGGGAACGTCACTTCTTCATTGAGCTCTACTGACTTTACACATATGGAAAGGGAAAGGACTTTTTCCAATTTGATGCGACACCAAATATGGGGATGTCAACATACGCGAAATGTAAATGACACGTTGACCCACGCATAATGTGAATGACTCGCAAGGAACATCGATGGGCACAAAATGCAAAACACGCAGTCAACGCACGCAAAATGCAAACGACTCACATGGAACATCGATGGGCGCAGAACAAAAATGGTGTCGTCAATGGACGCAAAATGCAAACATCTCTTAAGGATCAAGAGACTGTTTGATTAACTAATTAGCAAAACAATACAGACAAACACCAGGGTGAGGGATAGTGAATTAAAGAGAAAGACTCACCTTAGAAGATGAATTCATTGCTTCCTTAATTCGTAACGAACGATCTACAAATAGGAAAAGTAAATGACAATACAAAAAAGTGAACGATAAAAGATAAAAGCTAAGACATGTTTTGATTTGGATTTGTCACCTCTTTATCAAAGACATACGCCTCTTTTTATAGTTGTCCCTGGGTAATCGTTCCTCATTACCCCAAGTTCTAAATGAGGGAACTTCTAATAATTGTCCACTTTTTCCACCTTTCGCGTGTGTTCCCTTGTTCTCAACTGCCTACTACTCCACCTTCTACCAAGTGATAATTGGCATGTAACTCACTTGACCTTGTCTAACTAGGTCATCATTCGGTGATTCAACCTATCATAGATGACTTTGCATTCAAAAATGGGTGTAAACTAAATCAGTGAAACCATTTTTGTAGGGGTGTGGTAAATCGACAAAATCTATTTTACAGGGGCTGTTGCTCTGGAGGTACTTGTGCTCACAGAGACGCGCCGAAAAGATGATCGGAGTTGGACTCCAGGGAATTATCCGATGCTCAAGTTAGATAGGGCAACAATACAAACTGAGGTGAGCTTGGAAGAGAAAGAGAAAAGTGATCGTGACTTGCGTACCTTGAAGTTGGTTCCCCTTTTAAAGACGGGAGTCTTAGCATTGAAGGAATGTTGCCTTTTAAGGACTCATTGCCTGGTTGGACGGGTTTAGGAATGTCACTTTGGAAGTTTTCCCGCTGAGACAACTATTATTTCTAGGGTTTTTGAAAATGCAACAAAATTATCCTTTTGACCCTAACTCCCTTTAGGTCTCCCATGTGTTTTCACCTCATTAGGTGGCGAAATTTACCCCCAATAAGATGCAAAACCCAATTAACAGCTGTTTTTAAGTAGGGGTTAGATAGACGGTTTCGATCAATCAAAGATGGGTCCCACCTATGAAGATAAGAACCCAAATAAATTCCTCCGGGAACAGTCCCTTTCTACCTCAAAGAACTTCAAAATTTCCATGGTTTTCTTCTCTCTCTTTACCCGGAAATGGCAGAGATCATTGATTTCGAGAAATTTCCGATCAAAAGCGGCCTTGGATGCCCTAACTAGGGTTTCGGAAGAGAAAATCCCCAATCTCATCATCTACAATTATCCCTCTTTTACTGGAGCATTTTCAGCGCTTTTTGCCCATCTCTATCATTCTCATCTCAATCTCCCCTTTCTCATCTTACCCTACTCTTCCGTAGAGCCTCTTAGGTATTCAAAACTCTCTCTCTCTCTCTCTCTACCCATTTTCAGTTTTTTTTTAATACAACCACACATCATATAAAATCTCCTTTTTTTCTTGGTTTTTTTTTTTTTTTTTTTTTTTAAAGTTTTTGTATGTATTATTATTATTATTTTTTTGAATATCTTGGTTCTATTTCCTTTTAGGGTGGAAGATTTGAATGTGGAAGGTCTTGAAACATGTTATCTTCTGGATTTTATGGGGCAGAAAGGATTCGCAGTTGAGCTTTCGCGATTGATTCAACGGTAATAACTTGGCTAAGCATTTTAATTTTCGTATTTCCTTTTTCCCACTTTCTTTGTTTTGTAAATAGGATTTGTAATTGTTTCAATATGATTCTTCATCTTTTTTAGATGCATTTAGTTGTATCTCTCTCTCTTTTTTTTTCTTTAGTATTTCTTGTTTTTGTTATATGCATTAAGTAATATGAGGAATGATGCATCTTGTATGGTTCACTAGTATGGTCTGGTCCATAGTTTCAAAACTCCTCCACGTCATCGTGGGCTCCCCCGAGTCGACCCCCTTTTACCTTGCCTCACGTCAACCGAGTACTTAGTAGCATCAACTGAGTAATCGACTGTGTCATGCCAAGTTGACTAGGATTTGCTTTGGCCACGTTTTGACTTGCATCTGCATTTTGAAATAGTGTGGTCATTGATCTATGCAATCCAGCTAGTTTAGTTGAATATTCCAGTGTTTCAAAATGCAGATGCGGGTCAAAACACGGCCGGAGAAAATCCTAGTCAACTCAGCATGATGTGGTCGGGTACTCGGTTGATGCGGCTGAGTACTCGATTTATGCGGTCATAACTCTGGAGAGTCAATTGAGTTTTTGTTGACTTTGTATGGCAAAACACCGAATGCGGTCAAGGCAAAAGGGAGTCGACTGGGGGGAGTCTAGGATGATGTGGGAGAGTTTGAAACTATCTACTTTGTAATTTTTCTTTAGTATTTCTATATTTGTAATTTTTCATACTGATTGTAGTAGAGTTGAATCCCCTAAATTGCAATTCTCATTTCATGCAATTAATCTGGTAGGGGTTGGACAAACCCCAGATTGCATACCAAAAAAGGAAAACAAAAACGGTGGGGGCCTGACATGTGCACTAGGATGGGAGTTGTATCATACTATGAAGCAACACATTTCATGGGGATAAATCTCCTCATGTCATATATATGTAGATTGATACCGATACATACGACATTGATTTGTTGTATTGTTGCTTAAATTGATAATTTGTCTCACGTTCTCTTCATCGATTCTTAGGGTTATAGTCTTTGATCACCGTAAGTCAACACATGTGAAGATTCCCCCGGTGGAACACCGCCCAGAAAACCTAATCCTACATATCAATCTTGAGAAGGGTAGCGCTTCTGCCGTATATGATTATTTCTCAAATAAACTTGCTGAGACGAAATCACCGGAGGTAATTGGAAATAATTGTATTTTTTAATTGTCTCTAAAATTGTAGGATTTAATGTTGTCCATGTTTTTATGTTATGATTTTTAGTATAATAATGTGTTTGGTGGATTCTTTCCTTGCATCAAGAAGGGGGCGTTTGCAGGGTTGGTAAACCATGCCAGTATGGATCGTTTAAAAACAGTCCTCAAATACATTGAAGATTCCGATCTTTGTCGATGGGTCCTACCTGACATCAAAGCTTTTAATATTGGACTCAAAGAAGAGCGCCCGAAGTTGAATTGCATTACAAATCCATATCTATTTGAACAGGTTTGTTGATCTGAATCTGTGCGTATCTGTAGGAGTTGTCATTTACAGTCAATTGTTAATGTTACCACTGGAATGGTTAGCTCCAAAACATGAAGTGTAGAGTTAGCTTGTGAGTACTGTTCTTGTATTGTATTCTTTTCTGTTGATAATTCAAGACCTATTCAGATAGCATTAATGGAATTGGGTTTATGTTTTTATTTTCCGGAAGGCTAGCCTAGGCATTTACTATTCTATCCTTGTTGTTGTGAATTATCATTTTATATTTGACTGTGGATATTTTATTTTTTCAAAGTTATGGAATCTTAAACTAGATAATGCATCATACTATTTTATAATGCTTTTCTTCCCTTGTGGCCTCTTTGCCGAATTCCATCTCATGGTTGTGGTCTACTTCTTTATCATCACTCCTAAACTTTAGGTCTCTCTTCTGCTTTCTCTTATTTTCTCTCTGTGAATTCCATTGCATGATTGTGTTCTAGTTTTTCTTCATCAGTGCTCCTAATATTTTGGTCTCTATTTTCTGAACTTTCAACTATTGTTGTTAGGCTATAAGAGTTTTTTGTGTGGGCAAGATCTACGGGAGCTAGCGTATGGTGATAATGAGGCACTAGAATGATAATATTGAAGTACTGTGAAAAAATGCTATTAAGATGCTTCTCGTTCATATAATCCAGCCATTTTGTTAGGGAAGATAAATTGGAAGTTGAAGGCAATGTTACAGTCACAACTTGTTAGAATGAGGATAGAAGGAAATCATGGATATAAAAAGTGAGAACTAGAGACCTGCTTTGTGAGGTGATACTTGTCTTTACAATGATGATTGCAAGGGCACACTGTAGGGATGGCGCCATATGGCTCACCTTCATCATGTTTCAATTGAAGTTCTAGTTGTTCATGTGTATATCATGAAGAGTGCTGCATCATTATGGTCGTTTCATGCTTAGAAATGGTAGACGATATGAAAAAAATGGATTGCCAACTTGCTATATATGGACTGCCAAATCTGTGTCATCAAGTTAATGGGAGTAGGAAATATTGGTGGTGAAAAGGTTCCCATGACGGATTATACATATTCGCAAAAACTCTTAAACGAAAACTAAAAGAGATGTGGCTCCAGTTCCTCTAGAAATGCTAAGATATTTGGTGCAAGAAAAAGGTATCTTAGCATTTTTGAGACCTCACAAAAAGGAAAAATTCCTTTTCTTAGAAACTATACAAGATTCATTACCATAAGTGGATAGAGGTAGCCCCACCATTTACTAGTTCATTTAGTAATTTGAATACATGTTCTATTGAGAGTCTGAGATACGTTTGTAATGTGCTATCCCCTTTCCGAGTTGGCATATAGTTACCTTTGTGGAAAAATATAAATGGTATCGACAAAATAGTGACAACAAACAATGATCCATATCATTATAACTTTCTAAGGTTCATAACATGATGAGTGATCTAAACCATTCAGAAGTTGGGGACCGGCATAGATTAGTCCGTGCCTCAAAAATCTTTTCCATAGGATGATCTTGTCTAATCTATCGAGGTTTCTATGCTGTGCCATCCATTTTAAACCTCCATAGATCGGAGGGTTAGGATCTTCCTATGGTGAATTTTTTTTTGGGGCATTGCCTATCTATGTTGGAGTCCAACTTGTGATTGGTTTATATCACGCCCAATGATGTGGGCCCCTCTATTTTTTACCTACAGGCTACAGACTACAGTTGCATGTCCGCGAGTTCAATATATAAAAACCCATGTATATATGTCTTTTTATTTCATCAGATTTACTCCTCTTATTCAATGTCTGATTATTCCCTCTTTGACTTGGGTTAACTGTCCTTGTCAGCAGTTGCTAGAAATCAGTGCTGCTGATTTAATTGCCAGGGGAAATTCATATATTTGCTCCCGCAAAGATGCTGCAAATAAGTTACTGGAAAAAGCTTTCAAAATTCGGTTGGGCAAAGGATTTTACGGGGAGTGTCTGGTAATGTTCAGTCTAAGAATTTTATTCCTCCATCTGCAGAACTTAGAATGACCACGCACCTATAACCTTCATTGAAATTTTAGTTTTTTAGTTCCATTGACTGATTATTGTTGGTTGCCTACTTTCATGTTTGCTTCTATCTCTGGCTTGTTGTAAGATGATCCATTTGCTCATCTTCTATCCAATCTTATACTCTGTGCAAGATGATTTCTGGTGTATGTATATTTGTAATGCTATGCTTCAAGTAACTTACTGAAGCTTATTTAAACGTACAACATTTTGGCATGTAAATTTTGTAACGACCCGATTTCCATGACCGGATCACTACAAGCACATACCTGTCAAAATACTCATAATTTTTTTTTAAAAATAAGATAACCAACAACCACGACAAAAATCTTATTTCAAATTAAATTAGTCTACCATAACAAGAGGTCCTTAGGCGATATGATCTACCGTAATAAGTCCACGCGGAGTCGGCCGTGTCGGCAAGGGCAACAAGCTAGTGGGAGCTGGAGTGCCCTGGGTTTAAATGAAATTGTTATGATAAGAATGTGGTAGATCTATAATTGTTCCTATTGTTATTGAATTTTTCTCTTTCAGTTATAAGTACATTGTTCACTTTAAAATGATTTTTCTATTCAGTTGTAGAAGATTCAGTTGTAAAACATTATTCTGAAAAATTATAACTGTCTTATTTATTATATATGGATCTTGATTTGTTGTTTTAAATTGAACTCTCATACTGGTTTAGTTTCTATCATCCTGCTGACCCTATTTTTCTCCCCAGGACTAGAGAACGCTAACGAGAGTGCGTTTGCGCACGAGAATGTCTAGAAGATAGGATGGTGGGAGCAAATAAGCTGAGAAGACGATACTTTTCGTCGATGTTTCGGTTTTAATTTAGATGGCCTAGTTGGACTTTATTTGGTAGAATAAATTATTGAAATGTTTATGTTATTGTAAGGAAACATTTTGGAAATGGAATAAGAGCGATGATTGTTTAAACAAAAAATAATTTTATGAGTATTTTGACAGGTGTTTGCTTGTAGCGATCCGGTCACATGAATCGGGTCGTTACAGTTGTGGTATCAGAGCCCAGATTTACGGAGAACTTGGTGCTTGTGGGTTGCGTCATTAAGTAGGATTAAATAGCTAATAGGTGACATATGATGTGTCACACTTCTAGAGTCATCCGAAAATTTTGAACGAGACGAGAAAACTACCCTAGAAACTTTAGTAAGTGAACAATAAGTAGAGACTTAGTAATACCATAAAATTTCAATAATGAAATAAAGAGATTAAATTCTAACCCATAGTTTTCTTCTCATTCCAAGTTCTTGTATTCTATAGATGTATCCCAGAAGAAGGAGAACTGGCAGGACTGGCAACACTAACCAAGCCCCTGCACCCGATAATAATAATCAAGGCCCAGCCCTGGTTCAAGATCAAAATGGTTTGCAAATGCTTGCGACGATCCTGCGGTAGAATCAGGCGGCTAACCAGGCAGCTCTGCAAACCATAGCAGCCAGTCTCGGGGCTCGTCAGGAGCCGAGAAATCATGAGGATGCCACCCAAGTGCATAGGTAGTTCAGGGACTACCATCCCTCTGAGTTTAATGGAGAAGGAGAACCCTTAGCAGCTGACCATTGGCTAGTAGAAATGGAGAGGATCTTCGCGGTGATGAATTGCACCGACACTCAGAGGATCCGCCTTGCATCATTCCAACTAAAGGACGATGCAGGTATTTGGTGGCAAACAATAGAAGAAAATTACCCAACGGTTAGGAACGAAACTTGGGCTCAGTTCAAAGCGCTTCAACAATCAGTTTTTCCCTTCGCACGTCAAGGATCAATTAGCCGGCCAGTTTGCAGAACTTAAGCAAGGAACGTTGACGGTGGCTCGATATAGGGTCAAGTTCAGGGCTTTGTCGTGCTATGCCCCGGGTTATGCAGCAACAGAAAAAGATAAGGTTAGGAAGTTTGTAAACGGCCTTCGCCCTTCCATCAGGGCGAGTATTATTAATCTTGGATCACAGCCGTTGGCCGAGGCATGTGGGAAGGCACAAGTGGCAGAAGACTGCGAAAAATCTATGCAAGTAGTTAGATCTCAGTCGATCGCTTGCAGAAGTCAACAACCTCCACCCAAGAAGCCGAGAACAGATGGTGGTCCACCATCCAAGACCTTGTGTCCCCATTGTGGAAAGATCCACGCTGGGCAGTGCTGGAGAACCATGGCAGTATTTTTTAACTGCGGGGACCCTAATCACAGGAGGAGGGATTGTCCTAAGGCACCAACTTATATTCAGCACCACCCACCTTCGCCACAACAACAACCTGCGCAGCAACTCCAAGGAAGACGAAATCAGTACCGCCCTCTGGCCCAAGATATGAACGCATCGCCGGGAACTAAGAGGCGTTTGTTCGCCCTAGTCAACAATGACACTGAGGTACAGGATGGGGCCACAGAAGGTCAGAAATTTACTTATATATATTTTTGAATTATTATCCTTGTTACAATCTAAAGCTATATTTAGTTTAGAATTTTCGTTAGAAGCCTGGATTATGGAAAAAATGATCATAAGAGTAGAATGTCTACATAAATTAGAAGGTTAGTAAAGTTTACGTGGCAGCGCATGGTACGTCAGAATTTTGGGATCAGTAAGAGCGTACGATCTATAGAGTTAAGGAACTTAGAGGTAATCTTTATCAATATCGGAAGGAAGGGTTAAAACTTTTACGCCTAAGACCACCTGAAAAGGAAAATTTTGAAGATAACTCGAGGGAGTCGAAAGTTTAGATGGATTTCACAAGGAATCGATTTTAATCATAATTAGGATTCGCAAAGTAAAAAGGGATGATCATAAATCTGTCATGCATTGGGATGATAATTACTAAGGTACCAAGAGGTGTCATCGTACTATAAAGAAAACTTTGACGATTTATTTCTACATGATATACTACAAAGAAATTTTTGATGATTGCTTTCTACGTGTTTTTAAGATATTTGATGATGATATATGAGTATGCTATGAAATTTGAAGATGATGAGACATAAACACATCGAGATTTTTATCAACAAAAATATTTTGAGTTATGAAGATTTTTCCTACAAATGGTGATATTTTTGAAATAGTATGTTGCGACCTACGAGGAAATGTATGTTGAAGCCAAGGCTATGAGATACGCAGAGAGATCATGAGTTAGAAGAAATGGCAAGAGGAGGAACCCCTGCTCCTATCGAACAAGAAATCATCAACATATCATCTTACTCAATCGGCGATCAGACGCCCCCCTATTCAGAAGATGAGGTCACCAGCAAACGTCGCAGATTGTCAGTCTTCGGTAATGTACTGGACGTATATGAGGATGACGATTACGACAGTGGCAGTAATTGAAAGGTAGGTAGTTAATTTTAATTCCATCTTAACTGATAGTTCACTGCGTTACTTGGGATGAGAAAGAGCGGGATTTCGGGGACGAAATTCAATTAAGGGGGGTAGAATGTAACGACCACTTTTTGACCCTTTCTCTCAATTCCTTAAATTTTGAATTTTAGACTATTAGATCGTATATTGAGGATCGAGATCATCGATCCACTTTAGACCAACCCTTGATCTCGAAATAAGATCTCTTATTCATCCTTGATCTACTTAGATCAATCGATCTGGAGATCAATGGCTATTGTTAATCTATTCTATATTTATTTCGCTAGCTTGGGGATTAAGTTTTCCGCGGAATAAGAAATCATTTGAAACATATTAAATAAGAAAGTAAGTCATATTAGGGGAAAGCTACCTTCATTAAATGAAAATCCAGTAAAATATAAAGAAAGGAGGAGATAAATAAGATAGGTTGGAGATTTGATCTCCACTTTTGAGGGAGATCTTGCACACCTCTTTTGGTGGGATAGATTGATTCACTTAAAATTCAAATTCCCTAATTAGTAGCAAATTACTTTGTGGAAAAGATCTTGTAGTTATAAGATTTGGCGACTTACCTTTATTGCTAAACTCTTTTGGTGGGATAGATTGATTCACTTAAAATTCAAATCTCCTAATTAGTAGCAAATTACTTTATGGAAAAGATCTTGTAGTTATAAGATTAGGCAACTTACCTTTATTGCTAAACTCTTTTGGTGGGATAAATTGATTCACTTAAACTTCAAATCCCCTAATTAGTAGTAAATTACTTTATGGAAAAGATTTTGTAGTTATAAGATTAGGCAACTTACCTTTATTGCTAAACTCTTTTGGTGGGATAGATTGATTCACTTAAAATTCAAATTCCCTAATTAGTAGCAAATTACTTTATGGAAAAGATCTTGTAGTTATAAGATTTGGCAACTTACCTTTATTGCTAAACAAAAAGCAAGGAATATAGGTAATTTCCCCATATCATGCACAAAAAAAGAAAAAGAAACCCACACCCCACTCTTGCTTCCTTTATATATTGCCTGTATTTGTCTTTGCCTTAGTCTCCTTGCACACAATAACAGTAGGAAGAAAAGAAGAGAAGAAAGAAAAAGGGAGAAGAAAGAGAAGTCCTGTAGATCCTTAAGAGAAGAATTCACTTTCTTGTACTTTTCGTGACTAAATAAGTAAGTACCCTTATTACCTTCCTTGTCTTATTGTGTTTTCTCTTGGTCCCAAAATGGATCAGATTTAACGATGTAATGAGTAGTTTTCCTTGGTCCCGAAACGGACCAGATTTAACACTGCTTTTGTGTGTTATTCTTGGTCCCAAAATGGACCAAATTAAGCGTTGTTTTGTATGTTGTTCTCAGTCCCAAAACGGGACAGCGACTTAATGTTTTCGCGTATGTATTTTCCGTCCCAAAACGGGGCAGCAACTTAATGTTTTTGCATATGTATTTTCCGTCCCAAAACAGGACAGCAACTTAATGTTTTAACGGGACAGCAACTTAATGTTTTCGCGTATGTATTTTCCGTTCCAAAACGGGACAACAACTTAATGTTTTCGCATATGTATTTTCCGTCCCAAAACGGGACAACAACTTAATGTTTTCGCATATGTATTTTCCGTCCCAAAACGGGACAACAACTTAATGTTTTCGCGTATGTGTTTTCCGTCCCAAAGCAGGACAACAACATAATGATTTGTAGTGTGTGTTTTGTAACCCAAAAACGGGACAGCAATAAGGTATTTGCTGTGTATATTTTTCGGCCCAAAAACAGGGCAGCGATAGTCTTTCATGACTGTATTTCTATGCCCAAAATGGGACAGTAGTATAGTGTCTCAGTATGCGTGTTTTTACGCCCAAAACTGGGCAGCAATATGATGTTTTGATGTACGAGTTTTATGCCCTTAAACAGGGCAGCTATTAGTGTTTTTGAGTGTGACGGTATGCTTGAACAAGGCAGCAATATGGTGTAATTAAGAGTATGCGTGAGTCCCACTACGGGACAAGATCAAGATTAATTATTGTAAAAATTTTTAGCAACTTGAACGTAGTCTAAACTGCCATTCTCTGCACTCAACTATGTGATTTCAAGATCGTTGCACGATACTCTCTAACAGGAGCCATCTCATCCTACTGCCTTCGTAAGATTAAGGCAGGTGATAGGTAACTTTGCTCGTTTGACTTTCAATTCATGTAACAAGAATGGTGAAGTATCTTCATTTTTATTGTTTTCTAAGTTATTCTATGGTAAATGAAATTTTGTCACATATATTACATGTTGGAAATGGAATCTGATTTCTAATAAAGAATTATCAGTTTAATTGTATTTGTCAATCACATGGAATAACTGGGAAGCAGTATGGAAATATAAGAAATATCCAAAGAGGAAATGGTAAAGGGTGATAGGAAACCTTGAGTTATCCCCGTAATTAAAGGTATACAACTTGGGAGAACCGCGCAACTCCTAGTTGATGTCGGAATCCTACGGAGACCAAGAGTCCCTAGGCGATATGATCTACCGTAATAAGTCCATGCGGAGTCGGCCGTGTCGGCAAGGGCAACAAGCTAGTGGGAGCTGGAGTGCCCTGGGTTTAAATGAAATTGTTATAATAAGACTGTGGTAGATTTATAATTGTTCCTATTGTTATTGAATTTTTCTCTTTCAGTTAGTAGTACATTGTTCACTTTAAAATGATTTTTCTATTTAGTTGTAAAACATTATTCTGAAAAATTATAACTGTTTTATTTATTATATATGGATCTTGATCTGTTGTTTTAAATTGAACTCTCATACTGGTTTAGTTTCTATCATCATGCTGACCCTATGTTTCTCCCCAGGACTAGAGAACGCTAACGAGAGTGCGTTTGCGCACGAGAATGTCTAGAAGATAGGATGGTGGGAGCGAATAAGCTGAGAAGACGATACTTTTCGTCGATGTCTCGGTTTTAATTTAGATGGCCTAGTTGGACTTTATTTGGTAGAATAAATTATTGAACTGTTTATGTTATTGTAAGGAAACATTTTGGAAATGGAATAAGAGCGATGGTTGTTTAAACAAAAAAATAATTTTATGAGTTTTTTGACAGGTGTTTGCTTGTAGCGATCCGGTCACGGGACCTGTGGGTTAGCGACCCGATTCCCGTGACCGGATCGCTACAAGCAAACACCTGTCAACATACTTATAATTTATTTTTATTTTTTTTAAAGCATGAACATTAAATAGCTCTTATTCCATTTCCAAAATGTTTCCTTACAATAACATAAACATTTCAATAATTTATTCAACCAAATAAAGTCCAACTAGGCAATCTAAATTAAAACCGAGACATCGACGAAAAGTATCGTCTTCTCAGCTTATTCGCTCCCACCATCCTATCTTCTATACATCCTCGTGCGCAAACTCACTCTCGTTAGCGTTCTTTAGTCTTGGGGAGAAAAATAGGGTCAGCAGGATGATAGAAACTGAACCAGTATAAGAATTCAATTTAAAACAACATATCAAGATCCATATATTATAGATAAGACAATTGTAATTTTCCAAAATAATGGTTTACCAAAATCTTCTGCAACTGAATAGAAAAATCATTTAGGGTGAACAAATGTACTAATAACTGAAAGAGAATAATTCAATAAAAATATGAACAATTATAATCTGCTACATTCTTATCATATCAATTTCATTTAAACCCAAGGGCACTCCAGCTCCCACTAGCTTGTTGCCCTTGCCGACACGGCCGACTCCGCGTGGACTTATTACGGTAGATCATATTGCCTATGGACTCTTGGTCTCCGTAAGATTCTGACATCAACTAGGAGTTGCGCGGTTCTCCCAAGTTGTATACTTTTATTTACGGGGATAACTCAATGGTTTCCCATCACCCTTTCCCATTTCCTCTTTGGATATTTCTTATGTTTCCATACGACTTCCAAAAAATACAATTAAACTGATAATTCTTTATTAGAAATCAGATTCCATTTCCAACATGTAATATAAGAGACAAAATTTCATTTATCATAGAATAACTTAGAAAACTATAAAAATTTAAATACTTCACCATTCTTGTTGCATGAATTGAAAGCCATAAGAGTAAAGTTAGCTATCACCTGCCTTAATCTTACGAATGCGATAGGCTGAGATGGCTCCTGTTAGAGAGTGGAGTGCAACGATCCTGAAGTCACATAGTTGAGTGTAGAGAATAGCAGTTTAGCCTAGGTTCAAGTTGTCAAAAATTTTGTACACTACTTAATCTTGATCCTGTCCCGTAGTGGGACTCACACATGCTCTTAATTACACCATATTGCTGCCTTGTTCGAGCATACAATAACACTCACCACAACACTAATAGCTGCCCTGTTTTAAGGGTATAAAACTCGACATCAAGACATCATATTGCTGCCCAGTTTTGGGCGTAAAAACACCCATACATAATACACCAACTGCTGCCCTGTTTTGGGGCACAAGACATGCACTAAAAATTCACTATGTTGTTGTCCAGTTTTTGGGCATAAAATACATACTTACACGACTAATGGCTGCCCCCTTTTGGGGCATAAGAACGCACATACAGACAGTGCTTTCGCTGTCCAATTTAAGAATGTAAAAATACACACACAAACTGACCCAAGTGCTGTCTAGATTTAAGAGATTAATATCACATAGAACTGACCCAAGTGCTGTCCCAGCTTGAGATGAATCAAAAGTTCAAAACACTATGTGTGTGTGTGTGTGTGTGTGTGTGTGTGTGTGTGTATGTGTGTGGTGGCATGGTATTAGAGATGGAAAACTTACACTAAATCATTTAGTGTACAAAACTGATGAGATTTTAAAATACACTCTAAGATCATTTAAAAGATATATGTTTAGACACAAGATTCATTTTAAACATTTTTGTAACTAGGACGGTTAAGATGAGAAATTGTGTACGAAAGTAAATAAATGTACTTATATGAATATACTTTGTGAGAATAAGAATTTGTCCCAAAAAGAAAATCATTTTGTAAATCTATGCTTAATTAAATATATTTATCTAAATCTGCATGTGATCAGAATATGAATGATTACACTATATATCATGTATGAAATTGGTTTTGTGATGAAAAACATGAATAACCACATATTTAGTACGCATATGATACGTCTGTGAATGAAAGTATAAATGAATAAATTTCATTTAGGTATGCGCATAATCTGCCTGTGAATAAACTATGAATGATTACACTTATTTATCAGGTGCGAAATCATTTATGAGAAAATTAAAAGAGAACCATCCACTCCACCTGAAACCAACTCTTGGAAATTCATTGGGATATGCGAAATAAAAATCATTTTATCGGATTTATATATGTATATATGTAAATATACGGAATTGCTGAAATATAACCCTCATCCACACATATGTGTAATAAGGAAGCATTTATGTAATTTAAGTTCATAGAACTGTTGAGGAACGGCTCATGAAATAAAGATCGTTTTATTGTTGTATATACCATTAGTACTGCTTAGACAAAAATATACATGTGAGAGGTTGTTCTTATGAACTATAGGTACATATGTCTGTTAAAATCAAGGCCTACATAAAATAAAAATTCTAGTAGTATTTCTATATGGAGATACTTTTTTTGGAGATAAAAGAATCATTTTATTTAACATATGACCTGGAACTATTTGAATAAAATTCATGTATCCAAAATTACTCCACTTAAAATGGTTCATAGATAGATAACCAAATAGAATCATTTTATTTATGTAATCAGGCCTAATAGAATATACATCCGCAGTACAACTATATATATAATAAATTCGGAATACAACCGCTACCATCCTCTCATTTATTTTATGTACATAAATCTGACGGAAATCGATTTTATTTATCTATTTACTTGGATTGGTTTGACTTCATTCCTATGTAACAATATCACTTTACTTATTACTTCAGCAAGAACTGAAAATCAGAAGACTTTAAGATTTTTAGAGAAAATCAACTACTAACCTGAAGAGTGTACTATTCCCAAAGGTGAAAGATGATTGACAAAGCCTCGAACTAGCCTTTCTTCTCCCCTCTTTTCTATTTTTTTTTCTCAACTCTCTCTCTCACTTGGGCATCCAGAAATTTGGACGTGGGAGAGAGCCTAAGTTTCTTATATTCTTCTCTTATTTCTTGTAGTTTTGGTTGCTTTCCTAAATTTGAATTGCAGGATCCCTTGAATCTTTCAACTAATCTATTCAATATAGTTACTTAACCTTTAAGTAACTCAATTACATCCTTGATTTCCCAATGGACCACAAAATATAGACAATATATAAAAGAGAACGAAGGAGATATGGCAGTTGCTCACAATCAAATCCCTTGATTTCCCAATGGACCACAAAATATAGGCAATATATAAAAGAGTATGGGTTTTTTTTTTTGGGAACATGAGTTGGGCGTCCCACTATTGTTGGGATTTGATTGCTCATATTCCAAAATCACAAGATCTTATCTTTTAAGAAATCTGCTATAATTGAGAGATTTTGAATTTCACATAAGCAAATCTACCATACCAAAAGAGGCGTACAAGATTCCTTTCAAAGTGGATATCAAATCTCCAAAAAGAAAAAGAATTTTTCCCTTCCCAACATTCGTAACTTATTTATCATACAATCATTGTTACTTACCCTAATTATATATATATATATATATATATATATATATAATTAGTAGTTTTGCAATGCTATTACTAATTAAAAGCAAAGTATACAAATTCAATGGATTATTGAAAAGATTTTAGGTGGACCCACACCATATGCATGTTTTCCCATACAAGGGAAAACGTGGGTTTCTTCCCATAACTTATCTTATTTTATTTTTTTGACTTTCCACGTTATAAGTGATATTTTTCGTGGAAATTATTTTTACAGCAAGACTTATTTTCTTCTCTCATTTAGGAAATTTAGTTATAACCTTCAATAGCCCTAGATTCTAAGATCTATGGATCAAAGCAAATTAAAGGGAAAAGAGTGATTAATACTAAGATCAAGGGTTGATCATTGATGGATCGTTGATCCCCACCCTTGAAAATAGATTCACTGATCTAATGGCCTAAATCTTAAAGTTTTGAAAGAAGAAGATAATCACAGTTATTACAATCTACCCCCCTTAATTGAATTTCGTCCCCGAAATTCCGCTCTTTCTTATCCCAAGTAACGCAGTGAACTATCAGTTAAGATGGCATTAAAATTAATTATCTACCTTTCAGTTACTGTCACTGTCGTAATTGTCATCCTCGTATACGTCCAGTACATTATCGAAGACTGACAATCTGCAACGTTTGCTGGTGACCCCATCTTCTGAATATGGGGGCGTCTGATCGCCGATTGAGTAAGATGATATGTTGATGATTTCTTGTTCGATAGGAACAGGTTCCTCCTCAGGATCTTCTTCTGGATCATCCTCTTCAGGTTCCCCTCCTGCTGGTTCCTCTTCTTCTAGCTCTTCTTCTTCAGGTTCCCCTCTTGTTGGTTCTTCTTCTTGTGGCTCTTCCTCTTCAGGTTTTTGTACTTCTGGTTCTTCCTCGGAGTCAGAGGAAATTTCAATAGGTTCCATTTCATTAGCTGCAATCATTTCTCTCCTTGCAATTTTTTCTAACTCATGATCCCTCTGCCTATCCCATAGCCTTGGCTTCAACATACATTTTCTGGTAGTCAGCTTTGTATGTGCCATCCTGAAATTTCAAAATTTTATGACAAGATTGTCAGAGGTCGCAACATACCATCTCTAAAATATCACCATTCGTAAGGAAAAATCTTTATAATTCAAAATATCTTTGTTGATAAAATCTCGATGTATTATGTTCTCATCATCTTCAAATTTCATAACATACTCATATATCATCATCAAAAATTTTATAGACACGTAGAAAGCAATCATCAAGTTTTCTTTGTAGCATATCATGTAGAAATAAATCGTCAAAGTTTTCTTTATAGTGCGATGATACTTCTAGGTACCTTAGTAATTATCATCCCAATGCATGAGAGATTTATGATCATCCATTTTTACTTTGCGAGTCCTAATTATGATTAAAATTGATTCCTTGTGAAATCCATCTAAACTTTTGACTCCCTCGAGTTATCCTCAAAATTTTCCTTTTCAGGTGATCTTAGGCATAAAAGTTTTCACCCTTCCTTCTGATATTGATAAAAATTTTACCTCTAAGTTCCTTAGCTCCATAGATCATACGCTCTTACTGATTCAAAATTCTGACGTACTATGCACTGCTTCGTAAACGTTACTAACTTTCTAATTTAGGTAGACATTCTACCCTAATGATCCCTTTTTCCCATAATCCAGGCTTTTAACGGAAATTCTAAACTAAATATAGCTTTAGATTGTAACAAGGATAATAATTCAAAAAGATATATAAGTAAATTTTTGACCTTCTGTCGCCCCATCCTGTACCTCAGTGTCATTGTTGACTAGGACGAAGAAACACCTCTCAGTTCCCGGCGGTGTGTTCTTATCTTGGGCCAGAGGACGGTACTGATTTCCTCTTCCTTGGTGTTGCTGCGCTGGTTGTTGTTGTGGCGGAGGTGGGCGGTTCTGAATATAAGTTGGTGCCTTAGGGCAGTCCCTCCTCCTGTGATTAGGGTCTCCGCAGTTAAAACATACTGCCATGGTCCTCCGGCACTGCCCAGCGTGGATCTTTCCACAGTGGGGGCACAAGGTCTTTGAAGGTGGACCACCATCTGTTCTCGGCTTCTTGGGTGGAGGTTGTTGACTTCTGCTAGCAATCGACTGAGATCTAACTACTTGCATAGATTTTTCGCAGTCGTCTGCCACCTCTGCCTTCTCACATGCCTCGGCCAACGTCCGTGATCCAAGATTAATAATACTCGCCCTGATGGAAGGGCGAAGGTCGTTAATAAATTTTCGGACTCTATCAGATTCAGTGGCTGCGTAGCCGGGTGCAAAGCGTGAAAGTTCTCTAAATTTGGCTCCATACTGAGCCACGAACAAGACTCCCTGTTTTAGATCAGCGAATTGTCCCGCCAAATGATCCTTGATGCGCGTAGGAAAGAACTGTTCGTTGAAATGGGATTTGAACTGTCCCCAAGTCCCAGACATGATCGCGGGATATTTCTGGACTACATTCCTCCACCATACACCCGCCTCTCCCTTCAACAGGAAGGAGGCAAGGCGTATCCTTTGCACGTCGGTGCACTCCATTACAGTAACGATCCCTTCTATTTCTGTAAGCCAATGGTCTGCAGTTAAGGGATCGCCTGTCCCATTGAACTCGGATGGTTGGTAATCTCGGAACCGACGGTGCACCTGCGAGGCATTGTCACGGGGTCTCGGCTCCTGACGAGTCCCAAGGCTGGCTGCAATAGCCTGAAGAGCAGCTTGATTAGCCTCTTGATTTGTCCTGAGGATTTCAGCCAGTAATTGCAGACCGTCTTGATTATGAGCTGGAGTTGGGCTCTGAGTATTGTTGTTAGGTGCAGGAGCTTGATTAGCATTGCCAGTTCTCTTCCTTCTTGGATACATCTATAAATATAAAAACAACTTGGAATGAGAAGAAAACTATGGGTTAGAATTTAATCGCTTTATTTCTCAACTAAAATTTCGAGGTACCATGAAGTCTCTAATTATGTGCTTACTTACTAAAGTTTTTAGAGTAGTTCTCCTATGTCGTTCGAATTTTCGGTTGACCTTAAAGGTGTGACATATCATATGTCACCTATTAGCTATCTAACCCAAATTAACGACTCAACCCACAAGCACCAGGTTCTCCGTAAACCCGGGCTTTGATCCTGGGAATCGGGTCGTTACAAATTTCATCTAGTAAGGCTCTGTGTGATCTGTGGTCTGTGTTATATGGCTCAAAGGAGCATCCTTGTAAGCCTTGAGATGCACAATTTAAAATTTTATTGTTTTTAAGAAGCCTTTTAAGCTCAATGTGATTCCATGTCGAAGATATAGCAAATGGGAAAAGAAACCAGATATATAGAGCTATGTTTGGAGTGGGCAATTCCAATTGTAGAGTGAAATTGGTGCTATTCCATACTTGGCGCTATTCCAAGTGTACATTAAAAACCCAATTGAAGGAAATAAATGGACGATTTTGTGCTATTCCAATTGTAGAGTAAAAATCCAATGGCTAAGGGGCCAGTATTGATCTGACCCAAACCGATTCGGGTGAAAGATGCATAGTCCTAACCCAACCCCCAACAGAACTGACCCAATACAATACCATAACATAAGCTGACCATAAACAAAGTAATGATGTGTTAAATATAAATAGGCCACACATTATTCCAAAATATTTCAATAAAAGCTTGCATGTAGCATTGCTTGTTAAAGATTCAAATGCTAAGAGTAAAGTAAAAGAAACAAGCCAGAAGTTTAGAGGGATATGTGCTAATTTTAAGAAGAATGTTTCAACATCGCCCACCCACTTCCTCTCGAATTTCCCATCAATTCAGATCATGTTATTGTTGGTGAGATTTGATCATAGAATTATAGAACTAGATGATTACGTTAAGAAGGCCGGATGATGTTGGGAAATGAATATCTCAGCAGTCACCACATGCATCACCACCTACTATTCTCTTCTTCACCTTCATCATTTCCCCCTTTTCTTCTTCCCTCCTCTTTCATCTCCTTGCTCTTTCTTCTCCCCTCTTTCTTTCTATCGAATCTGTGTAGTTTGAGGGCATTTTAGTTGTTTGAAAGTTATCACTCGACATCTCATCAAGTGCGGCATTTCTGTAAAAATTAATGGGGGCAATCACAGCTTGTGTTATATTATGTATGTATGTACATTTATAGGGAAATGCCAATCATCTCCCTTTTTCTTGATAACCAGACCACTCTTCATTTTACTCTTTTCTAATTGGCTATTAAAGTCTGTTGCAATTCCCAAAAGGATACCAACAACCCATGAATAAGCGTTTGTTAAAGTGATGAGTGCTATTATCAAAACAAGGGAGTGCATATATCATCCTATCTAAATAGAAAATATTTGGGTATGCTTCGGTTGATGGTTTTAGCATTTTTAGATCAACCCAATTGGATTTTTTTCGGGCAGTGGAAAGCTGAACCAGACCCAACCCAATGGGTTGACATGTCTGACCAAAGCCGTTTTGTTACTTGCACCTGAGCTCCCTCCTACTAGAGGGCCTATGATGACTTCATTGAAGAAAAAGATAGATGATCCCACATCCAAAGCCCACTATCTTCCTCAAACGCATCCAAGGCCCTCTATCTTCCTCAAACCCCGATACATGCATCTCTTCCAAAGACACAAGTGACTTTAGTAAGTTAATGCATTTTGCAGTCACTTCCCTAAGGGCGTGTTCAGAACTTCTTTTGGAAAGGAAAGGAATTTATGCCCAAGATCCACCAAGAAAGCAAAATCATGGCGCTTGGTCGATGCAGGACGGCTGGTAGGGAATATGATGTGGATTCCTGCTCCAAGATAAAAAGATCCCATTGAAGCGCGAGAGAATGCTAAACGTTTGGTAATTTCTCCTCCGACCAAGATAAAAAATCTCATTGAAGTGGCTAATGCCATGCGTATTGTATGAATATCTGGTGGCACAAATTGCATATTATCTTCGAAGAAGGAAACCCTTTCGTTCTTATTTATTGGTGATAAAAGCAAATTCCTGTTAACTTGTTTTGGTTCTTCTGTCCCAGATATTGAATGAAAGAGCTATTTTGAATGCCACTGTAATTTTGAAAATGTACATGTAAAATGCCCCTCAAAAGTAAGTAAATGTCTAAATTATATAAAATACAGTTAATACTGATGTGGCACAATTTTTTTTTGAATGGCATGATGTGGCACAAGCTATTATCGTGAAAATTGGTGAATACAACCAACTATCATTAAGAATTTCATCTTTGGACCAAAAACAAGCAAGTGCAAAACGTATGATTATTAGTGGTAAGTGTTAAACCCTACATTGAAGATGAATGTGAGAGAAGAGAGAAGAGTTTAGACGGAGAAGTGAATGAGAGAATTCGTCAATCACACACAATATATGTGCGCGCGCGTGTGCGTGCGCGAATACATAGAAAAGACATAAATACCCCTAGAAGGGGTTGCACACATATACAACCATTCTCAACACTCCCGCTCAAGTTGGAGTATGTATATCATACATTCCCAGCTTGTTACATAAATCGCTCAATCTAGCCTTGTTCAACGGTTTTGTAAACATGCCCGCTATTTGATCATTTGACCTTGTAAGCACAGTGCAAATCTCCCCTTCTTTGATCCGATGAAGAATAAAGTAAAAATCCACCTCTATATGTTTTATCCGCTCATGAAAGACTGGATTCATGGCTATGTGAAGACAGACTTGTTGTCACAGCGGAGCGACTCAGGTCACGAGTAGGGCAGCCCAATCTTTGACATGAATGACCTCAACCAGATCAACTCGCAACCCATATAAGCCATGGCTCTGTACTCAGCTTCTGCACTTGACCTTGATACAACTTCCAGTTTCTTGTTTTTCCAAGACACTAAGTTACCTCTAACAAAAGTGCAGTAGCCATTTGTAGACCTCATGTCTGCAGGAGATCCTGCCCAGTCTGCATCTGAATACCCCTCAATTCTCATGTGATTATATTTTCTGAAGAGGAGTCCTTTACAAGGAGCTTTCTTCAGATATTTCACTATTTGAATAATTGCCGACCAATTAGATGTCTGTGGTGAACTCATATACTGATTAACCACGCCAACTGCATAAGCGATATCCGGACGGGTGACAATGAGGTAAATCAACCTCCTAATTAAACGCCCATATCTTCCTGGATCCTCTAGTAACTCCCTCTGATCAGGTGAAAGCTTAACGTTTGGGCCATGGGAGTCTCTGTAGGCTTTGCTTCCTGAAGACTAGTCTCTTCCAATATATCCAGTGCGTACTTTCTTTGTGATAGAGATGACCCTCCACGTGAATCTGCTACCTCTATCCCTAGAAAATATCTCAGACGGACCAGATCTTTGGTGCAGAATTCCTTCTGAAGAAAGTCCTTCAACCTTTGTATACCTACACTGTCACTCCCTGTAGTTATGAATTTATGATATCATCAACATAAACAATCCGAAAGATCCTCCCATCTTTGCCCTGATAGCTGAACACTGAATGTCTACAACACATTGTTTCATTACAAATCGTATCACTGCCCCACTAGATCTTCCAAACCAAGCACAAAGAGATTGCTTAAGACCATATCTAGCCTTTTGTAATTTGCAGACAATATTCTTCATCCCCCCCCTGAGCAACAAACTCAGGAGGTTGCTCCATATATACCTTCTCTTGCATATCACCATGCAAGAATGCATTCTTGACATCTAATTGGTACAAAGGCCATGATCTGTTATTGCAAGGGATATCAAAACTTTAATGGAAGGAATTTTGGCCACAAGAGAGAATGTGTCCTTGTATTCAATACCATATGTCTGCGTATACCCCTTTGCAACCAATGGAGCTTTCAATTTTTCTATCGTCCCATCTGGTAGATATTTCACTATGAATACCCACTTACAGCCAACCACCTGAGCCCCTAGAGAAAGAGAGACCAACTGCCATGTGTGATTCTCCTTCAAAGCCCCCATGTTTGCACTCATAGCTGCTCTCCAACCTAGATTAGCCAAAGCCTCGACAACAGAGTGAGGAATAGAAACCGAAGACAGAGATGACAAAAACGAACTATAAGATGGGCTAGTGTAGCTAACTTAGCTATGGGTGCACCTTCTCATTTCCCCCTTTTCTCCAACCTAGTGTAGCTAACTTTGCTACACCAACGGCTTAAAATACAGTGGGCCCCACATTGTTTCGGTGATGCAAAACATTCATTTGATGGGTCCTCACATAGATAGGGTGTGCCCAAAAAATCAGCTCCATAGGATCATCCCAACCCTACGATCTGGAGAGGCAAAAATGGACTTGTAAAAACCTTCACAAATCTATCCATTTTTGCCTCCACAGTTTGAAGGGTTGGGATGATCCTATGGAGCTGATTTTTTGGGCACACCCTATCAATGTGAGGGCCTATCAAATGAATGGTTTGGATCACCTAAACAATGTGGGCCCACTGTATTTTAAGCCGTAGGTGTAGCTAAGTTAGCTACACGTATGTGTAGCTACACTTTTCTCATATATATATAGACACACACACACACTAGTTTTCCGGACCCATGCTATGCACGGGTGTTAAATAGGGGGCCCCACCTAATCAAAACGTGAGCCCCATCCAAGAACGATAGAAATATTAGTTGACTAAAGCTGTTTTAGAGGGTTTGCTGAACTAAAAGTGTAAATATAAAGTATGTGCAATACCTTTTTTTTTTCTACCACCTGATCAATTTACATGAGTTTTTAAATGCTGTCTGAGCGTAGCTACGCCTAATCAGGGCACCGCCGTTGATATTTGATCCAAAGATCTCCTGACTATATATGTGGCACTATATTATTTCAGTAGGTTGCATACCCATTGATCTTAACCACTTGGTACATACTCTTGCTGTAGCCACAACATAAAACTACACAAAAATCCATCAAAGAAGTTCAATATTCGGACAGCTGGGCCAATTGATGGGTTATACACCAAGTTTCAATAAACCATAGCCTTTCTATAAAATAAACCATAGAAGAAATAAAAAAAAGTAAAGGAAAAATAAAATATGAATCAAAGAGTCTTACTTTCGGCTATAGCCTTTTTTCTGAAAAAAGCACTGAAATGGCGTGAGTAGCAAGGTTGGAACACCACAACACTTTTATCGGTAATAGCAGGAACAGAGCCCAACATCCATTTAATTTTAGGGTTTTCTAAAATAAATCACAGAAGAAATAAAATATAAAAATAAAATAGTGAAATAAAATATGAATGAAATAGTCTTACGTTGGGCAATAGTGTTTCTTCTGAAAAGGATATGAAATTCCGTGAGTAGCAAAGTTGGAAAAACAGGGCATGCTCTGGAAAATCAATCCCCTTCTTGAGCAAAGTGTTAGGATCAAGGGACTGGAGACTCATAGTTAAGGAGATCGAATTAAATCTCTCAACCACCGGATTCTCAATGTGAAATAAAACTCCAACTCCAAGTTGTATCGATGGAGAAGAACAGAGGTAAAAAAAATCTATGAATCTGAAGCCGGAGATATCCAGTTCTCAATCCCTCTTGTTGATTGGGAATCGAGCAAGAGAAGCTGCTGGATAGTTTCTTGGAGAATACGCTCTTAACCTTTTCTTTTTGCACAAAACCGTAATGGAGGAGCAAACGTAGAGAGAGAGGAAAGAAAATTAGTAGGCTCAAAACCCAATTTAGTAGCTGCATATCTTTAATTTTTGTGGTGGTAACGGTAATTAGAAAGTTGCCCTGTTTAATAAGTTAGAAACTGAAATTAGTAATGGCAAAAACTTAATTAATGGGGCGGCAAACCTAATTTGTTGGAGTGGTAGCATAAATTAGAAAGTGACTCTAATTTATAGGCGGAAAACTGGAATTAGTAATATCACAAACTTAAACAAGGGGCGGCAAACCTGAATTCTTAGACGCAAAATTTAAATTCTTGGGGCGGCAAACCTAAATTGTTGGTAAAGTGCATTTGTAACGTGGGAAACTCAAATTTTGGAGGGCGGAAAAATATTTCTCGGAAAAACTATTCTTGGAAAAGACGAATGACATTTTGGAATCCTACAGGCTTAGTGTGTGTGTATATGTGTATATATATATATATATATATATATATATATATATATATATATATATATATATATATATATATATATATATGAGGAAAGTGTTCCTGTGCTGCAGCGCAGGGAGCTCCCTGCGCTTTAGTGGCTTATAAAGCCTCCCATTCATCACTTTTTGCGAACTGATGGGAGGCTTTATAAGCCACTGAAGCGCAGGGAAGCTCCCTGCGCTGCAGCGCAGGAACGCTTCTCTCTCTCTCTCTCTCTATATATATATATATATATATATATATATGGAAACTGTTTTTGTGCTAGCGCAGATAACTTATCTGCGCAAGAGTTCAAAAAAATCATGTGGGCCCACATTGTTTGGATGATCCAAAGCATTCATTTGGATAGGCCCTTACATAGATAGGGTGTGCACAAAAAAGCAGCTCCATAGGATCATCCTAACTCTTCGATTTGTGGAGGTTAAAAATGGACAGATTTGTGGATGTTTATACCCATCCATTTTAATCTCCACAAATCAAAGGGTTAGGATGATCCTACAGAGCTGATTTTTTGTGCACACCCTATCTATGTAAGGGCCCATCCAAATGAATGCTTTGGATCATCCAAACAATATGGGCCCACATGGTTTTTTGAGGGACTGCGTAGATACCTTATCCTAGGTATCACGCAACAACAATATAATATATATATATATATATATATATATATATATATGTCGGTTTCCAAAAACAAATTATAGATATGTATTGAAAAAGAAGCCAAAAATAATTAAATTTAAAAGTAAACAGTGAGCTACCGCGGGAGCAAAGCTTATCTTTTTTATTTCAAATACTAAGCAATGGATAAAAAAGAAAAAATGTATCTCATATTGATGGATAAGATATAATAAAAAAACAAAGAAAAAAGGGAGAAAACTATCCCACTCGCATTATTGACACACGGTGGCCGACATTTATCAATTTTGAGTTAGGCCGATACACCTGCCAATACAATTTTTTTCGATCCATGATCTTGGAATGCCAGAAATCAGGAATGTTGTTGTTTCACATTTGGTCAATCCTCCCTTTTCCTTGTTTCAAAATTCTCTGACCAGGGCTTGATCCCTTTATTATTGCTTGTAGGCAATTAGAGCTGATGGAAATTCTGACTTAAGTAATGAAATTGGTGAAGGCCTTAGTATAAGGAGTGCTGCAGCTGGTCTGAGGTATGTCTGTCTTTACTGGTAAAGGTAATTGTTATTTGAACAATCTGACATACATTTAACATAGATGGCTTCACAAATTAATCTTGGCTCCTAAGAGCTACTTCAGTGCATTGTCGTGTTGTTGTTATTATTATTATTTTTTCCAAATTGGAGATTGACATGTCATTTTGTTTGGAAAACCAGGTAATTATTTGTAGAGCTGTTTCAACTTCTGAATTATGTATTCTAACTTTAGCTATGATAAAATTCACGTGATGGTTTCACGTTTTTGCAGTTCATTTTACTTTAAAAATAAAATAAAATTCACGTGGTGGTCAAAAGACTCAAAACCATTATTTTCCATTTTTTCTTTTTGGAGAGAAGGGATATTAGGCGTTCATGGTTTCACTTTAATTACTATCTCACTCCGACCTTGTGAGTTGTGAACTCACTATGAATCCATAGTTACTGCCAACACATGCTATTGCGAAACTGCTCTACTCATCACTAACATTTTACTGCGTAGAACTAATAATAATATGTTGTTGTTGTTGTTGTTGTTCTTCTTCTTCATATTATTATTATTATTGTTATTATTATTATTTGTAGAACCTAATTCTAGTAATTACCACAGTTTTGTTAACATCAACGTTGACTTTCAATTACTTCACCACTTCCTTGCATTTGGGCCATACGGTCAAAGAGATTGTTGATGTTATGGGGAAGACATTTTACTTTAACTATGTCCTTAGAGAAGCTAACGAGAACACCGATTTATTAGCTAAGATCGATTGTAACAGAGACCATCTTTTAGATTGGAAATATCTGCCCCTGTTGTAATTCTTTTTTCTTTTTACTGTCCGCAATAAAGTGTTATTCTATTATATTTCTAAATGGAATCATTTTACGTTATTAAGGTAGCTAGATTCTGTAATTACAGCTAGAATTAGTCCATTCACGGTGCCATCATGAAAAACTTGTATTGGCAATGGCAGGCCTATAGGAGCAGTAGTATACATGCAACGGCGCAATCTAAAAATGTGCTTGAGGAGTACAGATAGTGCTACTGACACCTCTGAAATTGCCAAGGTACTTATGATCATCATTCAGGAAGTGCCAAACTTTTGTTGTACGTAATTTAAATATTCCTGTGGCAAGTGGTGCAGCCCAAAAGGTGAATTCACAAATTTCAAGTAACAAAAGTAAAGTATCTTTTTAATAAAGCAACATAACTGTTTGTACATTCTAGCTTTGAAACATACAAAAATAATGTTTGTTGAGAGCGGGCGTATTGGACACCACACACGTGAGGGTCATTTTGGTCTTTTTATGTAACCCTACTCACACACACACACACACAGGCACACACACACACACACACACACACATATATATATATATATATATATGAGAAAAATGATGGAGTGCACCACCCTTATATGTGCTCGAGTGATAAAATATGACGCTATTGGCTATTTGAAGTGGGTCCTGAACTTAACGCAGCTACGGGCAAAACAAAAAACAAAACACTTGAAACCCTTATCGCATTTACCATTTGTCTTTTCCTGGTGCGAAAAAGAACCCTCGTCTTCTCCTTCGACGCAGAGCCCTTCTCCTTCGAGTAAACGATAGAGGGTTCTCTCCAAACCCTTGTCTTCACCTTCGACTTTAAGCTTGAGCTCTTCTTCTACTCCAAAGGTTTGAACCCTAAAAGACCATTTTAAGTTCATTTTAAAAAAAAACAATGAAAGCGGGTTTGAACCTAAAAACCACTGTGTATCTGTCAAAGCCGTTACCTTTCCATTTTTTTTATTTTAGGCTTCTTTTTTTTTTTTTTGAAAATTTTATTTTAGGGTTCTTCTAACCTAAGTTTTTTTTATTTTCAAACGAAGTAGGGTTTGGGGGAATGTTTTTTTATTTTTACATTTTCCTTCACTAATCTGTCGTGATTTTTTCTCCAATGATTTTTTTAATGGTATTGTCTCTACAAGAATGTGAAATCTAGCTACAAGCATGTCTCTGTAATGGAGAGAATGTGAAATCTATCTACAAGCATGTCCTTCTATTGGTGACAAGTGACCAATTTATGTTTGATTTTAATCATGGCTATGAACTAGTGGTTACAATATGGTTTTGTGAACATTAAGGCCTTGTGTGTTATTGATTTTGTGAACTGATTGTGAGTAAGAAAATGATTTTTTTTTTCACAATTGGTTCTCAAAATCCCGAACAAATCAGTTCATTTTCCATTTTCTTATGGTTGTCTATCATGTGGGTACATTCTGCAAGTACCCTATATAATAGGTTAGGGTTTTGAGAGGGAAGGGGAATCCTAAAAAATATTTTTTGTTTTAGTGAAAAAAATAATGAAGTTTGCAGGGTATAAAAAGAAGAAATGATCTTTTGCTTTCAGGAAATCGCCAATGCTCGAAAATCCAAACTAGTTAGGATATAAGCATAAGTTCTGTGACTGAAATCTTACAGTCTTGAGTACTTGATGTATTTTTCTTTTTTAAATTTAGTTATAATAGTACTTGATTTAGTTTTTGGAGTGCTATATCAATTTTAGTTCCAGTCCGAACAAAATTATAGGAAACGTAGATATTGTTGCTGATTTTGGTGTTTTAATGAACGTATATGGTGTATATGTTTTAATGGTCTTACATGTTTATTTTTTCCAGTTTTGTTCATTGTTGCAATTCTTATATTTCTCTTGTTTCAGTTTCTAGGTTAATAGCTTTGTTATTCATCTCTTAGCCTCATTTTTAACAATTCATGCCTACGTTGTATGCTTAGGCACCTAAAATGGAACCAATCTCTTCGCAACCGTGTCGATTACGTATTGAGGATTATGATGGTACACCTTTAGGTTTCGTTGATGACGCTTCGTCGCAAGCCTGCGGCTTAGGTAATGAAGAAATTGACACCAATGTTCTAATTGTGTTTGATGATGGGGTTAATCTGAATGAAGATAATCTAGTATGGCCAAATACTGATATGAATGACGAAGATGAGGGTGACAATCGTATATTTAGTACGCCCAATAAGGCTGACAATGAGAAGAGTGTTGTGAATAAGCTTTGTGGACCAAGTGTTTGAAAGTTGGAATTCTGTCTATGAATTCTACAATTTATGGGATGGCTACTGGTTTTGGAGAAAGAAAATCCAGTACAGCTACGTCTGTGAAAACAAATGATGTGATATCATGGAAATTTATGTGACAGAGAGGGGTTGAAAAAGTGCAAGGACAATAAAGTAGATGATAGTAGGGAAATGAGGGAACGCCGAGCTGTCATACAGGATTGTAAAGCAAAGATGGTCATAAAACTAAGAGATGAGAAGTGGATAATGAAGACTTTTGGTGACATCCATTCTCACATTATGACCTACCCACTCAAACGGCAAATGCATCGTTCCCATAATACATTCAATAAGAATGAAAGTTATAAGATTTTGATAGACTGTCTCCGTGAGACCAATATGCCGGTTGCTAAGATCACAAAGGCCATTAATTCTACATACGATGGAGCAGCAGGTGTGCTATTAATAATTCAAGTTGTTTCCCATTTGAGAAGACCGAGGGAGAACAATATGGGCCAAAAAGCTGTCTTAGTGGCCAACCGTCTCCAAAAGAAGCAATCAGAAGACCCGAATTTCTTTTTCTCGATGAGTTGGATACGGATGGGACATTCCGAACCATGTTCTGGGCTGATTATAAGGCGAGAGATGCTTACATGACATTCAACGATGTCATTGTATTTGATGTGACTTACAAAACCAATAGGTTATCTCTGCTATTTGCACCGTTTACAGGAGTGAACGATCATAGATAGTCGACTCTATTCGGATCTGCGCTGCTAGCTGATGAGACAGAAGAAACCTTCACTTGGTTATTTGATTAGTGGTCGACGTGCATGCATGGTAAAGCTTCAGGTGCAATAATAACTGATATGGAAGTGGCTATGAGAAATGCAATTTGAAGAATTTTTCCACATACCCGTCATAAGTTTTGTTCGTGACACATACACAGGCATTTACTTGAGCATATTAGAGGCATGAGAGATTTCAGTAGTGATTTCTACCACGATTATAATCAGTGTTTTTTTTTTTCAAAAAAGTAGTGAACTGTGAGAAGGAATGACAACATTTGGTTGGTAAATATGAAATTGGGAAAAATGATTGGCTAGCTAAGATGTGAGAGCAGCAGGAGCATCGAGTGCCGTCATATTGGCAAAACACATTCACTGAAGGCATGTCTTCTAGTCAACGCAGCGAAAGCATGATTTCCTTTTTTGATGGATATGTGAACAACACTGCCCTACACGAGTTCTTAGATGCATATGATAGGGCATTTGTTCAATGTCGTAAAACGGAAGCCGAAGAAGATTTCAAGTCAAAATATTCAAATGCTGGTATAAAAATGAATAGCCTATTGGAAGAAGAGGTCGGGATATTCTATACGAGGAACATGTTTAACATATTTTAGGATGAGTTGAGGGGTAATATTGGCTGTTGGTATGGCTAGTTGAGCAAGGATGGGACCGTGGAAGAATATTCTATAGGTCTCAGAAATGATGTAAAGAGTAAAATGGTGTATGGTAGTGTATGATGATATTGATGGAGTGACTGTGACATGTGATTGTGTTAAGCTTGAGAGGGAAGGGATATTATGCAAACATATCCTTTGTATTATGGACATGAAACAATTGAAAATAGTCCCTGAGCGTTATATGTTGAGGAGATTGTCTATTATCGAGTAGTGGGTACAATATCTACAAGAGGCTACTGGCATGAATCCATTTCATAGGTGGTGCCTAATCTCAAGATGACAACAATTGGTTGGAGACCTGGTATTGATGAGAAAGTTTTCAACATGATGAGTGAATTTTGTGATCTACTTTTCGCTAAAGAAGAACAAAAGCAGAAAGAAAAGCAAGGTAACTTAGAGGATAGTGACGTCCCAATCATTGGTAGCGAAGTTCAGTCAAATTTTGGCGTGAGTCAAATACCTGATATCACAATTCGAGACCTACCAGTTGCGAAGACCAAGGGCCGGCCAAAGAATGCAACACATTTGCAATCTAGCATAGAGGCATCTAGATCTGAACAAAAGAAACAAACGTGCAAATCCTGTGAGGAATTTGGCCATTATGCAACATGTAGAAAGAAGGCCAAGTTACCTTGCTTTTCTTTCTGCTTTTGTTCTTCAGCGAAAAGATCACAAAATTCACTCATCCTGTTGAAAACTTTCTCATCAGTATCAGGTCTATCAACTAGTCGTTGCCATCTTGAGATTAGGCACCACCTCTGAAACGGATTCACGCCAGTAGCCTCCTGTGGCTTTGTAGATAGTGTACCCCCTACTTGATGCCTTGCCTCTATAGACCATCTCCTCGACATATAACACTCGGGGTCCCTTTTCAATTGTTTCATGTTCATAATATGAAGGATATATTTGCATAATATCCCTTCCCTCTCAAACTAAACACGGTATCATCATACACTACCTTACAACATTTACTCTTTACATCATTTTTGAGACCTACATAATATTCTTTCACGGTCCCATCCTTGCTCAACTGGTCATACCAACGGCTAGTACTATCCCTCAACTCATCCTAAAATATGTTAAATATGTTCCTCGTATAGAATATCCCGGCTTCTTTCAATAGGCTATTCGTTTTCATACCAGAGCCTTAATGTTCACAAATTTCAGTTTCTTACTCGCAATCAATTAACAAAATATAAAACATACAGAGCCTTAATGTTCACAAAACCACATTGTAACCACTAGTTCATAGCCATGATTGAAATCAATCATAAATTGGTCATTTGTCACCAATACAGGGACATACTTGTAGATAGATTTCACATTTTCACCATTACAGAGAAATGCTTGTAGCTAGATTTCACATTCTCATAGAGACAACACCATTAAAAAAATCATTAACAAATAAATGATAACAGATTAGGAAGAAGGAAACTATAAAATTAAGAAAACATTCCCTCAAATCCTACTTCGTTTGAAAATAAAAATACTTAGGTCATAGAAACCCTAAAATAAAAAAATGGAAAGGTAACGGCTTCGTGAGATACACAGTGGTTTTTAGGTCCGAACCCTATTTCATTGTTTTTTTTAAGTGAAACTATAATGGTTTTGAAGGGTTCCAGACTTTGGAGTAGAAGAAGAGCTCGAGCTTGGAGTCGAAGGTGAAGACGGGGGTTTGGTATCGAACCAGGAGGCGTCGAAATGGTAAATGCGATAAGTTTTTCAAGTGGTTTGTTTTCTGTTTTGCCTGTAGTTGCGTTAAGTCTGGGACCCACTTCAAATAACCAATAACGTCATATTTTATCACTCGAGCGCACATAAGGGTGGTGCGCTTGATCGCACCATCATCTCTCTCTCTCTCTCTCTCACACACACACACACACACACACACACATACACACACACATACATATATATATATATATATATATATATATATATATATAGAGAGAGAGAGAGAGAGAGAGAGAGAGAGAGAGAGAGAGAGAGAGAGAGAGAGAGAGAGAGAGAGAGAGAGAGAGAGTTCCTATACCCTAGTGTAGATAAGTTATCTACACCATAGGCTTAAAATACGGTGGTGGCCACATTGTTTGGGTGATCCAAAGCATTCATTTGATGGGCCCTCGCATAGATAGGGTGCGTCCAAAAAATCCGCTCTATAGGATCATCCTAACCCTTCGAACTATGGAGGCAAAAAATGGACACATTTGTGAAGGTTTCTATACGTGCATTTTTACCTCTACATATCATAGGGTTGGGATGATCCTATGGAGCTGATTTTTTGGGCACACACACACTTTCGTGTGGGTGAGAGTGATTGACGACTCTCTCTCTCTCTCTCTCTCTCTCTCTCTCTCACGCATTATCCCATCTCCTCTCGTCTCTTCTCCATTCTCTCTCTGTCCCTCATGTGGGCATTAACAACCTTCAATAGCCTAGTCATGTGAATGATAACATGAATAACCTCCTATTTTCTTAAGTATAAAACATCATAGTTATTAAGGCATGCAGCCGAGTATCTTTGTTGTAAATTTACTCAAATCCTAGCATTTAAAGTAGTCAAATTGCAATAATTTGCTAATTTAGAAATCCAAACTTTTCTAAGACCCCTCAAACTTCTTTGTTTTTTTTTTTGAAAATTCTCAAAATAAAATAAAATAAATAAAATAAAATAAAAACCAAAAACCATCCCTCTTCTATAACATTTCTCTTTGATTGGATGCTTTTAGATACTTGTGGCCTAATGTATTTGCATCCCAGTTGGAGAGGACTTGTCCTTGACTTTAATTCCTTGAATCATTTCATCCTTCTTTCATCTATCTCGGAAAAACGTATTGCGAAAATCCATTCCTTGAATGAAGGGCTTCAAACAGAGTTTCCTACTCAACTTTCCAACTCATCCATCATTGACTAAAGAAATTTTTGGTCATTATCGTTTTGCTGAATAACATTTGTTACTCTGGTCGAAATTATTGAACCATCCAAGTTAGTGTGTTGAAATTTTTTACCTTCACTAATCTTACTGACATTGAACAATGTTGTTTTGTAGGGAGAAGGTAGCTCATAGAATCAACAATAGGCACTCTCAATAATCGTCTTATTGTGAATCAACAACAGACACTCAATCATCGTCTTATTTTCATCAATTCCTTGATTCCCACATGAATCTTATTTACAATATTCTTCAACATGTTCATCAACCTCTTCCACTCAAAGTCTTCCTTGTCAATATCTCCGTCTTCAAATTATTCCCTTTTCAAACTTTTCTCCGTCACAATCTTGTTCTTCTTTGAGAAAATATTCATGACATTCTCAATCTTCACTTTGGAAATCATCCCACCCTGTGATATGTATGTTGAAAATTCTCATAAGCTCAATCGAGGAGTCGAAATTCAAGCAAAAATATCCTATGACAATGTCTCTTTACATTTTATCCAAAAATCCCCAATTTTCTTACTTCACAGGCAAGTTTTTAAACCATTTTTAATTCTGTAATTGATGGCTTCAATTCCTTCCCAGTTATGTAATGAAATAAGAACTTCCTCTCTTCTGACACTGTCTTTCTGTTTTGCCTTCAACTCTGATGAACTCCCAGATTTATTCCTTCCCCAGCCACATAAACTCACGAGAATCACTGGTTTCATGGAGCTCCAATCCCGATTTGATGCAGCCCTAAAAGACACTTTTCAAGTTTCCAGAAGGACATGCAACAAAATAGACGAATATATTGAATGAAGAGCTAGAATTGTTTGTACAACTTCCTAGTTGCAAAAGAAAAAGGGAAAGAAAATCCTTCGATCAACAGTGTTGTGGCCAATGCTTGAATAATTAATTTCCCCTTTTCCTACCATGAAATATCATCTATCCTAAGACCCTGTAGACTTGATAACACTTTCTAAACTTAATTCCTAGTAACTAAAGAAACCAAATTACAATTACTTGCAACTTAAGAAACCTAAACTTCCCTAATGACTTTCTAAAACCTGTAAGACAGATTCCAAAAGTTCTTAGAAAATATCCAAAAATAATATAAAAAAGGGAAGTGATACATCCGCCCCTTTTGATTACTTGGGACACCCAGCAGCAGAGTATCAATGACTGCAGAGGGGCTGATGTACTTCACTTCAGAAGGATTCAATGGGGCTGATTGCCACGTACACTGCTGCTGGGTGTCCAAGTACTCAAAAGGGCAGATATATCACTTCCCTAAAAAAAATCCCCCTTTTATTATTTCTTTTTTTTATTGGAGGCTTGTAGGAACTTTTGGGTCTACTTGGTTTCATTAGTAAGAAGTTCTAAGCATGGTTTTCTTTGCATCTGCAAATATGAAGGCATATGGTGGGGGAGGCTCCTTTGGTTCCAGCTCTTTTATAATAAGGATGGACGAGTACAACCAATGGATTTCAATGAATTCATCATAAACAACCGAAGGTAAAAACTATTGCACTTCTTTTTGAAGAGTTGCATTCTAGATATTTTTGTATTCTATTTCAAAATCTCTTTGTTGGCAAACTCAAGTTCATTTCCAAAAGAATATGATGTGTAATTTTATATCTCTGCCAACAAGAGCAAAGCCTTTTGGTTCTCTTAAAGCCCTGCTAACAAGAGCAAAGCCTTTTGGTTCTCTCTCATGGGAACCCTGTTTCCTTACGAACACATTACAATTTTTTTTATGAATGGTATACAGACACATTACAATTTACAACTATAGTCAGTATAATCAATGTTATTCACTTGTCACTTATATATAGGGATTTGCTATGGACCATCACATAAGGCATTTTGCAGAGCGGCTGTTGCATGAGAGAGCAGCCACATAGGCTCAGATTTTGTCCTCCCCCCCCCCACACACACACATATAGCTTATCCGAGCAGCTGCTTCAAAAACTCATGTGGTCCCACATTTTTGGGGTGATCCAAAGCATTCATTTGGATGGCCCTTCCATGGATAGGGTGTGTGCCAAAAATGAGCCCTTTAGGATCACCCTAACCCTGCCATTTGTGGAGGGAAAAAATGGTCAGAAACAGTGTCTGTCCATTTTCCCCTCCACCTTTGATTGGGTTACGATGATCCTATAGGGCTGATCTTTGGTACACACCCTATCCATGGAAGGGCCTTTCAAATGAATGCTTTGGATCACCACAAAAATGTGGGCCACCTGAGTTTTTGAAGCAGCTGCTCAGATAAGCTATCTGAGCAGTTGCGCAGGAACACTATTCTCTCTCTCTCTCTCTCTCTTTCTGTATATATATACAGAGAGAGAGAGAGAGAGAGAGAGAGAGAGAGAGAGAGAGAGAGAGAGAACTGTTTCTACACACAAGTGTAGATAAGTTATCTACACGCTAGCTTAAAATACTGTGGAGGCCCACATTGTTTGGGTGATCCAAACCATTCATTTGATTGGCCCTCACATAGATAGGGTGTCTAGAAAAAATCAGCTCCGTGGGATTATCCTAACCCTTCGAACCGTGGAGGCAAAAAATGGACAGATTTGTGAAGGTTTATACACGTCCATTTTACCTCCACAAATCGTAGGGTCGGGATGATCTTATGGAGCTGATTTTTTGTGGACACCCTATCTATGTGAGGGCCAATCAAATGAATGGTTTGGATCACCCAAACAATATGCCCTTCACTGTATTTTAAGCTAGTAATCTACACTTGTGTGTAGAAACCGTTTTCTCATATATATACAGTGTTCTAAAAAGCGCTGGGCGGCTGACTCACCTCTCAGCGTCCAGGCATTTTTAGGCGTTTTTCATTTGTTTTAGATATTAATATATTTTCATAATATCTTGCATTTTTTTTTATATAAAATATAAATACTTGAATACATAACAATCCAAACCATTTGATACATAAGCACTAAACATTAAATAATAATAAAAAGTAAAAAACATAATAAGAAATTAAGTATAAAGTACTTAATAATTTAAGTATTTAACAATATAACACAAATCCATGACAAAAAAAGATTAAAATCCAAGCGCTTCTTCAGTCTTCATCAATCATTGTCCTCTCCTTCCAAGACTAAGACTATATCTTCATTTGAGTGTTCAAACCCGCCCTGCCCAGGCCCACGCTCAGCGCCCAGAAGCCGCTTCATCGCCTGGGCGGCCGCCTCATCGCCTGGGCGGTCGCCTAATAACGCTCAGGCGATGAAACCGTTTTTTTAAAAGCCCAGGGCCTGGGCGGTGCATTTTTTCTGCTCCTAGTGCCTAGGCGGCCTGGGCGGTCGCCTTTTACTATATATATATATATATATATATATATATATATATAGTAAAGGGTCTGGTCTCGAGCGCAGATAAGCTTATCCGCGATCGAGTGTAAAAACAGGGGTGGGCCCACATTGTTGGGGGGATCCAAAGCATTCATTTGGAAGGCCTTTTCATGGATAGAGTGTCCACCAAACATCAGCCCTATATGATCATCCTAACACTGCCATTTGTGGAGGGAAAAAATGGGCAGAAACATGGACACATAGTATCTGTCCATTTTCCCCTCCACCTTTGATTGGGTTAGGATGATCCTATCGATCTAATTTTTGGTACACACCCTATCCATGGAAGGGCCTTCCAAATGAATGCTTTGGATGCCTCAAAAAATGTGGGGCCACATGTGTTTTTGAGCTAGAGCTCAGATAAGCTTATCTGAGCTCTAGCTCAGGAACTCTTTCCTCATATATATATGTGTGTGTGTGTGTGCGTGCATATGTATATGCATATAAAATTTGTTTTCCCATTGCAATACATAATCTCGGATTTGGAACTCGTTTGGAACCAGCATACATTGCTTAATATGAGCAGTTTTGGGGGTAGACAGACAAAAACGGTTCCATGTATTGCTTGCAGTGGTGGGATCTTGCATCATTTGAGTTTGCTTCGGGGCAGAGATCCTTATACACTCAAAATGTAAGACAATTGTTTTCGACACGAACAAGTGAACTGATGTAGGACATAATATATTTCCAAATGTAGGACACAGATATAGTCATGTAGATACAAGTATTCCATATCATGATGGCTAGAAACATAACAGAGAACATGACCTTGGATAGGATAGAATGGAAGAAAATGATCCATGTAGAAGAACCCAACTAGAGCCAGGATTAGAGTCGGGAAGATTCCTTTCACTTTCTTCATGAAATTTAGGATTCATTTAGCCGATCCCAACTAGTTTGGGACAAATGCTTTGTTGAGTTGAGTTGAGACAAAAGACATCTACAAACAAAAAACTATAAAACTCAACTTGATTTTATTTTAATGATGGAATTAATAATAAGCATAAAAATAGAATATGTATAACTCGTACACTCAAAATTATAGTTACAAATGCATGACACTAACAAGCAACAGCATGATAATTAATTCGAAGAAAGTGATACACACACACACACATATTTGAAACAATGACAATTATTTTGGCCAACATAAGTATCCATTAAGTCTCTGGTACGAGTATCGTGTCATGTTGGATGTGATATGTTGGGCCTTTACAAGTATTCGGTATCATTGGTTATAATTGCCATCTCACCTTTCTCCAATTTATGTTAATAAATGATGTGGGTGTTGTCTTTTTCATTGTATTTATCAAGGTTTAAAATTTTGGTTTCGGTAGGCGTGGAACTCGGATCGGGTTCAACCCGAAAAGGGTTGAGTTCGGGTTGGGTTCAGGTTGAACTCAGGTCTGGTCAGGTTCGGGTTGGAAAAACGGGTTCCTCGGGTCGGGTCAGGTTGAACCTCGTCGGGTTGGAAATCGGGTCGGGTTCGGGTTGGAAAAATGGGTTCCTCGGGTCGGGTCGGGTTGGCCTCAATCTGTCCCAACCTGACCTGAGTTGCACCCCGAGTTGCGTACGACACGGAAATAGAAACATTTTGGTTTCGAAAATTTCCGTGGAAATCTTGTAAAATCGCTGAAACGTATGGAAACATATGGAAATGATGAAGTTTAAAGATGAAACTTCATGGAATGCTAGAATAAGCACAAATTCATACTTAAAAACCATCGCATAAACAAGAAAGCCATCCATACTGGCTTAATCACATCAAACACCCAGTGACAATGCAAGTGAAATGCATTGTCGCACATGTCTGGAATAACAAAGTCAATAAAGAAGTACAATGTAAGGGAGTATAAGAAAGTACACTGAGCATTCATCCCTCCAAAGACCCCAACTCTATGTCAATACTACAGTTACAAGATGGTATTGGTCATATGCTGATCTGACATCCCATGCATAAGAGACGCTTTGCTTGAAAATAATGTAGCCTACCAAATATCTATCTCTATATTAATGAAATGAAATGCAAAGTCAAATGTCTTACAACGAAAAAAAAAACATTTCCTCTTGGTTTATGCATTTTGGTCGAATTTCAGTCGAATTTTCGAAGTTTTGACCGAAATAATGAAGTTGAATGAATTCATTGTTTTTTTTTTTTTTTTTTTCAATGGGGATGAAAAAGGAATCATTTTGGCCGTTTTGTGCCATTTTTTTGAAAATTTAAAACCATGGTATTTATGCAAAAAATTACATAAAATGCTATGTTGTGATTTTTTGAATTGCTGTAACATCAGCAACTCAAGTCTTTTTTTTTGTTTCTGTTGTGGTTTTCCTTTCTTTTACGATAGAACATGATGTTTTTAAGGCTGTTTAAATTAGGCCTTCAATGATGTCACCTGTTTCTTTCATCAATGTAGACTCTTACAGATCTTAAAAGGACTACCGCCATACAAATGTACATGGAAAGAAGAAAAATTGTTGTAGCTATTAAGATGATGGGAAGAGAAAAAATTGAAGCCGAGACAGCAGGCGAGTATTAGTCCCCACCATGGAACGATGGTCTGCTAGGCATCATACTGCATAAAAGAAATTACGATGATTAACATGAGCAATAAGTAAAAACATCAATCAGGTATGTCGTACTTTCTCATCAACCTTGTATTGTTGTATGCACATCATCCTTGCTTAATATGGACTACAAAATTGTTCATACATGATACTGAAATATTGATTATTTCTATTTTCTTGGATTTAAATGTGATTTAAATTTATTATAGATTTAATCCCAGATCTTGAAGTGTGTTTTTTTGGAATAAAAAGCACGAAGAAATATTTTAGAGTTACCTGCAAGCAATCTAAGTGTGCTGCATATTGATTAACACCTTGCCTTTGAACTCTTCTTCTCCAAATGATTTTTCACGAAATCTCTAGAGATGATGGCCCTCCAATTGTGAATTTCATGACTCATATACTTACTGTTGTTTAGACACAATACAGTGTGAGATCTTCAGGTTTTCCAGGACTAGTTATATGATTCTAATTGGAGTATTCTAATGTATTCTAATCAGATTGGGAATTTCATTCCTACAAAATTTGAGCTTGTTATATGTTGTTCCATTAATTAATTGGACTCCCAAAATTTTATTTTCAAAACAATATATATATATATATATATATATATATATATATATATATAAGGAAATGATTTCCGCGCTCGAATGTTTTGATAAACATGCGCTCCAACTTTTGTCGTGTAGTATTTAAAGGGCTGTCAGAGGAATATTACGGTTCTCAAAAAGCTCTTAAAGCCACACGACAAATGTGTGGAGCGCATGTTTATCAAAACATTGGAGCTCTGAAATCATTTCCCTATATATATATATGTGTGTGTGTGTGTGTGTGTGTGTGTGTGTGTGTAGGGATTTGCTAATGGCTTTCACAGAAAGGCATTTCACGGCTGGCTGTTGCATGAGAGAGCAGCCAACTCAGAGCAGCATGACACGTGTCAGTGGTACCAAAATGAGATGCTCAATCAGCATTCCAAATTGTAAACAATTTTAGGTCTAAAGGAACAGGATCACTATCTTACCTGCCTCTGATTCTTTGATCTCAGACATGGTCTTTTTATAATGTTGCATAAGGAACCTTTATGTCAATAACATTTATATATTCAAAACCATAATAATCATGATAGTGAAAAGATTAAAGCCAAAATAATATAGTTTCATATCTCATATAAGAACAAGTCAAAATCAAATTGAGGGTATATGATAATATGATAATAACACAAACACATCCTTAAACAATTGGAATCTTCATTTATGGCAGCACTCCTTATAGAGAACTAATGCCAAAAGAGATTGAGGAGGATATGCAGTACATAAGCTTTTAGGTTAGTATTACTAACTGGTTTTAGGGGGATAGGTTTGCCCTCTCTCTCTTTCCTTCCTTCCTGTCTCCAATTGGTAAATCAAATAACTAATTTCTTCATCTTCATCTAAAGCAGTGAGGATGGAATCCAGGCAAACATTTAAATTTTGAAAGCATTAGAAAGCTGTCATCTTTTAATAGCGCTATTAAAAGGCTATGGTGCAGATACCATTAAAAAAAGGTTATGGTGCAGATTAGCTGTAGCCATGGACCAGCCCAGTCTGAAACGGCCATGTGCCTGCTTGTACCCTATGAAAGTTGTTTCAAATTGCACATACTTTCTGTGATTGGTGCTGTTCTGCAGCTGACCCTGGCATTCCTCAAAATTTATTGTTCTCTTATATTTAAAGCTGTAAAAAGAAAAGGTGGCAAAATATTTTTACCAAAGCTTGAAGGAGAAAGCATTGGCCCCATAAAAACTGAGATAATAGAAACTCAACCTATATAAGAGCAATTATAAGTTACACTGACAATATAGAGGCCATCATCCATGCAGAGGAAGGACCTTGAAAAAGAAAAAAAAGGCAACTGAGAAACTAAGTAAAACCCAAATGGTAAACTTCCATTATTGTAATTTTCACTACACCAACTACAAAATTTAAACCCACCTCAGATCAAACTTGGTGTGCTACATACATGCCTTGCTCCTATTTTCATGAATGTCCTTGAAAATTATTTATTCGAAGAATACATGTTTTAATGACTAAATTTTTATGTGGTAAAATAGAGCCATGGCTTAAAGATTTAGGAGCCGTTTGGATGGCATCATTTTAAAATCCTTGATTTCTTCAAAATTAATGGAGAGAAGAACAGGAGGGAAAACACATAAGAAAACTTAAGGAAGAATGAACTAACAATGGGAGCAATGCTCTACCACAAAAAGGGTTTCTTTACTTCATTCCAATATTTTCTTCAATGGCTTAACACCCTTAGATCAGCCCCCTTTTACATATTTTTCCACTATCTAAAGCATTTACTCCCATTACAACTTTCAAGCATACCATTACCTAAGATTTTGACCCTACTTGGAACTATAGCAAATACAACTTTCAAAACACCTTGTAACTCTAATCTCCTAGTTCTGATACAACCACTTCCAAAATATTACAACTACATGCAAAATTTATTTCCAAGGCTTTTTAACTTTTTGACCACCATTATAACACCAAAATCTAGGCCATCATGCTAGGTACACATGCATGCCATCACATGTGCTACATCAAAAATCTAGAATTGAAGAAAGCTTGATTATTAAATCCTGGATTTTAAAATATGCCTATTTGGATAGCATCCTGTATTTTTTAAGGATTTAATATTACGCTATTTGGATGCAATCCTGGGTTTCAAGAGCACGGAATATGGTTTTTATTATTTAAGTTGGGAATTCCAATGACTATTAAAGCATTTTAAAACTTTGGAATCCATTTTCATCATAAACTTCGGAATCCTATGTAAGTGGAACCTATCTAGGCTAAATTAAGACTTTAGTTTGTTCTTCAGAACCTTTGATTTTAACATCCCAGGATTAGTTTTTCAAATTTCTGAATCCTTTTTCATCGCAAACTACATAGCAATTGTTCAATATCCTATTTATTCAAAATGTAGGCTATTACTTTCTTTGACCATGTAACCTTCAAGGGCCGACTGATATTCTAGAGAAGATGCATATGTCCATAGAGAATTGCCTCCAATATCCAAGTAACATATATATGGGGAATTATTAGAGTTAATAAGAAGCATTAGCATTTTAACAAGACAAGAAAATATAATCGTCCTGATTATTCAAAGTTGTCTGTCATAAGTGTAAACTTTCGAAGCAAAAAGATGTAAAATAATAGATAACATACAATGACAATCCACCAAGAGAACCGAAAATGTGTTCCCCGATATGATAAGGCTTCCATACTTCAATCCTTTGTTTCTGTTGGTACATGCTTCTTATTGCTAGTTTGCCATTTTTGAGACAGAGCTTGCTTATCTTATAGTGGCTGCTTCTGTCCATTATTTACCCTCTACAGGAAACAACCACATTAGTAAATCGTGAAAGATATTTGGGAGGATTTAGTCCTTTGAGAGCTGGATCGACCAACTTAGCCAGTGCATCAATCAAAATCTATGTGGGACATGGGCATTGGGAAGCTAGGACTGCAACAAGGGTGGGCTTATGCAGAAGAAAAAAATGAGTGGGAACTATTTGTATTTCATTCTACATTATCCTTGTTGTATGATCATCAATTTCTATTATAACTTTATTGAAAGCTGCCCAGACTGTTCTTTGTTTTGTACACATGCGTGTTCCCTGGTATGATAAGGCTTCCATACTTCAATACTTTGTTTCTGTTGATACATGCATCTTATTGCTAGTTTGCCATTTTTTGAGACACAGCTTGCTTATCTTATAGTGGCTGCTTCTGTCCATTATTTACCTTCTACAGGAAACAACCACATTAGTAAATTGTGAAAGATATTTGGGAGGATTTAGTCCTTTGAGAGCTGGATCGACCAACTTAGCCAGTGCATCAATCAAAATCTATGTGGGACATGGGCATTGGGAAGCTAGGACTGGAACAAGGGTGGGCTTATGCAGATGAAAAAAAATGAGTGCGAACTATTTGTATTTCATTCTACATTACCCTTGTTGTATGATCATCAATTTTATTATAAATTTATTGAAAGCTGTCCAGACTGTTGTTTGTTTTGTACACATGCCTCCATGCAGATACTTACTTATGTATGCTCTCTTGCTTTCTTGTAAAAAAAAAAAAAAACCCTTTTGTTTGAATATTTTTTTTCATAGGCTGTCTGCTCATCAATTCTCTAAATGCAATCTGGGCCTTAAATGCAGGTGGTTGTCAAAGATATGCTGGTTTTAGCCTACTTTTTGTTTATGTATATTTTTAAGCAGATGCTATAGAAACTCTAATTTCTTGTTCAATTCTATGGATTTGTCTTACTAATGCCAGAAATTCATTATCTACTGAAATGCTTTGTGCAACATCCTCTGAAACATCTTCTCTTTGATGATAAAGAAGGATTGTTGCTCTGATGCGAATTTGAATATGCCCTCTCCCTTTAGATTCTTATGTGATCCGTTCTTCTTCAATCTATCTTTTGGATCACCCTGCCATGTTTTCTGCATCTTACCTCCCTCTCTATTAGTGGTCTTGATGAGATGCCATCCTTTCTAGATAGGTTTCTACCACACAGTAATGCACTCCAAAGTTTAGAAATTATATTCTGCAACGAGGCAAGTCTTCCTAGTACGCTGGGCAATTTCATTGCTCTCAAGTCATTGAGCATTTTGGGTTGTAAAAAGCTGGTGTCTTTGCCAGAGGGATTGCGAAACCTCACATCTCTCGAAAAGTTGGAGATTAAATGGTGTGATAGTCTAATATCTTTTCCCGAAGAAGGGGTACTAGAGGGCTTGATATCTCTTCAAAGTTTGGTTATTGTGGGCTGTCCAGATCTCATTTCTTTGCCGGATGACTTGCAGTACCTCACTGCCCTCCAGTATCTGGAAATCAATATGTGTGGTATGTTGACATCATTTCCTGATGGGCTACAACATGTCGCCACACTGAAAGATCTAAAAATTTACCACTGTTCGAGGATGGTAAATTTGCCAGAGTGGGTCGAAAATCTCACATCGCTTCGAAATTTGTCCATCCGTAGTTGTGGTGGTATGACTTCATTGCCCGCCGGACTACAACGCCTCACCGCACTCCAACAACTCCATATTTACGGCTGTCCTAATTTGGAGAGACGATGCAAAAGGGAGGGAGGAGAGGATTGGCACAAGATAGCCCATTTACCATATATCTACATCTGATTGCAACTTCCATCCCTTGGACTCTACCATCCCAGGTTCGTTATTTACTCAACCCTTCTTTATCTTTTAATTATATATAATGCATTTCAATTACTCATGTCTTTGCACTTTCTTTCTTTCCTTCATCTATCTAATGAATTTATACCAAATACTGTCAATTCAATATACACCAAATGCCTCCTTACTTTGGATTTTGCTTTTTGAACTTATGCTGAAATGTATATGCTTTATTCCTTTGTTTATTATCAATAATTGTTTTATCCATTAATTCCAAATATCAAAATTATATTCCACTTACTTAAGATGATTTAGCTTAAAAACTTATCTTTTTTAAATCATTTTTTTGCAAGTCCCTAAAGACTACTAATGTTAACATAGGCTAGGCATTAAACTCTTTTTAGGCTCTGTTTGGATTGCAGGAATTTACAGGAAAATTATTAAAATTTCCTACTATTTCATGAGTTTTAATAGAAACTAAGGCCGTGTCTGGCCGCCAAGAATTTGTTTTCATGATAAATCGATAGTCTCGAAAGTGGAGATGAGGGTGAAATTGCTAAAACTCAGGAAACAAAATCCAGAAATGGGGTTTCTCTAGTGATGAGATGCTGCTAAAAATTGGGAAAAGCTCTATCGGGTTTTGAGTACAGTTTTTAGTTTCATGATTTTTAGCAACTTCATCTTCATCTCCACTTTCGAGACTACCAATTTATCATGAAAACAAATTCCTGGTAGCCAAAAGTGCCTTAAGAGGTACTTTGCAAATTAGGAATTTTCATAAAGAAAAAAAATCTCTTTTTCTCTTTCATTTTCGGTGAGAGGATCCTGTTATATTTTTTGCTCTCTTTCCGTTCCTCTAGTCCCCACTATTTTGTTTTCCTTTCTAATATACAGATGGTTCTTCATTGCTTTCAAGGTGTGATAATCAAGCAAACAAGAGCCTACTTCTGGGTGCCTCTCTCCCTTGCGATTTGCATAGGCTCTGCTACCTGTTTAGCTGCATTAGGACGATTTTCTGCAGGCTTGTGGTCGGGACATCGGGTAGAAGGATTTTCTTGGGACAGAGGTCTATGTTGGTTTCTGTATGTTTATTCATGGTCTGCTCTTGGGGCAGAGGATTGCTGGTAGTTTTTTCTTCTATTTTCAGTTAATGAATTAAAGGCTCTGTTCTGGAAGTTTTACGGGTTGTGTCTTTCTAAGAGCTGCTCTCTGAATCTTGTGTTTTCCTAGTGTGTTTGCCTAGTCCTCAGATGTGGATTCTAGTGTGAAGAATGTGGTTTCTGAGGGCATTCTTCATTTCTTCATCAAAATTTAGTGATATGTATGTCTGAATGCTGATAAACATTAAGGGGCCATTTGGATACGCGGATTTTAGAATCCAGGTTTTTAGTTTGAAAACATTGTAAAAGATGGTTCATGATCAAGCTGCTGCATGCTGTCCTCAGATGTGGATTCCGGTGTGGAAAATGTGGTTTCTGAGGCCTTTCTTCATTTCTACATCAAAATTTCGTGATATGTATTTCTGATAAATACTAATGGTATCTCCATTTCTACTTTTCTAGAGGCTTATTAGTACCTCTAAATTGTGTACCCACTTTTTTATTTATTTTTTATTTTTTATGATTACTTGTATCACTAAATAGTTTACACTCTTTATCTCTATTTAGCAGTGTTTAAAAACGCGGATTTGACGCGGAACGCGCTCAAGAAAAATCCTTGTCGACTCGGCCCCGACGAGGCCAAGAACGCGGTTGACACGGTTGAAGCGGTCATAAGTTGGGAGAGTCAAAGGAGTTTATTGACTCTGTACGGCAAAACGCGGAATGTGGATGTGGTGCAATGCGGAAAGCGGCCGAGGTAAAAAGTAGTCGACTCGGACGAGTTCCTTGTCGAGTCAAGGAGTTTTTAAACACTGCTATTTAGGCTTGTTTGGACTGCAAGAAAAACATTTATGATGGAAAATTTTTCTTTCCACAATTTAGAAGGAAATGATGTAGTTATAATTAATTTAGAGGATATCATCATAAATTGCAGGTCCTGCAAAATTCGAATAGGGCGGGTTTAATTTATCTTTTTCTGTGTTAAAAAGTAGGAAATTTTAGAACAATTTTCCTTTCCAAACTATCAAAATAAGTCATCCTGCAATCCAAATCCAAATAAGGCCTTAGTGTGTGTTTCAAATTCCGTTGGATCCTACTCTTGTTTTGTCTAAATTAAAATTTGTAATAAGTTGGAACTTTTAGTGTAGTTTTAGGTGCTGTTTTGAGTGCAGGATTTGTTTGGAAAAGAAATTATTTTTGAAAATTTCTTAGCCTTTTCATTTCGAGGTAAACTGGATTCATTGCTCTTTGAAATAAAGGTACTTTTGCAAGATTGTAATTCCCCACTTGCTTTTTCGCTAATTTGCTGGATTTGGTTTAATTATTTATTCAGTAACTTTTTCATCTGTTAGTTAAGACTGTTACTGTCTCCTATTGTCAAGGATATGTTGTGCACACATATGAGTACACATATATGCATGCATGTAACATGAGATTTCAAATGAAGTCCATTTTTCAAAAGGCACAGTTTGGCCACAAGGTAAATAGGCTAACTGTAGATAATCTCCATACCATGATTCTTAGATAAGCTTATCTGCGCTCCAGTGCAGAAATAGGGTGGGCCCCCATTGTTTGGGGTGATCCAAAGCACTCACTTGGAAGGCCCTATCATAGATAGGGTGTCCACAAAATATCAGCTCTATTGGATCATCCTAACCTTTCCATCTGTGGAGGGGAATAATGGGCAGATTTGTGGACAAACAATGTCTGTCTATTTTCCCCTCCACTATTGGATGGGTTAGGATGATCCTATGGATCTGATTTTTTTGTACACACCTTATCTATGGAAGGGCTTTCCAAATGGATGCTTTGGATCACCCCATAAATGTGGGCCCACAAGATTTATCAGTAGTTGAGCGCAGATAAGCTATCTGCGCTCGAGCTCATAAACCTTTTCCCCCACACATATATGAGAAAACGGTCTCTACACACAAGTGTAGATAAGTTATCTACACACTAGCTTAAAATACAGTGGAGGGCATATTGTTTGGGTGATCCAAACCATTCATTTGATTGGCCTTCACATAGATAGGGTATCCACAAAAAATCAGCTCCATAGGATCATCCCAACCCTATGATCTGTGGAGGTAAAATGGACGTGTATAAACCTTCACAAATCTTTCCATTTTTTCCTCCACGGTTCGAAGGGTTAGGATGACCCTATGAAGATAATTTTTTGGGCACACCCTATCTATGTGAGGGCCCATCAAATGAATGCTTTGGATCACCCAGACAAAGTGGGCCCTCACTGTATTTTAAGCTAGCGTGTAGATAACTTATCTACACTTGTGTGTAGAAACCGTTCTCTCTCTCTCTCTCTCTCTATATATATATATATATATATATATATATATATATATATATATATATATATATATATATATATATATCAGGAAAAAGTTTCTGAGGTATCGCGCAGCCTGAGCAGCCCTCTAAATACACCATCTCCCATAGTTGTTTGACTCATCCAACCCATTCATTATGTAGGTAATAGGTAGGATTATGGTTATGGTTAGAAAAGAGTACCTACTCCGTGGGCTTAAAATACAAAGAGGGCCACACTGTTTGGGTGATCTAAAGCATTCATTTGATGGGCCCTCACATAGATGGGGTGTGCCCAAAAAATCAGCTCCATAGGACCATCCCAACCCTTCGATTTGTCAGGGCAAAAAATGGACATATTTGTGAAGGTTTATACCCGACCTTTTTTGCCTCCACAAATTGAAGGGTTGGGATGATCCTATGGAGCTGATTTTTGGGCACACCCTATCATATCTATGTGAGGGCCCATCAATTAATGAATGCTTTGGATCACCCAAACAATGTGGCCCCTGATGAGAGCAAAAATAGCAGCCCAATAGGAAGCTACCACGTGTCATAAGGATACCTAGGTAATGGCCCAAAGGAACCGGACACAGTTCCCAAAATTCACTATTGTCAATGGGATTTCTTTATCTGTTGTTGTCACTGGCTTAAGTATCGGAGGGCCTTCCTGGAGAACCATCTCAAGGTCGGTCTTCTAACCGTTTGTCTATATACGCTAGCCTAAAACAAGCTCAATAGCTATCTCTTTGCCTCCAGCTCAGCACCAATTGGATTTTGACTCCAACCGCCCCCATTGTATTTTAAGCCCACGAAGTAGGAACTATTCTCTCTCTCTCTCTCTCTCTCTCTCTCTCTCTCTCTCTCTCACTCACTCACTCACACACACACACACACACGTACTGTGGAGGCAAAAGATAGATAGATTTGTGAAGGTTTATACACGTCCATTTTACCTCCACAAATCGTAGGGTTGGGATGTTCCTATGGAGCTACTTTTTTGGGTGCACCCTATCTATGTGAGAGCCAATCAAATGAATGCTTTGGATCACCCAAACAATGTGACCCCCACCGTATTTTAGGCTAGTGTGTAGATAACTTATCTGGGAGAGAGGGGGGGGGGGATAGGTTTCTGAGGTATGTGTATATATATATATATATATATGAGATGATTGATTGTAAACTTTATGGCTATCTTGAAGAGGACCTATACATGTGTTCTTATTTTGTTAGTGATCTTATCATTGTTGTTCTTTGGTTTATTCAATGTTGCTACTTATCTTGCTTGATAGTATCGTTGACTTCTGGTTTTGATGGCTCCACCCATTTGGTTCTAGAAGGAAGAATTCTTTAAGTTGGTTCTGAAGTCTTTTTGGGGAATTCTTTTACCTTCCATATTGTGGTTCATGTGTCGGGACCAGGGTAGAACTCACCCTTAAAAGACAGCTGTTAAGGGGAAGAATTCTTTCAAATCTTACCAACCGAAGTGGGATTTTTGCTCGTGTGGAACCCCAAAAATCTCCCCTCCGCGTGGGATCAAGTTGCGAACTGAGAGACCTTCCTGGTGGTAGACTGGAGTTACCATGCCCCAACTCGGAAACTACTGATGGGACCCAGGTAGAACTCACCCTTAAAAGCCGGTTGTTAACGGGAGGGTGCCCAAGTCCGTATAAGCCTTCCACATCAGTTGCTCACCAGCCAATGTATTTTAAGTTTCTTGCTCATAGATTGTGGATTCTCATTCTATAATGCTTCAGTAGTTGTTAGCCTTACGAATTCTTGCTGGTATTTTGGATGTTGGTGGTGGGGTTTTCCATGTCTACATAGTTAATAACTAATTATGCATGCTCCTTACAAAATACAATTACAGATCTTAGTATTAAAGCCAAAGGCTCTTGTCATGGATTATGATTTTGAACTCCCAAATAACTACAAACACCATGCACATCTGTGCTTTTTTATTACTACATATCTTTACATAGAATATTGATTTCTTTGATCATGTGACACATGACACCAGATTTAAAGAACTTGTGTTGCACAGTCATCCTATTGTAGTGTAGCATACATATCACTTGATGATTGAACCTTGGTTATGGTAATGATATGAGGTGAAGTAACATCCCCTTCTATGGTTCATAAATCTGCTTCTCTAATGCAATTGTAATCTGCTACAAATTTCAAGGAAATATGAGTTGGGATCAAAATTGGATAGATATATTTCCTACACTTATTTGAATTTTCAAGAAGATTGGAGAGGAAAATATTTTACCCCAACTTCACAGTTCTTGCTGGTGTCTCATAGTTTTCTTGTTGAGGCTGGCTTAGTTGGAGATTGACACGTACATGCAAGTCTTCCGTAATGGTAAATCCACTTGGAAGAATTGAATTTATGTTTAGACCATTTAACTCTCTTGTTGCATAAACCTGAGGCCGGAGAGATTTGAGTTATTGCTTAGGCTGACTACAATTGAAATATAAAACTACAAAAGGTTTAATGTGTTTGGTTCTAAAATTTGTAGACGTATTTGATGTTCATATTAGCTGTCCAAACCAGTACCTTTTTATATAATTCCATGTTTTCTTGACGAATGAGGTTTACCGTCTTATACAGTTCCATATTTTCTTGATGAATTATGTTCCCCTGCAAATAACAAGCGAAGATTAGCTACTTGAAGGGCATCACACTTAAAGCAAAAGAATATGATAAATGTTGCCCACTGTTTTGGATTGACCTTTCGGTTCAATTCTTGAATTTCTTCAGTTCGAATTTGTTCCTGCAAAAGTGAACGACGACATTACAATCTATGCATGTGATTTATATGAAATTTGGGAGGATCAAAGAGAAGCATTATATGAGGCCTAGTGTCTTAGGACCTTTTTCATTCTAACACCCTGCAGACTCATTTGCAATTGATTCTCTAGATTTTGTAGGTCCTTGACACTCAAACCTGAAAGCTCTTCCCCCATCAACTGCCTGCAATTTTCATGATCAGAATAAATAGTATGTTACCAGTCTAAAAGTCATATTTCAAGTGTGAGATATTAATTTGCATCCAGCATAATGTGACAGGAAAGATTATGTCTTTTATTGATTACAATTCTTTTGCTAGAATATGAGGTATACAATGTGTTTATTTCGTTTTTTTGATAAGTTGAAAGCAATTTTGTCGATTGATAAACCATAAATTCGAATTATGTTTTCGAAGCACAAATAAGTTTGGTAGTAAAGGATTATAACTAGCACTTTTAGATGTGTCTGCTAATCAGTGCATGTTACATTATAAACAAACTGTAAATTTGTAAATAATTTTTTTTCTTAATCTCCTGATATTATAACTAGCACTTTTAGATGTGTCTACAAATCAGCATATGTTGCATTATAAGGAAATTGTAAATTGTTAAGTACTTTTTGTCTTAATCTCCTGATGTGTCTGCACAACCTTTAATTATATTCTTGCTTGTTTTGGAATATATTTACCATGGGGGATGTAATTTTTATTTGGTACGTAGTACTTATAACCTTTGTACTTTTTCACACCTTATGTAATTAATGAATAAATGCCTGTCTCCCATTTCATAAATACGGATCATTTCTATAAACATTTGGTTTTTATATCATGTGTGAGTCGCACGCCTTTTTTCAAGGCATTGCTAAAAAATTCGTAGGATATTTTGTCTCTATAAACTCCACGCAGTCTTACATATGCACCCTTTTTCTAACTTGAATGTTCCAATACCTTAAATCAAGTTACTAGTAGTCAGTCTTTGAATATTTTCATTGGTATAATGGATTAAATTCATATGGAATAACTTCAATGATTTTATTGATATAAGTTACTCTAATATGAACGTAATTGGGGTTGAAATTTTTTACCGATGACTCTCTTGCAACTGCTGTAATTGTTGCGTCAAGCTCGCTGCTTCCCTTTTCCAAAACTATTGAATCCAAGGCCACAAGATTTAGTACATTCAGTGCATGCTTGAAAAAATTTCATCCGCATAAATATATAGATCTAACATAAACTTTAATTGGCATGATTTAGAAATTGACATTCTTTTAAGTTGAATGATATCTCCAATGTGGTTGATTCATGGCCATGCGGTAGAAAATTTAGATTCTCCCTACAAAAATTATTTCAAATCTAAAACCATAGCCATGAGGTAGAAAATTTAGATTTTCACTGCCCAAACTATTTTCAATCTAAAACCGAAGTCAACCGACATTTGAATTTTGATTTTCATTATTTTCAAGCATCATCTTTTCATTCAAGTTTCAGTAAACTGAATTATACATTGCAGTGCCTATTAATGCAGTGTATCTATCTTCTTCTTTCATGGTATCATATTAGTCTTTTATTCCTCCTGTTTCAATGGGTTTATATTCCACAAGCCTACATTGGTTGAACATTGACGTATCAGATTATACTGTCCCTATATAGAAACACCAACATTCATAAGATTCGAGGCTCTTTGACTCTTGGTTGATTACAAATTTATTGTTAGGATCATGGCATGATTCGAAATAGAAACTCAAATGGTCATTGCTTCGAAATAGAAACTCAAATGGTCATTGTTTCTTCACATTTTTAGGTAATTCTAAACATAAACTCTTTTGGTTTAGCTTTTGTTATTTCCTGTATGAGAAATGCCTTCTTTTAACTTATGAGTCATCAGGCAGTACAAAAATGTAAAAATCTGATGGTTATCGACAATTTTTATTCCTCAACATGCATTTATTATCGCAGGACAATTTGCAGAAGAAAATGTATTTAATTTTTATGGAAGGCATACCTTGACTTCTGAAGTTGGGTTTAACACATGACACTGCTCTTTTGTTTTCTTGTACCGATCGATTACTGATTTCATGCTGATAATAATAGAGAAAACACTTGTCAGTATTGTTTTCGTAATTATATTGGTTAAGATATCATCAATTGTTAGTGATTTTGCATTTTCAAAATCATGTATATTACATGTTTTAGTGTTTTGGAAAATGTTTTATCAAAAGCGTTTGGGAAAAAGAAAATGTTTTCTTGGAAATATTTGCTTTTACAAAAGGATGTAGAAGTGTAGTTGAAAAGATAGTTCCACATCGGATGAGAGAAAAGAAAGAGAAGGGCTTATAAAGCACTACCTTTTCTAACTCTTGTTGATTGCACATTGGGTTGAACCCATGGTTGGACCCGCGGGACGGTGCAACGCACCGTTCGCACACGCGCACGCGCGCGCGCGGCGTGGGCAATGGGCTATAGGGCGCATAGTGGCGCTTTATTGGCGCTTTCAATGGGTGCGATCTAACGGTCAGATTTCAAACATTCTGGAAAGGTGCCCTGTAGAGGTGTTTTTCACACTGAAAAGACACCAGATGGTCTATAAAATGTGCAAACTTCAGTCATTTAAGATAGAAATCGAATTGGCAATTCTGACTGATTTTACACTCTCTTCTACACTCCTACAAAAATCCCCAAGTATTTCTACATACTGTTTTTCTTTTGTTTACTGTTCTAGATACTGTTTTTCTGCAGAAACATAATCTAGAGATTTCTCTAAGGCTTGAAATTTCGGAAGGGCATTTCGGGTTTGATTCCGCTAGTGCTACGCGTCATCAAACATTAGTAGGGCTTCCCTACTAGGCTTCATTGAATCTTGGAGGCAATTCGCGGATCCCCTTTGCACACTACTAGTGGGGGCGAATCTTGTCTTAAGGAAAGTGATATCACGCCTTGAAGCAACAAGTTTCTGTTTTCTATCATCAACAGTACCCTCAACAAATTTCCAACAATCTTAAGACAAGATTTTCTACTGTTGTTTCAATGTCACTTTATTCAGTTCGTCAAATGACCCAAGACTTTGTCAAACTCGAACGTTTCGACAAAGGAAATTTCAAGCGCTGGCAGAAGAAGTTGCACTTCATTTTGACATCACTCAAAGTGGTCCATGTTCTCACTACTCTAAAGCCGTCAGCAAATGAAAATGAAACTTTGGCGGAGGCTCGTGCAAGGATGAAGTGGGAACAGGATGACTACATTTGCAAAGGGCACATCCTAAATGCTATGTCAGATACACTATTTGACATATATCAAGGCATGGGATCAGCAAGTGAAATCTGGAATGCACTTGAAGCCAAATACTTGGCGGAAGATGCCAGTAGCAAGAAATTCACTGTGAGTCAATTTTTAAATTTTAAAATGGTAGATGATAAGTCTGTTATTGATCAATTACATGAAATACAACATGTAATTAATCAAATTCATTTGCAAGGCATCCTTCTTGATGATTCCTTCATTGTCCCGTCAATTATTGACAAACTTCCACCAAATTGGAAAGACTTTAGAAAAAGTCTAAAACACAAGAAAGAGGAAATGTCTATTGAAGACTTGGCTCAATACCTTAGGATTGAGGAAGAGTCAAGAATCAGAGACAAGAAAGAAAATGAAACTGTATCCTCTAAGATCCATTTGGTGGAAAATGTCAAGAATTCGAACCAACAAAGAAAAGGCAATTGGAAGAGAAACAAACACCCTGAAAAGAATACTAATAAGAATAAGAAAAGAAAGGGTGCTTGTTTCAACTGTGGCAAACCAGGCCATTACAAGAGTGAGTGCCGACTTCTTAAGGATAAGAAGTCGGGTGCACCAACAGACAAAGAAAAGTTTGTCGCCATGATTTCAGAGGCAAATATGCTTGAAGATGGCAATGATTGGTGGATTGACTCTGGTGCGACGATGCATGTCTGTAAAGACAAGAACCTGTTTTCAACTTATGAAACAGTTGAAGATGGAAGCGTGTTATACATGGGAAATTCGTCGACAGCAGAAGTCAAAGGGAAGGGCAAGGTGGAACTTGAGTTCACATCCGGCAAGCGACTCACTCTAACCGGTGTCTACCATGTACCAGAAGTTAGAAAGAACTTAGTGTCTGGAAGCATTCTCAACAAGAATGGCTTCAAACTTGTATTTGAATCTGACAAGTTCATTCTTTCTAAGGGGGGTACTTTTGTTGGGAAGGGATATATGTATGAAGGGATGTTCAAACTTAATATCAATAAAGTGAATGTCTTTGCTTATGTTTTGGATTCTTCTTTATCTTTATGGCATAATCGTTTAGGACATGTAAATACTAGGAAAATGAATGATATGGTTAAGTTAACCTTAATTCCTAAATATGAAAATGACTTAGTAGATAGATGTAAAACATGCATGCAAACCAAGATAATTACTAAGTCATTTCCTAAAGTAGATAGAACTTCTAACTTGTTAGATTTAATTCATAGTGATGTATGTGACATACATAGTGTTCCCACAAAGGGAGGTAAAAAGTACTTTGTTACATTTATTGATGATTATTCTAAGTACTGTTATGTTTATCTACTTAGTCATAAAGATGAGGTTTTAGAAAAATTTAAGATTTATAAAACTGAAGTAGAAAACCAATGTATAACAAGCATTAAATGTCTCAGATCAGATAGAGGTGGTGAATATCACTTTCCTCATTTCTGTGAATCAGTAGGCATAGTCCATGAATCTTCTGCCCCTTATACACCACAACAAAATGGTGTAGCAGAAAGGAAGAATAGGACACTTACTGAAATGATTAATGCTATGCTTGTTAATTCTGGTTTAAATAAAAGTTTTTGGGGTGAAGCCTTACTTACAGCTTGTCACATTTTGAATAGGGTACCAAGTAAGAAATCTGATATAACCCCTTATGAATTGTGGAAGAAAAGGAAACCAAACTTAAGTTACCTTAAAGTTTGGGGTTGTAGATCTATAGTTAAAGTCCCTAAACCTAAGTTAAGAAAATTAGGTGAAAGGGGTATTGAGTGTATCTTTTTGGGATATGCTAGTCACAGTAAGGCCTATAGGTTCTTAGTTATAGAACCTAATGATTTCATAGATGTCAATACCATAATTGAATCTAGAGATGCCTTTTTCTATGAAAATAGGTTCACTGCAATTCCTAAAGAAATTGAACCTACAACTTCTGTAGATCATCCTTTAGAATCGCAAACAGAAGTTGGTGAACCTAGTGTACAACCTAGTAAAATAAGAAGAAGTTCAAGAGATAGAAGGGATATGAGTTTTGGCCCTGACTTTGTAACCTACCTGGTAGAAGGGACAAGGGAAAAACTCCAAGGTTCTGTCTTGTTAAACTTAAGCATAGAAAGTGACCCTCAAACCTATGGAGAAGCCATAAAGTCACAAGATGTTGCTTTTTGGAAAGAAGCAATTAATGACGAAATGGATTCTATCATGGGTAATAAAACTTGGATTTTGATTGATCTACTATCTGGGTCTAAACCTATAGGATGTAAATGGATCTTCAAGAAGAAGATCAATGTAGATGGGACCATAGAAAAGTTTAAGGCAAGGTTAGTTGCCAAAGGGTTTACTCAAAAACCCGGTATTGATTACTTTGACACATATGCACCTGTTGCTAGGATTTCTACCATTAGAGTGTTGATTGCCCTTGCTTCCATATACAAACTTCACATTCACCAGATGGATGTTAAAACCGCATTCTTAAATGGTGAACTTGATGAAGAAGTGTATATGGAACAACCTGAGGGATTTATTCTGCCAGGCCAAGAGCATAAAGTATGTAAGCTTATCAAATCTTTGTATGGGCTTAAGCAAGCCCCTAAACAATGGCATGAAAGATTTGATAAAGTCTTAGTGTCAAATGGTTATAAGATACATGAATCAGATAAATGTATATACAGTAAATTTAAGGGCAGCAAAGGTGTTGTTATTTGTTTATATGTTGATGACATGTTAATTTTTGGTACTGATATTGCAAGCATTCAAAGTACTAAATCATATCTTTCTCAAAACTTTGATATGAAAGATATGGGTGAAGCTGATGTGATTTTGGGTATTAGAATCATAAGACAGGACAATGGTCTTATTCTAACACAATCACATTATATTGAGAAAGTTCTTAAAAAGTTTAACCATTTTGAATGTTCACCCATTTCAACACCTTTTGACCCAAATATAAAGTTGTATCTTAATACTGGCAGGACTATCTCTCAACTAGGGTATGCTAGTGTAATTGGTAGTCTTATGTATGCTATGACTTGTACTAGGCCAGACATAGCATATGCTGTAGGTAAACTTAGTAGGTTTACCAGTAATCCTAGTTTTTCTCATTGGAATGCAGTCTATAGAGTTTTAAAATATTTAAAGAAAACTATAGACTATGGTTTATGTTATAGTGGGTATCCAACTGTAATAGAAGGATACTCTGATGCTAGTTGGATAACTGAGCGTATAGACCATTTATCAACCAGTGGGTGGATTTTCACCCTTGGTGGGGGAGCAGTCTCCTGGGCCTCTAAGAAACAGACATGCATAACAACTTCAACTATGGAAGCAGAGTTTATAGCTCTGGCAGCATGCTGTAAAGAGGCGGAATGGCTTCGAAATTTGTTATTGGAAATTCCGTTATGGTCTAAACCAATGCCATCGATTTATGTCCATTGTGATAGTCAGGCCACACTATCAAGGGCATATAATCATGTTTATAATGGTAAGTCCAGACATATAGGACTTAGACATAGTGCTATAAGAGAGTTACTTACTAATGGAGTAGTAACTATTGATTTTGTGAGATCGAGCCAAAACTTGGCCGATCCATTCACTAAAGCTCTTGCAAGAGATCTGGTGTGTAAAACATCATTAGGGATGGGGTTAAAGCCATTAACCAATAGTCACCAATGATGGAACATCAACTCAACACTTGAATAAACATCAAGTCTTGAGTTCAATGAGTCCAAGTACATCATATGGAGTGATTGCAAGCACTATAATCTGTATTATTTGCCATCCCAAGGTAAAGTGCTTGGTACCTGTAATGTTTAAAAGGAGAAGGCTGAGTATTTAAACTCTTAATAGGCTTATAACATAGTGTTGGAGTGTTTTAGTTACAGGGGCACTCTTGATAAGCCTACCTATGTGAGTGTGGAAGTGGTGCCGCTTCCTATGAGACCTGGCTAGTCTCTAGAGCGCTCACGAAACCAAGATATAGACACAAGGCCAGTACATGTGTCGGTTTTAGAAATTGCCCAAAGAGGTGAAATCTTGTGTGTGAGACGTATCCGGTTAACCAAATAGAATAGCTAGTTCAAAGATACGTCTACTATGCAATTCTGGTTAACTTTGATATGTCCTCACTAAGTGAAGGTTCAAATCGAGAGATACCTTCATCTATGCATAAGATTTTCAAGCCTGATGAGAAAATTTTCTTTGATTTTGAAATTGGTGGGGGATTGTTAGTGATTTTGCATTTTCAAAATCATGTATATTACATGTTTTAGTGTTTTGGAAAATGTTTTATCAAAAGCGTTTGGGAAAAAGAAAATGTTTTCTTGGAAATATTTGCTTTTACAAAAGGATGTAGAAGTGTAGTTAAAAAGATAGTTCCACATCGGATGAGAGAAAAGAAAGAGAAGGGCTTATAAAGCACTACCTTTTCTAACTCTTGTTGATTGCACATTGGGTTGAACCCATGGTTGGACCCGCGGGACGGTGCAACGCACCGTTCGCACACGCGCACGCGCGCGCGCGGCGTGGGCAATGGGCTATAGGGCGCATAGTGGCGCTTTATTGGCGCTTTTTTAGGCGCACTTTGCACTTCGCACGTACGCAACGTCGCGAGGAGCGATTGGAGCCTTTAATTTTTCCAGATTTGATCTGCACCGTTGGATCAAGATGAAGGTGGACCGGTCAAATGGTTCGCAGGCCCATCAAGCCGAATGGTTCAGTTGGGTTGGGCTTCGGTTCGGGCCTAACGGTCGGCCCAACGGGCCCATGACTCCAACGGTCAAAGGGTGTGATCAAATGGGTTGTGTCCCTTTCCCCAACGGTCATGTGCCAAGGGGGTGCGATCCACACCATAGATGGTTGATCTAACGATGACTGGGTTGGAGAGAGGTTTTACTCAAGCCAACAGTCACATCTATGATCGATCAGGACCGTTCAATATCAATGGGTGCGATCTAACGGTCAGATTTCAAACATTCTGGAAAGGTGCCCTGTAGAGGTGTTTTTCACACTGAAAAGACACCAGATGGTCTATAAAATGTGCAAACTTCAGTCATTTAAGATAGAAATCGAATTGGCAATTCTGACTGATTTTACACTCTCTTCTACACTCCTACAAAAATCCCCAAGTATTTCTACATACTGTTTTTCTTTTGTTTACTGTTCTAGATACTGTTTTTCTGCAGAAACATAATCTAGAGATTTCTCTAAGGCTTGAAATTTCGGAAGGGCATTTCGGGTTTGATTCCGCTAGTGCTACGCGTCATCAAACATTAGTAGGGCTTCCCTACTAGGCTTCATTGTATCTTGGAGGCAATTCGCGGATCCCCTTTGCACACTACTAGTGGGGGCGAATCTTGTCTTAAGGAAAGTGATATCACGCCTTGAAGCAACAAGTTTCTGTTTTCTATCATCAACAGTACCCTCAACAAATTTCCAACAGCATGCAATCCATAAAGACAAGATTATATGCCTTATCTTAGAAGATCAAAATATCCTACACCTTGGGTTAAGTCGTTGGCTATCTGTAAGCTGTGGTGTAGTGATGCATATCCATACACAGAAGCGACGAAAGAATGGAGAAAGAAAGACTAAGAGAAAAAGGGGGAAAAGGGTTGCTCACAGCCTAGAGAGAGAGAGAGAATATATAACTAAGATACACCTCTTCAAATAATATCTAGGGAAGTAGTGTTTCATGCTAGTAGGTGTAACTTTGTACCTGTTTTCTACCATACTGCATCTGAGTAAGTTGATCATTTTTTTGGGGGAGGTAAGCTAGGATTAGACGTCTGACCTCAAGGTCAAAGAACAAAACCTTTGACCAACTGAGATAGAGGCTCTACCCCGAGTAAGTTGATCATTTTATCTTATCAGGTATATAATAACTTCAATTAGATAGATCAACCTCAAACACAAGCCTAAATGTAGTTCTTTATCTTAAACTTTAGCTTTCATAAGTAATGGTTTACGTGATCCACTGCAATTCTTTCAATTATTATCCTAGTGAAATTTGTAAACAGAGCTTAATACTTTTATGTTCACCATTAAAAATCTAGGTTCAAATTGATTGTTGCTTTATCTGAAATTTAGGAATGACTGGTCATCATCAAGTTCTGAAGCCTTTTGTTTGTTTGCTTAGGCAACAATTTGTTAAGAAGAAAAGAAATTACAACAGTGGCGCTGCTTGCCCCACCACTCACTAAACGTCTCTACTGTCCCCATCTTTAGCTAGAGAATTAGTCATCTCATTTACTTCACACAATACATGAAAGAAGGAAGCATCCATATTGGTACAAATATAAAAAATCTCAGTTAAAATATACACTAGGATAACCACTTCACTCACTTGTCTTCAAAGAATTACCTTTTACCATAACTAACCCCCATCACCCGCTCCACCTTGTTTTCCGGAACCCTAGTACCAATCTCCGCCTTGTTCCTTCTTAATCATTGTTAGACGTATTTTACATATTAGGGGTATATTTGTCATTGTTATATATCATAAGATTCAACTATGCAAGTTGAAGAAGATGGTTTTTCATTTAAGATTTCAAGTGCATTAAGTACAAACAAGCCATTGGCATTGTAGCCATTTCCTACAAACACATTATTCTTACTACTAATCGCCTAGCGGATTATTCTTACAAACACATTAAAGGGGATTCAGTCAATGTAATTAAGTGGCTACAAGGTTGACAGAAGAACCCTTGGAGGTTTGAATCATATTTCGATGAGGAATATACAAGAACTTTGGCCATACCCTATCAACATGTTCGTCGGTCAGCAAATGAGTGGCAGATAAGATGTCTAGATTGGGAGTGTTTAAGGAGTGTTAGCCCAAGGGTTCTCATAGGTTCATTCAATCACCTTGTTTTGATGATTAACAAACTTAAATTGATTAGTCGTTTATGGACTAATCGTTTGCCTTGAGTGTTGTGCTATAGATAGGTAATTCACAGGTCAATCCATGCTAGCACACACCATTGATGGCCTATGCTTGAAGATGGACCAAACACAATGCAAATGAGCTAAAGCATACTTAGATCAATCATACCTTGGAGGATCAACCAAGGAGAAGCTCAACATTAGTTATCTCAAAGCATTGAACAAACAAAGGAAGATCAATGAAGGCCAAAGCTTGTGGATCAACAACTTGCAAAGGAACTTGAACCAAATGGTGGCATCATCCTTGGAAGGTGTCAAGCAAATAAGTTCAACCTTGAAGATCCCAAAGCAAGCCATGCACTAAAGAGAAGATCAAGCAATGACTACCTCAAGAGTTCATCCAAGAGAGTGGTAAAAAGGGTAGATTATATCACCTATCTCTCTTGTGTTTTCTCTAGTCAAGGCACATCTTAAAACCCCTAAAAAAATATTTTTCAAAGAGACCAATAAGCTTAAAGAAGGACATAAATGGATAAGTGAATGGCCATGGTGGTGTACCAACATGTTGGGACCCATATGACATTCCATCACATTTGACCAAAAACTGAGTTCCGAAGGCCAACCTGAACCAACAACTAAATCCTATCAAAACTTGTTTAAAATATTTTAAAATATTTTTAAAAATATTTTTAACAGATAGCTCTCATTTTTCTTATATTTGTAGAGTATAAGAACATCAAAATCCGACAAGAAACGAAGGAGATATGGATTTTACAAGATAAGAATATCCTGCTGAAAATGGCCTACTCGGAACTCCTGAGAATTATTCTCGGAGCTCCGAGCTCGGAACTCTGAGATAATTTCTCGGAGCTCCGAGAAATGGTTCAGGTTAAAAAAGAAACCTGTAACGTATCTTGACCTCCCCTATATATATATGAACCTTGGAGCCTTTAGGAACTTACTCAATGGTTAAACTTAACATTCTTTGAGCATTTAAAGGCATATTTACTACATTCCATCAAGATTTTCACTCTCTCCTTCTCTCTTGTGTTTCGTCTTTAGATTGTTCTTGAGAAACCTTAGAGCTTTTATTTGTTCATCATTTTCTTGAGTGAGAGTGAGGGATATTTACATGTAATCAGCCTACTAAGAGGCAAGCAAGCTACATCTTCAACTCTTTGTTGTACTTGGCAACAAAGGGTGCCGTAGAAGACCCTTGGAGCTTGGAATCTCGGCTTGTATTTGACGAAAGGGGCGCCGTATTTAAGTCCCTTAGAGCGGTGGTGCTTGTTGTAATCGGCCGGTGTGGCGAAGAAGATTATTAGTGGATTCCTCAAGAGATCAACTTTGGAAGAGTGGAGTAGGTCTTGAGTTTAAGACCGAACCACTATAAAAATCTTATGTGCAATCTTCTTCTCCACCTTGGTGCAATCTCTCACTCACTCCCTCTCTCTCTCTCACTATATGTTTGCTTGCATTTTCTTATCTTTGCTTAAGTGAGTGATTAGCATAGGCATTTATCATACATATTATTACCATTCTAATTAGGCCAAATTACATTGTTAATTAAGTTTGTGAAACAACTTGAATTTTGAGCTCACACTATTTGTAATATTCATTTAAGCTCAACTAACTAAACTTAATTAACTAAGGGATAAAACTAGGGTGATTTTGGGAAAAGTTTTTCAAAAGGTAAAAGTCTTATAAACAACCTATTCACCCCCTTTCTAGGTTGCCAAACCGGACTTCTATTTGGATTTCACTAAATTTGGACTACACTTGAAAATAACTATAAAGAAAATATTTGTCTTATAGCATTAGAAGAAATAGAAAATGATTCTTCAAATGAACAAAAGGAAATATCTTTTGATGAACTCCAAGAAGCATTTTAAAATTTATATCAAGAATCCCACAAGCAGATGTTGAAAAATATAACTCTTAGTAAGTCACTTGCTTCTACTTCCAAAGAGGTTAAAAAGTTGGAAAGAGAGTTTAATGATTTATTGATTAAAGAAAAGAGATTGATTGAAGAAAATGAAAAATTGGAAAAAGACAACTTGGTGTTGATTGAAGAATGTAAATTCTTGGAAGAAGAGAATGAAAAACTAAGAATTAATTCTACTCAAGAAATTAGAACTTTGAAAGAAGAAATGAATGACATGAGGTCTAAAAATGAAATATTGGTTTTGGAAAACCAAAATTTACAAGAAGTAAATCATAAATGTTGTCATCAATCTTCTTGTAATGAGTATAGTAGTCCTACTTGTTCTTCCATTTCTTGTGACTATTGTGGTAGATTTGGACACTATAAAATCAAGTGTAGATATAGGTTTGTGAAAAATGTTAAACTTATATGGATAAGAAAAGATTCATTGTATAACACAAACCTAGTTGGACCCAAGTTGGTTTGGGTTCCAAAACCTCCAACATGAATATATCTTGCTTATCTTAGTATTAGGGGTATGTGTTTTAATTTGAAAATCTTTTGAAAAATATATTATAGATACCACGAGCTTATCTTTAATTGATTCCATGTATCTATATGTATATGATCTTAATTGATGAATATCTTTTTGAAAATATTCAAAGTTTATATGCTTAAACTTGTGTACCATGAGACTTTGACATGTTGTACTTATTTACAATATCTATTGGAAAAGGTTCCCTAGATATCCCATTTTGATATCTAGTTTATATTTGAGCTTCGATGTGAAAATTATTAGAAAATATGTTTCTAGATACATGTGTACATCTTAAACTATCTCTATGTATCTAGGTTGAGCCTAATGATGACATCATTAGAAAATGTAGTATAGATACAATAGACTTATATTGCTTGATTGGTACGTATCTATATGAAAAGCCACCATAACTTATACCCCCTTGCACTTAGTATTCATCCACATGAAAAGCCACAATAGAGAACTTAATTTGAAAATCATATCTATGCTTAAATGATTATCAACCTCACCATTGTCCATGAGTTTATGTTAAACTCATAAGTATACATCTTTCATACTTGAACTCTAGTTTAGGCAAAATTGGCTTTTGCTAGTTTATTAGGCATTTATATATCATTTCTAACAAAACTAAGAGATTAAATGCCATGTCTAGGAAAACTTATTCAAATCCTTTCTTAGACATCTCTTGTGCCCTAGGTGAGCTAATATGTTTATAAATTATTATGCACGTAGTTGTCCTTCAAACCCATTCACAAGACTTTCGTATTATGTGCTAAATGGTTATCATTAAATGTAATAAGAAATCTTAATGGGTTAAAGTAGATGTGTTCCAAAAGCTTAAAGTGGATATCCTCTCATGACTAAGATGAACCTTGAAATTTAGATGAAATTATTTAGTCATAGTAGTTCATTTTGGAATACATGTGTCCAAGGTGTTCTCTCTTGAAGAATATTTTCTAAGTCCTTGGATCTTTGCCTAAATTCATATAAGAATATATTATACAGGGAAGTTGAAAATGAGGCTAGATTCAATGTATGAAACTCATTTGAGTAAAATTGAAAACGTCATAAGAATCTAGTATCATTGTTAGGCATTTACCCATTATGGTGGTTGGCATGCAATATATTATGATGCAGACATGTGTCTCCCACACATTTTGGTTTTTTATGGGCTTATGCACTTTGTGCTTAATGCCTTACCATTATATATGTGGTTTGTAGATGTGATGCAAATGTTTGGACCATGCACCCTATGTGTCATGTTCCTTGTATCCAAACATGGTAGACTATCTATGAATGCTTTAAAATGTCATATCTTGCTCATGATTATCTATAGTGGTATGCTTTCACTTGCATGAGCCATGGATGTCTCTCTCAGACATAGTTCTATAGTCTATTCCTCCTTCGTCTGAGTCTTATAGATTTAAGCAAAATTGGCATATTTATTTTATAATCTATAGTTATCACCCCTTGTATGATATTAGCTATATGGTAAAGATGTTGAATTTTAAAGTTAAAAGCTACTCAATTGGTGCTTTTAGCCTTCTTACTTGTTAAGAAGGAGATTGTACCCTCACCTTTAATCAATGCATCTAATTTTGGCTTCTTGCCAGCATCTTAACCATGATAAGCCTTACGTGCTTTGAAATGTTATATATATATATATATATATATATATATAATATATATATACACATAGTTAGGGGGAGCATGATCTGCTAGGTTATCATCTCCTTTGGGTATCATTTGATTACCCCTAGCAATCATGCATTTGTAGCCCAAGGGTTGTTTTTTAACTAATCATCTCTCAAACCCTTGGTGACTCTGTGTTTGGATAGCCCTTTGGATTCATACCTGGTATGAGGCTCTAACAAAGGGGGAGCAATATGTGTAAATATCTGTCATTTTCATCTTATCATATGATGTTTGATATGGGTATTACATTTTATATGTTAAGTATACTCATTTGCAGCCCTATTGCTTCATTTGTATTGTAGTTGGGTTTTGTCTTATACTTTCATTTCTGAGATCATATCTCATTTATGGCAAGTACCCTTGGCTTGAGCCTTAGTGTCATATCCTCGTAGGCTTCATACTTATATTGGATAATCAATTTGGTTAGATCTTAAATTTGGTATCATTTATTCCAAGAATAAGTAATCTATTCTAGAGCTATATCTTGTAGAATCTCTAGAACTCCTTCATAGGACCATTCCATAGTCGATTTTCCTATTCCCTATGAAAAGATCTCCTTATCACGTGCTTGTAAAGTGATTTATTCTATATATTCATGATAAGTTTTATTGGCCATGTATTCTCTTTTATATTTTTGGCCTATTATGCCTTGTCATGCCTTACCTCATACGTTTCACCTAAGGCCAATGACAAATCTTTAGGAGGAGAGCTAATTATTGCTATCTTTACATTTGTATGGATCACGGTAAGATGTTTACACTGCCCATTCCAACATTTCCCCACCAATTGTGCTTTATGTTGCATATCTTAACAAAAAAAAAAAGGGGGGGGGGGGGGGCTTATCATGCTAAACTTTACATTTACTCTATTTCCTTCGTGATAAGTATAACATGAGCTTTATTTTGCCATATTATTCTTGTGAAATTAGTTACGGGTCATAGGGTAATTCAATTTTTGATTTTATTCATATATCCTACAAATTTGAGCTAAAATGTAATGTTTCTTTATTTTTTCTCCAACATAGACTTGATTTACATTTGGTATCTTGTTTCTATGTTGTTATGCTCTTATCATGGCATCTATACCTTGTTTATCTTGTATTCATGATAAGAAGTTAGGGGGAGCATCTATATTCATTGAATATCATTCATGCTTTGTATTGTGCTTAACTGTTAATCCTTCCTTTTTGCTTATGCTAAAAGGGGGAGAATTATGAAATTGATTAGATGTCCATAATTCATATGAATTCTATACTATAATTTGGTAAATTTAACTTACACATATGTTGAGGGGGAGTTGTAATCATTATCTTGTTTATCTAATCCTCATAAGAGGTTCCTCCCACGTATCTAATCAATTTAGTTTGTCATCATAAAAAGTGGGAGATTGTTAGCCTATGGGTTCTCATGGGTTCAATCAATCACCTTGTTTTGATGATTAACAAACTCAAATTGATTAGTCATTTATGGACCGATCGTTTGCCTTGAGTATTGTGCTATAGACAGGTAATTCACAGGTCAATCCATGCTAGCACACACCATTGATGGCCTATGCTTGAAGATTGACCAAACACAATGCAAATGAGCTAAAGCATACTTGGATCAAAAATACCTTGGAGGATCAACCAAGGAGAAGCTCAACATTAGTTATCTCAAAGCATTGAACAAACAAAGGAAGATCAATGAAGGCCAAAGCTTGTGGATTAACAACTTGCAAAGGAGCTTGAACCAAATGGTGGCATCATCCGTGGAAGGTGTCAAGCAAAAAAGCTCAACCTTGAAGATCCCAAAGCAAGCCATGCACTAAAGAGAAGATCAAGCAATGGCTACCTCAAAAGTTCATTCAAGAGAGTGGTAAAAAGGGTAGATTGTATCACCTATCTCTCTTGTGTTTTCTCTAGTCAAAGCACATTTCAAAACCCCTAAAAATATATTTTTTCAAAGAGACCAATAAGCTTAAAGGACATAAATGCATAAGTGAATGGCCATGGTGGTGTACCAACATGTTGGGACCCATATGGCATTCCATCACATTTGAACAAAAATTGAGTTTCGAAGGCCAACCTGGACCAGTAACTAAATCCTTTCAAAACTTGTTTAAAATATTTTCAAATATTTTTAAAAATATTTTTAACAGATAGCTCTCATTTTTCTTAAAATCCGTAGAGAATAAGAACGTCGAAATCCGAAAAGAAACGAAGAAGATATGAATTTTACAAGATAGGAATATCCTGCTGAAAATGGCCTACTCGGAACTCCGAGATAATTTCTCGGAGCTCTGAAAAATGGTCCACGTTCAAAAATAAACCTGTAACGTTCCACTCGGAACTCCGTGCGCGGACTCCGAGAAGACCGTTGGGGAGCCTAAAAAAAGGCATATCTTGACCTCCCCTATATATATGAACCTTGGGGCCTTTGGGAACTTAATGGTTAAACCTAACATTCTTTGAGCATTTAAAGGCATATTTGCTACATTCTACCAAGATTTTTACTCTCTCCTTCTCTCTTGTGCCTGGACTTTAGTTGTTCTTGAGAGACCATAGAATTTTATTTGTTCATCTTTTTCTTGAGTGAGAGTGAGGGATATTTACATGTAATCAGCCTACTAAGAGGCAAGCAAGCTACATCTTCAACTCTTTATTGTACTTGGCAACAAAGGGCGCCGTAGAAGACCCTTGGAGCTTGGAATCTCGGTTTGTATTTGGCGAAAGGGGCGCCGTATTTTAGTCCCTTGGAGCGGTGGTGCTCATTGTAATCGGCCGGTGTGGCGAAGAAGATTATTAGTGGATTCCTCAAGAGATCAACTTGGGAAGAGTGGAGTAGGTCTTGGTTTTAAGACTGAACCACTATAAAAATCTTGTGTGCAATCTTCTTCTCCATCTTGGTGCAATCTCTCACTTCCTCTCTCACTCACTATATGTTTGTTTGCATTTTCTTATCTTTACTTAAGTGAGTAATTAGCATAGGCATTTATCATATATATCATTACCATTCTAATTAGGCCAAATTACATTGTTAATTAAGTTTGTGAATCAACTTGAATTTTGAGCTTACACTATTTGTAATATTCATTTAAGCTCAACTAACTAAACTTAATTAACTAAGGGATAAAACTAGGGTGATTTTGGGAAAAGTTTTTCAAAAGGTAAAAGTCTTCTAAACAACCTATTCACCCCCACTAGGTTGCCAAACCGGACTTATATTTGGATTTCAAGGTGACTCTAGCCCTTTATGACAATCCTTTACTTTCTCTATTTGTACTTTCTATGTAATTTGGCCACCTTAGTCTTTCTTTTTAATAAAATTGGCGATCATTCAAAATAAAAATAAAAATAAAAATAATCACCTTATCAGATTCAAGGGAGAGCTTCAGACCATTCTTGTTGAGAAGCGCTCCTGACACCAAGTTTCGTCATATTACGACACATGCAGCACCTTCTGGAGTGCAAGTACCTTTCCTGAAGTTAACTTCAGTAGGACCTTGCTTTTACCAATGACTTTTGAGGATTGAGTTTCCCATGAAGACTTGATCTCCTTCTTTAATAGTGGTGTAGTGCTAGAAAGAGGTTTGGTCTCCACAAATGTGCTTAGTAGCACCAGTATACAGAACCCACTCCTTTGGATTTTTCATCAAATTTACCTCAGTCAAAACCGCTACAATCACATCCGGCTTGGTTAGAATAGCCTTAGCACTGTACGAACTAGTCTTTCTGTGTCAGCAATCCTTCTTGTATTGTTCAGGATTTCCACATTCAAAACAGACCCCTTTCTTCATTTGTGTAGGTTTCTTGAACTTGTTATCCTTTATGGTTTTCAGGTTCTTAAACCTATCACTCTTAGTTTCAACTATGTTTGCTTTAGAGGTAACCTCTTTGGCCTTCTGTTGTTTGTCTTTAAGTATGTTTTTCTCTTCAATCTTAATCTGAACAACTACTTGGTCTATAATCCATTCCTTTATCTTGTGCTTCATTCCGATTTTAAAATCTTTCCAAGACAACAACAATTTCTCAATGAGAGAACCTGCCACGAATGATTCATATAACTTCATACCTTCCGTAGACAATTCTCCAACTAGGAATTGATACTCATCTATTTGGGCAGAAATTGTTTTTCCATCTTTCATTGCAAAGTCTAAGAAGTTTCCTATGATATACTTCCTATTTCCAGCATCCTCTAATTCATATTTAGTTACTAAGGCATTCCATATTTCACTAGCATGTTCACAGGAGTAATAAACATTGTAAAGCTCATTTGATAATCCATTCAGTAAATGATTTTTGCTGATGTAGTCATTGTGATTCAAAGTAGAAAAATCAGCAGCATCTTCCCGTGTTTTTGGTTGGGTGAGAACATAAGTTGTGCTAGTTTGTTGCAGGGCAAAAAAGGATTCGTTGTTTCCACCACTTGTAGTTCAAACTAGTAAAATGTTCTATTTTTGAGAAGTATGGAATAGTAATTAGAACTCTGTTTACAATAGGGGTGGGAAGGATAGAAGTTGAAGTTTGATTCTCAAAAGCCATAGGATCAATTTTAGCAAAATACGATTCTTAAGATTGTTGGAAACTGTATTGAACCAATAGGGACTGATCTATGGCTTAATCGAACTCAAAATGAGAAGGTCGGACTCGAATTAGTTACTCGGCCCCAAAACAGGTTTCTAGAACCCAGAGAGGTTACTCAGCCCCAAATTGTGCAACTCGGACCCAAAATTCCACCAGTGTTAAAAATTCCTGAAATGAATTTTGAAGTTGAATAAAACCAGATTGCTCTTATTTGTTGACGAAAAAATCTTTTTTCTTTCTAGAAATCAAATAGAACTCGATTGCACTTATCTGTTGACGAAAACCTTTCGGGAAATCAGATTTGAAGAATGAAGGCTGAGTAGTGCCACATGTTCACTTTCCTTAAGAATCATATCCGCCCCCTACGATGCAACCAGGATCCGCCAATCGATGCTCCAAGATAAAACAATAGAATAGGCTCCAGTCCATGTGCAACCGCTGACTGGTCCACTTAGAACCACCTTAGTATTGTGCTCAGACACGAAGGAATGAAGGAAAAAGAAGATAAACCAAAACAAGAACAGAAACTGTATTTCTCATTGCAAAACAGAATTCGTGAGAATAGAGGTGTTTGCAATAGTGCTTTGATCTCTCTCTTATATAGAGGAAAATATGTCTGTTGGAGGAGACATAAATACAATTAAGAGGCTCGAAAGTTTCTCTCTCAACAATCATATTTGTGACTGTTGGAGATGAAGCGTTCCACACACTTAATGGGTATTGATTGGGAAAATCTCTACAAAAGGTCATACACTCTCCCGTACCTAAAATGTCTCTGACCAGATGATGCTACATACACGCTACAGGAGACACATGAGGGGATCTGCGGAGAGCATCTAGGAGGCAAAGCTCTGGCCATTAAGGTATTGCTTAGGAGCCTATATTGGCCGACCCTGAGGCAAGACGCTCTGAATCTGGTAAAGAAATGCGAGAGGTGTTAGAAATTCTCGTCTACTAGTCACCAACCAGCCATTCCAATGGCCCCTATAATCAGCCCGCTCCCTTTTGCTGTATGGGGAATGGACATCTTAGGTCCCTTCCCACCAGCTCCAGGAGGGCGAGAGTTTGTGGTAGTCACCATAGACTACTTCACGAAGTGGGTGGAGGTAGAGCCCCTCGCCAAGATCACCGAACAAAACATCCAAGCATTTTTCTAGGAATCCGTGGTTTGTCGATTTGGAATCCCTCGAGTTCTGATAACGGACAATGGTAAACAGTTCGATAACAAAAGTTTCCAAAAATTCTGTGTAGACCTCAAAATTGAGCAGTGGTTCACCTTCGTGGCCCACCCTCAGACCAATGGACAGACAGAAGTCACGAACAGAATCCTCCTTCAAGGCATCAAGAAGAGGTTGGATGAAAAGGCATGACGATGGGCCGACGAATTGTACCATGTCTTATGGGCATACTGCACTACTCCGCGCACCGCGACGCGAGAATCCCCCTTTAACCTAACTTTTGGAACTGAGGCCATAATCCCTATCGACATCGGCGTCCCCTCTCTGCGGGTAACTTGCTTCAACGAGCAACTGAACGAGGGAGGGCTCGGTGCCAATCTAGACCTACTCGAAGAAGTCCGTGGAGAGTCCCAGATTCGAGCCGCGACGTATAAATAGAGGGTGTCTCGCTACCACGACACCAAAATCCACCCTAGAGAACATCGCGTGGGTGATCTGGTCTTGAGAAAAGCTGTCGTATCCCAACCCAGAAAAGTCAGAAAACTCTCCCCCACTTGGGAGGGGCTGTACAAAGTGGTAGAAGTGATCCAACCTGGCAGTTACAAGTTGGAGACCCTCGACGAGCACCAGCTCCCCCATGCTTGGAACTCCAAAAACCTGAGGAAGTACTATCAGTAGCATCCTTACGAGAAAGAAGAAAGTGAAAAAGAATACAGATGTAATCGCATTGGTTTTTTTTACGATTAATGAAAAATACTACCGCATTTTGCAAGTCACCAACCCATTCGCCTCGCACTAATATTAACTTGGTTCGCTTCGTCCATTTCCATTAAGGCCGGAAATACATTTCTGGTCGGGATAAGTTGAAGTAGAAAACCAAAAAAACTTTTAATGAAAGCCCAAGTCATTCAGCTCGGGCTAACTTGGTTCGCTTTGACCATTTCCATTAAGGCCGGAAATACATTTCTGGTCGGGATAAGTTGAAGTAGAAAACCAAAAAAACTTTTAATGAAAGCCCAAGTCATTTAGCTCGGGCTAACTTTGTTCGCTTCGACCATTTCCATTAAGGCCGGAAATACATTTCTGGTGGGGATAAGTTGAAGTAGAAAACCATAAAACTTTTAATGAAAGCCCAAGTCATTCAACTTGGGCTAACTTGGTTCGCTTCGACCATTTCTAGTAAGGCCGGAAATACATTTATGGTCGGGATAAGTTGAAGTAGAAAACCAAAAAACTTTTAATGAAAGCCCAAGTCATTCAGCTCGGGCTAACTTGGTTCACCTCAGCCATTCACATTGAGACCGGAAATATATTTTTGGTCGGAAGAGGCTAAGTAGGGAACCTAAGATCTTTTGAGAAGGCCTAATTCTTTCAGTTTGGATTTATACCATTCACCCCAGCCGTTCTTATTGAACTTAACGATGTACTTCAAATGGATCGACATTCACCCCGAATTAAAGCAAACAGGGTGAACATAAACATACGTGGGCGGACTCAAACACTTGTAAAAATTCACAAAATATATTCCATTCAAAAAGCCCTATGGGTGTTGTACAACTTGGCCCAAGGCCGACCCAACGAGTCCTAAAATAAGAGGAACGATACATAACAAGACGAAGAGAGATAGAGTTCACGAAGAGGCATCAATGGTCCCCTGATTCGAAGTTGGATCAGACTGAGTTGGAGCCAGGAGTTCCACTTCTGAGACAGCGAGGACGGGAGATTGACCCTGATCGGTCTCCTGATAGTTTTCTTCCGGCACAGGAAGGAGCTCATCATCAAGGTCCAAGTCAGAAAACTTCGCCCTGACAAGGGACTTGCACTCGTCAAAACCATCCCTAACGACACAATGGCTAGGTTGACCAGCTCGTCCTCCTTGGCCTGCACCGCTTTGGCCAGAGTAGACTGGTGATTCCCTTGCTGTTTTTCTGCAAAATTAATGGCCTTTCTCGTCAACTCCTTCTGCTCCTTAAGTTCCTCGGTCAAACGCTCGATGGTAGCCCTCTCCTCCGCAGCAATCGTCTCCAAGTCGGCCTTGTCTTTCTCCAACTTACCGACTTTCTCTTCAGACGAGGTCAGCGTCTTGGAAAAGTAGGCACACTTATCCGCTATATCGGTCCAATAGCATCTGAGCTGAACAACCATATGAACTAAAGTAAGGTTCCCAATCATGATCCAAGACTAATGAACAAGCCGAACACATTAAGAAGAAGGGTACCTGGTAAAGAGCACCAAAACCACCTGCCTCGACCATCTCGTGGTTCTCATGAAGGATTCGAAGCTGGTCCTTGTGTAAATGGCTCTTCGAGATGATCTCATGAGCAACCCAGGTATCGTCTAGGCCGCAGTCATCCTTTTTCACTCCCCACTTCGGGCGAAAAGAAGTATTCGCCCCTACCCGAGTAGTAAGTGCCGCCTCTAAGCCAAGGACATGCGTGTCATCATCTCCAGAACGGGTGGTTTGACTGGCCGAAGATCCCTCAACCACCTTTACGGATTTAGGAGCTTTGCTGCCCTTGTCACATGGGATGGCTTTTCCTTTAACCTGAGCGGTAGGGGCAACCGGTTCAGGCACCTTTCTCTTCTGGCCATCGCTCTTCCCAAGGACGGACTGACGCACCTTCTCCCAGGTTGACTGCTTCTGCATCTCTGCACCAAAAAAAAAAACGTAAGTATCGAAGATCAGTCCAGGCTAAGGAAACCTAATGAAAGAAGCGCAAGTAACTAAGAACGACCTACGATACCTATGTGTTCGGGAGGCGGCACTAATCCCGATCTCAACCAAAACCTCCTTCCTGGAAAACTCCGAGCAATGGATTAGACCATTCTGACGGATCTCATCATGGATCATTGTTAGGGTCACCTCGTCCTCATCATCTAAAGTCCGTTTACGACTCATGGTCTTCGTGTTCAGAAAAGACCAATTAGTTGAGATCAGCCATCCTTCCTCAGAGCTGGCATAGAAGAACCTGCTCTTCCAAGTGTGTATGGAGGTCGGAATACCGGTGTTGGCTGATATAAATCCAACCTCCCAATCGATGGCTTTTCAGTTGAGCACACCTTTTGAAGAGAGGCACAGACAAGTTCCATTGAAGACGGAATCGTAAAAGATAGGCAAAGCCAGCTAAAATCCTCCACGAGTTCAGCACCACTTGAGCAGGGGCTAGGCCGTAGAATCTCAGCACTGCGGCTATAAAGGAATTAATCGGTAGCCTAAAATCAGTCTTCATGGCCTCTTCGTATATACACAAGTTGACTCTATCGTGACACGCCCTGTCCCCCTCTATAGCAGCTCTCAAAGTAAACCGATCAGGAATACAGTACCGATCTCAAACATCACTAAGTCGAGAGACATCAAGGGTGTTTTCCACCCAAGCAGCTGCGGTACCTTCTCTAATACCGCCCTCCATCCTTGCCGTAGCCACGATGTCGACTGCCCTGCTCCCAGCACAGGAAACAGACGCTCTCCTATCAAGGTTACCTTCTTCATCACCTTCTTCGTCTCCATCGCTATCAGAAGTTGGGTAGTCCGGATTCTCAACCAGGACATGACTCAGATTCAGGTCCACAATGACCTCGTCCGAACCTATATCTACCTCCTCCTCGTCACCTTCAGGGTCTACAACTACATCAGCTGGCAGGCCAGCCATGGCCTGATGCCCTCTCAAACCTAAGTCCGTTCTCGTTCTCTCCGACGAACCCGAACTGGTGCCGCTTGAGGAGAAAGTTCCTCCTGAGGACGAACCTGAGCTAGACCCTGGACCGGACTCCGAACTAGAACTACTACACATAAGCGGCGAAAGAAAAATAGAAAATGATCTAGAGAATTACCTATGGATAATATGACCCCGAGCTCAAGCAAGCCGCGCCGAACTGTGCAAAAGGAACAAATTGCACTAGCAGAGCAACAAGGAAAACAACAATTACGGGTGGTAAAAATGAGACCCCGCAGGCCCTTTTATATGCCAACCTGTCAGACGGCCAGTCATATCCGCGATCCGTTGAGCGCCACGCGGCATGGTATTTAATTAAGACTTGAAAAACGAAGAGTCAAGTGCCAGAAGGAAAATAAAAATACCAGAAATGGAATGAGAATGGAGGAAAGTCCAGAAAGGGAATGAATAAAAATCCACTCACCAAAAACTACAAACTATGGGAGATCGTACAAAAGTTCAGATCATCTAGAGCTGTGGTGGATATAACGCAATGCCCTAAACGACAAAAGTTCTGATAGTCCGAAGCCGTGGTGGATATAACACAATCCACTAAACGCCAAAAGTTCAGATCGTCTGAAGCCATGGTGGATATAACGCAATCCACTAAACGTCAAAAGTTCAGATCGTCTGGAGCCGTGGTGGATATAACTCAATCCACTATACGACAAAAGTCCAGACCATTCGGAACCGGGGTGGATATAACACAATCCACTAAACGACAAAAGTTCAGATCGTCCGGAGCCGTGGTGTATATAACGCAATCCACTAAATGAAAAAAGTTCAGATCGTCTGAAGCCATGGTGGATATAACGCAATCCACTAAACGACAAAAGTCAAGATCGTCTGAAGCCGGGGTGGATATAACGCAATCCACTAAACGACATAAGTCCAGATCGTCTAGAGCCGGGGTGGATATAACGCAATCCACTAAACGACAAAAGTTCAGATCGTCTGGAGCCGATCTGAATTCAAGAAACAAGAATATCCAATTCGTCTGAAGCCGATCTGAATAACTTCAACTGGCCTGAGTGTTGAATATAGAATTCAATTTTCCAGATCGTCTAAAGCCGATCTGAATAACTTCAACCGGCCTGAGTGTTGAATACAGAAATCAATTTTCAAGATCGCCCGAAGCCGATCTGAATTCAAGAAACAAGAATATCCAATTCGTCTGAAGCCGATCTGAATAACTTCAACCGGCCTGAGTGTTGAATACAGAAGTCAATTTTCTAGATCGTCTAAAGCCGATATGAGTAACTTCAACCGACCTGAGTGTTGAATATAGAAATCAATTTTTCAGATCGCCCGAAGCTGATCTGAATTCAAGAAACAAGAATATCCAATTTGTCTGAAGCCGATTTGAATAATTTTAACCGGCCCGAGTGATGAATACATAAGTCAACCAGATCGTCTAAAGCTGATCTGAATAACTTCAACCGGCCTGAGTGTTGAATACAGAAATCAATTTTTCAGATTGCCCGAAGCCGATCTGAATTCAAGAAACAAGAATATCCAGTTCGTTTGGAGCTGATCTGGGGAACCCCAGTTCATCGAAGACTTGGCCACCTCCTGTGTAAACGCCCAAGAAAACTTCCCCAAGTCATTACAAGGACTTGAAGAACTGGGGGGAAATGATGGGGTATGAGAAACAGCTCCAATCATCATACGACACGTGGCACTAGGGCAAACCCATAAAGCCCTCATTCCCTAAAGGGTATCACGGTCATTGCACCAAGAAAAAGAGAGAATCATGTACTCACCTCACCCAACCTTGGGCCTACACCTGTCCAAGGGTAAGGAAACAAGGGCAAAACTTGATCCAATAACAGGACGACACCTGTCCCAAAAGGGTAAATGAATAAACTGACACTCAAAGCCTCACTATAAATAGCCCTCATAAAGATAAGGTAAGGGACTCGAATCCCAAAAAATCACTGTTTATAGCTTTGATCTGCTCAGTTGTACCCATCACTGACTTGAGTGTCGAAGGGCCTGTTCGGAGTTACGACTTTAGGTTGGTCTTCTGACCTCGTGTTCTACTGTGCAGGTCATAACCTTTTAATCAGTTCAGCAATTAGGACTCGCCAAATCAGCTCCTTCGTCATTGCCCTATCTGTTACCAATTCTGGGCGTAACAGGTATCACTTGAAAAAACGCGTGGGAAAGTAAAATCTGATTTGGTTTTAATGAAAAAATAAAACCGTTTTTAGCACTAAAAAGGTCATTTTATTATTCTCAAACCCGGACCTCGGCCACAACCCGGCCTGGTGAGGCAAGGCGTGCGCTCGTGTGTTTGTATATGAACTTGTATTCATACAAAACCAAGTCACCCAACAAATTCCAATGCCTCTTGAAAGGCCCAAGCCTTTCCTCCACTCCACCATAAGGATGAGAAACTTTCTCAAAAGTTCCAATGTGGGACTAAATGTTTTTGCATTGTAGTTGAGAGCCATCTCCTCACACCCCAAGGTCTTGGGTTCAAGTCCCCATAAACCACAAAAGTCACTTGCTTTGAAAACAAGAGGGATCTTTCAAATTTTTGAATCTTTCCTCCAAATTTTAAAGCCACAAGAAAAAGTAGTATTTGACTTTTCTTTGTTTAAAATCTCTAACAAAGTATGACTTTGATCTAGACCTTGAACCCAAGATTGAGAGGCTTATTTTACATCTTTGAATAGCTGTGGGATGGTTCTTTCATTTCTTTGTGAGTGGGTTAAGGAAACCCTGACTCCATTAGTAATATCAGATTGATTTCATGAGTTGTTCCTGCATCTCTTTGAGATATTAGGTTGAGAAATGTTATCATACTGCACTATCTATTTTTTTTCTCCACGTCTTTATGAGGTTTGATTGAGGAAACCATAGGGCACATAATCCATTCAGCTCATGGGATTTAGGATCATGTTGAGGGTGTTTTTTTGGCTTATGTCTCATTTGTGAGTTGTTTATGATCCGATTGGATCTGAAATTTTCAAATATTTGAAATTGATTTATGTGACTGAATTTTGAGTGACTTAAGACCTATTGAGCAATCAAAATTGTTTTTTAAGGTCTAAATCTCCATTTCAAAAAAACGTTATCCTATTGTGAAGGAATCTAGTTTTGTATACTAGCTTTGCCATTATTATGATATTAGTGTTTTGGGGTCCACCCCATGTAGGCCCCACCCCACTCACGCCACTCTCTTAATCAAAACAGAGAGTCGGTGGGTGGGGTTTCCAACGAGTGAAAAATAGTGGAAACAAAAAAACGAGGAGAGAGAGAGGGAGAAATAGAAAGAGAGAATAAGGGTTTCTCTTGTGCCATCTAGGGTTTGCTTTAGGGTAAATTCTAAAGGGGTTTTTTGGAAGCCCTAATCTCCATTGAAGCTTGAAGTCTTTGATTGGGAAAGAAAGAAGAGAGAAGAGGAGCCAAAACCTAGGGTTTTGGAGTGGTTCTTGGAGAAGAAGAAGAAGATCTCTCACGCTTGGTTCTTTGAGGTGGGAAAGTGTTCTCTTACAAGGGGTTTGTGAGGTATCTCGTATTTCCTCCAAGATTTGATTGTTAATCTTCTATTCTTGTGTATTCCTCAAGTTTTTGGGAAAACTTGAGAAGAAAGACTTTGTACTTCTCTCTTTTCTTTTATGGATTTCTTTCGGAGTTTGTCCCGTGGTTTTTCCTTTCACATCGAAGGGTTTTCTATGTTAAATCACGTGTTCTTGATTTGTGTGGTGAATTGCTATTTTTCGTGCTTTATGATTTTCTTGTCGTTGTTAGTTTCTTGATTGGCAGATAGAAGGGGGGAATTTATCCGCTGCGGTTTATTCGTGTTTCTCCAACAAACTGGTATCAGAGCCAGGTTGGGAGTTTTTTCTTCATCCGTGGATCAGAAGGATGGAGGCAAGTAGTACATCAAGGATGATTTGCCTAAATGGAGGAAATTGGTTAATCTAGAAAGCCAAGATGGAAGACCTATTATATTCAAGAGACCACTATTTGCCAATTCAAGGAATAGAGAAGAAGCTAGAATCCATTAAAATTGATGAATGGAAGGAGTTGGATCGAAACGTTGTTGCTTGTATCCGACAATGGCTAGATGATGTTGTGTTCCACCATGTGGCAACAGAAACCAGTGCAAGTTCCTTGTGGAAACCTCTGGGGTGTTGCCATATGTTTGCTTCCGCTCATTATATGAAGGGTCTCTTTGCTGAGAGCCTTGTCTATAAAAGGCAATCGATGTTGCTTCTTCTTATTCTCTAGATTATGAAATCTTATGACTTGCACCACACTTGGTCTCCTGAAGCTGGCTTCCTTTCATGAGTATCGTCCTTCTACTATTTCGGTTGCTGGCTTGAGTAGCCGTGTACCCTCCGGGATGTCTCTAGTGACAAAGGGTGGTCTTCTTGCTAGGATTAGGATGGAATATTTCATTCCAGAAAATGTTGTTCTTTGAATATCGAGGGCTGGTGAAGCCGCCTCTAAAGGAAGGGTGATCGAGATTTGCCTCTATGAGGCCTTCTTTCACGGTGGGCTTTGCCTTCCATTACATAGATTATTTCAGAGATCATGAGATATTATCAATTGGTTCTGGCTCAATTGAACCCGGAATCTTGGCAGTGCTTTTCTGCTTTTCTTGTTCAAGTGCTGAATTTGAGAAGGTGTATTTCCGTCGATCACTTCCGGCAGTGTTTTCTCATAGGGAGTGCACCGAGTGAGGGCAATACTTTCTTTGGCCAAGAATCTTTGGAGGTTTCTTGTTTAGGATCTGAGATGGCGTATTACCGTCGATCACTTCCGGCAGTGCTTTTTCCGGGGGAGTGCGCCGAGGGAGGGCAATACTTTCTTTGGCCAAGAATCTTTAGAGGTTTTTCGTTTAGGATCATAATCCCTCAGCTTAGGTGGGAGCGGAGGTTCCTTTTTGCTTGGCTCCATGCTGCCAGCGGTAGCATGGACTAAAAAACAAAGATACTTATAGTTCATATATCTGGTCTGTTTTGGACTAAAAAATACATACACTTACAGTTCATATATCTGATCTGTTTTGGGCTCGAAAATACATACACTTACAGTTCATAAATCTAGTCCATTTTGGACTCGAAATTACATACCCTTATAGTTCATAAATCTGGTCCGTTTTGGACTCGAAAATACATGTACTTATCGTCATGGTTTTAAATTTCGGTTTCGGTCCCAATTTCAGCCTTGGTCGAAATTGAAATTTCAGCTGAAATCCTGAAATTTCGGTCGAATCTGGTACAAAAATAATTAATTCATCATTTCTAAAATTTCGTCCGAAATTACAAGATTCTTTCGGATTTGTAATTCTATATTGGTCATTTATAATTCTTTCTCCCTTACAAGATTTGCCAAATGCACTTGCCCTTGTTATTTAATTTGATTGATTAGATTAGGTTGACAAAAAGGGGGTTGCCTGTTTGGTTTTCCTCCTTTTGTATTAAATTTTGAAAGTTAAATATCTTTTCTAATGATTTCATGTTAGCTATGGATTACTAATAAGAGAGGGGGAAAGTCTAACTCTATATGAGATTTGCCATCGAGGCAAATTCCAAAGATTGATAAACTTTCCCTTCTAAGGGAAATTTCGTCCAACACAAAAGAGGAAAGAGAATAATTTTCTAGGAAAAAGGATTCATGGAAAAACTCAAGGTGTTTTGTATGTAAATTTATGTGAAATTTTATGATGAAAAATAACTTCTAGACCTTAAAAAGATTAGACAACATCTCTGCTTCTGACTATCATACTCTTTCCAGGATCCCATAATCTGTAGCCAAATTCTTCATTTTCATCGCCCACAAATATACTTGGTTTAGCTTTTATCATCAAGCTGTAACCCCTGCTCTTTGGGCACATGGGCAAAGGATTTACACTCAAACACCTTCACATAAGAGGAGTAAATATCTTTTCCTGTCCATACTCTTTCTGGAATATCAAAACTCAAAGCAATCGAGGGAGATCTATTAATTAAGTAATAAGCAGTGCGAATTGCTTCACCCCAAAATGACTTTGGTAACTTAGCAATCTTCATAATGCATCTGCCTCTCTTAGTAATTGTGCGGTTCTTCTCTACCATCCCATTATGCTATGGAGTGCCAAGAACTATCTTCTCATGCCTTCTGCCATGTTTAGAACAATAACCTTTAAACTCGTTTCATGTATTCGCTCTCCCATTATCATTACGTAGGCACCTCAAAGGTTTTACTGTCTCTCATTCTACCATAGCATGAAATCGCTGAGAATTTTAGAACACTTGGTCTTTTATTCTCAACAAGTAGCCCATGCTTTCCTCTATGCAACGTCAATAAAGTGACAAAATAGCGATTGCCACCAAGAGACTCCACCTCAATGGGACCACATACATGTTGGAAATGTAAGCTTGACCACTTGACCCTTGACTACTTGACTCTTGGTTTTTCCATTGTCTTGGAAATTGTTACTTCATTGGTAGCTTGCAAGATAGTCTCGACTACATTGGAAATCTAGTTTTTAGGAGTTATTGTTCTATGAACTTAGTTTTATGTTTTGGAATTGTGCAAGTCATTACCTTTCATATGTTACTGTTCTAGTGGTAGCTTAAGGTCTTGTTAATCTCGGATTTGAAGTATAGGTTATATTTTGGGCCATGTATCTTCTTCATATGTAAGCCATTTTAGTGAAATTTGAAGGGTATTGAGTAGTATAACAACCTAGGCTACTTTCTGCGTGTTTGGCATCAAGAAAATAATTTTCTTCTCATGAAACTCATCTTCTCCCTCCAACATAGTTGGTTTCATTCCAATAATACATAAGAATAAATCATGTCTAAAACATTAAATTTTCTTTATGATGACATATTAATATAAACCCCGTCTTGTTTACCTAATAAACAATCATCACAAGGGTCAAGATGCTTAGCTTTGGCGAAAGAAAAAATGCCTTCCCACTTATGCCACATGTTAGAAGAACTGTCTTTGGTAACATTCACCACATCCACTATAAGAAATATAGGTTTTGGCAGCAGACTAAATCAGTAACCGAAAAGCAAAGAACTATATCGCTATAAGTAATTAGCGACGGAAAAGCTCATCTCCAAAAAAGGCATCACTAAAGGTTTTCACAATGGAAATTTAAGGAAATACTGTCGGATTTGTTTTTGCCGCTAAATATTACTATTTTTAAACAAAATAGGAATTGTTTTAGTATTATTTGTTTAAAGCAAAAATGATTTTTGTTTTTTGTTTTTTAATGGTGGTTAAAAAAACCGACATTAATATTGAAAAAATAACTCAACCCCTCGTCTACTTCCTCTATCCAACAACATCACCAAACCCCAAATATCCTGACATTCTTTTTGCATACCTCGAACATTCTATCAGATCAAATCCGGGTTGAAGACAACAATCTTCCATAGAAGCAAAAGTAGGACAACTTTTGGTCAAACAGAGAAAACCCAATACCCAGTTACACCATTTTCTTGCAACACTACAGTACTTAACCAGCATTAATACATTTAACTCCCAACTTTTCCTCGATACCGGCCCTCTGCATAAACATTTGTTGATTCATTTTGAAAACTAGGCAAGCTAACAATCCTTAAACAATCCCTCCACACCCACCACTTAGCCATTTTTCGAGACTCTCATAGTCACATCACATGTAAGCCATCAGAGTCTTCATTGGAATAATAAGGAAACAAAGAATAACCTCCCTATGATAAAGGCCATGATTTCTAAACCAGCAAGTTAGCCACATGCCATGCAGTTCGTATTCATACGATCAACTCTAAAAATATTGAATCCTTTACTATCTATCAATAAAACATGAAACTCTATATCTAATAACTATTATCAAACTTCATCTATGAAAACTAGCAAATAGAAATGAAATATAAATCAGCATCAAACTAAGCAAAGAAAAAAAAAGAACCAACGATATTATTCATAAAGTTAAGATGAGAAGATGCATAATCTTATTTAAAAAAAATAAAAATAAAAATGACACGAAAATATTAAGGAATAAAAAAAGAGAAGATTAAATTCCATTGACCTGGTGCTCGAGAAATCATAGAGCCTCCCTGTACTCGAAAAGATAATGGAACCCACTTCGGCATCGCATAAAATCGCCAACTCCTCGGCTTTTTTTAGCAATCCGTTTCTTCGCTTCGAAAATGTCACTTGCCTGCTCGAAGAATTATCGATCCTTCTGATAATGATCTTGCCTCTCCTCATCTCAATCGCATAGTTTATATTTCAAAGCCTTTTGAGATCTTATCAAAACACAGTACAAAAATCAGGATTGGAGAAGAAGATCAGAGATGGAAAAAACCTGTTGGAGATTTGGAAGAACCTGTCTTTTGTAGAGCTTTTTTAATGGCTTCAAATGATGCTTTTTACCGTTTTTATACCAAAAGGGGCGGTTTTAGTCAGAGAAACCTCTTATTTTGGGAAAGGCCTTGGTAATTTTGCTGTCAAGACGGTTTTAGGTTTTGGTTGAGAGAGAGAGAGAGAGAGAGAGTATTTTAGTATGAAAGGAGCATGGAATCGAGGACGAATCAGAGGCTGTCTAGGGTTTTTAAATTCGGGTATTTTGATGATGCCGCCTGACTTATAGATCATCAACACGTGGGAATACAAATGTGTAGGTCGACCTTGGGAAAGGAGCTTTTCCAATAAGCAAATAGGGTTGCCCTCATCTTTTTTTTATTTCCCATGGGCTTACTGGACGTAACAAAGTTTTCTAAATCATTGAAAAAATGGAGGGAACAATACTTTTAATATTGACACGTGGAAATAGGAATACATTAAGTTTTGACACTGGATCCACTTTGGATCTGATCACCTATGACTTAGTTACGATCCATAGAGCTCCCTTCTCTTTGGATTCTTAGGCAACATTGTGAAGGATGAGGGATCCATAGAGCTGCCCATCACTGAGAGGCACTGCCCCCAATCAGAGAACGACCATGGCAAGTTTCCTGGTCTTCAAGGTTCCATCGGCCGACCAACGTTGAATGCTCTCCTATCCGTGGTCTAAACTAGCCATCTTAAGATGAAGTTCTCTACTAGTGAGGGAGTGGGAGAAGCCCAAGGAGACCAGGCTGTGGCTCGCAGTTGTTATGTTGCTGCCCTAAACTGAACCAACATGGCCAAGGAGGCTCTCCCTATCAAGTTGCCTGACCTCAGGGATTAGGCTCGAGTTGTCCGAGGCAAGCCGGCTAAAGACTTGACTGCAGTACCATTGTTCGATGGGGACGATGACCGAGCCATCCAAATTGGTTTGGACCTCTAGGGAGAGCTCCAAGTAAACTTGATTAACATCCTAAAGACCAATGCTGAAGTCCTTGCTTGGATGCTAGCTGATATAAAATATCGACTGATGTTAGCTGTCCAAAAGCTGTAAGTTGACTCGCGCTTCAAGCCCGTCAAGCAGAAGAAGCGAAACTTCGCCCTCGAAAGACAACATCACAGAGAAGAGGTCGACAAGCTTCTCTGAGCCGGTTTCATCCTGAAATCCACTACCCAGATTGGCTTGCAAACATAGTGATGGTGAAGAAGCCCAAAGAAAGTCAAGAATATACATCGACTTCACCAACCTAAATGGGAGCTTGCCTGAAGGATTTTTACCCACTTCTTCGGAGAAATCTCCTCCTCGATGCCACCTCCAGGCACAAGTTGCTGAGCTTTATGGATGCCTTCTCCAGCTACAATCATATCAAGATGTACGAACCTGTTATCCTAAAGGCATATTTCATCACCGAGCAAGGATTGTACTTCTACCGACTTATGCCCTTTGGGCTAAAAAATGTGGTAGTGACCTATTAGGGGATCATCAATAGCTTAATCAAGCAACAGATTGGCGAAAACATGGAGGCGTACATCGATGGCATGCTCTTCAAGATTCTGAAGGCTGACCACCATGTCACCGACCTAATAGAAGCCTTCGCCATCCTCCACCAAAAGCACCACAAAGTCCATGTTCGAGGTCACCACCCAGAAGTTCCTCATTTTCATGGTAATCCAAAGAGGATTTGAAGCCAACTCGGAGAAAAAAAAGGTCCTCCTTGACATGGCTCCGCCTCCAACTACCAAGGATGCGCAAAAACTTACTAGTCAGATCGCTGTGTTTAGCTGATTTATGTCCAAATATACTAAGAAATGTGTTATATTCTTCAAGATATCGAGGAACGTGAACGAATTCTGTTGGACCAAGGAATGTCAATGCACTTCCGAGCAACTTAATCACTACCTTGGTTCACTGGCCTTGCTTACAAAGTTCGAGCCTGGCGAAGAACTTTATCTAGACCTCGTTGTCAGCCTGATGGCAATAGCTCGAGAAGAAAATAAGAACTAGTTTCTAATATACTACATTAGCCGGTTACTCCATGATGCTGAAAGTAGGTATCAGAAGATCAAAATGTTTGCCTATGCTCTAATGATTGCTGCTCGGAAATTGAGGCCATACCATAAGGCCCACTCCATCATTGTCATCATTGTCCTAACTGACGGACCAGTCCATAAAATTCTCCAAAATACCGACATGTTGGGATGACTGATTTATTAGAGTTTATGCCCTAAAAGCCGGTCATTGATGTATTGAAACTTTATTTATAAGTAAAGATTTCATTTCATGACATTAACTGGGTACTATAAAGGAGTGCGTGATGTGTTTGTTTTACTTTGACACACGTTTGTCCTTAGGTATCCTCATAGGAATATCTTGCCCAACGGATTCATAGATCCTAAGGGGCAGGGAGATATGATATTCTTGCTCTTTGCAGACGTAAAAGGTTCCTGGTTGTGGTTCAGACTGGACATCTCTTTCTTTACTCAACTAGCATCAGACTTTGCCTCCATAAATGCATTGGGGTGGCTTCTCTTAGCCACTAGGATATTGGACCCTAAGCAAGTAGAATGGGTCTAACAAATGGTTTTTCACTTACTAGATAATTACAAAATAGTCTGTCGACAAGAAATATGGATAAGGCTATTCTACCAAACCAGACCCTTTATATGTCCTTAGACGTGAGGGGTGATATTGGTTCATGGTCCCGCTATGCGTCTATAGTTTACCTAATGGTGGTTATGACTTAGGATCACTTTCAGCTAATATTGGGTTATAGAGTAATCCTCAAGGTTAATAGGGATGCCCAATAAGGAATCCTTGATGCAGAACGCATGGCGTTGAACAAGCCTTTTATTTTTTATTTTCTATTTTAGTCATTTTATTTGTAGTATTTTTTTAGGATATCAAATCTTGTTCTTTTGGCCTGATTTCCGTGTTTTTAGAAAGGTTTTTCAATTACCTATCCAAAGAGCACAAGATTAGGCGATTTAGACTTGATTTGGTTAAGTTATAGGCATTTTACGGATATGGTATAGGAATATTACGGGATCACTAATTTAGGAATATTTTAGTCATGTTTCTACTTTTTATTTATGTTTCTTTAGTTAGAAAATTGAGAATAATAGTTAGGCAAGAAATTAGGGTTGCTATTATTAGGTTTTGGCTCTTTATATAATGTAATGACATGATGAAAGAAAAAAAACATTGAATAAAGTTTATTTTGGGATATCACTTGTGTAGAGAGCATTGGCTCTTTTACATGGGTGAAGGAGCTTCGCTCCTTTCACGTGTTATATTGGAGGTTTTTCTCCAAACCGTGGCATGGGTTTTCATACCCCCACGAGATTATTTTATTCGCTTCTTGTGTTGATCTTTATCTTGGGTTTACCACTCCACGCTCCCTACATCAGTTGGTATCAGAGCACAAGGGATCTCTGACGCAAGCACGATGGAATGAAGAAATTGCTGCACCTAATGTCGGCTATATTTTGATATGTGCACAAACTCAGCTATCTTTTCATCTTTAATTGGCTCGTGAGAGCTTTTTGGGAATTTTAATACTTTTTGACAGGCTATTAAATAGTAAAAGACAATATTGATTGTGAAAATATCAAAATACGGTTCTGCTGATATCATTTCCCAAATAAAATTTAAGGTTTTAATGAAAAAGAAACTAGGCTTTCAAATGTCTTGTGTTCTTCCTACAACAACTTTATAGATTATAGGGTTGAGGCCATGACCAGGTATAGAATTTTACTTTCAATTGATTAAGAAAAGGGAAATGATAAATGCGCCCCTTTTCATCACATGGGCCACCCAATTGCAGTGTACGTGGCAATCAAATCCGTTGAAACCTTCTGACTTTAAGTACATCAGCCCCTCTGCAGTCATTGATACAGTGCTGCTGGGTGTCCCAAGTGATGAAAAGGGGCCGCATTTATCATATCCCTTAAGAAAATAGGTGTAGTTAATTGCATTAAATTTTTGATGAGTATAATAATTGTCTAATCATTGACCTACCCAGTTGTCCCTATGTGAAATCTGATCAAGTGAGCATCCTGTCAATCTAGCCGGTGGTGATCTCCCCATCAGCCCCATATGACAACTATAGAATCAAAATCAGATAATAGCCGGGTTTTCTTACACTCAAACTTCAATATATGTCATTAAACCTTAATAGGCAGCTCTTTTTATCTTTTTTTCTTAGAAAAAAATCATATAAATGGTATTTTTACAAAATATTGAAAGTATCCTTTTTTTTGCTTTTTACATATAAATCACTAAATTTGAACACCTTAGAAACAATTTGTTTTGGGATTTTGAGCAGTAATAAGTTCTTGGCAAAAGTGGGCATTTGGTTCACATTGTAGAATTGATTTTGAAAACAAATCAAATCTTTATCTCAACAATTTGTACTTGTTGTGATTTAGCATCGATTTGTGTACAAAATGCCCATTTTTTTCTTTTCAAAAAACTGTTTTGGGCTCAAACTGGATTCTTAAAATCCAAAACAAACAGAGATTTAGAAAATTTCCCCATATCATTCTTTCGTGACTTCGTGTGCAAATCCTAAGGAACATGCAAACACTAAGCTCACGGACACACTCGTGAAGAACTTGACTCACCTTCCGCCAATCGAGGTTCACATCCCTTTATTGTGCTTAGCCCATCCAAACACAGTCGTGTGAGTCTTAAACCATGGACGAAAAAGAGATAAACACACTCTAACACACGAATTACAAGACACAAAACATCAACATCTAGGTCTGTTAAAACCCAAATTTTTGTATTAACCTTCCTCTTGATATAGTGTTTGGAAATGTCAAACAAAACATCTTTCTCCATCAATTGGTCCAAACCATGTGAACTTAATTGCGACAACCAATGAAATTGCACCAACTCTGCATGGGGCCATGGGAATATAAAGACTCGAAATCAATGGCTTTCAATTAAGAAATGTGGGTTTAGTGCCTCCAAATAAGAGCTTGGCCATGTGTCAATCATCGCCAAATCATGTATTTATATGACCAAGACGGAACTTAATTTCTCATTAGATTACTATCCCAACCTTGTAAAGGGTTAGTTTCTTTATGGAGTCTCTTTGAATTCCAACTTTGTGTAGTGATTTTATCATATAATAAGAGAAGGTTTTATTCCTTATCACCACCCAAACAAAAGTAGATTTTCGCTTTCTTTTGTGGGGGAAGATAAGCATGTCTCGATTATGCTCCCTCTATTTGCACACTAGGACGATGAAATCGATAAGTAAAAGAATAGTACCAAATTTTATCGAAAGGTTTGATGGACCCTGTAATTAGATATGCATGGATCACACGGAAAGAAAAGGGGGAAAAACAAACTATACCAGATTTTTCAAACTTCACCTATAGTCAAAAGAGAGTGTCTTTTCATGTTTTTTTACCTACATGACCATCCTCTATCGTTGTCACCTAATAATTGGGGGAGAAATTTTATATGGTAGACACCAATGTAAACAGTCCCAAATTCAATTGCGTATACATTTTTTTAACCCAAAATTAAGAGGCCACGGGGCAAACTGATACATTGAAATATGGAAAAACATGTCATTGGGGGGGTGGGGGTGGACAAGCCACCTAATGAAAGCCACAAGGGAAAGCAACCCCATTACATGACAGTAAACACACGTCTTTGGAAAAGTAAGAGTACCTTCGATTAGAATCATGAATTATTTGTTGATATTTATGAATGATTTCTCGCGTTACATGTGGGTTTATTTTCTAAAAAAAAAATCAGAAGTTCTTGGAAAGTTCATAGAGTTCCAAGAACCAGTGGATAGTAATATTGATTGGAAGATCAAATGTTTAAAAACCGATAACGGCGATGAATACAGATTGAAAGAGTTTGCAACTTACATAAGCACAGAATTCGTAGGCAGTTCATGTATCCTCACACTCTTCAGCAAAATGAGGAGGCCGAGAGAAAGAACGGATGTTTGACAGAAGTTTTCAGTAGTGTGATGCATGCAAAGAACATTCCATCTCGGTTTTTAGCTGAGTATATGAAAACTGTTGGAAGTAATGAATCAGCTTCCACAAGTGAAGATTGAATTATCTCACAATATGAGTTGTTGTAGGACAACAAACCTTCCATAAGTTATTCATAATGCTATGTCTTTGTGCCTAACTATCTTTGTAGAAAGTTTGATAAGAAGACATTTTGATGTATCTTTATTGGGTAGGGTTCAGAAAGGAAGGTTTGGAGATGTGTGAACCAACACATTTCAAGACATGTGGTATTTGACGAAGTCTCGTAATGGTGGTCATTTGATAGAGTTAGTTAGTTTTTTTTTTTTTGAAATGGTGATATTATAAATGACGGAAAAACAGGAGACCGAGATGGAACTCCCATATTTACAATAGAATACAAGAAGACATAAGAACCGAAATATACAATTAACGGCATACCACTCCTCAAGGAGGAAGATGGTCAAACCACATAATAGGACCACCAGATACATCGCGCTTGGCAAGCGCATCCTCCATATCATTTGCCGATCTTCTGACATGATGATAGCCGATAGAAGACCCCGAAGTTATATCACCAATCTCATAAAAAATGGAAAGAAATATCCATGGAGAAGCCGCCCCACCTTTCAGCCAACGAATCACATTTAACAAATCCCCTTCAACAATGGTCTGATCCATCACACTTCTATCAATATGCAAAATGCCAAAATGCGCAGCCCTCACTTCAGCTTCTGAGGCATCACAAACACCTATAGAGCCATAGTATGCCCACACTACTCCCCCCTGTTCGTTGTGACACAACCCTCCCACCCTAGCCGGACCCGGAAGCTCGCTCCGTCAAAATTAACATTAAGCATATTTTGTGGAGACGACTCCCAGCTTTGCGAAACAAGAGCTCTCCAATCAACACGAAAAAAAACCTCCCTCCATCCTTCCCAAAGATAAAAAGCCAATACAAACCGGAAGGAAGGAAGGCATCTCACCCAACATATAACCAAAGTGATAATCATCAAGTAGATCCAATGAGGGTTCTTAGCTTTCACCTCAAAGATCCTAGAATTTCTCTCCTTCCAAATAGACCACCACGTAGCGAGTAAACAAAGATTCCACAAAGTTTTCCCTTTTTTCTTCCAAGGAATCCCTCCCCAATGATGCAATAGCGATGGAATAGACTTTGGGAAAACCCAACAGCCAAATGAGCCGAGTAAAAGAATAATGCATAAACAAATGATCCACAGATTCCCCATCTTGCAGGCATAGGGGGCAATGATCTATAAGCCACATACCATGGTTTCTCAGAAAATTGATAGTTTGTATTCTATCACGACAAACAGCCGAACCAAAGATACAAACTCTAGGGGGGCATTGAAATTTCCATACCTTTGCTGAATATGAAGGGTTAGAAGTGGGCAATAAACTCTTATAGAAAGATTTGACCAAGAAAGACCTAGAAGGTTCCTCAATCCAAAGCCTTTTATCCTCTCCATTCCTCTTAATATAGCATCCCTCAAGAAGGACCATCAGGCTAGAGGCCAATTCCACCTCCCACTAAAAAAATGATCTTCTAAACCCCGAATTCCACACAAGGACACCATCATTCCAATCAAACCAATCACAAACAAAGGCCTCCCTATTAGAAGCCGTGCGGAATAATCTCGGGAATCTACATTTAAAAGACACATCCCCGCACCACACATCATGCCAGAACAAAATTCTATCACCCCTATAGACACTAAATCCAACCTTTAACTTGAAAAGAGATGACATTTTTAAGATATCTCTCCAAACCGACAGCCCTCTTATCGCAAACGAGTCATTGGATTCACATCTCCCCTTATCGCACTCATACTTGCTACTAATGACCTTAACCCACCACCGATCATGCTCATCCCCAAATCTCCATAACCATTTTCCCGAAAGCACATAGTTGAACTCCTTAACTCTCCTGATACCCAACCCGCCCAACTTGATGGGGACACAAACATCCTCCCATTTGACCAAAGCAATCCCTTTCTTTTCCTCATTCCCACCGCACAAGAATCTCCTCTGAATCTGTTCAATTCGAAGAGAGACACTCACAGGGCATTTAAATAAAGACATGAAGTAAATAGATATGTTGGACAATATAGCCTTCACCAACACAAGCCTACCACCACGAGATACAAGATTCCTTTTCCATGAGCCCAATCTTCTCTCAATCCTATCGACTATAGGATCCCACAAGTATTTATTCGGTCTACTCACCCCCAACTGAAGACCCAAACACGAGGAAGGGAGCGATTCCAACTGACACCCCAGGATCAAAGCTATCTTCTGGGCCCTCTCCTTAGAAATATTCAAGGCAAATATTTAGACTTGTGGAAATTAGATTTTGACCCGAAATGAGCTCATAACATCACAGAATGGCTTTTAAGTTCCACACTTAACCAGTTTTGGCTCACAAAACAATAAAGTATCATCAGTAAATTACAAATGGGAGACCTCCACCTCATCCAAACTGATCCTAAAACCTCTAAAAAGATCAAGACCACTCCCCATCGCGAGTAACCTACTAAGGATTTCCGCAACAATGACAAATAAGAAAGGGAATAATGGATCTATTTGTCTAAGCCCTCGAGAGGACTTAGAGAATCCATTTGGAGATCCATTTATGAGGATAGAAAACCAAGCAGAGGAAACACAACTCTTCATCCAAGAACGCCATAGACATCCGAATCCCATTCTCTCTAAGGAGAAATCCAGGCATCCCCAATCCACTCTATCATAAGCTTTCTCCATGTCCAATTTACAAAGAATGCCTTTCTTTCGAAGTTTTCTATATGAGTCAATGGCCTCATTCGCAAACAAAGAACAATCTAAAATTTGTCTCTTCTCAACGAATGCACATTGATAATCTGATATGATTGTTGGAAGTACCCTCTTTAAATGCTCAGCTAAAACTTTAGCCAAAACCTTATAGAGGCACCCACGAGACTAATTGGCCTATACTCTGAGATCCTACTAGCACCCTCAACCTTAGGAATTAGAGCTAAGAAAGTTGCCCCTGTACCCAATTCCATACCCTGATGGAACTCATGAAAAAATACCACTATATCACATTTGACATACTCCCAACAAGATTGGAAGAAGGCCAAACAGAACCCATCAGGCCCGGGAGCCTTATCTCATCCCGAAGAGAAAACAGCCCTCTCAATCTCCTCCAGCTCGAACGGTTCCTCCAATTTCCTTCTCTGATCACCTCCTAAGGTATTAAAATCCACACCCTCCGGAAGAGGCTTCGATTTACCATCTGATGCATACCATCAATGAGACAATCTGATTTCTCCTTCTTCTGGCGCTCGCCATGGCATGAAAGTAGGCAGTGTTCTTATCACCTTCCTTCAGCCACTTAACCCTCGACTTTTGCCTTCAGGATATCTCTTCATGTAGAAGGAGACTTTTATGTTCTTCCCTAATGTGCCCCAATTCCTCCCTAGATTCGATGTTACCCAATCCCTCATGAGCACCTAGATCTACAATTCTTTTTTCCAACCAGTTCTTCCTGCAAGAGTCAACCACTCTCTTCTCCTTAACCCAATCCTTCAGCATCTTCTTGACAAATCTCAACTTTCTTCCTATTCTCACATCTGCAGGCCCCTCAAAATTTTCAGAGGCACACTAATTTCTCAACCTTTCTTCCATATTCGGATCCTGGAGCCACGTAATCTAAAATCAAAATGGCGGGGAGCCCCAAGATTCTAACCTCGGATCCAAGAGAATGGGGTAATGATCTGAAACAGAATGAACAAGGGTTTTTTGAATCACCTTGGGGGCTCTAACTCATCCATTTCGGACATAAAAGGAAGCGGTCTATCCTACTGTGACTATCCCCTCTACTCCAAGTGAACCGAGCCCCAGATAATGAAAGGTCAATTAATTAACTCATGCTTAGCAATGAAATCAGCAAAAGAAATCATATTCCTATTGGACCTCCTACAAGCCACTCCTTCACACACAAATCTAACTTCATTAAAGTCTCTACCTATAAACCAAAGATGGGGCCACCGGGCCCTAATCCCATCAAGCTCCTCCCGTAGCAACCTTTTTCCACCCGTAAAGAAGGGCCATAAACCCTGGAGAAAACAACCCTCACCGCATCTTCCACCCTCTTCAGAACAACTGACAGGGAAAACCTACCCTTCCTTTCCTCAACCACTTTCCAATAAGACTCCTTCCAAGCAACCAAAATCCCCCTGGAGAGGCCTACCGAACCCACAAAGGTAAAGCTCCAATCACCTCTAAAACCAATGCTCCGAGCAATTGCCTTATCTATCACCTCTAACTTGGTTTCTTGCAAACATACTAAAGTCGGTTTGCAACTTTTGACAATTTCCTTTACTTGAGCTCTCTTCACCAAAGAGCCCAATCCATTTATATTCCATGATAGCGTCTTCATAAAGAACCAATTTTCACGTACTTCCTCCCCTTTCTCCCTATCTTAAAACTACTCGATGAAGAACTCACTTTCTCTACCTCACTCTTTTTACCCCCATAATTAACCCCTGATTTCAATCTAGCCAACTCTCGGAGTGACTTCTTCGAAGATTCACTCATATGAGACCCATTTACCTCTCCCCCAACCTTATCCCTTAATTCAACCGACCTTATCATACCGCGAAACTCTGACAAGGGTCCGGGGTATCTTACCCCAACCTTCCCACTGACTTCTATAACATTATCTACAGCCCTCTCCACAGACTCCAAGTTTTCTTCAGATCCCTCATCCCCCTCTAGCCCATTTGGAGTAATGGAATTGCCCCTGCCCATCATAGACCTCTTTTCAAGATTCACATTATGAGAGGGAATAGGAGAGGATAACAAGCAATGGTTCTGGAATTCCATACCAAAAGTCTCACTGGTTTCATCATCTACAGAGAAACCCATATCAAGCCCTTGCATATTTGGACAAGGAAAAGATATCTCTTTACCATGAAAAGAAAACGAAGAGTTAATACCTCCGAGGGAGCTGAAGCCAAGACTATAGCCATCGCTTTCCTATTGTGATTGATTGACTTGAAACAGCTTCATCTGCGCACCTATGCATGGCAATATAAGATCATCTTCCTCACTTGAAATACATTTTTCTCCCACACGGTCCATGCTTTGTTGAACACTATACTCTGTGCTTCCCGTCGCTTCTTGCAATCTTCGAAAAACCAGTTCCGTCGGGATAATCCTTCTAGAGTGTTCATCACACCCCCCTCCCCTTCAAAGCAATATTCAAAATCTCCCGACTCTGACTCACCAGAGTTCTTCTGAAATCGACTACACTTGGAGGGGCGTTGTCCACCGCTCTTGAATCAGTCCTCCACTTGGACGGGCATTGTCCACCACTCTTGAAATACATTTGATAGAGTTAGTCTTCCAGATAGTCTAGAATTAGAGTGTATTCTGTAAGAGAAACTAATAATGGAAGTTCTTTTCGACTTAAGCAGAGGTGGTGTCGAATCAACTAAACCTAAGGAAGTGCCTAGAGAGGAAAGTCTTAAAAGAAAAACCAACGATGTCTATTGAAGACATGTATTCATCAAACAATAACAACTTAACAGATGAGAGAGTTTCAAAGAGAGGAATCTTACTCTCAAATACTCAAGCCTAGAGGATCCTTTCCAAATTATTCTCGTGGGCACATATGACCGATGTCTTTTTAAGAAGTCGACTCCTTGCTTGAAACTTATCTAGACACAGAAACTACTTCCGTACGATACCAAACAACGACATTTGGAAGATGAGAGCCATCTACTCTGGGGAGAGACCCTGAGGTTGAAGCATGCCAATGTACATCTTTAAGTGCATGGTGGGACAATCTATACCATCGTACCTCTCAAAGTCAGGAATCTTGAAATATGTCGGGAGCATCACATCAGGGAATAAAGAGTGGTCTTCCAGCTCCAACTGGGCCATCTTTCGGAATTTGTCATTCCATATTTTTTCTACTTTTGCTAAAGGTTGCACACAATTCTCATTCGCATACAGCTCTTCTTAGAATATGTCGGGAGTAACTGGTACTGGTCTTGTGGGTGGGTGTACTTCTTGCACATCTTGTGGGTCTGGTTCTCTAGAGGTTCCAGATCTCTCACTAAGCTGAGCTCTCAACTGACTATTTTCTTCCGTCACGGCGGCCATTTTCCTGGACATGGCCTCTAGCATCTGTTGCATTCTCAGATGAAATAGACCTTCCTCATTTGGTTCGGCCATGATATTGGACTGTGAGGAGACCGATGATTCTACAGTTCTAATAAAGCGGGAGGAGCTTCTGGACATTAGGCTTGGATTTTCCGGGAGCTATTGTGGACGGGTAATGGTTTCCTGAAAATGGAAGCAGATACACTACCTCAGACTCCTTAGGGACAATGCCTGGAAAAATAAGCACATATAAAGAAACTGAGACACTAGAGTGGCGATCACATTAAATGAGAAAGACACAAGAAAAGTACTTAGATTATTACTTGGGAAGTAAAGATTATTTTTATGTATTACCAAATGGTGACCAAACAAAAAGGGTACAGGTCTCAGTTACATCGACCATGGTCCATGTTAGCCCAAGGGTTCAACAAATACCTTTGTTTTGATGACTCACAAACCCGAATTGATTAAGTGGACTAATTGTGTGCTTTGCAAGTGTATGCTTATAAGACAAGTTTTAGTGAAACCACAACTTGCAAATGTACAAAAGCCAAGCTTGAAGATGAACACTTGATGGTGACACACTGACACATTCCTGAAGCAAAATGGAGATACTCAACACTTGGATGGAGTCACAAGGACAAGCCAAAGTAAAGAGGATCACAATCAAGGTCAATAACCAAAAAGGATCTCACACATGGAGAAATCAAAATCAAAAGGGAGTCTTTATGTTTAGAATATAAAACCCATTCTCCCATAGATTTTCTAGGTTGAAATGCACACTTTAAAGACCCCAAGTTTGAAAAAATTAAGTTAAAACTATGTTCTCAAAGAATAAAAGTCATTTTATTAGTTTTAAACTAAAAAATTTCAAGCACTTTGTGCTCGGTTGACTGTGAAATCTCTGTATACTGCGAGGATATATGATGTAAAATAAAAATGGAACAGAATCTATCGGGGGGTCTACCAACCCCTCGTGGTCTACCGAGTTCGGTCGATTGAGAGTCTGCGGTCTAACGCGCTCGATAAGAAGGTTTTTTTTCAAAATCCCGACGGCTAGTTGGGCAGTAGACCGATGCTCTACCACGAGAGCCATTGAATGCCTACTAATGGGTAGTTTTGAGAAATCTCTATATATATGGGGTTATTTGACATTTATTCTACTATTATACTTTTTAAGGCTATTAATTTCAACCTAAAACCAATACTAACTTAAAAATTCACTTGGGCAATCAAATCTATCTTTCCAAACCCTTAATGTGCCTTGAGACTTAGAATCAATCTTGGGAGTTTGGAATATGTTTTATACTTGTTTTCTTTAAAAGACTTGAAGCTTGTTCTTGATTGTGTAATCAGCCTACAAGAGGCAAAAGAGTTGTAATCTTCTTCTTTCTTCCTCAACTTTGTGAAGAAGTGAAAGGGCGTCGTATTTAAGTCCCTTGGAGTTGTGGAGCTCGAATTTCTTTATGGAGAGTTCTGGCGACATTCCAGAGAGGTTATCAGTCTCTTGGAAGGCTTCTCACTTTAAGATTTCCAACGGATCCGGCCACGCCCAATTCCAATGAAAACGATCAAGTTAGAGCCTTTTTTGTGCCGAAAGGGTGAGAAAATTGCGTTTTGGAGAAAACTGAGTCCGCGCAGGGCCGGGCGACAGGTAAAGCGATGGTCGACCGACAAAGCGGAGGGTCTGATCTAAGACGGAACCCTGCAAGAATCCCGGACTTTTCCTCCCAGCATCTCAACTTTGAAAATTCTTAACTTCTTCGTTTCTTGTCCGTTTTGTATGCTCTTGTACACTAAGAACATGCCGGAAATGCATAATTTCTGTTAAAAATTGTTTCAAAATTTTATAAGGACTATATAGTGACATTAATTTTAAAGTAGTAAGAGGAACCCTACTTTGGTTTACCAATCTCTTCCCAGTTAAACACCGTAGGGTGTCTCTGAGAGGTTACATATAACATTATTTTGCATATTTATAATTATTTGAGTGATGACTTGATGCTAGGTGACTGAGTTCGAGTTCCAAAGAGGTTGGAACTTCACTTTTGAGGTACGGTTCTTGTTGTATCTGTGATCGACCTATACCCGACCAAGAACCCCTTTTTATTTCGAATAATGTTTGGGTTGGTTATATATTATGTTGTACCACTTGGTTAGTATCTCCAATGATGTTTTGGTACTTGGAAACACGAATGCCTATTGATTGCTTTATCCTGAACTTCAAAAGTTAGGACTCGTCATGCCAATGTCCTTCCTTCATATCCTATTGTAGAGAAATCCATGTTCGCATATACTAATGGTTCTAACGTGTTACGCCACTACACACGATGCATATTCCTGTTGTTACTTGTGCACATGGATTCTCTTGTCATGCTATGTGATGCATGGGTAGTATTACAATTGTGTACTTAACACTCGGTATACTTTGGTCGGGCCTTCGTGGTCTGTACGGTATACTTGAACATTTGGATGTATGGTATACTTTTGTTGTTCCCTTCGTGGTCTGTGTGGTATAGTTGGAGACTTTGATGTATGTTATACTTTGGTGGGGCCTTTCGTGGTCTGTGCAGTATACTTGGAGACTTAGATACATGGGATCTTTGGTCGGGCTCTTATGGTTTGTGTGGTATTCCCTGTATTCGGATGGAAGTATTCACAGGTTGCTTTGGTTGGGCTCTAGTAGTCTGTGCGGTAAACCTGGCAGGTGGGTTATTTTGGTCGAGCCCTAGTGGCTTGTGTGGTATACCCTACGTATTGAATACTGGAGGCGGAGCGTCTGTGGCTTGGGTACCCAAGTGGAGTAATATGGTTATTGTGAGCTGTTTGCTTTGCTCGGTTCGAGGGAGCAAAGGTCTTGTGGGTGTTGGATGTTTATATTGTTGTTATTCTTCAAGGTTATTCTATCTAGTTGGTTATCTTATCTTAGTGACCTTTGATATCTTATGGCATGCCCAGATCTGTCATGGATCCTCATATAAACGTACAAGGCTATTAGCTGACTGTTGATAATATCTTGCAGATCCTGAGAGTTAGCTGAGATCGTAGCCGTGAGCTCGGAGATCGAGCGTCGTTAATATCGTTGGTTCAGTTTTATTTCCATTATTATCTTTTCGAGAACTCTGTAATAATTTGTTACTTTATTTGGGTTGGGTTTCTAAGAACAACGTTATTATTATTTGTCCTTTTGGATTTCGGTTGGTTAGTGATGGGGTGTGAAAACACCAGCCTCTTACAGGCTGCCACCTGTCCCAGAGTAGGTGAGATCCAGCCTCTCACAGGCTGCCACCTGTCCCAGAGTAGATGAGATCCAGCCTCTCACAGGCTGCCACCTGTCCCAGAGTAGGTGAGATCCAGCCTCTCACGGGCTGCCACCTGTCCCAGAGTAGGTGAGATCCAGCCTCTCACAGACCACCACCTGTCCTGGACACCTGTCCAGGACACCTCAACAGATCTTCCCTATAAATAGGGGACTAAAGCTCAGACTAATGGGTAATGCTAAAAACCCTCTTCTCCCTAAAAAACTCTGACATTTCCCTTCACTCTTGCTCATACTGACTTGAGTGTCGAAGGACCTGTCCGGAGTAAAATCCGGTCTGGTCTTCTGACCTCGTTTGCCTTGTGCAGGACTAAGCACTCACCACAGGACTCATACTCAACCTCCCTCGTCACTCGCTCTCAGTTCTTACGCCACTGCTGTACCTGTTACCGATTTTAGGTCTAACAGATTGGCGCCATCCGTGGGACCAAGAACTAAAAGCTGTTCTTACATATCTCACTTACAAAAATGGCAGGGCGCAAGAGTGCGCGGTTAGCTTCTGCGCAGAACGACCAAGCCGCGCTACCTCGCAGGACCCGGAGCGGTCGAATCGCCTCGATGGTAGTGGCAGGATCTGCCGACCAAAGCCTTTCTCGCTCGGAGCATCACAATCCCGTGCCCACCTCGAAGCAAGTCCAAGCCCTCTTCCAGCAGATGACGGCCCTTGTTGGTCAGTACCAACAACTACTTCAAGCACCCCCTCCACCTCCTCCAGAGGCCCCGCGATCTGCCCAAGGAGTCCACAGGGGAGAGTCATCACGTCATGGGGAGGGCAGAACTCATCACTCCGCTAGACAAGTTTATCGCCCCACAGTGAGGCACGCCCAGACAGAACCTCATCACCGCGAAAGATCGCGGTCTCGCTCCACGCAGAGGCGCCGGCCTCACGAAGATCGTTTGCCACCGGCAAAATCTCGGCCTCGTCGTAGGAGTCCGGAAAGTCAGTCCGGTTCTGCGGCAAGCCCATTTGTGGGAAGAATCAGGTCCCCAGACCGCAGAACGGATCCGCTGCTACAGAGAATGGAGGAGATGAACCACCGAATAGAGGAATTGGCGAAGGATCAGAGCCGGCCCGCCTCCAGAGCGTTCTCAAGCAGAACGCCGTTCACTAGTGATGTCCTGAGTGCTCCAGCACCCAGAGGATTTAAAATGCCTGCCGTCCCTCAGTACGACGGCACTACCGATCCCGTGGATCATTTGGAGACATTTAGAACAATGATGCTCCTCCACGGCGCCTCCGACGGCTTCATCTGCAGAGCCTTCCCAACGACGCTCACTGGCGCGGCAAGAGACTGGTACTCCAGGATCAAACCAAACTCCATCAACAATTTCGATGATTTTGGAGAGGATCTGGTCCGCCATTTCATGAGTAGCCGTAGGCCGAAGAAAACGACTGCATCCCTGATGGCCTTGCGACAGGATGATAATGAACCCCTGAAGGTGTTCGTCCGCCGCTTCAACAGGGAGGCACTACAGGTGCCCAATTTAGATCCCTCAGCGGCTATGAACGCACTCCTCACCGGTGCAAGATCTGATGATTTTCGTTGAGCGGTGGCTCGGCAAAATCCGCACTCACTGGCGGATCTCATGGCCGGGGCAGAAGAGTACATAACAGTGGAAGAAACACTGGCAGCTCTTAATTCAAACCGGAGGATAACCTCTGAAGAGAAGAATCTGCCTAAACAGCGTAGGGAGGATAAACCTCCCAGGAAAGAGAAGTCTCCACCCCCTCAGAGAAGAGAAGAGAACTTCACACCTCTCAATACCTCTAGAAAGCACATACTGGCGGCGATCAGTGAGGAGGAGTTTGTGAAGTGGCCGCCTAGAATGATCTCCAAGGGAAACAGAAGAGATCCTTCAAAGTACTGTCGGTTTCACAAGGACCACGGCCATGACACAGAGGATTGCTGGCAGCTCAAGGGAGAAATTGAGCAGCTGATCAGCCGGGGTTATTTGAAAAAATACATCCAGAATGACGGCCGCACCCAAGAGCGCAAAGGAAAGAGTCCCCAGGGCCGTAGCCCTCAAAGATCACAGCAGCCCCCTCCTCAGGATAAGACTTCTCAGGTCACCGACGCGCAGCCTGAGGCACCCCGATCTCAACCAAGGGGGGTTATCAATACAATCATGGGCGGACCAGCCGCTGGGGGCACCTCCTCTGCTGCTCGAAAAGCATATGCACGGCAAGTTAACGCCGTTCACACAACCAGCAAAAAGTCAAGAACGGAGAATGAGATCTCCTTCTCGGACGCAGATCTGGACAGCCTTATTTTGCCCCACGACGATGCATTGGTGTTAACCATGCTCGTTGCTAACTGGGAGGTAAAGAAAATTCTTGTGGACAACGGGAGCTCAGCGGATATTCTATACTACCATGCCTTCGAGAAAATGATGATAGGCGACGACCGTCTAAGGCCGGCGAACTCAGATTTGTTCGGCTTTTCCGGAGAGGTCGTAAAAGTGGTAGGACAGATCGAGCTCCCTGTTCTTGTCGGAGATTCACCATGTCAAGCGTTCGCCATGGTTAACTTCCTGGTAGTGAAGGCCACCTCGGTCTATAATGCTATCTTGGGACGGCCTGGCCAGAATCTGATCCGAGCAGTCGCCTCAGCCTACCACCAAAAAATGAAATTCATAACCCCTAATGGCGTGGGGGAAGTTCGCGGAGATCAGCCTCAATCAAGGGAGTGCTATGCAATGGCACTGAAAGGAAAAAACGCAGTGGAATCACTGCCAATCGAACTGCTTGATGTAAGGGACGAACTCAGGGGTACTCAACCCGCTGAGGACCTACTCTCCATCCCACTGTGCCCGGAGGACGGTGAGAAAGTCGCTCTGATCGGTTCCTCCCTTAGTAGTAGCATTCAACATCAACTCACCGAGTTTCTCCAGGGCAATGCAGATGTCTTTGCATGGGTTCTTGCCGATATGCCCGGCATCGATCCAGAGATCAGCACTCATAGGCTTGGTGTCGATTCAACCTGCAGACCGGTGAAACAGAAAAGGAGACACTTTGCTTTTGAAAGGCGACAGGCAATAAAAGAAGAAGTGGAGAGGCTTCTGAAGGCTGACTTCATTCGTGAGATTCGATATCCGGACTGGCTAGCAAACGTAGTCCTAGTCAAGAAGGCTAATGGAAAGTGGAGAACCTGCGTCGACTTTACTGATCTGAATAAGGCTTGTCCCAAGGACAGTTATCCGCTCCCGAAGATCGATCAGCTCATCGACGCCACAGCGGGTCATGAACTGTTGAGCTTCATGGACGCCTTCTCCGGATATAACCAGATCAGGATGTACGAATCGGATATACCAAAGACCTCATTCGTCACAGATCAAGGGACTTATTGCTACCGAGTCATGCCCTTCGGCCTCAAAAACGCTGGAGCTACTTACCAAAGGCTGGTGAACAGACTGTTTCAGAACCAGATCGGCCGAAACATGGAAGTTTATGTGGACGATATGCTGGTCAAAAGTCGAAGTGCACAAGACCACGTGTCTGATCTCAGAGAAACATTTCAGGTCCTAAAGAAGCACAACATGAAACTCAACCCTACCAAGTGCACTTTTGGTGTCAGTTCGGGGAAGTTCTTAGGATTCATGGTGAGCCAGCGAGGGATAGAAGCAAACCCAGAAAAGATCAGAGCCGTGATGGAGCTTATCGCCCCAAAAACCATCAGAGAAGTTCAGCGGCTCACGGGAATGATAGCGGCGTTGGGTCGCTTCATCTCCAAATCGGCGGAGAGATGCCTGCCTTTTTTCAGTGCGGTTAAGGGCCTCAAAACTGCGCCCTGGACGGAAGAATGCCAGATTGCCTTCGACGAGCTGAAAAGGTATCTGTCCTCCCCGCCATTATTAACAAAGCCGGAGCCGGGTGAGGAGTTATTTCTATATCTCTCCGTTAGCTCCACGGCACTGGCAGCTGTCCTCGTCCGCGAAGAGCACCGCCAGCAAAAACCAATCTATTATGTCAGCAAGGTTCTTCACGACGCAGAAACAAGGTACCAGCGGGTCGAGAAATTGGCTTACGCGCTGGTAATGGCTGCAAGAAAATTAAGACCGTACTTTCAAGCTCATACTGTAAAGGTCTTGACTGACCAGCCGCTTCGGCAAGTACTCCATCGACCAGATATCTCCGGACGACTTGTGAAATGGGCCGTAGAGCTGAGCGAGTTCGACATCCAGTACGCTCCAAGGCCAGCCATCAAGGCCCAAGTACTGGCAGATTTCGTAGCAGAGTGCACCATCCCCCAGCAAGTCGCCGACCCTGAAACGGTACTACTCCCAGTTGCAGAGAAAGCGGTTCCTGACGAATGCATAGCAGAAACTCAGACAGAAATCTTGCAACCGCCGGCAGAGCAGGACTCCATGACCAGCACACCAACTTGGGAAGTATATGTCGACGGTTCTTCAAATAAAAACGGCTGTGGAGCAGGCCTCATCCTCACTGGGCCTGAGGGGTTCACTGCGGATTATGCTCTGAGATTCGGATTCCGTGCGTCCAACAATGAGGCAGAATATGAAGCCCTCCTTGCCGGAATGAACCTAGCAATTCAGACTGGCGCCCGGAAATTAAAAGCATACTGCGACTCACAGCTGGTAGCAAATCAGATCCAAGGGGTCTACGAAGCACGAGATGAGCGTATGGTTAAGTATCTTGCCAAGGTTCATCAACTCTCCAGCCGGTTTGCCAGTTTCGAGGTCATCAGAGTACCACGAACAGAAAATGCCAAAGCAGATGTACTGTCGAAGCTGGCTGCTTCTGGATACACCACTCTTGGAAGCATACGTATGGAATTCCTACAAAGATCTAGCATCGAAAGAGAAGCCGCAGATATAATGCAGGTGGAGAACGAGCCGTGCTGGATGGATGAGATCATTCATTACTTACAGGACGCGAAACTTCTCGAAGATAAGAAGGAAGCCCGTAAGGTGATACAGAGAGCCGCCCGATTCTCCCTCAGCAGTGACATTTTGTATAAAAGGTCCTACACTCTCCCGTACCTGAAGTGTCTGGGACCAAGTAACGCCGCGTACGCATTGCAAGAGACTCATGAAGGAATCTGTGGAGAACATCTGGGGGGCAAAGCCCTGGCGATCAAGGTACTCCTCAGAGGATTGTATTGGCCCACCATAGGACAAGACGGGCTGAATCTGGTTAAAAAGTGCGAGAGGTGCCAGAAATTCTCCCCCACCATCCACCAGCCTGCTGTGGCGATGGCCCCAATTATCAGTCCACTCCCTTTTGCAGTATGGGGGATGGACATTCTGGGTCCTTTTCCACCAGCTTCCGGAAAGCGCATATTCGTAGTAGTGGCAATCGACTACTTCACCAAGTGGGTGGAGGCAGAACCTCTAGCCCAGATCACTGAGCAGAATATACAGAATTTCTTCTGGAAGGCAGTGGTCTGCAGATTTGGGATTCCCCGTGCCTTAATCACAGATAACGGCAAACAGTTCGACTGCCGGAACTTTCGGAAGTTCTGCTCTGACCTAAAGATTGAACAGAGATTCACTTCGGTTGCTCACCCCCAGACCAATGGGCAAACGGAAGTAACTAATAGGATCTTGCTTCAAGGGATAAAGAAGAGGCTGGATGAAAAAGCTGGCCGATGGGCAGATGAGCTCTACCATGTTCTGTGGGCTTACCGCACCACTCCTCGCACGACGACTGGTGAATCACCATTCAACCTCTCTTTTGGAACCGAAGCCGTGATACCTGTTGATATAGGCACCCCATCTCCCAGAGTCATCAGTTTCCATGAGCAACTGAACAGCGACGGACTCCGCGCCAATCTCGACTTACTAGAAGAAATCCGGGAGGAATCTCGAATCCGGGTCGCCGCTTATAAGCAGAAGGTGTCGAATTATCACGACTCCAAAATTCGCCCCAGAGAATTCAGGACAGGGGATCTGGTCCTGAGAAAGGCAGCCGTCTCCCAGCCGACGAAAGTAGGGAAACTTTCCCCAACTTGGGAGGGACCCTATCGAGTGAAGGAAGTTATCCGGCCAGGAAGCTACAAGCTAGAGACACTGGAGGAGCACCTATTACCCCACGCATGGAACTCCAAAAACCTCAGGAAATATTATCAGTAGTCGAATTATCCGGCGTGAAAAGGTGATCTTGTAAATTTGTATATTTGTTGTTATGAATAAATAATCTTCTTGCAAATTCAGTGTCACTTTTATATCTGGAAACCCAGTTCACAAAACTTGGGTACGCACTGGAAACCCAGTTCTTAAACTTGGGTACTCACTGGAAACCCAGTTCACAAAACTTGGGTACTCACTGGAAACCCAGTTCACAAAACTTGGGTACTCACTGGAAACCCAGTTCTTAAACTTGGGTACGCACTGGAAACCCAGTTCTTAAACTTGGGTACTCACTGGAAACCCAGTTCACAAAACTTGGGTACTCACTGGAAACCCAGTTCACAAAACTTGGGTACTCACTGGAAACCCAGTTCTTAAACTTGGGTACGCACTGGAAACCCAGTTCTTAAACTTGGGTACGCACTGGAAACCCAGTTCTTAAACTTGGGTACTCACTGGAAACCCAGTTCACAAAACTTGGGTACTCACTGGAAACCCAGTTCACAAAACTTGGGTACTGACTGGAAACCCAGTTCTTAAACTTGGGTACTTGTTAAAAGACCAGTTCGTCACAATTCGACCATCAACAGCCTCATTCACAGGTTATCAAAATTAAAAAGACAAAGTCAAGCAAATCACTCAGTTGAGAAGTATCAGAGACAGACAAATGTGATTTCATTGATCAGAATATGTGGGGCCTCGAGGGCCATTACAAAATTCACTTTAAAAATGCTGGTAAGAGCTGTAGGGTCTCAAGGACCATTACAAAAAGAGGTCAAAACAAAAACAAAAAAAAATTCTAAGCATCTAGAAGAGAGGTGATGTCAGCAGGAGCATCAGCAGGAGTATCTGGCTCCTCATCAGTAATCTTCGGCCTGGCAGGGAGAGTCATGTTCTGCATCAATAGGTTTGGATTGCAGGCCTGGAGCTCCTGGAGGCAGTCGTAGTATCCAAGACTATAAGCCTCGCTCGACAGGCTGAAAAGTTCAGCCTCCTTTGCCTATGTGGCCTCTTTCACTGCCTTCTCCTGCCTGTCAGTAGCTCTTCCTCTTTGAGCCTCCATGGCTTCAGCAGCCTTGGCCAGTTTCCTCTTCTCTGCGGCCAGATCCTCTTTCAACAACCTCCTCTCCTCCTCTATTCGCCCGATGCTCGTTTGAAGCTCCTACACCTCAGCGGCCAACTTTCCGTTCACCTCTTCAGATGCAGTAATGGCTTGGGAGAACTTCTTACTCTTCTCCTTGAGGTCATTATAGTAGAGCAAGATCTGAAGAAAGAAACAGAAAGAAACAGGCATCAGTATGGTGAAAGGAAGAAATGGGCAGAAAGTTAGCAAATCGAAGCACCACTTCCTTACCTGGTAAGCTGAGGATAACACAGCCTCCTCTCCTGTAGCTGGCGGCTCGTAAAGGACCTGTTGCTTGTCCTTCCGCAGCAAACACTTGCTCATGAGTTCTGCTACTACTCGGCTCTCGCCTAGGGCAGTGTCATCCTTCAAAACGGCCCAATTGGGTCGAAAGACATGCTCACTAAGTCCCGTAGGAGGACGAGCCCCAGAACCGGCTCCGGTAGAAGCACCACCGGATTTAGAAGAGCCACCGCCCTGAGCAAAGGGGCCTATTAGCTTCACCGTAGTCTTGGGCCTCTGGGATGGGGGTGGAGTGCCCTGTGACGGGGCCGGGCTCCTTGCCTGATTTTCTCGACGGTTGATTGTTTCTTCATCTCTGCAAGACAAATGAGCAGCCAACGGTCAGAAGCAAGTATATAAAAAATAAACAGATTGCATAGACAAGTCTAGCTACATACGTTCTGGAGTCGCGGCACTCACGCCCAGCCCGATCAGAATCGCCTCTTCAGAAAACTCCTTACAACGGATGAGGCCCGATTGCTCGATCTCCTTCCGCATCAAGGCGAATGTTATCCTGTCCTCACCTTCGAGGAGCGGCTTTCGACTCAGTTTTGAGGTATCTGGAGTGTCCCACACTAGAGGGACGGACCAGGGCTCACTGGCCTCCTAATCCAGCCCCCTTCTTTATGCTTCTTCAGGTGTGCACACGCACGGAACAGTGACAAAGTCACGCTCCTCTCTAACCGCCCGTGGACGAGGTATAAAAACCCAACTAATAATCTCCATGAGTTCGGAGCTACCTGGGCCGGGGCTAGTCCGTAGTATCGTAGCACCGCTGAGAAAAAGGGGTGCAACGGAAATCGGAGTCCTGCCCTCAGTGACTCCTCATAAATACAGAGATCCTGGCTCTCGTTGCAGGCTCTGTCTCCCTCTATAGCTGCCCTCAGTTCAAATCTCGGGGGCACACAGTATTTATCCCTGATATCTCCCAGCATAGACCTGGTGAGGTAGTTCTCCTCGACTAGAGCTCGCAAGTTGTATTTTGGATCGGCATCCATCCGCGCTCTAGCGATCACCTCCACCGCCCGGCCAGGAAGGAATGTTGTGGACGCTTCAGCAACGTCGCTCTCAACACTCCCTCCTGCTCGCGGGAGACTGCCAGTCAAGGGTGGAGTGGCATTCAGATCTAAGATCACTTCATCCCTATCCCCTCCGTCGTCACTATCTACAAGGTCTATCCTATCAGACGCCCTAGCCACTACAGGCTCCTGAGGCATCCTAAACTCCGAACTACTGCTAGTGGAGGACCCCGTACCGGACTCGGAATTGGAAGTACTACCAGACATAGTAAAAGGAAGGGCTGAGAGGAATACCGGTGAGTGGAGCTCGTAAAGATCTTGGAACGCGACTGCGAGCTACGGGCTGCGAACTGCGATCTGCGGACTGCGAGCTGCGAACTGAGAAGTGGAAACTCCCAGAGCAAGAAGAGGAAAAAGATGAAAAGTAAAAAGTAAAAAGTGAAGGGGGGTAAACCTCCTTATATAGTTTTTAAGAGGCGGTTTGGCAATAAATGCGATGCACGCATCTCGAGGTCATCCGGATTGCGCCACGTGTCCCCTATTTATGACAGACACATTCTCCCACCATCAATACGATCAAGCACGCGCGTAAACATTCACGTCCCAAGAATGGATCTCCGCACTCCGCACTCCGCACTCCGCACTCCGCATTCAGTCCGGAAAAAACCGTACTGGATATAACGCGTTCTCACAAAACGACAAAAATCAGTCCGGTCCGCACCGAACTGGCCGCAAGACGACAAAATTCAGTCCGGAAAAAACCGTACTGGATATAACGCGTTCTCACAAAACGACAAAAATCAGTCCGGTCCGCACCGAACTGGCCGCTAGACGACAAAATTCAGTCCGGAAAAAACCGTACTGGATATAACGCGTTCTCACAAAATGACAAAAATCAGTCCGGTCCGCACCGAACTGGCCGCTAGACGACAAAACTCAGTCCGGAAAAAACCGTACTGGATATGACGCGTTCTACAAAACGACAAAAAGAAGTCCGGTCCGAACCGGACTCCACTTCCAGCCGAACTCCGGACTGCGAACTCCGGACTCGGAACTCCGAACTCCGGACTGGTTATAACGCGTTCTATGAAGCATCAGAACCCAGTCCGGTTGAAGCCGTACTCCGGACTCCCAACTCCGGACTGCGATCTCCGAGCTGCGAGCTCCGGACTGCGAACTCCAGGCTCTCCATTTCACCTCCGAACAGCGTCCGCCCATCCGGAAAAACAACCGACTACACTTTCCCAAGTCCCTCCATGACTTGGAAAACTGGGGGGCAACTGATGGGGTGTGAAAACACCAGCCTCTTACAGGCTGCCACCTGTCCCAGAGTAGGTGAGATCCAGCCTCTCACAGGCTGCCACCTGTCCCAGAGTAGATGAGATCCAGCCTCTCACAGGCTGCCACCTGTCCCAGAGTAGGTGAGATCCAGCCTCTCACGGGCTGCCACCTGTCCCAGAGTAGGTGAGATCCAGCCTCTCACAGACCACCACCTGTCCTGGACACCTGTCCAGGACACCTCAACAGATCTTCCCTATAAATAGGGGACTAAAGCTCAGACTAATGGGTAATGCTAAAAACCCTCTTCTCCCTAAAAAACTCTGACATTTCCCTTCACTCTTGCTCATACTGACTTGAGTGTCGAAGGACCTGTCCGGAGTAAAATCCGGTCTGGTCTTCTGACCTCGTTTGCCTTGTGCAGGACTAAGCACTCACCACAGGACTCATACTCAACCTCCCTCGTCACTCGCTCTCAGTTCTTACGCCACTGCTGTACCTGTTACCGATTTTAGGTCTAACAGTTAGCGAACTAGTATCTAACGGAACAAAACAAAGCATTTCTGCCTTGTGGATTATTCTGGTGTACCTTGCCTTGCATATCTCTGACGTAGCCTATAGGTATGTGGCGTTGTCACGCGCCATTGTGTGGTTCGGTTCGGGGCGTGACACCCTTTGTACGGGATACATTATACATCTCGGGAGCAAAAAAATGTACAAGGAGCTAAAATGTAGTTATTGGTGGAATAATATGAAGTGGGAAACAGCACACTTTGTAGCTCAGTGTTTAACTAGTCAGTAAATTATGATTGAGCAGCAGAGACCAGCTGGGATGTTGAGATCTCTTCCCATTTCTGAGTGGAAATGGGTGCCCATTACTAAGGATTTTGTATCAGGTTCGCCCCACACTCCTAGGCGAATGATATAATATGGATGATTGTAGACTGGCTGAATAAATCCATACATTCCCTACCTATTACAATAGGGATGTTAATGGAAGAACTGGCAAATGTATATATCAAACAAATAGTGAGATTGCATGGGGCACCAATGACAAGAGTGTCCAATCAAGACACTCATTTTGTATTGTACTTTTGGACCAATTTGCACAGGGCGATGGGGACCTCATTGAACTTTTCTACGGCTTATCATCCACAGACGGATGGTTAGTCGAAGTGTACCATTCAGACATTGGAGGACATGTTAAGAGCATGTGCCATTTTACTTGAAGCAATCTTGGGATGATCACCTGCCTCTGGTAGAGTTTCCCTAAAACAATAGTTATCATGCGAGTATTCGGATGGCTCCTCACAAGGCCTTATATGGGAGGAGGTGTAGATCCCTGATTTCCTGAGATGATGTTAGGGAAAGAAAGATTATGGGCCCTGAGCTTGTGCAGTAAACAGTTGAAAAGGTACATTTGATTAGAGAGTGACTTTGGACAGCCCAAAGGAGACAAAAAAGTTATGTAGATGTCAAAATGATGGAATTGGAATTCCAAGTGGGTGATCATGTCTTCTTTCGGGTATCTCCCACCAAAGGTGTCATGAGATTTGGAATATGTGGGAAGCTCAGCCCTCGGCATGTTGGACCTTTCGAGATCCTTGAGAGAGTGGGAGAAGTGGCATATGGACTTGCCTTGCGACCGTGCTTGTCTACCATCCACAATCTATTTCATGTTTCTATGCTGAGAAAGTATGTTCCCTGCCTAACTCATAGGGTTGGGATATCTCCCCCTGAGCTTAGGGACGATTTGTCTTTCGAGGTTGTGCCCAAAAGGATTATAGACAGAAAGGACTAGGTACTTTGGCATCACACTATTCCATATGTTAAAGTTCAGTGGGCAAACCACACTGAGCAGGTCGCCACATGGAACCTCGAGGAGTGAATGGTGGAGAAGTACACACTTGTTCCTTGACTCATGTATCCTAGTCTTGTTTAAATTTCGCGAGAGAAATGTCTTTAAAGGAGGACGAATAAAATACCCCAAATACCCCCATGTAAAACTCATCCCCTCTCTTGAGAACAGGGTATTTTCTTCCAACTCTAATTAAGTGATTAGGGCTTCTTTGTAAGCTAGTATAAATACTAAGTTTTGGCTAAACCTTCAGAGAATTTAAAAAACCAAAGGAGGCGGCAAGAGGAAGCCGAAATCGCGTGAGAGATTGAGGACCAAACTAGGGGATCAAAGACCGTGATCAAGGTAAGAAACCCTCTTAAATCTAGTAAACATGTTCTTCGAATTGTGAATGTTGGGATTTTTTCCTGTCCAATGATTAAATCTTCTTGTATCTCCTCCCAGGATGTGTCTCCATCCTAATTAGATCGGTGTTCATTGGAGTCTTCTTCTCATAGAGATTCCACCGAATTCGAGTTTGACCGTTTTTGGTAATCGGAGAAGAATATACGAAGATTTGTACCCTACACGCTAGATTTTCACCGATCGTCATCTGATGAGTTTCTAATAACCAGGTTGGATTTGATGGAACTCTCTCATCATAAGGTTTCCAACGGATCCAACCGTGATCAATTTGGATGATCGGTGCGCAAGTGATAGCCATTTAAAGTTGTGAAAATCAGAATAAATTGGAGAAATTTGAAAAACCCAAACAGGAGTACCCACGGTCAACCGTCAAAGACTTCACGGAATTCTTTCGACGGTCGACCATGTGGCCGACCGTCATCGGTACTGTCCGCGGGACGGTTGACCGTACGGTGGACCATGAATGGTTCTGTCCGCATGGGTTGTTTTACGATATTTTTCGGTTTTGGCTTAGATTTTGGTTATTCTCCTCATGTGTTCTCCACCCCCAAACCTCCTTATTGATGAGGTGATTCATGTTGATTGGTGATCAAGCCTTGGATTTGAAAATTTGAAGAGTTCTTTTTTAGGTACATTTTATGTGGATCTTTGATGATATGTACCCTAGAAAAGAACCCTTTGTAGTTTCAAACGGTGGTTTGGTTTTGGATACGTGTTAAATTATGCTGATCTATTAGTATCTCAAATGATAAATTGATACTTGAGAGCTTTTCAATCTTATCAATGGCTTTACCCTGAAATTCCCAAAATAGCTTCTCAAATGATAAAGAACCCGGCATGTCATGCTAGTTGTATGTTTCACATGATTTATCAATATGAAATCCATGTTCTCTCATATGTTATATTCTGATTTAACAGTCCATTATTGTGTTATGCATACCTCTGTTGCGCAATGGTATACGTAGGTTTCATGTCATGCTGTGTGATGCATGAGTAGTATTGTGATTATGTATCTGATACTCAGGATGCTTTGGTCGGGCTCTAGTGGCCTGTACTTGCTTTTCTCAGTTGAAGGAAGCAAAGGTCTCATGAGCATTGGACTTATACATTACTGTTATTTCCATGTTGATTCGTATATATATGAGTTGCAGTTATACCATCACAATTCATGAAATCACTATTTCATTGCGTATTTTTTTATAGGTTGGCCTCATGTTGTTTTTGCATGCCTGGATCAGTCAAGGATCATCATATAAACATACGAGGCTTAATCTGACGTTGATAATATCTCAGAGATCAAGAGAGTTAGCTTGGGATGTGGTCAGGAGGTTCGGAGTCCCAGAGTGGCTAGATCTTTTGGATTAGCATTATCCTTTATTTGTTTACGTGATTATTGTTAGAGACCTTGTATTCCTTAGTTTATTTCATTAGGCATGGGTAGTGAGAACTGAGAACTAATTGTTGGGCATTCAATGCTACAAGAAATACAATTGGAGCAAAAAGGCTAATTCCATCCCTATATATCTTTAGCGGCGGAAATGAGTCCATTATGGCTGGTTTTTGCAAGGGCGGCCTTCACTTTAGAATTTCTCAAAGCAAAATATAAATACTAAGACTCGTCTGCCAATCTTGTGATTTGGTCTTCTTTTAGATTCAAACCTCCATAAATATATGGGAATTGCTTGCATCCATCGCAAAAGACATTTCGCGGCTGGTCTGTCGCATGTCAGACCAGCCACCTCGTGAATGGTGGCTGGTCTGAAGTGCGACAGACTAGCTGGGAAAAGCCTTTTGCGATGGACCCTAGCAAATCCCTAAATATATAACTAAAAATGGTGGATGGGTAGAAGGGAAGCATGCATGGGATATAGTATTTGATGTTAGGGTTTGAAAATATATTAATTATAAAGATTGAGGAGTAATATCAACATGAGTGAAAATTCAACTTACGTTTTAGTCAAATCTTCCATTTAAAGAGAAAACCTAAAAAATCTCATAATAGAATCCAATGGATTCATTGAACAATGTAGGTGACTATTTTTTGTTCCAAAGAGACCCATATTCATATATTGAAAGAGATGCTTTAATTCTGTTTATAGTCTATATAATTATCTTTCTTCGCTCTTCCCCTCTCAAAAACATTCAAACGCAGACACACACACATAGAAAAACATGACGTACAAGGTTTATGGTCATCCTATGTCCAAATACACTGCAACTATGTTGACATGCTTACATGAGAAAGGCGTGGAGTACGAGTTTGTGTTCGTTGATTTCAATTCTGGGGTGCATAAGAAGCAGCCCTTCATCTCTCTAAATGTGAGATCTCTACCTTAGGACAAGTTTTGACTACGATAATTTTTTTTTTTTTTTGATGAGTTTTAATATGATGAAAGGCCTTACAGTCCATTATTTTTCAAAAAGTACAGTACAACCCACACCAAAGGATGATCCAAACCGTCCATAAGATGGGAGAGGTTCAGGTTGTGCCCCAAAACTCATTTCCCTAGGTTGATCTTAACCATCCGATCTCTAGAGGGTTAGGGTCAACATTCGATATATATATATATATATATATATATATATATATATATATATATATATATATATATATATATATATATATATATATATATATATATATATAGATAGATAGATACATGCACACACACATATTTCTATATGCTATATAGCAGAAGAGAAAAGAAGAGAATTTTTTGAAAATTCTATGAGAATTACACATCACTTTTTTGACTTTTTTTAACAAATGCACCCATTCAACCTACATATTTTCAATCCTACCCCGTCCTTTATGCTTTTTAACAAAGGCACCCATTAAAGACACAAAATTTCAATCTTACCCCCCTCCTTTATGGTTTTTTAATACAAAAATCTATAGGGTGATCTTAACCATCCGATTTAAGAGGAATTATGGAAACCTCTATAGATTGGAGGGCTAGGATCAGCCTAAGGAAATGATTTTTGGGGCAAAACCTATTTATGTTGTGTTTCATCACATGGACGGTTTGGATCAACCGATGATATGGTCCGTACAGTTCTTTGTCGGCCCGTGCATCGCACGTGGTTTTTTACTAGTATATGAGAAAACGGTTTCTACACACAAGTGTAGATAAGTTATCTACACATTAGCTTAAAATACAGTGGAGGCCCACATTGTTTGGGTGATCCAAACCATTCATTTGATTGGCCCTCACATAGATAGGGTGTCCATAAAAATCAGCCAGCTCCATAGGAACATCCTAACCCTTCGAACCGTGGAGGCAAAAAATGGACAGATTTGTGAAGGTGCAGACACCCCACCCCCATCTTACTACGCTTTAAAAAGCAAAAGATTCGGTAGTTTAATCGAGGCTTGAGTCGGCCTTCCATATTAGATTAGGTATTCTTACATTTTAGGGTGAATTTCACCTCATTTTAGGAGTTTTGAAGTTGATTTGCAATCCTAAAAGTCTCTAAGGGGTTCCATTGGCCTCTGGAAGATGAATAATCAAGTTTCCAATCAAATAAGAAAAACTGTTATTTTTGGGTTTCTCAGGGTTTCCCTCATTTTTCCACCTCGAGGGTAATTTGGTCATTTCCAATGTGTTTCATTTGATCTCTAAAGTGTGTCTAAGGACTCACAAGTCATTTCGTGAATTTTAGAAAGCCTGCTAAATTTAAATTTCTCAGGAGTTTCGCTTGATTTGAAAATTTTGTGTGTTGAGGGCATTTTCAGGGAATGCCAAATGATCTTGTTTGATATTACCCACTAAAAGAAGCAAACTTAAAAACTTCTCTATTTTTGAGGTTTGACCACAAAAACTTTTTCCTTTAAAAAAATGAACCAATTTGAGGGTATTTTGGTCGCATTTTGGTGGGTAATGGTTAAATAGGGGTGTTTTGATCCAAAACAATTTTGTTTCTTTAAAGGGGACGGTTCAATCATATGTTAGGGATACACCATAAATGTCACATGGGTTAGGTCCATTCATAAAATATTGAATTTAAAAGAATTTTATTAAATGTTTATGAAAAAAACTCAAAACCCATGTGAGAAGGCCCATTGGGCTAAAGCCCACAAGATGGGGGTCCATGTCAACCCACCCATGTGGGTCGGCCACATAAGTGGGTGCCCCACATGAGGAGGTCACATGCAAAAACGTCCAACATGGGATGAGGTAGTTGGTGACATCATATTTGTTTTGAAAAAATAATAAAGAAATGAAGAGTTATAATTAGAAAAGGCTTATATGGTCAGGTTACTAAAATAGCCATAACTTTTTACCTTCGGGTCTAAAAACTTTACAATTATATATTTTTCGAACGTCTAGAAAAGATCTACAACTTTGTAGTTTATGATGTTTCCTGAATTAGCCTCTAAATAGGTCAAAAATGAGCTCAAACGTCGGGCAGCCCTTTTTGGACGAAAATAATTCATAAAAGCTAGTTTCCAATGTGAGAAGGTTTCTAGATTGATCTTGAAGGATCTCCATTGTATAATTTAGCATTGCTTGGCTTGCAAGAAATCAATATTAGAAGTAAATCCAATTTAGAAGGTAAGGGAAAAGCAAGCCATATGTGAGAATTGGAAACTAACTAAAGGTAGGAGTCCTCACATTGGAAACTTCCAAATCTAATATAACCCTAACTTTTTCTATAAAGACAAAGCAAGAACAACCTTTGGCCTTGCTCTAGAAAATTCATCCCTCTTTCTTCCTCCTTGGAATTCATTCATCTCTTTTGTTGCTTTGGTGTTCATCTCTTCCACTTGGTTCTACACAAAATGCTTTCATATATTCAACATATTCAACATTGGAGGCTATATTATTATTCTTCGGAGTTTTCTTTGCTATTAAAAGGGTAAGTCAAAGAGTATATCCAAGGATTACTTACCCTAGAGAAAAGGAAAGCTAGCAAGGTTGGTCTTCTAAAACCCTCTCTCAGTAGTTTAAACTAGAAGCATGCTAGGATGGAATTTGTGATTTTCTTTGAAAAGCTATGAAAATGAAAGTGTTTGCATGTGAAATTTTGAGGAGATGAGATCAGGTTTAGGTTATTTCATAATCTAAAATTTTTTCTTAGAAAATCTATATTTTAATATTAAAATCCAATTTTTGAAATTAAGAGGGTTTAAATCCACTTTACAAAGCAACTTTAATAAGCCTTTGAAATTTCTTGAATTTTTCAATCTCTGAGTCTTTTGCGTATTAAAAACCACTGAAATCTGGAATTTCCAAAAATTTTGACTTCGTTTTGACCACGATTTGACCTTTTGAACTTTACCCTTAAAGGGGTAAAATTCCAAAGATCGAATTTAAAAAGATGACAAAACAGATAAAAAATTAATGAAAATTTAAACATAATAGAATTTTAAGGTTTTAGAACAGTACAAATTGTTTGTAGAATTTTGGATTTTATTTAAGAGGTTTAAAATTTTATTTAATTGTAAGGGTATTTTTGGAAAAACTAATTTTCAAGAAATATATAGGGTTTCCAGAGATGAAATTTGGATGAGAATTAATTAAAACCTGATATAATCTCTTGCAAATTTTTCAAGATTTTTGATTGCTGTTAGATGTTAGTTTATAATTTTTATGCCAAATCAAGCATGTCATGTTAAATTGGAAACAAATAGTAAATTACAATAAAAAATTCTGAAATTTTTTTATTGAGATTTAATGCTAGAATTACATATTTTCACAAAGTTTGGGTTAATTGGGATTATTTTTACTATGTGTTTATTTGTAATTTCATAATCTGGATAGATATCTTTAAAATAGATTATTGATAGTAAATCATCTTAACAATCTATGAAAATTTTTCAGTTGTCTTATCTAGTCAATATATATCTACTGTAAACATCTCAACTCATTTAAAGGAGATTTGCTATAAGTCGATGTGTAAATCTATAATCTGGACAGATCTATTCAACTTTGGAAAAGTGATAGCAAAACACATTTAAAATTCAGGAAAATATTATAGTACCCCTTTTTGGTCATGAAAAAGCTACTGTAAAAATTTGAAATCATTTAGATTAGATTTCCTACGAGTCGGCGTGTAAATCTATAATTTGGACAGACACCTTCAACATTAGAAAACTGATAGTAAATCACTTTGGAAATTCATGAAAAATATTACAGTAACCTTTTTTGGTCAAGAGAAAGCTACTGTAAAAATTTCAGCTTAATTCGATTAGATTTGCTATAAGTTTATGTGTAAACCTATAATCTGAACTGAAATTGTAAAATCCTTAAGCAAATTCAAATTGTTATAAAAATTTCAAGAGAATTCTAATGCTCCATCGTGTATTCAATCTTTAAACTATCGAAATAGAAACTTTAGAAATCATTGATTTCCTTTGCTAATTTACAACGCTATGATAATTTAACTGTTAAGACTGCGTCCATAATCGTATCTTAATTACGATCAATCCTTAATAATTTGAGCATTTAAATTATAGTATGTTGTTGGCTCCGAGGTCTACTGTCCACGAAAATCCTGAGAAATATGCCAGGCAATAACATATTATAACTTACGTGCTAAATTATGCAAGGGTGGAAAGCACGATTCCCTTCCATGAATGCAAATCAAGGCCGAAATTTGCCAATATTAGAGCCATTGGTATTCCTTAGATTTTAGGATTCGAAAACCTTTAAAGAACTAAAAATCATTAATTTCAGCAAACTGAATTAATTTAATCTGTGTCTTTAGAACCGTTGGATTGCTGTCTCCCATCATAGGAACCTTTATGGCCCCTTATGAACACTTACGTCACGTTGTGTCCTAGGTTTTAGGGTGTCCTAGAGTTAAGGAGTTCAGCCTCATTACGACTGATTGATATTATTAGCAATTGAGTCATAGATCTAGTTACACTAATTACCCATTTTTCCCATTTGACAAGCCTAGTTACCTATGATGTAGGTTCCCCTGCATTAGTCTAAGGATGTCTTGCACTTCGATATGACCATATAGCATCTTAGATGGAGTCCTAAGATAATAAAATTCATTCAACTTGAATTAAGTAATCTTTTGAAAACCATTAAAACAGTTAGTCTAGTTTAGATTGGTGTCTAGGCATATAGCTTAGTTTAGGCACCGAACTACGTCGACTCTGATCCTAGTGAGGCTTGGGTACGTAGGCAGCTTTGATGCTTGATGGCATACCAATCACGAGTCGGCCTCACACACAATCAGTAGGATTTTTTAGGGTAATTTTTATTTTCTTTCATCATTTAAAACCTTAAATTAAAATTGATTAAATCACTTAAGACTTTTCCCCAAATTAGAATTTTAGGAGAACTTTCACATAAATTGAATCCAAACGAATTAAGAAAACCAAAATACACATTAGGAAATGCATTGAAATTAGATCTTAGGATGCATGTCATATAGTTCGCACACTAATATAGAGTTAAATGAGCCATTTAAAAGAAATTCAAGAGAGTAAACTTTTGAAATTGAAGACCGGATTATCGGGCAAGAATGGTGCATGTGGTGGTAACTCCCCATACCTTCCATTCTCGTAATCTGGTAACGAATCTAGATTTCTGGTCAATTATGGGTCCTAGATCTCTCATCTAGGTGGTGACTCTGTCATTCTCTTTTGCTTGAAATTCAAATTGCTTTAGTGATCCCAAGTTCACGGAAAAGATGAATTAACTCAATAATAAAAAAACAGCACACACCATTCACGTGGGTACTGGAGACCAAGAGAGGCGGGTTCCACAGAAGGTTTATACACGTCCATTTTACCTCCACAAATCGTAGGGTTGGGATGGTCCTATGGAGCTGATTTTTTGTGGACACCCTATCTATGTGAGGGCCAATCAAATGAATGGTTTGAATCACCCAAACAATATGCCCTCCACTGTATTTTAAGCTAGTGTGTAGATAACTGTAGACACCCCATTTTGCTCTACCTTAATCGATAAAGAAATTAGGGTTTGTTTTCCGTCGGTTTTCCAATGTCTTTCTTTCCCGCATCCGTTTGTTACATTTCTAAATATTTTTGGTCGTTTCCGTCGTGTTTCGCATTTTCCCGCTAAATGTTGAGAAGGATTATTCAGAAAAATCTAAACCAGAGAGAATTGGGACCCGTTTGGTGGGCCCGCATTGGGTGCTTCGATTAAATTTGGATCGAGAAAGTTGGACCCATTTGGTGGGGCCGCATGATGCATTTTGATTAAATTTGGACTCGTTTGGTGGGCCCGCATTGAACATTTGTTTAAAATCGAATCAACCGAGGGCCCACATTGTGGGGCCCGCCTTGTGAGGCCTCTTGTGAAGAGCAATGATGGTAGCTCTCCACTAAGAAACATGATGGGCCCTCCACTAAGAGCAATAATGATGGACTCTCCACTAAGAAACATGATGGGCCCTCCACTAAGAGCAATAATGATGGACTCTCCACTAAGAAACATGATGGGCCCTCCACTAAGAGCAATAATGATGGACTCTCCACTAAGAAACATGATGGGCCCTCCACTAAGAGCAATAATGATGGACTCTCCACTAAGAAACATGATGGGCCCTCCACTAAGAACAATAATGATGGATTCTCCACTAAGAGGGACAACATGATGAGCTCTCCACCAACATATCTCTCTCTCTCTCTCTTTCTCTCCCGATATATATCTCCCTTCCCATCCATAAGAGAAAGGAAAAAAAAAAGAAATTTATCTTCCATTATCTCTTTCTCTTCCATTATCTCTTCTAATCACTCCCTCCAATCCCTTTCCTCAATGTATTCTTCCATCCCTCTCCCTAATATTCTTCTTCCATTATCTCTTCACTCCCTCAATCACTCCCTCTAAACACTCCAGAGAAAGCGAAAGACGGCGGAGCGGATCGGCGGTGGCAGGATTTTTTATATTTTTTTGGATTGGGCGGAGATCTTCACCACAGGTAGGTGCATTGTTCTCAAAATATTTCTGTATTTTTCCGAATTTTTCTGATTTTTTCCGCAAATTGTGTTTTAAAAATGGAAAACTCTTCAAAAAACATCTTTTGACGAAGAAAAATTAAATTATATACCAAACAGATTCTAAAATTAATGAAATTTCGTGGGAAAATAATATGTTACTGATTCATTTTACCATGAATTTGTAAAGATTTTTGGAGTTTATTTGGTATATTATTTAATATTTTCTTTGAAACTTATCAGATTTTAGGAGAATTTTTACTAACATCAGATCATCATTAAAATTCATAAAATTTTTACAGTAGTCTTATCTTCCATATTACTTGTTACTGTAAAATTTTCGTGTGATTTGGATCTGTTTTAATATGGGATGTAGTGTTAATTTATAATCTGGTCTGGAAATTGTAAAATCCGGAATTGGTAGTAAATAATTTCTAAAATTCATGCAAATCTCACTGCATGCTATTTTGATTCATATAGTATTTCTGTAGAAATTTCATAGAATTTAGAGTTATATTTCTACTAGTTTATGTGTTAATTGTGCAATCTGGACATTTAATGGTTTAATCAAGATTAAATGTGAATTTAATGTAAAAATATGCAAAACTCATCCTGTAAGCTACATACATTTTCATCTTGCTGCTGTAGAAATTTCAAATCATTTCGAATTTATTTGCAACAATTTCACTTGTAAAACCGCTCATATGCTTAAAATTGATAAAATCCATGGAAAATTCGAAATTAATTGAAAATCATATAAAAATTCCTAAAGAACTTTAAAATTCTGTCACATGTTCACTCCTTAATCCATTGAAACAGAAATTTTAGGATCTTTAGATTTTCCTGGAAAAATGGCCAGTGCATCCATAATTGTATCCCAATTGCAACTTGATCTTTGACAATTTGAATATTTAAGTTATAGCATGTTGTTGGCTCCGAGGTTAGTGTCCACGGAAATCCTGAGATTCTGCCAGGCAATAAGATGCTATAACCTAAGTATTAAATTGCACAAGGAAAGAGCGCACGATTCCCTCCTTTGGATGCCATTCAAGGCCGAAATTGGTGAACCTTAGAACCATTGGTAATCCTTAAATGTCTAGAAACTGAAAATCTTCGAAATCTGAAACTCATTAACCTCGAGAACTTAAATCGATTTATCTTGTGTCTTTCGGAACCATTGGATTATGGTTTCCAATCTAAGAACCATTAGAGCCCAATTTAGGAACACTGGTGTCGTGCCGTGTCCTAGGTTTTAGGGGAGTCCTAGAGTTAGGAGTCCAGCCTCATCACGGACGCTTGCTATGAATAGCAACCGTACCATAGGTCTAGTTACACTAGTCACCCGATCTTTCCCTAGGACAAGCCTAGTAAACTAGGATGTAGGCAAAACCTGCATTAGTCTAAGGGACAACTTGCATTCAGATAAGAATCATATAGCATCTTAGATGAAATCCTAAGATAATAAAATCCTCAACTTGAATTAAATAATTCCTCTTAAAACTGTTGAAACAGTCAAATCCGTCTAAGTCGGTGTCCTAGTTGAGTTAGGCATATGTAGCTTAGCTTAGGTGCACCGAACTACGTCGACTCTGATCCCAGTGAGGCTTGGGTACGTAGGCAGCTTGGATGTCTGACGGCATACCACCCGCGAGTCGGCACCACAACAAATTGTGGTGTTTTGGATATTAATTTTCTTGTAAATGCTTAATCAAATCATTTAGGGCTTTCCATGAAATTAGAATTCTAGGAGAACTTTCACTTAGAATGAATCCAGACAAATTAATAAATCAAGATACACATTTAGGATTCTCATTGAAATTAGATCATAGGATGCATGTCACTTAGTTCGCACATTAACATAGAGTTGAATGAGCCATTTAAAATAAATTTAAAAGAGTTAGCTTTTGGAATCGAAGACCGATTATCGGGCAGGAATGGTGCATGTGGCGGATAACTCCCCATACCTTCCATTCTCGTAACCAGGTAGCGAGTCTAGATTTCTGGTTAATTACGGGTCCTAGATCCCACATCTAGGTGGCGACTCTGTCAGTCTCTTTCGTGTGGAATTCGGATTGCCTTAGTGATCCCAAGTTCACAGGAAAGATTAATTCAAATCAATAATTAAAATGCACACGCCAATCGCGTGGGTACGAGAGACCAAGAGAGAGCGCGCGGCGGCTCGCGCCCCACGCCCCTCTCGCGGGATCATGTCCCACAGTCTGGCGACTCTGCTGGGGACCACCTAACTTCATTACAATTCCAAAGGATAACTCATTTGAATCTATTTTAACTGGCTCATGAAAACTCTATCTCTTTTATGCTTGTTAGATTAGTTTGTATGCTTTATTTTCTCATCACATATACTCAAACTTAATCTAACAAAACCTGAAGGCATCATAGATTGCGCGAACTTATTGCACACACTTACATCACTTTCATCTAAACCCCTGCATCTCACATGCACACACATCCTATTTTAGGAACCCGGAGTGTTATCTAGCATGGTTGACTGGGATTTCATCACCTGGTGCCTCTGTGCTAGAGAAGCATTCCACCCTTAGCCTAGTACCTTTATGGTGCGTAAACGGATCTCTTGTTCACGTACTGATACGCCGGACACTGGTACAGTATATCGAACATGGATTCGCGCTAAGGGAACTCTTGGCCTTACCCCTAGATTAACCCACACATGCATGTAGTATACGAACACATGTGCATCACGTGTGTGAGCCTAGTTTAGGATATCCTACCCATTTGTGTCTAGATTAGGCCGTAGTCCATTTTCCAATGGCTACGATCGGTCCTTAGATACACGAACAAAGTCATGAGTCGAGATCCTCTCTCCACTCCGCTAGATTAGGATTAGGGTTGATGCCTTCAGGTAACACTGTTAAAATGTGCGAAGACTAAAAACTTTTCCTTTGGGGTTAGGATATAAATCCCATCATTTCCAAAGATCTCATAGGATTAGTCATTCATGATCTATCCGTTGAAAGCAATCTTATACTATCTCATCTAATCTCTTGATCGTGCGTCTTTCATTCTTCTGTCATACGATTCGATCGTATCTTCATGCCATCCCCTAACTGGCAGGAGCAGAATCTCACAATCTTTCGATTATGCAATCTCATGATCTGATCATGCCTGGTCCAGATGATCCAATCTTGCTTGTACCCTTGATCTCTTCCTCCTCTAAGGGCAGCCTTTTTCAAGAATATTTTGCTAAGTCCTTCAGAGTTCACTATCATAATCCTTGAACTAGGGGCATTCCCCTATGCGAATCAGTCATCATGGTCAGTACAATTGTTGAGTCCGGTCTTACATTTCAAGGTCAATGCCTAGTCCAGGCAAGTCATCTCTCTTTTTTATTCAGAGTTGTGAATCCTGAGCATGTTCAGGATAGGTCGTCAGATGTAATAGCTTTTTCTTTAAATAAAAATCTCAGTTCCAATAGTTCACTTGTGTCTATTTCTTAAGTGTGCTTCTGATCTTAAAGTAAGACTCCCTCCTCAAATGAGGACAAAATTGGTGAAACTCCACTTGAGTCACAACAATTACTTGAACAAGAGGAGGAGCGCCAATCTCAGCCTTTCAAAGATGAAATTAAAGTGGTAAACACTGGCACTGAAACCTTGATCTAGTAAATGCCGATTGAAAATACATTACCCTCTGAAGAGTGTAAAGAATTGGTAAACCCATTTTGAGGATAAAAAGATGGTCCGGTAAGCGTTACCATTAATGCCAAGAGAAAGACCCAGATAGAAGGTTCAAGAAAGAATGAAGTGAATATCATATGCTATGCAAGGGGCATGGAGTGGAAACAACTTTCATATTTCCAATCAATGACCTTGGTTCTTAAATCCATAACATAAAGCCATCAAATTCGAGATAAGAAGTTCAAGAGCAAGCATTGAAAAGTGATCATCAGATATCAAGAGTTACAAATCCATAGATGGACGATGTCAAAGAACAAGTTTCGCTCTATGAAAGTCGAAAGCACGTATTAGAATCTTGAAAGAAGAAGATCCATTATCTCTTACCTGGAAATGCCGTCAAACTCCGAAAAAAAATGAAAAAAATAATAATAATCAGTATCAGAGGGACTCTAGTAACCTAGATCGATTCTCAATCTGAACATCGGAAGGCCTCCTTTGGCCGAATAAATCCCAAAATCAGAACCCAATGTCAAAAGAATACCGGTTTGCAAACCCTTCGAGCCTAAATAAAATTTTCTTGAAAACCCATCAAACTAGGGGCATTCGCCCCGAACTATGCGAGACCTGATCCCTACACTGGGGTACGTAGGCAGCTCGGTTAAACTGAGTTCGGTCAATTCAAAAAAGAAAAGCAATTCAATCAATCCAAAAAAAAAAAAGAGAAATTCAATCCTTTCAGAAAAAAAAGGGGACAAGTTCCTAAAGAAGAGAAGTCAATTATTCCAGAAAGAAGAAAAAAAAAGAAAAATCAATAAACTTTCGAACAATTTATCTTCAAACTAGGGGCATTCGCCCTGAACTATACACGACCTGATTCCTACCTTGGGATATGTAGGCAACCTATTCACAGGTTCGGTCGAAATCTTTGTTGAACCTTAAGCCATTCTTTGAAAAGCCCTATCCTACCTATAAAGTCCTTCCGGTGTTCAGAACTAATGATCTAGGTCCCGAAACAAAAAAAAAAATGATGATGAATAAAAAAAAATGGAGTTTGAAGATCTGCTAGACTGAAAACCTGAAAGGGCGGTTTAGGCAAAATTTAAGATCATTCCCCTGTTAAGTTGAAAACCCGAAAGGGCGGCTTAGGCAAAAGCTAAGGGGATAGCCTGCTGAATCGAAAACCTAGAAAGACGGTTCAGGCAAAAGTTAAGGCTACCACGGTCCGCCAAGTTAAAAACCCTGAAGAGGTGACTTGGTCACGGTAAGAGAATCATTATAAGAAGGCTACAGCCAGTATCAAGACTGAAGATCAACTGAAGTTCAAGCAAATTTATAAGAAGGTTACAGCCGGTATCAGGACTGAAGATCAATTGAAGTTCAAACAAATTCAAGTGACATCCTCAAAACTGGGGGCATTGGAGCTAAGCAATCCTAGGAGTTGTAATTAAATCATTGAGGCATTACTGTTTTAAGGAAAAAGTCCAGTGTTTACCAATTGAAAAAAATATTCCTTGAAAGGATAGACTTACCAAATAAAACGTTAACTAAGTCAGAAGCATTACTGTGTCTGTCAGTGTAGTTAATCAATCGTTGTTATTCTATGTTCACTCCTTTAGAGCTCCTCAATCCTTTGAGTAGTGCCTTTTATCTAAGTTTTCTATTTAAAAAGAGTCAATCGTCATCCATATGTCCAAATGATGCAACTGTCTCGGTGAAGGAGGCCCGGCCTCGTCAGCTCCCTGCGATTCTACCTGAAAAAGTTCGAGAATCTAGTCAAACAGCTATATTTCAAAGATGATCGACCCAGAAGAATTCAGAAGTAGAAACATCAGAAAGCCCAGCTTCCGTAAAAAGATCATACCCCAGGAAGGCATCTTAAGCTTGGAAGAGCCTCAGATGCAATGATGGTCGAGCCAATTTCTCAGAAAGATGAACCGTTAAAATTCAGAATTTCCTTCCAGTTAGTTAAATACTTTCCTGGTCAAGAAATGTTTATCTAAACACCTATCAAGAGGCAAGTCCCACTTTTCCATGATTATATCCAAGAGAGCCGTTGTTCTAGATTACCAATTTCAAGTGTCTTGTTCAAGGTTTCAGTCATCCAAATCCCCAAAGACAAGACCAGCAGTCTCTTTGAGAAAAATCTTGTTGAAGTTTCATAAAAGTGTTTCTAATCCATTCTTGTTAGTAATGGTTCTTCGGTTTGCCGTTTCATCATTCGTCAAAGTCCTAGTTTCCGATATCTTTGTCAGGCACGATCTATAACATCCTCGATTTCATTAAGTTCAAAAAAATCAAAAATTCATCAAATCCAATCCTATGTCAAATTCAAGTTCATGAAAAATCTCTAAATTCTTCGTTATTGAATTCATCAATCAAAGCTATCTTGTTTCTTTGAGCCTGTTTGTGAACGGTGCCTCTTTTCTCGAGTCCATTTGTAAATGGTCTCGTCTTCTCCTTGAACCCGTTTGTGAACGGTGTCTCATTTTTCTGAGTCCATTTACGGTCTCATGTCCTCCTTGAGCCCGTTTGTGGACGGTGCCTTATTTCTGAAAAATCAAAAATTCATCAAATCCAATCCTATGTCAAATTCAAGTTCATGAAAAAACTCTAAATTCTTCGTTGTTGAATTCATCAATCAAAGCTATCTTGTTTCTTTGAGCCTGTTTGTGAACGGTGCCTCTTTTCTCGAGTCCATTTGTAAATGGTCTCGTCTTCTCCTTGAACCCGTTTGTGAACGGTGTCTCATTTTTCTGAGTCCATTTACGGTCTCATGTCCTCCTTGAGCCCGTTTGTGGACGGTGCCTTATTTCTGAAAAATAAAAAATTCATCAAATCCAATCCTATGTCAAATTCAAGTTCATGAAAAAACTCTAAATTCTTCGTTGTTGAGTTCATCAATCAAAGCTATCTTGTTTCTTTGAGCCCGTTTGTGAACGGTGCCTCATTTCTCTAGTCCATTTGTAAATGGTCCCGTCTTCTCCTTAAGCCCGTTTGTGAACGGTACTTCATTTTCTGAGTCTATTTGTGAATGGTCTCATGTCCTCCTTGAGCCCGTTTGTGGACGCTGCCTTATTTCTGAAAAATCAAAAATTCATCAAATCCAATCCTACGTCAAATTCAAGTTTATGAAAAATCTCTAAATTCTTCGTGGTTGAAGCTATCTTGTTTCTTTGAGCCCATTTGTGAACGGTGCCTCATTTCTCGAGTCCATTTATGAATGGTCTCATGTTCTCCTAGAGCCCGTTTGTGAACGGTGCCTCGTTTCTCGAGTCCATTTGTGAATGGTCTCGTCTTCTCCTTAAGCCCGTTTGTGAACGGTACCTCATTTTCTGAGTCTATTTGTGAATGGTCTCATGTTTTCCTTGAGCCCGTTTGTGAACGGTGCCTCGTTTCTCGAATCCATTTGTGAATGGTCTCGTCTTCTCCTTGAGCCCGTTGGTGAACGGTACCTCATTTTCTGAGCCCATTTGTGAATGGTCTTTTTATTCTCCTTGAGCCCGTGTGGGACATGATCCCGCGAGAGGGGCGTGGGGCGCGAGCCGCCGCGCTCTCTCCTTTGGTCTCTCGTTCCCACGCGATTGGCGTGTGCATTTTAATATTGATTTGAATTCGTCTTTCCTGTGGACTTGGGATCACTAAAGCAATCCGAATTCCATACGAAAGAGACTGACAGAGTCGCCACCTAGATGTGGGATCTAGGACCCATAATTAACCAGAAATCTAGACTCGCTACCTGGTTACGAGAATGGAAGGTATGGGGAGTTATCCACCACATGCACCATTCTTGTCCGATAATCGGTCTTCGATTCCAAAAGCTAACTCTTTTAAATTTATTTTAAATGGCTCATTCAACTCTATGTTAATGTGCGAACTAAGTGACATGCATCCTAGAATCTAATTTCAATGTGAATCCTAGATGTGTATCTTGATTTATTAATTTGTCTGGATTCATTCTAAGTGAAAGTTCTCCTAGAATTCTAATTTCATGAAAAACCCTAACTGATTTGATTAAGTATTTACAAGAAAATTAATATACAAAACACCACAATTTGTTGTGGTGCCGACTCGCGGGTGGTATGCCGTCAGACATCCAAGCTGCCTACGTACCCAAGCCTCACTGGGATCAGAGTCGACGTAGTTCGGTGCACCTAAGCCAAGCTACTTATGCCTAACTCAACTAGGACACCGACCTAGACAGAATTGACTGTTTCAACAGTTTTGAGAGAAGTTATTTAATTCAAGTTGAGGATTTTATTATCTTAGGATTTCATCTGAGATGCTATATGATTCTTATCTAAATGCAAATTGTTCCTTAGACTAATGCAGGTTTGCCTACATCCTAGGTTACTAGGCTCGTCTTAAGGAAAGATTGGGTGACTAGTGTGACTAGACCTATGGCACGGTTGTTATACATAACAAACGTCCGTGATGAGGCTGGACTCCTAACTCTAGGACTCCCTAAAACTTAGGACACGACACAACACTAGTGTTCCTAAATTGGGCTCTAATGGTTCTTAGATTGGAAACCATAATCCAATGGTTCCGGAAGACTCGAGACAAATCAATTCAAATTCTTGAAGTTAATTAATTTCAGATTTCATGGATTTTCGATTTATGGACACTTGAGGATTACCAATGGTTCTAGGGTTCACCAATTTCGGCCCAGAATAGCATCCAAGGAAGGGAATCGTGCGTTCTTTCCTTGCGCAATTTAATACTTAGGTTATAACATCTTATTGCCTGGCATATCTCAGGATTTCCGTGGACAGTAACCTCGGAGCCAACAACATGCTATAGCTTAAGTATTCAAATTGTCAAAGATCGGTTGCAATTGGGATACGATTATGGATGCACTGACCATTTTTCCAGGGAATTCTAATGATCCTAAGATTTCTGTTTCAATGGATTAAGGAGTTAATGTGTGACAGAGATTTAAGGTTCTTTAGAAATATTCAGATGATTTTCAATTAATTTCGGATTTTCAATGAATTTTATCAATTTTAAACATATGAGTGATTTTACAAGTGAAATTGTAGCAAACGAATTCGAAATGAGTTGAAATTTCTACAGCAGCAAGATATGATGAAATGTAGCTTACGGAAAGAGTTTTACAGATTTTTACATTAAGCTCATATTTAATTTCGATTTAACAATTGATTGACCAGATTGCACAAATAACACAGAAACCACTAGAAATATGAATCTAAATTCAATGAAATTTCTACAGTAATAAGATATAAGTAAAAATAACATACTGAGAAATTTTCATGAATTTTGGAAACCATTTACTATCAGTTTCAGATTTTTTAATTTTCAGACCAGATTATGAATTAACCCTACATCCCATATGAAAACAGATCCCAATCACTTGAAACTTTTACAGTAACTAGAAATGTGAGATTGAAGACTACTGTAAAAATTTTAAGAATTTTAGTTGTGATCTGATGTCAGTAACAATTCCTCCAAAAGCTGGTAAATTTCAAAGAAAGCATAAAATAATATACCAAACAAATTCTCAAAATTCTCAAAATTTCATGGTAGAATGTACTGGTATCATATTAGTTTCCCACGAAATTTCATTAATTTTGGAATTCATTTAGTATATATTTTATTTTCGAAACACTCATGGAGATCATGATTTTGAGCATACATATTTAATTTTCAACTAAATCCAATTAAATACTAAAAATCATGCAAATATACCAAATAATTCTAGAAAAATCTAAAAATTAAGTACCTACCTGTGATCGAAATCCTCGCCGAATCCGAGAGCCGAAAAATTCGAAATTCGCACCGCCGCTTGATCCGCTTCCGCTTTCTTTCTCTTTTTCTTTGTTTTATTTTCTTTTATATTTTTTTTTATATGGAACAAGGGAGAGAGATGGGGAGAAACAAATAAGGAGAGAAAGTAGATAATGATAGTGTGAGAGTGAGAGAGTGAGAGATATTGAGGGAGAGAAAGAGAAAACTATCCAAAAACAATGTGTTCTTTTTTTTTTTTTCCTCCTCTCATCACCTCTCTTTATATAGTGAAAAACTTAGTGGAGAGGTGGAAATAAACAATGAGAATGGTGGGTGTGGTGGAGAATAATGGAAATAAACAATGAGAATGGTGGGTGTGGTGGAGAATAATGGAATATATAATGGTAATGGTGGGAATTGTGGTGGGGAATAATGGAATATATAATGTGAATGGTGGGTGTGGTGGAGAATAATGGAAATAAACAATGGTAATTGTGGGAATGGTGGTGGGAATAATGGAATATATAATGGTAATGGTGGGAATGGTGGTGGGAATAATGGAATATATAATGGTAATGGTGGGAATGGTGGTGGGAATAATGGAATATATAATGGTAATGGTGGGAATGGTGGTGGGGATAATGGAATATATAATGGTAATGGTGGGAATGGTGGTGGGGATAATGGAATATATAATGGTAATGGAGATAATGGTGTTATTTTAAAGGGAAAAATGAAGTTAGTGGAAATGGTAGAGAAAGTTAAGTCATGCTAATGGTGAGTCCCACATCAGCGGGTTCCGCACAAGCAGGTCCCACATCAGCGGGCCCTACACAAGCGGGTCCCACATCAGCGGGTCCCACACAAACGGGTCCCACATCAGCGGGTCCCACACAAACGGGTCCCACACTAGCAGGTCCCACACTAGCAGGTCCCACACCAGCGGGTCCCACACAAACGGGTACAAATTCTCCCTAGTTTAGATTTTTCTGAATAATCCTTCTCAACATTTAGCGGGAAAATGCGAAACACGACGGAAATGACCAAAAATATTTAGAAATGTAACAAACGGATGCGGGAAAGAAAGACATTGGAAAACCGACGGAAAACAAACCCTAATTTCTTTATCGATTAAGGTAGAGCAAAATGGGGTGTCTACAGATGCCCCTCTTTGGTAGAGATGACGTAGTCATCGAATACCAAAGTCAAAATGACAGAGCCATTTTGCGTAGCTTTAATCGACAAAAGACTCTACACAAAACGGAACTTAGACGCAAACATTTACTACCTAATGCAAGGCCCTAAATGAAATCCTAGAATTAGAACATAATAAGAAATCCTGATGCGGTGCCGTTTACAAACGAGCAACGAGAGAATGAGATACCACTTTCGAATGGATTCCGAACAGAAAGAACAAAGATCGTTCTCAAGCGGTTTTTTTTTTTTTTTTTTTTTTTTTTTTTTTTTTTTTTTTAAAAAAAAATGAGACATCTTTCACAAGCGGGCTCAAGGAGGATAAGAGACCATTCACAAATTGACTCAGACAATGAGGTACCATTCACAAACGGCCTCAAGGAGGATATGAGACCATTCACAAATGGACTCAGAAAATGAGGTACCGTTCACAAACGGGCTTAAGAAGAAGATGAGACCATTCACAAATGGACTCAGAAAATGAGGTACCGTTCACAAACGGGCTTAAGGAGAGGACGAGACCATTCACAAATGGACTCAGAAAATGAGGTACTGTTCACAAACGGGCTCAAGGAGAAGATGAGACCATTCACAAATGGACTCAAGAAACGAGGCACCGTTCACAAACGTGCTCAAAGAGAACATGAGACCATTCACAAATAGACTCAGAAAATGAGGTACTGTTCACAAACGGGCTTAAGGAGAAGACGAGACCATTCAGAAATGGACTCGAGAAACGAGGCACCGTTCACAAACGGGCTCAAGGAGAATAAGAGACCATTCACAAATGGACTCAGAAAATGAGGTACCGTTCACAAACGGGCTCAAGGAGAAGACGAGACCATTCACAAATGGACTCGAGAAATGAGGCACCGTTCACAAACGGGCTCAAGGAGAATAAAAGACCATTCACAAATGGACTCAGAAAATGATGGAAAATGATGTACCGTTCACAAACGGGCTCAAGGAGAAGATGAGACCATTCACAAATGGACTCGAGAAACGAGGCACCGTTCACAAACGGGCTTAAGGAGAAGACGAGACCATTCACAAATGGACTCGAGAAATGAGGCACCGTTCACAAACGGGCTTAAGGAGAAGACGAGACCATTCACAAATGGACTCGAGAAATGTGGCACCGTTCACAAACGGGCTCAAGGAGAATAAGAGACCATTCACAAATGGACTCAGAAAATGAGGCACCGTTCACAAACGGGCTCAAGGAGAAGATGAGACCATTCACAAATGGACTCAGAGAATGAGACACCGTTCACAAACGGGTTCAAGGAGAAGACGAGACCATTCACAAATGGACTGGAGAAATGAGGCCCCGTTCACAAACGGGCTCGAAGAATTTAGATATTTTTTATGAACTTGAATTTGACGTAGGATTGGATTTTTTTTTTTTTAATTAAGGATTTGGATTTGATAAATTTTTTTATTTTTGGAAAATGAGGTACCGTCCGCAAACGGGCTCAAGGAGAAGATGAGACCATTCACAAATGGACTCGAGAAATGAGGCACCATTCACAAACGGGCTCAAAGAGGACACGAGACCATTCACAAATGGACTCAGAAAATGAGGCACCGTTCACAAACGGGCTCAAGGAGAAGATGAGACCATTCACAAATGGACTCAGAGAATGAGACACCGTTCACAAACGGGCTCAAGGAATTTAGAGGTTTTCATGAATTTGAATTTGACGTAGAATTGGATTTGATGAATTTTGGATTTGAACTTAATGAAATCGGGGACATTATAGATCGTGCCCAGTAAAGATATTGGAAACCAAGACTTTGACGAATGATGAGACGACCAACCTTATGAACGAAGAACCATTAGTAACCAGAATGGATTAGAAACACTTTTATTAAACTTCAACAAGATTTTTCTCAAAGAGACTGCTGGTCTTGTCTTTGGGGATTTGGATAACTGAAACCTTGAACAAGACACTTAAAATTGGTAATCTAGAACAACGGCTCTCTTGGATATAATCATGGAAAAGTGGGACTTGCCTCCTGATAGGTGTTTAGATAAACATTTCTTGACCAGGATAGTATTTAACTAACTGGAAGGAAATTCTGAATTTTAACGGTTCATCTTTCTGAGAAATTGGCTCGACCATCATTGCATCTGAGGCTCTTCCAAGCTTAAGATGCCTTTTTGAGGTATGATCTTTTTACGGAAGCTGGGCTTTCTGATGTTTCCACTTCTGAATTTTTCTGAGCTGATCTTTTTTGAAATGAAGTTGTTTGACTAAATTCTCGAGCTCTTTCAGGTACAATTGAAGGGAGCTGCCTAGGCCGGGCCTCCTTCACCAAGACAGTTACATCATTTGGACATAGGAACGACGATTGACTCTTTCTAAAGAGAAAACTTAGATAAAAGACACTACTCAAAGGATTGAGGAGCTCTGAAGGAATGAACATAGAATAACAACGATTGATTAACTACACTGACAGACACAGTAATGCTTCTGACTTAGTTAACGTTTTATTTGGTAAGTCTATCCTTTCAAGGAATATTTTTTTTTTTAATTGGTAAACACTGGACTTTTTCCTTAAAATAGTAATGCCTCAATGATTTAATTACAACTCCTAGGATTGCTTAGCTCCAATGCCCCCAGTTTTGAGGATGTCACTTGAATTTGCTTGAACTTCAGTTGATCTTCAGTCCTGATACTGGCTGTAGCCTTCTTACAATGATTCTCTTACCATGACCAAGTCACCTCTTCAGGGTTTTTAACTTGGCGGACCGTGGTGGCCTTAACTTTTGCCTGAACCGCCCTTCTAGGTTTTCGATTCAGCAGGCTATCCCCTTAGCTTTTGCCTAAGCCGCCCTTTCGGGTTTTCAACTTAGCAGGGGAACGATCTTAAATTTTGCCTAGACCGCCCTTTCAGGTTTTCAGTCTAGCAGATCTTCAAACTCCGTTCCTTTTTTTTTTTCACTTTTTGTGTTTTCGGTACCTAGATCAATAATTCTGAACACTGGAAGGACTTTATAGGTAGGATAGGGTTTTTCAAAGAATGGCTTAAGGCTCGACAAAGATTTCGACCGAACCTATGAATAGGTTGCATACATATCCCAAGATAGGAATCAGGTCGTGTGTAGTTCAGGGCGAATGCCCCTAGTTTGAAGATAAATTGTTTGAAGGTTAATTGATTTTTTCCTTTTTTTCTTTCTTTCTGGAATGATTGACCTCTCTTCTTTTGGAACTGGTCCCTCTTTTTTTTTTTTTTTTTTTTTGGAACGATTACATTTCTTTTCCTTTTTTCTTTTTTTTTTGAATCGACCGAACTCGGTTTAACCGAGCTGCCTACGTACCCCAGTGTAGGGATCAGGTCTCGCGTAGTTCGGGGCGAATGCCCCTAGTTTGATGGGTTTTCAAGAAAATTTCATTTAGGCTCGAAGGGTTTGCAAACCAGTATTCTTTTGACGTTGGGTTCTGATTTTGGGATTTATTCGGCCAAAGGAGGCCTTCCGATGTTCAGATTGGGAATCGATCTAGGTTACTAGAGTCCCTCTGGTACTGATTATTATTATTTTTTTATTTTTTTTTCACGGAGCTTGACGGCATTTCCAGGTAAGATAATGGATCTTCTTCTTTCAAGATTCTAATGCGTGCTTTAGACTTTCATAGAGCGAAACTTGTTCTTTGACATCCTCCATCTATGGATTCGTACTCTTGATATCTGATGATCACTTTTCAATGCTTGCTCTTGAACTTCTTATCTTGAATTTGTTGGCTTTATGTTATGAATTTGAGAACCAAGGTCATTGATTGGAAATATGAAAGTTGTTTCCACTCTATGCCCCTTGTACAGCATATATCTTCTCACTTTCTTCATTTTCTTTGAGCTTTCCATCCATGTCTTGCCCCTGGTATCGGTTGTAGCTTTTCTAGACAATCTTCTTATTCTTGAAATAATTTTATCAATTCTTCACACTCTTCAGAGGGTAATGTATTTTCAATCAGCATCCACTGAATCAAAGTTTCAGTGCCAGTGTTTACCACTTCAATTTCATCTTTTAGAAGCTGAGATTGGCGCTCCTCCTCTTGTTCAAGTAATCGTTGTGACTCAAGTGGAGTTTCGTCAATTTTGTCCTCATTTGATGAGGGAGTCTTATTTTAAGATCAGAAGCACACTTAAGAAATAGACACAAGTGAACTATTGGAACTGAAATTTTATTTAAAGAAAAAAATACTACATCTCACAACCTATCCTGAACATGTTCAGGATTCACAACTCTAAAAGAAAAGCAAAAGATAACTTGCCTGGACTAGGCATTAACCTTGAACTGTAGAACCGGACTCAACAATTGTACTGACCATGATGGCTGACTCAAAATAAAATAATAAACGACTAAAACTTTAACTGCCGCAACTGTCTAGCTTCGGAGGCTCGGCGAAAGCTGGCTCATAAATGGTACTTTCAACTTCTGATTCTTTTCATTGCAACCGGACCTGTGCCCCTTTGAACCTTCAGTTATTTAAGCATTGCGAACGGCTGGCGGCAGTACTGCATGATTTGATAATGGGTTATTGGTAGCAACGGGACTTGGCTCAAACACAAGGCTTTTATTGTCGAGCAACCTCTGGATTCTGAATTTTAGGGCAATGCAATTATCAGTGAGATGGCCAGAATTTCTATGGTATTCGCAGTGTTGATCTGTTCGCCAATTTGCTGGTAAAGGATTAGGAAGAGCCCTAATGTCGGGCAGGATTATGCGACCTGAGGCTAGACACTCCTTGAGTATCACAGATGGTGGAAGAGGGAGAGGGGTAAATTCTGTCTGGGCCTGTGGCCGAGGTGCGACAGCAGGTTGGGTATAATCCATCACCATGGGGTTCTGAGGTTTTGAAGGCTGAGGCTTGGAGCGGGAAAGGTTATTAATTTCAGCTGATGGAGGCTTCCTGAATTCTTTGGTATTCGGGTTACTTCGGTTGAACACACCTTGAGCCATAGCCTCCTCTATTTGGGTGCCTGCCACGATAAAGTGTTTGAAGTCCGGATAATACTGCAACGACATGTGATACTGGAGCTGGGGGGAAATATTTTTCATGATTATTTGGACCTGCTCTTCCTCAGAAGGGCGCTCCATCATCTGAGCTGCTATTCTCCTCCATCTTTTCACAAAGGTCAGAAAGGATTCCCTCAAGTCTTGCTTTGTCCTTTCCAAATCCTTTCTGGTGATTTCTGTCCCGTCATCATATTTGAATTGCCTGATGAACTGCTCGCCGATATCCTTCCATGTCCTGTAACGAGTCTTGTCCAAGACCATGAACCACCTCCTGGCAACCTTGGTTAGGGAAACCGGGAACAATTGAGCCATTTGCTCAGAAGATAAGCCTTGAGGCTGACACATGATGGTGAACATTTGCAAATGTGTGATTGGACAACCCACACCATCATATTTATCAAAGTCCGGCATTTGAAAATTGGCTGGGAGACGGATTTCTGGGAACAGTGTGAGGTCACTTGGATTGAAACCACCCTGGTCCTGAAACTGAATGTCCTGAACCTTCCTGGTAAGACTTTCTAATTTCTCCATAACTACTTTATCAACCATGGACTGAGAAGGCCTGCTGCGATCTTCGCTGTACTGCTCTTTTTCAAAATCTTCTTCAGTTTTGTCAGGGATAGGAATGAACACTGGCTGGGCAGGTGCGGCTGAAGTAACTGTATGGTGCATGGACCCTTTATCTTTGGACAACGATGGCCCCAACTTTTCAGAAAGCTGGGCCTTGATAACTTGGTTCTCTTCTTTGAGTTCTTGAAGCTGCCGGAGAATCAAGGTGAGAGTATCGGTAATAGCAGCGGGTGGAAGACTACTGTTCTGGTTTTCTGCCATTGGGGAGGATGAGGATGGGAAAGAAGGAGATGCTGGGGTCCTCAGAGAAGGTGGCGGGGAGACAGATTTCCTCTGCAATCGAGAAGAGATCCGAACCCAAGGAATAGTAGGGTTAGCTATGGTGTTTAGTGCCCTGTCATGGAAATAATGAACACGAGGTATATGAGCTTGACATTCATGGAGTGTTTCTTCTCAATGACTGAAAAATATTACACATTTAAGCAAGTAATTGGGACAATAGAATGAATCCAAATGATGAGGGGAATGCCCTTAGTTCAAGGATTATGAGAGTAAACTCTGAAGGATTTAGCAGAAATATTCTTGAAAAAGGTAGCCCCTAGAGGAGGAAGAGATCAAGGGTACAGGCAAGATTGGATCATCAAGATTGCACGATCAAATGATTGAGACACAATTTCCGCCAATGAAGACACAATCGAATCCCACAAGAGACGAATGATAGACACATGATCAAAATGTGAGATTGCATAGGATTACTTTCAACGGGTAGATCAAGAATAACTAATCCTATGAGATCTTTGGAAATGATGGGATTTATATCCTAACCCCAAAGGAAAAGTTTTTAGTCTTCGCACATTTTAACAGTGTTACCTGAAGGCATCAACCCTAATCCTAATCTAGCGGAGTGGAGAGAGGATCTCGACTCATGACTTTGTTTGTGTACCTAGGACCGATCGTAGCCATTGGAAGATGGACTACGGCCTAATCTAGACACAAATGGGTAAGATATCCTAAACTAGGCTCACACATGTGGTGCACATGTGTTCGTATACTGCATGCATGTGTGGGTTAATCTAGGGGTAAGGCCAAGAGTCCCCTTAGCGCGAATCCATGTTCGATATACTGTACCAGTGTCCGGCGTATCAGTACGTGAACAAGAGATCCGTTTACGCACCATAAAAGTACTAGGCTAAGGGTGGAATGCTTCTCTAGCACAGAGGCACCAGGTGATGAAATCCCAGTCAACCATGCTAGATAACACTCCGGGTTCCTAAAATAGGACGTGTGTGCATGTGAAATGCAAGGGTTTAGATGCAAGTGATGTAAGTGTGTGCAATAAGTTCGCGCAATCTATGATGCCTTCAGGTTTTGTTAAATTAAGTTCGAGTAAAATGTGATGAGAAAATAAAACGAGACAAACTAATCTAACAAGTATAGAGTTTTTATGAGCCAGTTAAATTAAATTCAAATGAATTATCTTTTGAAATTTTAATGAAGTTAGGTGGTCCCCAGCAGAGTCGCCAGACTGTGGGACATGATCCCGCGAGAGGGGCGTGGGGCGCGAGCCGCCGCGCTCTCTCCTTTGGTCTCTCGTTCCCACGCGATTGGCGTGTGCATTTTAATATTGATTTGAATTCGTCTTTCCTGTGGACTTGGGATCACTAAAGCAATCCGAATTCCATACGAAAGAGACTGACAGAGTCGCCACCTAGATGTGGGATCTAGGACCCATAATTAACCAGAAATCTAGACTCGCTACCTGGTTACGAGAATGGAAGGTATGGGGAGTTATCCACCACATGCACCATTCTTGTCCGATAATCGGTCTTCGATTCCAAAAGCTAACTCTTTTAAATTTATTTTAAATGGCTCATTCAACTCTATGTTAATGTGCGAACTAAGTGACATGCATCCTAGAATCTAATTTCAATGTGAATCCTAGATGTGTATCTTGATTTATTAATTTGTCTGGATTCATTCTAAGTGAAAGTTCTCCTAGAATTCTAATTTCATGAAAAAACCTAACTGATTTGATTAAGTATTTACAAGAAAATTAATATACAAAACACCACAATTTGTTGTGGTGCCGACTCGCGGGTGGTATGCCGTCAGACATCCAAGCTGCCTACGTACCCAAGCCTCACTGGGATCAGAGTCGACGTAGTTCGGTGCACCTAAGCCAAGCTACTTATGCCTAACTCAACTAGGACACCGACCTAGACAGAATTGACTGTTTCAACAGTTTTGAGAGAAGTTATTTAATTCAAGTTGAGGATTTTATTATCTTAGGATTTCATCTGAGATGCTATATGATTCTTATCTAAATGCAAATTGTTCCTTAGACTAATGCAGGTTTGCCTACATCCTAGGTTACTAGGCTCGTCTTAAGGAAAGATTGGGTGACTAGTGTGACTAGACCTATGGCACGGTTGTTATACATAACAAACGTCCGTGATGAGGCTGGACTCCTAACTCTAGGACTCCCTAAAACTTAGGACACGACACAACACTAGTGTTCCTAAATTGGGCTCTAATGGTTCTTAGATTGGAAACCATAATCCAATGGTTCCGGAAGACTCGAGACAAATCAATTCAAATTCTTGAAGTTAATTAATTTCAGATTTCATGGATTTTCGATTTATGGACACTTGAGGATTACCAATGGTTCTAGGGTTCACCAATTTCGGCCCAGAATAGCATCCAAGGAAGGGAATCGTGCGTTCTTTCCTTGCGCAATTTAATACTTAGGTTATAACATCTTATTGCCTGGCATATCTCAGGATTTCCGTGGACAGTAACCTCGGAGCCAACAACATGCTATAGCTTAAGTATTCAAATTGTCAAAGATCGGTTGCAATTGGGATACGATTATGGATGCACTGACCATTTTTCCAGGGAATTCTAATGATCCTAAGATTTCTGTTTCAATGGATTAAGGAGTTAATGTGTGACAGAGATTTAAGGTTCTTTAGAAATATTCAGATGATTTTCAATTAATTTCGGATTTTCAATGAATTTTATCAATTTTAAACATATGAGTGATTTTACAAGTGAAATTGTAGCAAACGAATTCGAAATGAGTTGAAATTTCTACAGCAGCAAGATATGATGAAATGTAGCTTACGGAAAGAGTTTTACAGATTTTTACATTAAGCTCATATTTAATTTCGATTTAACAATTGATTGACCAGATTGCACAAATAACACAGAAACCACTAGAAATATGAATCTAAATTCAATGAAATTTCTACAGTAATAAGATATAAGTAAAAATAACATACTGAGAAATTTTCATGAATTTTGGAAACCATTTACTATCAGTTTCAGATTTTTTAATTTTCAGACCAGATTATGAATTAACCCTACATCCCATATGAAAACAGATCCCAATCACTTGAAACTTTTACAGTAACTAGAAATGTGAGATTGAAGACTACTGTAAAAATTTTAAGAATTTTAGTTGTGATCTGATGTCAGTAACAATTCCTCCAAAAGCTGGTAAATTTCAAAGAAAGCATAAAATAATATACCAAACAAATTCTCAAAATTCTCAAAATTTCATGGTAGAATGTACTGGTATCATATTAGTTTCCCACGAAATTTCATTAATTTTGGAATTCATTTAGTATATATTTTATTTTCGAAACACTCATGGAGATCATGATTTTGAGCATACATATTTAATTTTCAACTAAATCCAATTAAATACTAAAAATCATGCAAATATACCAAATAATTCTAGAAAAATCTAAAAATTAAGTACCTACCTGTGATCGAAATCCTCGCCGAATCCGAGAGCCGAAAAATTCGAAATTCGCACCGCCGCTTGATCCGCTTCCGCTTTCTTTCTCTTTTTCTTTGTTTTATTTTCTTTTATATTTTTTTTTATATGGAACAAGGGAGAGAGATGGGGAGAAACAAATAAGGAGAGAAAGTAGATAATGATAGTGTGAGAGTGAGAGAGTGAGAGATATTGAGGGAGAGAAAGAGAAAACTATCCAAAAACAATGTGTTCTTTTTTTTTTTTTCCTCCTCTCATCACCTCTCTTTATATAGTGAAAAACTTAGTGGAGAGGTGGAAATAAACAATGAGAATGGTGGGTGTGGTGGAGAATAATGGAAATAAACAATGAGAATGGTGGGTGTGGTGGAGAATAATGGAATATATAATGGTAATGGTGGGAATTGTGGTGGGGAATAATGGAATATATAATGTGAATGGTGGGTGTGGTGGAGAATAATGGAAATAAACAATGGTAATTGTGGGAATGGTGGTGGGAATAATGGAATATATAATGGTAATGGTGGGAATGGTGGTGGGAATAATGGAATATATAATGGTAATGGTGGGAATGGTGGTGGGAATAATGGAATATATAATGGTAATGGTGGGAATGGTGGTGGGGATAATGGAATATATAATGGTAATGGTGGGAATGGTGGTGGGGATAATGGAATATATAATGGTAATGGAGATAATGGTGTTATTTTAAAGGGAAAAATGAAGTTAGTGGAAATGGTAGAGAAAGTTAAGTCATGCTAATGGTGAGTCCCACATCAGCGGGTTCCGCACAAGCAGGTCCCACATCAGCGGGCCCTACACAAGCGGGTCCCACATCAGCGGGTCCCACACAAACGGGTCCCACATCAGCGGGTCCCACACAAACGGGTCCCACACTAGCAGGTCCCACACTAGCAGGTCCCACACCAGCGGGTCCCACACAAACGGGTACAAATTCTCCCTAGTTTAGATTTTTCTGAATAATCCTTCTCAACATTTAGCGGGAAAATGCGAAACACGACGGAAATGACCAAAAATATTTAGAAATGTAACAAACGGATGCGGGAAAGAAAGACATTGGAAAACCGACGGAAAACAAACCCTAATTTCTTTATCGATTAAGGTAGAGCAAAATGGGGTGTCTACAGCCCGTTTGTGAACGGTACCTCATTTTCTGAGTCTATTTGTGAATGGTCTCATGTTTTCCTTGAGCCCGTTTGTGAACGGTGCCTCGTTTCTCGAATCCATTTGTGAATGGTCTCGTCTTCTCCTTGAGCCCGTTGGTGAACGGTACCTCATTTTCTGAGCCCATTTGTGAATGGTCTTTTTATTCTCCTTGAACCCGTTTGTGAACGGTACCTCATTTTCTGAGTCTATTTGTGAATGGTCTCATGTTTTCCTTGACCCCGTTTGTGAACGGTGCCTCGTTTCTCGAATCCATTTGTGAATGGTCTCGTCTTCTCCTTGAGCCCGTTGGTGAACGGTACCTCATTTTCTGAGCCCATTTGTGAATGGTCTTTTTATTCTCCTTGAGCCCGTTTGTGAACGGTACCTCATTTTCTGAGTCTATTTGTGAATGGTCTCATGTTTTCCTTGAGCCCGTTTGTGAACGGTGCCTCGTTTCTCGAATCCATTTGTGAATGGTCTCGTCTTCTCCTTGAGCCCGTTGGTGAACGGTACCTCATTTTCTGAGCCCATTTGTGAATGGTCTTTTATTCTCCTTGAGCCCGTTTGTGAATGGTACCTCATTTTCTGAGTCCATTTGTGAATGGTCTCATGTTCTCCTTGAGCCCGTTTGTGAACGGTGCCTCGTTTCTCGAGTCCATTTGTGAATGGTCATGTGTTCTCTTTAAGCCCGTTTGTAAACGGTACCTCATTTTCGAGTCCATTTGTGAATGGTCTCGTCTTCTCCTTGAGCCCGTTTGTGAACGGTACATCATTTTCTGAGTCCATTTGTGAATGGTCTCTTATTCTCCTTGAGCCCGTTTGTGAACGGTGCCTCATTTCTCGAGTCCATTTGTGAATGGTCTCGTCTTCTCCTTAAGCCCGTTTGTGAACGGTGCCTCGTTTCTCGAGTCCATTTGTGAATGGTCTCGTTTTCTCCTTGAGCCCGTTTGTGAACGGTACCTCATTTTCTGAGTCCATTTGTGAATGGTCTCTTATTCTCCTTGAGCCCGTTTGTGAACGGTGCCTCGTTTCTCGAGTCCATTTGTGAATGGTCTCATCTTCTCCTTAAGCCCGTTTGTGAACAGTACCTCATTTTCTGAGTCTATTTGTGAATGGTCTCATGTTCTCCTTGAGCACGTTTGTGAACGGTGCCTCGTTTCTCGAGTCCATTTGTGAATGGTCTCATCTTCTCCTTGAGCCCGTTTGTGAACGGTACCTCATTTTCTGAGTCCATTTGTGAATGGTCTCGTCCTCTCCTTAAGCCCGTTTGTAAACGGTACCTCATTTTCTGAGTCCATTTGTGAATGGTCTCATCTTCTTCTTAAGCCCGTTTGTGAACGGTACCTCATTTTCTGAGTCCATTTGTGAATGGTCTCATATCCTCCTTGAGGCCGTTTGTGAATGGTACCTCATTGTCTGAGTCCATTTGTGAATGGTCTCTTATCCTCCTTGAGCCCGCTTGTGAAAGATGTCTCATTTTCTTTTTAAAAAAAAAAAAAAAAAAAAAAAAAAAACCGCTTGAGAACGATCTTTGTTCTTTCTGTTCGGAATCCATTCGAAAGTGGTATCTCATTCTCTCGTTGCTCGTTTGTGAACGGCACCGCATCAGGATTTCTTATTATGTTCTAATTCTAGGATTTCATTTAGGGCCTTGCATTAGGTAGTAAATGTTTGCGTCTAAGTTCCGTTTTGTGTAGAGTCTTTTGTCGATTAAAGCTACGCAAAATGGCTCTGTCATTTTGACTTTGGTATTCGATGACTACGTCATCTCTACCAAAGAGGGGCATCTGTAGACACCCCATTTTGCTCTACCTTAATCGATAAAGAAATTAGGGTTTGTTTTCCGTCGGTTTTCCAATGTCTTTCTTTCCCGCATCCGTTTGTTACATTTCTAAATATTTTTGGTCGTTTCCGTCGTGTTTCGCATTTTCCCGCTAAATGTTGAGAAGGATTATTCAGAAAAATCTAAACCAGAGAGAATTGGGACCCGTTTGGTGGGCCCGCATTGGGTGCTTCGATTAAATTTGGATCGAGAAAGTTGGACCCATTTGGTGGGGCCGCATGATGCATTTTGATTAAATTTGGACTCGTTTGGTGGGCCCGCATTGAACATTTGTTTAAAATCGAATCAACCGAGGGCCCACATTGTGGGGCCCGCCTTGTGAGGCCTCTTGTGAAGAGCAATGATGGTAGCTCTCCACTAAGAAACATGATGGGCCCTCCACTAAGAGCAATAATGATGGACTCTCCACTAAGAAACATGATGGGCCCTCCACTAAGAGCAATAATGATGGACTCTCCACTAAGAAACATGATGGGCCCTCCACTAAGAGCAATAATGATGGACTCTCCACTAAGAAACATGATGGGCCCTCCACTAAGAGCAATAATGATGGACTCTCCACTAAGAAACATGATGGGCCCTCCACTAAGAACAATAATGATGGATTCTCCACTAAGAGGGACAACATGATGAGCTCTCCACCAACATATCTCTCTCTCTCTCTCTTTCTCTCCCGATATATATCTCCCTTCCCATCCATAAGAGAAAGGAAAAAAAAAAGAAATTTATCTTCCATTATCTCTTTCTCTTCCATTATCTCTTCTAATCACTCCCTCCAATCCCTTTCCTCAATGTATTCTTCCATCCCTCTCCCTAATATTCTTCTTCCATTATCTCTTCACTCCCTCAATCACTCCCTCTAAACACTCCAGAGAAAGCGAAAGACGGCGGAGCGGATCGGCGGTGGCAGGATTTTTTATATTTTTTTGGATTGGGCGGAGATCTTCACCACAGGTAGGTGCATTGTTCTCAAAATATTTCTGTATTTTTCCGAATTTTTCTGATTTTTTCCGCAAATTGTGTTTTAAAAATGGAAAACTCTTCAAAAAACATCTTTTGACGAAGAAAAATTAAATTATATACCAAACAGATTCTAAAATTAATGAAATTTCGTGGGAAAATAATATGTTACTGATTCATTTTACCATGAATTTGTAAAGATTTTTGGAGTTTATTTGGTATATTATTTAATATTTTCTTTGAAACTTATCAGATTTTAGGAGAATTTTTACTAACATCAGATCATCATTAAAATTCATAAAATTTTTACAGTAGTCTTATCTTCCATATTACTTGTTACTGTAAAATTTTCGTGTGATTTGGATCTGTTTTAATATGGGATGTAGTGTTAATTTATAATCTGGTCTGGAAATTGTAAAATCCGGAATTGGTAGTAAATAATTTCTAAAATTCATGCAAATCTCACTGCATGCTATTTTGATTCATATAGTATTTCTGTAGAAATTTCATAGAATTTAGAGTTATATTTCTACTAGTTTATGTGTTAATTGTGCAATCTGGACATTTAATGGTTTAATCAAGATTAAATGTGAATTTAATGTAAAAATATGCAAAACTCATCCTGTAAGCTACATACATTTTCATCTTGCTGCTGTAGAAATTTCAAATCATTTCGAATTTATTTGCAACAATTTCACTTGTAAAACCGCTCATATGCTTAAAATTGATAAAATCCATGGAAAATTCGAAATTAATTGAAAATCATATAAAAATTCCTAAAGAACTTTAAAATTCTGTCACATGTTCACTCCTTAATCCATTGAAACAGAAATTTTAGGATCTTTAGATTTTCCTGGAAAAATGGCCAGTGCATCCATAATTGTATCCCAATTGCAACTTGATCTTTGACAATTTGAATATTTAAGTTATAGCATGTTGTTGGCTCCGAGGTTAGTGTCCACGGAAATCCTGAGATTCTGCCAGGCAATAAGATGCTATAACCTAAGTATTAAATTGCACAAGGAAAGAGCGCACGATTCCCTCCTTTGGATGCCATTCAAGGCCGAAATTGGTGAACCTTAGAACCATTGGTAATCCTTAAATGTCTAGAAACTGAAAATCTTCGAAATCTGAAACTCATTAACCTCGAGAACTTAAATCGATTTATCTTGTGTCTTTCGGAACCATTGGATTATGGTTTCCAATCTAAGAACCATTAGAGCCCAATTTAGGAACACTGGTGTCGTGCCGTGTCCTAGGTTTTAGGGGAGTCCTAGAGTTAGGAGTCCAGCCTCATCACGGACGCTTGCTATGAATAGCAACCGTACCATAGGTCTAGTTACACTAGTCACCCGATCTTTCCCTAGGACAAGCCTAGTAAACTAGGATGTAGGCAAAACCTGCATTAGTCTAAGGGACAACTTGCATTCAGATAAGAATCATATAGCATCTTAGATGAAATCCTAAGATAATAAAATCCTCAACTTGAATTAAATAATTCCTCTTAAAACTGTTGAAACAGTCAAATCCGTCTAAGTCGGTGTCCTAGTTGAGTTAGGCATATGTAGCTTAGCTTAGGTGCACCGAACTACGTCGACTCTGATCCCAGTGAGGCTTGGGTACGTAGGCAGCTTGGATGTCTGACGGCATACCACCCGCGAGTCGGCACCACAACAAATTGTGGTGTTTTGGATATTAATTTTCTTGTAAATGCTTAATCAAATCATTTAGGGCTTTCCATGAAATTAGAATTCTAGGAGAACTTTCACTTAGAATGAATCCAGACAAATTAATAAATCAAGATACACATTTAGGATTCTCATTGAAATTAGATCATAGGATGCATGTCACTTAGTTCGCACATTAACATAGAGTTGAATGAGCCATTTAAAATAAATTTAAAAGAGTTAGCTTTTGGAATCGAAGACCGATTATCGGGCAGGAATGGTGCATGTGGCGGATAACTCCCCATACCTTCCATTCTCGTAACCAGGTAGCGAGTCTAGATTTCTGGTTAATTACGGGTCCTAGATCCCACATCTAGGTGGCGACTCTGTCAGTCTCTTTCGTGTGGAATTCGGATTGCCTTAGTGATCCCAAGTTCACAGGAAAGATTAATTCAAATCAATAATTAAAATGCACACGCCAATCGCGTGGGTACGAGAGACCAAGAGAGAGCGCGCGGCGGCTCGCGCCCCACGCCCCTCTCGCGGGATCATGTCCCACAATAACTTATCTACACTTGTGTGTAGAAATTGTTTTCTCTTTCATAAATATATACACGCATACACCCATGCATAAATATATATATCTATCTAATACAATAAGCTGGGATGAAAAGAAGAGAGTTTTTTTCATTTTTTTTAAAATCACGTGAGAATTACACGTCACATTTTTTGACTTTTTTGAACAAATGCACCCATTCAACTCTTATAATTTCAATCCTACCCCCCTTTATGCTTTTAACAAAGGCACCCATTAAATCATATAATTTCAATCCTACCCCCTCCTTTATGCTTTTAACAAAGGCACCCATTAAAGCTGTATAATTTCGATCTTACCCCCCTCCTTGATGGTTTTTTAATTAAAAAACTATAGGGTGATCTTGACCATTCGATTTAAGATAAGAGGAATTATGGAAACATCTATAGATTGGAGGGCTAGGATCAGCCTATGGAAATGATTTTTCGGGCACAACCTATTTATGTTGTGTTCCATCACATGGACGGTTTGGATCAACCTATGACGTGGTCCGTACAGTTCTTTGTCGGCCCGTGCATCGCACGGGTTTTTTACCAGTATACTATAAAGCAGAAGAGAAAAGAAGAGAATTTTTTGAATTTTTTGTATATTCTATGAGAATTACACATCACTTTTTTTGACTTTTTTTTAACAAATGCACCCATTCAACACACATATTTTCAATCCTACCCCCTCCTTTATGCTTTTTAATAAAGGCACCCATTAAAGCCACATAATTTCAATCTTACCCCCCTCCTTTATGGTTTTTTAATAAAAAATCTGTAGAGTGATCTTAACCATCCGATTTAAGAGGAATTATGGAAACCTCTATAGATTGGAGGGCTAGGATCAGCCTATGGAAATAATTTATGGGGCACAACCTATTTATGTTGTGTTCCATCACACACACACACACACACACACACACACACACACACACACATATATATATATATATATATATATATATATATATATATATATATATATATATATATATATTAGAGATTAAGACTTTTTGAAAAAAAATGCCCTCCAAGTCTCTAGAATTTATTAATAATTAATTTCAGAGGAATGCTTAGGCCCTGTTCATTTTAGATTATGACAACCGATTGCCGGTCCAAAACCTATTATTGGACTCTGGGCAATCTGTTGTCATAATCTAAAATGAACAGGCCCTAACTAAAGGGCACCACTGAGAAAATCCGGCTGCGAAGTTGCCCCATTGGATCCATCGCACTTCAGTCCTTTAACTTTGTAATTTTACTGCCATTATCAATACGTGTAGATCCAATGGGGTCCCCTTACTGCTTGGATTTTGCATGGGCGGCTTTCAATTTAGAATTTTTCTTGTTCTTAAGATTACAAAACCCTTAACACTAATTTTCCTAGAAAATATGTTTATGTGAGAGAGATTTTTCCCTCAATTGAAACATAGCCTAATGAGCTGTTTGGGTGCAGGAAAATATTATTTCCATCTTTTTCCTTGGAAAATGAATTTTCCAATGTTTGGTAAACTCTTTTTCTATGAAAGTTTTCCCAAAATAACTTTTCCCCTTTTTTAAGGAAACTGAAAACTTACTAGGCATAAGATTTTATTTTCCATTAATAGTATTATTTTTACATTATTTTATTTTCCCTGGATCCAAAAAACTTCTAGTGCACATTTGGCTACTATGATTTTTTTCCCATAATAAATCAGTGTCTCATTTTTTGCCACTTCTCATCCCCGGAGACACTAGTTCCCTATTTTTCGTATCTTGATTATTAGCCATTTAACCCTCATCACCCCTTGGAGAAACCAATTTATCATGAAAAAAATCTTCGCGGCTATAAGTGCTCCTAATGTTGTATTTTGATGAGTCCTGACATAGATAGGTCGTGCCTAGGGGTGGCCAACCGGTTCGGTCCTCGGTTCTCGGTTCCATGAACCGTAAGAACCGAACCGAACTGTAGTACACAGTAGGACCGAACCGAACCGGCCCGAACATAATCGGTTCGGTCCGGTCCGGTTCTCCGGTTCTAATGGCTAATTATTAATTATTAATTATAATTTATAAAAACTTTTAATTAAAGTTATAATATAAGTTACTTTCTTATTATAAGAATAGTATTAACTATTACTTATTAATATTATAAGTAATTTATATTATTAAGTATATGTATAATAGAAATATAAAAATATTATATATATATATATATATATATATATATATATATATATATATATATATATTCAAAGTTTGGTTCTTCGGTTCCGGAACCGAACCGAGAACATTAGTCCCGGAACCGAACCGAATAATTTCGGTTCTTCATCAGTGTAACCGAACCGGACCAAAAATATTTTTTTACAGTTCGGTTCCGATTCGGTTCTGGTTCGGTTCTTCGGTTCTGGGTGGGTTGGGTCGACCCGCAGGCACGGGTCGCATTTGCCAGGTCTATTTTTGGGACACAAGTTTCATACAAGTTATTGGCAAACCTGTAATACCGTACTTATTATATCTCCACATATGAGACGTAAGTGATTAATCTAAGTCATTTATTTACTAGACCACACATTATATGACCTTTAGAGCTACTTGGAAGACATGCCCCTATCGGGAAATTATTTCAGCACAACTCTGTTTTGATACATGAGCTCATGTAACTTGTCTTTTAGCATTTAATTGTCACTAAGTACGGCTCTTTAAATACTAAAAGACAAGAAACATGAGCATCATGTATCAAAACATGTTTGTGTTGAAATCATTTCCCCCCTTATCCTGTGTGGACTATTAGTTTTTGGTAAGTAATAAATAACTTAGAGAAGTGATATATTGGCCCTTTGTTTTACTTGGGATCATGCCCTCTATTGTATTTATGACTACACTTTTATACTAGAGGGTGCGGTCCGAAGTAGAAAAAGCGTGAATATATCATTTCCCATAATCTTTTGCCATATGTGTAGGTCCCCATTGGTTTTATTTATCGACGGGCCCATCTTAGCCCCATTATTTATGGGCAGTGATAAATCGACCCCCATGTCAAGGTGGCAAACGGGACAAATTCTCGGCCCAGCGTGGCCAATGGGCTGTGCCGTGCCGGCACGCCAAAGGGTGGGGGTTAGGCACGGCATGGCCCGCGGCCCACTCGTGGCGTGCCGTGCCATGCCGGCACGTTTCAAAATGTAAGGGTTATTTTTTTTTCAAACAAGTGCATTCTCGGAATTCCGAAAATATGTTTTTTTTTTCTACTGGAATTTTTCTTGGAATTCCGACAATATGTCTTTTTTTCTACTGGATTTTTTCTAAAAATTCCGAGAATATGTTCTCTACTGGAATTTTTCTCGGAACTGCGAGAAAATTCTTGGAGTTTCGAGAAAAAATCCAGTAGAGAAAAACATATTCCCGGTATTCCGAAAATGCACTTGTTGGAAAAAATTGGAAAAATTTGCAAGTCATTTATGAAAAATTTGCAAGTCAAATTGCAAGTAATTTAAACACAAAGATCGATTGTGCCCGGAATATTTCTCCAGGAACCCGGGTGGCACCTTAAAATTTTGTTAATATAGAAAATTATTAGAGGAGGACATAGAGCACTACGTCTAGGTCTGTTTTGATTTATTAGTGACCAAACTGGGTTATTTCTAGGTTGGTAGTTTTGTAAAGAACTCGGTCTTCTATGTCCATGTTCTGTCTCTTACAATACATACATAGAATGTAATAAATTTGTAATCTCATCTATACTATGCCCAGATCTAATACATGCGTTTTCATTACATGCATCTAAAATGACCTCTAAACCTTGTAACTTGATCCTTGGGTCTATTATTGTACTTAAAAATATAGAGGAGGAATTTCTTGAAAATATTTTCTAAATTTATCCTCAATTCTATGAAGTAGACTTCCATTGCCCAATCTCGATCTATTATTTTTAAAACAAATTGTAATTTTATATATTTGACCCAAAATTAATTGTGAAGTTGGATAGTAAACACCGGAAAGAAGATTAGTTGCATTTAAAAATGCTTCTAATAAATCTGCAATAATTTCACAATTGTTTCAATATTCTAGAGATATAGTATGATTGCAAGGTGGAGGCATATTTTCTTGGCAAATATTGTAATTATAGTTTTGAACTCAAATGATGCTTTTAACATTTTATAAGTTGAATTCCACCTAGTTTTAATATCTAAGGGGATTTTTGTAGTTTTTTTAAAATTTTTTACATAAAACTTTAAATTCTTGTCTTCTATTCCCTGAAGACTGAATAAATTTAAGACAATTCTTAATAATCTCTATCTGTGGTGCAATTTCCGATAACTCATCTTGTACAGTTAAATTTAAAATATGGCATGCACATCTAATATGAAATAGTTATTCATCTAAAATAGGTTTCAATTAAGATTTTAATAACCCTATTGATGCAGTATTATTACTAGCATTATCGAAGCTAATAGAAAAAATTTTATTTTGAATTTTAAAATCGTGAATAGTAGATAATATAGATTTTGATATAGAATGGCCATTATGCGGGAATTCTAATTGAGTAAAACTAAGTATTCTTTTTTCTAATATCCAGTTTGAATTAATATAATGTCATGTTACACAAATATAGCCGTCATTTTGTTTACTAGTCCAAATATCAGAAGTAAGTGCAATTTTTCCATTAAAATTTTTAAAACTTGAAATCAATTGTTCTTTGCTTTCAATAAATAATTTAAAGGAATCTGATTTTATAGTATTTCTAGTCACTTTTTTAAAAGCAGGATTTATAGCTTTTTGAATATATTTTTTAAATCTTTTACTTTCGGCCATAATAAATAGTTGCTCATCTTGTATGATGTATGATGTTAGTTCTCTCCTATTCCTACCTTGAGAATAAGAAAAAGTCCCTAATGAACTAGAAGTGAGGCTTAATTGGGTTTGTTTAGGGTCTAATGACCCACGCTTTGCACTACAAGCAGCGGAATGCCTTGTCAAGTGTCCTGTTCCACCTTTACTCTTTCAACTAAAATCTTTTTTATATATTGTGGGCCACATGAGTTTTTGAAGCAGCTGCTCAGATAAGCTATTTGAGCAGCTGCGCAGGAACACTATTATCTCTCTCTCTCTCTCTCTATATATATATATATATATATATAGAGAGAGAGAGAGAGAGAGAGCGGTTTCTACACACAAGTGTAGATAAGTTATCTACACGCTAGCTTAAAATACTGTGGAGGCCCACATTGTTTGGGTGATCCAAACCATTCATTTGATTGGCCCTCACATAGATAGGGTGTCCAGAAAAAATCAGCTCCGTGGGATCATCCTAACCCTTCGAACCGTGGAGGCAAAAAATGGACAGATTTGTGAAGGTTTATACACGTCCATTTTACCTCCACAAATGGTAGGGTTGGGATGATCCTATGGAGCTGATTTTTTGTGGACACCCACCCTATCTATGTGAGGGTCAATCAAATGAATGGTTTGGGTTACTTAAACAATATGCCCTTCACTGTATTTTAAGCTAGTGTGTAGATAACTTATCTACACTTGTGTGTAGAAACCCTTTTCTCATATATATATATATATATATATATATATATATATATATATAGTGTTCTAAAAAGCGCTGGGCGGTTGACTCACCTCCCAGCGCCCAGGCATTTTTAGGCGTTTTTCATTTTTTTTAGATATTAATATATTTTCATAATATCTTGTATTTTTTTATATAAAATATAAATACTTGAATACATAACAATCCAAACCATTTTATGCATAAGCACTAAACATTAAATAATAACAAAAAGTCAAAAACATAATAAGAAATTAAGTATAAAGTACTTAATAATTTAAGTATTTAACAATACAACACAAATCCATAACAAAAAAAGATTAAAATCCAAGCACTTCTTCAGTTTTCACTAATCATTGTCCTCTCCTTCCAAGAGCAAGACTATATCTTCATCTGAGTGTTCAAACCCGCCCCGCCTAGGCCCATGCTCAGCGCCCAGGCGGCCGCTTCATCGCCTGGGCGACCGCCTAATAACGCCCAGGCGATGAAACAGCTTTTTTAAACGCCCAGGGCCTGGGCGGTGCATTTTTTCTGCGCCCAGTGCCTAGGCGGTCGCCTTTTAGAACAGAGGATATATATATATATATATATATATGAGGAAAGTGTTGGTGAGCTTAAGCTCACCAAACTTATGGTCCAAAGCGCCCAATCACATTAGGGCCTACTTTGTTAGGATGATCCAAAGCATTCATTTGAAAGGCCCTTACATAGATGGGGTGCGTACCAAAAATCAGCTCCATAGGATCATCCTAACCCATCCATTTGTGGAGGTCAAAATGGACAGACATTATTTGTCCACAAATCTACCCATTTTTGTCCTCCACAAATGGAGGGGTTAGGATGATCCTATGGAGCTGATTTTTGGTACACACCATATCTATGATAGGGCCTTGCAAATGAATGGTTTGGATCACCACAGAAAATGTGGGACCCATGTGATTGTGGCGCTTAAGCTCACCAACATTTTCCTCCCTCTCTCTCTCTCTATATATATATATGTATGTATATATATGAGTTAAGTGTAGCTACACATACGTGTAGCTAACTTAGCTACACCGACGGCTTAAAATACAGTGGGCCCACATTATTTGGGTGATCCAAACCATTCATTTGATAGGCCCTCACATTGATAGGGTGTGCCCAAAAAATCAGCTCCATAGGATCATCCCAACCCTTCAAACTGTGAAGGCAAAAATTGATAGATTTGTGAAGGTTTTTACACGTCCAATTTTGCCTCCACAAATCGTAGGGTTGGGATGATCCTATGGAGCTGATTTTTTGGGCACACCCTATCTATGTGAGGGCCCATCAAATGAATGGTTTGCATCACCCAAACAATGTGGGGCCCACTGTATTTTAAGTCGTTGGTGTAGCAAAGTTAGCTACACGTATGTGTAGCTACACTTTTCTCTCTCTCTCTCTCTCTCTCTCTCTCTCTATATATATATATATATATATATATATATATATATATATAGTAAAGGGTTTCTGCCCTCGAGCGCAGATAAGCTTATCCACGCCCGAGCGCAGATAAGCTTATCCGCGCTCGAGTGTAAAAACAGGGGTGGCCCCACATTGTTCGAGGGATCCAAAGCATTCATTTGGAAGGCCTTTTCATGGATAGAGTCTCCACAAAAAATCAGCCCTATTTGATCATCCTAACACTGCCATTTGTGGAGGGAAAAAATGGGCAGAAACATGGACACACAGTGTCTGTCCATTTTCCCCTCCACCTTTGATTTGGTTAGGATGATCCTATCGATCTGCTTTTTGGTACACACCCTATCCATGGAAGGGCCTTCCAAATGAATGCTTTGGATGCCCCAAAAAATGTGGGGCCACATGTGTTTTTGAGCTAGAGCTCAGATAAGCTTATCTGAGCTCTAGCTCAGGAACTCTTTCCTCATATATATATATATATATATATATATATATATATATATATATATATATATATGTGTGTGTGTGTGTGTGTGTGTGTGTGTGTGTGTGTGTGTAATGTATGTATGCATATGTATATGCATATAAAATATGTGTTCCCATTGCAATACATAGATTTGGAACTCGTTTGGAACCAACATACATTGCTTAATATGAGCAGTTTTGGGGGTAGACAGACATAAACGGTTCCATGTATTGCTTGCAGTGGTGGGATCTTGCATCATTTGAGTTTGCTTCGGGGCAGAGATCCTTATACACTCAAAATGTAAGACAGTTGTTTTCGACACGAACAAGTGAACTGATATACGACATAATATATTTCCAAATGTAGGACACAGATATGATAGATACAAGTATTCCATATCATGATGGCTAGAAACTTAACAGAGAACATGACCTTGGATATGATAGAATGGAAGAAAATGATCCATGTAGAAGAACCCAACTAGAGCCACGATTAGAGCCGGGAAGATTCCTTTCACTTTCTTCATGAAATTTTTCTAAAGGATTCATTTAGCCGATCCCAACTAGTTTGGGACAAATGCTTTGTTGAGTTGAGTTGAGACAAAAGACATCTACAAACAAAAAACTATAAAACTCAACTTGATTTATTTAAATGATGGAATTAATAATAAGCATAAAAATAGAATATGTATAACTCATACACTCAAAACTATAGTTACAAATGCATGACACTAACAAGCAACAACATGATAATTAATTCGAAGAAAGTGATACACACACACACATATTTGAAACAATGACAATTATTTTGGCCAACATAAGTATCCATTAAGTCTCTGGTAAGAGTATCATGTCATGTTGGATGTGATATGTTGGGCCTTTACAAGTATTCGGTATCATTGGTTATAAATGCCATCTCACCTTTCTCCAATTTATGTTAATAAATGATGTGGGTATTGTCTTTTTCATTGTATTTATCAAGGTTTAAAATTTTGGTTTCGGTAGGCGTGGAACTCGGATCGGGTTCAACCCGAAAAGGGTTGAGTTCGGGTCGGGTTGACTTTTCCCAACCCGGTTTGAGTTCGGGTTGGGTTCAGGTTGAACTCAGGTCTGGTCGGGTTCGGGTTGGAAAAACGGGTTCCTCGGGTCGGGTTGAACCTCGTCGGGTTGGAAATCGGGTTGAGTTCGGGTTGGAAAAATGGGTTCCTCGGGTCGGGTTGGGTTGGCCTCAATCTGTCCCAACCTGACCTGAGTTGCACCCCGAGTTTCGGTCGACACGGAAATAGAAACATTTTGGTTTCGAAAATTTCTGTGGAAATCTTGTAAAATCACTGAAACGTATGGAAACATATGCAAATGATGAAGTTTAAAGATGAAACTTCATGGAATGCTAGAATAATCACAAATTCATACTTAAAAACCATCGTATAAACAAGAAAGCCATCCATACTGGCTTAATCACATCAAACACCCAGTGACAATGCAAGTGAAATGCATTGTCGCACAAGTCTGGAATAACAAAGTCAATAAAGAAGTACAATGTAATGGAGTGTAAGAAAGTACAATGAGCATTCATCCCTCCAAGGACCCCAACTCTATGTCAATACTACAGTTACAAGATGGTATTGGTCATATGCTGATCTGACATCCCATGCATAAGAGACGCTTTGCTTGAGAATAATGTAGCCTACCAAATATCTATCTCGATATTAATGAAATGAAATGCAAAGTCAAATGGCTTACAACGAAAAAAAAAAAACATTTCTTCTTTGTTTATGCATTTTGGTCGAATTTCAGTCGAATTTTTGAAGTTTTGACCGAAATAATGAAGTTGAATGAATTCATTGTTTTTTTTTCTTTCAATGGGGATGAAAAAAGAATCATTTTGGCCGTTTCGTGCCATTTTTTTGAAAATTTAAAACCATGGTATTTATGCAAAAAATTACATAAAATTCAATCAGGTATGTCGTACTTTCTCATCAACCTTGTATGCACATCATCCTTGCTTAATATGGACTACAAAATTGTTCATACATGATACTGAAATATTGATTATTTCAATTTTCTTGGATTTAAATGTGATTTAAATTTATTATAGATTTAATCCCAGATCTTGAAGTGTGTTTTTTTGGAATAAAAAGCACGAAGAAATATTTTAGAGTTACTTGCAAGCAATCTAAGTGTGCTGCATATTGATTAACACCTTGCCTTTGAACTCTTCTTCTCCAAATGATTTTTCACGAAATCTCTAGAGATGATGGCCCTCCAATTGTGAATTTCATGACTCATATACTTACTGTTGTTTAGACACAATACAGTGTGAGATCTTCAGGTTTTCCAGGACTAGTTATATGATTCTAATTGGAGTATTCTAAGGTATTCTAATCAGATTGGGAATTTCATTCCTACAAAATTTGAGGTTGTTATATGTTGTTCCATTAATTAATTGGACTCCCAAAATTTTATTTTCAAAACAATATATATATATATATATATATATATATATATATATATATATATATATATATAGGGAAATGATTTCCGCGCTCCAATGTTTTGACAAACATGCGCTCCAACTTTTGTCGTGTAGTATTTAATGGGCTGTCAGAGGAATATTACGGTTCTCAAAAAGCTCTTAAAGCCACATGACAAATGTGTGGAGCGCATGTTTATCAAAACATTGGAGCTTTGAAATCATTTCCCTATATATATATATATATATATATGTGTGTGTGTGTAGGGATTTGCTAATGGCTTTCACATAAAGGCATTTCACGGCTGGCTGTTGCATGAGAGAGCAGCCAACTCAGAGCAGCATGACACGTTTCAGTGGTACCAAAATGAGATGCTCAATTATCATTCCAAATTGTAAACAATTTTAGGTCTAAAGGAACAGGATCACTATCTTACATGCATCTGATTCTTTGATCTCAGACATGGTCTTTTTATGATGTTGCATAAGGAACCTTTATGTCAATAACATTTATATCTTCAAAACCATAATAATCATGATAGTGAAAGGATTAAAGCCAAAATAATATAGTTTCATATCTCTTATAAGAACAAGTCAAAATCAAATTGAGGGTATATGATAATAACACATACACATCCTTAAACAATTGGAATCTTCATTTATGGCAGCACTCCTTATAGAGAACTAATGCCAAAAGAGATTGAGGAGGATATGCAGTACATAAGCTTTTAGGTTAGTATTACTAACTGGTTTTAGGGGGATAGGTTTGCCCTCTCTCTCCTTCCTTCCTGTCTCCAATTGGTAAATCAAATAACTAATTTCTTCATCTTCATCTAAAGCAGTGAGGATGGAATCCAGGCAAACATTTAAATTTTGAGAGCATTAGAAAGCTATCACCTTTTAATAGCTATTAAAAGGCTATGGTGCAGATACCATTAAGAAAAAGGTTATGGTGCAGATTTGCTGTAGCCATGGACCAGCCCAGTCTGAAACGGCCATGTGCCTGCTTGTACCCTATGAAAGTTGTTTCAAATTGCACATACTTCCTGTGATTGGTGCTGTTCTGCAGCTGACACTGGCATTCCTCAAAATTTATTGTTCTCTTATATTGAAAGCTGTAAAAAGAAAAGGTGGCAAAATATTTTTACCAAAGCTTGAAGGAGAAAGCATTGGCCCCATAAAAACTGAGATAATAGAAACTCAACCTGTATAAGAGCAATTATAAGTTACACTGACAATATAGAGGCCATCATCCATGCAGAGGAAGGACCTTGAAAAAGAAAAAAAAGGCAACTGAGAAACTAAGTAAAACCCAAATGGTAAACTTTCATTCTTGTAATTTTCACTACACCAACTACAAAATTTAAACCCACCTCAGATCAAACTTGGTGTGCTACATACATGCCTTGCTCCTATTTTCATGAATGTCCTTGAAAATTATTTATTCGAAGAATACATGTTTTAATGACTAAATTTTTATGTGGTAAAATAGAGCCATGGCTTAAAGATTTAGGAGCCGTTTGGATGACATCATTTTAAAATCCTTGATTCCTTCAAAATTAATGGAGAGAAGAACAAGAGGGAAAACATATAAGAAAACTTAAGGAAGAATGAACTAACAATGGGAGCAATGCTCTACCACAAAAAGGGTTTCTTTACTTCATTCCAATATTTTCTTCAATGGCTTAACACCTCTAGATCACCCCCCTTTAACATATTTTTCCACTATCTAAAGCATTTACTCCCATTACAACTTTCAAGCATACCATTACCTAAGATTTTGACCCTACTTGGAACTATAGCAAATACAACTTTCAAAACACATTGTAACTCTAATCTCCTAGTTCTGATACAACCACTTCCAAAATATTACAACTACGCGCAAAATTTATTTCCTAGGCTTTTTAACTCTTTGACCACCATTATAACACCAAAATCTAGGCCATCATGCTAGGTACACATGCATGCCATCACATGTGCTACATCAAAAATCTAGAATTGAAGAAAGCTTGATTATTAAATCCTGGATTTTAAAATATGCCTATTTGGATAGCATCCTGTATTTTTTAAGGATTTAATATTACGCTATTTGGATGCAATCCTGGATTTCAAAAGCACTGAATATGGTTTTTATTATTTAAGTTGGGAATTCCAATGACTATTAAAGCATTTTAAAACTTTGGAATCCATTTTCATCATAAACTTCGGAATCTATCTAGGCTAAATTAAGGCTTTAGTTTGTCCTTCAGAACCTTTGATTTTAACATCCCAGGATTAGTTTTTCAAATTTCTGAATCCTTTTTCATCGCAAACTACATAGCAATTGTTCAATATCCTATTTATTCAAAATGTAGGCTATTTTTTTTTGAAAAGGGCAACAGAATATATATATATATATATATATATATATATATATATATATATATATATATATGTAAAAACAGGACCGAGGTGGTCCTGAAGGAACAAAGATAATACAAAGATAGCAGTGCAATAATTCAAGGAGGTAGATAGTCAAAGCACTCAAACGCGGCCCGAAAGACTCCTTTCTTGGCAAGGGTGTCTGCTTCCGCATTGGCTGATCTCCTGACATGGCGAAAAACTATTGAGGAGCCCTTAGCTCTGTCCTCAATTTCCTCTAAGAGAGGCAAAAATCGCCAAGGGGGAGAAGCGTTACCCGAAACCCAGCGAATAACATTTAAGGAATCCCCTTCGACGATAATGTTGTCGCACTCCAGACGAGGCATCGAGAGAAGCCCGCTATGAATGGCTCGGACCTCTGCCTTGTTTGAGTCTGCCACTCCGATAGGCCCCGAGTAGGCCCAGAGGACTTCCCCTTTGTGGTTTCTACATAACCCCCCTACTCCTGCCATTCCTGGATTGCCGATAGACGATCCGTCAAAGTTAAGTTTCAGGGACCCCGGAGGAGGAGGAATCCAGGAGGGGAGGATTTTCACTTTGGTAGCTGATTCCAAGCATATGATTGACCATCCTTCCCAGAGGTCGAAAGCTGAAACAAAACGAAACAAAGGAAGGCTTCGAGCCCAGGATATGACCGCAGCTATCAACTGAATATAAATCCAATAGGGAGATCTAGCCTTCCCTTCAAAGATACGAGCATTCCTCTCTTTCCACAAGAACCACCATGAGGCCAGGAGACACATCTTCCACAGCGTTCTGCCTTTCCTTTTCCAAGGAGTCCAGGCCCAACTCTGAATGAATTCAGCCATAGAGTTGGAGGGGACCCAACTGATTCCAAAACGAGAAAAAATAAGACCCCAAATATGACGAGCAACCTTACAGTGTATGAAAATGTGGTCAATGGATTCCCCAGCGGATAAACATAGAGGACAGTGATCTACCAACCACATTCCTCGCTTCCTCAAAAAATCCATAGTTTGAATGCGGCCCCAGCTAACCGACCACCCAAAGAAAGCAACTCTCGGAGGGCAAGATTGTCTCCAAACCGAGGAGGACATGTGCTCCACTAAAGAAGGGATCAGATGGTTATAAAAAGATTTGACTGAAAATATCCCCGAAGGATTCCAAATCCAAATCCGACGATCTACGCCCGAAGACTTGATAAAGCAAGAATCCAATAAGGAGAGGAGGGCGCTGTAAGAGCTTAACTCCCTAACAAAGAAGTCTCTGCGAAACTTAGGAGACCAATCCACCTTCCCATGTTCCCTTGCAAAACATTCCGATACCCAGGCCTCTTTCTGAGATGAAACGATGAATAAGTCAGGAAACATCACTTGAAGAGGATCATCCGAACACCAAGAATCCTGCCAGAACCGAACCCGATCCCCCCTATATACTCTGAATCGGATGCCAGGAGCAAATAACGACTTCAACTTCAAGATGTCCCTCCAAACCGTGAGACCTTTGAGTTTAAAATTATCAACAGAGTCCCAATGCCCATGATCTGAACCATACTTACTTCCAATGACCCGGACCCACAAAGAGGATTGTTCTTCGCCAAATCTCCACAGCCACTTGCCCATAAGGGCCTGGTTAAAACTCTGAACCCTCCTGATACCCAAACCTCCATTTTTAGTAGGCAAGCAGACCATACTCCATTTAATCAGGGAGACCCCCTTGGAAGATCCTGATCCGCCCCACAGGAAGCGTCTCTGAATTTGTTTGATGCGTTTAGCAACCGAGGCGGGACATTGAAAAAGAGATAGAAAATATATCGGCATATTGGATAGAACGGCCTTTATAAGCACTAATCTACCTCATTTGGAAACCAACCGGCGCTTCCAGGTAGCCAAACGTCGCTCAATCCTTTGAATAATAGGAGCCCATAGGTTGTGTTTCGGTCGACCCACACCAAGAGGAAGACCCAGATAGGTTGCTGGAAAGACATCTAAACCACACCCCATAATTCCGGCGAAAAAGGATGCATCGCTCTCAGAAACATTGATCGCGAACAACCGAGATTTTGCGAAATTAGATCTTTGACCCGAAACCATCTCATAACAACGAAGCATTGCTTTAAGGTTGAGAATCTGGGATATGACCGGAGAACAGAACAGAAGAGTGTCATCCGCAAACTGAAGAAGCGATACTTCCACCTTACTCTCACCAATAAGGAACCCTTGATATAGCCCCAACTCACTTCCTTTTTTCAGCAGTCTGCACAGTGATTCGGCCACAATCAGGAAAAGAAAAGGAGAGAGAGGATCGCCCTGCCGCAATCCTCTAGAAGATTTGAAGAATCCTTTTGCTATTACTTTCTTTGACCATGTAACCTTCAAGGGCCGACTGATATTCTAGAGAAGATGCATATGTCGATAAAGAATTGCCTCCAATATCCAAGTAACATGTATATGGGGAATTATTAGAGTTAATAAGAAGCTAATGCATTTTAACAAGACAAGAAAATATAATCGTCCTGATTATTCAAAGTTGTCTGTCTATAAGTGTAACCTTTTGAAGCAAAAAGATGTAAAATAAAAGATAACATACAATGACAATCCACCAAGAGAACCGAAAATGTGTTCCCCGATATGATAAGGCTTCCATACTTCAATCCTTTGTTTCTGTTGGTACAGGCTTCTTATTGCTAGTTTGCCATTTTTGAGACAGAGCTTTCTTATCTTGTAGTGGCTGCTTCTGTCCATTATATACCCTCTACAGGAAACAACCACATTAGTAAATCGTGAAAGATATTTGGGAGGATTTAGTCCTTTGAGAGCTGGATCGACCAACTTAGCCAGTGCGTCAATCAAAATCTATGTGGGACATGGGCATTGGGAAGCTAGGACTGCAACAAGCGTGCGCTTATGCAGAAGAAAAAAATGAGTGGGAACTATTTGTATTTCATTCTACATTATCCTTGTTGTATGATCATCAATTTCTATTATAAATTTATTGAAAGCTGCCCAGACTGTTGTTTGTTTTGTACACATGCGTGTTCCCCGATATGATAAGGCTTCCATACTTCAATACTTTGTTTCTGTTGATACATGCATCTTATTGCTAGTTTCCATTTTTGAGACAGAGCTTGCTTATCTTATAGTGGCTGCTTCTGTCCATTATTTACCTTCTACAGGAAACAACCACATTAGTAAATCGTGAAAGATATTTGGGAGGATTTAGTCCTTTGAGAGCTGGATCGACCAACTTAGCCAGTGCATCAATTAAAATCTATGTGGGACATGGGCATTGGGAAGCTAGGACTGGAACAAGGGTGGGCTTATGCAGATGAAAAAACATGAGTGGGAACTATTTGTATTTCATTCTACATTATCCTTGTTGTATGGTCATCAATTTTATTATAAATTTATTGAAAGCTGTCCAGACTGTTGTTTGTTTTGTACACATGCCTCCATGCAGATACTTACTTATGTATGCTCTCTTGCTTTCTTTGTAAAAATGAAAAAAAAACCCTTTTGTTTGAATATTTTTTTTCATAGGCTGTCTGCTCATCAATTCTCTAAATGCAATCTGGGCCTTAAATGCAGGTGGTTGTCAAAGATACGCTGGTTTTAGCCTACTTTTTGTTTATGTATATTTTTAAGCAGATGCCATAGAAACTCTAATTTCTTGTTCAATTCTATGGATTTGTCTTACTAATGCCAGAAATTCATTATCTACTGAAATGCTTTGTGCAACATCCTCTGAAACATCTTCTCTTTGATGATAAAGAAGGATTGTTGCTCTGATGCGAATTTGAATATGCCCTCTCCCTTTAGATTCTTATGTGATCCGTTCTTCTTCAATCTATCTTTTGGAGCTCTATGCCCATATACATAGTTGTCTGGGTTGCTTTGGGAAAGAAATTCCATATCTTTTATTTTTGATGTTCTCTTTCTTTGTTTTGTTGAAGTCCTGCTTTTTCTATGGTGCTTAGGGCTCAACTAGCTGCTCTGACTCTTAAGGCATTGGCTTTCGGGAAAAGTTGTTAGCTGATTTGGTATTAAAACGATGTTATTCCACCTAGGAAGGGTTGGTATTAAACCAAGTGAAGGTAGTGTTGGGATGCTATAACAGTTTCCTAATTCATTCAGTGAGTTCTTTTGTAGTTAAGTTATATGATTGTCTCATTAAGATGGCTATGGCTTCCCATTCCAAATTCCCAATCACATTCTGCTAAGTATTCCAATAATCAAATCCAACCCACTTTGTGTATTCTATTTTTTTTAAAGCTCGTTTAAATTCAACACATTCTTCTAACAAGGTTATACTTAACAGATTGGATTTTGTGGATAGATATCAAAGCTGTTGGTTGCACTGCCAAATACCTTCAGAGGTTTGTCACCTGCAGAGTCCAAAATCTTTAGCCTCTTATAATCTAAGAAAATGAATGGTTTTGATTGGTAAACAAAATTAACAAGGGAACTGTTGAAATCATATGCTTGGGAATCCCAACACTACCTTCAATCCTTTTCCCATTCAGTTCTCTCTATTTCTAGTACTCAACACTCTACTCATAACTTGCTTATTGGATCGTAGCGCGGCTAGGCCTTGATTAGGAGAAGAGAAAAATGAGCTCATTATTAAGAACTAGCCCAGGATGATGGTTCCTTGAGTTTTCTTTTCAGAGATTTTCATTCTACTTCTGCTTAATAGGGGCACAGGTTCTTTTTTGCTAACAAATTTCATTCTAAAGAAGAAAGTTTACGTTTAATATAGCTGGGAAATGCTACTATTTGGGCAAAAAAGGGAAGGAATAAGGTAAGGACTCAAAAGGCCATTTTTTACTGGAAGTACTTGACCTCACATAGGACAATCTTATATAATAAGGTTTGCCACTGGTGTTACCCAGCTGACTGCAGTCTGCACTATCACTGGCTCTTTCTTACCTTACTATGGCGGATGCACCCCTATTTACCATCATTGAACTTGGTCCAGACATGGTGCCTGGTTTGGATCACCAAAAAGGTTTGGGTTTGCTAGGCAATTTTGTGGAAAACCATTTTTCAGCTTACTTTTGCACGAGAGAATAGCCAAGCAGGATAACTTTTTAGCAGATTTTGTCTTATTTATGTAATTCACCTGAGGTGGCTGTTCTCACATGCTGAAGTCAGCCGCGAAATGGGTTTTCTCAAAATTCCTAGCAAATCCCTACTTCTATTATCTATTGTTTTCTAAGATAAAAATTAAAAGAAAGTTACGTTGTAAAAATAAAGTTACCAAAGGTTCAATTTCATCCTCATCATCTATACTAATGCAATCACACCAACAACTAATTAACCCACAACTAATTATTAGAGTCAAAATTAGCCCCTGTTCTTTTTAAATTTTAAGAATTGATTTTGAGTCCAAGAGTGATTATTGGAAGCAAAATTGCATTTAATTTTGAGTCAACTATCAGTTTTGAACTCAAAATCAATTCTGAAAATCCAAATAAACAGGGCTTTAATTTTGAGTTCAGGAATCAGTCATGGACTCAAAATCAATTCTCAAAATCCAAATGACCAGTGACTTGATCTTTCACAAGCAAATAAATACATGGGCACACTTCATACGATGATCCAAACCTTTCATTTGTTGGGCCAAAATGTAAATAGGTTTTACCCCGTAAATTGTTCCCATAGGATGATCCTAACCCTTTGATCCGTAGAGGGATTACACAATATAAAAACCTCTAGAGAATGGAGGATGAGGATCATCCTATGGAGATGATTCACTGGATAGAACCTATTTACATTGTGACCCAACAAATGAACGGTTTCGATCATCCTATGAAGTAGACCCCGCTGTACTTTTCTGAAAAATAATGTGAAGTGTTACTGTCAAAATCTATAAGAGATGTGGTAGTCAAGGATGGACTAGTCCGGCCTGGATAGGAATGAGTGAAGGTTGGTTTGGAAGGACATAGGAGTTCAGTACATAGCACATAGCTGTGACCTGCACAACGTAGCACCCGGCCAGACGACCAACCCGGAGTGGTAGCTCCTGATACTTAAGTCAATATGACGTATCAGATAAGGAAAGCAGAACTATGAATAGTAAATTTCGGGATTCGGACCCCTACCTTTGGATTTATGAGGGTTATTTATAGTGGAAGCCCAGGTGTTAGATAACCTTTCTACCCTTGGACATGTGTCAACCTGTGAATGGGTAGAGATTACTTTAGTGCTTTTTTTCGAGGGTATTGTTACCTGTTTACCTCTGGCTTTAGTGTGTAATTCCAGTTTTGCTTCAATGCCACGTGTCGACTAGCAATTGGAGGATTCTCTTTGTACCCCATCATGAAGAAGAACAGTAATCCCATCAATTGCGACATTCCTTTAATAAAGCAAAATGCCTTAGGACTAAAATATTTAAAAGGTACAAGTAGAGCTAAAGCATCTTATACATACAAGGCATTTAACAAAAAAAAAAACAAAAATTGTCCAGCAAGTCCCCAAAAAATCGTTGGAATTTTCCTTATTAACAAAGAAAATTGGGATTTGCTAGGGACCATCGCGTAAGGCATTTCACGGATTCACCAGACTTTGTCCTTACTCATGAGGTGGCTGAGCTCTCATGCAACAGTCGTTCCGTAAAATACCTTAGCGATGGTCCCAAGCAAATCCCAAGAAAATTATAGACTTTTCAAAAATATTGAATAGGAAAAATGAGTATAACCCAGAGGTGGAGAACTCATTATCAATGTCAATGTGTGGCACGTGGGGTTGTGGGTCCTACTACCATAACCAATAATAACAGATTCCCCGATGCCTAGTGCGTGGGACTTTGTGGACCCCTAACAATTATTGATAGGGAACTGATACAAAGGTCCTTATTAATTCAGAGGACCCACCTTCTAAGACCTTCACACCTACTCAAGGAGGTAGTCACCCGATTTAAGACCACCTCACCTACTAAAACCAGATAGCCATTTACGTCAAGTTAGAACTTTGGTAAATGACCACAATACACATCAAAGCAGCATATATCCCATCTCTCTCTCTGTTAGGGGTGCAACTTGGGTCGGGCTCAACCCAAACCCGATGGGTTCAACCCGATTTTGGCTCGGGTTGGGTTGGGTTGGGAAAGCCAACCCGATATATTTTTGGGTTGGGTTAGGGTTGAGGCCTTGGCAACCCGACCCGAACCCGACCTCCCTCCTCTATTTTTTTCATGATTTTATTAGGATTATGTTTTTTCCTTGTATTTTTTTGTTTGGCCCTAGATGAACCCAAACCCGATCCATCCCGATTTGGAGGCGGGTTGGGTTAGGGTTGACAATCGTCAACCCGGGTTGGGTCGGGTTAGGGTTGAGAAAATGCTATCTCGGGTTGGGTTAGGGTTGGCCTCAACCCGACCCAACCCGACCCGAGTTGCACCCCTACCAAATTGGATTTTTATTAGAGTTTGTTTCCCTTTATTATTTTCGGCCTTTACTTGCCCTCTCATCACTCGGATCTCCCTCAGTTCTCTTCCATTCCCGATTTCCCGCCCTAAGCTAATATTTCATGGGAAAAAAAAATCACGATCGCCAAATACGGCCTTAATAAAAATTGATTTCAGCACAATCACATTCATAATTGTTGCTTGTGCTAAATATAGGGGTGCAACTTGGGTCGGGCTCAACAGTTCAACCCGATTTTAGCTCAGGTTGGCATTTCCTCATGTTGGGTTGGGTTAGGGTTGGGAAAGCCTAACCCGACTTTAATTTCGGGTTAGGTTAGGGTTGAGGCCGTGGCAACCCGATCTGACCCAAACCCGACCTTCGTTCTCTAATTTGATCTTAATTTTCTTTGGGTTATTGTATTTTTCTGTTTTGCAAATTTGTGAACCCGAACCAACCAAACCCGATTTCGGGTAGAGGGGTTGGGTAAGGGTTGAGAGATTTAGAAGCAGGTTAGGTTAGGGTTGACCATCCTCAACTTGAGGCTTGTGTTGGATTGTGTTAGGGTTCGCCTCAACTCGATCCAACCAGACCCGAGTAGCACCCCTAGTCAAATATAGGTATTGTGATAATTATTTTAGGGGAATGATATTCCCCCCCACCCCCCAGCGGAAACGGATAAAATCCCCTCCTTTAATGTTATCCGTTAAGTTTAAAAGGCAAAGAAAAACATTAAAGGGGGTGAATTTATCCTCAAGTACTGAACCGTTCTCACAGAAACCGTTAGGGCGGGTGATTTCATTTCCTTAATTTTATAACAACTTGGGTAGAAACAGTGAAGAAAGACCTGTTGGCTAGGAACATAAAAGAGAATATCACCTTGGATAGGATAGAATGGAAGAAAATGATCCATGTAGACGAACTCAACTAGTGTCAGGAGTAGACTTAGTCAATTTGAGCTGGGTAGATCCTTTCACCTTCTTGATGAAAATTTTCTAAAAGGATTCATTTGCCGACCCCAACTAGTTGGGACAAAGGCTTAGTTGAGTTGAGTTGAGTATGATAATTATTTTATATATTGAGTTGAGTTGAGTTGAGTTGAGTTGAGTTGTGCAGGACATGTCACGTGAAAGGGGTATCCTTATGTCTTTTGTGTGTGTGTGTGTGTGTGTGAGAGAGAGAGAGAGAGAGAGAGAGAGAGAGAGGTAAAGAGAGGGTCTATTTATGTCTTGTAGTTAAAGAGTGGGTCTATTATGTCTTGTAGCTACTCCGTTCATGTCTTGTCAGATAGATGAAAGTGATAGGCATGTGTGAGGAATGGGGTGTTTGTCAAGATTAGAATTTAGAAGGGTAAGTTTGTTATAGTGGCTATGATCATTTATTTTAAAAACAGCCACATTTTCAAGATAAAGAGGGGACTCTTTTGCTAAGTTAACGGAAGATTAAGAGCATAAAGAGTAGTATGGTCTCGTATTACAAAAGTAAGATTTTCAAGTTCTGAAAGGAATAAATAAAACGTACTAAAAGCAAAAAACAAAAAGAAAAAGAAAAAGTAAAAAGAAGAGCTGTCTATATAACACAACATGATAAAGCTTGCAAGATATCTGTGTGATTCTACTGCTCTAGCTTGAGAGAATTTTTTTTTCAGTCACCAAGGAAATATGGCAGAAGCTATCCTAAATATACTGTTTGAGAATTTGAACTCTCTAATCCAAAACAAGTTTCATCTACTCGGGGGTGTAAAGAAAGATATGAAAAAGCTTTTGAGAATTGTAAAAAAGATTCAACTTATACTTCCAAATGGAGAGGCAATGGGAGTCAAGAATGGGGAGTTGAAGGATTGGCTCTCAGAGCTTTCAGATGCGGCCTATGATGCTGATGACATCTTGGCAGACTTGGCTGTGGAAGATCAGCAATTAGAAGTTGTAGGAACAATTGGGCGTGGCAACATTCACGTAAGCAATACCATCTTACCTTGTTTTCATTTCCAACATAATACATTTCACCATGAGATAAGAACTAGGATAAAAGATATCCTCAAGAGATTACACTTAATTGCAAATGAGATGAAAAAGTTCAAATTGGAAGTAACAATTATGAGTTCTGAGAGTGAAGAGAGAACACCCACTATGTTGTCCTTTGTAAATGAGTTAGAAGTTTATGGGAGAGATGAGGATAAAGTAAAAATTGCGAAACTATTGCTAGCTGCTGTTAGTAATGAAAATGATGTCCCTGTTATTGGCATTGTTGGCATGGGGGGAATGGGGAAGACCACACTTGCTCAATTGGTCTACAATGATGAGATTGTAAAGGGCCATTTTGAGCTAAGAATGTGGATTTATGTGTCTGAAGATTTTTCTGTTACTAGAATTGTAAAAGCAATTTTCGTATCTGTAACTGGAAGTTCAGCTGAACGTCCACAGTTGGAAGAGATGCAACTACTCCTCCGAGATATAATTTGTGAGAAGAGAATTTTGCTTGTACTTGATGGTGTTTGGAACGAAAATAGAGAGAAGTGGGATAATTTGAAGCAAGTCTTAGCTTGTAGAGGTAAAGGGAGCAAAATCGTTGTAACTACTCGTTGTGAAACGGTTGCATCGATGATGGGGGCGGTTCCTGAATCCCTCCTCCACTTGACTGGTTTATCAGACAGTGATTGTTGGTCTCTGTTTGAGAGTCAGGCATTTGTATCAGGGAGAAGTGAAGATCATCCAAACTTGGTCGCAATTGGTAAAGAGATTGTCGAGAAATGTAGGGGTGTGCCATTGCAAGCAAAGGCACTAGGAAGCCTCTTGCGTCTCAAAAGGGAGGAAGCTTCATGGTTGTCTGTAAGAGACAACCAAATATGGGAACTAGAAGATGAAAATTTGTCCATTTTTCCTGCTCTAGGATTGAGCTATACTAATTTGCCATCTCGTCTAAGGCAATGCTTATCTTTTTGCTCAGTGTTCCCTAATGGCTTTACTATTGAGAGAGAAGAACTTATTCTAATGTGGATGGCTAATGGCTTTGTTACCCCTAATGGAAGAATGGAGTTGGAAGAAATTGGAAATGAGATTTTCAATGATTTATTATGGAGGTCTTTCTTCCAAGACATAGAAAAAGATGGTGACGGAAATATAACAAGGTGCAAGATGCATGACTTGGTGCACGATCTTGCACGGTCTATTATTGGGAACAAATGTTATATTGTGGATCCGGAAAAAACCAAAAATATTCCTCCATCGACTCGATATGTCTATTCTGATTCACCATTAGAAGACCAGAGCTTATATAAGGCCAAAACCTTACGGACTATACTATTGCCAGGTAAATCTTATCATGTCCAAATCCCTAGAGACATCATGGAACTTAGATACCTGCAATGCCTAGATCTAAGTAGACTTGATGTTAAAGAGATCCCAGATTCAATATGCAATTTGAAACAGCTAAGATACCTCAACCTCTCCTGGAATGGGTACATTAGAACAGTACCTGAATCGGTTAGCTACCTACAAAATTTGCAAACATTGAAACTAAGAGGCTGTTTCAAGCTCTGTAATTTGCCCAAGGATATGGGAAAAATGAGTAGCCTTAGGCACGTGGATACTTATGGTTGTGACTCATTATCTCGTGTGCCCATTAGGATTGGGCAGCTAAGTTGCCTCCAAACGCTATCCATTTTCATTGTGGGTGACGAGGAAGGACGTCGCCTCAGTGAGTTGCGCAATCTAAACCTTAGAGGAGAACTATCAATAAAACAACTTAGCCTAGTGAGAAGTGCAAGAGATGCCGAAGAAGTCAACTTGAAAAGCAAGAAAAACCTTAGAGAATTGGTGTTATCATGGGAGGATGGTCGTGTTGATGTTGAGATGCAGGAAAAAGTGTTAAAAGGCCTTGAACCGCACTGCAGTTTGAAAGATTTGGGGATAAAAGGCTATGAGGGTATTCAATTTCCAGGATGGATGCTGAACTCGTCACTCGCAAATCTAGTTAACGTTTCTCTTATTGATTGCCAAAGATGTGAAAATATCCCACCACTTGGGCAACTTCCCTCACTCAAGAATCTTGAGATCAAAGGAATGCGTGCATTGAAGCAAATCAACAATGAATTTTACGGTAATAGAGCATTGAATGGATTTTCATTTCCATCCCTAAGAAAACTATCGCTAAAAATATGGATAGTTTAGAGATGTGGGCATCAGTGGAGGAAGGAGGGGCTTTTCCTTGCCTCGATGAATTGGTGATTCAACGCTGCCCAAAGTTGATCACCCTGCCATGTTTTCTGCATCTTACCTCCCTCTCTATTAGTGGTCTTCATGAGATGCCATCCTTTCTAGATAGGTTTCTACCACACAGTAATGCACTCCAAAGTTTAGAAATTATATTCTGCAACGAGGCAAGTCTTCCTAGTACGCTGGGCAATTTCATTGCTCTCAAGTCATTGAGCATTTTGGGTTGTAAAAAGCTGGTGTCTTTGCCAGAGGGATTGCGAAACCTCACATCTCTCGAAAAGTTGGAGATTAAATGGTGTGATAGTCTAATATCTTTTCCCGAAGAAGGGGTACTAGAGGGCTTGATATCTCTTCAAAGTTTGGTTATTGTGGGCTGTCCAGATCTCATTTCTTTGCCGGATGACTTGCAGTACCTCACTGCCCTCCAGTATCTGGAAATCAATATGTGTGGTATGTTGACATCATTTCCTGATGGGCTACAACATGTCGCCACACTGAAAGATCTAAAAATTTACCACTGTTCGAGGATGGTAAATTTGCCAGAGTGGGTCGAAAATCTCACATCGCTTCGAAATTTGTCCATCTGTAGTTGTGGTGGTATGACTTCATTGCCCGCCGGACTACAACGCCTCACCGCACTCCAACAACTCCATATTTACGACTGTCCTAATTTGGAGAGACGATGCAAAAGGGAGGGAGGAGAGGATTGGCACAAGATAGCCCATTTACCATATATCTACATCTGATTGCAACTTCCATCCCTTGGACTCTACCATCCCAGGTTCGTTATTTACTCAACCCCTTTTTATCTTTTAATTATATATAATGCATTTCAATTACTCATGTCTTTGCACTTTCTTTCTTTCCTTCATCTATCTAATGAATTTATACCAAATACTGTCAATTCAATATACACCAAATGCCTCCTTACTTTGGATTTTGCTTTTTGAACTTATGCTGAAATGTATATGCTTTATTCCTTTGTTTATTCTCAATAATTATTTTATCCATTAATTCCAAATATCAAAATTATATTCCACTTACTTAAGATGATTTAGCTTAAAACCTTATCTTTTTTAAATCATTTTTTTGCAAGTCCCTAAAGACTACTAATGCTAACATAGGCTAGGCATTACACTCTTTTTAGGCTCTGTTTGGATTGCAGGAATTTACAGGAAAATTATTAAAATTTCCTACTATTTCATGAGTTTTAATAGAAACTAAGGCTGTGTCTGGCCGCCAAGAATTTGTTTTCATGATAAATCCATAGTCTCGAAAGTGGAGATGAGGGTGAAGTTGCTAAAACTCAGGAAACAAAATCCAAAAATGGGGTTTCTCTAGTGATGAGATGCTGCTAAAAATTGGGAAAAGCTCTATCGGGTTTTGAGTACAGTTTTTTGTTTCATGATTTTTAGCAACTTCATCTTCATCTCCACTTTCGAGACTACCAATTTATCATGAAAACAAATTCCTGGTAGCCAAAAGTGCCTTAAGAGGTACTTTGCAAATTAGGAATTTTCATAAAGAAAAAAATCTCTTTTTCTCTTTCATTTTCGGTGAGAGGATCCTGTTATATTTTTTTCTCTCTTTCCATTCCTCTAGTCCCCACTATTTTGTTTTCCTTTCTAATATACAGGTGGTTCTTCATTGCTTTCAAGGTGTGATAATCAAGCAAACAAGAGCCTACTTCTGGGTGCCTCTCTCCCTTGCGATTTGCATAGGCTCTGCTACCTGTTTAGCTGCATTAGGAGGATTTTCTGCAGGCTTGTGGTCGGGACATCGGGTAGAAGGATTTTCTTGGGACAGAGGTCTATGTTGGTTTCTGTATGTTTATTCATGGTCTGCTCTTGGGGCAGAGGATTGCTGGTAGTTTTTTCTTCTATTTTCAGTTAATGACTTAAAGGCTCTGTTCTGGAAGTTTTAAGGGTTGTGTCTTTCTAAGAGCTGCTCTCTGAATGTTGTGTTTTCCTAGTGTGTTTGCCTAGTCCTCAGATGTGGATTCTAGTGTGAAGAATGTGGTTTCTGAGGGCATTCTTCGTTTCTTCATCAAAATTTAGTGATATGTATGTCTGAATGCTGATAAACATTAAGGGGCCGTTTGGATACGCGGATTTTAGAATCCAGGTTTTTAGTTTGAAAACAATGTAAAAGATGATTCATGATCAAGCTGCTGCATGCTGTCCTCAGATGTGGATTCTGGTTTGGAAAATGTGGTTTCTGAGGCCTTTCTTCATTTCTACATCAAAATTTCGTGATATGTATTTCTGATAAATACTAATGGTATCTCCATTTCTACTTTTCTAGAGGCTTATTAGTACCTCTAAATTGTGTACCCACTTTTTTTTTTTAATGATTACTTTTATCACTAAATATTTTACACTCTTTATCTCTATTTAGGCTTGTTTGGACTGCAAGAAAAACATTTATGATGGAAATTTTTTCTTTCCACAATTTAGAAGAAAATGATGTAGTTATAATTAATTTAGAGGATATCATCATAAATTGGAGGTCCTGCAAAATTCGAATAGGGCGGGTTTAATTTATCTTTTTCTGTGTTAAAAAGTAGGAAATTTTAGAACAGTTTTCCTTTCCAAACTATCAAAATAAGTCATCCTGCAATCCAAATCCAAATAAGGCCTTAGTGTGTGTTTCAAATTCCGTTGGATCCTACTCTTGTTTTGTCTAAATTAAAATTTGTAATAAGTTGGAACTTTTAGTGTAGTTTTAGGTGCTGTTTTGAGTGCAGGATTTGTTTGGAAAAGAAATTATTTTTGAAAATTTCTTAGCCTTTTCATTTCGAGGTAAACTAGATTCATTGCTCTTAGAAATAAAGGTACTTTTGCAAGATTGTAATTCCCCACTTGCTTTTTCGCTAATTTGCTGGATTTGGTTTAATTATTTATTCAGTAACTTTTTCATCTGTTAGTTAAGACTGTTACTGTCTCCTATTGTCAAGGATATGTTGTGCACACATATGAGTACACATATATGCATGCATGTAACATGAGATTTCAAATGAAGTCCATTTTTCAAAAGGCACAGTGTGGCCACAAGGTAAATAGGCTAACTGTAGATAATCTCCATACCATGATTCTTAACCCTAAGATCTATGGAGGTTTGGACCATCCTATGAAGTGGGTCCCATTGTACCTTTTGAAAAATAATGGACTTCACATGCACACAACATTTAAAATATACTTGACAATGGGAACTGTATTAGTGCGATGCCTTGATCTTTGATGGCAGAGGATTTTTCAATCTTTGATTGTCCCTGTGATTGGATATTGAAATCTTTGATTGTCTCTGAGATTTCAGTATCAGTCTTTTCCCATCTCGAAATTGGCTATCACCAATAGTTGCTTTTTCTCAAACATAGCATGTATATTTCCCTTCTTACCTTACCACGCTCCTTGCATCTTCTCTACAATTCCTGATAGTCTTTTCGGCAATAGGCTGCACCATGGATGGCAATCCCTAGATTCTCGAAGTCCCATGCCGAATAGGGCCACTAAGATCCAGAATTTGGCATTGTTGGCAAAATGGTATTGTAGACTTTTCCAATGTCTTATAGTCAAATATCGGAGTGGTAAATATCTCCATCATGAGGAGGGAAATACAGAGGGTTTTCGCATTTGGAAGCTTTGAACCAATAATTCTACATTTCAAAAAAGGAATATGATATTAGGCCACGTTTGGATACCCAAAAGATTTAGATTTGGATTACTCACATTTGTAGTTAAGATTTGGAACTGGACCAGATCCTTAGATTTCCAAATCAGCTACAACAGTGAAAGAAATCCGATTTTCAAATCTGTTCTGCAAGACATTATTTGGAAATCAATATTTGTGGCAATTACCTTCACCCTCACTGCTCCTCGATCTCGTACAACATGTGCATGAGGATGATTGATGTATTTGTATCCAAAACTCAAATCCAAATCTAAATACAAAAACAGGAGGTATCCAAACGTGGCCCTAGTGGCAACTATGGATTTCATTTATGATTGGATAGTTGTGTGGAATATTTTTTTCTGATTCTTTTCCTTACTTGTTTGAAAAGTTTTAAAAATTTAAAATTCTTAGGCTATTATTCTTATTATTATGATATTTCCAGTCATAACGGGGTTTAGAGAGGGTATTCCTTGTTGGAATGAAACCAATGAGGTTGGAGGGAGAAGATAAGTTTCAAGAGAAGAAGATTGTTTTCTTGATGACAAACACACAAAGAAAGTAACCCAAGTTGTTGTACTACTCAAAACCCTTCAAATTTCACTAAAAAAACTTACATATGAAAAAGATACATGGTCTAAAATATGGCCTACATTCCAAATCCGGGATTAACTTTTCTTAATTACTATTAGCTTTCCTAAGCACAACTAACACACTATCACATGAAAAATAAAAGCATTACATAATTCCAAAGTGGTCAAGACTTATCTTCCAAGCTTTCAAGAAAGTAAGTAACTTAAGTCCCAAGAAAGTGAGTAACTTAAGTCCCAAGAAAGTCAAGTTGATAGATGATCAAGATCTAGTGGTCAAGATTAATTTCCAACAACCCCCCTTAAGCTAGACCACTACCATGCCGAGTTTTGTCTTCATCATGATGAATGTATCGGTCTTCAAAGCCTTTGTAAAAATATTTGTAACTTGATCTTTAGTTTTGCAGAAGCGAACATTGACAACTCTATCATTTACCAAGTTTCGAATGAAATGATACTTGATCCTTATGTGCTTGCTCTTGCTATGAAAAATTGGATTATTTGTGAGTGAGATCGCCAAACTATTATCACAAAATAAACTTGTACCACAATCTTGCGGATGTTTGAGTTCTTCTAATATCCATCGTAGAGCTTGACAACCCGCGGAAGATAATAAAATGTACTCCGCTTCCGCTGTAGAAAGAGCAACGACCGATTGCTTCTTTGATGCCTATGAAATTGCACTAGAACCAATGTTAAAAACATAACCGGAATTACTCTTGCTATTATCAACACTTCTGCCGTAATCACTATCACAATAACTAACCAAGCTTGAATCTTCAACTCTTCCATAGCGTATCCCATGATCAATGGTTCCACTTACATACCTTAGGATTCTTTTACCGGCTTCCCAATGACTTCTTTTTGGTGATTCCAAAAATCTACTAATCATACTCACCGCAAACATAAGATTCGGTTTGTAGCCATCAAGTACATGAGACTACCAACTAGACTTCTATAAAGAGTTGCATCAAATCATTTCTCGTCCTCATTCTTGTATAGTTTCAAGCCAACTTCCATAGGTGTGCTAATATGTGTCGCACCTTCCATTCTAAACCTCTTTAGCAAATCTTTTGTATACTTCTTTTGAGAAATAAAAATTCCATCATTTCTTTGGTTGAGAAATAAAAATTCCATCATTTCTTTGGTTGACCTCAGTACTAAGATAGAAATGGAGAAGACCCATGTCGGTCATCTCAAATTCTCGCATCATATTTCTTTTGAATTCTTCACACATGCTTGAACAATTACCAGTAAAAATCAAATCATCAACATATCAGCAAACAACTAAAAACTCACCTTGGGTGCTCTCTTTGATGTAGAGAGTGTGTTCATAAGGACACCTTTTAAAACCGTTCTTCATGAAATATTCGTCAATGCGACTATACCATGCCCTTGGTACTTGCTTCAAGCCATACAAAGCCTTCTTCAATCAGCACACTTTGCTTTCTTCACCTTTCTTCACATCACCGGGAGAGTGATCAACATACACCTCATCTTCAAGAAACCCATTCAAGAATGCCGATTTGACATCCATTTGATAAACATTCCAACTATTTTGTGCTGCCAAAGCTAGAACCATATGAATTGTCTCAAGAAGAGCAACGGGAACAAACACTTCTTTATAATCAATGCCATTCCTTTACTTGTAGCCTTTCACTACTAAGCGAGTCTTATACTTTTCAACTTCACCACTTGCATTTAACTTTGTTTTGTATACCCACTTCACACCAATAGTCTTTTACCCATTTGGAAGCTCAGTTAGCTCCCATGTATTGTTCCTTTGGATTGAACACATTTTTTGATCCATTGCTTGCTTCCACTTTTCTTCTTGACAAGCTTCTTCAAAACTAATCGGATCGGTATCGGCAAACAAAGCAAAATTTGCTAACTCTTCATCGGCAATTCTTCTAAACTTTTCATAGATTTCTCTTATACTTTTTGTCTTCCTTAGAGGAGAGTCGAGGCTTTTTGAAGATGATGAAGATGATGGAGCCGAAGAAGATGGAGAAGAATATGGAGTGATAGGAGGAGCCATATCCTCTTCATTTTCTTCAATTCCACCATCATGAGTATCTTTGCATTCATTAATACCAAAACTTCTTTCTTCTTCTCACTTTGATTCCAATTGCAAGACTCTTCTTCATTGAACTTCACATCCCTACTTATGACAATCTTCTTACTCATGGGATTGATCAACTTGTACGCTTTTGAACTTTCACTATACCCAATAAGGATGCATTTTTCAGATTTATCATCCAACTTTCTTCGTATTTATTCCGGCAAGTGAGAGTAGGCAATACTGCCAAAAATTCTCAAGTGAGAAATGCAAGGCTTATGACCACTCCAAGCTTCTTGAGGAGTCATACCTTGAACACTTTTTGATGATGCCCGATTCAATAGATAGATGGCACATGCAACGACTTCCGTCCAAACATATTAGGCATCCCTTTTGCTTTTAATATACTTCTAGCCAATTCCATAATCGTCCGATTCTTCCTTTCGGCAATCCCGTTTTGTTGAGGTGTGTATTGAGTGGTAAGTTGATGCCGAATCCCATTCTCTTTCAAGAAATTCTCAAACTCATGAGAAACATATTCACCACCTCTATCGGAACTCAAAGTTTTCAACATGAAATCACTTTGCTTTTCAACCAAGCTCTTGAAAGTTTTAAAGCATCCAAAAACTTCCGACTTTTCTTTAAAGAAATAAACCCATGTCTTTCTACTATAATCATCAATGAAGGTGAGAAAATATCGATTACCACCAATTGATGTTGTTTGCATAGGCCCGCATAAATCCGAATGCACTAGCTCAAGAGGATTTGATGCCCTCTAAGTAAGGGTGGCAAAATTGGCTGAACCGAACCAGAACCAAGCCGAAACCGAACCGAAACCGAATATTTTCAATGAGTATGAGTAAGAGGTGGTAAAATTGGCAGAACCGAATCGAAAATCCAGTTTCGGTTTGGTTTGGGGGTCGAACCGAACCGAAACTGAACCATTGCCACCCCTACCTCCAAGCCTTTCCAATTGGAAAAGATTCTCTTTGATGCTTTCCAAGTGCACATCCTTCACACACTTGATCTTGGCGGTTGATGTTCGGCTTGCCTCTCACCATATGCTTCTTATTCATAAGTGACACACTTGATCTTGGCGGTCGATGTTTGGCATGCCTCTCACCATATGCTTGTTATTCATGAGAGATAAAGTGTTAAAGCTCAAGTGACCATAACGAAGATGCCATAGCCATGACATATCTTAGACAATGGTGTTGAAACAAGGAAGACCTTCACTTTGAAACTTTAGAGGAAACATCTTGTTTTGAGTCATTCTCACCTTGGCTATGAGAACATGATTCTTGTCTTTGATTTCACATACATCTTCATTGAAATGAACATCATACCCTTTCATTAGAAGTTGCCCAACGCTCAAGAGATTGTGCTTTAGACCGGGAACATAGAAAACATTGGAGATGCGCTTGACGTCTTTCTTTGTTTGAACAAGAATATCACCACTTCCCCTTATGGCAAGCCTCTTGTCATCACCCGTTTGAACTTCACTTTGGAGAGATTCATCCAACTTTACAAACATGCCTTTGTTGCCGGTCATGTGGTTACTACAACCACCATAAAGATACCATGTCTCATCAAGGGCCACTTCTTGCACATTACAAGCAAGAAAAAGTGTGTCATCTTCTTTACTTTATTCCTTCTCAAGCATAAAACTAGATTCTTCCCCCAACTTCTTTTTATAAGACTTCATGGTATGACCATATTTCTTGCAATGATAACATTGAATTTGGGATAGAGGTCTTCCTCTCCCTCTTCCTCTGGTAGAGGGACTACTTTCATCTTTTCATTTTCTTGATTTCTTCCTCTTCCACGGAAAGAATTCCTTCCTCTTCCTCTAGAGTCACCCCTCAAAGAGAATTGAGTTTGAAAAGCTTGTTCTAGAGGAGAAGAATCAAATTGCTTCATTCGTAGTTCATGGGATTGGAGCGATCCCAACAAACTTTCTAAGGATAAAGTAGTTAAATCCTTTGATTCTTCAATTGCAACAACAATATACTCAAATTTTCGAGTCAAACTTCTAAGTATTTTCTCCACAATCCTTCGATCTTGAATATCTTCACTATTTACTCTCAATTGGTTCACAAGAGAAATAACACGATTGTAAAAATCTTCAACCGATTCAGAATCCTTCATCCTTAATGCATCAAACTCACATCTAGGGGTTTGTAATCTTACCAACTTTACTTTGTCTTCTCCTTTGTATGATGTATAGAGTTTATCCCATGCTTCTTTTGCCGAAGTCACCGATGAAATTCGTTCCAAGATGACTTCATCCACCGCTTGATAGATTAAAAACAAAGCCTTCTTGTCCTTCTTTCGAATGTCCTTCAACTCATTGAGTTGCTGTGGAGTGAGAGCCGCTTGATCCTCCGGTTATTTAACGCCATTCTCAACAATTTCTCATAGATCTTGAGATCCATACAAAACCTTCATTTGAATGCTCCATTGGTAGTACTCTTTCCATTGAATCGAGGAAGTTGAGGTTGGAACATATTGGAAGCCATGATCAACCTTCAACCTATGCTCAGATACCACTTTGTTGGAATGAAACCAACGAGGTTGGAGGGAGAAGATAAGTTTCAAGAGAAGAAGATTGTTCTCTTGATGACAAACACACAAAGAAAGTTACCCAAGTTGTTGTACTAGTCAAAACCCTTCAAATTTCACTAAAAAAACTTACATACGAAGAAGATACATGGTCTAAAATATGGCCTACATTCCAAATTTGGGATTAACTTTTCTTAATTACTATTAGCTTTCCTAAGCACAACTAACTCACTATCACATGAAAAATAAAAGCATTACATAATTCCAAAGTGGTCAAGACTTATCTTCCAAGCTTCCAAGAAAGTGAGTAACTTAAGTCCTAAGAAAGTAAGTAACTTAAGTCCCACGAAAGTCAAGTTGATAGATGATCAAGATCTAGTGGTCAAGATTAATTTCCAACATTCCTTCAAGACCATCTTTTGAATTCATAAGTTTACTGTTTACCATGAAAACTTAGCGATGTGCACATATCTCTTCTTGTATGGGTCTATGACCCTTTTGATACTTTTTTGTCAAATCCTATTATTCCAAAGTGAAATTATCTCATTTTTTGTTTTAGTTTTCATCAATTTAGGATCCTCCTACTTTGTCTTCAAGGGTTGTATTTCTCTAGCTAGTGCTTTAGGGTAATTTTTTTTCACTAGAAATCAGCTCCAACAATGGGCTTATTGTTCCTACGCTCGAGCTTAGATAAGCTTATCTGCGCTCCAGTGCAGAAACAGGGTGGGCCCCCATTGTTTGGGGTGATCCAAAGCACTCACTTGGAAGGCCCTATCATAGATAGGGTGTCCACAAAATATCAGCTCTATTGGATCATCCTAACCTTTCCATCTGTGGAGGGGAATAATGGGCAGATTTGTGGACAAACAATGTCTGTCTATTTTCCCCTCCACTATTGGATGGGTTAGGATGATCCTATGGATCTGATTTTTTTGTACACACCTTATCTATGGAAGGGCCTTCCAAATGGATGCTTTGGATCACCCCACAAATGTGGGCCCACAAGATTTATCAGCAGTTGAGCGCAGATAAGCTATCTGCGCTCGAGCTCATAAACCTTTTCCCCCACACATATATGAGAAAACGGTCTCTACACTGTCCATTATTTTATTTTTTTTGATAAGTTTTAATATGATGAAAGGCCTTACAGTCCATTATTTTTCAAAAAGTACAGTACAGCCCACACCAAAGGATGATCCAAACCGTCCATAAGATGGGAGAGGTTCAGGTTGTGCCCCAAAACTCATTTCCCTAGGTTGATCTTAATCATCCGATCTCTAGAGGGTTAGGGTCAACATTCGATATATATACATGCACACACACATATTTCTATATGCTATATAGCAGAAGAGAAAAGAAGAGAATTTTTTGAAAATTCTATGAGAATTACACATCACTTTTTTGACTTTTTTTAACAAATGCACCCATTCAACCTACATATTTTCAATCCTACCCCGTCCTTTATGCTTTTTAACAAAGGCACCCATTAAAGCCACATAATTTCAATCTTACCCCCCTCCTTTATGGTTTTTTAATACAAAAATCTATAGGGTGATCTTAACCATCCGATTTAAGAGGAATTATGGAAACCTCTATAGATTGGAGGCTAGGATCAGCCTAAGGAAATGATTTTTGGGGCAAAACCTTATGTTGTGTTTCATCACATGGACGGTTTGGATCAACCGATGATATGGTCAGTACAGTTCTTTGTCGGCCCGTGCATCGCACGTGGTTTTTTACTAGTATATGAGAAAAAGGTTTCTACACACAAGTGTAGATAAGTTATCTACACATTAGCTTAAAATACAGTGGAGGCCCACATTGTTTGGGTGATCCAAACCATTCATTTGATTGGCCCTTACATAGATAGGGTGTCCATAAAAATCAGCCAGCTCCATATGAACATCCTAACCCTTCGAACCGTGGAGGCAAAAAATGGACAGATTTGTGAAGGTGTAGACACCCCCATCTTACTACGCTTTAAAAAGCAAAAGATTCGGTAGTTTAATCGAGGCTTGAGTCGGCCTTCCATATTAGATTAGGTATTCTTACATTTTAGGGTGAATTTCACCTCATTTTAGGAGTTTTGAAGTTGATTTGCAATCCTAAAAGTCTCTAAGGGGTTCCATTGGCCTCCGGAAGATGAATAATCAAGTTTCCAATCAAATAAGAAAAACTGTTATTTTTGGGTTTCTCAGGGTTTCCCTCATTTTTCCACCTCGGGGGTAATTTGGTCATTTCCAATGTGTTTCATTTGATCTCTAAAGTGTGTCTAAGGACTCACAAGTCATTTCGTGAATTTTAGAAAGCCTGCTAAATTTAAATTTCTCAGGAGTTTCGCTTGATTTGAAAATTTTGCGTGTTGAGGGCATTTTCAGGGAATGCCAAATGATCTTGTTTGATATTACCCACTAAAAGAAGCAAACTTAAAAACTTTCTATTTTTGAGGTTTGACCACAAACTTTTTCCTTTAAAAAAATGAACCAATTTGAGGGTATTTTGGTCGCATTTTGGTGGGTAATGGTTAAATAGGGGTGTTTTGGTCCAAAACAATTTTGTTTCTTTAAAGGGGACGGTTCAATCATATGTTAGGGATACACCATAAATGTCACCTGGGTTAGGTCCATGCATAAAATATTGAATTTAAAAGAATTTTATTAAATGTTTATGAAAAAAACTCAAAACCCATGTGAGAAGGCCCGTTGGGCTAAAGCCCACAAGATGGGGGTCCATGTCAACCCACCCATGTGGGTCGGCCACATAAGTGGGTGCCCCACATGAGGAGGTCACATGCAAAAACGTCCAACATGGGATGAGGTAGTTGGTGACATCATATTTGTTTTGAAAAAATAATAAAGAAATGAAGAGTTATAATTAGAAAAGGCTTATATGGTCAGGTTACTAAAATAGCCATAACTTTTTACCTTCGGGTCTAAAAACTTTACAATTGTATATTTTTCGAACGTCTAGAAAAGATCTACAACTTTGTAGTTTATGACGTTTCCTGAATTAGCCTCTAAATAGGTCAAAAATGAGCTCAAACGTCGGGCAGCCCTTTTTGGACGAGAATAATTCATAAAAGCTAGTTTCCTATGTGAGAAGGCTTCTAGATTGATCTTGAAGGATTTCCATTGTATAATTTAGCATTACTTGGCTTGCAAGAAATCAATATTAGAAGTAAATCCAATTTAGAAGGTAAGGGAAAAGCAAGCCATAGGTGAGAATTGGAAACTAACTAAAGGTAGGAGTCCTCACATTGGAAACTTCCAAATCTAATATAACCCTAACTTTTTCTATAAAGACAAAGCAAGAACAACCTTTGGCCTTGCTCTAGAAAATTCATCCCTCTTTCTTCCTCCTTGAAATTCATTCATCTCTTTTGTTGCTTTGGTGTTCATCTCTTCCACTTGGTTCTACACAAAATGCTTTCATATATTCAACATATTCAACATTGGAGGCTATATTATTATTCTTCGGAGTTTTCTTTGCTATTAAAAGGGTAAGTCAAAGAGTATATCCAAGGATTACTTACCCTAGAGAAAAGGAAAGCTAGCAACATTGGTCTTCTAAAACCCTCTGTCATGTAGTTTAAACTAGAAGCATGCTAGGATGGAATTTGTGATTTTCTTTGAAAAGCTATGAAAATGAAAGTGTTTGCATGTGAAATTTTGAGGAGATGAGATCAGGTTTAGGTTATTTCATAATCTAAAATTTTTTCTTGGAAAATCTATATTTTAATATTAAAATCCAATTTTTGAAATTAAGAGAGTTTAAATCCACTTTACAAAGCAACTTTAATAAGCCTTTGAAATTTCTTGAATTTTTCAATCTCTGAGTCTTTTGCGTATTAAAAATCATTGAAATCTGGAATTTCCAAAAATTTTGACTTCGTTTTGACCACGATTTGACCTTTTGAACTTTACCCTTAAAGGGATAAAATTCCAAAGATCGAATTTAAAAAGATGACAAAACAGATAAAAAATTAATGAAAATTTAAACATAATAGAATTTTAAGGTTTTAGAACAGTACGAATTGTTTGTAGAATTTTGAATTTTATTTAAGAGGTTTAAAATTTTATTTAATTCTAAGGGTATTTTTGGAAAAACTAATTTTCAAGAAATATATAGGGTTTCCAGAGATGAAATTTGGATGGGAATTAATTAAGACCTGATATAATCTCTTGCAAATTTTTCAAGATTTTTGGTTGCTGTTAGATGTTAGTTTATAATTTTTATGCCAAATCAAGCATGTCATGTTAAATTGGAAACAAATAGTAAATTACAATACAAAATTCTGAAAATAGTTTATTGAGATTTAATACTAGAATTACATGTTTTTACAAAGTTTGGGTTAATTGGGATTATTTTTACTATGTGTTTATTTGTAATTTCATAATCTGGACAGATATCTTTAAAATCGATTATTGATAGTAAATCATCTTAACAATCTATGAAAATTTTTCAGTTGTCTTATCTAGTCAATATATATCTACTGTAAACATCTCAACTCATTTAGACGAGATTTGCTATAAGTCGATGTGTAAATCTATAATCTGGACAGATCTATTCAACTTTGGAAAAGTGATAGCAAAACACATTTAAAATTCATGAAAATATTACAGTACCCTTTTTTGGTCATGAAAAAGCTACTGTAAAAATTTGAAATCATTTAGATTAGATTTCCTACAAGTCGGCGTGTAAATCTATAATTTGGACAAACACCTTCAACATTAGAAAACTGATAGTAAATCACTTTGGAAATTCATGAAAAATATTACAGTAACCTTTTTTGGTCAAGAGAAAGCTACTGTAAAAATTTCAGCTTAATTCGATTTGATTTGCTATAAGTTTATGTGTAAACCTATAATCTGAACTGAAATTGTAAAATCCTTAAGCAAATTGAAATTGTTATAAAAATTTCAAGAGAATTCTAATGGTCCATCGTGTATTCAATCTTTAAACTATCGAAATAGAAACTTTAGAAATCATTGATTTCCTTTGCTAATTTACAATGCTATGATAATTTAACTGTTAAGATTGCGTCCATAATCGTATCTTAATTGCGATCAATCCTTAATAATTTGAGCATTTAAATTATAGTATGTTGTTGGCTCCGAGGTCTACTGTCCACGAAAATCCTGAGAAATATGCCAGGCAATAACATATTATAACTTACGTGCTAAATTATGCAAGGGTGGAAAGCACGATTCCCTTCCATGAATGCAAATCAAGGCTGAAATTTGCCAATATTAGAGCCATTGGTATTCCTTAGATTTTAGGATTCGAAAACCTTTAAAGAACTAAAAATCATTAATTTCAGCAAACTGAATTAATTTAATCTGTGTCTTTAGAAACGTTGGATTACGGTCTTCCATCATAGGAACCTTTATGGCCCCTTATGAACACTTACGTCACGTTGTGTCCTAGGTTTTAGGGTGTCCTAGAGTTAAGGAGTTCAGCCTCATTACGACTGATTGATATTATTAGCAATTGAGTCATAGATCTAGTTACACTAATTACCCATTTTTTCCATTGGACAAGCCTAGTTACCTATGATGTAGGTTCCCCTGCATTAGTCTAAGGATGTCTTGCACTTCGATATGACCATATAGCATCTTAGATGGAGTCCTAAGATAATAAAATTCATTCAACTTGAATTAAGTAATCTTTTGAAAACCATTAAAACAGTTAGTCTAGTTTAGATTGGTGTCTAGGCATATAGCTTAGTTTAGGCACCGAACTATGTCGACTCTGATCCCAGTGAGGCTTGGGTACGTAGGCAGCTTTGATGCTTGATGGCATACCAATCACGAGTCGGCCTCACACACAATCAGTAGGATTTTTTAGGGTAATTTTTATTTTCTTTCATCATTTAAAACCTTAAATTAAAATTGATTAAATCACTTAGGATTTTTCCCCAAATTAGAATTTTAGGAGAACTTTCACATAAATTGAATCCAAACGAATTAAGAAAATCAAAATACACATTAGGAAATGCATTGAAATTAGATCTTAGGATGCATGTCATATAGTTCGCACACTAATATAGAGTTAAATGAGCCATTTAAAAGAAATTCAAGAGAGTAAACTTTTGAAATTGAAGACCGGATTATCGGGCAAGAATGGTGCATGTGGTGGTAACTCCCCATACCTTCCATTCTCGTAATCTGGTAACGAATCTAGATTTCTGGTCAATTATGGGTCCTAGATCTCTCATCTAGGTGGTGACTCTGTCATTCTCTTTTGCTTGAAATTCAGATTGCTTTAGTGATCCCAAGTTCACAGAAAAGATGAATTAACTCAATAATAAAAAAACGGCACACACCATTCACGTGGGTACTAGAGACCAAGAGAGGCGGGTCCCACAGAAGGTTTATACACGTCCATTTTACCTCCACAAATCGTAGGGTTGGGATGATCCTATGGAGCTGATTTTTTGTGGACACCCTATCTATGTGAGGGCCAATCAAATGAATGGTTTGAATCACCCAAACAATATGCCCTCCACTATATTTTAAGCTAGTGTGTAGATAACTTATCTACTCTTGTGTGTAGAAACTGTTTTCTCTTTCATAAATATATACAAGCATACACGCATGCATAAATATATATATATCTATCTAATACAATAAGCTGGGATGAAAAGAAGAGAGTTTTTTTCATTTTTTTGAAAATCATGTGAGAATTACACGTCACATTTTTTGACTTTTTTGAACAAATGCACTCATTCAACTCATATAATTTCAATCCTACCCCCCCTCCCTTTATGCTTTTAACAAAGGCACCCATTAAATCATATAATTTCAATCCTACCCCCTCCTTTATGCTTTTAACAAAGGCACCCATTAAAGCTGTATAATTTCGATCTTACCCCCCTCCTTGATGGTTTTTTAATTATAAAACTATAGGGTGATCTTGACCATTCGATTTAAGATAAGAGGAATTATGGAAACATCTATAGATTGGAGGGCTAGGATCAGCATATGGAAATGATTTTTCGGGCACAACCTATTTATGTTGTGTTCCATCACATGGACGGTTTGGATCAACCTATGACGTGGTCCGTACAGTTCTTTGTCGGCCCGTGCATGGCACGGGTTTTTTACTAGTATACTATAAAGCAGAAGAGAAAAGAAGAGAATTTTTTGAATTTTTTGTAAATTCTATGAGAATTACACATCACTTTTTTTGACTTTTTTTTTTAACAAATGCACCCATTCAACACACATATTTTCAATCCTACCCCTCCTTTATGCTTTTTAATAAAGGCACCCATTAAAGCCACATAATTTCAATCTTACCCCCCTCCTTTATGGTTTTTTAATAAAAAATCTGTAGAGTGATCTTAACCATCCGATTTAAGAGGAATTATGGAAACCTCTATAGATTGGAGGGCTAGGATCAGCCTATGGAAATAATTTATGGGGCACAACCTATTTATGTTGTGTTCCATCACACACACACACACACACACACATATATATATATATATATATATATATATATATATATATATATATATATATATATATATATATATATATTAGAGATTAAGACTTTTTGAAAAAAAATGCCCTCCAAGTCTCTAGAATTTATTAATAATTACTTTCAGAGGAATGCTTAGGCCCTGTTCATTTTAGATTATGACAACCGATTGCCGGTCCAAAACCTATTATTGGACGCTGGGCAATCTGTTGTCATAATCTAAAATGAACAGGCCCTAAACTAAAGGGCACCATTGAGAAAATCCGGCTGCGAAGTTGCCCCATTGGATCCATCGCACTTCAGTCCTTTAACTTTGTAATTTTACTGCCATTATCAATACGTGTAGATCCAATGGGGTCCCCTTACTGCTTGGATTTTGCATGGGCGGCTTTCAATTTAGAATTTTTCTTGTTCTTAAGATTACAAAACCCTTAACACTAATTTTCCTAGAAAATATGTTTATGTGAGAGAGATTTTTCCCTCAATTGAAACATAGCCTAATGAGCTGTTTGGGTGCAGGAAAATATTATTTCCATCTTTTTCCTTGGAAGATGAATTTTCCAATGTTTGGTAAACTCGTTTTCTATGAAAGTTTTCCCAAAATAACTTTTCCCCTTTTTTAAGGAAACTGAAAACTTACTAGGCATAAGATTTTATTTTCCATTAATAGTATTATTTTTACATTATTTTATTTTCCCTGGATCCAAAAAACTTCTAGTGCACATTTGGCTACTATGATTTTTTTCCCATAATAAATCAGTGTCTCATTTTTTGCCACTTCTCATCCCCGGAGACACTAGTTCCCTATTTTTCGTATCTTGATTTTTAGCCATTTAACCCTCATCACCGCTTGGAGAAACCAATTTATCATGAAAAAAATCTTCGCGGCTATAAGTGCTCCTAATGTTGTATTTGGATTGCAGGAATTTTTCAAAAAGATTCGAAATATTTTTTCAGAATTTTCAAAAATTTCAGGCATGACTTTTCTAAGACATTTTCTGTTTTATGTTTCCTTATGTTAATCCAATTACCAGAATCACATGTGATCGCCAAGTACGTAGCGCTGAAGTACAAGGAAACAGGGCCGGATCTTTTGAGGCACAATAGCTTCACAGAGTCAGCGATCGTGAACCAGTGGTTAGAGGTGGAGGCCCAACAGTTCAATCCATGCGCCGCAACCATTGTTCGGGAAATCCTTCTCAAGCCAATATGGTTCAGTGAGGAGATTGACCACCAAGTGGTAGAGACCCAAGTAGAGAAGCTTGGGAAGGTTCTCGAGGTCTACGAGGAGCGCCTCTCCAAGACCAAGTGCTTGGCTGGAGATTATTTTACGTTGGCTGATCTGAGCCATCTTCCATACATGTGTTGTCTCATTAATACTCCAAAGGCCGATCTCATTACGTCCCGCCCACTTGTTAAGGCTTGGTGGGAGGACATCTTATCGAGGTCGGCGTGGCTGAAGATCGCGGAAGGGATGAAGCTTTGGGAATGACCTAGTGCTTGACATGTTCAAGTATGGAATAAAATGAATGTAGAGCTTTATGTTTTAGTTCGTCTTTATGTTGGGTCTCGAGACTTGAGGGAGGAATTGTGTTTCGTAGTTGACATGCTCTAGTACTCTCATTTATGGGAGTCTGAATAAAATGATGGTTGTTCTATGTTTTGTTTGTTCTTCATGTTAGCTTATCTTAGGTTATGTTGAGTTAGGAGATGGAAGAAGAAGAGATTTTCAAATGGAACTCTTAGTTCTGATTTCTCTCAAGTTGTGTACAATATGAGGGATACATCATCTATTTATAGGTTTGAGACTGACCCATGAGAAATCTAGAAACTTGAACAAATCTCTTTCCACAGACTTCATCTTCTACCTAATACTAGATATTTCCTAAGAACTCCATTTCTACAACTTTCTAGATTTTTCTAAATTACTAATTACCTTCAACACCCCCTCTTAATTTGTAATTCGTACAAGTTGCTTGAGGTATTCTAACTTTTCTGAAGTGACGGCCTTGGTGAATATGTCGGCGAGCTGTTCGTTGGTGCTAATGAAGTTCAATCGAATCTCCTCTCTGCTGACTAAGTCTCAGATAAAATGATGATGAAGTTCTATGTGCTTTGTTCTACTATGGAATACAGGATTCTTCGCCATGGCAATAGCAGACTTATTGTCACAATAAATTGATGTGGCTCCTTTTTCTTCTTGGTGTAGGTCTGAAAGGATTCTTCTCAGCCAAATTGCTTCACAGGTGACGTCAGTGGCTGTAATATACCTGGCTTCTGCTGAAGAGAGTGCAATTGTTATTTGCTTCTTGGAGGACCGCAAAACTATCTTTGTTTCTATGTAGAATATATAACCAGATGTGCTCTTTTGATCATCAATGGATCCTGCTCAGTCGTTGTCTGTATATCCAATGAGCCTGCCATCTTCTTCAGTCTTGTATTTGATGCCAAGACTTTTTGTTACCTATAAATATCGCAGTATCCATTTTGCTGCAGTATAATTATTTTTGCTTGGTTCACTCATGAAGCTGGAATTGAGGCTGGCTGGGTAGACAATGCATGGCCTTGTATTCATAAGATATATCAAGGAGCCAACTAAGCTTCGATAGACTGATGCTCAACTTTTTGAGCTCCATCTTTAATAGAGAGCTTCTCTTTCGCTGTCATCGGTGTCCTGACTGGCTTGCATGGTGCTAGTTGGTGGTGCAATCGCAAGCGCGGCGGAACCTATTTGCGCAAAATTCAAAATTTTTTATTCAAACCAACCAATCCACGATCTTAGTAACTAGATTCATATTGGTGATGAATTCAATGAGTTAAAAAACTTACTTTTGATTATCCTTGGTCCAATAATCACTATTGATCTACTCCTCGCTAGGTGTGATAGGTTTCTCAAACTCAAACTCCTCCGAAGGTTGAAGTGATGGTTTCTTAGCTTGCGAAGTTGGAGGAGTTTGAAGAAGGTCCTTTGGGTTCCAAACCCAAACTGAAATCTAAGCTACAAATTTGGTTTCAAAAACCCAATTCAAGTTTAAGAGGATCTAGACCTAGAATTGATGAAAAACTAGAACTAGAACTCAACTAAAACTTACTAAACTAGAAAGGAAAGAAGATAACTTAAGAGGGGAGAGGATTACAAGAATTTTTCTAAGAAAAACTGATGTGTGTAGTGTTGAAATTCGTTCAGCCCATGTCCCCTTTTATAGAGTAAGTTTGGGAGTTTGTTTCCCACTAGGAATCCCTCTAGAATTGGTAAGCAATGTGCAATTACACTTAACCCTCCCACAACCTTTCTTTATTTAATAAAGCAAAGGGGGAAAATGCTTTTTTTACTTGTGAGAAGAGTGTAGAAGCTTTCCAATCTATTGAGTTTCCAATTCCTTCCCTAACTATCATTTCCTTTGTAGAAAACCAACCATTAGGATTCCTCCAAAGCTTTTAGCCAATAGGGTTTCACTTAAATCCCAACAAATAGTATTCAAGGTACATGCACAATTAAATCACTTAAGTCCCACCCAATAGGAGTTAAGCATTTAATTATGAAATGCTTAATTAAACATGGCCCACCATCCAATGGAGTGCCCCTTCTCCAATTAAGTGTGTACGCACCCTATGTTAGGTGTGTCTCCTTGCATCATATGCAATGGATTCAATCCATACCTCGTGCACTATGAAGTTTGGAACCTGGATTGTCCAACAATCCTTCATGGCCGGGTGTTGCGAGTTCTGAGTGGGATCATCGCAGGGATTCAATGGTCGATGCTGCAGGGCCCACAAATGGCCCGACTACGATTTCATGCAATGTAGTATAAGTACAACCCCATTACGTAAGTGGCCCCCACCAGGAAAGAATTCTATCGAATCAAAATACCCTAATCACCTCCAAGTGATTGTCCTTCCTCCAATCCTCCATCTACTGAGTTGGGTCCTACGGAGGATGGACATAACTTACTCCCAGGGTGCACTCTATGGTATACCATTTGATCAATCAATTTAAAGTCCGCAAATGCATTTGCAAAGTCTTTTAAAAAAAATAATGTTTTCAAAAACATTTGATAACACTTTTACCAAAATGGCTGGCCAGCCTCTTAACAAAGGACTGAGCTGAGATCAAAAGAGTAAATGCAATCTCTCACATGAAGGGATGGATGATTCCATGTTGGGCATCACATTCAAGTCATATTCATCCAAGTTTAGTCCTGGAATCTTTCCCACCTTTACTGCTTCAGCAGGATTTTCTACTCTTAGTTAAGCTAGTTTGAATGCTATTCCACCTTGGGTGACATGTCTCATCTCATCACACTCGAAATCTGAGGCTGTAAGATTACTATCATTGTTAGAGAAAACAAAAGGTACGGACTTTTCCATCAAAGACATAGGGGACAGATTCCTCTATGTGAGAGACATCCGGAGTAGGTGTCTTTTCATCTTCATTTGAAGAGGGATTCAACGTAATCGATTTCTTCAATATCACTCTCCCATACATAAGGATTGGTGGAAAGGGTGCAAATTAGGGTAACTAGATCAATGGGTGGAAAAGAGGTAAAAAGGGCATTAATTGCAAAGGTAGAAGCTGGTGTTGACGAATGGTTCAGAAGAGGATTAGTGGTGACATTGGTTTTTGGAGGGATAATGAAAAGGCCCTTGTCTATAAGGTCCTGAATGGAATGCTTCACGGCTAAACATGAATTGGTAGTGTGACATTTACCCTGATAAAAGTCACAATATTCTTTTTCATTGAAGTTCTTAGGTAAAGGATTTGGAGGTGGTCTTGGCTCAAGTGGGGAAAATTTACCCTTATTAATGAGGATTGTCATGATAGTTGCTAGGCTAGAAGGTAACTGGGTGAACTCCCTACGAGTTTTGGGGGCAGGTTTCTCCTCTGTCATGTCGATCTTTCAAACTACCGACATAGCAGTCACTGCTATAGCTTTGACAATGTTCACCTCCTTATTGGCAGCTTGTTTCTTGGCAGTGAAATTCTTTATATCCGAGATCGACCTAGGTAACCAACCCTTGGTCATTGAATCCTCGACCCTATTTTCAGTATTAATAAAGTGCTTGAAATTCAGATAGCCCTGATTGGATAGCTCCCACAAAAAATGGCTGGGTCTATGATGAAAAGTGGGTGGGTCTTCCTGTAATAGAAGCCAACACTTAAGAAATCTAAACCTTTAATCAAACTTTTATTTTCTTCTTTTCTTTTTATGTTTTACAAGAACACGTGAAAACAAAGAGATTTCATTGATTATCATTCATCTTGTTCCTCCTTGACACCTAACAACCAAGGGTAATAGTCTAGATCTACGTCATCCCACAAGCAGCAGCAATGTCACTACGCAATGTGAGAGATCTTCCATCCCAGGCAGAGGTCACTACTTTACCTATCCTCTTACTATACTTTTCAGAGGTATAGAAGCCAGTGTGAACTTGGAAGGCATCCTGGCAGGCGCCATATTTCCGAACAATACGATCCGGGATATCAAAGGATGTCTTCTCTATTCCCTGCAACCTAACATAATCAGAGTTCCTAGTCATCATGACAGCTTTATCAAACCTGCGCATCCTCCAAGATATGCTACCTTGGCAATAGTATTGCAGCCATGTGACCCTGTAAGGCTCAGTGTCAATATGCTTGAGGCGATACTGAGAATTGAAGTTGAAGAGAGACACATCGAGCTTGGATGGAGGAATTGCAATATTCAGCTTTAAGCATGACCACACATAGAGAAGGACTGGTCCGCCTGCAAAGGGAGACAGAGAAGATGTAGTGACGATGTCCAAACCGTTTAAAATTTCAGCAATAATAGTAGGAATCGGATTAGCTCCTCGAGGAACTTGCTCGATTATATGTGCCGGCCCAAGCAAGTGGGGGCAACATGTTGGGGTCAAAATCGGGCTCCAACCATGTGCGCAGCAGAAGAGGCCGTGGAGATATAGAAAATAAAAATTTCTCTCGTCCTTAACCCAGGAATCAAAGATTACTAGATTGATGATGGTGACTAAATTGAAATACACAAGGAATATAAAACAATACCAAGATTGACTACCCGATTAGTATTCTTTGCTTGATCGACTCCCTGGTTAGCTTCGAAGTCTCAGAAACTCAAATCCTCGAAAGTTGGAGTGATGGCTCCGCAAGATATACGAACAATGGAGGATGTTGAAGAGCTCCTTAGTCAACCTTGGATCCAAGAAAAAAATACGTGGAGAACTTTTCTTGAACAAGAGAGACAGACAGACACACACACACAGAGGAGAAAAAAATGCGTGGAGAACTTTTCTTGAACAAGAGAGAGAGAGAGAGAGAGAGAGAGAGAGAGAGAGAGAGCAAACCATCCAACAGCTTTTCCCTTCCCATCTCACTCATATATATAGAGAAGGGAAAGAGTCTTGGATGACCAAGGAAACTTGGACGCCCAAGCATTCCCAAAAGCTTGGTTTCCCAGTTGTAGTTAAAAATATTTTTTACTTATTATTTGTTTCTAAAACAAAGTTCCATAAATTAGAAACTCTCTCTCTCTCTCTCTCTCTCTCTCTCTCTCTCTCTCTCTCCATAGTTTTCCATAAAATTATCCACCAGTTGGAATTTTCAACATTCCTCAATTAATTAATCAATACACATTGTATATGCACCAAAACGCATACACCAGAAGTACAATGTAAATCCTCCACGTAACTTTTACAAACAATCTGATCCATCTGTGCAATCTATAAGTCCTTGACATTTGTCCACAAGGGATCAAAACAGGTCAAGTAAAGAGTGGGGTCGATGCAGAGATCCAACGACCGATCTTGTAGAGCCCCAAGATGGGCCCCACTACAACCTTACTCAATGTAGTCCAACTACGAATCACATAAGGTAAGAGGTCTCCACTAGGACATTATCCCAAAGATGATTGTTAGATCAAATACCCCTAATCACATCAATTGTGTATGTTCTTCATCAAATCTTACACTTACTAGGTTGGTCACTACAGGGGGTGGACACTAATTTCCCCCTAGGACCACTATACGGTATACCTTCCAATCTATTAGCTTGGGCTTGTAAATATTTTTGAAAAACAACCGTTTTCTCAAAACACCTTTGGTAAACACTTTATCAAAATCGATTGTCCAATCATATTTAAGGGCTTAGTTGAGATCGAGACTATAAATGACTTTCCTCTTTCAATAGAGGTGGACGATTCCTTATTTGGCATCCTTATTGATCCCATGGGTTATCATAGAGCCCAGTACCACCCGCGAGAGATCCCATTACGGGAATACTCTGAGATGGACCAAAGCCATAAGGTGAGCTCACAAACCAATATGACCCCTCAGGTTTAAGGACTTATAAAGGGTCTGACCAATAGTATATCATTAGTCATATCCTTGTCCATAGGCTATTATGTAAATGATCCGGTCCAATGCATGAACCATTCACCGCACCCATTCTACCTACTTAGGGCCAACAGCCGGCCAAGTCACCGAGATAACCCATCCCTACTTATTATGGAAGCATGTCTGATGCTGGTTGTATCCATGTATTGCCTCGTCTAACTTGAAGGATTTTCCAGGGGTTCCAACTCCAAGCATCCCCAACCCACTTTTTTTACTACAGATCACACGGTCAACTACTTCTCTGCCTCAGCTAGACCAAGAAGAGCCCATCTAGGCCCATCTATTACTCAAGTTAAGAAGGAAGGCCCAATGGCAAAGAACCAATGGGGCCCATATAAATGGATGAGTCACATAGTAGTTCGACCCATATAGAGGGCATAAAGGGCAAAAAAATAATGAACCCCACATATATACTGATCACTGATCTACTTTAGTGACAAAAATAAACTCGAACCATATAAAGTAATGCATTTTATTATAGTGGGACCTGCACAAAGAGCTTAATGGCAAAAAAATAATGAAGCACACATAAATAAGGGGAGTGATAAATCGACATCCATATATCTTAAATTGACCCCCTATGTGTCTTTTTCTTTCCTCTTTCTCTCCCTAACCGAGAGGAGAGAGAAAGACACATGGGGGTCAAGGTGGCAATTGGGCCGTGCTCGCACGGCACGAAGGCGTGAGCCGTGCCAGGCTAGGCTTGTCGGCCCGCCGGCACGACACGGCCCACTAGCAATTTTGCCTTCGTTTTTTTGTGTTTTTTTGAAATTTTTTGTGTTTTCTCAAAAATATCCCTTAAAGTTAGAAAAAACGGCTAGTGAGGGGGGTAATTTTGGAAATTACATTGTGTAATTTCTTGTGTTCCAAAAATACCCTTCCCAACAACTATATTTGGGGGGTACTTTAGGGATTACACATGTTTTTACTAAAATAACCCCCCAACAACTATATTTGGGGGTACTTTAGGGATTACACATGTTTTTACCAAAATAACCCCCCTAACAACTATATTTGGGGGGGACATTAGTGATTTTACTTGTTTTTACCCAAATAACCCCCCCTCCCCCCAACAACTATATTTGGAGGTACTTTAGGGATTACACATGTTTTTACAAAAATAACCCACCCAACAACTATATTTTGGGGGTATTTTGGTAACTCATTATATTACAAGTCTTATAAATATCCCTCCCCTTCCCTTCATTTCTCACCATCAATTACTCGCTTATTACTCTCTTAGAACTCTCACTCTTATTGCTCTCTCTTTCATATTAATCTCTCTAATCTTCTCTCTAATTACATCAAATTCTCTTATTATATCCAATTCTCTAATCCTTCTCTCTTATTAGTCTCTCTAATCCTTCTCTCCGTTACTCACTTCGATTAGCGATTAAGAAGGGATTAAAGAGGTGCTTAACAACTTGCGGTAATTAGTATTCAAGAAGGCGCTTAACAACTCCGTGGGCGATTTAAGCAAAGTTGAGGTATTTAGAATTTATTTTTTAAAATTTACTTATAGCCCATCTTTGTAATTTTTTTAAAATGGCCGGTTCAAGTGACCACTATTTTCAACCAAATGAAATCATGGGAAATGATGAATTACTGGAGGCTTGTGTAGAACCTTGGAATGACGATACATATACTCTAGAATCCGAATATCCAATTGCTCCTGAACCTACCGAAGAACCTTGTAGTACTAGTGGGAGTCAAGCTCCTAGTACTAAAACGTTTAGAGGTAGGATTTCACAAGTATGGAAGTTCTTTACCATTGAAGAAAAGAAGGATTCTAAGGGAGTTTTAGAAGATAGGGCTATTTGTAAATTATGTAAAAAAGATTTTAGTTGAAAGAGTAAAGCTGGAACATGGCACTTGACAAGGCATTCCGCTGCTTGTAGTGCAAAGCGTGGGTCATTAGACCCTAAACAAACCCAATTAAGCCTCACTTCTAGTTCATTAGGGACTTTTTCTTATTCTCAAGGTAGGAATAGGAGAGAACTAACATCATACATCATACAAGATGAGCAACTATTTATTATGGCCGAAAGTAAAAGATTTAAAAAATATATTCAAAAAGCTATAAATCCTGCTTTTAAAAAAGTGACTAGAAATACTATAAAATCAGATTCCTTTAAATTATTTATTGAAAGCAAAGAACAATTGATTTCAAGTTTTTAAAATTTTAATGGAAAAATTGCACTTACTTCTGATATTTGGACTAGTAAACAAAATGAAGGCTATATTTGTGTAACATGACATTATATTAATTCAAACTGGATGTTAGAAAAAAGAATACTTAGTTTTACTCAATTAGAATTCCCGCATAATGGCCATTCTATATGAAAATCTATATTATCTACTATTCACGATTTTAAAATTCAAAATAAAATTTTTTCTATTAGCTTCGATAATGCTAGTAATAATACTGCATCAATAGGGTTATTAAAATCTTAATTGAAACCTATTTTAGATGAATAACTATTTCATATTAGATGTGCATGCCATATTTTAAATTTAACTGTACAAGATGAGTTATCAGAAATTGCACCACAGATAGAGATTATTAAGAATTGTCTTAAATTTATTCAGTCTTCAGGGAATAGAAGACAAGAATTTAAAGCTTTATGTAAAATTTTTGAAAAAAACTATAAAAATCCCCTTAGATATTAAAACTAGGTGGAATTCAACTTATAAAATGTTAAAAGCATCATTTGAGTTCAAAACTATAATTACAATATTTTGCCAAGAACATATGCCTCCACCTTGCAATCATACTATATCTCTAGAATATTGAAACAATTGTGAAATTATTGCAGATTTATTAGAAGCATTTTTAAATGTAACTAATCTTCTTTCCGGTGTTTACTATCCAACTTCACAATTAATTTTGCGTCAAATATATAAAATTACTATTTGTTTTAAAAATAATTGAATGAGATTGGGCAATGGAAGTCTACTTCATAGAATTGAGGATAAATTTAGAAAATATTTTCAAGAAATTCTTCCTCTATATTTTTAAGTACAATAATAGACCCAAGGATCAAGTTACAAGGTTTAGAGGTCATTTTAGATGCATGCAATGAAAACACAGGTATTAGATCTGGGCATAGTATAGATGAGATTACAAATTTATTACATTCTATGTATGCATTGGAAGAGACAGAACATGGACATAGAAGACCGAGTTCTTCACAAAACTACCAACCTAGAAATAACCCAGTTTGGTCACTAATAAATCAAAACAGACCTAGACATAGTGCTAGTAAATCTTCTGATGAGCTAACATTATATATGGGAAATAATTATTCAAGCTACCTTAATCCTGATGAATGGGAGAGTTTTGATGTTTTGACATGGTGGAAAGAACATAAAAAAAGTTATCCAGTACTATCCGCAATGGCACGTGATCTACTAACCCCCCCGGTGTCCACAGTAGCATCGGAGTCTGCTTTTAGTGCATGTAACAGGGTATTAGATGACACACAGAGCAGAAGTAGAGGTATGCGTGTGCCTCAAGGACTGGTTGGATGCAGATGATAGAGCACAAGACAGAAGAGAAGATGACTCAACCGACTCACCTGAAGAAATATGAAGATTCAAAATTTTAAGTCGTTAATTTCTACTTGTACTTCACAATGTATTTGTACTTCATTTTTTTCTTTTTTTCTTGTATGTTCGTGGGTTAGAGGCAGGATTCTATGTCCTCCTCTAATAATTTCCTATATTAACAAAAGTTTAAGGTGCCACCCGGGTTCCTGGAGAAATATTCTGGGCACAATCGATCTTTGTTTTTAAATTACGCAATTTGACTTGCAAATTTTTCCAATTTTTTCCAACAAGTGCATTTTCGGAATACCGAGAATATGTTTTTCTCTACTGGAATTTTTCTCGAAACTCCAAGAATTTTCTCGCAGTTCCGAGAAAAAATCCAGTAGAGAAAACATATTCTCTAAATTCTTAGAAAAAATCCAGTAGAAAAAAAGACATATTCTCGGAATTCCAAGAAAAATTCCAGTAGAAAAAAAAAACATATTTTCGGAATTCCGAGAATGCACTTGTTTGAAAAAAAAAACTGTTACATGTTGAAACGTGCCGGCACGGCACGGCACGCCACGAGTGGGCCGCGGGCCATGCCGTGCCTAACCCCCACCCTTTGGCGTGCCGGCACGGCACGGCCCATTGGCCACGCTGGGCCGAGAATTTGTCCCGTTTGCCACCTTGACATGGGGGTCGATTTATCACTGCCCATAAATAATGGGGCTAAGATGGGCCCGTCGATAAATAAAACCAATGGGGACCTACACATATGGCAAAAGATTATGGGAAATGATATATTCACGCTTTTTCTACTTCGGACCGCCCCCTCTAGTATAAAAGTGTAGTCATAAATACAATAGAGGGCATGATCCCAAGTAAAACAAAGGGCCAATAGATCACTTCTCTAAGTTATTTATTACTTACCAAAAACTAATAGTCCACACATGATAAGGGGGGAAATGATTTCAACACAAACATGTTTTGATACATGATGCTCATGTTTCTTGTCTTTTAGTATTTAAAGAGCCGTACTTAGTGACAATTAAATGCTAAAAGACAAGTTACAAGAGCTCATGTATCAAAACAGAGTTGTGCTGAAATCATTTCCCGATAGGGGCATGTCTTCCAAGTAGCTCTAAAGGTCATATAATGTGTGGTCTAGTAAATAAATGACTTAGATTAATCACTTACGTCTCATATGTGGAGATATAATAAGTACGGTATTACAGGTTTGCCAATAACTTGTATGAAACTTGTGTCCCAAAAATAGACCTGGCAAATGCGACCCGTGCCTCCGAGTCGACCCAACCCACCCAGACCCGAAGAATCGAACCAGAACCGAAGAACCGAACCGGAACTGAAGAACCGAACCGGAACCGAACTGTAAAAAAATATTTTTGGTCCGGTTCGGTTCCACTGATGAAGAACCGAAATTATTCGGCTCGGTTCCGGGACTAATGTTCTCGGTTCGGTTCCGGAACCGAAGAACCGAACTTTGAATAATATACATATACTTAATAATATAAATTACTTATAATATTAATAAGTAATAGTTAATACTATTCTTATAATAAGAAAGTAACTTATATTATAACTTTAATTAAAAGTTTTTATAAATTATAATTAATAATTAATAATTAGCCATTAGAACCGAAGAACCGGACCGGACCGAACCGATTATGTTCGGTCCGGTTCGGTTCGGTCCTACTGTGTACTACGGTTCGGTTCGGTTCTTACGGTTCATGGAACCGAGAACCGAGGACCGAACCGGTTGGCCACCCCTAGGCACAACCTATCTATGTCAGGACCCATCAAATGAACGATTTGGATCATCCAAATAATGTGGGCCCATACCCAAATCCAAAGCGTTTGGATTCGGGTATGGGCCCACATTATTTGGATGATCCAAATCGTTCATTTGATGGGTCCTGACATAGATAGGGTGTGCCCAAAAAATCAGCTCCATCAGATGATCCTAACCCTTCAATCTATGGGGGTGTATTTGTCACGTTTTAAACTATAGGGGTGGAAGTAGATGTGTCAGAAACTAGAGGGGGTGTAAATGTAATTTTCCCTTTTTTTTATGAATGGTATACAGACACATTACAATTTACAACACATTACAATTTACAACTATAGTCAGTATAATCAATGTTATTCACTTGTCACTTATATAGGGATTTGCCACGGACCATCACATAAGGCATTTTGCAGAGCAGCTGTTGCATGAGAGAGCAGCCACATAGGCTCAGATTTTGTCTTATTCATTTAATTCATTTGAGGTGGCTGCTCTCTCGTGCAACAGCCATGCTGTGAAATGCCTTCTGCGATGGTCCCTGGCAAATCCCCCCCCCCCCCCCAACACACACACACACACATATATATATATATATATATATATATATATATATATATATATATATATATATATATATATATAGAGGAAACTGTTGGTGAGCTTAAGCTCACCAAACTTATGGTGAGCTAGCTTGCCCAATCACATGGGGGCCCACTTTGTTAGGATGATCCAAACCATTCATTTGAAAGTCCCTTACATAGATGGGGAGTGTACCAAAAATCAGCTCCATAGGATCATCCTAACCCCTCCATTTGTGGAGGACTAAAATGGACAGACACAAGTCTGTCCAGTTTTGTCCTCCACAAATGGAGGGGTTAGGATGATCCTATGGAGCTGATTTTTGGTACACACCCTATCTATGATAAGGCCTTGCAAATGAATGGTTTGGATCACTCCCCAAAATGTGGGACCCATGTGATTGGGCAAGCTAGCTCACCATAAGTTTGGTGAGCTTAAGCTCACCAACAGTTTCCTCATATATATATATATGAGAAAACTGTTTGTGCGCTTAAGCGCATGAAAAAACTCGTGCGCTGAAGGGGTTTGAAGTGGGTCCCACTGTGTAACGAAACAAGAAATAGAGCCTTCTTCCAAATCGATTTCCTTCTGTGAAAAAACCCAAATCCATCGCTACTCTCTCTCTAAGTCTCTCTCTCTCTCTCTAAGTAACGAAATCTCTGCTGCAAGTGGGTGGGTTTGAAAACCAGAAAAACCCCCTTCTTCCAAATCAATTTCGATCTGTAAAAAAAACCCAAATCGATTTCGCTAAGTGTCTCTCTCTGTAAGTCTCTCTCTCTCTCTCTCTCTCTCTCTAAGTAACGAAATCGATTTGCTGCAAGTGGGTGGGTTTGAAAACCAGAAAAACCCCCTTCTTCCAAATCGATTTCGATCTGTAAAAAAAACCCAAATCGATTTCGCTAACTCTCTCTCTCTCTCTAAGTCTCTCTCTCTCTCTCTCTCTCTCTCTCTCTCTCTCTAAGTAACGAAATCGATTTGCTGCAAGTGGGTGGGTTTGAAAACCAGAAAAACCCCCTTCTTCCAAATCGATTTCGATCTGTAAAAAAAACCCAAATCGATTTGCTGCAAGGCTGGAAATCCTCCTCCAACAACCTCTGTAATTGAATTCTTGGAACGCTCATATAGTGATTGTTCAGAGATCCTTCTTGTTGAGGAAGAAATGAATTTCAATGCCCGAGCTGCTTCACTATATGTAAGTAGTCTTCAGCTTAATGACTGATATTTTGTATTCTTGGGACTCTATATATCATAGTTTTCTCACAGGAAACTTGCAAGTCTGGCTACCACAATACACACTGTTTACAATTAAAGAAATACTAAAGCCTAGGAGGCAACCCTGATTTGAATTAAATTTCATTATACTTGTTGGATTACGATGGATATCATTGACTTTGGTAAATTATGAGAAGTAAATCATGTACTCTGAGTATGTCTCTGAGAAAGCCAAATCTAGGTGGAGGATAGTGCTGATAAAAAACAGAAGGCAGCTTATACGTGAGAATTGGTTTTATTAAGAAAAAGTAATGAATGTAGAATTTTTTTTAAATATTTTTCCTTGATATTCTTGAAGTTTTCACTTGAAATTATGTCATTTTGGTAGTTCAATCTATTGTGTGTTAAAAAAACAGAGTTAGAACTTGACTATGACTCAAAAACTAAAATTTCTCTCCTCATCTAAGCAGCTAGCTTCTGTTGGATTCTTGTCAAGGCATATTTCCATGACCATCTCACTTTCCAACATGCTCATCAACAAGTTACAACTCTATTATGTTACAATACACATGGCAACAGGCACCCGTGCAACAACAGCCTAAAGAATTTCTCATGCCCCAAAAGTCTATTAACTTTCAGCACTCCCCTTTAACGCAATTCTCCACTTAACACTTCCTATGAAATATTGTAACTTTTCTTTTCTCAAGGCCTTCATGAAGATTGTTGACATTTGACACCTGATTTGCAAAATTTCAATTTAACCTCATACCTGCCATCAATTTTCTGATGAGATCATGCTTTTTGCTTCTGTCCCTGTGACCAAATCAAAGATGGCCTTATGCTATTGTCAAGGTCAAAGAAATTTTTCATTTGATAACTTTTATGGTTTTTATCTTTTTATTGTTTTATGGTGGCTAACAAGCCTTGGAGTGATCCTCTCACCTCAATGTTTAGACCCTTACATCCTAACCTTGGAAATTTGTCTCCTTTCTCTGTGGTTTTGAGTTCCAAGTATGTCTGTTTATGGTGCAGCGATGATGGATAATTCTGTTCTTAGTGCTACTCTTTATGTTTATGATTCTTCTAATCTTCTTGGCCTGGGAATAGTAGATTCAGCTCTTATAACCAACATTTTGCTTTTGGTCAAAGAATTTGATGTTTTTTAATGCAGGAAGTAAGACAAGGAGGCTGTCTACTGGTAGCGACAGATTAGCTGGCAGAGGTGTTGACCTGCCAGAGACTACACATATATAGACCTTGTTGCTCCATCGTAACTCTACTGATTCCATCGTAACCATGTATGGCGACAACCCCAGTGCTTTCTTGACCGATTTCGCTAATGCCTTGCTAAAAATGTCCAATTTCAGCCCCCTCACTGGAACCCAAGGTGAGGTTCGAGTTAATTGTAAAAGGATTAATTAGAGTTGATCTCTTATTTTTGTAAGGTTGGGGACTTGGGGTTACTAAATGTTGGTGGTCTCATGTTATGTACTAATGTTGTCCTTTCCTAAGTTTGATATATGGGTCACCAACCCTAGCCTAACCCAAGATAGCACTCGCTCAACCCTCATCTGTATAGAGGTTTCCATAATATGCAGTTTCTTAGTGGGATTGATGGAGAAAGAGAAGCTCTTGCTCTTTTATCTCATCTTTGTTTTGTTGATAGGTAGAGATATGACCTTCTCTTTTTCTTCTAATGCTACTTTTGATTTATAGGTTGGTTCTCAGTTTAGAAAATTTATGGGTTTTATTTTTGTTCTTTTTTTCTTGCTTATCTGTAAACTTATCTGTTTTCCATGCCGTTCTTGCTTCAATTTCTACCTGTGTTTTTTCATATCCATTTGCTGTTTTTTTTTTTTTATAACTTTTACATAGGATTACATGCCTCATGGACCACAAGGTCTGTTTACTCAAGTTGGATTCAGTGACCCGTCGCAAGATGACTCTTCACAGAGCCACTTTGGTGTGGCTGGACCCGGTCCCCTTCAATCACAGGTATAATGTATTAACATCTGCTTTTATTTAGCTTTCTACTTTGGAAACATTTGAGCCTAAGTTTCTTATACTTCTACAGGGCTTGATGAATCCCCTTTACTCCCAGCCCTTCACACAGTATAACACTCAGCCACTGAATATGCATGCTCCTCAGCAACAGGGACAAAGCTCCCAAAACCAGAGACCACACTACAGCGGCTGAGCCAATATGGGCCGTGACCCTGATGGGTTATACTCCTATGCATCCACCAACTTGGTTGTAGTCACACGTGTGCCATTCTGCAATGTCGTGCAGATGAGATCGCCGTTTTGAATTCATTCTGCAATGTCGTGCAGCTTGGTTGTAGTACTCCGGTTATCTGCATCATGAGGTTTTCTGTTGTTCCTGAGAGAAGCCATTTGGAAAAGGGAGCATTCTGTACATAAATTGAAGGGTCTGGCTCTGTTAGTGGCACACATAAAAAGACGATTGTTTTGTACATAAACAGATAAGCAAGAACGGGATTGTTTTGTACTCTTCCTCTGTCTCAAAAAATAAAAAAAAGTGGTTCATTTTTTTTTTCTTTTTTTGCATTTTATGATCTCTCTTTTTTTTTCTAAGACTCAAACTAGTGGGTATTTGTTACCTTGGCATGTCAAGCGACAATCCATCTGTAAACCTGAACGAGGGGTTACTAAATTGCATATTTGCAACAATCCATTTGTAAACCTGAACGAGGGGTTACTAAATTGCATAGAACGAGGGGTTACTAAATTGCATAGGCCACTATCATTTTGTTTGTCCTTGCACAAGAATAAGGAGAAACAAAATAATGCATGTGTCAAGGTCCCACGTCTATTTACATTTTCTTAGAATATCCTTTGTAATTGACAGCCATCACAAGTAAAAGAAAAAGCTCTCTCTCTCTCTCTCTCTCTCTCTCTCTCTCTCTCTGGTAAAGTGAATGTGATGAGTTTTTTTTCCTATTAGAAGGTTGTTCTAACCACAAGCAAAACCTTAGAAAGAAACTAACATTCTCTAGTAAGAACAGATCTCGAAAAGTAGAAGCAAATTTATTTCCTTGGTTTTCATAGCACAAAGCTTTTTGACAAAACCTAACAGAAGAAAGCCACACCTCTCCCACTACATCATACTCTCCCACTACATCATACGACCCAACACACCCAACACACATATGCAACAATTGCATAAAATAAATGTACATGAAGCAAAAAGCAAAACACAAAAAAACGTAGGAAAAAACACATCAGAGAGACTGGACATCCTTTCATGTCCAAGTCATCCATCCATCAATGCACCTTTCCATGAGAGATAAATCTAAGCAACCTGCATACACAACCACATGTAGTCTCTAATTAAAAAATTCCAAGTATTCACATGTAGAAGGTTTTAAGAAGGGAGCTGATATTTATACCCCCTTATTTTTGTACATTGCACCCTATCTCGTCATTTAAGAAGGGGTGTATGGTACCGATAGAAAGGGGTAAATTCTCTCTTAAAAGATAAGAAGATTCAATTATAAGGAACTAAAACAAAGCAGAGAGATAAATATACCCACTCAGTGAGCAGTGATATGCAGATAGAGAGACCCAGACAAGGCAACTGTCTCCCTAGGACTGAATCCTTTGTTTCTAAATTCTTGGAGGATTGAATCAAGATTCTCAGTTGGGGCAACAAGGTCAGTGTTAGCTGCATTCCTGTTCGCACTTCTTGCGTGTCTCCTCCGCAGTGGGACTGAATAAGATGGTCCTCCGAGCTGTTATGAACAAAAACATGACATTGGGTGAGATATCAGGAGGGTTAGATGTTGAAGGTAATGGGGGTAAGATTATTTCAAAACTTCTTTAACTAACAAACAAAAAAAAAAGAGGATGAAAAAACGAGTACCTGAGAAGTGCTCAATTGAGGTTTTCCTCATTTCTAAGTTGAAACCAGTGAATTTTTTTACATATTATAAAAAAAAAAACAATTAACAGATTTTCATGAATAAAGATGTTTAGTTATACACACTTTAAACAAATTGAGGCTGCTCTGCCTAAGCCTAACAATAAAGAAGGTTCAAAATAACAAAAAAGGATCAAAACAAGTCCTACAAACGTAGTCAATTCAATAGACTATTATCTAAGACCAGCAATGTATTGTTCTTTTTCAAAATAAATTAAGTGTAATGAAATATACCATAAGTTTTTGTTCCCAAAAAAGAACCAAAAAATTAAACAGAAAATCTCTCTCTTCCATATGGGTTTGTTACTATGTAGAATGGCACTTCTGCCTGGAATCTAAAAAGGCCCAAATTGCAATCTGGGTTAATATCTCAATGCAACTTAGTAAAGATTTTAGGTCCTGTTTGGATTGCAACATATACATTTCTGAAACTTTCCTCAATTTATAGGGAATGACATGATTATGGTTAATTTAAAGCGATATTATCATAAATTGAAGGTCCCTCTAAGTAAAATTGAATAGGGTCTGTTGAAGTTATCTTTTCTTGTTTGTAACTTTTCCAGAAAATTCCTGCAATCCAAAGTGGGTCTAAAAGAAAATTATCAGAAAACTTACTGAAGGGATCTTGTGAGACAGAACGTGCTGATCTTGCTGAGAATCTGCAGAGAAAAAAAGGGCAATAATAAGAATTTTTTTTTTTAAAAGCAATATACATAGGAGAAACAAAATGATAGCAAGTAAAATGGGAGCATTTGGGTTTTTTTTACAGATCGAAATCGATTTGGAAGAAGGGGGTTTTTCTGGTTTTCAAACCCACCCACTTGCAGCAAATCGATTTCGTTACTTAGAGAGAGAGAGAGAGAGAGAGAGAGAGAGAGAGAGAGAGAGAGAGAGAGAGAGAGAGTTAGCGAAATCGATTTGGGTTTTTTTTACAGATCGAAATCGATTTGGAAGAAGGGGGTTTTTCTGGTTTTCAAACCCACCCACTTGCAGCAAATTGATTTCGTTACTTAGAGAGAGAGAGAGAGAGAGAGAGAGACTTAGCGAAATCGATTTGGGTTTTTTTTACAGATCGAAATCGATTTGGAAGAAGGGGTTTTTTCTGGTTTTCAAACCCACCCACTTACAGCAGAGATTTCGTTACTGTGAGAGAGAGAGAGAGAGAGAGAGAGTTAGAGAGAGAGTAGCGATGGATTTGGGTTTTTTCACAGAAGGAAATCGATTTGGAAGAAGGCTCTATTTCTTGTTTCGTTACACAGTGGGACCCACTTCAAACCCCTTCAGCGCACGAGTTTTTTCATGCGCTTAAGCGCACAAACAGTTTTCTCATATATATATATATATATATATATATATATATATATATATATATATATATATATACATATATGAGTTAAGTGTAGCTACACATACGTGTAGCTAACTTAGCTACACCGACGGCTTAAAATACAGTGGGCCCACATTATTTGGGTGATCCAAACCATTCATTTGATAGGCCCTCACATTGATAGGGTGTGCCCAAAAAATCAGCTCCATAGGATCATCCCAACCCTTCAAACTGTGAAGGCAAAAATTGATAGATTTGTGAAGGTTTTTACACGTCCAATTTTGCCTTCACAAATCGTAGGGTTGGGATGATCCTATGAAGCTGATTTTTTGGGCACACCCTATCTATGTGAGGGCCCATCAAATGAATGGTTTGCATCACCCAAACAATGTGGGGCCCACTGTATTTTAAGCCGTTGGTGTAGCTAAGTTAGCTACACGTATGTGTAGCTACACTTTTCTCTCTCTCTCTCTCTCTCTCTCTCTCTATATATATATATATATATATATATATATATATATATATAGTAAAGGGTTTCTGCCCTCGAGCGCAGATAAGCTTATCCGCGCTCGAGTGTAAAAACAGGGGTGGGCCCACATTGTTGGGGGGATCCAAAGCATTCATTTGGAAGGCCTTTTCATGGATAGAGTCTCTACAAAAAATCAGCCCTATTTGATCATCCTAACACTGCCATTTGTGGAGGGAAAAAATGGGCAGAAACATGGACACACAGTGTCTATCCATTTTCCCCTCCACCTTTGATTGGGTTAGGATGATCCTATCGATCTGCTTTTTGGTACACACCCTATCCATGGAAGGGCCTTCCAAATGAATGCTTTGGATGCCCCAAAAAATGTGGGGCCACATGTGTTTTTGAGCTAGAGCTCAAATAAGCTTATCTGAGCTCTAGCTCAGGAACTCTTTCCTCATATATATATATATATATATATATATATATATATATATATATATATATATATATATATATATATGTGTGTGTGTGTGTGTGTGTGTAATGTATGTATGCATATGTATATGCATATAAAATTTGTGTTCCCATTGCAATACATAGATTTGGAACTCGTTTCGAACCAACATACATTGCTTAATATGAGCAGTTTTGGGGGTAGACAGACATAAACGGTTCCATGTATTGCTTGCAGTGGTGGGATCTTGCATCATTTGAGTTTGCTTCGGGGCAGAGATCCTTATACACTCAAAATGTAAGACAGTTGTTTTCGACACGAACAAGTGAACTGATATACGACATAATATATTTCCAAATGTAGGACACAGATAGTCATATAGATACAAGTATTCCATATCATGATGGCTAGAAACATAACAGAGAACATGACCTTGGATAGGATAGAATGGAAGAAAATGATCCATGTTGAAGAACCCAACTAGAGCCACGATTAGAGCCGGGAAGATTCCTTTCACTTTCTTCATGAAATTTTTCTAAAGGATTCATTTAGCCGATCCAAACTAGTTTGGGACAAATGCTTTGTTGAGTTGAGTTGAGACAAAAGACATCTACAAACAAAAAACTATAAAACTCAACTTGATTTATTTAAATGATGGAATTAATAATAAGCATAAAAATAGAATATGTATAACTCATACACTCAAAACTATAGTTACAAATGCATGACACTAACAAGCAACAACATGATAATTAATTCGAAGAAAGTGATACACACACACATATTTGAAACAATGACAATTATTTTGGCCAACATAAGTATCCATTAAGTCTTTGGTAAGAGTATCATGTCATGTTGGATGTGATATGTTGGGCCTTTACAAGTATTCGGTATCATTGGTTATAAATGCCATCTCACCTTTCTCCAATTTATGTTAATAAATGATGTGGGTATTGTCTTTTTCATTGTATTTATCAAGGTTTAAAATTTTGGTTCTGGTAGGCGTGGAAATCGGATCGGGTTCAACCCGAAAAGGGTTGAGTTCGGGTCGGGTTGACTTTTCCCAACCCGGTTTGAGTTCGGGTTGGGTTCAGGTTGAACTCAGGTCTGGTCGGGTTCGGGTTGGAAAAACGGGTTCCTCGGGTCGGGTTGAACCTCGTCGGGTTGGAAATCGGGTTGAGTTCGGGTTGGAAAAATGGGTTCCTCGGGTTGGCCTCAACCTGTCCCAACCTGACCTGAGTTGCAAGCCGAGTTTCGGTCGACACGGAAATAGAAACATTTTGGTTTCGAAAATTTCTGTGGAAATCTTGTAAAATCACTGAAACGTATGGAAACATATGCAAATGATGAAGTTTAAAGATGAAACTTCATGGAATGCTAGAATAAGCACAAATTCATACTTAAAAACCATCGTATAAACAAGAAAGCCATCCATACTGGCTTAATCACATCAAACACCCAGTGACAATGCAAGTGAAATGCATTGTCGCACAAGTCTGGAATAACAAAGTCAATAAAGAAGTACAATGTAATGGAGTGTAAGAAAGTACAATGAGCATTCATCCCTCCAAGGACCCCAACTCTATGTCAATACTACAGTTACAAGATGGTATTGGTCATATGCTGATCTGACATCCCATGCATAAGAGACGCTTTGCTTGAAAATAATGTACCCTACCAAATATCTATCTCTATATTAATGAAATGAAATGCAAAGTCAAATGGCTTACAACGAAAAAAAAAACATTTCTTCTTTGTTTATGCATTTTGGTCGAATTTCAGTCGAATTTTTGAAGTTTTGACCGAAATAATGAAGTTGAATGAATTCATTGTTTTTTTTTTTTCTTTCAATGGGGATGAAAAAAGAATCATTTTGGCCGTTTCGTGCCATTTTTTTGAAAATTTAAAACCATGGTATTTATGCAAAAAATTACATAAAATTCAATCAGGTATGTCGTACTTTCTCATCAACCTTGTATGCACATCATCCTTGCTTAATATGGACTGCAAAATTGTTCATACATGATACTGAAATATTGATTATTTCAATTTTCTTGGATTTAAATGTGATTTAAATTTATTATAGATTTAATCCCATCTCTTGAAGTGTGTATTTTTGGAATAAAAAGCACGAAGAAATATTTTAGAGTTACTTGCAAGCAATCTAAGTGTGCTGCATATTGATTAACACCTTGCCTTTGAACTCTTCTTCTCCAAATGATTTTTCACGAAATCTCTAGAGATGATGGCCCTCCAATTGTGAATTTCATGACTCATATACTTACTGTTGTTTAGACACAATACAGTGTGAGATCTTCAGGTTTTCCAGGACTAGTTATATGATTCTAATTGGAGTATTCTAAGGTATTCTAATCAGATTGGGAATTTCATTCCTACAAAATTTGAGCTTGTTATATGTTGTTCCATTAATTAATTGGACTCCCAAAATTTTATTTTCAAAACAATATATATATATATATATAGGGAAATGATTTCCGCGCTCCAATGTTTTGACAAACATGCGCTCCAACTTTTGTCGTGTAGTATTTAATGGGCTGTCAGAGGAATATTACGGTTCTCAAAAAGCTCTTAAAGCCACATGACAAATGTGTGGAGCGCATGTTTATCAAAACATTGGAGCTTTGAAATCATTTCCCTATATATATATATATGTGTGTGTGTGTGTAGGGATTTAATTGCTAATGGCTTTCACATAAAGGCATTTCACGGCTGGCTGTTGCATGAGAGAGCAGCCAACTCAGAGCAGCATGACACGTTTCAGTGGTACCAAAATGAGATGCTCAATTATCATTCCAAATTGTAAACAATTTTAGGTCTAAAGGAACAGGATCACTATCTTACATGCATCTGATTCTTTGATCTCAGACATGGTCTTTTTATGATGTTGCATAAGGAACCTTTATGTCAATAACATTTATATAGTTTCATATCTCTTATAAGAACAAGTCAAAATCAAATTGAGGGTATATGATAATAACACATACACATCCTTAAACAATTGGAATCTTCATTTATGGCAGCACTCCTTATAGAGAACTAATGCCAAAAGAGATTGAGGAGGATATGCAGTACATAAGCTTTTAGGTTAGTATTACTAACTGGTTTTAGGGGGATAGGTTTGCCCTCTCTCTCTTTCCTTCCTGTCTCCAATTGGTAAATCAAATAACTAATTTCTTCATCTTCATCTAAAGCAGTGAGGATGGAATCCAGGCAAACATTTAAATTTTGAGAGCATTAGAAAGCTATCACCTTTTAATAGCTATTAAAAGGCTATGGTGCAGATACCATTAAGAAAATGGTTATGGTGCAGATTTGCTGTAGCCATGGACCAGCCCAGTCTGAAACGGCCATGTGCCTGCTTGTACCCTATGAAAGTTGTTTCAAATTGCACATACTTCCTGTGATTGGTGCTGTTCTGCAGCTGACACTGGCATTCCTCAAAATTTATTGTTCTCTTATATTGAAAGCTGTAAAAAGAAAAGGTGGCAAAATATTTTTACCAAAGCTTGAAGGAGAAAGCATTGGCCCCATAAAAACTGAGATAATAGAAACTCAACCTGTATAAGAGCAATTATAAGTTACACTGACAATATAGAGGCCATCATCCATGCAGAGGAAGGACCTTGAAAAAGAAAAAAAAGGCAACTGAGAAACTAAGTAAAACCCAAATGGTAAACTTTCATTCTTGTAATTTTCACTACACCAACTACAAAATTTAAACCCACCTCAGATCAAACTTGGTGTGCTACATACATGCCTTGCTCCTATTTTCATGAATGTCTTTGAAAATTATTTATTCGAAGAATACATGTTTTAATGACTAAATTTTTATGTGGTAAAATAGAGCCATGGCTTAAAGATTTAGGAGCCGTTTGGATGACATTATTTTAAAATCCTTGATTCCTTCAAAATTAATGGAGAGAAGAACAAGAGGGAAAACATATAAGAAAACTTAAGGAAGAATGAACTAACAATGGGAGCAATGCTCTACCACAAAAAGGGTTTCTTTACTTCATTCCAATATTTTCTTCAATGGCTTAACACCCCTAGATCAGCCCCCTTTTACATATTTTTCCACTATCTAAAGCATTTACTCCCATTACAACTTTCAAGCATACCATTACCTAAGATTTTGACCCTACTTGGAACTATAGCAAATACAACTTTCAAAACACATTGTAACTCTAATCTCCTAGTTCTGATACAACTACGTGCAAAATTTATTTCCTAGGCTTTTTAACTCTTTGACCACCATTATAACACCAAAATCTAGGCCATCATGCTAGGTACACATGCATGCCATCACATGTGCTACATCAAAAATCTAGAATTGAAGAAAGCTTGATTATTAAATCCTGGATTTTAAAATATGCCTATTTGGATAGCATCCTGTATTTTTTAAGGATTTAATATTACGCTATTTGGATGCAATCCTGGATTTCAAAAGCACTGAATATGGTTTTTATTATTTAAGTTGGGAATTCCAATGACTATTAAAGCATTTTAAAACTTTGGAATCCATTTTCATCATAAACTTCGGAATCTATCTAGGCTAAATTAAGGCTTTAGTTTGTCCTTCAGAACCTTTGATTTTAACATCCCAGGATTAGTTTTTCAAATTTCTGAATCCTTTTTCATCGCAAACTACATAGCAATTGTTCAATATCCTATTTATTCAAAATGTAGGCTATTACTTTCTTTGACCATGTAACCTTCAAGGGCCGACTGATATTCTAGAGAAGATGCATATGTCCATAAAGAATTGCCTCCAATATCCAAGTAACATGTATATGGGGAATTATTAGAGTTAATAAGAAGCTAATGCATTTTAACAAGACAAGAAAATATAATCGTCCTGATTATTCAAAGTTGTCTGGCTATAAGTGTAACCTTTTGAAGCAAAAAGATGTAAAATAATAGATAACATACAATGACAATCCACCAAGAGAACCGAAAATGTGTTCCCCGATATGATAAGGCTTCCATACTTCAATCCTTTGTTTCTGTTGGTACATGCTTCTTATTGCTAGTTTGCCATTTTTGAGACAGAGCTTTCTTATCTTGTAGTGGCTGCTTCTGTCCATTATTTACCCTCTACAGGAAACAACCACATTAGTAAATCGTGAAAGATATTTGGGAGGATTTAGTCCTTTGAGAGCTGGATCGACCAACTTAGCCAGTGCGTCAATCAAAATCTATGTGGGACATGGGCATTGGGAAGCTAGGACTGCAACAAGCGTGGGTTTATGCAGAAGAAAAAAATGAGTGGGAACTATTTGTATTTCATTCTACATTATCCTTGTTGTATGATCATCAATTTCTATTATAAATTTATTGAAAGCTGCCCAGACTGTTGTTTGTTTTGTACACATGCGTGTTCCCCGATATGATAAGGCTTCCATACTTCAATACTTTGTTTCTGTTGATACATGCATCTTATTGCTAGTTTCCATTTTCGAGACAGAGCTTGCTTATCTTATAGTGGCTGCTTCTGTCCATTATTTACCTTCTACAGGAAACAACCACATTAGTAAATCGTGAAAGATATTTGGGAGGATTTAGTCCTTTGAGAGCTGGATCGACCAACTTAGCCAGTGCATCAATTAAAATCTATGTGGGACATGGGCATTGGGAAGCTAGGACTGGAACAAGGGTGGGCTTATGCAGATGAAAAAACATGAGTGGGAACTATTTGTATTTCATTCTACATTATCCTTGTTGTATGATCATCAATTTTATTATAAATTTATTGAAAGCTGTCCAGACTGTTGTTTGTTTTGTACACATGCCTCCATGCAGATACTTACTTATGTATGCTCTCTTGCTTTCTTTGTAAAAATGAAAAAAAAAAACCCTTTTGTTTGAATATTTTTTTTCATAGGCTGTCTGCTCATCAATTCTCTAAATGCAATCTGGGCCTTAAATGCAGGTGGTTGTCAAAGATATGCTGGTTTTAGCCTACTTTTTGTTTATGTATATTTTTAAGCAGATGCTATAGAAACTCTAATTTCTTGTTCAATTCTATGGATTTGTCTTACTAATGCCAGAAATTCATTATCTACTGAAATGCTTTGTGCAACATCCTCTGAAACATCTTCTCTTTGATGATAAAGAAGGATTGTTGCTCTGATGCGAATTTGAATATGCCCTCTCCCTTTAGATTCTTATGTGATCCGTTCTTCTTCAATCTATCTTTTGGAGCTCTATGCCCATATACATAGTTGTCTGGGTTGCTTTGGGAAAGAAATTCCATATCTTTTATTTTTGATGTTCTCTTTCTTTGTTTTGTTGAAGTCCTGCTTTTTCTATGGTGCTTAGGGCTCAACTAGCTGCTCTGACTGTTAAGGCATTGGCTTTCGGGAAAAGTTGTTAGCTGATTTGGTATTAAAACGATGTTATTCCACCTAGGAAGGGTTGGTATTAAACCAAGTGAAGGTAGTGTTGGGATGCTATAACAGTTTCCTAATTCATTCAGTGAGTTCTTTTGTAGTTAAGTTATATGATTGTCTCATTAAGATGGCTATGGCTTCCCATTCCAAATTCCCAATCACATTCTGCGAAGTATTCCAATAATCAAATCCAACCCACTTTGTGTATTCTATTTTTTTTAAAGCTCGTTTAAATTCAACACATTCTTCTAACAAGGTTATACTTAACAGATTGGATTTTGTGGATAGATATCAAAGCTGTTGGTTGCACTGCCAAATACCTTCAGAGGTTTCTCACCTGCAGAGTCCAAAATCTTTAGCCTCTTGTAATCTAAGAAAATGAATGGTTTTTGATTGGTAAACAAAATTAACAAGAGAACTGTTGAAATCATATGCTTGGGAATCCCCACACTACCTTCAATCCTTTTCCCATTCAGTTCTCTCTATTTCTAGTACTCAACACTCTCTACTCATAACTTGCTTATTGGATCGTAGCGCGGCTAGGCATTGACAAGGAGCAGAGAAAAATGAACTCATTATTAAGAACTAGCCCAAGATGATGGTTCCTTCAGTTTTCTTTTCGGAGAATTTCATTCTACTTCTGCTTAATAGGGGCACATGTTCTTTATCGCTAACAAAGTTTACGTTTAATATAGCTGGGAAATGCTACTATTTGGGCAAAAAAGGGAAGGAATAAGGTAAGGACTCAAAGGGCCATTTTTTACTGGAAGTACTAGACCTCACATAGGACAATCTTATATAATATGGGTTGCCACTGTTGTTCCCCAGCTGACTGCAGTCTGCACTATCACTGGCTCTTTCTTACCTTACAATGGCGGATGCACCCCTATTTACCATCATTGAACTTGGTCCAGACATGGTGCCTGGTTTGGATCACCAAAAAGGTTTGGGTTTGCTAGGCAATTTTGTGGAAAACCATTTTTCAGCTTACTTTTGCACGAGAGAATAGCCAAGCAGGATAACTTTTTAGCAGATTTTGTCTTATTTATGTAATTCACCTGAGGTGGCTGTTCTCACATGCAGAAGTCAGCCGCGAAATGGGTTTTCTCAAAATTGCCTAGCAAATCCCTACTTCTATTATCTATTGTTTTCTAAGATAAAAATTAAAAGAAAGTTACGTTGTAAAAATAAAGTTACCAAAGGTTCAATTTCATCCTCATCATCTATACTAATGCAATCACACCAACAACTAATTAACCCATAACTAATTATTAGAGTCAAAATTAGCCCCTGTTTTTTTTAAATTTTAAGAATTGATTTTGAGTCCAAGAGTGATTATTGGAAGCAAAATTGCATTTAATTTTGAGTCAACTATCAGTTTTGAACTCAAAATCAATTCTGAAAATCCAAATAAACAGGGCTTTAATTTTGAGTTCAGCAATCAGTCATGGACTCAAAATCAATTCTCAAAATCCAAATGACCAGTGACTTGATCTTTCACAAGCAAATAAATACATGGGCACACTTCATACGATGATCCAAACCTTTCATTTGTTGGGCCAAAATGTAAATAGGCTTTACCCCGTAAATCGTTCCCATAGGATGATCCTAACCCTTTGATCCGTAGAGGGATTACACAATATAAAAACCTCTAGAGAATGGAGGATGAGGATCATCCTATGGAGATGATTCACTGGATAGAACCTATTTACATTGTGACCCAACCAAATGAACGGTTTCGATCATCCTATGAAGTAGACCCCGCTGTACTTTTCTGAAAAATAATGTGAAGTGTTACGGTCAAAATCTATAACAGATGTGGTAGTCAAGGATGGACTAGTCCCGCCTGGGATAGGAATGAGTGAAGGTAATGACTGAAGGTTGGTTTGAAAGGACATAGGGGTCAGTTCAGTACATAGTACATAGCACATAGCTGTGACCTGCACAACGTAGCACCCCGACCAGCCCGGAGTGGTAGCTCCGGATAGGCCCTCTGATGCTTAAGTCAATATGACGTATCAGATAAGGAAAGCAGAACTATGAATAGTAAATTTCGGGATTCGGACCCCTATCTTTGGATTTATGAGGGCTATTTATAGTGAAATACCAGGTGTTAGATAACCTTTCTACGCTTGGACATGTGTCAACCTGTGAATGGGTAGAGATTACTTTAGTGCTTTTTTTCGAGGGTATTGTTACCTGTTTACCCCTGGCTTTAGTGTGTAATTCCAGTTTTGCTTCAATGCCACGTGTCGACTAGCAATTGGAGGATTCTCTTTGTACCTCATCATGAAGAAGAACCGTAATCCCATCAATTGCGACATTCCTTTAATAAAGCAAAATGCCTTAGGACTAAAATTTTTAAAAGGTACAAGTAGAGCTAAAGCATCTTATACATACAAGGCATTTAACAAAAAAAAATAGTTGGAATTTTCCTTATTAACAAAGAAAATTGGGATTTGCTAGGGACCATCGCGTAAGGCATTTCACGGATTCACCAGACTTTGTCCTTACTCATGAGGTGGCTGAGCTCTCATGCAACAGTCGTTCCGTAAAATACCTTAGCGATGGTCCCTAGCAAATCCCAAGAAAATTAGACTTTTCAAAAATTAGGATTATGTTTTTTCCTTGTATTTTTTTGTTTGGCCCTAGATGAACCCAAACCCGATCCATCCCGATTTGGAGGCGGGTTGGGTTAGGGTTGACAATCCTCAACCCGGGTTGGTTCGGGTTAGGGTTGAGAAAATGCTATCTCGGGTTGGGTTAGGGTTGGCCTCAACCCGACCCAACCCGACCCGAGTTGCACCCCTACCAAATTGGATTTTTATTAGAGTTTGTTTCCCTTTATTATTTTCGGCCTTTACTTGCCCTCTCATCACTCGGATCTCCCTCAGTTCTCTTCCATTCCCGATTTCCTGCCCTAAGCTAATATTTCATGGGAAAAAAAAAATCACGATCACCAAACATGGCCTTAATAAAAATTGATTTCAGCACAATCACATTCATAATTGTTGCTTGTGCTAAATATAGGGGTGCAACTTGGGTCGGGCTCAACAGTTCAACCCGATTTTGGCTCGGGGTTGGCATTTCCTCATGTTGGGTTGGGAAAGCCTAACCCGACTTTAATTTCGGGTTAGGTTAGGGTTGAGGCCGTGGCAACCCGATCTGACCCAAACCCGACCTTCGTTCTCTAATTTGATCTTAATTTTCCTTGGGTTATTGTATTTTTTTGTTTTGCAAATTTGTGAACCCGAACCAACCAAACCCGATTTCGCGTAGAGGGGTTGGGTAAGGGTTGAGAGATTTAGAAGCAGGTTAGGTTAGGGTTGACCATCCTCAACTTGAGGCTTGTGTTGGATTGTGTTAGGGTTCGCCTCAACTCGATCCAACCCGACCCGAGTAGCACCCCAAGTCAAATATAGGTATCGTGATAATTATTTTAGGGGAATGATATTCCCCCCCACCCCCCAGCGGAAACGGATAAAATCCCCCCCTTTAATGTTATCCGTTAAGTTTAAAAGGCAAAGAAAAACATTAAAGGGGGGTGAATTTATCCTCAAGTACTGAACCGTTCTCACAGAAACCGTTAGGGCGGGTGATTTCATTTCCTTAATTTTATAACAACTTGGGTAGAAACAGTGAGGAAAGACTTGTTGGCTAGGAACATAAAAGAGAATATAACCTTGGATAGGATATAATGGAAGAAAATGATCCATGTAGACGAACTCAACTAGTGTCAGGAGTAGACTTAGTCAATTTGAGCTGGGTAGATCCTTTCACCTTCTTGATGAAAATTTTCTAAAAGGATTCATTAGCCGACCCAACTAGTTGGGACAAAGGCTTAGTTGAGTTGAGTTGAGTATGATAATTATTTTATATATTGAGTTGAGTTGAGTTGTGCAGGCCATGTCACGTGAAAGGGGTATCCTTATGTCTTTTGTGTGTGTGAGAGACAGAGAGAGAGAGAGAGAGAGAGAGAGAGAGAGAGTGAGAGAGAGGGTCTATTTATGTCTTGTAGTTAAAGAGTAGGTCTATTTATGTCTTGTAGCTACTCCGTTCATGTCTTGTCAGATAGATGAAAGTGATAGGCATGTGTGCGGAATGGGGTGTTTGTCAAGATTAGAATTTAGAAGGGTAAGTTTGTTATAGTGGCTATGATCATTTATTTTAAAAACAGCCACATTTTCAAGATAAAGAGGGGACTCTTTTGCTAAGTTAACGGAAGATTAAGAGCATAAATAGTAGTATGGTCTCGTATTACAAAAGTAAGATTATCAAGTTCTGGAAGGAATAAATAAAACGTACTAAAAGCAAAAAAGAAAAAGAAAAAGTAAAAGTAAAAAGAAGAGCTGTCTATATAACACAACATGATAAAGCTTGCAAGATATCTGTGTGATTCTACTCCTCTTGCTTGAGAGAATTTTTTTTCAGTCACCAAGGAAATATGGCAGAAGCTATCCTAAATATACTGTTTGAGAATTTGAACTCTCTAATCCAAAACAAGTTTCATCTACTCGGGGGTGTAAAGAAACATATGAAAAAGCTTTTGAGAATTGTAAAAAAGATTCAACTTATACTTCCAAATGGAGAGGCAATGGGTGTCAAGAATGGGGAGTTGAAGGATTGGCTCTCAGAGCTTTCAGATGCGGCCTATGATGCTGATGACATCTTGGCAGACTTGGCTGTGGAAGATCAGCAATTAGAAGTTGTGGGCACAATTGGGTGTGGCAACATTCAAGTAAGCAATGACTTCTTACCTTGTTTTCATTTCCAACATAATACATTTCACCATGAGATAAGAACTAGGATAAAAGATATCCTCAAGAGATTACACTTAATTGCAAATGAGATGAAAAAGTTCAAATTGGAAGTAACAATTATGAGTTCTGAGAGTGAAGAGAGAACACCCACTATGTTGTCCTTTGTAAATGAGTTAGAAGTTTATGGGAGAGATGAGGAAAAAGTAAAAATTGTGAAGCTTTTGCTAGCTGATGTTAGTAATGAAAATGATGTCCCTGTTATTGGCATTGATGGCATGGGGGGAATGGGGAAGACCACACTTGCTCAATTGGCCTACAATGATGAGATTGTAAAGGGCCATTTTGAGCTAAGAATGTGGATTTATTTGTCTCAAGATTTTTCTGTTACTAGAATTGTAAAAGCAATTTTAGTATCTGTAACTGGAAGTTCAGCTGAACTTCCACCACAGTTGGAAGAGATGCAACGACTCCTCCGAGATATAATTTGTGAGAAGAGAATTTTGCTTGTACTTGATGGTGTTTGGAACGAAAATAGAGAGAAGTGGGATAATTTGAAGCAAGTCTTAGCTTGTAGAGGTAAAGGGAGCAAAATCGTTGTAACTACTCGTTGTGAAACGGTTGCATCGATGATGGGGGCGGTTCCTGAATCCCTCCTCCACTTGACTGGTTTATCAAACATTGATTGTTGGTCTCTCTTTGAGAGTCAGGCATTTGTATCTGGGAGAAGTGAAGATCATCCAAACTTGGTTGCAATTGGTAAAGAGATTGTCGAGAAATGTAAGGGTGTGCCATTGCAAGCAAAGGCACTAGGAAGCCTCTTGCGTCTCAAAAGGGAGGAAGCTTCGTGGTTGTCTGTAAGAGACAACCAAAAATGGGAACTAGAAGATGAAAATTTGTCCATTTTTCCTGCTCTAAGATTGAGCTATACTAATTTGCCATCTCGTCTAAGGCAATGCTTATCTTTTTGCTCAGTGTTCCCTAATGGCTTTACTATTGAGAGAGAAGAACTTATTCTTATGTGGATGGCTAATGGCTTTGTTACCCCTAATGGAAGAATGGAGTTGGAAGAAATTGGAAATGAGATTTTCAATGATTTATTATGGAGGTCTTTCTTCCAAGACATAGAAAAAGATGGTGACGGAAATATAACAAGGTGCAAGATGCATGACTTGGTGCACGATCTTGCACGGTCTATTATTGGGAACAAATGTTATATTGTGGATCCGGAAAAAACCGAAAATATTCCTCCATCAACTCGATATGTCTATTCTGATTCACCATTAGAAGACCAGAGCTTATATAAGGCCAAAACCTTACGGACTATACTATTGCCAGGTAAATCTTATCATGTCCAAACCCCTAGAGACATCATGGAACTTAGATACCTGCAATGCCTAGATCTAAGTAGACTTGATGTTAAAGAGATCCCAGATTCAACATGCAATTTGAAATAGCTAAGATACCTCAACCTCTCCTGGAATGGGTACATTAGAACAGTACCTGAATCGGTTAGCTACCTACAAAATTTGCAAACATTGAAACTAAGAGGCTGTTTCAAGCTCTGTAATTTGCCGAAGGATATGGGAAAAATGAGTAGCCTTAGGCACATGGATACTTATGGTTGTGACTCATTATCTCGTGTGCCCATTAGGATTGGGCAGCTAAGTTGCCTCCAAACGCTATCCATTTTCATTGTGGGTGACGAGGAAGGACGTCGCCTCAGTGAGTTGCGCAATCTAAACCTTAGAGGAGAACTATCAATAAAACAACTTAGCCTAGTGAGAAGTGCAAGAGATGCCGAAGAAGTCAACTTGAAAAGCAAGAAAAACCTTAGAGAATTGGTGTTATCATGGGAGGATGGTCGTGTTGATGTTGAGATGAAGGAAAAAGTGTTAGAAGGCCTTGAACCGCACTGCAGTTTGAAAGATTTGGGGATAAAAGGCTATGAGGGTATTCAATTTCCAGGATGGATGCTGAACTTGGCACTCACAAATCTAGTTGACGTTTCTCTTATTGATTGCCAAAGATGTGAAAATATCCCACCACTTGGGCAACTTCCCTCACTCAAGAATCTTGAGATCAAAGGAATGCGTGCATTGAAGCAAATCAACAATGAATTTTACAGATGATTGATTGTAAACTTTCTGAGGTATATATATTATATATATATATATATATATATATATATATATATATATATATATATATCAGATGATTGATTGTAAACTTTATGGCTATCTTGAAGAGGACCTATACATGTGTTCTTATTTTGTTAGTGATCTTATCATTGTTGTTCTTTGGTTTATTCAATGTTGCTACTTATCTTGCTTGATAGTATCGTTGACTTCTGGTTTTGATGGCTCCACCCATTTGGTTTTAGAAGGAAGAATTCTTTAAGTTGGTTCTGAAGTCTTTTTGGGGAATTCTTTTACCTTCCATATTGTGGTTCATGTGTCGGGACCGGGGTAGAACTCACCCTTAAAAGACAGCTGTTAAGGGGAAGAATTCTTTCAAATCTTACCAACCGAAGTGGGATTTTTGCTCGTGTGGAACCCCAAAAATCTCCCCTCCGCGTGGGATCAAGTTGCGAACTGAGAGACCTTCCTGGTGGTAGACTGGAGTTACCATGCCCCAACTCGGAAACTACTGATGGGACCCAGGTAGAACTCACCCTTAAAAGCCGGTTGTTAACGGGAGGGTGCCCAAGTCCGTATAAGCCCTCCACATCAGTTGCTCACCAGCCAATGTATTTTAAGTTTCTTGCTCATAGATTGTGGATTCTCATTCTATAATGCTTCAGTAGTTGTTAGCCTTACGAATTCTTGCTGGTATTTTGGATGTTGGTGGTGGGGTTTTCCATGTCTACATAGTTAATAACTAATTATGCATGCTCCTTACAAAATACAATTACAGATCTTAGTATTAAAGCCAAAGGCTCTTGTCATGGATTATGATTTTGAACTCCCAAATAACTACAAACACCATGCACATCTGTGCTTTTTTATTACTACATATCTTTACATAGAATATTGATTTCTTTGATCATGTGACACATGACACCAGATTTAAAGAACTTGTGTTGCACAGTCATCCTACTGTAGTGTAGCATACATATCACTTGATGATTGAACCTTGGTTATGGTAATGATATGAGGTGAACCTTGGTTATGGTAATGATATGAGGTGAAGTAACATCCCCTTCTATGGTTCATAAATCTGCTTCTCTAATTCAATTGCAATCTGCTACAAATTTCAAGGAAATATGAGTTGGGATCAAAATTGGATAGATATATTTCCTACACTTATTTGAATTTTCAAGAAGATTGGAGAGGAAAATATTTTACCCCAACTTCACAGTTCTTGCTGGTGTCTCATAGTTTTCTTGTTGAGGCTGGCTTAGTTGGAGATTGACAGGTACATGCAAGTCTTCTGTAATGGTAAATCCACTTGGAAGAATTGAATTTATGTTTAGACCATTTAACTCTCTTGTTGCATAAACCTGAGGCCGGAGAGATTTGAGTTATTGCTTAGGCTGACTACAATTGAAATATAGGTTTAATGTGTTTGGTTCTAAAATTTGTAGACGTATTTGATGTTCATATTAGCTGTCCAAACCAGTACCTTTTTATATAATTCCATGTTTTCTTGACGAATGAGGTTTACCGTCTTATACAGTTCCATATTTTCTTGATGAATTATGTTCCCCTGCAAATAACAAGCGAAGATTAGCTACTTGAAGGGCATCGCACTTAAAGCAAAAGAATATGATAAATGTTGCCCACTGTTTTGGATTGACCTTTCGGTTCAATTCTTGAATTTCTTCAGTTCGAATTTGTTCCTGCAAAAATGAACGACGACATTACAATCTATGCATGTGATTTATATGAAATTTGGGAGGATCAAAGAGAAGCATTATATGAGGCCTAGTGTCTTAGGACCTTTTTCATTCTAACACCCTGCAGACTCATTTGCAATTGATTCTCTAGATTTTGTAGGTCCTTGACACTCAAACCTGAAAGCTCTTCCCCCATCAACTGCCTGCAATTTTCATGATCAGAATAAATAGTATGTTACCAGTCTAAAAGTCATATTTCAAGTGTGAGATATTAATTTGCATCCAGCATAATGTGACAGGAAAGATTATGTCTTTTATTGATTACAATTCTTTTGCTAGAATATGAGGTATACAATGTGTTTATTTCGTTTTTTTGATAAGTTGAAAGCAATTTTGTCGATTGATAAACCATAAATTCGAATTATGTTTTCGAAGCACAAATAAGTTTGGTAGTAAAGGATTATAACTAGCACTTTTAGATGTGTCTGCTAATCAGTGTATGTTACATTATAAACAAACTGTAAATTTGTAAATAATTTTTTTTTTTCTTAATCTCCTGATATTATAACTAGCACTTTTAGATGTGTCTACAAATCAGCATATGTTGCATTATAAGGAAATTGTAAATTGTTAAGTACTTTTTGTCTTAATCTCCTGATGTGTCTGCACAACCTTTCACTACATTCTTGCTTGTTTTGGAATATGTTTACCATGGGGGATGCAATTTTTATTTTGGTACGTAGTACTTATAACCTTTGTACTTTTTCACACCTTATGTAATTAATGAATAAATGCCTGTCTCCCATTTCATAAATACGGATCATTTCTATAAACATTTGGTTTTTATATCACGTGTGAGTCGCACGCCTTTTTCAAGGCATTGCTAAAAAATTCGTAGGATATTTTGTCTCTATAAACTCCACGCAGTCTTACATATGCACCCTTTTTCTAACTTGAATGTTTCAATACCTTAAATCAAGTTACTAGTAGTCAGTCTTTGAATATTTTCATTGGTATAATGGATTAAATTCATATGGAACAACTTCAATGATTTTATTGATATAAGTTACTCTAATATGAACGTAATTGGGGTTGAAATTTTTTACCGATGACTTTCTTGCAACTGCTGTAATTGTTGCGTCAAGCTCGCTGCTTCCCTTTTCCAAAACTATTGAATCCAAGGGCACAAGATTTAGTACATTCAGTGCATGCTTGAAAAAAATTCATCCGCATAAATATATAGATCTAACATAAACTTTAATTGGCATGATTTAGAAATTGACATTCTTTTAAGTTGAATGATATCTCCAATGTGGTGGTTGATTCATGGCCATGAGGTAGAAAATTTAGATTCTCCCTACAAAAATTATTTCAAATCTAAAACCATAGCCATGAGGTAGAAAATTTAGATTTTCACTGCCCAAACTATTTTCAATCTAAAACCAAAGTCAACCAACATTTGAATTTTGATTTTCATTATTTTCAAGCATCATCTTTTCATTCAAGTTCCAGTAAACTGAATTATACATTGCAGTGCCTATTAATGCAGTTTATGGAGAATGCAGTGTATCTATCTTCTTCTTTCATGGTATCATATTAGTCTTTTATTCGTTTCAATGGGTTTATATTCCACAAGCCTACATTGGTTGAACATTGACGTATCAGATTATACTGTCCCTATATAGAAACACCAACATTCATAAGATTCGAGGCTCTTTGACTCTTGGTTGATTACAAATTTATTGTTATGATCATGGCATGATTCGAAATAGAAACTCAAATGGTCATTGCTTCGAAATAGAAACTCAAATGGTCATTGTTTCTTCACATTTTTAGGTAATTCTAAACATAAACTCTTTTGGTTTAGCTTTTGTTATTTCCTGTATGAGAAATGCCTTCTTTTAACTTATGAGTCATCAGGCAGTACAAAAATGTAAAAATCTGATGGTTATCGACAATTTTTATTCCTCAACATGCATTTATTATCGCAGGACAATTTGCAGAAGAAAATGTATTTAATTTTTATGGAAGGCATACCTTGACTTCTGAAGTTGGGTTTAACACATGACACTGCTCTTTTGTTTTCTTGTACCGATCGATTACTGATTTCATGCTGATAATAATAGAGAAAACACTTGTCAGTATTGTTTTCGTAATTATATTGGTTAAGATATCATCATGCATGCAATCCCTAAAGACAAGATTATATGCCTTATCTTAGAAGATCAAAATATCCTACACCTTGGGTTAAGTCGTTGGCTATCTGTAAGCTGTGGTGTAGTGATGGATATCCATACAGAGAAGCGACGAAAGAATGGAGAAAGAAAGACTAAGAGAAAATGGGGGAAAAGGGTTGCTCACAGCCTAGAGAGAGAGAAAGAATATATAACTAAGATACACCTCTTCAAATAATATCTAGGGAAGTAGTGTTTCATGCTAGTAGGTGTAACTTTGTACCTGTTTTCTACCATACTGCATCTGAGTAAGTTGATCATTTTTTTGGGGGAGGTAAGCTAGGATTAGACGTCCGACCTCAAGGTCAAAGAACAAAGCCTTTGACCAACTGAGATAGAGGCTCTACCCCGAGTAAGTTGATCATTTTATCTTATCAGGTATATAATAACTTCAATTAGATAGATCAACCTCAAACACAAGCCTAAATGTAGTTCTTTATCTTAAACTTTAGCTTTCATAAGTAATGGTTTACATGATCCACTGCAATTCTTTCAATTATTATCCTAGTGAAATTTGTAAACAGAGCTTAATACTTTTATGTTCACCATTAAAAATCTAGGTTCAAATTGATTGTTGCTTTATCTGAAATTTAGGAATGACTGGTCATCATCAAGTTCTGAAGCCTTTTGTTTGTTTACTTAGGCAACAATTTATTAAGAAGAAAAGAAATTACAACAGTGGCGCTGCTTGCCCCACCACTCACTAAACGTCTCTACTGTCCCCATCTTTTGCTAGAGAATTAGTCATCTCATTTACTTCACACAATACATGAAAGAAGGAAGCATCCATATTGGTACAAATATAAAAAATCTCAGTTAAAATATACACTAGGATAACCACTTCACTCACTTGTCTTCAAAGAATTACCTTTTACCATAACTAACTCCCATCACCCGCTCCACCTTGTTTTCCGGAACCCTAGTACCAATCTCCGCCTTGTTCCTTCTTAATCATTGTTAGACGTATTTTACATATTAGGGGTATATTTGTCATTGTCATATATCATAAGATTCAACTATGCAAGTAGAAGAAGATGATTTTTCATTTAAGATTTCAAGTACATTAAGTACAAACAAGCTATTGGCATTGTAGCCATTTCCTACAAACACATTATTCTTACAACTAATCGCCTAGCGGATTATTCTTAGAAACACATTAAAGGGGATTCAGTCAATGTAATTAAGTGGCTACAAGGTTGACAGAAGAACCCTTGGAGGTTTGAATCATATTTCGATGAGGAATATACAAGAACTTTGGCCATACCCTATCAACATGTTCGTCGGTCAGCAAATGAGTGGCAGATAAGATGGCTAGATTGGGAGTGTTTAAGGAGTGTTAGCCCAAGGGTTCTCATAGGTTCATTCAATCACCTTGTTTTGATGATTAACAAACTCAAATTGATTAGTCGTTTATGGACTAATCGTTTGCCTTGAGTGTTGTGCTATAGATAGGTAATTCACAGGTCATCCATGCTAGCACACACCATTGATGGCCTATGCTTGAAGATAGACCAAACACAATGCAAATGAGCTAAAGCATACTTAAATCAATCATACCTTGGAGGATCAACCAAGGAGAAGCTCAACATTAGTTATCTCAAAGCATTGAACAAACAAAGGAAGATCAATGAAGGCCAAAGCTTGTGGATCAACAACTTGCAAAGGAACTTGAACCAAATGGTGCCATCATCCTTGGAAGGTGTCAAGCAAATAAGTTCAACCTTGAAGATCCCAAAGCAAGCCATGCACTAAAGAGAAGATCAAGCAATGACTACCTCAAGAGTTCATCCAAGAGAGTGGTAAAAAGGGTAGATTATATCACCTATCTCTCTTGTGTTTTCTCTAGTCAAGGCACATCTTAAAACCCCTAAAAAAATATTTTTCAAAGAGACCAATAAGCTTAAAGAAGGACATAAATGGATAAGTGAATGGCCATGGTGGTGTACCAACATGTTGGGACCCATATGACATTCCATCACATTTGACCAAAAATCGAGTTCCGAAGGCCAACCTGAACCAACAACTAAATCCTATCAAAACTTGTTTAAAATATTTTAAAATATTTTTAAAAATATTTTTAACAGATAGCTCTCATTTTTCTTATATCTGTAGAGTAACATCAAAATCCGACAAGAAACGAAGGAGATATGGATTTTACAAGATAAGAATATCCTGCTGAAAATGGCCTACTCGGAACTCCTGAGAATTATTCTCGGAGCTCCGAGCTCGGAACTCTGAGATAATTTCTCAGAGCTCTGAGAAATGGTTCAGGTTAAAAAATAAACCTGTAACGTATCTTGACCTCCCCTATATATATATGAACCTTGGGGCCTTTAAGAACTTACTCAATGGTTAAACTTAACATTCTTTGAGCATTTAAAGGCATATTTACTACATTCCATCAAGATTTTCACTCTCTCCTTCTCTCTTGTGTTTCGTCTTTAGATTGTTCTTGAGAAACCTTAGAGCTTTTATTTGTTCATCCTTTTCTTGAGTGAGAGTGAGGGATATTTACATGTAATCAACCTACTAAGAGGCAAGCAAGCTACATCTTCAACTCTTTGTTGTACTTGGCAACAAAGGGTGCCGTAGAAGACCCTTGGAGCTTGGAATCTCGGTTTGTATTTGACGAAAGGGGCGCCGTATTTAAGTCCCTTAGAGCGGTGGTGCTTGTTGTAATCGGCCGGTGTGGCGAAGACGTTATTAGTGGATTCCTCAAGAGATCAACTTGGGAAGAGTGGAGTAGGTCTTGGGTTTAAAACCGAACCACTATAAAAATCTTGTGTGCAATATTCTTCTCCACCTTGGTGCAATCTCTCACTCCCTCTCTCTCTCTCACTATATGTTTACTTGCATTTTCTTATCTTTACTTAAGTGAGTGATTAGCATAGGCATTTATCATACATATTATTACCATTCTAATTAGGCCAAATTACATTGTTAATTAAGTTTGTGAATCAACTTGAATTTTGAGCTCACACTATTTGTAATATTCATTTAAGCTCAACTAACTAAACTTAATTAACTAAGGGATAAAACTAGGGTGATTTTGGAAAAAGTTTTTCAAAAGGTAAAAGTCTTATAAACAACCTATTCACCCCCTTTCTAGGTTGCCAAACCGGACTTCTATTTGGATTTCACTAAATTTGGACTACACTTGAAAATAACTATAAAGAAAATATTTGTCTTATAGCATTAGAAGAAATAGAAAATGATTCTTCAAATGAACAAAAGGAAATATCTTTTGATGAACTCCAAGAAGCATTTTAAAATTTATATCAAGAATCCCACAAGCAGATGTTGAAAAATATAACTCTTAGTAAGTCACTTGCTTCTACTTCCAAAGAGGTTAAAAAGTTAGAAAGAGAGTTTAATGATTTATTGATTAAAGAAAAGAGATTGATTGAAGAAAATGAAAAATTGGAAAAAGACAACTTGGTGTTGATTGAAGAATGTAAATTCTTGGAAGAAGAGAATGAAAAACTAAGAATTAATTCTACTCAAGAAATTAGAACTTTGAAAGAAGAAATGAATGACATGAGGTCTAAAAATGAAATATTGGTTTTGGAAAACCAAAATTTACAAGAAGTAAATCATAAATGTTGTCATCAATCTTCTTGTAATGAGTATAGTAGTCCTACTTGTTCTTCCATTTCTTGTGACTATTGTGGTAGATTTGGACACTATAAAATCAAGTGTAGATATAGGTTTGTGAAAAATGTTAAACTTATATGGATAAGAAAAGATTCATTGTATAACACAAACCTAGTTGGATCCAAGTTGGTTTGGGTTCCAAAACCTCCAACATGAATATATCTTGCTTATCTTAGTATTAGGGGTATGTGTTTTAATTTGAAAATCTTTTGAAAAATATATTATAGATACTACGAGCTTATCTTTGATTGATTCCCATGTATCTATATGTATATGATCTTAATTGATGAATATCTTTTTGAAAATATTCAAAGTTTATATGCTTAAACTTGTGTACCATGAGACTTTGACATGTTGTACTTATTTACAATATCTATTGGAAAAGGTTCCCTAGATATCCCATTTTGATATCTAGTTTATATTTGAGCTTCGATGTGAAAATTATTAGAAAATATGTTTCTAGATACATGTGTACATCTTAAACTATCTCTATGTATCTAGGTTGAGCCTAATGATGACATCATTAGAAAATGTAGTATAGATACAATAGGCTTATATTGCTTGATTGGTACGTATCTATATGAAAAGCCACCATAACTTATACCCCCTTGCACTTAGTATTCATCCACATGAAAAGCCACAATAGAGAACTTAATGTGAAAATCATATCTATGCTTAAATGATTATCAACCTCACCATTGTCCATGAGTTCATGTTAAACTCATAAGTATACATCTTTCATACTTGAACTCTAGTTTGGACAAAATTGGCTTTTGCTAGTTTATTAGGCATTTATATATCATTTCTAACAAAACTAAGAGATTAAATGCCATGTCTAGGAAAACTTATTCAAATCCTTTCTTAGACATCTCTTGTGCCCTAGGTGAGCTAATATGTTTATAAATTATTATGCACGTAGTTGTCCTTCAAACCCATTCACAAGACTTTCCTATTATGTGCTAAATGGTTATCATTAAATGTAATAAGAAATCTTAATGGGTTAAAGTAGATGTGTTCCAAAAGCTTAAAGTGGATATCCTCTCATGACTAAGATGAACCTTGAAATTTAGATGAAATTATTTAGTCATGGTAGTTCATTTTGGAATACATGTGTCCAAGGTGTTCTCTCTTGAAGAATATTTTCTAAGTCCTTGGATCTTTGCCTAAATTCATATAAGAATATATTATACAGGGAAGTTGAAAATGAGGCTAGATTCAATGTATGAAACTCATTTGAGTAAAATTGAAAACGTTATAAGAATCTAGTATCATTGTTAGGCATTTACCCATTATGGTGGTTGGCATGCAATACATTATGATGCGGACATGTGTCTCCCACATATTTTGGTTTTTTATGGGCTTATGCACTTTTGTGCTTAATGCCTTACCATTATATATGTGGTTTGTAGATGTGATGCAAATGTTTGGACCATGCACCCTATGTGTCATGTTCCTTGTATCCAAACATGGTAGACTATCTATGAATGCTTTAAAATGTCATATCTTGCTCATGATTATCTATAGTGGTATGCTTTCACTTGCATGAGCCATGGATGTCTCTCTCAGACATAGTTCTATAGTCTATTCCTCCTTCGTCTGAGTCTTATAGATTTAAGCAAAATTGGCATATTTATATAATCTATAGTTATCACCCCTTGTATGATATTAGCTATATGGTAAAGATGTTGAATTTTAAAGTTAAAAGCTACTTAATTGGTGCTTTTAGCCTTGTTACTTGTTAAGAAGGAGATTGTACCCTCACCTTTAATCAATGCATCTAATTTTGGCTTCTTGCCAGCATCTTAACCATGATAAGCCTTACGTGTTTTGAAATGTTATATATATATATATATATAATATATATATATATATATATACACATAGTTAGGGGGAGCATGGTCTGCTAGGTTATCATCTCCTTTGGGTATCATTTGATTACCCCTAGCAATCATGCATTTGTAGCCCAAGGGTTGTTTTTTAACTAATCATCTCTCAAACCCTTGGTGACTCTGTGTTTGGATAGCCCTTTGGATTCATACCTGGCATGAGTCTCTAACAAAGGGGGAGCAATATGTGTAAATATCTGTCATTTTCATCTTATCATATGATGTTTGATATGGGTATTACATTTTATATGTTAAGTATACTCATTTGCAGCCCTATTGCTTCATTTGTATTGCAGTTGGGTTTTGTCTTATACTTTCATTTTTGAGATCATATCTCATTTATGGCAAGTACCCTTAGCTTGAGCCTTAGTGTCATATCCTCTTAGGCTTCATACTTATATTGGATAATCAATTTGGTTAGATCTTAAATTTGGTATCATTTATTCCAAGAATAAGTAATCTATTCTAGAGCTATATCTTGTAGAATCTCTAGAACTCCTTCATAGGACCATACCATAGTCGATTTTCCTATTCCCTATGAAAAGATCTCCTTATCACGTGCTTGTAAAGTGATTTATTCTATATATTCATGATAAGTTTTATTGGCCATGTATTCTCTTTTATATTTTTGGCCTATTATGCCTTGTCATGCCTTACCTCATACGTTTCACCTAAGGCCAATGACAAATCTTTAGGAGGAGAGCTAATTATTGCTATCTTTACATTTGTATGGATCACGGTAAGATGTTTACACTGTCCATTCCAACATTTCCCCACCAATTGTGCTTTATGTTGCATATCTTAACAAAAAAAAAAAAATGGGTGGGGGAGGCCTTATCAGGCTAAACTTTATATTTACTCTATTTCCTTCATGATAAGTATAACATGAGCTTTATTTTGCCATATTATTCTTGTGAAATTAATTACGGGTCATAGGGTTATTCAATTTTTGATTTTATTCATATATCTTACAAATTTGAGCTAAAATGTAATGTTTCTTTATTTTTTCTCCAACATAGACTTGATTTACATTTGGTATCTTGTTTCTATGTTGTTATGCTCTTATCATGGCATCTATACCTTGTTTATCTTGTATTCATGATAAGAAGTTAGGGGGAGCATCTATATTCATTGAATATCATTCATGCTTTGTATTGTGCTTAACTGTTAATCCTTCCTTTTTGCTTATGCTAAAAGGGGGAGAATTATGAAATTGATTAGATGTCCATAATTCATATGAATTCTATACTATAATTTGGTAAATTTAACTTACACATATGTTGAGGGAGAGTTGTAATCATTATCTTGTTTATCTAATCCTCATAAGAGGTTCCTCCCACGTATCTAATCAATTTAGTTTGTCATCATAAAAAGTGGGAGATTGTTAGCCTATGGGTTCTCATGGGTTCAATCAATCACCTTGTTTTGATGATTAACAAACTCAAATTGATTAGTCGTTTATGGACTGATCGTTTGCCTTGAGTATTGTGCTATAGACAGGTAATTCACAGGTCAATCTATGCTAGCACACACCATTGATGGCCTATGCTTGAAGATGGACCAAACACAATGCAAATGAGCTAAAGCATACTTGGATCAAAAATACCTTGGAGGATCAACCAAGGAGAAGCTCAACATTACTTATCTCAAAGCATTGAACAAACAAAGAAAGATCAATGAAGGCCAAAGCTTGTGGATCAACAACTTGCAAAGGAGCTTGAACCAAATGGTGGCATCATCCGTGGAAGGTGTCAAGCAAAAAAGCTCAACCTTGAAGATCCCAAAGCAAGCCATGCACTAAAGAGAAGATCAAGCAATGGCTACCTCAAAAGTTCATTCAAGAGAGTGGTAAAAAGGGTAGATTGTATCACCTATCTCTCTTGTGTTTTCTCTAGTCAAAGCACATTTCAAAACCCCTAAAAATATATTTTTTCAAAGAGACCAATAAGCTTAAAGGACAAAAATGCATAAGTGAATGGCCATGGTGGTGTACCAACATGTTGGGACCCATATGGCATTCCATCACATTTGAATAAAAATCGAGTTTCGAAGGCCAACCTGGACCAGTAACTAAATCCTTTCAAAACTTGTTTAAAATATTTTAAAATATTTTTAAAAATATTTTTAACAGATAGCTCTCATTTTTATTATATCCGTAGAGAATAAGAACGTCGAAATCCGACAAGAAACGAAGAAGATATGAATTTTACAAGATAAGAATATCCTGCTGAAAATGGCCTACTCGGAACTCCGAGATAATTTCTCGGAGCTTTGAAAAATGGTCCACGTTCAAAAATAAACCTGTAACGTTCCACTCGGAACTCCGTGCGCGGACTCCGAGAAGACCGTTGGGGAGCCTAAAAAAAGGCATATCTTGACCTCCCCTATATATATGAACCTTGGGGCCTTTGGGAACTTAATGGTTAAACCTAACATTCTTTGAGCATTTAAAGGCATATTTGCTACATTCTACCAAGATTTTTACTCTCTCCTTCTCTCTTGTGCCTGGACTTTAGTTGTTCTTGAGAGACCTTAGAGCTTTTATTTGTTCATCTTTTTCTTGAGTGAGAGTGAGGGATATTTACATGTAATCAGCCTACTAAGAGGCAAGCAAGCTACATCTTCAACTCTTTATTGTACTTGGCAACAAAGGGCGCCGTAGAAGACCCTTGGAGCTTGGAATCTCGGTTTGTATTTGGCGAAAGGGGCACCGTATTTTAGTCCCTTGGAGCGGTGGTGCTCATTGTAATCGGCCGGTGTGGCGAAGAAGATTATTAGTGGATTCCTCAAGAGATCAACTTGGGAAGAGTGGAGTAGGTCTTAGGTTTAAGACCGAACCACTATAAAAATCTTGTGTGCAATCTTCTTCTCCATCTTGGTGCAATCTCTCACTCACTATATGTTTGTTTGCATTTTCTTATCTTTACTTAAGTGAGTAATTAGCATAGGCATTTATCATATATATCATTACCATTCTAATTAGGCCAAATTACATTGTTAATTAAGTTTGTGAATCAACTTGAATTTTGAGCTTACGCTATTTGTAATATTCATTTAAGCTCAACTAACTAAACTTAATTAACTAAGGGATAAAACTAGGGTGATTTTGGGAAAAGTTTTTCAAAAGGTAAAAGTCTTCTAAACAACCTATTCACCCCCACTAGGTTGCCAAACCGGACTTATATTTGGATTTCAAGGTGACTCTAGCCCTTTATGACAATCCTTTACTTTCTCTATTTGTACTTTCTATGTAATTTGGCCACCTCAGTCTTTCTTTTTAATAAAATTGGCGATCATTCAAAATAAAAATAAAAATAAAAATAATCACCTTATCGGATTCAAGGGTGAGCTTCAGACCATTCTTGTTGAGAAGCGCTCCTGACACCAAGTTTCGTCCTATTACGACACATGCAGCACCTTCTGGAGTGCAAGTACCTTTCCTGAAGTTAACTTCAGTAGGACCTTGCTTTTACCAATGACTTTTGAGGATTGAGTTTCCCATGAAGACTTGATCTCCTTCTTTAATAGTGGTGTAGTGCTAGAAAGAGGTTCGGTCTCCACAAATGTGCTTAGTAGCACCAGTATACAGAACCCACTCCTTTGGATTTTTCATCAAATTTACCTCAGTCAAAACCGCTACAATCACATCCGGCTTGGTTAGAATAGCCTTAGCACTGTACGAACTAGTCTTTCTGTGTCAGCAATCCTTCTTGTATTGTTCAGGATTTCCACATTCAAAACAGACCCCTTTCTTCATTTGTGTAGGTTTCTTGAACTTGTTATCCTTTATGGTTTTCAGGTTCTTAAACCTATCACTCTTAGTTTCAACTATGTTTGCTTTAGAGGTAACCTCTTTGGCCTTCTGTTGTTTGTCTTTAAGTATGTTTTTCTCTTCAATCTTAATCTAAACAACTACTTGGTCTATAATCCATTCCTTTATCTTGTGCTTCATTCCGATTTTAAAATCTTTCCAAGACAACAACAATTTCTCAATGAGAGAACCTGCCACGAATGATTCATATAACTTCATACCTTCCGTAGACAATTCTCCAACTAGGAATTGATACTCATCTATTTGGGCAGAAATTGTTTTTCCATCTTTCATTGCAAAGTCTAAGAAGTTTCCTATGATATACTTCCTATTTCCAGCATCCTCTAATTCATATTTAGTTACTAAGGCATTCCATATTTCACTAGCATGTTCATAGGAGTAATAAACATTGTAAAGCTCATTTGATAATCCATTCAGTAAATGATTTTTGCTGATGTAGTCATTGTGATTCAAAGTAGAAAAATCAGGAGCATCTTCCCGTGTTTTTGGTTGGGTGAGAACATAAGTTGTGCTAGTTTGTTGCAGGGCAAAAAAGGATTCGTTGTTTCCACCACTTGTAGTTCAAACTAGTAAAATGTTCTATTTTTGAGAAGTATGGAATAGTAGTTAGAACTCTGTTTACAATAGGGGTGGGAAGGATAGAAGTTGAAGTTTGATTCTCAAAAGCCATACTTAGAACCACCTTAGTATTGTGCTCAGACACGAAGGAATGAAGGAAAAAGAAGATAAACCAAAACAAGCACAGAAACTGTATTTCTCATTGCAAAACAGAATTCGTGAGAATAGAGGTGTTTGCAATAGTGCTTTGATCTCTCTCTTATATAGAGGAAAATATGTCTGTTGGAGGAGACATAAATACAATTAAGAGGCTCGAAAGTTTCTCTCTCAACAATCATATTTGTGACTGTTGGAGATGAAGCGTTCCACACACTTAATGGGTATTGATTGGGAAAATCTCTACAAAAGGTCATACACTCTCCCGTACCTAAAATGTCTCTGACCAGACGATGCTACATACACGCTACAGGAGACACATGAGGGGATCTGCGGAGAGCATCTAGGAGGCAAAGCTCTGGCCATCAAGGTATTGCTTAGGAGCCTATATTGGCCGACCCTGAGGCAAGACGCTCTGAATCTGGTAAAGAAATGCGAGAGGTGTTAGAAATTCTCGTCTACTAGTCACCAACCAGCCATTCCAATGGCCCCTATAATCAGCCCGCTCCCTTTCGCTGTATGGGGAATGGACATCTTAGGTCCCTTCCCACCAGCTCCAGGAGGGCGAGAGTTTGTGGTAGTCACCATAGACTACTTCACGAAGTGGGTGGAGGTAGAGCCCCTCTCCAAGATCACCGAACAAAACATCCAAGCATTTTTCTGGGAATCCATGGTTTGTCGATTTGGAATCCCTCGAGTTCTGATAACGGACAATGGTAAACAGTTCGATAACAAAAGTTTCCAAAAATTCTGTGTAGACCTCAAGATTGAGCAGTGGTTCACCTTCGTGGCCCACCCTCAGACCAATGGACAGACAGAAGTCACGAACAGAATCCTCCTTCAAGGCATCAAGAAGAGGTTGGATGAAAAGGCATGATGATGGGCCGACGAATTGTACCATGTCTTATGGGCATACCACACTACTCCGCGCACCGCGACGCGAGAATCCCCCTTTAACCTAACTTTTGGAACTGAGGCCATAATCCCTATCGACATCGGCGTCCCCTCTCTGCGGGTAACCTGCTTCAACGAGCAACTGAACGAGGGAGGGCTCGGTGCCAATCTAGACCTACTCGAAGAAGTCCGTGGAGAGTCCCAGATTCGAGCCGCGACGTATAAATAGAGGGTGTCTCGCTACCACGACACCAAAATCCACCCTAGAGAACATCGCGTGGGTGATCTGGTCTTGAGAAAAGCTGTCGTATCCCAACCCAGAAAAGTCAGAAAATTCTCCCGCACTTGGGAGGGGCTGTACAAAGTGGTAGAAGTGATCCAACCTGGCAGTTACAAGTTGGAGACCCTCGACGAGCACCAGCTCCCCCATGCTTGGAACTCCAAAAACCTGAGGAAGTACTATCAGTAGCATCCTTACGAGAAAGAAGAAAGTGAAAAAAGAATACAGATGTAATCGCATTGGTTTTTTTTACGATTAATGAAAAATACTACCGCATTTTGCAAGTCACCAACCCATTCGCCTCGCACTAATATTAACTTGGTTCGCTTCGTCCATTTCCATTAAGGCCGGAAATACATTTCTGGTCGGGATAAGTTGAAGTAGAAAACCAAAAAAACTTTTAATGAAAGCCCAAGTCATTCAGCTCGGGCTAACTTGGTTCGCTTTGACCATTTCCATTAAGGCCGGAAATACATTTCTGGTCGGGATAAGTTGAAGTAGAAAACCGAAAAAACTTTTAATGAAAGCCCAAGTCATTTAGCTCGGGCTAACTTTGTTCGCTTCGACCATTTCCATTAAGGCCGGAAATACATTTCTGGTGGGGATAAGTTGAAGTAGAAAACCATAAAACTTTTAATGAAAGCCCAAGTCATTCAGCTCGGGCTAACTTGGTTCGCTTCGACCATTTCTAGTAAGGCCGGAAATACATTTATGGTCGGGATAAGTTGAAGTAGAAAACCAAAAAACTTTTAATGAAAGCCCAAGTCATTCAGCTCGGGCTAACTTGGTTCACCTCAGCCATTCACATTGAGACCGGAAATATATTTTTGGTTGGAAGAGACTAAAGTAGGGAACCTAAGATCTTTTGAGAAGGCCTAATTCTTTCAGTTCGGATTTATACCATTCACCCCAGCCGTTCTTGTTGAACTTAACGATGTACTTCAAATGGATCAACATTCACCCCGAATTAAAGCAAACAGGGTGAACATAAACATACGTGGGCGGACTCAAACACTTGTAAAAATTCACAAAATATATTCCATTCAAAAAGCCCTATGGGTGTTGTACAACTTGGCCCAAGGCCGACCCAACGAGTCCTAAAATAAGAGGAACGATACATAACAAGACGAAGAGAGATAGAGTTCACGAAGAGGCATCAATGGTCCCCTGATTCGCAGTTGGATCGGACTGAGTTGGAGCCAGGAGTTCCACTTCTGAGACAGCGAGGACGGGAGATTGACCCTGATCGGTCTCCTGATAGTTTTCTTCCGGCACAGGAAGGAGCTCATCATCAAGGTCCAAGTCAGAAAACTTCGCCCTGACAAGGGACTTGCACTCGTCAAAACCATCCCTAACGACACAATGGCTAGGTTGACCAGCTCGTCCTCCTTGGCCTGCACCGCTTTGGCCAGAGTAGACTGGTGATTCCCTTGCTATTTTTCTGCAAAATTAACGGCCTTTCTCGCCAACTCCTTCTGCTCCTTAAGTTCCTCGGTCAAACGCTCGATGGTAGCCCTCTCCTCCGCAACAATCGTCTCCAAGTCGGCCTTGTCTTTCTCCAACTTACCGACTTTCTCTTCAGACGAGGTCAGCATCTTGGAAAAGTAGGCACACTTATCCCCTATATCGGTCCAATAGCATCTGAGCTGAAAAACCATATGAACTAAAGTAAGGTTCCCAATCATGATCCAAGACTAATGAACAAGCCGAACACATTAAGAAGAAGGGTACCTGGTAAAGAGCACCAAAACCACCTGCCTCAACCATCTCGTGGTTCTCATGAAGGATTCGAAGCTGGTCCTTGTGTAAACGGCTCTTCGAGATGATCTCATGAGCAACCCAGGTATCGTCTAGGCCGCAGTCATCCTTTTTCACTCCCCACTTCGGGCGAAAAGAAGTATTCGCCCCTACCCGAGTAGTAAGTGCCGTCTCTAAGCCAAGGACATGCATGTCATCATCTCCAGAACGGGTGGTTTGACTGGCCGAAGATCCCTCAACCACCTTTACGGATTTAGGAGCTTTGCTGCCCTTGTCACATGGGATGGCTTTTCCTTTAACCTGAGCGGTAGGGGCAACCGGTTCAGGCACCTTTCTCTTCTGGCCATCGCTCTTCCCAAGGACGGAGTGACGCACCTTCTCCCAGGCTGACTGCTTCTGCATCTCTGCACCAAAAAAAAACACGTAAGTATCGAAGATCAGTCCAGGCTAAGGAAACCTAATGAAAGAAGCGCAAGTAACTAAGAACGACCTACGATACCTATGTGTTCGGGAGGCGGCACTAATCCCGATCTCAACCAAAACCTCCTTCCTGGAAAACTCCGAGCAATGGATAAGACCATTCTGACGGATCTCATCATGGATCATTGTTAGGGTCACCTCGTCCTCATCATCTAAATTCAGTTTACGACTCATGGTCTTCGTGTTCAGAAAAGACCAATTAGTTGAGATCAGCCATCCTTCCTCAGAGCTGGCATAGAAGAACCTGCTCTTCCAAGTGTGTATGGAGGTCGGAATATCGGTGATCATCCTCATTTCAGGTCGTTGGCTGATATAAATCCAACCTCCCAATCGATGGCTTTTCAGTTGAGCACACCTTTTGAAGAGAGGCATAGACAAGTTCCATTGAAGACGGAACCGTAAAAGATAGGCAAAGCCGGCTAAAGTCCTCCACGAGTTCGGTACCACTTGAGCAGGGGCCAGGCCGTAGAATCTCAGCACTGCGGCTATAAAGGAATTAATCGGTAGCCTAAAATCAGTCTTCATGGCCTCTTCATTTATACACAAGTTGACTCTATCGTTACACGCCCTGTCCCACTCTATAGCAGCTCTCAAAGTAAATCGATCAGGAATACAGTACCGATCTCAAACATCACTAAGTCGAGAGACATCAAGGGTGTTTTCCACCCGAGCAGCTGCGGTACCTTCTCTAATACCGCCCTCCATCCTTGCCGTAGCCACGATGTCGACTGCCCTGCTCCCACTACAAGAAACAGACGCTCTCCTATCAAGGTTACCTTCTTCATTACCTTCTTCGTCTCCATCGCTATCAGAAGTTGGGTAGTCCGGATTCTCAACCAGGACAGGACTCAGATTCAGGTCCACAATGACCTCGTCCGAACCTATATCTACCTCCTCCTCGTCACCTTCAGGGTCTACAACTACATCAGCTGACCGGCCAGCCATGGCCTGATGCCCTCTCAAACCTAAGTCCATTCTCGTTCTCTCCGACGAACCCGAACTGGTGCTGCTTGAGGAGAAAGTTCCTCCCGAGGACGAACCTGAGCTAGACCCTGGACCGGACTCCGAACTAGAACTACTACACATAAGCGGCGAAAGAAAAATAGAAAATGATCTAGAGAATTACCTATGGATAATATGACCCCGAGCTCAAGCAAGCCGCACCGAACTGTGCAAAAGAAACAAATTGCACTAGCAGAGCAACAAGGAAAACAAAAATTACGGGTGGTAAAAATGAGACCCCGCAGGCCCTTTTATATGCCAACCTGTCAGACGGCCAGTCAAATCCGCGATCCGTTGAGCGCCACGCGGCATGGTATTTAATTAAGACTTGAAAAATGAAGAGTCAAGTGCCAGAAGGAAAATAAAAATACCAGAAATGGAATGAGAATGGAGGAAAGTCCGGAAAGGGAATGAATAAAAATCCACTCACCAAAAACTACAAACTATGGGAGATCGTACAAAAGTTCAGATCATCTAGAGCTGTGGTGGATATAACGCAATGCCCTAAACGACAAAAGTTCTGATAGTCCGAAGCCGTGGTGGATATAACACAATCCACTAAACGACAAAAGTTCAGATCGTCTGAAGCCATGGTGGATATAACGCAATCCACTAAACGTCAAAAGTTCAGATCGTCTGGAGCCGTGGTGGATATAACGCAATCCACTATACGACAAAAGTCCAGACCATTCGGAACCGGGGTGGATATAACACAATCCACTAAACGACAAAAGTTCAGATCGTCCGGAGCCGTGGTGTATATAACGCAATCCACTAAATGAAAATAGTTCAGATCGTCTGAAGCCATGGTGGATATAACGCAATCCACTAAACGACAAAAGTCAAGATCGTCTGAAGCCGGGGTGGATATAACGCAATCCACTAAACGACATAAGTCTAGATCGTCTGGAGCCGGGGTGGATATAACGCAATCCACTAAACGACAAAAGTTCAGATCGTCTAGAGCCGATTTGAATTCAAGAAACAAGAATATCCAATTCGTCTGAAGCCGATCTGAATAACTTCAACTGGCCTGAGTGTTGAATATAGAAGTCAATTTTCCAGATCGTCTAAAGCCGATCTGAATAACTTCAACCGGCCTGAGTGTTGAATACAGAAATCAATTTTCAAGATCGCCCGAAGCCGATCTGAATTCAAGAAACAAGAATATCCAATTCGTCTGAAGCCGATCTGAATAACTTCAACCGGCCTGAGTGTTGAATACAGAAGTCAATTTTCTAGAACGTCTAAAGCCGATATGAGTAACTTCAACCGGCCTGAGTGTTGAATATAGAAATCAATTTTCCAGATCGCCCGAAGCTGATCTGAATTCAAGAAACAAGAATATCCAATTTGTCTAAAGCCGATTTGAATAATTTTAACCGGCCCGAGTGTTGAATACATAAGTCAACTAGATCGTCTAAAGCTGATCTGAATAACTTCAATCGGCCTGAGTGTTGAATAAAGAAATCAATTTTTCAGATTACCCGAAGCCGATCTGAATTCAAGAAACAAGAGTATCCAGTTCGTTTGGAGCCGATCTGGGGAACCCCAGTTCATCGAAGACTTGGCCACCTCCTGTGTAAACGCCCAAGAAAACTTCCCCAAGTCATTACAAGGACTTGAAGAACTGGGGGGAAATGATGGGGTATGAGAAACAGCTCCAATCATCATACGACACGTGGCACTAGGGCAAACCCATAAAGCCCTCATTCCCTAAAGGGTATCACGGTCATTGCACCAAGAAAAAGAGAGAATCATGTACTCACCTCACCCAACCTTGGGCCTACACCTGTCCAAGGGTAAGGAAACAAGGGCAAAACTTCATCCAATAACAGGACGACACCTGTCTCAAAAGGGTAAATCAATAAACTGACACTCAAAGCCTCACTATAAATAGCCCTCATAAGACAAGGTAAGGGACTCGAATCCCAAAAAATCACTGTTTATAGCTTTGATATGCTCAGTTGTACCCATCACTGACTTGAGTGTCGAAGGGCCTGTTCGGAGTTACGACTCCAGGTTGGTCTTCTGACCTCGTGTTCTACTGTGCAGGTCATAACCTTTTAATTAGTTTAGCAATTAGGACTCGTCAAATCAGCTCCTTCGTCACTGCCCTATCTGTTACCAATTCTGGGCGTAACAGGTATCACTTGAAAAAACGCGTGGGAAAGTAAAATCTGATTTTGTTTTAATGAAAAAATAAAACCGTTTTTAGCACTAAAAAAGTCATTTTATTATTCTCAAACTCGGACCTCGGCCACAACCCGGCCTGGTGAGCCAGGCGCGCCCTCGTGTGTTTGTATATGAACTTGTATTCATACAAAACCAAGTCACCCAACAAATTCCAATGCCTCTTGAAAGGCCCAAGCCTTTCCTCCACTCCACCATAAGGATGAGAAACTTTCTCAAAAGTTCCAATGTGGGACTAAATGTTTTTGCATTGTAGTTGAGAGCCATCTCCTCTCACCCCAAGGTCTTGGGTTCAAGTCCCCATAAACCACAAAAGTCACTTGCTTTGAAAACAAGAGGGATCTTTCAAATTTTTGAATCTTTCCTCCAAATTTTAAAGCCACAAGAAAAAGTAGTTTTTGACTTTTCTTTGTTTAAAATCTCTAACAAAGTATGACTTTGATCTAGACCTTGAACCCAAGATTGAGAGGCTTATTTTACATCTTTGAATAGCTGTGGGATGGTTCTTTCATTTCTTTGTGAGTGGGTTAAGGAAACCCTGACTCCATTAGTAATATCAGATTGATTTCATGAGTTGTTCCTGCATCTCTTTGAGATATTAGGTTGAGAAATGTTATCATACTGCACTATCTATTTTTTTTCTCCACGTCTTTATGAGGTTTGATTGAGGAAACCATAGGGCACATAATCCATTCAGCTCATGGGATTTAGGATCATGTTGAGGGTGTTTTTTTGGCTTATGTCTCATTTGTGAGTTGTTTATGATCCGATTGGATCTGAAATTTTCAAATATTTGAAATTGATTTATGTGACTGAATTTTGAGTGACTTAAGACCTATTGAGCAATCAAAATTGTTTTTTAAGGTCTAAATCTCCATTTCAAAAAAAACGTTATCCTATTGTGAAGGAATCTAGTTTTGTATACTAGCTTTGCCATTATTATGATATTAGTGTTTTGGGGTCCACCCCATGTAGGCCCCACCCCACTCACGCCACTCTCTTAATCAAAATAGAGAGTCGGTGGGTGGGGTTTCCAACGAGTGAAAAATAGTGGAAACAAAAAAACGAGGAGAGAGAGAGGGAGAAATAGAAAGAGAGAATAAGGGTTTCTCTTGTGCCATCTAGGGTTTGCTTTAGGGTAAATTCTAAAGGGGTTTTTTGGAAGCCCTAATCTCCATTGAAGCTTGAAGTCTTTGCTTGGGAAAGAAAGAAGAGAGAAGAGGAGCCAAAACCTAGGGTTTTGGAGTGGTTCTTGGAGAAGAAGAAGAAGATCTCTCACGCTTGGTTCTTTGAGGTGGGAAAGTGTTCTCTTACAAGGGGTTTGTGAGGTATCTCGTATTTCCTCCAAGATTTGATTGTTAATCTTCTATTCTTGTGTATTCCTCAAGTTTTTGGGAAAACTTGAGAAGAAAGACTTTGTACTTCTCTTTTCTTTTATGGATTTCTTTCGGAGTTTGTCCCGTGGTTTTTCCTTTCACATCGAAGGGTTTTCCATGTTAAATCACGTGTTCTTGATTTGTGTGGTGAATTGCTATTTTTCGTGCTTTATGGTTTTCTTGTCGTTGTAAGTTTCTTGATTGGCAGATAGAAGGGGGGAATTTATCCGCTGCGGTTTATTCGTGTTTCCCCAACAAACTAGTATCAGAGCCTGGTTGGGAGTTTTTTCTTCGTCTGTGGATCAGAAGGATGGAGGCAAGTAGTACATCAAGGATGATTAGCCTAAATGGAGGAAATTGGTTAATCTAGAAAGCCAAGATGGAAGACCTATTATATTCAAGAGACCACTATTTGCCAATTCAAGGAATAGAGAAGAAGCTAGAATCCATTAAAATTGATGAATGGAAGGAGTTGGATCGAAACGTTGTTGCTTGTATCCGACAATGGCTAGATGATGTTGTGTTCCACCATGTGGCAACAGAAACCAGTGCAAGTTCCTTGTGGAAACCTCTGGGGTGTTGCCATATGTTTGCTTCCGCTCATTATATGAAGGGTCTCTTTGCTGAGAGCCTTGTCTATAAAAGGCAATCGATGTTGCTTCTTCTTATTCTCTAGGTTATGAAATCTTATGACTTGCACCACACTTGGTCTCCTGAAGCTGGCTTCCTTTCATGAGTATCGTCCTTCTACTATTTCGGTTGCTGGCTTGAGTAGCCGTGTACCCTCCGGTATGTCTCTAGTGACAAAGGGTGGTCTTGCTAGGATTAGGATGGAATATTTCATTCCAGAAAATGTTGTTCTTCGAATATCGAGGGCTGGTGAAGCCGCCTCTAAAGGAAGGGTGATCGAGATTTACCTCTATGAGGCCTTCTTTCACGGTGGGCTTTGCCTTCCATTACATAGATTATTTCAGAGATCATGAGATATTATCAATTGGTTCTGGCTCAATTGAACCCGGAATCTTGGCAGTGCTTTTCTGCCTTTCTTGTTCAAGTGCTGAATTTGAGAAGGTGTATTTCCGTCGATCACTTCCGGCAGTGTTTTCTCATAGGGAGTGCACCGAGCGAGGGCAATACTTTCTTTGGCCAAGAATCTTTGGAGGTTTCTTGTTTAGGATCTGAGATGGCGTATTACCGTCGATCACTTCCGGCAGTGCTTTTTCCGGGGGAGTGCGCCGAGGGAGGGCAATACTTTCTTTGGCCAAGAATCTTTAGAGGTTTTTCGTTTAGGATCATAATCCCTCAGCCTAGGTGGGAGCGGAGGTTCTTTTTTGCTTGGCGGTAGTATGGACTAAAAAACAAAGATACTTATAGTTCATATATCTGGTCTGTTTTGGACTAAAAAATACATACACTTACAGTTCATATATCTTATCTGTTTTGTGCTCGAAAATACATACACTTACAGTTCATAAATCTAGTCCATTTTGGACTCGAAATTACATACCCTTATAGTTCATAAATCTGGTCCGTTTTGGACTCGAAAATACATGTACTTATCGTCATGGTTTTAAATTTCGGTTTCGGTCCCAATTTCAGCCTTGGTCGAAATTGAAATTTCAGCCGAAATCCTGAAATTTCGGTCGAATCTGGTAAAAAAATAATTAATTCATCATTTCTAAAATTTCGTCCGAAATTACAAGATTCTTTCTGATTTGTAATTCTATATTGGTCATTTATAATTCTTTCTCTCTTACAAGATTTGCCAAATGCACTTGCCCTTGTTATTTAATTTGATTGATTAGATTAGGTTGACAAAAAGGGGGTTGCCTGTTTGGTTTTCCTCCTTTTGTATTAAATTTTGAAAGTTAAATATCTTTTCTAATGATTTTCATGTTAGCTATGGATTACTAATAAGAGAGGGGGAAAGTCTAACTCTATATGAGATTTGCCATCGAGGCAAATTCCAAAGATTGATAAACTTTCCCTTCTAAGGGAAAATTCGTCCAACACAAAAGAGGAAAGAGAATAATTTTCTACGAAAAAGGATTCATGGAAAAACTCAAGGTGTTTTGTATGTAAATTTATGTGAAATTTTATGATGAAAAATAACTTCTAGACCTTAAAAAGATTAGACAACATCTCTGCTTCTGACTATCATACTCTTTCCAGGATCCCATAATCTGTAGCCAAATTCTTCATTTTCATCGCCCACAAATATACATGGTTTAGCTTTTATCATCAAGCTGTAACCCCTGCTCTTTGGGCACATGGGCAAAGGATTTACACTCAAACAACTTCACATAAGAGGAGTAAATATCTTTTCCTGTCCATACTCTTTCTAGAATATCAAAACTCAAAGCAATCGAGGGAGATCTATCAATTAAGTAATAAGCAGTGCGAATTGCTTCACCCCAAAATGACTTTGGTAACTTAGCAATCTTCATAATGCATCTGCCTCTCTTAGTAATTGTGCAGTTCATCTCTACCATCCCATTATGCTATGGAGTGCCAAGAACTATCTTCTCATGCCTTCTACCATGTTTAGACTCGTTTCATGTATTCGCTCTCCCATTATCATTACGTAGGCACCTCAAAGGTTTTACTGTCTCTCATTCTACCATAGCATGAAATCGCTGAGAATTTTAGAACACTTGGTCTTTTATTCTCAACAAGTAGCCCATGCTTTCCTCTATGTATCGTCAATAAAGTGACAAAATAGCGATTGCCACCAAGAGACTCCACCTCAATGGGACCACATACATGTTGGAAATGTAAGCTTGACCACTTGACCCTTGACTACTTGACTCTTGGTTTTTCCATTGTCTTGGAAATTGTTACTTCATTGGTAGCTTGCAAGATAGTCTCGACTACATTGGAAATCTAGTTTTTAGGAGTTATTGTTCTATGAACTTAGTTTTATGTTTTGGAATTGTGCAAGTCATTAGCTTTCATATGTTACTGTTCTAGTGGTAGCTTAAGGTCTTGTTAATCTCGGATTTGAAGTATAGGTTATATTTTGGGCCATGTATCTTCTTCATATGTAAGCCATTTTAGTGAAATTTGAAGGGTATTGAGTAGTATAACAACCTAGGCTACTTTCTGTGTGTTTGGCATCAAGAAAATAATTTTCTTCTCATGAAACTCATCTTCTCCCTCCAACATAGTTGGTTTCATTCCAATAATACATAAGAATAAATCATGTCTAAAACATTAAATTTTCTTTATGATGACATATTAATATAAACCCCGTCTTGTTTACCTAATAAACAATCATCACAAGGGTCAAGATGCTTAGCTTTGGCGAAAGAAAAAATGCCTTCTTTGCCAGAATCTGCAACTCCTTCTCACTCATGTGAACAAGCCACTTATGCCACATGTTAGAAGAACTGTCTTTGGTAACATTCACCACATCCACTATAAGAAATATAGGTTTTGGCAGCAGACTAAATCAGTAACCGAAAAGCAAAGAACTATATCGCTATAAGCAATTAGCGACGGAAAAGCTCATCTCCAAAAAAGGCATCACTAAAGGTTTTCACAATGGAAATTTAAGGAAATAGTGTCGGATTTGTTTTTGCCGCTAAATATTACTATTTTTAAACAAAATAGGAATTGTTTTAGTATTATTTGTTTAAAGCAAAAATGATTTTTGTTTTTTGTTTTTTAATGGTGGTTAAAAAAACCGACATTAATATTGAAAAAATAACTCAACCCCTCGTCTACTTCCTCTATCCAACAACATCACCAAACCCCAAATCTCCTGACATTCTTTTTGCATACCTCGAACATTCTATCAGATCAAATCCGGGTTGAAGACAACAATCTTCCATAGAAGCAAAAGTAGGACAACTTTTGGTCAAACAGAGAAAACCCAATACCCAGTTACACCATTTTCTTGCAACACTACAGTACTTAACCAGCATTAATACATTTAACTCCCAACTTTTCCTCAATACCGGCCCTCTGCATAAACATTTGTTGATTCATTTTGAAAACTAGGCAAGCTAACAATCCTTAAACAATCCCTCCACACCCACCACTTAGCCATTTTTCGAGACTCTCATAGTCACATCACATGTAAGCCATCAGAGTCTTCATTGGAATAATAAGGAAACAAAGAATAACCTCCCTATGATAAAGGCCATGATTTCTAAACCAGCAAGTTAGCCACATGCCATGCAGTTCGTATTCATACGATCAACTCTAAAAATATTGAATCCTTTACTATCTATCAATAAAACATGAAACTCTATATCTAATAACTATTATCAAACTTCATCTATGAAAACTAGCAAATAGAAATGAAATATAAATCAGCATCAAACTAAGCAAAGAAAAAAAGAAAGAACCAACGATATTATTCATAAAGTTAAGATGAGAAGATGCATAATCTTATTTAAAAAAAATCAAAATCAAAATGACACGAAAATATTAAGGAATATGAAGAGAAAGGAATAAAAAAAGAGAAGATTAAATTCCATTGACCTGGTGCTCGAGAAATCATAGAGCCTCCCTGTACTCGAAAAGATCATGAAACCCACTTCGGCATCGCATAAAATCGCCAACTCCTCGGCTTTTTTTAGCAATCCGTTTCTTCGCTTCGAAAATGTCACTTGCCTGCTCGAAGAATTATCGATCCTTCTGATAATGATCTTGCCTCGCCCCATCTCAATCGCATAGTTTATATTTCAAAGCCTTTTGAGATCTTATCAAAACACAGTACAAAAATCAGGATTGGAGAAGAAGATCAGAGATGGAAAAAACCTGTTGGAGATTTGGAAAGAACCTGTCCTTTGTCGAGCTTTTTTAATGGCTTCAAACGATGCTTTTTACCCTTTTTATACCAAAAGGGGCGGTTTTAGTCAGAGAAACCTCTAATTTTGCTGTCAAGACGGTTTTAGGTTTTGGTTGAGAGAGAGAGAGAGAGAGAGTATTTTAGTATGAAAGGAGCATGGAATCGAGGACGAATCAGAGGCTGTCTAGGGTTTTTAAATTCGGGTATTTTGATGATGCCGCCTGACTTATAGATCATCAACACGTGGGAATACAAATGTGTAGGTCGACCTTGGGAAAGGAGTTTTTCCAATAAGCAAATAGGGTTGCCCTCATCTTTTTTTTATTTGCCATGGGCTTACTGGACGTAACAAGGTTTTTAAATAATTGAAAAAATGGAGGGAACAATACTTTTAATATTGACATGTGGAAATAGGAATACATTAGTGTTTTGACACTGGATCCACTTTGGATCTGATCACCTATGACTTAGTTACGATCCATAGAGCTCCCTTCTCTTTGGATTCTTAGGCAACATTGTGAAGGATGAGGGATCCATAGAGCTGCCCATCACTGAGAGGCACTGCCCCCAATCAGAGAACGACCATGGCAACTTTCCTGGTCTTCAAGGTTCCATCGGCCCACCAACGTTGAATGCTCTCCTAGCCGTGGTCTAAACTAGCCATCTTAAGATGAAGTTCTCTACTAGTGAGGGAGTGGGAGAAGCCCAAGGAGACCAGATTGTGGCTCGCAGTTGTTATGTTGCTGCCCTAAACTGAACCAATATGGCCAAGGAGGCTCTCCCTATCAAGTTGCCTGACCTCAGGGATTAGGCTCGAGTTGTCCGAGGCAAGCCGGCTAAAGACTTGACCGCAGTACCATTGTTCGATGGGGACGATGACCGAGCCATCCAAATTGGTTTGGACCTCTAGGGAGAGCTCCAAGTAAACTTGATTAACATCCTAAAGACCAATGCTGAAGTCCTTGCTTGGACGCTAGCTGATATAAAATATCGACTGATGTTAGCTGTCCAAAAGCTGTAAGTTGACCCGCGCTTCAAGCCCGTCAAGCAGAAGAAGCGAAACTTTGCCCTCGAAAGACAACGTCACAGAGAAGAGGTCGACAAGCTTCTCTGAGCCGGTTTCATCCTGAAATCCACTACCCAGATTGGCTTGCAAACATAGTGATGGTGAAGAAGCCCAAAGAAAGTCAAGAATATACATCGACTTCACCAACCTAAATGGGAGCCTGCCTGAAGGATTTTTACCCACTTCTTCGGAGAAATCTCCTCCTCGATGCCACCTCCAGGCACAAGTTGCTGAGCTTTATGGATGCCTTCTCTAGCTACAATCATATCAAGATGTACGAACCTGTTATCCTAAAGGCATATTTCATCACCGAGCAATGATTGTACTTCTCCCGACTTATGCCGTTTGGGCTAAAAAATGTGGTAGTGACCTATTAGGGGATCATCAATAGCTTAATCAAGCAACAGATTGGCGAAAACATGGAGGCGTACATCGATGGCATGCTCTTCAAGACCCTGAAGGCTGACCACCATGTCACCGACCTAATAGAAACCTTCGCCATCCTCCACCAAAAGCACCACAAAGTCCATGTTCGAGGTCACCACCCAGAAGTTCCTCATTTTCATGGTAATCCAAAGAGGATTTGAAGCCAACTCGGAGAAAAAAAAAGGTCCTCCTTGACATGGCTCCGCCTCCAACTACCAAGGATGCGCAAAAACTTACTAGTCAGATCGCTGTGTTTAGCTGATTTATGTCCAAATATACTAAGAAATGTCTTATATTCTTCAAGATATCGAGGAACGTGAACGGATTCCGTTGGACCGAGGAATGTCAATGCACTTCCGAGCAACTTAATCACTACCTTGGTTCACTGGCCTTGCTTACAAAGTTCGAGCCTGGCGAAGAACTTTATCTAGACCTCGTTGTCAGCCCGATGGCAATAGCCCGAGAAGAAAATAAGAACTAGTTTCTAATATACAACATTAGCCGGTTACTCCATGATGCTGAAAGTTGGTATCAGAAGATCAAAAAGTTTGCCTATGCTCTAATGATTGCTGCTCGGAAATTGAGGCCATACCATAAGGCCCACTCCATCATTGTCATCATTGTCCTAACTGACGGACCAGTCCATAAAATTCTCCAAAATACCGACATGTTGGATGACTGATTTATTAGAGTTTATGCCCTAAAAGCCGGTCATTGATGTATTGAAACTTTATTTATAAGTAAAGATTTCATTTCATGACATTAACTGGGTACTATAAAGGAGTGCGTGATGTGTTTGTTTTACTTTGACACACGTTTGTCCTTAGGTATCCTCATAGGAATATCTTGCCCACGGATTCATAGATCCTAAGGGGCAGGGAGATATGATATTCTTGCTCTTTGCAGACGTAAAAGGTTCCTGGTTGTGGTTCAGACTGGACATCTCTTTCTTTACTCAACTAGCATCAGACTTTGCCTCCATAAATGCATTGGGGTGGCTTCTCTCAGCCACTAAGATATTGGACCCTAAGCAAGTAGAATGGGTCTAACAAATGGTTTGTGCACTTAACAGATAATTACCTGTCGACAAGAAATATGGATAAGGCTATTCTACCAAACCAGACCCTTTATATGTCCTTAGACGTGAGGGGTGATATTGGTTCATGGTCCCGCTATGCATCTATAGTCTACCTAATGCTGGTTATGACTTAGGATCACTTTCAGCTAATATTGGGTTATAGAGTAATCCTCAAAGTCAATAGGGACGCCAATAAGGAATCCTTAATGTAGAACGCATGGCGTTGAACAAGCCTTTTATTTTTTATTTTCTATTTTAGTCATTTTATTTGTAGTAATTTTTTAGGACATCAAATCTTGTTCTTTTGGCCTGATTTCGGTGTTTTTAGAAAGGTTTTTCAATTACCTATCTAAAGAGCTCAAGATTGGGTGATTTAGACTTGATTTGATTAAGTTATAGGCATTTTACGGATATGGTATAGGAATATTATGGGATCACTAATTTAGGAATATTTTAGTCATGTTTCTACTTTTTATTTATGTTGCTTTAGTTTGAAGATTGAGAATAATAGTTAGGCAAGAAATTAGGATTGCTATTCTTAGGTTTTGGCTCTTTATATAATGTAATGACATGAGGAAAGAAAAAAAAGATTGAATAAAGTTTATTTTGGGATATCACTTGTGTAGAGAGCATTGGCTCTTTTACATGGGTGAAGGAGCTTCGCTCCTTTCACGTGTTATATTGGAGTTTTTTCTCCAAACCGTGGCATGGGTTTTCATACCCCCACGAGATTATTTTATTCGCTTCTTGTGTTGATCTTTATCTTGGGTTTACCACTCCACGCTCCCTGCATTAGTTGGTACCAAAGCACAAGGGATCTCTGACGCAAGCACGATGGGATGAAGAAATTGCTGCACCTAATGTCGGCTATATTTTGATATGTGCACAAACTCAGCTATCTTTTCATCTTTAATTGGCTCATGAGAGCTTTTTGGGAATTTTAACACTTTTTGACAGGCCATTAAATAGTAAAAGACAAGATTGATTGTGAAAATATCAAAATACGGTTCTGCTAATATCATTTCCCAAATAAAATATAAGGTTTTAATAAAAAAGAAACTAGGCTTTCAAATGTCTTGTGTTCTTCCTACAACAACTTTATAAATTATAGGGTTGAGGCCATGACCAGGTATAGTTCTCTAATTTTACTTTCAATTGATTAAGAAAAGGGATATGATAAATGCGCCCCTTTTCATCACATGGGCCACCCAACTGCAGTGTACGTGGCAATCAAATCAGTTGAAACCTTTGGCTGCAGTCATTGATACACTGCTGCTGGGTGTCCCGAGTGATGAAAAGGGGCCGCATTTATCATTTCCCTTAAGAAAATAGGTGTAGTTAATTGCGTTAAATTTTTGATGAGTATAATAATTGTCTAATCATTGACCCACCCAGTTGTCCCTATGTGAAATCTGATCAAGTGAGCATCCTGTCAATCTAGCCGGTGGTGATCTCCCCATCAGCCCCATATGACAACTATAGAATCAAAATCAGATAATAGCCGGGTTTTCTTACACTCAAACTTCAATATATGTCATTAAACCTTAATAGGCAGCTCTTTTTATCTTTTTTTCTTAGAAAAAAATCATATAAATGGAATTTTTACAAAATATTGAAAGTATCCTTTTTTTTGCTTTTTACATATAAATCACTAAATTTGAACACCTCAGAAACAATTTGTTTTGGGATTTTGAGCAGTAATAAGTTCTTGGCAAAAGTGGGCATTTGGTTCACATTGTAGAATTGATTTTGAAAACAAATCAAATCTTTATCTCAACAATTTGTACTTTTTGTTGTGATCTAGGATCGATTTGTGTACAAAATGCCCAATTTTTTCTTTTCAAAAAACTGTTTTGGGCTCAAACTGGATTCTTAAAATCCAAAACAAACAGAAATTTAGAAAATTTCCCCATATCATTCTTTCGTGACTTCGTGTGCAAATCCTAAGGAACATGCAAACAATAAGCTCACGGACACACTCGTGAAGAACTTGACTCACCTTCCGCCAATCGAGGTTCACATCCCTTTATTGTGCTTAGCCCATCCAAAGACAGTCGTGTGAGTCTTAAACCATGGACAAAAAAGAGATAAACACACTAACACACGAATTACAAGACACAAAACATCAACATCTAGGTCTGTTAAAACCCAAATTTTTTTATTAACCTTCCTCTTCATATAGTGTTTGGAAATGTCAAACAAAACATCTTTCTCCATCAATTGGTCCAAACCATGTGAAATTAATTGCGACAACCAATGAAATTGCACCAACTCTGCATGGGGCCATGGGAATATAAAGACTCGAAATCAATGGCTTTCAATTAAGAAATGTGGGTTTAGTGCCTCCAAATAAGAGCTTGGCCATGTGTCAATCATCGCCAAATCATGTATTTATATGACCAAGACGGAACTTAATTTCTCATTAGATTACTATCCCAACCTTGTAAAGGGTTAATTTCTTTATGGAGTCTCTTTGAATTCCAACTTTGTGTAGTGATTTTATCATATAATAAGAGAAGTGGTTTTATTCCTTATCACCACCCAAACGAAAGTAGATTTTCGCTTTCTTTTGTGGGGGAAGATAAGCATGTCTCGATTATGCTTCCTCTATTTGCACACTAGGACGATGAAATCGATAAGTAAAAGAATAATACCAAATTTTATCGAGAGGTTTGATGGACCCTGTAATTAGATATGCATGGATCACACGGAAAGAAAAGGGGGAAAAACAAACTATACCAGATTTTTCAAACTCCACCTATAGTCAAAAGAGAGTGTCTTTTCATGTTTTTTTACCTACATGAACATCCTCTATCGTTGTCACCTAATAATTGGGGGAGAAATTTTATATGGTAGACACCAATGTAAACAGTCCCAAATTCAATTGCGTATACATTTTTTTAACCCAAAATTAAGAGGCCACGGGGCAAACTGATACATTGAAATATGGAAAAACATGTCATTGGGGGGGGTGGACAAGCCACCTAATGAAAGCCACAAGGGAAAGCAACCCCATTACATGACAGTAAACACACGTCTTTGGAAAAGTAAGAGTACCTTCGATTAGAATCATGAATTATTTGTTGATATTTATGAATGATTTCTCCCGTTACATGTGGGTTTATTTTCTAAAAAAAAAAAATCATAAGTTCTTGGAAAGTTCATAGAGTTCCAAGAACCAGTGGATAGTAATATTGATTGGAAGATCAAATGTTTAAAAACCGATAACGGCGATGAATACAGATTGAAAGAGTTTGCAACTTACATAAGCACAGAATTCGTAGGCAGTTCATGTATCCTCACACTCTTCAGCAAAATGAGGAGGCCGAGAGAAAGATCGGATGTTTGACAGAAGTTTTCAGTAGTGTGACGCATGCAGAGAACATTCCATCTCGGTTTTTAGCTGAGTATATGAAAACTGTTGGAAGTAATGAATCAGCTTCCACAACTGAAGATTGAATTATCTCACAATATGAGTTGTTGTAGGACAACAAACCTTCCATAAGTTATTCATAATGCTATGTCTTTGTGCCTAACTATCTGTGTAGAAAGTTTCATAAGAAGACATTTTGATGTATCTTTATTGGGTAGGGTTCAGAAAGGAAGGTTTGGAGATGTGTGAACCCACACATTTCAAGACATGTGGTATTTGACGAAGTCTCGTAATGGTGGTCATTTGATAGAGTTAGTTTTTTTTTTGTTGGGATAATTACATTTACACCCCCTCTAGTTTCTGACACATCCACTTCCACCCCTATAGTTTAAAAAGTGACAAATACACCCCCGTAGTTTCAATTTGTTTAAGGTTTGCCCCCTCAGCTCAAGGTTCGTCCATAGATTGAAGGGTTAGGATGATCCGATGGAGCTGATTTTTTGGGCACACCATATCTATGTCAGGACCCATCAAATGAACGCTTTGGATCATCCAAATAATGTGGGCCCATACCTGAATCCAAACACTACCAAACGCTTTGGATTCGGGTATGGGCCCACATTATTTGGATGATCCAAAGCGTTCATTTGATGGGTCCTGACATAGATAGGGTGTGCCCAAAAAATCAGCTCCATCGGATCATCCTAACCCTTCAATCTATGGACGAACCTTTAGCTGAGGGGGCAAACTTTAAACAAATTGAAACTACAGGGGTGTATTTGTCACTTTTTAAACTATAGGGGTGGAAGTGGATGTGTCAGAAACTAGAGGGGTGTAAATGTAATTATCCCTTCTTTTTTTTTGAAATGGTAATATTATAAATGACGGAAAAACAGGAGACCGAGATGGAACTCCCATATTTACAATAGAATACAAGAAGACATAAGAACCGAAATATACAATTAACGGCACACCACTCCTCAAGGAGGAAGATGGTCAAACCACATAATAGGACCACCAGATACATCGCGCTTGGCAAGCGCATCCTTGATAGCCGATAGAAGACCCCGAAGTTATATCACCAATCTCATAAAAAATGGAAAGAAATATCCATGGAGAAGCTGCCCCACCTTTCAGCCAACGAATCACATTTAACGAATCCCCTTCAACAATGGTCTGATCCATCACACTTCTATCAATATGCAAAATGCCAAAATGCGCAGCCCTCACTTCAGCTTCTGAGGCATCACAAACACCTATAGAGCCATAGTATGCCCACACTACTCCCCCCTGTTCGTTGTGACACAACCCTCCCACCCTAGCCGGACCCGGATTGCTGAAGCTCGCTCCGTCAAAATTAACCTTAAGCATATTTTGTGGAGGCAACTCCCAGCTTTGTGAAACAAGAGCTCTCCGATCAACACGAAAACAAACCTCCCTCCATCCTTCCCAAAGATCAAAAGCCAATACAAACCGGAAGGAAGGAAGGCATCTCACCCAAGATATAACCAAAGTGATAATCTTCAAGTAGATCCAATGAGGGTTCTTAGCTTTCACCTCAAAGATCCTAGAATTCCTCTCCTTCCAAATAGACCACCACGTAGCGAGTAAATAAAGATTCCACAAAGTTTTCCCTTTTTCCTTCCAAGGAACCCCTCCCCAATGATGCAATAGCGATAGAATAGACTTTGGGAAAACCCAACAAATCCCAAATCTCATGAAAACCCAACAGCCAAATGAGCCGAGTAAAAGAATAATGCATAAACAAATGATCCACAGATTCCCCATCTTGCAGGCATAGGGGGCAATAATCTATAAGCCACATACCATGGTTTCTCAGAAAATTGATAGTTTGTATTCTATCACGACAAACAACCAAACCAAAGATACAAACTCTATGTGGGCATTGAAATTTCCATAACTTTGCCGAATATGAAGGGTTAGAAGTGGGCAATAAACTCTTATAGAAAGATTTGACCGAGAAAGACCTAGAAGGTTCCTCAATCCAAAGCCTTTTATCCTCTCCATTCCTCTTAATATAGCATCCCTCAAGAAGGACCATCAGGCTAGAGGCCAATTCCACCTCCCACTCAAAAAATGATCTTCTAAACCCCGAATTCCACACAAGGACACCATCATTCCAATCAAACCAATCGCAAACAAAGGCCTCCCTATTAGAAGCCGTGCTAAATAATCTCGGGAATCTACATTTAAAAGACACATCCCCGCACCACACATCATGCCAGAACAAAATTCTATCACCCCTATAGACACTAAATCCAACCTTTAACTTGAAAAGAGATGACATTTTTAAGATATCTCTCCAAACCGACAGCCCTCTTATCGCAAACGAGTCATTGGGTTCACATCTCCCCTTATCGCACTCATACTTGCTACTAATGACCTTAACCCACCACCGATCATGCTCATCCCCAAATCTCCATAACCATTTTCCCGAAAGCACATAGTTGAACTCCTTAACTCTCCTGATACCCAACCCGCCCAGCTTGATGGGGACACAAACATCCTCCCATTTGACCAAAGCAATCCCTTTCTTTTCCTCTTCCCACCCCACAAGAATCTCCTCTGAATCTGTTCAATTCGCAGAGAGACACTCACAGGGCATTTAAATAAAGACATGAAGTAAATAGATATGTTGGACAATATAGCCTTCACCAACACAAGCCTACCACCACGAGATACAAGATTCCTTTTCCATGAGCCCAATCTTCTCTCAATCCTCTTGACTATAGGATCCCACAAGTATTTATTCGGTCTACTCACCCCCAACGGAAGACTCAAACACGAGGAAGGGAGCGATTCCAACTGACACCCCAGGATCAAAGCTATCTTCTGGGCCCTCTCCTTAGAAATATTCAAGGCACATATTTAGACTTGTGGAAATTAGATTTTTGACCCGAAATGAGCTCATAACATCACAGAATGGCTTTTAAGTTCCGCACTTGACCAGTTCCGGCTCACAAAACAATAAAGTATCATCAGTAAATTACAAATGGGAGACCTCCACCTCATCCAAACTGATCCTAAAACCTCTAAAAAGATCAAGACCACTCTCCATCGCGATAAGCTACTAAGGATTTCCGTAACAATGACAAATAAAAAGGGAATAATGGATCTATTTGTCTAAGCCCTCGAGAGGACTTAGAGAATCCATTTGGAGATCCATTTATGAGGATAGAAAACCAAGCAGAGGAAACACAACTCTTCATCCACGAACGCCATAGACATCCGAATCCCATTCTCTCTAAGGAGAAATCTAGGCATCCCCAATCCACTCTATCATAAGCTTTCTCCATGTGCAATTTACAAAGAATGCCTTTCTTTCGAAGTTTTCTATATGAGTCAATGGCCTCATTCGCAAACAAAGAACAATCTAAAATTTGTCTCTTCTCAACGAATGCACATTGATAATCTGATATGATTGTTGGAAGTACCCTCTTTAAACGCTCAGCTAAAACTTTAGCCAAAACCTTATAGCGGCACCCCACGAGACTAATTGGCCTATACTCTAAGATCCTACTAGCACCCTCAACCTTAAGAATTAGAGCTAAGAAAGTTGCCCCTGTACCTTGATCCAATTCCATACCCTGATGGAACTCATGAAAAAATACCACTATATCACATTTGACATACTCCCAACAAGATTGGAAGAAGGCCAAACAGAACCCATCAGGCCCGGGAGCCTTATCTCATCCCAAAGAGAAAACAGCCCTCTCAATCTCCTCCATCTCGAACGGTTCCTCCAATTTCCTTCTCTTATCACCTCATAAGGGATTAAAATCCACACCCTCCGGAAGTGGCTTCGATTTACCATCTGATGCATACCATCAATGAGACAATCTGATTTCTCCTTCTTCTGGCACTCGCCATGGCATGAAAGTAAGCAGTGTTCTTATCACCTTCCTTCATCCACTTAACCCTCGACTTTTGCCTCCAGGATATCTCTTCATGTAGAAGGAGACTTTTATGTTCTTCCCTAATGTGCCCCAATTCCTCCCTAGATTCGATGTTACCCAATCCCTCATCCTCTAGAGCATCTAGATCTACAATTCTTTTTTCCAACCAGTTCTTCCTGCAAGAGTCAACCACTCTCTTCTCCTTAACCCAATCCTTCATCATCTTCTTGACAAATCTCAACTTTCTTCCTATTCTCACATCTGCAGGCCCCTCAAAATTTTCAGAGGCACACCAATTTCCCAACCTTTCTTCCATATTCGGATCCTGGAGCCACGCAATCTAAAATCAAAATGGCGGGGAGCCCCAAGATTCTAACCTTGGATCCAAGAGAATGGGGCAATGATCCGAAACAGAATGAACAAGGGTTTTTTGAATCACCTTGGGGGGTCTAACTCATCCATTTCGGACATAAAAGGAAGCGATCTATCCTACTATGACTCTCCCCTCTATTCCAAGTGAACCGAGCCCCAGATAATGAAAGGTCAATTAATTAACTCATGCTTAGCAATGAAATCAGCAAAAGAAATCATATTCCTATTGGACCTCCTACAAGCCACTCCTTCACACACAAATCTAATTTCATTAAAGTCCCACCTATACACCAAGGATGGAGCCACCGGGCCCTAATCCCATCAAGCTCCTCCCATAGCAACCTTTTTTCCACCCGTAAAGAAGGGCCATAAACCCTGGAGAAAACAACCCTCACCGCATCTTCCACCCTCTTCAGAACAACTGACAGGGAAAACCTACCCTTCCTTTCCTTAACCACTTTCCAATAAGACTCCTTCCAAGCAACCAAAATCCCCCCGGAGAGGCCTACCGAACCCACAAAGGTAAAGCTCCAATCACCTCTAAAACCAATGCTCCGAGCAATTGCCTTATCTATCACCTCTAACTTGGTTTCTTGCAAACATACTAAAGTCGGTTTGCAACTTTTGACAATTTCCTTTACTTGAGCTCTCTTCACCAAAGAGCCCAATCCATTTATATTCCATGATAGCGTCTTCATAAAGAACCAATTTTCACATACTTCCTCCCCTTTCTCCCTATCTTAAAACTACTCGATGAAGAACTCACTTTCTCTACCTCACTCTTTTTACCCCCATAATTATCCCCTGATTTCAATCTAGCCAACTCTCGGAGTGACTTCTTCGAAGATTCACACATATGAGACCCATTTACCTCTCCCCCAACCTTATCCCTTAATTCAACCGACCTTATCATACCGTGAAACTCTGACAAGGGTCCGGGGTATCTTACCCCAACCTTCCCACTGACTTCTATAACATTATCTACAGCCCTCTCCACAGACTCCAAGTTTTCTTCAGATCCCTCTTCCCCCTCTAGCCCATCTGGAGTAATGGAATTGCCCCTGCCCATCATAGACCTCTTTTCAAGATTCACATTACGAGAGGGAATAGGAGAGGATAACAAGCAATGGTTCTGGAATTCCATACCAAAAGTCTCACTGGTTTCATCATCTACAGAGAAACCCATATCAAGCCCCTGCATATTTGGACAAGGAAAAGATATCTCTTTACCACGAAAAGAAAACGAAGAGTTAATACCTCCGGGGGAGCTGAAGCCAAGACTATAGCCATCGCGTTCCTGTTGTGATTGATTGACTTGAAACAGCTTCATCTGCCCACCAATGCCTGGCAATATAAGATCATCTTCCTCACTTGAAATACATTTTCCTCCCACACGGTCCATGCTTCATTGAACACTATACTCTGTGCTTCCCGTCGCTTCTTGCAATCTTCGGAAAACCAGTTCCGTCGGGATAATCCTTCTAGAGTGTTCATCACACCCCCCTCCCCTTCAAAGCAATATTCAAAATCTCCCGACTCTGACTCACCAGAGTTCTTCTGAAATCGACTACACTTGGAGGGACGTTGTCCACCGCTCTTGAATCAGTCCTCCACTTGGACGGGCGTTGTCCACCACTCTTGAAATACATTTGATAGAGTTAGTCTTCCAGATAGTCTAGAATTAGAGTGTATTCTGTAAGAGAAACTAATAATGGAGGTTCTTTTCGACTTAAGCATAGGTGGTGTCGAATCAACTAAACCCAAGGAAGTGCCTAGAGAGGAAAGTCTTAAAAGAAAAACCAACGAAGTCTATTGAAGACATGTATTCATCAAACAATAACAACTTAAGAGATGAGAGAGTTTCAAAGAGAGGAATCTTACTCTCAAATACTCAAGCCTAGAGGATCCTTTCCAAATTATTCTCGTGGGCACATATGACCGATGTCTTTTTAAGAAGTCGACTCCTTGCTTGAAACTTATCTAGACACAGAAACTACTTCCATACGATACCAAACAACGACATTTGGAAGATGAGAGCCATCTACTCTGGGGAGAGGCCCTGAGGTTGAAGCATGCCAATGTACATCTTTAAGTGCATGGTGGGACAATCTATACCATCGTACTTCTCAAAGTCAGGAATCTTGAAATCTGTCGTAGCATCACATCAGGGAATAAAGAGTGGTCTTCCAGCTCAAACCTGGGCCATCTTTCGGAATTTGTCATTACATATTTTTTCTACTTTTGCTAAAGGTTGCACACAATTCTCATTCGCATACAGCTCTTCTTAGAATATGTCGGGAGTAACTGGTACTGGTCTTGTGGGTGGGTGTACTTCTTGCACATCTTGTGGGTCTGGTTCTCTAGAGGTTCCAGATCTCTCACTAAGCTGAGCTCTCAACTGACTATTTTCTTCCGTCATGGCGGCCATTTTCCTGGACATGGCCTCTAGCATCTGTTGCATTCTCAGATGAAATAGACCTTCCTCATTTGGTTCGGCCATGATATTGGGCTCTGAGGAGACCGATGATTCTACAGTTCTAATAAAGCGGGAGGAGCTTCTGGACATTAGGCTTGGATTTTCCGGGAGCTATTGTGGACGGGTAATGGTTTCCTGAAAATGGAACAAGATACACTACTTCAGACTCCTTAGGGACATTATTACTGGGGAAGTAAAGATTATTTTTATGTATTACCAAATGGTGCCCAAACAAAAAGTGTACAGGTCTTAGTTACATCGACCATGGTCCATGTTAGCCCAAGGGTTCAACAAATACCTTTGTTTTGATGACTCACAAACCCGAATTGATTAAGTGGACTAATTGTGTGCTTTGCAAGTGTATGCTTATAAGACAAGTTTTAGTGAAACCACAACTTGCAAATGTACAAAAGCCAAGCTTGAAGATGAACACTTGATGGTGACACACTGACACATTCCTGAAGCAAAATGGAGATACTCAACACTTGGATGGAGTCACAAGGACAAGCCAAAGTAAAGAGGATCACAATCAAGGTCAATAACCAAAAAGGATCTCACACATGGAGAAATCAAAATCAAAAGGGAGTCTTTATGTTTAGAATATAAAACCCATTCTCCCATAGATTTTCTAGGTTGAAATGCACACTTTAAAGACCCCAAGTTTGAAAAAATTAAGTTAAAACTATGTTCTCAAAGATTAAAAGTCATTTTATTAGTTTTAAACTAAAAAATTTCAAGCACTTTGTGCTCGGTTGACTGTGAAATCTCGGTATACCGCGAGGATATATGATGTAAAATAAAAATGGAACAGAATCTATCGGGCGGTCTACCAACCCCTCGTGGTCTACCGAGTTCGGTCGATTGAGAGTCTGCGGTCTAACGCGCTCGATAAGAAGGTTTTTTTCAAAATCCCGACGGCTAGTTCGGCAGTAGACCGAGGCTCTACCACGAGAGCCATTGAATGCCTACTAATGGGTAGTTTTGAGAAATCTCTATATATATGGGGTTATTTGATATTTATTCTACTATTATACTTTTTAAGGCTATTAATTTCAACCTAAAACCAATACTTACTTGAAAATTCACTTGGGCAATCAAATCTATCTTTCCAAACCCTTAATGTGCTTTGAGACTTAGAATCAATCTTGGGAGTTTGGAATATGTTTTATACTTGTTATCTTTAAGAGACTTGAAGCTTGTTCTTGATTGTGTAATCAGCCTACAAGAGGCAAAAGAGTTGTAATCTTCTTCTTTCTTCCTCAACTTTGTGAAGAAGTGAAAGGGCGTCGTATTTAAGTCTCTTGGAGTTGTGGAGCTCGAATTGTATTTGGGTAAGATCCATCCATTGAGGAGGATCAGAGTTAGTGGATTCCTCAAGAAGAAAAACTTGAGAATAGTGAAGTAGGCTTGGGTTAAAGACCAAACCACTATAAATCTTGGCATTCAAGCTTATTCCTCTCTATCCTTCTACCTTACTTGTGGTGTGTGGTAATTCATATTCATTATCTATTTTAGTATAAATTGTTAAGTTGTTTTAACTTCAAATTAGGTTAAAAGTTTTTAAAAGACACCCAATTCATGTTCGAAAGTATGCCCTAAAATCCAGTGGTTGTCGTATTCAAACAATAATTTATTACTCATTTGCATCTAGTGGGTTCTTATTGGAGTGTGTGATGTGCTCTTGGACACATATTTGTTCGTAGGTAGCATCGTAGGATGGGTCATGCATATAGAGATTATGCGGCAGGGAGATATGAACATCCGGTTCTTTACAAACCTACAATGTTCACGGTTGGGGTTGAGGTTGTAATATCCCACAATGACCAAAATACCCTTTAAGAAATTTGTTTCCCTCCTTAAAGAGAAAGGGTATTATCGACCCTGCCCATAATTAGCGATTAGGGCTTCTCTTAAGTTACTATAAATACTAACTTAGGGCTAATCTTGCATAACGTTTGCAAAGCCTTGAGGAAACAGCAGTGGGCGAAGAGAAGAGTCACGTGGAGAATCGAGGGAGATCGAGTTTAGAGGCCAAAGATCAAGATCAAGGTAAGAACTCTTCCAAAATCTTTAGATCTTGTTCTTGGTATAGCAAAAGTTGAGAATCCACCTCACAAGCAATTTAATCTCTTTGTATTTTCTCTCTTAATGTACTTCCATCCTTAGATCGGTGTTTCTTGGGGTTGTCTCATGGTAGGGAACCCACGAAAACCGTGTTTGATCATTTTGATAATCAGAGAAGGAAAAATAAAGTTTTGTTCATGTAAAACAAAATTTCTTTATGGAGAGTTCTGGCGACATTCCAGAGAGGTTATCAGTCTCTTGGAAGGCTTCTCGCTTTAAGATTTCCAACGGATCCGGCCATGCCCAATTCCGATGGAAACGATCAAGTTAGAGCCTTTTTTGTGCCGAAACGGTGAGAAAATTGCGTTTTGGAGAAAACTGAGTCCGCGCAGGGCCGGGCGACCGGTAAAGCGGCGGTCGACCGACAAAGCGGAGGGTCTGATCCAAGACGGATCCCTGCAAGAATCCCGGACGTCCGGCATGGTAGTTTTTTTCTCCCAGCATCTCAACTTTGAAAATTCTTAACTTCTTCGTTTCTCGTCCATTTTGTATGCTCTTGTACTCTAAGAACATGCCGAAAATGCATAATTTCTGTTAAAAATGGTTTCAAAATTTTATAAGGACTATATAGTGACATTAATTTTAAAGTAGTAAGAGGAACCCTACTTTGGTTTACCAATCTCTTCCCAGTTAAACATCGTAGGGTGTCTCGTGTCTCTGAGAGGTTACATATAACATTATTTTGCATATTCATAATTATTTGAGTGATGACTTGATGCTAGGTGACTGAGTTCAAGTTCCATAGAGGTTGGAACTTCACTTTTGAGGTACGGTTCTTGTTGTATCATCGACCTATACCCGACCAAGAACCCCGTTTTATTTCGAATAATGTTTGGGTTGGTTATATACTATGTTGTACCACTTGGTTAGTATCTCCAATGATGTTTTGGTACTTGGAAACACGAATGCCTATTGATTGCTTTATCCTGAACTTCAAAAGTTAGGACTCGTCATGCCAATGTCCTTCCTTCATATCCTATTGTAGAGAAATCCATGTTCGCATATACTAATGGTTCTAACGTGTTACGCCACTACACACAATGCATATTCCTGTTGTTACTTGTGTACATGGATTCTCTTGTCATGCTATGTGATGCATGGTTAGTATTACAATTGTGTACTTAACACTCGGTATACTTTGGTCGGGCCTTCGTGGTCTGTACGGTATACTTGAACATTTGGATGTATGGTATACTTTTGTTGTTCCCTTCGTGGTCTGTGTGGTATACTTGGAGACTTTGATGTATGTTATACTTTGGTCGGGCCTTTCGTGGTCTGTGCAGTATACTTGGAGACTTAGATACATGGGATACTTTGGTCGGGCTCTTATGGTTTGTGTGGTATTCCCTGTATTCGGATGGAGGTATTCACAGGTTGCTTTGGTTGGGCTCTAGTAGTCTGTGCGGTAAACCTGGCACGTGGGTTATTTTGGTCGAGCCCTAGTGGCTTGTGCGGTATACCCTACGTATTGAATACTGGAGGCGGAGCATCCGTGGCTTGGGTACCCAGGTGGAGTAATATGGTTATTGTGAGCTGTTTGCTTTGCTCGGTTCGAGGGAGCAAAGGTCTTGTGGGTGTTGGATGTTTATATTGTTGTTATTCTTCAAGGTTATTCTATCTAGTTGGTTATCTTATCTTAGTGACCTTTGATATCTTATGGCATGCCCAGATCTGTCATGGATCCTCATATAAACGTGCAAGGCTATTAGCCGACTGTTGATAATATCTTGCAGATCCTGAGAGTTAGCTGAGATCATAGCCGTGAGCTCGGAGATCGAGCGTCGTTAATATCGTTGGTTCAGTTTTATTTCCATTATTATCTTTTCATGAGTACTTTGAGAACTCTGTAATAATTTGTTACTTTATTTGGGTTGGGTTTCTAAGAACAACGTTATTATGATTTGTCCTTTTGGATTTCGGTTGGTTAGCGAACTAGTATCTAACGGAACAAAATAAAGCATTTCTGCCTTGTGGATTATCTAACGGAACCTTGCCTTGCATATCTCTGAGGTTGCCTACAGGTATGTGGCGTTGTCACGCGCCATTGTGTGGTTCGGTTCGGGGCTTAACGCCCTTTGTACGGGATACATTATACATCTCGAGAGCACAAAAATGTACAAGGACCTAAAATGTAATTATTGGTGGAATAATATGAAGTGGGAAACAGCACGCTTTGTAGCTCAGTGTTTAACTAGTCAGTAAATTATGATTGAGCAGCAGAGACCAGCTGGGATGTTGAGATCTCTTCCCATTTCTGAGTGGAAATGGGTGCCGATTTTGTATCAGGTTCGTCCCACACTCCTAGGCGAATGATATAATATGGATGATTGTAGACTGGCTGAATAAATCCATACATTCCCTACCTATTACAATAGGGATGTTAATGGAAGAACTGGCTAATGTATATATCAAACAAATAGTGAGATTGCATGGGACACCAATGACAAGAGTGTCCAATCAAGACACTCATTTTCTATTGTACTTTTGGACCAATTTGCACAGGGCGATGGGGACCTCATTGAACTTTTCTACGGCTTATCATCCACAGACGGATGGTCAGTTGAAGTGTACCATTCAGACATTGGAGGACATGTTAAGAGCATGTGCCGTTTTACTTGAAGCAATCTTGGGATGATCACCTGCCTCTGGTAGAGTTTCCCTAAAACAATAGTTATCATGCGAGTATTCGGATGGCTCCTCACAAGGCCTTTTATGGGAGGAGGTGTAGATCCCTGATTTCCTGAGATGATGTTAGGGAAAGAAAGATTATGGGCCCTGAGCTTGTGCAGTAAACAGTTGAAAAGGTACATTTGATTAGAGAGCGACTTTGGACAGCCCAAAGGTGACAAAAAAGTTATGTAGATGTCAAAATGATGGAATTGGAATTCCAAGTGGGTGATCATGTCTTCTTTCGGGTATCTCCCACCAAAGGTGTCATGAGATTTGGAATATGTGGGAAGCTCAGCCCTCGGCATGTTGGACCTTTCGAGATCCTTGAGAGAGTGGGAGAAGTGGCATATGGACTTGCCTTGCGACCGTGCTTGTCTACCATCCACAATCTATTTCATGTTTCTATGCTGAGAAAGTATGTTCCCTGCCTAACCCATAGGGTTGGGATATCTCCCCCTGAGCTTAGGGACGATTTGTCTTTCGAGGTTGTGCCCATAAGGATTATAGACAGAGAGGACCAGGTACTTTGGCGTCGCACTATTCCATATGTTAAAGTTCAGTGGGCAAACCACACTGAGCAGGTCGCCACATGGAACCTCGAGGAGTGAATGGCGGAGAAGTACACACTTGTTCCTTGACTCATGTATCCTAGTCTTGTTTAAATTTCGCGAGAGAAATTTCTTTAAAGGAGGACGAATAAAATACCCCAAATACCCCCATGTAAAACTCATCCCCTCTCTTGAGAGCAGGGTATTTTCTTCCAACTCTAATTAAGTGATTAGGGCTTCTTTGTGAGCTAGTATAAATATTAAATTTTGGCTAAACCTTCAGAGAATTTAAAAAACCAAAGGAGGCGGCAAGAGGAAGCCGAAATCGCGTGAGAGATTGAGGACCAAACTAGGGGATCAAAGACCGTGATCAAGGTAAGAAACCCTCTTAAATCTAGTAAACATGTTCTTCGAATTGTGAATGTTGGGATTTTTTCCCGCCCAATGATTAAATCTTCTTGTATGTCCTCCCAGGATGTGTTTCCCTCCTAATTAGATCGGTGTTCATTGGAGTCTTCTTCTCATAGAGATTCCACCGAATTCGAGTTTGACCATTTTTGGTAATCAGAGAAGAATATACGAAGATTTGTACCCTACACGCTAGATTTTCACTGATCGTCGTCTGATGAGTTTCTAATAACCAGGTTGGATTTGATGGAACTCTCTCATCATTAGGGTTCCAACGGATCCAACCGTGATCAATTTGGATGATCAGTGCGCAAGTGATAGCCATTTAAAGTTGTGAAAATCAGAATAAATTGGAGAAATTCGAAAAACCCAAACAGGAATACCCACGGTCGACCGTCAGAGACTTCACGGAATTCTTTCGACGGTCGACCATGTGGCCGACCGTCATCGGTACTGTCCGCAGGACGGTTGACCGTACGGTGGACCATGAATGGTTCTGTCCGCATGGGTTGTTTTACGATTTTTTTCGGTTTTGGCTTAGATTTTGGTTATTCTCCTCATGTGTTCTCCACCCCCAAACCTCCTTATTGATGAGGTGATTCATGTTGATTGGTGATCAAGCCTTGGATTTGAAAATTTGAAGAGTTCTTTTTTAGGTACATTTTATGTGGATCTTTGATGATATGTACCCTAGAAAAGAACCCTTTGTAGTTTCAAACGGTGGTTTGGTTTTGGATACGTGTTAAATTATGCTGATCTATTAGTATCTCAAATGATAAATTGATACTTGAGAGCTTTTCAATCTTATCAATGGCTTTACCCTGAAATTCCGAAAATAGCTTCTCAAATGATAAAGAACCCGGCATGTCATGCTAGTTGTATGTTTCACATGATTTATCAATATGAAATCCATGTTCTCTCATATGTTATATTCTGATTTAACAGTCCATTATTGTGTTATGCATACCTCTGTTGCGCAATGGTATACATAGGTTTCATGTCATGCTGTGTGATGCATGAGTAGTATTGTGATTATGTATCTGATACTTAGGGTGCTTTGGTCGGGCTCTAGTGGCCTGTGCTTGCTTTTCTCAGTTGAAGGAAGCAAATGTCTCATGAGCATTGGACTTATACATTACTGTTATTTCCATGTTGATTCGTATATATATGAGTTGCAGTTATACCATCACAATTCATGAAATCACTATTTCATTGCGTATTTTTTTATAGGTTGGCCTCATGTTGTTTTTGCATGCCTGGATCAGTCAAGGATCATCATATAAACATACGAGGCTTAATCTGACGTTGATAATATCTCACAGATCAAGAGAGTTAGCTTGGGATGTGGTCAGGAGGTTCGGAGTCCGAGAGTGGCTGGATCTTTTGGATTAGCATTATCCTTTATTTATTTACGTGATTATTGTTAGAGACCTTGTATTCCTTAGTTTATTTCATTAGGCATGGGTAGTGAGAACTGAGAACTATATTAAATGGATAATTATTCTGTTGGGATTATGGTTATTTCATTGTGGATTGGTAATGTTTAAGCACGTACGTGTCTGGTTACATTCGCCTTGTATGTCTGCGAGGCACTTGCAACTATGCGGCTCTATTGCGTGTTTGGGCTATGGGGTGTGACATCAGCAATCCATTTAAATGATAAATATAATAATTGTTTTATAAAATAAAAAAGCAGCAAAAGGGAAAAAACTGCAGTCTCACGTGGGAACCGAGCTGTGCCAGACTAAGTACAGCAATTGAAATATTGTGTGCACACACTAGATTAACTAATTGTTGGGCATTCAATGCTACAAGAAATACAATTGGAGATGGACAAAATCTCTCACCAAAAAGGCTAATTCCATCCCTATATATCTTTAGCGGCGGAGATGAGTCCATTATGGCTGGTTTTTGCAAGGGCGGCCTTCACTTTAGAATTTCTCAAAGCAAAAGATAAATACTAAGACTTGTCTGCCAATCTTGTGATTTGGTCTTCTTTTAGATTCAAACCTCCATAAATATATGGGAATTGCTTGCATCCATCGCAAAAGACATTTCGCGGCTGGTCTGTCGCATGTCAGACCAGCCACCTCGTGAATGGTGGCTGGTCTGAAGTGCGACAGACCAGCTGCAAAAAGCCTTTTGCAATGGACCCTAGCAAATCCCTAAATATATAACTGAAAATGGTGGATGGGTAGAAGGGAAGCATGCATGGTATATAGTATTTGATGTTTGGGTATGAAAAGATATTAATTATAAAGATTGAGGAGTAATATCAACATGAGTGAAAATTCAACTTACGTTTTAGTCAAATCTTCCATTTAAAGAGAAAACCTAAAAAATCTCATAATAGAATCCAATGGATTCATTGAACAATTTAGGTGACTATTTTTTGTTTCAAAGACACCCATATTCATATATTGAAAGAGATGCAACCTGGTAATGGTATTATGGTCATTTTAATTCTGTTTATAGTCTATATAATTATCTTTCTTCGCTCTTCCCCTCTCAAAAACATTCAGACGCAGACACACACACATAGAAAAACATGGCGTGCAAGGTTTATGGTCATCCTATGTCCAAATACACTGCAACTATGTTGACATGCTTACATGAGAAAGGCGTGGAGTACGAGTTTGTGTTCGTTAATTTCAACTCTGGGGCACATAAGAAGCAGCCCTTCATCTCTCTAAATGTGTGATCTCTACCTTACTTAGGACAAGTTTTGACTACGATAATTTTTTTTTTTTTTTTGGAGTTTTAATATGATGAAAGGCCTTACAGTCCATTATTTTTCAAAAAGTACAGTACAGCCCACACCATAGGATGATCCAAACGGTCCATAAGATGGGAGAGGTTCAGGTTGTGCCCCAAAACTCATTTCCCTAGGTTGATCCTAACCATCCGATCTATAGAGGGTTAGGGTCAACATTCGATATATATGTATAGATACATATAGATACACACACACATATATATAGATAGATACATGCACACACACATATTTCTATATACTATATAGCAGAAGAGAAAAGAAGAGAATTTTTTGAAAATTCTATGAGAATTACACATCACTTTTTTGACTTTTTTAACAAATGCACCCATTCAACCCACATATTTTCAATCCTACCCCCTCATTTATGCTTTTTAACAAAGGCACCCATTAAAGCCACATAATTTCAATCTTACCCACCTCCTTTATGGTTTTTTAATAAAAAAAATCTATAGGGTGATCTTAACCATCCGATTTAAGAGGAATTATGGAAACCTCTATAGATTGGAGGGCTGAGAATAAGCCTATGGAGGTTTTTTAACAAATGCACCCATTCAACCCACATATTTTTTTTGAAAAGAAGAGAAAATATAGCAGAAGAGAAAAGAAGAGAATTTTTTGAAAATTCTATGAGAATTACACATCACTTTTTTCACTTTTTTTAACAAATGCACCCATTCATGCCCACATATTTTCAATCCTAGCCCTCCAATCTATAGAGGTTTCAATAATTCCTCTTAAATCGGATGGTTAAGATCACCCTATAGATTTTTTTATTAAAAAACCATAAAGGAGGTGGGTAAGATTGAAATTATGTGGCTTTAATGGATGCCTTTGTTAAAAAGCATAAATGAGGGGGTAGGATTGAAAATATGTGGGTTGAATGGGTGCATTTGTTAAAAAGTCAAAAAAGTGATGTGTAATTCTCATAGAATTTTCAAAAAATTCTCTTATTTTCTCTTCTGCTATATAGTATATAGAAATATGTGTGTGTGCATGTGTGTGTGTGTGTATATATATATATATATATATATATATATATATATATATATATATATATATATATATATATGGAGGAAAGTGTTGGTGAGCTTAAGAGTCCAATCACATTGGGGCCTACTTTGTTAGGATGATCCAAAGCATTCATTTGAAAGGCCCTTACATAGATGGGGTGTGTACCAAAAATCAGCTCCATAGGATCATCCTAACCCATCCATTTGTGGAGGTCAAAATGGACATACATTATTTGTCCACAAATCTGCCCATTTTTGTCCTCCACAAATGGAGGGGTTAGGATGATCCTATGGAGCTGATTTTTGGTACACACCCTATCTATGATAAGGCCTTGCAAATGAATGGTTTGGATCACCACAGAAAATGTGGGACCCATGTGATTGGGGCGCTTAAGCTCACCAACACTTTCCTTATACATATATATATATATATATATATATATATATATATATATGAGAGAACGGTTCCTACACACATGTGTAGATAAGTTATCTACACACTAGCTTAAAATACAGTGGGGGCCACATTATTTGGGTGATCCAAACCATTCATTTTTAAGGCCCTCTCATAGATAGGGTGTCTACAAAAAATCAGATCCATAGGATCATCCTCACCATTCGAACTGTGTAGGCAAAAAATGGACTAATTTGTGAAGGTTTAAAGACATCCATTTTACCTCCACAAATCGTAGGGTTAGGATGATCCTATGGATCTGATTTTTTGTAGACACCCTATCTATGTGAGGGCCTTTAAAATGGATGGCTTGGATCACCCAAACAATGTCGGCCCCCACTATATTTTAAGCTAGTGTGTAGAGAACTCTCTACACATATGTGTAGGAACCGTTTTCTCTATATATATATATATATGTGTGTATATATATATATATATGTATAGATATGTATAGATACACATATATATGTATATATGTATCTATACATATATATATATGTATAGATACATATGTATATGTATCTATCTATATATGTATATGTATCTCTACATACATATATATATATATATATATATGTATATGTATATATGTATCTATCTATATACATATATAGATAGATACATATATACATATATATATATAGATAGATACACATATATATATATATATATATATGTGTATCTATCTATATATGTATATAGATAGATACACATATACATATACATATATTTATACATATACATATATATAGATATATGTATATATATAAATATATGTATATGTATAAATATATGTATATGTATATATGTAGATGTATAAATATATGTATATGTATATATGTAGATACATATATACATATACATATATTTATATATATATATATATATATATGTATAGATATATATATATATATATATATATGTATAGATACATATATACATACTATATATGTATCTATACATATATATATATATAAATATATATATATATATATGTGTATATTATATATCTATACATATATATGTATAGATATATAATATACACATATATATACATATACATACACATACACATATATATACATATACATATACATATATATATATATATATATATATATATATATATATATATATAATACAATAAGCTGGGATGAAAATAAGTGAGTTTTTTTCATTCTTTTGAAAATCACATGAGAATTACACGTCACTTTTTTTTGACTTTTTTGAACAAATGCACCCATTCAACTCATATAATTTCAATCCTACCCCCCCCTCCTTTATGCTTTTAACAAAGGCACCCATTGAATCATATAATTTCAATCCTACCCCCTCCTTTATGCTTTTAACAAAGGCACCCATTAAAGCCTTATAATTTTCGATCCTACCCCCCTCCTTTATGGTTTTGTAATTAAAAAACTATAGGGTGATCTTGACCATCCCATTTAAGATAAGAGGAATTATGGAAACATCTATAGATTGGAGGGCTAGAATCGGCCTATGGAAATGATTTTTGGGGCACAACCTATTTATGTTGTGTTCCATCACATGGACGGTTTGGATCAACTTATGACGTGGTCCGTACAGTTCTTTGTCGGCCCGTGCATCGTACGGGTTTTTTACTAGTATATATATAGGAGAAGAGAAAAGAAGAGAAGTTTTTGAATTTTTTGAAAATTCTATGAGAATTACACATCACTCTTTTTGACTTTTTTTAACAAATGCACCCATTCAACTCACATATTTTCAATCCTACCCCCTCCTTTATGCTTTTTAACAAATGCACCCATTAAAGCCACATAATTTCAATCTTACCCCCCTCCTTTATGGTTTTTAGTAAAAAATCTATAGGGTGATCTTAACCGTTCGATTTAAGAGGAATTATGGAAACCTCTATAGATTGGACCGCTAGGATCAGCCTATGGAAATGCTTTTTGGGGCAAAACCTATTTATGTTGTGTTTCATCACATGGACGGTTTGGATAAACCGATGATGTGGTCCGTACAGTTCTTTGTCGGCCGGTGCATCGCACGTGGTTTGTTACTAGTATATGAGAAAACGGTTTCTACACACAAGTGTAGATAAGTTATCTACACATTAGCTTAAAATACAGTTGAGGCCCACATTGTTCGGGTGATCCAAACCATTCATTTGATTGGCCCTCACATAGATAGGGTGTCCACAAAAAATCAGCCAGCTCCATAGGATCATCCTAACCCTTCGAACCGTAGAGGCAAAAAATGGACAGATTTGTGAAGGTGTAGACACCCCCATTTTGCTATGCTTTAAAAAGCAAACGATTCGATAGTTTAATCGAGTCTTGAGTCGATCTTCCATATTAGATTAGGTATTCTTACATTTTAGGGTAAATTTCACCTCATTTTAGGAGTTCTGAAGTTGATTTGCAATCCTAAAAGTCTCTAAGAGGTTCCATTGGCCTCCAGAAGATGAATAATCAAGTTTCCAATCAAATAGGAAAAACTGCTATTTTTTGGTTTTTCAGGGTTTCCCTCATTTTTGCACCTCAGGGGTAATTTGGTCATTTCCAATGTGTTTCATTTGATCTCTAGAGTGTGTCTAAGGACTCACAAGTCATTTAGTAAATTTTAGAAAACCTGCTAAATTTAAATTTCTCAGGAGTTTCGCTTGATTTGAAAATTTTGTGTTGAGGGCATTTTGGGCATTTTCAGGGAATGCCAAATGATCCTGTTTGATATTACCCACTAAAAGAAGTAAACTTAAAAACTTTCTATTTTTGAGGTTTGATCACGAAAACTTTTTCCCTTTAAAAAATGAACCAATTTGAGAGTATTTTGGTCGCATTTTGGTGGGTAATGGTCAAATATGGGTGTTTTGGTCCAAAACAACTTTGTTTCTTTAAAAGGGATGGTTCAACCATATGTTAGGGATACACCACAAATGTCACATGGGTTAGGTCCATCCATAAAATATTGAATTTAAAAGAATTTTATTAAAGTTTTATGAAAAAAACTCAAAACCCATGTGAGAAGGCCCATTGAGCTAAAGCCCACATGATGGGGGTTCATGTCGACCCACCCATGTGGGTCTGCCACATAAGTGGGCGCCCCACATGAGGAGATCACATGCAAAAACGTCCAACATGGGATGAGGTGGTTGGTGACATCATATTTGTTTTGAAAAAATAATAAAGAAAAGAAGAGTTATAATTAGAAAAGGCTTATATGGTCAGGTTACTAAAATGACCATAACTTTTTACCTTCTCGTCTAAAAACTTCACAATTATATTTTTTTCGAACGTCTAGAAAAGATCTACAACTTTGTAGTTTATGACGTTTCCTGAATCAGCCTCTAAATAGGTAAAAAATGAGCTCAAACGTCGGGCAACCCTTTTTGGATGAAAATCATTCATAAAAGCTAGTTTCCTATGTGAGAAGGCTTCTAGATTGATCTTGAAGGATCTCCATTGTGTAATTTATCATTGCTTGGCTTATAAGAAATCAATATTAGAAGTAAATCCAATTTAGAAGGTAAGGGAAAAGCAAGCCATAGGTGAGAATTGGAAACTAACTAAAGGTAGGGAGTCCTCACATTGGAAACTTCCAAATCTAATATAACCCTAACTTTTTCTATAAAAACAAAGCAAGCACAACCTTTGGCCTTGCTCTAGAAAATTCATCCCTCTTTCTTCCTCCTTAGAATTCATTCATCTCTTTTGTTGCTTTAGTGTTCATCTCTTCCACTTGGTTCTACACAAAGTGCTTTCATATATTCAACATATTCAATATTGGAGGCTATATTATTATTCTTCGAATTTTTCTTTGCTATTAAAAGGATAAGTCAAAGAGTATATCCGAGGATTACTTACCCTAGAGAAAATGAGAGCTAGCAAGGTTGGTCTTCTAAAACCCTCTATGTCATGTAGTTTAAACTAGAAGCATGCTAGGATGGAATTTGTGATTTTCTTTGAAAAGTTATGAAGATGAGAGTGTTTGCATGTGAAATTTTGAGGAGATGAGATCAGGTTTAGGTTATTTCATAATCTAAATTTTTTTCTTAGAAAATCTATATTTAATATTAAAATCCAATTTTTGAAATTAAGAGGGTTTAAATCCACTTTACAAAGCAACTTTAATAAGCCTTTGAAATTTCTTGAATTTTTCAATCTCTGAGTCTTTTGTATATTAAAAACCATAGAAATCTTGAATTTTTAGAAATTTTGACTTCGTTTTGAGTACGATTTGACCTTTTGAACTTTACCCTTAAAAGGGTAAAATTTCAAAGATCGAATTTAAAAAGATGTCAAAACAGATAAAAAATCAATAAAAATTTAAACATAATATAATTTTAAGGTTTTAGAACAGTATGAATTGTTTGAAGAATTTTGGATTTTATTTAAGAGGTTTAAAAATTTATTTAATTCTAAGAGTATTTTTGGAAAAACTAATTTTTGAGAAATATATAGGGTTTCCAGAGATAAAATTTGGATGAGAATTAATTAAGACCTAATCTAATCTCTTGCAAAATTTCCAAGATATTTGGTTGCTGTTAGATGTTAGTTTATGATTTTTATGCGAAATCAAGCATGTCATGTTAAATTGGAAACAAATAGCAAATTACAATAAAAAATTCTAGAAATATTTTATTGAGATTTACTGGTAGAATTACAAAGTTTGGGTTAATTGAGATTATTTTTACTATATGTTTATTTGTAATTTCCTAATCTGGACAGATATCTTTAAAATCGATTATTGATAGTAAATCAACTTAAAAATCAATGAAAATTTTGCAGTTGTCTTTTCTAGTCAAGATAAATCTACTGTAAACATTTCAACGCATTTAGAGAAGATTTACTATAAGTTGATGTGTAAATCTATAATCTGGACAGATCTATTCAACTTTGGAAAATTGATAGTAAAACACATTTAAAATTAATGAAAATATTACAGTAACCTTTTCTGGTTAGGCGAAAGCTACTGTAAAAATTTAAAATCATTCAGATTAGATTTCCTACAAGTCGGTGTGTAAATCTATAATTTGGACAGACACCTTCAACATTGGAAAACTGATAGTAAATCACTTTGGAAATTCATGAAAAATATTACCGTAACCTTTTTTGGTCAAGAGAAAGCTACTGTAAAAATTTCAGCTTAATTCGATTAGATTTGCTATAAGTTAATGTGTAAACCTATAATCTGAACTGAAATTGTAAAATCCTTAAGCAAATTCAAATTGTTATAAAAATTTCCAGAGAATTCTAATGCTCCATCGTGTATTCAATCTTTAAACTATCGAAATAGAAACTTTAAAAATTATTGATTTCCTTTGCTAATTTGCAATGCTATGATAATTTAACTGTTAAGACTGCGTCCATAATCGTATCTTAATTGCGATCAATCCTTAATAATTTGAGCATTTTAATTATAGTATGTTGTTGGCTCCGAGGTCTACTGTCCACGAAAATCCGGAGAAATCTGCCAGGCAATAATATATTATAACTTACGTGCTAAATTATGCAATGGTAGAAAGCACGATTCCCTTCCATGAATGCAAATCAAGGCTGAAATTTGCCAATATTAGAGCCATTGGTATTCCTTAGATTTTAGGATTCGAAAACCTTTAAAGAACTAAAAATCATTAATTTCAGCAAACTGAATTAATTTAATCTGTGTCTTTAGAACCGTTGGATTACTGTTTCCCATCATAGGAACCTTTAGGGCCCCTTAGGAACACTTACGTCACGTTGTGTCCTAGGTTTTAGGATGTCCTAGAGTTAAGGAGTTCAACCTCATTACGACCGATTAATATTATTAGCAATTGAGTCATAGATGTAGTTACACTAATTACCCATTTTTTTCATAGGACAAGCCTAGTTACCTAGGATGTAAGTTCCCCTGCATTAGTCTAAGAGATGTCATGCACTTAGATAAGACCATATAGCATCTTAGATGGAGTCCTAAGATAATAAAATTCATTCAACTTGAATTAAGTAATCTTTTGAAAACTATTGAAACAGTTAGTCTAGTTTAGATTGGTGTCTAGGCATATAACTTAGTTTAGGCACCGAACTACGTCGACTCTAATCCCAGTGAGGCTTAGGTACGTAGGCAGCTTGGATGCTTGATGGCATATCAATCACGAGTCGGCCCCACACACAATCAGTAGGGTTTTTTAGGGTAATTTTTATTTTCTTTCATCATTTAAAACCTTAAATTAAAATTGATTAAATCACTTAGGACTTTTCCCCAAATTAGAATTTTAGGAGAACTTTCACATAAATTGAATCCAAACGAATTAAGAAAATCAAAATACACATTAGGAAATGCATTGAAATTAGATCTTAGGATGCATGTCATATAGTTCGCACATTAATATAGAGTTAAATGAGCCATTTAAAAGAAATTCAAAAGAGTAAACTTTTGGAATTGAAGATCGGATTATCGGGCAAGAATGGTGCATGTGGTGGTAACTCATCATACCTTCCATTCTCGTAATCTGGTAACGAATCTAGATTTCTAGTCAATTATGGGTCCTAGATCTCTCATCTAGGTGGCGACTCTGTCATTCTCTTTTGCTTGAAATTCAGATTGCTTTAGTGATCCCAAGTTCACGGAAAAGATGAATTAACTCAATAATAAAAAAAACAGCAGACACCATTCGCGTGGGTACTAGAGACCAAGAGAGGCGGATCCCACAGAAGGTTTATACACGTCCATTTTACCTCCACAAATCGTAGGGTTGGGATGGTCCTATGGAGCTGATTTTTTGTGGACACCCTATCTATGTGAGGACCAATCAAATGAATGATTTGAATCACCCAAACAATATGCCCTCCGCTGTATTTTAATCTAGTGTGTAGATAACTTATCTACACTTGTGTGTAGAAACTGTTTTCTCTCTCTCTCTCTGTCTCTCTCTCTCTCTCTCTCTCTCTCTCTCTCTCCCTCCCTCTATATATATATATATATATATATGTATAGATACATGCATAAATACATGCATATATATATATATATAGAGAGAGAGAGAGAGAGAAAACGGTTCCTACACATGTGTAGAGAGTTTTCTACACACTAGCTTAAAATACAGTGGGGGCCCACATTGTTTGGGTGATCCAAGCCATCCATTTTAAAGGCCCTCACATAGATAGGGTGTCTACAAAAAATCAGATCCATAGTATCATCCCAACCCTACGATTTGTGGAGGTAAAATGGATGTCTTTAAACCTTCACAAATTAGTCCATTTTTTGCCTCCACAGTTCGAATGGTTAGGATGATCCTATGGATCTGATTTTTTGTGGACACCCTATCTATGTGAGGGCCTTAAAAATGAATGGTTTGGATCACCCAAATAATGTGGCCCCCACTGTATTTTAAACTAGTGTGTAGATAACTTCTCTACACAGATGTGTAGGAACCGTTTTCTCATATATATATATATATATATATATATATGTATGTATGTATGTGTGTAGGTACATAATGTATGTATGTGTGTAGATGTATCTACACGCATACATACATACATACATACATATATATATATATATAGAGGAAAAGGAGTGTGCAGTCAACCGTATGAAATCTCTATGCGGTCGAAGAGAGAGAACGGCTTTCATAAATCTAAACATGCCCATAATTTTCCACCTAATGCAAAAAATATGAACAAGGAAAGAAACTGAAACAAGCATTTTTTTTCACTTCACAAGAACATGAATAGATCAGGCTGTTCCTGAGCAAATATTCAAAGAAACTTTTTGTATCATTCCCATTTACATGAGAAAAATCTATGGCACACACCTGTGATTAGAAACATTCATTCAAGCCTTTCAACTTGAATCAGAGGCTCCACATATATACTTGCGAAGGGCAAAATTTCACTTCAGAAGAACTTTCGTACAATCTTGGATCTATTTGCTTAGAAAGCACATGGTGTTCTCATACAATCCCTGTATTTTCAACAAGAAAAATAATAGAACAAAAATACAAACCTGTACTAAGCCATTGATGATTGATCACCATGTGGGCTATGTCCACTAAAACACAATCCGAATCAAATTTACAGCCAATAGACATGTCCAGTAAAATGAAAAGAACACCAAACATAAGAACCATATCTAAGTAGAAGAGGAAGTTGACCCGGCACAAGTTGTTGACGCTAGTGAATATCCGTGAGCGCTGGTCTCCTCTTTCCCATTTTGTACGCACCCACTACTGCCATGTAAATAGGCATGAAGGACAACATCTGCCTCCTGCCTAGTCCCATATGATTGATAACAAGCTCCACTGAACTTGTTGACCTGAAGATGGCAATCCTGCCAATTTTCAAATACACCAACCTGCCTTCCCTTGAAAACAACGTAGAACTTTTGTTTTGCCATTCACCTGCAGGAACGCAAATTCAAACAATAGCTATATGGATAAAAATGAAACAAATGCGATATAAACAAGACCTAGAAAAGAGAAACAGAAAGCCCAATTAAAGACTAATCAAGCTAATAAGTAGTGGACCTATAACAATTATTGCTATGACAAAGAAGAACATTTAAAAAAAATCCAACCATTATACTAATATCAGCAACAGGGGGAAGGGGTGGTATCTCATACCATAAAGAAGCGTACAACAACAGTAGTACAACAGCAAGAGTCTAACTCCCTTCATCTTACTCATTTCCATCTTGGGTATCGGCATTTTGCTGCTCATTTGCAGCCACCTATTAGCAAGCACAGTAGTAGAGATTTAAATCAATAAGAAAAAAAACGGAGCATAATAAATTGAAAAGAGCAATAATAACGTTTCCAAACCTTAGTCCTCTTTTGACAGCTTGTTCTGTAATGTCCATATCCCCCACATTTTGAGCACTGGCGTTGCTGTTTTTGTGCTTGAGTCGCCTCTATGCCAGATACATGACGCGTTGCACGCTTTGGCCTGCCCTTCGTCCTTACAACTTCAGGGTCGCGAATTGTAAACCCAATTATTTGACTGGAATCAAAGTTTGACAGAGGTATTTGACTGGGACCAATGTTTGACTGTGGTATTTCACTAGGACCAATGTTTGACTGCACTTGGCTACCAACTGTTACCAAGTCACTCTGCGGAGAGACAATCTCATTCTCCTTCTTTTCAACTTCTACAGCAAGCTCTGTACAAAAATCAGTCATCTTCTTGAAGAGAATCTCGTCATTACCAACTTTTTCAATCAGTTGCGGAGTCGAGTCACCCTTTTCTTCATCACCATATTTTATAAATATTTCTCACCTTTTCGTCCGAACTACGTTGGCTTGATCCCTCTCCGCAGGGTGCGTAGGTAGCTTGGGTCCACCCAAGTTCAGTCAAACCTTTTTAATAAATATTTTCAAACATTTCAAAACAAAAGCAAAAATGGGCAAGGATGGTGATTGCCAGGTCACTCGGAGCCCTCTTTTCATTCCATTTCCGGTTTTCATCATGATTTTCTGGTTTCCATGGGTTTTCTGACGTTTTATCGGGCTTTGGGACGGGCGATGACGTAGCGTGGCCCCTTTATAGGGATTGTCCTCGCTGAGCCCAACGATAGGTCATGACGATCGCGAGACTTGTCCGATCTTCAGCAGATTAGGATCGCTGGGCTTGATTCCTTTTGAATCGCCCTCTGAGCCGTTCTCACATGCCGTTGATTTTCCGATTTCTTTCTTTTCTTACACCTTTTAGCTTGCTGTGTGCTTATCTTAGATTTCTCATGCATTCTAGGTTGTTTGTTCTTCTAGCGTGCGATCGATTGCCATTTTCTTAGTCTTATCTCTTGCATAGGCTCGCATGCTAGTGTGTTTACTTTACTGTTTTGACTACTTAGCTATAGCGTTTATCCATTCATCTTAGCTTGATTATCTGTCTAAACTTAGATATTTGCTTTCCTTATCTTATATCTATCATTATCTGCTTAGCTGTAGCTATGCATGCGATTGTTTATTGCTTTCTTAGATGTGATGAGTTAGGATTAGATGCGATGAGTTAGGATTTGGATGTTCATTTTCTTTGCCCATCCCCGGGTCATGCATGCTTAGATAGACGTCTTCTCGGGGATGATTGTTCCCATTTCACATGATTTTTGCCCAAAACTCTTCAAAGTTAATAATAAATGGCATAAGAGACCAGGTGCTTGCACTTGGGCGAATTGGGGGCGCCTAACCCCTTCTCCATTCGTCATCAGGCACGGACCTTTTGTATCTCTGGTTATCTGTTGCGACAGAGCACAGCATGGGATCCAGGGCCCACTTCCTTGGATGGCGACTCTTTCTTTATTCAAGGTACGCCTCGAATCCGGGCTAGTCCCCGAGTCGAGAGGTATCTCACTTTACATCGCCACTCATGCTGTGAGGGGCACTCTTTCGAGAGTTCCTTCGTGGAGCTCTCCTTCACGTGGATGATCTAGAGACTTCCTGGGGGGCCGTCCCCCCGCCTCTCTCGGATTGGGGTCCATAGGATTCGAGGCGTACCTTAAATAAAGAAAGAGTCGACATCCAAGGAAGTAGGCTAACAAATTCGAGGCGTACCCTTGAAGGTGTAGCTAACAAATTTGTCCAGCAGTTCTCCATGGAAGAGGGGATTGACGTGACAAAAAGGGACCTAAAATCGTTGAAGCAAGGACGTAATGAGACATTTACTTCATTCGGCGATGGAGGAGAAAGGCAGCGCAAATGACCAACAAGTTACCGGATGAAGATCTTATCAAGATTGCTGTCAAGAATCTTTCCCCTTTTTACTTTCCTCATATGTCAATCCAGTACTTCAATGACTTTGATCACCTGATCAAGACCGGGACGAGAATCGAAGATATACTGGCTAAGGGCGGCTTGAGAGCTAGGACCTCCACCTCAGATGTCAGAGAGGGAAAAAGGCCCATGGCGCTTCCGAAGGAAGTTAACAATGTGAATACTGCTCGTCCAGTTAGGAGAGAAGGTCCCGAAGGAGGTCGTCCGGAGAGGAATGAGCCCAGACAATTCACTCCTTTACGTTATTCCCTGTCTGTAGCTCTCAAAAAGCTGTTGAGGGACAAGAAGATCACTCTGCTAGAACCCCGGGAAGCCCCAAATCCTCTACCGAAATATTGGAGAAAAGATCAGTACTGCGAATATCACTAGAGTGTTGGGCATTTGACTGACAGATGTATGGCGCTAAAGCATAATATCCAGAATAAGATTGAGGCAAAAGAAATCGCGATGGAAGCTCTTCCTAATGTCACCAGGAATCCATTGCCAACGCATGCTATGCCTCCTCCGAATGTCTATGCTATTCTTACTGAAGTAGTTGTCCTGGATCATTCTCGTATATGTGCCGTTATTTCTGATGAGCCGTATATCTTGAGATGGGAATCCGATGATGAGGAAGTTGAATGCGAAAAGCCTTATGTCTTATCCTCTACGCAAGAGGTTGGGGAATCTTCTGAATGTCCTTATGTCCTCAGATTCGAGGGGGAGGAAAAGAAAAGCGAAGTCCCATATGTCCTTAAGCTTGAGGATGAAGACTTGCTACTGTTGAACGATCCTTGTGATGAGGTTCGCCATGTTACCCGCGGTGGACGTGTCTTTAAGCCTCCTGAGTTGAGAGCAGAGAATCCCGCTGAGATTGCCAGAGCAGTTGAAAACCCGAATCAGAGGTTGGGTCCTGAAGAAGACGAAGACATTCTGTTGAAGCAGCTTAGGAAGACTCAAGCTAATGTTTCTATCTGGGGTCTGTTAATGTCATCCCCTAAGCACCGTCAAGTCATACTTCGTGAATTGAATATAGCACAGGTGTCTGTTGATAAAACCCTGGACTCGTATCTATGGCCAGAGCAGCTATGACTGTGTCTTTTTCTGATGAAGATCTGACTCCAGAGGGTAAGAATCATACAAAATCTCTCAGAATTACCGTCGTGTGCAATAAGAAGAAAGTACCTGAGGTTTTGGTCGATAACGGGTCAGCCCTGAATGTGTGTCCTTTGAGCACCGCTACTGCCTTGGGGTTTGGGCCAAATGACTATATTCCGTCAGAGCAGGAGATACTGGCTTACGATGGGACCAGGAGAGACGTCATCGGAACTCTGGTCACCAAAATTGAGATTGGAGGTGAAATGTTTGACGTAGAATTCCAAGTTCTAGATATCAAGACCTCCTTCTTTCTCCTTCTCGGCCGACCTTGGCTTCACAAAGTCGGAGTGGTTCCTTCCACTGTCCATCAGAAGCTCAAGTTCATCAAGAATAACAAAATTATCACAGTTAGAGGGGATCCATAACCAGAGGTTGGACAGATTTCCCAAGAGCAAATTGATTCAAGTACTATAGATGTCAGTCTAACTGGGTTTTCACTTGAAGTTTCAACCATTACTATGGAAGAAGCTATGAACGAAGAAATTTTGTTTATGTCCAGTACAAATGCGCAGGTAGCACGAATAATGCGCAAATATGGGTATATTCCTGGAACTGGTCTAGGGAGAAATCTGCAGGGTTTAACTGAGTGGCCGGAGCTGAAGGTCGCGAACAATCTGTTTGGGTTAGGATATGAACCCACCCGAAAGGAGATCAGGGAAAGGAAGTAGTACATGCTGAAGTGGGCAGAGCTGCGTCGTCGGGGCCTAGAGCTACCTATGGGACCGTTCAGTCTGTTGATGAATGGTAGGTACAGGAAAGAAGGAGTTGATCGCCCGTTCTGTGGTTTCCCCAAGCCGTGGTTTGATGAGTCTGGGAAAGAGCTGCTAGGTTTTGAAATCTTTTTCGCTGATGAATTGCCAGATGAGTACTTCCATGGGCAGATTACAGCTGTCGAAAAACAGGAATCTGATTGGGCTGAGAACTTAGAGCCGTGCCTTCTAGACTCCCTCTTTGAGGTTGAGGCACCAGTCATTGCCATGATCAGAGAAGATGCGCACATCCTGAACCCTAAGGGCCGAATTACCCCAGCTGAGGTACCCCTTGATAACTGGACCTCTCAGGTCATTCCTCATTTAGTTCTTCAGTATGGTTATGGCCCTCCAAAAGAGTCTAAAGTTTCTAAATATGTGTCTGTTTCCGAGTCGAATATAAATTCTGTTATTTCTAACAATTCTTTGGATGCAGGTACCTTAGGAAGCTTAGACATTCCTGGTGTAGATGGCGAGTCCTCCGGTATAGATGTTGTCTATAAAGATGAGTCAGTTATAGAATATACCACATATACCACAAAGTCTATACACAGTCCAGTTGAGTTAGGTGTCAACATTTCAGTTGATGATACAAACATTTCTTTTGAGCATACTGTAAAGCCTGTTGTGGGCCAATTGATCAACGATGTAAATTTTGATTCTATGAATGAAGTAAAAGACTCGTTTTAATATCTCCCTGTCTCTATTTCTGCTTCTCAAATTGATAAAACTAATAACATTGATCAAAACGCCCCCTCTTATGAGGATGCCGACGAAACTCCCCCTGAGATCAAATACATGATTACTCAGGAGGAGCAGCGTCGAGCTAAACCACTTGAAGAAGAAATTGAAACCGTCAACATAGGTGATGAAACTTTAATCCGGGAAATACGGATTGGTAAAACGTTATCCCCGGAGGAGCGTGACGAATTAATCACTTTGCTTAAGGATTACAAAGAAGGTTTTGCTTGGTCCTATGATGACATGCCGGGATTAAGCGAAGACATCGTCCAGCATCGTCTTCCCCTAATCCCAGGTGCCAAGCCCAAAAAGCAAAAACTTCGAAAATTAAAACCAGAATGGGAATTGAAAGTCCATGATGAAGTCAAAAAGCTATTAGATGTGGGCTTCATTCAAGTGGTTGAATACCCAGAATGGCTGGCTAACATAGTACCGGTGCCCAAGAAAGACGGAAAAGTCAGAATGTGCGTGGATTTCAGAGATTTGAACAAGGCGAGTCCCAAGGATGACTTTCCTTTGCCGGAAATTGATCTCCTGGTGGATAATACTGTTGGTCATGCTTTGTTATCCTTTATGGATGGGTTTTCCGGATATAATCAGATCAAGATGGCCCCTGAGGACATGATAAAAACTGCGTTCACCACTCCATGGGGAACGTATTGCTACAGAGTGATGTCGTTTGGGCTGAAGAATGCAGGGGCAACCTATCAGAGGGCGGCTACCACCTTATTGCATGACATGATTCACAAAGAGGTCGAAGTTTACGTCGATGACATGATTGTTAAATCCAAGACTCGACCGGAGCATGCCGTAGTCCTAAGGAAGTTTTTTGAAAGGATCTGGAAGTATAAGCTTCGCTTGAACTCGAGCAAGTGTGTATTCGGGGTCACTTCAGGGAAGTTGTTGGGGTTCATGGTTAGCGAAAGAGGAATCGAGGTAGATCCTCAAAAGATCAAAGCAATCCAAGAGATGGAGCCGCCGAGGACCGAAAAGCAGATCCGTGGTTTCCTGGGAAAGGTTCAGTACCTAAGAAAATTCATAAATCAGTTGACAATGACGTGTGAACCCATCTTCAAGCTGCTGAAGAAAAATTCTCCGAAGAAGTGGAATGATGAGTGTCAGGAAGCATTTGAGAAAGTCAAGCAGTGTCTAACTTTGCCTCCTGTCTTGTCACCAGTTATTCTGGACCAACCACTGTTGCTGTACCTATCTGTCACTGATACAGCTATGGGTTGCATGTTAGCCCAGCAAGACCCTGAGCCGAAGAAAGAAAAGCCTATCTACTACATCAGCAAGAAGATGTTAGAGTACGAAATGAAATATTCCGTCTTGGAAAAGACTTGTCTGGCACTGGTTTGGGCAACTCAGAGGCTTAGGCATTACCTGCTATCAAACAAGGTTCTCTTACTCTCACGGATGGATCCGTTGAAGTACTTGTTCGAGAAGCCCGCCCTCACCGGGAGAACATCCAGATGGTTGCTGCTATTGTCTGAATTTGATATTGCCTATGTAACCCAGAAATCAGTTAAAGGGCGCGTGATAGCTGAGAAGTTGGCTGATGCACCTGTGAATGAGAATTCAGTTCTGACGGCAGATTTTCCCGATGAAGAGATCATGGTTGTAGAAGATGAGGTCCAAAGCACCAGATGGTTGATGTATTTTGATGGTGTTGTGAACAACCGAGGTCAAGGGGTTGGGGCAGTGTTGATATCTCCGAAGAAAGAGTACATCCCCGTATCCATCAAATTGCAGTTCAAGTGTACCAACAATGAGGCCGAATATGAGGCTTGCATTGCTGGTCTTGAAGCAGCCTTGGCTTTGCATATTCAAGATATAGATGTTTTCGGGGATTCAATCTTGATCATTTGTCAGATCAATGGTCAATGGAAAACAAAAGATGATAGATTGATCTCGTATCACACGTATCTGGATTCTCTGGTCAAGAGATTCAAGAATGTTACATTCACTCATCTGTCGAGGACAAGGAATCATTTCGCAGACGCTTGGCTACACTAGCCTTAATGTTAGATATCTCTGCATCAATGGAAGTTCAGCCTCTAGCAGTGCGGTTACAATGGGCTCCAGCGCATGTGAACGCTATAGAGATAGCAGCCCGATGTCGAGATGGAAAGCCCTGGTACACTGATATAAAGAATCTCATTTTAAGCCAAGGGCACCCCCTGAAGCGTCAGGAAAAGAGCGGAGGTCTCTCCAGAAGTTGGCGGCTAACTTCATTAGCTGCGGCAATGAGCTCTTCAGGAGGTCATTTGATGGAATCCAGCTTCTTTGTGTAGATGAAGATCGAGCAGCTAATCTCATAGAGCAAACGCATGAAAGAGTCTGTGGGCCTCACATGAACGGGAAGATGCTGTCGAGAAAGATCCTGAGACTTGGGTACTACTGGCCAACCATGGAAGCTGACTGCTTTGCATTCGTGAAGAAGTGTCATAAATGTCTGCGAAACCAGAGATTCTAGGTTCGATCCCCAGCAGAGTCGCCAAACTGTGGAACCCGATCCCGCGAGAGGGGTGGGGGCGCGAGCTGCCATGCTTTCTCTTGGTCTCTCGTACCCACGCGATTGGCGTGTGCATTTTTAATATTGATTTTAATTCATCTTTTATGTGAACTTGGGATCACTGAGGCAATCCGAATTCCACCCAAAAGAGACTGACAGAGTCACCACCTAGATGTGGGATCTAGGGCCCATAATTAATCAGAAATCTAGACTCGCTACCTGGTTACGAGAATGGAAGGTATGGGGAGTTATCCACCACATGCACCATTCCTGCCCGATAATCGGTCTTCGATTCCAAAAGCTAACTCTTTTAAATTTATTTTAAATGGCTCATTCAACCCTATATTAATGTGCGAACTATGTGACATGCATCCTAAGATCTAATTTCAATGTGGATCCTAAGTGTGTATCTTGATTACTTTATTTGTTTGAATTCAATCTAAGTGAAAGTTCTCCTAAAATTCTAATTTCATGGAAAATCCTAAGTGATTTGATTAAGCATTTACAAGAAAATTAATATACAAAACCCCACAATTTGTTGTGGAACCGACTCGCGGTTGGTATGCCATCAGACATCCAAGCTGCCTACGTACCCAAGCCTCACTGGGATCAGAGTCGACGTAGTTCGGTGCACCTAAGCTAAGCTACTTTTGCCTAACTCAACTAAGACACCGACCTAGACGGGATTGACTGTTTCAACAGTTTTAAGAGAAGTTATTTAATTCAAGTTGAGGATTTTATTATCCTAGGATTTCATCTAAGATGCTATATGATTCTTATCTAAATGCAAGTTTTCCCTTAGACTAATGCAGATTAGCCTACATCCTAGTTTACTAGGCTTATCCTAGGGAAAGATTGGGTGACTAGTGTAATTAAACCTAGGGCACGGTTGCTATCCATAGCAAACGTACGTGATGAGGCTGGACTCCTAACTCTAGGACTCCCTAAAACCTAAAACTCCCTAAAACTTAGGACACGACATGACACCAGTGTTCCTAAATTGGGCTCTAATGGTTCTTACGACGGAAACCATAATCCAATGGTTCCGAGAGACACGAGATGAATCAATTTCAGTTCTTGAAGTTAATGAATTTCAGATTTTAAGGATTTTCAGTTTATGGACAATTAAGGAATACCAATGGTTCTAGGGTTCACCAATTTCGGCCCAGAATGGCATCCAAGGGAGGGAATCGTGCGCTCTTTCCTTGCGCAATTTAATACTTAGGTTATAGCATCTTATTGCTTGGCATATCTCAGGATTTCCGTGGACAGTAACCTCGGAGCCAACAACATGCCATAGCTTAAATATTCAAATTGTCAAAGATCGGTTGCAATTGGGATACGATTATGGATGCACTGGCCATTTTTCCAGGGAAATCTAAAGATCCTAAAATTTCTGTTTCAATGAATTGAGGAGTGAACATGTGACAGAATTTTAAGGTTCTTTTAGAAGCTTTAAATTGATTTTTAATTAATTTTAATATTTTAATGGATTTTATCAATTTTAAACCATATGAATGGTTTTACAAGTGAAACTGTTGCAAACGAATTCCAAATGAGTTGAAACTTCTACAGCAGCAAGATATGATGAGATGTAGCTTACTGGAAGATGTTTACAGATTTTTACATTAAGCTCATATTTAATTTTGATTTAACAATTAATTGTCCAAATTGTAAAAATAACACAGAAACTACTAGAAATAGAAATCTAAATTCAATGAAATTTTTACAGTAGTAAGATATAAGTAAAAATAGCATGCTCTGAGATTTTCATGAATTTTAGAAACTATCTACTATCAATTTTGGATTTTTCAATTTTTAGACCAAATTATGCATTAACACTACATCCCATAAGAAACAAGATCCAAATAAATTGAAAATTTTACAGCAACAAGAAGTATAGAATTTAAGACTATTCTAAAAATTTTGTGAATTTTAATGGTGATCTAATGTCAGTAAAAAGTCTCACAAAATCTGATAATTTTCAAAGAAAGCATCAAATAATATACCAAAAAGAATCCAAAAATTTTTGAAAATTCATGGTAGAATGTATCAGTATCATATTATTTTGGCACGAATTTTAATTATTTTTGGAATCTGTTTAGTATATATTTTATTTTTCTTCGTCGAAAAGATATTTTTGAAGAGTTTTCTATTTTTAAAACATGATTTTTGAGACAATTACGACTCCGGAAAACGTCCTTTAATCTTGTTCTGATATGATGAACACAAGAAAAATTTTAAATTCCAAAAAATAGATCATCCTGAGATGGCTATTTTTTCGAATTTCGTAATTTCTCAGCCATTATTTTAAATAAAATTTCACTCTTCACTCAAATTCTAAAAAACCTTTGATTCAATGTCCGATCCGATCTGATAGTTATTTTAGTCTATTTAATTAGATCATTGTATTAAATTTCGGGACGAAACGGAATTGAAACACCCATGTAGATCGTGATTTTGAACACACACATATAATATTCAATTAAATTCAATTAAATGTTTAAAAATCATGCAAAAATCTAAAAAATATCAAAATAATTTCGGAAAAATTCGGGAACAGTGTACCTACCTGTGGTGGAGATCCCCGCCGAATCCGAGAGCCACAGAGTCCGAAAATCCCGCCGACACACTGTCCGACCTCCCGCTTTCTTTCTTTCTTTCTTCGTTTTTTTTTTCTCTTCTCACTGTGGAGAGAAGGAGAGTGTGTGAGAGATGGGGAGATAGAAAGAGAGAGAGAGAGAGAGAGATTGAGAAGGATAGTGATAGGGAGAGTGAATGAGAGAGGGAGTGATAGGGAGATATAGAGAAAGTGAGAGTGACAGAGAGATGGAGAGATGGAGATAGAGAATGGAGAGTAAGAGAGACAGAGAGAGACAGAGATGGAGATAGAAGAGCCTGGGAGATTGGGAGAGATGATAGCTTTGTGAGAGAGAGGCCAAGGGAGAGTGAGATAGATAGTGATGAGAGCTTGAGATAATGAGAACAGAAAAAAAAACAAACGAGACTCTGTTTTTCTCTTTTTTTCTTTTTTCTTTTTTTGAAATAAACAACAAAAAACAAACCGATGGAGGGGGTGAGAAAGAGCAACACAGAGTGGTAGAGAGAGAGAGAGAGATTGGCAGAGAGTGGAAGAGATAGAGAGGGAGTGAGACAGAGAGAGAATGAGAAATACAGCCCTCTGCTTCTTTTCGTTTTTTGTAAAAAAACGATACTCTGTTTTTGCTTCGAAATGAAGCTCGAGCTTGGTTGTTTGGAGAGATGGTAGAGATCGGCTCCGTATGGAGAGATGAGAGTGTGATAGGTAGAGTGAGATAGAGGTATATGAGGTGCTGTTGGGATGCTCTGTTTTTGAGGGATCGTGAGCGAGAGAAGTTGATGAGAGAGATGAAAGGGCTGATCCACTGTTTTTGAAGAGAATATGAGCGCTGTTGCAGTTGAGGTAGATGTAGAGTGGTGAGAGGTTGAGGGAGATGCAGAGGGTGGTGAGAGGTTGAGGGAGATGCAAAGGGTGGTGAGAGGTTGAGGGAGATGCAGAGGGTGAGAGGGATCGTGAAAACCGAGGGAGGAATCTCGGGAGAGAGTTCCAGAGATCGAGATCACTCTCCTCCTCTCCTTCCTTTTTTTTTTCTTTTTTTCTTTCCCTCCTCTAAAAAGACCAAGCCACCTCCCTTTCTATCCACGGTATTTTTCCTTTTTTAACCATCCCCCAAAGCTACTGCTCTCCTTCCTATTTGGAAGATGAGAGCCATACTTTTTTTTTTTTTTTTTTTAGAATCCCAGCTTGCTCTCTTTCTTTCTTTTTTCTTTTCAAGAGAAGGCATCTGCCGAAATTTTTCAAAAATTTCCAATTAAAGAGATATATTTGGGATTCTTTTTATTTCCTTTCCTTCATTGCTATCATCCTTTCCCAAGCATATATTTTTTTTCTAATTCTCCCGGAAGCCATGCCAAATATATAGAGAAAGAAACGCAACTCTCCAATATCCAACTAGCCCACCCTCACTCTTTTCCTCTCTTTTTTTTTTATTATCAAAACACCCACCATGCAACACGTGAGAAATTTTTTTGGTTCGAGTCCACTAATGTTACCATATCATTATTCTTCATAAATTATGTGTGGCTCACACACAGTTTCTTTGACAACAATAAATAAATAAAAAAACAAAACAACACTCACGCGGGTCCCACCTATAGTAATCCATTTCAAATTAATTGGATCTTTCTGAAGAGCGATAGGCTTATTTCTAAATGAATTCCCACGGTTAGATCCGCTTAAATTCTTTGCATTGGATGATCTGAATAACTCATTTGATGGGCGACAATTGATGATCTTGATCGCTCCCTTGATGGACATCTTTAGGCATTAGATCGAAGTAGGTTCAAAACTCATTTTTCACTAAAACAATATGCGGGCCCCCTGTTTGATCCGAGTCAAAACAGATGTTCAATGCGGGCCCACCGAACAGGTCCAAATTCTCTCTTGTTTGAATTTTTCTGAATAACCCTTCTCAACACTTGGCGAAAGGAAGGATGCAGAACATTACGGAAATGATCGGAAAGATTGAGAAAGCATAAGGGACGGACACGGGAATGGGAAACACTGAAAAAAACTGATAACAAGAACACTAACTTCTTTGTTGATTACAGTAGAGCAAAATGGGGTGTCTACAACTTCATTATCTGCGGCAATGAGCTCTTCAGGAGGTCATTTGATGGAATCCAGCTTCTTTGTGTAGATGAAGATCGAGCAGCTAATCTCATAGAGCAGACGCATGAAGGAGTCTGTGGGCCTCACATGAACGGGAAGATGCCGTCGAGAAAGATCCTGAGACTTGGGTACTACTGGCCAACCATGGAAGCTGACTGCTTTGCATTCGTGAAGAAGTGTCATAAATGTCAGGTCTATGCCAACCTCATTCATGTGTCGCCGTCTGAGTTACATTCTCTGACTTCGCCGTGGCCGTTTTCAGTCTGGGGAATTGATATTATTGGAAAGCTGTTTCCGAAATTTTCAAGTGGGCATGAGTACATCCTGGTAGCCATCGATTACTTCACTAAGTGGATCGAAGCTGCATCCTTCGCATCGCTGACTTCAGCCTTAGTTGCCAAATTCATTCGAACGAATATCATCTGCAGATATGGGGTACCGCATGAGCTGATCTCAGACAATGGATCGCACTTCAAGAAAGAAGTGGTACACCTGTGTGAGCAGTTCAAGATCAAGCATCACAAGTCCTCACCATACAGGCCTCAGACAAATGGAGCCGTCGAAGCTGCAAACAAGAACATCAAAACCATCATCAGCAAGATGACAGAGACGTACAGGGACTGGTCAAATAAGCTACCATATGCTTTGTGGGCTTACAGAACGTCGATCAAGGCCTCTACGGGAGCTACGCCGTATTCACTAGTGTACGGGTGTGGACCCCGATCCAAGAGCGAGGCGGCGGAGGACGTGTCCCACGCGCTAACAGTCTCAGGATCATCCACGTGAATGGAGAGCTCTACCAAGGAACTCTCGAAAGAAGAATGCCTCTCACAGCATGAGTGGCAATATAAAAGGTGAGATACCTCTCGATTAGGGAACTAGCCCAGATTCGAGGCGTACCTTAAACAAAGAAGAGTCGTCATCCAAGGAAAAAGGCAAATGGGCCCTGGATCCCATACTATGCTCTGTTGCAACGGATAACCAGAGATATAAAATAAGGTTCGTGCCTGGTTACGAATTCGGAAGGTCTAAAGAGCACCTCATCCGCCCAAGTGCAAACACCTGGTCTCTTATGCCATTTACTTAATAATTTTGAAGAGTTTTGGACGAGAATCATATGAAATGGGAACACAAATCTCCGAGAAGACGTCTATCTAATCATGCATGTCTCGGAGGAATAATAAACACACAAAAGAAATAAAAGTGTCACCTGAGAATAACTAGGTTATGAATGTCAAACCTAAATTGGTGTCTAACTTCTGATGAACAAACACATGCATGACACACCAAAAAAGTATAAGGTCTGCGCAATAAAGTAAGAAAACACTGCAAAACATAGAAAATGACTCGATACCATACAACCCTAAGACTCTAATCTATACCTAGGCCCGAGTCTTTAGATGATCTGATGTTCATCCAAAGAAGCCTATGTATCCCCGCCTCCACGAGAATCAAGGCAACGTAGTTCTTCGCACCTATTCTAAGCTATGATGCCTAAGACATCTAGACCTCTATCCTAGACTCGATCTAAAAGACCAGACTAGTTCTTAAAGCTTCTTGTGTGATTATTTAAATTCCAATGGATTGTAGATTTTAGGACACCCTATATGCCCTAACTAAATGCAGGTTAGCCCTAAGCTAATGCAGGTGGTTCCTATAATCTATGTGTAGCTAGGCTGTATATCCTAAAAAAAACAGTAGGATCTATCGCATCTTAGACCTAGTCATCAATTGGCGATGTGGATCGCCAACTGACCGGACGGAGGCGTAAAACTCCTAGCTAGGACTCACTCCTAACTCTAACACAAACAAATAAAACACACAACAAACAAACAACGAACGAGGGAGCAACTCCCGACTCAAAAACTCTCTAACTAGGACAACCTCCTAACTCTAGAGGAAGATCCTTTCGAAAAAACAATATTTTGAAAGATTTTTGTAATTTTGAAAGATTTAAAATGCTTATTTTTAAAGGTTTGGCTGGACTTGGGATGTGGATCCCAAGCTGCACTACGTACCCTGTTGAAAGGGATCAAGCCAACGTAGTTCGGAAACAGAATTCCCTAACTACTCTGAAAGACTCAAAATTTTTGAGATTTTTGGATTTTAAGATATTTTTGAATTTTTAAGTGTTTTTGAAATGTTTTTTGTTATTTTTAAGTGTTTTTGACTCAAGGGGGACAAATCCTATCATCATAAGGGGAGGACAGACTCCGGATATCCCGCAAAGGTTGGACAGCATCCTATGCTTTGCAGGGGGAATGAACAGAATAACAACTCTGCAAGGTTTGGACAGCATCCTATACCTTGCAGGAGCGGATAGAAAAACACATGATTTGATGAGAGGTAGGATAGAATCCTAACCCCTATGATAATAGAATTTGATTCTTGAACAAGAGGACTGACTCTCTAGACTAAGGACGGATTCCTATGCTAGTGGACTATCAAACCAAGATAAAGCTCACAAGTAATAAGGAAAAAGAGACCTTGTGCATATTTGGTAAAGGTAAAACACCCAGCCGGGCCGGACAGCTACCTAGCCCTAGGGTGCAACAAATGTGCAACCCAATACCCATAAGGGTAGGGGTATGATGCCAAGCCGAGTAGGGTGTTCTCCCAAAACCAAACGACGCACAAAGAGGAGGTTTAGTAAGAGAATGAGATAGAGAAAAATGCTAACAAGGAAAAAAAGAGACCTTGTGCATATTTGGCAAAGGTAAAACACCCAGCCGGGCCGGACAGCTACCTAGCCCTAGGGTGCAACAAATGTGCAACCCAATACCCATAAGGGTAGGGGTATGATGCCAAGCCGAGTAGGGTGTTCTCCTAAAACCAAAAGACGCACAAAGAGGAGGTTTAGTAAGAGAATGAGACTGGGTAAGTCTCTTAGACACAGAGGTAGAATAGAGAAAATTGCTAGCAAGACTGGGCAAGTCTCCTAGGATGGGCTTGGGTTATCACCTTCATCGCCCTACAAGAAAAAGGCTAAGAAGTCTCTATAGAAAGAAAGAGAAGGGAGAGGGTATTACTGAGACTTAGTAATTCTCCCCTTTAAGATGGGCTTGGGCTATCGCCTTCATCGCCCTTGCAATGAGAGTGGATTCTAGTATCTAAAGAAATTTAACAGAAATCTATAAGACTGTGTTAGTCTATCAAAGAGAGAAGAAAAGGCTACCAGATAATCGCAAATTCCATTCTATTCTTATAAAAATAAATCAAGTGCTATGCAAAGAAGAATTTTCAATAAAAAAAGAATACACAATCTATAGCAATCATAAAATGATAAATAGTATTAATTAGTCCAGACCAGCCGCTGGATAGCCTAATAAAGTAAAAGAAAGCAATATCAAACACTTCTATGCCCAACCACAAACACCACCCCAATATGGGGATGAAATCAGATGATGCTAAAGTAATCATCTGATATCATAATACACATGATAATATTTCTAATACCGCCTTGAGATCAGACAGTACTCATGTCGATAATATCGAATAAAGTAGTCATCTGATCTCCTTCTTCCCTAAACAATTTAAAATAAAAAGAAATGAGTATAATAAGCTTTGAGATAATCTCACCTGAACAATCCATTTAATACCGTCTTCGAACCCTAACTCAAAGCTTAGTATGAAAGAGAAGTAATAAATTCTCAATATTTTATACAAATTTTTCCAATGATATTTCTAATCTATACAAAGTATAAATTAAAAGAGGCATTTATTTAATATATGTAAGCAACGAAGTATAACTAAATCTAAAAATATGATATTTGCTATTGTCAGGGTGAAATAAGGCTATTAATATCAAAATGGAAATGGCTACCAGTGAAACCCATTTTGTAGACAAGAGCATAGGCTAACAAAGCAATGGTAAAATTATTGTAGCTAAATATCCCATCTTCTATTTTCAGAACTTGATTGACAAGGTGAGGTTTAATGTTATAATCAATACAAGACAATCTATTACTATAATGATTTCAAACATACATAATCTACAAGGAAAAACAAGGTCTGGTATAATAGAGAAATTGAAGGAAAACTTACATACATTTAAAAAATAAAAAATAAAAAAAAATAAAAAAAATTAAAGGGATGAACAAAATATAACACTGAAAGCTATAATTTGTGGAAGTTTGAAATATATGCCTACCTTTCTAAATTCTTAACATAAGCTATTATATCATGAGATTTTTTTTATTTTTATTTTTTAACCTGTAGCAATGGTATCCATATAAACCTATGATAAAGAAAAATTGTATAAGTACCAGAGGATGAGTAAATCACTTCCAGACATAATCAATCAAGCTAACAACTTCTGAATCTTATAAAAATAGAATTTTCTTATCATCATAACTTCTCAAGAATACATCATAAACTAGTAAAACTTATCATAAAATCAATAAAAACTCTTAAAATGATCAACAAAAATCACACACATTCCATTTTTCAAAATTTTATAAGAGTCTAAGCAATAGACAACAGATTCATCACTCAATATGAAATTAAACAGATGTGCTTACCTTTTCCAGAACAGAGCTTCTCAAAAATGATAGCTGTCACCTCTTGGAACCATGTGGCTTCCGAAAGTCCAAGAAAGATTAGATCAAAGGTTATTTCTTAAGCTTGACAAAGGCAAGTTCTAGCTCGCCGGAGAAAATGGAGATCCGCCGGAGAAAGAGGCCAGAATTTTACCAAAATATGATCGGAAAATTAAAAAAAGTTAGGGTTAAGAAAATAGGTGCTAAAGGTAGAGGATGAGAATAAAATCTCAGATCTAGGGTTTAATGGATGGATCTAAGGGAGATCGGCACCAGAAAAGCTACCGGAGAAGAAGATGATGAATAAGATGGTCGGATCAAGAAATTAGGGCTCCAAACCTTCTTCTTCTTCCCTAGCTTTCCTCTTGATCTCTCTACAATTCAGAAAAGCTCAGATCCCCTTTTCCTCCTCTGATTTTCCTTCTTTCTCTAGATTTTTCTCAATTCTCAACTCTCTCTCGATCTTTCGATCTCTCTTTGATCTGCGCAGATCTTGGATCTATACGAGAAATGGCCAGGAAAATTTGCTCCTCGCCGGAGAAGATGATCGGATCTGCTCAGGGTTAGGGTTTGGGTTCTAGATCTGAAGCTTTACCCCTTGAAAAGAACAAAAATAAAAGAGGAACATAGATGATTCAAAGAAGAACTAATTGGACGGAGCTCCGGTAATCCTACCGGAGAAGAAGATCGGGGAAGATAAGCTTTGCTTGATCGGAAATTGCAAGGTTTGGGTTAGGATTTCATCTCTTCTCCTTTTTCTCTCTGAGATTTTTCAGAAATTTTCAAACGAAAATCAACTCTCCTTTACATTTGCCCGATGGATTTTTTTTTTATAAGAGAGTGATAAATTCGACCCCTTTTTCTTACTTGGACAACCACCTCTAGGATAATCTACTCCCCTTTTTGGTTTACACTACGGTCTTCTCGCGGTTCGTTCGCTAGGCAAACGCACTCCGATTTTGACGAAATTTTGCAAGGAGCTTGGTAGGATCCTACCCTAGCTTAGGGTGAAGTTTGGGGCCCTATCTCAATGATTTAATGGGGTTTTACACAAAATTGGAATGTTTAGGGCACGGTCAAAATGGGGTGTCTACAACGGGATGGAAGCGGTCCTACCAGTTGAGCTGAGAATTCCTTCGTTAAGGGTAATGATGGAAGCTGATCTGACAGAATCAGAGTGGGCAAGGGCCCGATATCAGGAGTTACAGATGATTGATGAGAAGATGCTCAGAGCTCTGTATCATGTCCAGGGATATCAACGTCGAATTGAGAAAGCCTTTAACAAGAAGGTGAAGATCAGAGATCTCCAGAAGGGTGACCTCGTTTTGAAATCCTACAGGGCACCGGTCTATGATCCCCGAGGAAAGTTTAGACCAAACTGGTCGGGTCCTTACATTGTCGATGAAGTCCTGCCTGGAAAATCCGTCAGACTCCTTGATCAAAATGGTGAAAAACTAACATAACCCACAAACCTGGATCAACTTAAAAAGTATTATGCCTAAGACACCAGGAGGCCGTCCTTGGTCGATCTGAGCTTCAAATCCAAAAATCCAATTGAAAAAAAAGAAAAGTCAAAGACCGTTTGTAAACCCTTTGAGCCAATAAGTGAAATCAAAATTTCTTTGTCATCCTCAAACCAGGGGCATCTTTTATGACTTGCGTCATAAAAGATACAAGCCTGAACTACGCCATGACCTGATCCCTTTCCACAGGGTACGTAGGCAACCTGACAAAGTCGGGTTCAGTCAAATCTTTCAAAGCTGTTGAAAAGAAAGAAAAAAAAAGGGGAACTTTCAAGAAGAGAAAAAAAAGTCAAATAAAAACAATCTCAACCCAAAGTCCCCAATGGGCGAACTACGCGGACCTGATCCTCACTCTTTGGAGGTACGTAGGCTATCTGGAAGGGTCCAGATTCAGTCCAGTCGATGCAAACACCCTAATCCAATTCTTTCAAACCCTAACCCACCTAGAAGTCCTCCTGGTGTGATAAGGCAAAGATTTGTGGAGAAACAGAAAAAGAAATAAAAGAATAATGGAGTCTTAGACCTGCTAGACTGAAAATCCGAAAGGGCGGTCTAGGCAAAAGTTAGGGTCATTAGCTCGCTAAGTTGAAAACCCGAAAGGGCGGCTTAGGCAAAAATTAGGGTGCGGAGCCTGCTGGATGGAAAACCTGCAAGGGCAAGCAGTCCAGGCAAAAATTAAGGCAAGCGGTCCGCCAGATTGAAAACCCAAAAGGGGCAATCTAGTCATGGCAGTGACTTCTCTCAAAGGACAAAATTTCAGAAGCTAGCAAGACTTTCATACCTGTATCGGCATCACTTCCAAGGTCTGAATAGTGCCGGCAAGGCTTCCTTTGATATTCCTCTAAGCTAGGGGTTAAAACCGAGCAACCCAAAGGGTATAATAACCAGGACTAAATACCAGAAAGAGGCGGAATCACCTTAAAACACGGTATTCAAAGAATTCCAAGAGTGGTAAGCTGTACCATCTTAAAACAATTATCAAATTAAGAAGCAGATTTAGTCTTTCCTGAAAGTCAGTCTTGTAACTCGGTTGTGTACTCACCAAAAGCCCTTTGTCAAGCAGTTGTCAAGGTCATTCTTTGTCAAATCAAAGTCATGTTCTCAGTCGAGTCAGGTGTGTCCCAAAATGACCTGTTTGGTTCAGTATCCTTTCAAAAGCTGGGGTAACAGGTACCAGAAAATGAAGTCGCATCTCCAGAAGGCAAAATGACCTACACATGGTCTAGAATCGCGGCAAGCTCTCGGGCCCATTTGAAATTCCTGCAGCCGGCAGGAGGTTGAAGATGTGTCAAGCAGAATCAGTCTGCATGAAAGTTGAAAGCCATTGTGACCTGAAATTCTGACGGCTGGTAGAAAATTGAAAGTGTTTCAGGCAGAATCAGTCTCTTGTGCATTTGAAAGCCTTTGAGGCCCGAAGCCTTGCTATTGGCATAAAAGCGCCAGACCCTTCAGCAAGAGTCAGTCTCTTGTACCTTCAAAATCTTTGTAACCCAAATTTCATGAAAGAAAGCTTGAATCTCTTCGAGTTTTGTTAAGACTCCTGTATTGGATGCGAAATTATACTCGGGGCAACTTCTATGTCCTGATGAAAGTCGGGTCATAAAAGATACCTAGCATGCGATGATAGTTGAGATAGCAGTCTTAACAATTCAAGATTTGAGAAACTTGAGCGCGTTTTCCAAGTCAAATTTTCAGTTTAGGGATGATCACGATGATTGTCTAATCATTCCGCTTTGTTGATCTGTCAAGATACTATCTTCTCAGATCCTAATTTAGGTTTGATCATGATGACTGTCTAATCATTCCGCTTTGTCGATCTGTCAAGATGCTGTCTTCTCAGATCCTAATTTAGGTATGATCATGATGACTGTCTAATCATTCCGCTTTGTCGATCTGTCGAGATGCTGTCTTCTCAGATCCTAATTTAGGTTTGATCATGATGACTGTCTAATCATTCCGCTTTGTTGATCTGTCAAGATGCCGTCTTCTCAGATCCTAATTTGGGTATGATCATGATAACTGTCTAATCATTCCGCTTTGTTGATCTGTCAAGATGCCGTCTTCTCAGATCCTAATTTAGGGATGATCATGATGTTGTCTAATCATTCCGCTGTGTTGATCTGTCAAGATGCTGTCTTCTCAGATCCTAATTTAGGTTTGATCATGATAACTGTCTAATCATTCCGCTTTGTCGATCTGTCAAGATGCTGTCTTCTCAGATCCTAATTTAGGTTTGATCATGATAATTGTCTAATCATTCTGTTTTGTCGTTCTGTCAAGATGCTGTCTTCTCAGATCCTAATTTCGGTTTGATCATGATGCTGTCTAATCATTCCTCTGTGTTGATCTGTCAAGATGCTGTCTTCTCAGATCCTAATTTAGGTTTGATCATGATAATTGTCTAATCATTCCGTTTTGTCGTTCTGTCAAGATGCTGTCTTCTCAGATCCTAATTTCGGTTTGGTCATGATGCTGTCTAATCATTCCGCTGTGTTGATCTGCTAAGATGTTGTCTTCTCAGATCCTAATTTAGGTTTGATCATGGTAATTGTCTAATCAATCCGCTTTGTCGATCTGTCAAGATGTTGTCTTCTCAGATCCTAATTTAGGTTTGATCATGATGATTGTCTAATCATTCGGCTTTATAATCCCCGAATCCCTGAGTGGCTTAATTAGAGGCTGTCTAATCATTCCATTGTGCTTTCTGTGAGAGTCTGTCTCATCATTTCATTGAGAATCTGTCTAACCATCCGTTGAGAGTCTTTCTCAATATTTCAGCATCTCAGTTTTCTTTACGAGAATCCGTCTCGTCAATCCATCTTATCATTTCTTTCTTGATTGATCCGATGAGAATCTGTCTTGTCAATCAACCTTGTTATCCTCTTACATCCCTTTCGTTTGAAGCCTTGGGCCAGTCAAAATGTGCTGTCTGTTCGGCTTTGGCATTCGTGCGACAAGCACACCCTGCCAAAGAGGGGCATCTGTAGACACCCCATTTTGACCAAGCCCTAAAAACAAAAACAAAAAATTGGAAAATCCCTGGGCAGCTGGGCCCGGATAAGTCCTCGAGTGCAAATGTATATATATAAATAAATAAAAAAAAAAAAAATTAGCAACTCAAGGCTCTGGGGTTAAATCTTGGATAGTTATAGACCCTAAGTGGGCCCCATGAAGTTTCGTCGAGATTCGACAGAATTTACCTGGGTAATGGGGTTTATTTCAAAAAATAATGCAGAAGAGGGTTGAATTAGTCTAGTCGGGGGGTGCCCTGGGCAGAGAAAAGCCAGTGAAAATAATCCAAAAGGGGGCTGTCCAGATAAGAATGGGTTGGCAAATATGTTGTTTTTTCTATAAAATGGGTAAAAGAGTAAAACCCCCCTCTCAAAAGGGGCATTCTTGGAAGCTTGTATTGCTTTCTTTACAAGCAATGAACATGGGCTATTGGATCAAAAAGGTGAGATATAGGGCTTAGATTAGCTAGAGCATTCTAAGTTTTTAGGGTTTCTAAGATAGAGTTAGTGCTAAGGGTAGTAGATCAATGGCTGAAAATAACCCAACAAAAAAAGAAGAAATTGAAATGGGGCAAATGGAGGGTGGAGATTAAATGGAAGAGGCAGACCTAGCTATTTAACTCCAAAAGAGCTCGTGAGACAAAGGGGAGAAGCCTCATCTTTGCAAAAGAGAAAAACAGAGGGAGAGAGAGGAGACCAGCCACCTACCATCTCCAGCCATTTCTCCTGCCTCCGGCTAGCCTCTTCCCACCCCCACTTTCTTCTTCTTTCCCTCTTCTCAATACCTTGAAAACCCACACCCAAGCCTTCGTCTTCTCCGGGCACCCCGCCGGAATCCGGCACCCATTCTACCCAAACCCATTTTCAAAAACCCACATCCACACCACCTTCTTCTTCTCCAACCCCCAAGCCTCCTCCCATTCACCATTGCCATCCTTTTCCCCAATCTTAAACCCTTCTCTGCAATTTCTGACCTCCGGCCGGAATCCGGCAAGCCTCTCCCATTCCGGCCAAGCCTCTCCCACATCCACCACACCCCATTAAACCTCCTTCATTCGCTCGACCTCCACCCCCATTTCCCCCATTTTCGCCCAGCCGCCACCTCAGCCATCATCTCTACAAACCTATTTCATCAGACCCTACTCCATCTTCATCCCCACCGTCCCTACCACAAGACCCAAACCCGTTTCCCTCTTTTCCGATTACCATCTCCGACCACCACATCCACCAAACCCCACCTTCTTCATCAACCATCCACCTCCAAATCTCAGCCACACCAGAGAACAGAGGAGAGAGCAATAGAGGGTGAGAGAAAGGGAGAGAGAGCAGCAGAAAAGAGAGGAGAAAGGGGGTTTCGAGGAGCCATCCTCGCCGGTCATCCTCACCAGAATCCGGCGAACCCTGTTGAAACCCATATCATTCCACCATCGCCACCGACCATCTCAAACCCCATCCAAAGCCTCTCCTCCACCCCAGCCATCATCTACACATCAAACCCATTTCGTTTCCTTTTCCCTTGCTACCAACCACCGAACCCATCTCCCTGATTTTCTTAAATCTAAAACCCATTTTTCGCAAACCCATCTTCCATTTCCATAACCAACATCCCCATTGATTCCGGCAAGCTAGCCGGAATCCAATTACCACCACCACCACTACCATTTCTTCCACCACCGGACTCCATCTTCATATCATTTGCAATCCCTTCCATTTCTCTTACTAGCTGCCATTAAAACCCCATCTCTTATATAATCTCACCACCACCATCTTCTACCTCTACACTATTTTTGCCTTGACCATTGTCATCTCCTACCAACCCACTTGCCATACCAGGCTCCTGGCCACCGGTCATTTTTTTTTTCACTCTACTAAACCCCTTTTCTAACATTCGGATATTTCAATTCATCGCCCATTTCATCTCTTTCTCACCCTCGGTTCTCTCTGGGTTAGGGCTGCAAAAAAAAAAAAGGGAAGAAAAGAGGGTTCAAGAAATGGGTTTTGAACATTTTGATCATTAAGATTGCCAAAGAGGAAAGCAAAAATTTCAGCAAAGGACTTGAAGAAGAAGAGGCCATACTTCAGATTGAGTCCAGGTAACCCTCTTCCTCCCTGTTTAATTTTTCTTTGGGATGCAAATCAAAGTGATTAAGTCAGTTTATGATCTGTGATTTTTTTATTATTATTGATTACCCGTTTAGGATCCATTTATTTCATCAGATTTCCTCGGTCAATTAGTTTGTCATCTCATTGTGCTGAGTGTTTCTTAACCTGTTCTTTGAAATCGTGATGATTTTTCGTGTTTGTGTCGGGTGGAGGAGATGAAAGAATTTAGTGCAAAAATTAAAGCATGACAATATCTCAGGGCAGTTTTGTCTGGTTTCAATCAAAGGGGTTGGGTTGTAATTCTGTATTTTTAGCCCCTGAGTTCCTACCCGTAAGTAATTCAAGAACCCCATCTTTGGTTATATTCAGTCCTCTTGAGAGGTCAAATAGGCATGACCATGGTCGAAAGCATGCCCGGCCCTAGATTGCTTCTCTTTTATTTTAGATGATGTGCTTCATTATTAAATTGCTGGCCCTATCTCTGGATTTGTATGTCGCCATCTACTTATTGGGGTATATGATCACAGTAGATGGGAATAATCTCATAGTGTGGACATGGTAAGGAGCATTAGGATATAGTTGTGGCTAACATTGATTGTATGAGCTCTCTTCGTGATTACCTCGGTAGATGCATTGTTTAACATTCATGTCTGCTGTAATAATCCTTTCATATCATTGGATTCATCTACAGGGAACCTTGAGAATAGTAGCTTTGCTAAGGGTTATTGATCATGGTTGCCAAACATGTCTCGTGAGGTAGATTGGCTTTGCATCTTAGCTAGGAAAATGTCAAGGTGTTTCGTGTTATGAAGTAGAGAGCTTTATTGATCTCGTAGGCTATGACGGAATGCTTCTTGAGCCAACCCCTTCCCTTCCTACCTTAGAGTTTCCGCAGGTTAAGGGATTTCTTCCTCTTTAGAGTCTGTCATAGAGAGTTTAGGGTTCCGTCCTTCCATCTTTCAGAGTCAGTCCTTCAGTCTTTCAGGAGTTTGTCCTATCATCATAGGGGTTAGGATTCTGTCAATCCCCTCATCAAGTCATGTGATTTTTATCCACTCTTGCAAGGCATAGGATGCTGTCCAACCCTTGCAGAGTCGTGAATCTGTCCAATTCCCCCGCAAAGCATAGGATGCTGTCCAACCTTTGTGGGATATTCAGGAGTCCATCCTACCCTTTATGATGATAGGATTCTGTCCTGTTGAGTCAAAAAACATTAAAAACATTTAAAAAATCAAAAAATCTCAAAAATCAAGAGTCATTAGGAGAGTAGTTAGGAAATTCTAGTCCGAACTACGGATGGCTTGATCCCTAGCTGAGGGGTACGTAGGCAGCTCAGGCGTGCAGCTGGCATCCTGAGTCCAGTCACCCTTTTTTTCATCACCATATTTTACAAATATTTCTCACCTTTTCGTCCGAACTACGTTGGCTTGATCCCTCTCCGCAGGGTACGCAGGTAGCTTGGGTCCACCCAAGTTCAGTCAAACCTTTTTAATAAATATTTTCAAACATTTCAAAACAAAAGCAAAAATGGGCAAGGATGGTGATTGCCAGGTCACTCGGAGCCCTCTTTTCATTCCATTTCCGGTTTTCATTGTAATTTTCCGGTTTCCATGGGTTTTCTGACGTTTTATCGGGTTTTGGGATGGGCGATGACGTAGCGTGGCCCCTTTACAGGGATTGTCTTCGTTGAGCCCAACGATAGGTCATGACGATCGTGAAACTTGTCTGATCTTCAGCAGATTAGGATCGCTGGGCTTGATTCCTTTTGAATCGCCCTCTGAGCCTATCGTGTATTCCATCTTCTTTCCCCTGATATTTTTGGTTCTCAGATGCCGTTGATTTTTCAATTTCTTTCTTTTCTTACACCTTTTAGCTTGCTGTGTGCTTATCTTAGATTTCTCATGCATTCTAATTTGTTTGTTCTTCTAGCGTGCGATCGATTGCCATTTTCTTAGTCTTATCTCTTGCATAGGCTCGCATGCTAGTGTGTTTACTTTACTGCTTTGATTGCTTAGCTATAGCGTTTATCCATTCATCTTAGCTTGATTATCTATCTAAACTTAGATATTTGTTTTCCTTATCTCATTATATCTATCATTATCTGCTTAGCTGTAGCTATGCATGCGATTGTTTATTGCTTTCTTAGATGTGATGAGTTAGGATTAGATGCGATGAGTTAGGATTTGGATGTTCATTTTCTTTGCCCATCCCGGGGTCATGCATGCTTAGATAGACGTCTTCTCGGGGATGATTGTTCCCATTTCACATGATTTTTGCCCAAAACTCTTCAAAGTTAATAATAAATGGCATAAGAGACCAGGTGCTTGCACTTGGGCGAATTGGGGGCGCCTAACCCCTTCCCCATTCGTCATCAGGCACGGACCTTTTATATCTCTGGTTATCTGTTGCGACAGAGCACAGCATGGGATCCAGGGCCCACTTCCTTGGATGGCGACTCTTTCTTTATTTAAGGTACGCCTCGAATCCGGGCTAGTCCCCGAGTCGAGAGGTATCTCACTTTACATCGCCACTCATGCTGTGAGGGGCACTCTTTCGAGAGTTCCTTCGTGGAGCTCTCCTTCACGTGGATGATCTAGAGACTTCCTAGGGGGGGTCGTCCCCCCGCCTCTCTCGGATCGGGGTCCACAATATGCAGAAAAAGTTTAGAGGCCTCATCTGGCACTGTTCTGTCGGTTCAAATAAGGGGCAGACAACAACAGAGAGGAAGTACTTCGAATGGCAGAAAGTCACAATCTAGAGGCAGATCAAAGTCAAGTGGAAAAGGGAAAATTGAAGAAAAAATTAAAGGAAAGTGCTGGACTTGCAGAAAAGACTAGACACATGAGGAAAGATTGCTGGAACGAGAAGAACAAAGATAAAAAAGGTGAGCAAAATAATGATGACGAAGCAAACATGGTGTCTACGAATGATGAGGTATATGGTGATTTGTGTTTATCTGCATCAGTAGATGTTAAATCTGAAGTTTGTTTCATAGATTCTGCTGCTTCTTTTCATTGTACTTCTCATACGCATTATTTTCATAATTATGTTCATGGTGATTATGGACATGTAACTGTGGGAAACAGAAAAGAATGCAAGATTGTAGGAAAATGTACAATTTTGTTAATGGTGGCCACTTGAAGTTGGAAGGGGCAGGCAATGTTACCGACTTAAAGAAGAATCTCATCTCAACAAGCAAACTGGACAGTGAAGGGTAGCTTGTTGGTTTCGGTAACGGTCAATGGAAGATTACAAAAGGGTCGCTGGTAGTGGCCAATGGTAATCTGGTTGGTACTTTGTACATGTTTACTGGCACTAATGATTATGTTGTTTCATTAGCTTCTACAGATGAGAATACTACACTTTGGCATCACAGGCTTGGGCATTTGAGTGAGACTGGCATGAATAACCTACACTCAAGAAATCTATTACCTGGTCTGAAGGGGGTTGATTTTGAGTTCTGTGAAGATAATGTGTATGGAAAGCAAAAGAGAGTTAGCTTTCTGAAAGGAGGGAACAAGAAGAAAATAGAAAGGTTGGAACTGGTACATTCAGATATTTGGGGACCAGTTCATGTAAATTCTTTCAGTGGAAAATCTTACTTTGTTTCGTTTATAGATGATGCAAGTAGAAAAACATGAGTTTTTTGCAATTAAAAATAAATCTGATGTGTTTGATGTTTTCAAGAAGTGGAAAGCTCTTGTAGAAACTGAAACAAGGAACAAAGTCAAGTGTTTTAAGACAGACAATGGCAGAGAGTACGAAGATGGAAGTTTTAAGAGCTATTGTTCACTCAATGGAATCAGAAGATTGGAAACAGTTCCAAGGACATCACAATAGAATAGGGTTGCAGAGAGAATAAATAGAACTATCCTGGAGCGTGCGAGGAGCATGGGGATTCATTGGGGGTTACCTCAACAATTTTGGGCAGTAGCAATTGACACTGCAGTTTTTTGATAAATCGGAGTCCATCTAGTGCATTAGATGGAGGGATTTCAGAGGAGGTTTGGACAGGAAAACATGTAAATTACTCTTTTCTGAGTACTTTTGGTTGCATTGCTTATGCCCATGTTGATAAATAAAATAGGAAGAAACTTGATCCTAAGTCTATTAAATGTGCATTTGTTGGATATGGTGGTGATGCATTTGGTTATCGTTTATGGGATTATGAACATAACAAAATCATCAGAAGTAGAGATGTTATATTCAATGAGAATTGCATGTACAAAGATAGACAACAGCAAAGTAGAAAAGATGAAACATAGTTTTTAGAACTCGATGAGGTTGCACGTGGGGTCATACCTAGTGTGCAGGAAATTTCAGAAAACTCAGATGATGATTTTGGAAATTCATATGGTGAGTCTGCAAGAAGTTATGGTGATAATCTTCAAGTGCAAGAACCGGAAACTTCTGTTCTTAGAAGATCTTCAAGACAGATTAAACCTCCTGAAAGGTATTCTCCTGCTTTAAATTATGTTTTGTATATTGATTTGGGTGAGCCAGAATGTTTTCAGAAAGCAATGCAAGATGATTCCAGAATAAAGTGGGAGCAAGCCATGAATGAGGAGATGGCCTCATTGAAACAAAACAAAACTTGGGATTTGGTGAAGCTGCCAGCTGGAAAGAAGGTATTGTACAACAAATGGGTATATATGGTGAAAGATGAAATCAGGGGAACGAAGTGGTACAAAGCAAGGTTTGTGGTAAAAGGGTTTGCACAAGGTATCGACTTCAAAGAAATATTTTCTCCCATTGTTAAAATGACATCAATTCGTATTTTTTTGAGTATCGTGGCTGTAGAAAATTTACATCTTGAGCAGTTAGATGTTAAAACTGCTTTTCGCCATGGTGATTTAGAAAAAAGAGATCTACATGTATCAACCTGAAGGCTTTGAAGTCAAGGGTAAGGAGAATTTGGTTTGCAAATTAAATAGAAGTTTGTATGGCCTCAAACAAGCTCCAAGGCAGTGGTATTTGAAATTTGACAGGTGTATGCAAGTTTCAAATTTTACTAGATGTCAGTCTGATCACTATGTTTATTTTCAAAGGTTTAAAAATGGAGATTTCATAATTCTTGCATTGTATGTAGATGATATGCTTGTTGCAGGATCAAATATGCAAAGAATTAATGAACTCAAGAAGAAATTGTCCAAAGTCTTTGACATGAAAGATTTGGGTGATGCGAAGCAAATTCTTGGCATGCAAATAAGAAGAGACAGAAAGTAAAAGAAACTGTGGTTATCTCAAGAAGCTTATGTCGAGAAAGCATTAAAGAGGTTCAACATGGATAAGGCGAAGCCAGTAGTTACTCCATTGGCAGGTCACTTCAAACTTTCAAAGGATCAGTGTCCGTCTACAAAGGAAGAAAAAGAGTACATGGTAAAAGTGCCATATTCTTCAGCTGTTGGAAGTTTGACGTATGCAATGGTAAGCATGAGACCGGACATCGTACATGCAGTGGGAGTTGTTAGCAGGTATATGCAGAACCCAGGAAAAGAGCATTGGAAGGCATTTCAGTGGATACTCAGATATCTCAGACTTATGCTTTGGGGGAGCTGACACAGATGTGCAAGGATATATTGGCTCAGATCATTCAGGTGATAGAGACAGAGGAAGAAGCACTACGGGATATGTTTTCACTGTAGGTGGAATAGCAGTCGACTGGATTTCAAATTTACAAAAGGTGGTTGCTCTTTCATCAACAGAAGCAGAATATGTTGCTATTACTGAGGCTAGCAAAGAGATGATTTGGCTTTAGATATTTATGGAAGAGTTGGGCAAAAAGCAAGAGAACAACATATTGTGGAGCGACAGTCAAAGTGCTATTCATCTGGCAAGGAACTCAGCATTTCATTCGAGGGCTAAGCATATTCAGTTGAGGTATCATCATTCGGTCAATTTTGTAGGATGGACTACTAAAGTGTCAGCCTAAGGGTTCCCATGGGTTAATCATTCACCTTACCTCTTGTTTTGATGCAAGCAAAATAAATTGATTAGCATTTATGGACTGATGTGTTGCTTTGAGGTGTTGTGTTGTATACATGATTTTCATGTCATAATCGCCATTACACAACTCTTCTCAACACATGGCTTGTGGATCAAAGATCAAAGGAACCAAGAGCTTGCACCTACAGTGAAGACATCCTCATTTGAAGATGTTCAAGTCAAGAAGCTCATCATGAAGATCCCACAAGATCCCTAAGCAAGTGTCAAGAAGAACCTTGGAGTTGAACAAGCCATTGGTGACACCTCATGCACCTTCCAACATGCATTGAAGATTGGAGGAGTCACAAGAGCCAAGACAACGTTCAAGATGTTCACTCAATTCGAAGAAGTCTAAGAAAGTACAAATGAGCCTATACATTCCAAGAAGACTCAATGGTATTAATTTTAGAATGTATTTGGAGTCCTCTTGATTTTATGTTTAAATGCACTTTAAAAAGATTTTCAAATGGTTTTTATACTTAACATTTTACATCTTCGCAAACCATCAACACACCAAAAAATGTGTTTGAAAACCTAGGACTTAAAACCCAAAGACAATGGCCCAAAAGCCCCTAAGCTTTAAATTAAAAATTGAATTTTAACTAGGGCCGGTCAACCGGGGGTCTCCCGGGCGACCGCAGCAAGCTTGCTGGAATTCCAGCACTTGTGAAAAAATAACAGCCCGGTCGACCGCGGAATATGTTTTGTTTGAAACAGAACCATTCTGTCATGGGTTTGGGCGGGCGACCGACGTGGGTCGGTCGACCGATATAGGTTTTATGAGCCGAATTTTTGACCAAACAGGTTGACCTCACCGGGCGACTACCATGGGGCCGGTCGACCGCGACGGTAAGAAATTTGAAAATATAAAATGGCGCCCAATAGGGACGGACGACTGCGGTGGCTCGGTCGACCGCGACGATCGGGCAAACTAGCCGTTGGGGCATTTTCTACTTGACTTTATCAAGCCAGTTATTTACAGTTTTACCCCAAACGGTCATATTTTCAAATACATTATATTTACATGATTAAAACCTATCTCTTCAAGCTTTTGAACATTTTACAAAGATCAAATCCCATTTTTCTTGAGCAAAAACTTTCTTATCAAAAGCTAAACCTCTTTGAACTTGATTTTTACATTTTATAAAAAGGAACTCCATAGGCTTTACATTTTATCTTCCTTGGAGTGTTTGTGAGCTATCAAATTTGTAATCCGCCTATCAAGAGGCAAGAGAGTTTTTTTATTTTTCACTTTCTTCATTTGTATTTGAGGGCCTTCTCTTCGGCCCGATAACAAAGGTGAAGACGTCGTGAGGGTCTACTCTTCGGCCGTTAAGAAAGGAGAAGACATTGTAAGAGGGTGTGATCCCTCATCAAGGCTTTGTACGAAAAAGGGTTTGTTCCCTTTGAAGTTGGAGGAGTCGGGTGTACGGCTTCGAGATTCGCCCTTTGAAGAATCTCACTGTTTTAGTGGAGCGCCCCAAGGAGGTAAACTTGGAAGAGTGGAGTAGGTCTTGTAGTAGACCGAACCACTATAAATCTTGTGCCTTGTGGATGCTTGCTCTCCTCTTTCTCCTTGCACATTTTGGTGATTGGTAATCTCTACCCTTTCTTGTATTCATGTTTTATTAAAACAAGGGTTAGGGCAAATAGGCTTAAAGTAATATCTAAACCCTAAATTTTATTATCTTGAACCAAGGGTTAGATTAATAAGTGCTTAATTAGTAAATTAATTTTAATAATCCATCTAATTAAGCCCAAAATTTTAATTAACCAATTCACCCCCCCTCTTGGGTTGTCACACTTGTATTTCATGAAGCTTGACAAGATTGATGGCAGCAAAAATCCTACAGATATGTTGACAAAGGTGATTGACAGGGAAAAGTTGGGCCTTTGCTCAACTTTGATTGATCTTCATGTATGATTGATGGATGCGAGAGCGATAAGTCATGAGGAGTGAAGCTATTCAGTGAAAGTGCAGATTTCAGTCTTCAAGTGGGAGATTGTTATTGGTGAAGTCTGGTCTCAGTCTAATCTGGAAAGTATTGTACACTTTACCCTAACTGTGGCGGTCCCGAATTAAGGTTTTTATACTGGGGGTAGTTTTGTACTTTCACGAATTAGGGTTTCTGTTCTTTTATTGTAACACGTCTCAGAACGCCATATAAAAGGATGTGATATCAGGAGACGCCCTAGAGAGGTGTGAGGGTTTGTAATCTCTTCTTCAAAATAGTGGAATCGTTGGCTTGTCGCTCTGCCGTGGACGTAGTCCATACCAAATTGGTTGGGTGAACCACGTAAGTCTGTGTGTTCTGTTTGTGTGATTTTCGTTTATCTTTGCATCGTTATTCTGCTGCGTTGTTAATTACTTACAAATCTGACACTGAAGTTAGAAATCGATACCACAGTTTAAAGCCAAGCGAGAGAGTAGTAAGTAGTGTGTGAATTTTGGGTTGGGAGGGGGGGAGATCCTGGTACCTTTGAGTGTGGGAGCTTTTATAGGGGGAGAGGATCTTACACCGTAATTTGGTGTGAGTACTAGGTGTCGCTGCTTCTATGGTTGAGAGGTGATGATGGTTAATGCATGAAAAGTTTCTTTTTGGCTCTAGCGACGGCGTGTGTCAGTGAAGTGATGAATAGAGACATGAGGGCCAGCCGACGTGCCTTTGTCACGTGTAAAGGTGTAGACACCCCATTTTGACAGGACCCTAAAACTCCCAAAATCGAATAAAAATCTTGAAATCGAAAAAAGTTTCCGAAACCCAAGTTCTCGAATCAAATTTGGAATCTCCCAAATCAAGTTTCAAGGTCCTAAAACTGATTCTCGAAGTGTCCTAAACCAATCTTGAAATTCCCAAAAAATAAAAATAAATAAAAACAAGGCATGAGTGCAAAAGAACCTAAAAAACCGAAAAACCTTTTTGCAAAGCCCTGCCGAAGAATTACACCACCTAGATGGTCCCTGAACTCCCTTTTCTACCCTTGTTTTAAAATTTCCAATGCTTCTCGTTCATTTCTTCGATAGAGAAAAAAATACAAAGATGCCCACCAGTTTTGTTTAATTCGAGTTGTCACTAAGGAAAAGGATGTGAGTACAACTCTATTTTGATTTTTTTTTCACGAACCTATCTTGTCTTTTAAGTGTTTGAAGCACTATCAATGGTTATTACATTCTCCAAGATCCACCTACAAGAGAATTAAAGAAGAAGACAAGAAGAGTCGGTGTAATTATCAAAACATGATTGTACTATAACATCATTTTCTCTGTTAAGCATGGAAAAGGGGGGTGGATTATCGAAGCAAAGATGTGCCAATACCGATTCCTATGTGCATGGTTATAAAAGAAAAGATAAACTCTGGGGTGTATCAGATCACCCCCCTCATCTATAAATGGAATGGCGATTAGGGTATTGTAGAGAGAGAGAGAGAGAGAGGGGGGGTCTCATTTATCCACCCGCCACCATCGATACCAAGCCTCGATCAACAAACCCTTCCACCACCATCTAAGTTTTGCCTCCATTAATTGATCAGGTAATACTTCTCGTCATCTTTTAATCATTATTTGTAATGCAATTTCAAATAGTTGTGCAATCTGGATGTGGTTGTCTTTAATAACTTCTTTTATTGCGTGGTTGCAAAGTCTGTCTTGGCCGGCCATCCATTAGGGAAGTGATTATGAAAATGAGGGAGTGCCAATATCAATTGATAATTTATATTTTGATTTGGGGGCGCCACATTGTTGGCCCAAAGTCATGACACTTGTATGCTAAACATTATGAAAACCAAGGTTTTAAATTTTGGTTTCGGATCCGAAACCAAAAATTCTGCCGAAATTCAGTAACGGGTGCTCGAAATGTTGTTTTTCTAGACAAAATGTTGGTAATTTCTGCTGAAATTCTGTAAAGGAAAAAAAAATTAATATTTTATCAAAAATTTTGCCAAAATTTCTATTGAAATTTGGTAAATTTCAGCAATTTCCGCTTCGGAACATTTTGGTTTTCGTCCACACCGAAATCCAAAATTTCATATTTCGGCCGAAATTTAAAACCTTGATGGAAACTAGACCTGCAAATTCATATAAAATCAAAGGCTAGTTTCTCTTACAACAAGGTTGCAAAATACTTGCAAATCACATGTATTTTAAAAAAAGAAAGTGCACGTACGCCGGGACACAATATAAAAAGTCGCTCTGGATAGGTAGTAAAGTGTAACTTGTTAGTTGTTACAAATTTTTTGCAGTCGGGTTTTAGTGGCTTTCCTTTTTTATACTTTTCTTCCATACAAATTTTACAAGGGATATGGGCGGGGGGGGGGGGGGGGGGGGGGGGGGGGGGGGGAGGGTAAAATAACACTCCTCCCACGCACACCCCTTTTAATGTGATTTGACATCATAAAGCGTTAAAGCCTGCCCACAATTCACCTAAAAGTGGGGTGTATAATCCTAGTGGGGGCGAAAAAATCTTCTCCCATCTTACAAATCATAAGGACAAAGGTTCAGACTTCAAAAAGGATGGAATTCGAATTTTACAAAGAGAAATATTTCCTATTTCACGTAGGATAGGAATTGGTAAGTACTCTTTTTCCTATAAATATCCGATTATAGAAAACTTTTCTTGAAAAAAAAGAAGAAGCAAGTGAGATTTTGAAATCAGGGATTTTAATTTTCAGGAGATTGATTCCCCACGTCGGACAACTTTACAATTCTATATTAAGCAGACATCTGCGTTTTTAGCTACGCTGGCTTCTTTTTCATCATCTATGTTTTTCATTCTTTATATTACAATTATAAGAGGAAGATAGAGTGGGTTCTACGCATATCAATTAAACCAAAGCCAATGCCTTTGTTCGTGGTCTACACTCCAAGTGAAGTAGAATGTGTGATTTGTTTTGATGCAATAGAAGAGGAGAATGATTTGGGCATGTATCTACCCAACTGCGACCACACGTTCCATGAAAAGTTCATTGACAGGTGGTTGGAATTACGGTCTACATGTCCAATTTGCCGAGTCAAGGTCTAGTGCTCTAGTGTAATTGGGTGAACAAGATGCTCTCTCTCTCTTTCTCCACTATCTTTTATGTATTGAATTCACCTTTCTTTTCCTTTCTTGTTCTTGAAAGGGATTTTATGATGTGACATGTAATCCGTATTCAACTTGGAATATATGTGAATCAAAATATTTAATTTTCATGCTTCTATGATTTTGGTTGGTAGAAAAACTGACATCGATTGTGAGTTTAGTTGTTATTGATTGGGAATGAATGTAGAGCGGCAAAGAGCTGTGAGATATGTACCAGTCTTCCTTGCATAAATCAGTATACTGTTTGATTTTCCCCGCGGGGAGAGAGGGAGGGGGGGGGGGCTACGGATATATTAATAGAAAAATGAATTACAACTTGATGAAGGGGATTCCACAGGAATCACAGGTTACAAGGGATTTGAGATAGGAGAGATGAGAGTGGGATGTCTTCTCTTTTACATGGACAATTCATCTTCAATTCGAGAGGAAGTCTGCGAGAGCATTTGCCTCTCTCCAAATGTGGGAAACTTTCCAGCTTTTGAGGAGGTTTAGGGACTTCCGAATGGAGTGAAATGTTTGGAGTTTCCTCCATGGCCAATGTTGGAATGAAACCAACTAGGTTGAAGGGACAAGATGAGTTTCAAGAGAAGAAAATTGTTCTCTTGATGCCAAAGACACAAAGAAAGTAGCCCAAGTTGTTATACTACTATGAGACCTTTCAACTTTTACTAAAATGGCTTACATATGAAGAACATATATGGCCCAAAATATAGCCTACATTCCAAATCTGAGATTAACAAGACTTAATTACTCTTGATAGCATGCTGTTGTTGGGGGATGATTCTGGAGAAGAAAACTTCACTTTTGGTGAAATTCTTTCCAGGCCAGAATAGGTATTGAATTGATTCATACATTCTATGATTCATTTTGCTGTTGAGGGAGTGGCTGAGCCAAAAACAACATCATCAGGAAAGAGAAGGGGGGAGAGCAGCAGATCAGGGGATAAAATGAGGGGTTTGGATGAGTTTATGAGTTATTGCTTCTTCTAAGATAAGGGAGAGTACTTCCATCACAATACAGAACAAGAGAGGGGAGAGAGGGTCTTCTTGTCTCAAGTCATTGGCTGACTTGAAGTAACCTTTAGAAGATCAATTGATTAGGATGGAGAAAGTAGGTTCTTTAATGCATTGACCCACCCACTTGCACCTGGTCTCTGGGAATCCTTACTTTTGCATGAATTGGAGAGGATTATCATACCTTACATTATCAAAAGCTTTTCGAAGGTCTATCTTGATGCACATGCTTGCCTTGGCATTCTTTCTATGGAAGTTGTGCATCAAATCATGAGTCTTGAGGATGTTGTCTTGGGTCAAACACCCTTTGATAAAGGTTGATTGGTAGGGGTGGATGATTGAGTTCATTATCTTAAGTCTGTTGGCCTGGATTTTGATGATAATCTTGTAAGTGAAGTTGTAGAGAAAGATGGGTCTATAAACCTCAAATGAAAATGTAACTTAAAACATCAAACACAATTAGAATACAAAATCACTTGTGTTTGGAATCATCAAAATAAGATTAGAAGATTTCTAAGGGTTGAACAATTGGGCTTTTGCATGTTAATTAAAATTGTACCCGCCGTAAGTACGGTGTATTTCCTCTTTGATATCATGGAGTTTTTCTTTTTTGGAGCGTGTAGCCATCCCTCTCTCCATCATCTCTCTCTCTCTCTCTCTCTCTCTCTCTCTCTCTCTCTCTCTCTCTCTCTCTCTCCTACCTTGGGTAACCATTCTAATCCCACCACCAATTTGGTGGAATTTCATCAAATGATCGAGCAGCATTGGGTTTCATAAAAACGAGAGATAGACAACAAACATCGGAAAGAGCGATTCATCTACTTCGACGGATTGGGTTTTCTAGAGCGTATAAAAGGGTGCAACAAAGCATATACCTCGGATTTACGCACCCTAGAGACAAGGGGCGTGATCAACGGTAGGTTCCTCCATTTTTATAATATTAAAGGTAGAAAAGCATGTTTAGGGCCGTTTCTTCTTTGTTTTCTTCATGATTTTCGTAAAAGCTACCATGCATGATCTAATATGATTTTGGTGGGTCAATTTATTTAATTATCAATTTTGATGAAAAAATGAATCGTTATATGAGAAAATTGGGTATTTAACCGATTGAGATATCTAGTGGTTTTTGAATCGTTTTACAAAGTGAGTGTTATAAAACCAAGGTTTTTCGCGAAGCTAAATTTTCTGAGTCTTAATGTGGTTAAAATAGCACCAAAAATTCAAAAATTCCGGTAGATTTCATTTGTTTTGATGGCTCAAAAATTCGTTTAAATAATACTCGGAAATAAGATTTCTATGGTTCTAAAAATCGTTCATATAACAAAACAATTCAAAACTTATTGAAATTTGGTCCTAAGTATATTTGTAATTTTTAAATATCATACAAAACTTTTCAAAAGATTTAGAGTTTATTTATTATTTTTACTGGAATTGTTTTGATAAAATCACTGATTTTCATGTATATGAAGGACATATCATTAAACGAACTTCTTAAAAGCTAAACTTTGGTAGCAAGATGAACTGACCTATAACAATCATATTGTGAATTTCTCAGGAATTTTAGACATATTTTAATATTTTTTATTGATTTTTAATTGCTCTGAGCAGAACATAAATATATCTGTTAAAAATAGACAATTATCCAAATAATGTCTGAAAGTTTCCTCACAATTTGATATTTGTCCGAGCATGTTCTAGTAAAAGGTTGGTTGGATTTGGAATTAATTTGCTATATTTGTTAGTGTAATGTCATCAATCTGACTCGAAAGTCGAAAATCAATTAAAAATTGAATTTCAATCTCTAAAATCATGAAAAATTTAAGAAGAATATATTTTGAAAGAACACATGATACCCTAAAGTTTCTGGAACAGATAACTTAATTAGCTATACGCTTCTTTGTAAAATCATTAATCTGATCCAATTGTGATAAATTCATTTAAAAATCCAAATTAATTCAAAGCACCTTGAAAATTTTCAGAGAAGTCTAACTTTTCATCATATATTTAATCACTAAGTCATCTGAAACAGAAATCTTAGGAGTAATAGATTTCCTTTGTAAAATAACATGCTAGGATAATTGAGATGCCGAGATCGTAACCATAATCGTATACTAATTGCGATCGATCCAGCATAATTGGAGTGCGTAAATTATAGTATGTTATTGTCTCCGAGGTCCCCTATCCACAAAAATCCTAAGAAATATGCCAGGCAATAAGATACTATAACTTACGTGCTAAATTATACAAGGGTTGAGAGCACAATTTATTTCCATGGTTGCAATTCGAGGCCGAAACTTGTGAACCATAGAGCCTTTGGTATTCCTTAGATGTTTAGGAATAAAAAATCCTCAAAAATTAAAAATCATTAAGTTTAACAAATCGAATTAACTCGATCCTCGTCTTAGGAACCGTTGGATCACGGTCTCCTATCGTAGGAACCTTTAGGGCCCCTTAGGAACACTTACGTCTCGTTGTGTCCTAGGTTTTAGGGAGTCCTAGAGTTAGGAGTCCAGCCTCATCACGGTCGTTTGCTATGGATAGCAACCATGCAAATAGATCCAGTTACACTAGTCACCCCTTTTTCCCATAGGACAAGCCTAGTTACCTAAGACGTAGGTACACCTGCATTAGTCAAAGGGATGTCTTGCACTTAGATAGGACCATATAGCATCTTAGCTGGAGTCCTAGGATAATAAAATCTACTCAACTTGAACTAAATAATTTCTCTTAAACTGTAAAACAGTCAATCCAGTCTAGATCGGTGTCTTAGATGAGTTAGGCATAAGTAGCTTAGTTCAGGTGCACCGAACTACGATCGACTCTGATTCCAGTGAGGCTGGGATACGTAGGCAACTTGGATAATTGAGTGGCATACCAAGCCCGAGTCGGCTCCACACGTAAGTGGTGGGTTTTTGTATATTAATCCTTAAATTAAAAGTAATTAAATCACTTTGGACTTTCCATGAAATTAGAATTTTATGAGAACTTTCACTTAGATTGAATTCAAACAAATTAAGAAAATCAAGATACACATTTAGAAATTACATTCAAATTAGATCTTAGGATGCATGTCACGTACTTCGCATATTAATAAAGAGTTAAATGAGCCATTTAAAAGAAATTCAAAAGAGTTAACTTTTGGAATTGAAGACTGATTAACGGGCAGGAATGGTGCATGTGGTGGTAACTCCCCATACGTTCCATTCTCGTAACCAGGTAACGAGTCTAGATTTCTGGTCAATTATGGGTCCTAGATCCCTCATCTAGGTGGCGACTCTGTCACTCTCTTTTGCGTGGAATTCAGATTGCCTTAGTGATCCCAAGTTCACGGAAAAGATGAATTAAATTACACCTTGCTAGGCTCGGCGGCTTACGCCTGCCCTTATGGGTACTGGGTTGCACGTTTGTTTGCACCCTATGATTTGGTTGCGGCCTGCTTGGTTGGGTAATTAAAATCAATAATAAAAAGCACACGCCAATCGTGTGGGTACGAGAGACCAAGAGAGAGTGTAGCGCATCGCGCACTCGCGACCCTCTTGCGGGATCGGGTCCCACAGTTTGGCGACTCTGATGGGGACCACCTAACTTCATTAAAATTCCAAAGGATAACTCATTTGAATTGATTTTAATTGGCTCATGAAAACTCTATCTTATATGCTTGGTAGATTAGTTTGTTTACTTTCTCATCACATAATACTCAAACTTAATCTAACAAAACCTGAAGGTATCATAGATTGCGCAAACTTATTGCACACACTTACTTCACTTGCATCTGACATGCACACACATCCTATTTTAGGAACCCGGAGTGTTATCTAAAATGGTTGACTGGGATTTCATCACCTGGTGCCTCTATGCTAGAGAAGCATTCCACTCTTAGCCTAGTTCCTTTATGCTGCGTAAACGGATTTCTTGTTCACGTACTGATACGCTGGACACTGGTACAGTATATTGAGCACGGATTTGCACTAAGGGAACTCTTGGCATTACCCCTAGATTTACCCACACATGCATGTAGTATACGAACACACGTTCATCACGTGTGTGAGCCTAGTTTAGGATATCCTACCCATTTGTGTCTAGATTAGGTCGTAGTCCATCTTCCAATGGCTACGATCGGTCCTTAGGTACACAAACAAAGTCATGAGTCGAGATCCTCTCTCCACTCCGTTAGATTAGGATTAGGATTGATGCCTTCAGGTAACCCTTGTCAAAATGTAAAAAGATTAAAAAAATTTCCTTTGGGATTAGGATATAAATCCCATCTTTCTTAAGATCTCTTAGGATTAGCCATTCCTGATCTACCCGTTGAAAGCAATCCTATGTAATCTCATCTTTTGATCATGTGTCTATCATTCCCCTCTTGTGGGATTCGATTATGTCTTCATTCCCTTTCTCAATTGGCAGGAATTGTGTCTCAATCATTTGATTGTGCAATCTTGATGATCTAATCATACTTGCACCCTTGGTCTCTTCTTCCTCTAAGGGCTGCCTTTTTCGAGATTATTTTGCTAAGCCCTTCAGAGTTCACTCTTATAATCCTTGAACTAGGGGCATTCTCCTATACGAATCTGTCATCATTGTCATGTCTTGGTCCTTTAGGATTCATTCTATTGTCCCAATTACTTGCTTAATGTGTAATATTTTTTTTTCAGTCATTGAGAATGAACACTTCTTGAATGTCAAGCTCATATACCGTTCTTATTTTTCCCTGTCAGGGCTGTTCACAACTGAAAATCCATCAAAGCTTCTTGGGTTGGAATCTATTCGAGGTCAGCAAGGAAGCTAATTCCCCATTTTCTTTGGAAGCGTCTATAATACTCTCCTTCAATACTCATGGCAGACTCTACGAAAAATTCTCAGCTCTCTTACATCATGGAAGCCTTGACCCAGCTCGTCCAGCAGATGAAGGAATTGAAGGAAGAAAATTAATTCATCAAAGCTCAACTTACTGAGAAATTTGGTCCAACCACTGTTGTTTTTAAGGGCAAAGATCCGAGCCTCTCCATGGTTATGGGTTCAGAAGAACTAATTGTGAATCTCTCCAGACAAATAGCTGCGCTAACAGAAGAGTTCATCAGATGAAGCAACAAATGCAAACCTAGTATTGTCAGTCCCAAAGTTTTGAACATTTCACTGACAAAGATACCAAAGTCCAGGATGTTGTTACCAGGAACTCTGTCTCTCAGCACCAGCAGGATTCTGTTGGGCCCTTAATTCTTGAATATGACCAAGAACCATCATCTGAAATTCCTAAAAAAGAATTCACCGACTTGCCGATCTCGCGACCTGATGCTTTGAAATGGTTGCTCAAGGAAAGAATGATAACACTATTGGGACCAGAGCCTGTTCCTAATCCTCTTCCCAGTCCCAGGACCTTCCAAATGAAAGAATTTTGTGATTACCATTTACGTCCTGGTCATGCTACTGATAAATGCCTCAGTTTGAAATATGATATTCAAAACCTTATAGACATGGAGCTCCTCGACCCTCAAAATCTTTTGTCAAGCGGCGAAACTCCATCCTTTCCTGATGACCGTAAACTGTGGTTTGAGCAAATAAAGAGAAAGTCTCATGATAATCACGACCAGCAATGTACAATGATGGGTTGAAATATATTGAGCCCGGTCTCCATAGGTCAGGAAATCAAAGTGGCCACAAACATGGGGCTTATAACAGAGGCAATTTTACTTCAAAAAAAATCAAGGAGCTACAAAATCCTATGGTATTCAAATACAATCAGTTAACGACTACACCTAAGCAAGCGCTTAAGAAGGAATTTACCCCTCTCTCGTTTCCACCATCAGTCATTTTGCAGCAAGGGTTAGCTTCAGGTCACATTACCCTACCCGGCATTAGGGCTCCTCCTAATCCTTTACCAGCAAATTGGAGAATGGACCAGTATTGTGAATACCATAGAGGCCCTGGCTACCTTACTGATAATTGCATTGCCTTAAAATTTAGGATCCAAAAGTTGATTGATGAAAGAAATTAGCCTACCCAAATCATGCAGTACTGCCGCCAGCCGATCGCAATGCTTAGATAACTGAGGGTTCAAAGAAGCACAAGTCCGGTTGCAATGAAAAGAATCAGAAGTTGAAAGTACAATTTATGAGCCAGCTTTTGCCGAGCCTCCAAAGCGGATAGTTGCAGCAATCTTAGTCCTTTTGTTATTTTAATTAAGTCCAGTCATGATGTCGAGTCTAGTGATCGAGTGCAGTCTTCTAAAAAGTTTGAATAAATTCCTAGTCCAGTTAGGTCTTTTCTCTCTTTTATTTTTTGAGTCAAGAATGTGAATCCTGAGTTTGTTCAGGATAAGTCTTATCAAATGTAGTCATTTTCAATTCAATGAAATTTGCTTTTTTCTATACATTACAACGTCTGCTTCTGACTTTAATAAACAATGAGAATAATACTCCCTCCTCGAATGAGAAAGAAGATGCAGACGAAACTCCTCTTGAGTTGCAATATATGCTCAAACAAGAGGAGGAGCGCTGAGCTCAGCCTCCCAAAGAGAAAATTGAAATGATAAACATTGGCACTGAAACTTTGATTCAGTAAATACCTATTGGAAATACATTGCCCTCTGAAGAGTGTGAGGAATTGATAAACCCATTTCGAGAATAAAGAGATGGTCCAGTAAGCGCTACCATTAATGCCAGGAGAAAGACCCAGATAGAAGGAAGAAAAAATGAAGTGAATATCACATGCTATACAAGGGGCATGGATTCGAAACAACTTCCATATCTCCAGTCAATGGCCCCAGTCACAGGTTTCACCAGTGATAATGTAAAGCCATCAAATTCAATATGAAAAGTGCAAGGGCAATCATCTCAGAACGATCATCAAAATATCAAGAGTCACCGATTCAATGATGAAATGATGTCCAAAAACCAGTATGCACTCTCAAAGTCAAATTCTTATCAATATCCAGAAAGAAGAAGAATCATTATCTCTTACCGGGAAATGCCGTCAAACTCCGTGAAAAAAAATAATAATAAATAAATAATCAGTACCAAAGGGACTCTAGTAACCTAGATCGATTCCCAATCTGAACATCGGAAGGCCTCCTTTGACCGAATAAATCCCAAAATCATAACCCAGCGTCAAAAGAATACCGGTTTGCAAACCCTTTGAGCCTGAATGAAATTTCCTTGAAAACCCATCAAACTAGGGGCATCTGCCCCGAACTACGCGAGACCTGATCCCTACACTGGGGTACGTAGGCAGCTCGGTTAAACCGAGTTCGGTCGATTAAAAAAAAGAAAAGAAATTCAATCGTTCCAGAAAAAAAAGAGGGACAAGTTCCAAAAGAAGAAAAGTCAATCATTCCAGAAAGAAAGAAGAAAAGAAAAATCAATTAACCTTCAAACAATTTATCTTCAAACTAGGGGCATTCGCCCTGAACTACGCACGACCTGATTCCTACCCTGGGATACGTAGGCAACCTGTTCACAGGTTCGGTCGAAATCTTTGTTGAACCTTAAGCCATTCTTTGAAAAGCCCTATCCTACCTATAAAGTCCTTCTGGTGTTCAGAATTAATGATCTAGGTCCCGAAACACAAAAAGTGAAAAAGAAAAAAAAAGAATGGAGTTTGAAGATCTGCTAGACTGAAAACCTGAAAGGGTGGTCTAGGCAAAATTTAAGATCATTCCTCTGCTAAGTTGAAAACCCGAAAGGGCGGCTTAGGCAAAAGCTAAGGGGATAGCCTGCTGAGTTGAGAATCCGAAAGGACGATTCAGGCAAAAGTTAAGGCTAACACGGTCCGCCAAGTTAAAAATCTTGAAAAGGTGACTTGGTCACAGTAAGAGAATCATTATAAGAATGCTACAGCCGGTATTAAGACTGAAGATCGAAAATAAGTTCAAGCGAGTTCAGGTGTCATCCTAGAAATTGGGGGCATTGAAACCAAGCAATCGAATGAGTTGTAATCAACTCCTTGAGGCTTTGCCGTTTTAAAGAAGAAGTCCAGTGTTTGTCGATTTAGAAACTACTCTTTGAAAGGCTAGACTTACCAAACAAAATGTTAATTAAGTCAGGAGCATCATTCTGTATCAGTCCAGTCAATCCATTCATGTTCGTTTTAGCTCATTCTTTCAGAAACTTCCCGTTCCTCAAATAATGTCTTTACCATTTTTCCCTTTCGGGTAGAGTCGATCATTGTCCAGTTAGTCAAATGTTGCGACTGTCTTGGTGAAAGAGGCCCGGTGTGGCTAGCTCCCTATAACTACGCCAGAGTCATGCTAATCCTGAGGGAAGGACTTCAGGAATCAAGTGAAAATGATCCAATTTAAGCAAAAATCAATTCAGAAAGAGTCCAGAAGCATAAACATCAGTAAGCCCAGTTCCCATAAGAATATCGTACCCTAGAAAGGCACCATCAGCTTGGAAGAGCCTTAGATGCAATGGTGGTTGAACCAGTGAGACTTTCTCTGTACTTGTCAAAAGAAGAATCCACTATCCAGTATTCCAATATTCCAGTTCCAATATCCAGTATTCCAGTATTGCAGCATCCAGTATTCCAGTATTCCAGTTCCAGTTCTAGTATCCAATATTCCAATATTCCAGTTCCAGTTCCAGTATCCAGTATTCCAATATTCCAGTTCCAGTATCCAGTATTCTAGTATTCCTGTTCCAATATCCAGTATTCTAGTATTCCAGTTCCAGCATCCAATATTCAGTTTCAATTCCAGTATTCCAGTTCCAGTATCCAGTATTCCAATATTCCAGTTCCAGTATCCAGTATTCTAGTATTCCAGTTCCAATATCCAGTATTCATTCCAGATCCAGCATCCAATATTCAGTTTCAATTCCAGTATTCCAGTTCCAGCATCCACTATTCAGTTTCAATTCCAATATTCCAGTTCCAGCATCCAGTATCCAGTTTCAATTCCAGTATTTCACTATGCCACTTCTAGTCTCCAGTTCCAGTATCCAATATTCCAGTATCACAGTTCTAGTGTCCAGTATCCCTATCACCAGTATTCCAGTGTTCCATTTTCCAGTACTCGTATTCCTGTTCCCAGTATTTTGACACTCCAATTCCAACACCCAGTTCCAGTGTCCGAAAATCCAGTGTTTCAGTACTCTAATTCGTATCCGGTATGTCTTCATTCTAGAGTCCCGGTTCCCGAGGTTTAGATCAAGATTCCAGTTTTCAGTTTTCAGTCCTAACATCTAGTGATCAAATTCCAATTCCAATCCCAATTGAATCAATCAAAATGTCAATCCAATCTAATCCCCAGTTCACCAATTATCAATTTTTGACTCTCCAGTTTTTCAGTAATCAAGTTCTACAATTCCCAGTGAACTAGCTCTTTAACTTCTCAGTTCTTTAATTCTTCAGTTATCCGATTATTGAGTCCCTTAATCATCCAGTTCTCCAATTTTCAGCTCTGCAAATATCCAGTCCCTAAATTTTCTACTTCTCCAGTTTTTCAATTCTTCAGTTCATCAAATCTTCAATTCTCCAGTTTCAAGTAATCCAGTCTTCCAATTTTCCAGTCCACCCATTGTTTGATTATTCGGTTTCTCAGTTCTTCAGTTCTCAAGTCCTTAAGCCTCTAATTCTCCGGTAATCGAGTCCTCTAGTTTTTTAAATTGTCATTTCCAGTCTCATTCTCAATTGTCAAATCAGATCTTAAATCCATTAGCCCCTGTCTCACTCGCGAATAGGCTAATTCTCTGATTTCTCTGAGCCCGTTCAGAGAACGGTGCCTCCTTCCGTCGTTGCCCGTTTGAAAATGGCGCCACGTTATAATTATCTTTCGTTCTAGGTTGCATGATTTTTACACCCAGATTGAATCCAGTTCTTTATTATTATGAACTACCAAGTCAGACTGTATAGAGTAAATGATCTCGATTAAATTCTAGGACTTCATCTAGGGTCTTGCATTAGGATAGGTTGCATGCATTCGCATCTAGGTTGCATTTTGTCTAGAGAGTCCTTTGTTGGCAAAACGCTGCGCATAATGGTGTTGTCATTTTTGCTTTGGTACTCAATGACTACGTCATCTCTACCAAAGAGGGGCATCTGTAGACACCCTCATTTTGCTCCGCTTTAATCAACAAAGAAGTCAGTATTTTTCTATCGGTTTTCTAGTGTATCTCCTTTCCGCGTCCGTCTCTTACATTTTTAAATCTTTTCGGTCATTTCCTTCATGTTTTGCGTTTTCCTGCTAAGTGTTGAGAGGGATTATTCACAAGAATCTAAACTAGAAAGAATTTGGACCCATTTGGTGGGCCCGCATTGAACCTTTTGATTAGATTTGGATCAAGCAAATGTACCCCGCATTATTTTTAATGAAAAGAATGAGTTTTGAATTTATTTGGATTTAATAAGCAAAACCGACTTCCATGGCGGGGATAATGTCTTTCGGCCAATTTAGCATGGGCCCATAATTTTCGTAATTCAAGCTTAAGATGGCGGCCCATCAATGGAGCGATTTACGATCATCCACTAAAGCGATTTAGTCGTCACAATCTATTTATGTTGCAACTCGTCAATTGGATAGTTGGATCATCTTATGGAAAAAATTCAGGGGGCGTTCCCATTTATATTATGGTGGCCCACCAATCAGTTGGTTTAGATTACCCAATGAAGATAATTTAAAGAGTACAACTTAACTATTATGCAATCCAATCAATTGGATGGCTCGGATCAGTTTCAGGAATAATTTGAGAAGCGTAACCCATTTACCCCAAAGCCCACTAAGATGTACGGTTTAGATCATTAAATGAGGTGGGTGTATAGTACTTTTTTTTTTGAAAAATACATGGTTATGCAACCCAAATTATAGCATGATCCGAGCCATCTAATTGTGGTCCAACTTCTAACAGTTCGAAGTCATTGAGCAAGGTGGGCCCCAATTTGAGTTGGTAGGCATTTTTCAATATATTGTGCAAACCATTAGATCAACCTCTCTCTCTTTTAATTTTGGAAGAGCCATGTGTGTAGATATTGGTGGGAAAAGTTGCACGTGAAACTCATTTTGGAGAGGTTGCTTTCATACGAAAGACAAATTGACAAGGGAAGGTCTTATTCGGTTATAAAAGCAAGTTCACATGTTTCCAATGCCGTGCAACTATCTCTCTCCTCACTCATTATTTTGCTGAGCACAACCAATCTTTCTAAATGGGAAATGTCTAAATTTATAATTGTATACAATGGCCAAATGTAAGCACAGTTGGGAATAAAGGAAATTTTTCAATCTTGGGATCATATAAATAAAGCAAGGCAATAGTTAACTTTGGGCAGTGGATGACACCAAACGTTGGGGGTTACTTATTTTTATTGGGATTCTACTTTTGGGTGGTGAGGAGAAGGAAATCGAGTCTTTCTAAAACAAGGAAAATATTGTTTAATAGGCATAAAGAGAATCACACTATGGCATTACTATTTCTCTCTTCTTATTCTTGGCAAGTAGGGCACGGGGGGATTGAGTAAATCTCTTTTTCTATTCCAGGCAAACTTGGATGGGATAGCTCTAGAGTGGGAAAGGCCGGAGGAGTTTTTCTTTTTTGGAGCGTGTAGCCATCCCTCTCTCCATCATCTCTCTCTCTCTCTCTCTCTCTCTCTCTCTCTCTCTCTCTCTCTCCTACCTTGGGTAACCATTCTTATCTCACCACCAATTTGGTGGAATTTCATCAAAAGATCGAGCTGCATTGGGTTTCGTAAAAAGCGAGAGATAGACAACAAACATAGGAAAGAGCGATTCATCTACTTCGGCGGATTGGGTTTTCTAGAGCGTATAAAAGGGTGCAACAAAGCATATACCTCGGATTTACGCACCCTAGAGACAAGGAGCGCGATCAACGGTAGGTTCCTCCATTTTTATAATATCAAAGGTAGAAAAGCACGTTTAGGGCCGTTTCTTCTTTGTTTTCTTCATGATTTTCGTAAAACATACCATGCATGATCTAATATGATTTTGGTGGGTCAGTTTATTTAATTATCAATTTTGATGAAAAAATGAATCGTTATATGAGAAAATTGGGTATTTAACCGATTGAGATATCTAGTGGCTTTTGAGTCGTTTTACAAAGTGAGTGTTTTAAAACCAAGGGTTTTTCGCGAAGCTATATTTTCTGAGTCTTAATGTGGTTAAAATAGCACCAAAATTAAAAAATTCCGGTACATTTCATTTGTTTTGATGGCTCAAAATTTCGTTTAAATAATACTCGAAAATAAGATTTTGATGGTTCTAAAAATTGTTCATATAACAAAACAATTCAAAACTGATTGAAATTTGGTCCTAAGTAGATTTGTAAGGTTTAAATATCATACAAAACTTTTCAAAAGATTTGGAGTTTATTTATTATTTTTACTGGAATTGTTTTGATAAAATCACTTATTTTCATGTATATGAAGAACATATCATTAAACAAACTCTTTAAAAGCTGAAATTTGGTAGTAAGATGAATTGATCCATAAAAATCATATTGTGAATATCTCAGGAATTTTGGGCATATTTTAACATTTGTTATTGATTTTTAATTGCTCTGAGCAGAACATAAATATATCTGTTAAAAATAAACAATTATCGAAATAATGTCTGAAAGTTTTCTCACAATTTGATATTTGTCCGAGCATGTTCTAGTAAAAGATTGGTTAGATTTGGAATTAATTTGCTATATTTGTTAGTGAAATGTCATCAATCTAATTCGAAAGTCAAAAATCAATTAAAAATTGAATTTCAATCTCTAAAATCATGAAAAATTTAAGAAGAATATATTTTGAAAGAACACATGATACCCTAAAGTTTCTGGAACAGATAACTTAATTAGCTATAGGCTTCTTTCTAAAATTATTAATCTGATCCAATTGTGATAAATTCATTTAAAAATCCAAATTAATTCAAAGCACCTTGAAAATTTTCAGAGAAGTCTAACTTTTCATCATATATTCAATAACTAAGTCATCTGAAACAGAAATCTTAGGAGTAATAGATTTCCTTTGTAAAATAACATGCTAGGATAATTGAGATGCCGAGATCGTAACCATAATCGTATACTAATTGCGATCGATCCAGCATAATTCGAGTGCGTAAATTATAGTATGTTATTGTCTCCGAGGTCCCCTGTCCACAAAAATCCTAAGAAATATGCCAGGCAATAAGATACTATAACTTACGTGCTAAATTATACAAGGGTTGAGAGCACGATTTCTTTCCATGGTTGCGATTCGAGGCCGAAACTTGCGAACCATAGAGCCTTTAGTATTCCTTAGATGTTTAGGAATCGAAAATCCTCAAAAATCGAAAATCATTAAATTTAACAAATCGAATTAACTCGATCCGCGTCTTAGGAGCTGTTGGATTACGGTCTCCTATCGTATGAACCTTTAGGGCCCCTTAGGAACACTTACGTCTCGTTGTGTCGTAGATTTTAGGGAGTCCTAGAGGTAGGAGTCCAGCCTCACCACGGTCGTTTGCTATGGATAGCAACCGTGCTAATAGATCTAGTTACACTAGTCACCCCTTTTTCCCATAGGACAAGCCTAGTTACCTAGGATGTAGGTTCACCTGCATTAGTCAAAGGGATGTCTTGCACTTAGATAGGACCATATAGCATCTTAGCTGGAGTCCTAGGATAATAAAATCTACTCAACTTGAACTAAATAATTTCTTTTAAACTGTAAAACATTCAATCCAGTCTAGATCGGTGTCTTAGATGAGTTAGGCATAAGTAGCTTAGTTCAGGTGCACCGAACTACGATCGACTCTGATTCCAGTGAGGCTGGGATACGTAGGCAACTTGGATACTTGAGTGGCATACCAAGCCCGAGTCGGCTCCACACGTAAGTGGTGGGGTTTTGTATATTAATCCTTAAATTAAAAGTAATTAAATCACTTAGGACTTTCCATGATATTAGAATTTTAGGAGAACTTTCACTTAGATTTAATTCAAACAAATTAAGAAAATCAAGATACACATTTAGGAATTACATTGAAATTAGATCTTAGGATGCATATCACGTAGTTCGCATATTAATAAAGAATTAAATGAGCAATTTAAAAGAAATTCAAAAGAGTGAACTTTTGGAATTGAAGACCGATTATTGGGTAGGAATGGTGCATGTGGTGGTAACTCCCCATACCTTCCATTCTCATAACCAGGTAACGAGTCTAGATTTCTGGTCAATTATGGGTCCTAGATCCCTCATCTAGGTGGCGACTCTGTCACTCTCTTTTGTGTGGAATTCAGATTGTCTTAGTGATCCCAAGTTCACGGAAAAGATGAATTAAATCACACCTTGCTAGGCTAGGCGGCTTACCCCTGCCCTTAGGGGTACTGGGTTGTACGTTTGTTTGCACCCTATGGTTTGGTTGCTGCCTACTTGGTTAGGTAATTAAATTCAATAATAAAAAGCACACGCCAATCGCGTCGGTACGAGAGACCAAGAGAGAGTGTAGCGCATCACGCGCTCGCGACCCTCTCGTGGGATCGGGTCCCACAGCACCGGAAGAGGCCGTGGAGATATAGAAAACAAAAATTTCCCTCGTCCTTAACCCAGGAATCAAAGATTACTAGATTGATGATGGTGACTAAATTGAAATACACAAGGAATATAAAACAATACTAAGATTGACAACCCGATTAGTATTCTTTGCTTGATCCACTCCTTGCTTAGCTTCGAAGTTTTTTAAAGTCGAATCCTCGAAAGTTGGAGTGATGGCTCCGCAAGATGTACGAACAATGGAGGATGTTGAAGAGCTCCTTAGTCAACCTTAGATCAAAGACAAAAATACTTCGAGAACTTTTCTTGAACAAGAGAGACAGACACACACACATACACACACACACACACACACACAGAAGACAAAAATATGTGAAGAACATTTCTTGAACAAGAGAGACAGACACACACACACACAGAATTCTGGGAGGTTGAGTGGGGGAGGGAAAGTGAGCAAACCATCCAACAGCTTTTCCCTTCCCATCTCACTCATATATATAGAGAAGGGAAAGCGTCTTGGATGACCAAGGAAACTTGGACGCCCAAGCATTCCCAAAAGCTTGGTTTCCCAGTTGTAGTTAAAAATATTTTTTACTTATAGTATTATTTGTTTCTAAAACAAAGTTCCATAAATTAGAAACTCTCTCTCTCTCTCTCTCTCCCTCTCTCCCTCTCTCTCTCTCTCTTCACAGTTTTCCATAAAATTATGCACCAGTTGGAATTTCCAATGTTCCTCAATTAATTAATTAATTAATCCCATTAATTAATTAATTAATTAATCAATACACATTGTATATGCACCAAAATGCATACACCAGAAGTACAATGTAAATCCTCCACGTAACTTTTACAAACAATCTGATCCATCTTGCAATCTATGAGTCCTTGACATTTGTCCACAAGGGATCAAAACAGGTCAAGTAAAGAGTGGGATCGATGCAGAGATCCAACGACCGATCTTGTAGAGCCCCAAGATGGGCCCCACTACAACCTTACTCAATGTAGTCCAACTACGATCGCATAAGGTAAGAGGTCCCCACCAGGACATTATCCCGAAGATGACCGTTAGATCAAATACCCCTAATCACATCAATTGTGTATGTTCTTCCTCAAATCTTACACTTACTAGGTTGGTCACTACAGGGGGTGGACACTAATTACCCCCTAGGACCACTATACGGTATACCTTCCAATCTATCAACTTGGGCTTGCAAATATTTTTGAAAAACAACCGTTTTCTCAAAACACCTTTGGTAAACACTTTATCAAAATCGATTGGCCAATCATATTTAAGGGCTTAGTTGAGATCGAGACTATAAATGACTTTCCTCTTTCAATAGAGGTGGACCATTCCTTATTTGGCATCCCTATTGATCCCATGGGTTATCATAGAGCCTAGTACCACCCACGAGAGATCCCTTTACGGGAATACTCTGAGATGGACCAAAGCCATAAGGCAGCTCAGAAACCAATATAACCCCTCAGGTTTAAGGACTTATAAAGGGTCTGACCAATAGTACATCATTAGCCATATCCTTGTCCATAGGCTATTCTGTAAATGATCCGGTCCAATGCGTGAACCATTCACCGCACCCATTCTACCTACTTAGGGTCAACGGCCGACCAAGTGACCGAGATAACCCATCCCTACTTATTATGGAAGCATGTCTGATGCTGGTTGTATCCATGAAGAGATGTCCAGCCTCAACCCCAACCAGTAATATTTTAGGTCTGTAAAGAACTCGAATATCATATCTTCTCGCCCATTGAGATTTGTGAATCGATGGGCATGCCCATTCCTATGATGCTGCCTAGGGATGAACATGTGTCAAAAGTAAATAAGCACATCACGCATTTCCATAGAATACACAATAGATGTCATGACATGAAACTCTTTATTAACAACAATGAATTCAATACACAAATGACTGGCTTTAAGGGTATACACACTAAGACGGAGCCTAGAAGAATCCCTAGACGAATGCCACCATGTAGCATGACTGAATAGGGTCCTCGGCAAATATTGAGAGCTCTTGGCCCACACGGCATCTCCACTTGCACGCCACAACTCCTAATCAACTGTTGTCTTGAAATTCCTAGGACAACGCAGTGTCCCATCGCAAATCATGATATCGACAATGCATCGTCTCATCACCAATCATCCCATCAACATGTAATGCCTAGGCAATCCTACCCAAGGTCATAAATTTTGACCAAAATCCGAAATTTCGGTTAATATCGAAATCGAAATTGATGTAAATCGAAACATTACATTATTTGGATCGAAATTTTGAAATTTCATTTTTCTGAAATTTCGGTCCGAAATTTAAGGAATTTCGCCAAAAAATCTGGAATATATTTGTTATTTAATATCTTTCTGAAATTTCAACCGAAATTACATAAATTTTGGCTAAAATTTCAGGTGGGATAAAATAATACGTTTTTTCTTTTGTGTGATTTCGAACAAAATTTTGAAATTTCAGCAAAAACTTCGATTTCGGTGAATTCCGAAATGCATTCTGAAACCGAAATTTAAAACCTTGATCCTACCACGTCGATTCTAGAACCAATGCCAACGATTGCCTTGGCAATACACCATCTCATCCCACGAGTCACTGCAGCCATCTATAGAAGGGAAACCCCACTCCAATCTAGGGATTTGAAGGTCGAATGCTTGAATACTCCAATCCAACTAGGGAAAACCAACTACTTAGACCCCAAGCATTCCCATTCCTTGCGCTTAACACCATATATTGCCTCGTCTAAATTGAAGGATTTTCCCGGGGTTCCAACTCCAAGCATCCTTAACCGACTTTTTTTTACTACAGATCACACAGTCAACTGCTTCTCTGCCTCAGCTAGACCAAGAAGAGCCCATCTAGGCCCATCTATTACTCAAGTTAAGAAGGAAGGCCCAATGGCAAAGAACCAATGGGGCCCATATAAATGGATGAGTCACATAGTAGTTCGACCCATATGGAGGGCATAAAGGGCAAAACAATTACGAACCCCACATATATACTAATTAGGGGTGGACATGGTTCCGGTTCGAACCGAGGAACCGAACCGAACCAGCACATTTGGTTCGGTTCGGTTCGTTACCATTTCTATATGGTTAGGTTCCGGTTCAGAAATCCAGGAACCGGTGCAAATTCGGTTCGGTTCTGGGTTTGGGATCCCGGAACCGAAAACCGAACCGAGAACCGACCCTCACTTTAAGTCCTTAAGTGCCATACCTCCTCATTTGATAAAATCACCCCACCCCCATTTTAATTCACCCCGTTATAAGTTTTAATTATTTGTCTAAACTTTTAAGTTGAAAAAACTAAAAAGTTAAAAAAATCAAAACATAAAAAAAGAGACAAAAACCCTAGTTTTACTTTTCTCCACTCTCACCGCTCCCTCCTTCTCTCCGTCTCTCTCAATCTCTCGCCATCTCTCTCGGTCTCTCGCCGCTCCTTCTCTCCGACTCTCTCAGTCTCTCGGTCTCTGCAAACCGCAAGGTATGATTCTCCTCTCCATCTTCTTCCCCTCTCTCTCTCTCGGGTTTTATCCCTCTCTCTCTCTCTATTTTCTTATTTTTTTCTATCAGATTAATTTCTCCCTCCCTCCCTTCCCCTCTCTCTCTCTCTTCCATTTTCTCTAACCAAAGACCCTTCAAAAACCCCATTTTATGTTTTTTTTATTTATGTTTTTTGGGGCAAAAACCCTATGTCGGTTTCATTTCCCTCCATTCCTCTCTCTCTCTCTCTCTCTCTCTCTCTCACTGCTCACATTGTGATTTGTGTATGAAACATTGAAACCCTAGATTTAGGGTTTATATTTTCCTGAAACTTTATGGTTCTAAGTTTCTAACCCTCTACCATCTGTTTTAATGCATGTTATTACTTATTAGATTGTTGGGTTTTTGTTTCTCATGGCCTTGATTTCTATATTTTTGTATAGATTTATAGATTTTAGGATTTGTTTTTGGGTTTCTGTTTTGCAGATTGGTTTTAGAAAGAGGGGTATCTGTTAGATACTTAGATTAGTGTTTTTGACTCTGTTGAGTAGTTTTTATTTGTTACAAATTTTGATCCATTTAGCTTTGTTAGGGTTTAAACATTAGGGTTTGTGATTTTGTCCTTTGCAACATTAATTTTAGATAACTTTATTTTCTTAGAATTCTTATATTTTGTGAAAGGGCATAATTAATTAGGGTATTTTCTTCTGAAACCACATTGCATGTTTTCTTGAGGCATTTAGATGTTCTTGTTGGCAGCTTGTCTGAGTTCAAATCATATTCTAACATGCTGCTCTGATGCATCTCTCAAGATTTATTACTATTAGAATTTGAGTTCAATTCATATTCATATTATTGTATGAGTTCAATTCATTTTATTGTTGCAGCTTGTCTTAGAATATCTTGTCACGCCATCTAGGCATCTAACCATCCATATTCCATATTTTGTTAGATGTCGAGCACGGGAGACACCAACATTCCTAATGACGTACGTGTTGGAGGTTTAAGTCCTATTGAGGAAGGCATGTCTTAAAGTAAAGCAAAGATATACCAAACTAAGAAAAGTTGTTTTACATTTGGGGTGTGGGAGCATTTTGCTAGACTTAAAAATTCGGAAGGGGGAAACTTGAAAAGGCAACATGCAATTATTGCCAAAATTCTTATACTTATAGCAATTCTTATGGTAGCATATTAAAAATTACACTAAGTATCCCAATTTTCAAGACACGAGGCAAACACTCCTTTCTTCATATCAATCATTGTCACAAGAAGGGGATAGTAGTCTTGTGGCATGGAAATTTGACCAAGAGCTGTGTAGGGAAGCGCTTAGTAGGATGATTATCATCGATGAATTACCTTTCAAGTTTGTAGAACGAAAGGGTTTTCAACATTTTTGTAGTGTCATGCAACCTAGATTTAAGTTGATTGGGCGGCGTACAGTGGATAGGGATTGTTTGGCAATGTATGCAATTGAGAAAAAAAAATTAAAGGATTTGTTGCATAAAACAGACCAAAGAATTTTTCTAACAATAGATGCATGGACATCTTTACAAAACCTTTCTTATATGTTCCTCACAGCTCACTTTATTGATCATGATTGGAAATTACATAAAAGAATAATAAACTTTTGTGTGATTTCTAGTCATAAGGGTGAGGCAATTGGACAAGCCGTCAAGTTATGCATGATAGAATGGGGTATAGAAAATGTGTGCACAATTACAATAGATAATGCAAGTTCAAACGATACTGTTGTTGGATACTTGAAGAAAAAAATTTCTAATAGAAACGGTTTCATTTTAGATGGGGAGTTTTTACATATGAGGTGTTGTGCGCATATACTAAATTTGATTGTTAAAGACGGGATAAGTGAGGTCATCGATTCGATTTCTTGAATTCGTGGGGCTGTGAGGTACATTAGGAGTTCTCCATCAAGAGCACAAAGATTTATGTTTTGTGTGGAGAAAGAGAGATTTACATGTAAGAGTTCACTTTCCCTAGATGTTCCAACTAGATGGAACTCTACTTATCTTATGTTGGAAATTGCATTGAAATTTCGAATAACTTTTGAATGGTTTGGAGAGGAAGATGTATTTTTTATGGCAGAGTTGAAAGATGGGTGCCCTAATGATGATGATTGGGATAATGCTCGAGTATTGACTCAATTTTTGAAATCTTTCTATGAGGCTACTCTACGGTTATCCGGATCTTTATATGTTACCTCTAACTCGTATTTTCATGAAATTTTCAAGATTGAACGTCTTTTGCATGAGTCGTCAAAAAGTGGAGATGTTTATTTGAGCATTATGGTGTTGAAAATGAAGGAAAAATTTGACAAGTATTGGGGGAACATCGATAAAATTAACATGATGTTATTACTTGACGTGGTGTTGAACCCTCGCTTTAAGTTGAAGTATATTAAATTTTGTTACTCTAAATTCTATGCTTCGGAAAAGGTTAGTGCACTCACTAATAGAGTATATGGAGTATTTCATCGTCTTTTTGTGCATTACCAATCACTTTCCACATCGCCTCTCAATAAAGTTCAAAACTTAGATGAGATGGAGGTTGACAAGCAAAACCTAGACGCTTGTAAGCAAACTATAGATCTTGTTGATTCGGACTTTGTTGCATTTTTAGAAGAAGAGGAGAGCGTGGATAATAAGTCTGAGGTGGATAAGTACTTAGAAGAAGGATGTGAAAAGCAAGACCCAAAATTTGAAATATTGGGTTGGTGGAAAGTGAATAGTTTTAGATACAAAATTCTTTCCAAAATAGCAAGAGATGTTCTAGCTATTCTCGTCTCTACTGTTGCCTCAGAGTCCTCTTTTAGCACTGGGGGTCGTATTCTAGATCAGTTTCATAGTTCTCTAACCCCTAAATTAGTAGAGTGCTTGATATGTGGACAAGATTGGTTATGGGCTTCGCCACTCCCTATTGAAGTAGAAGAAAAGCTAGATGAACTTGAAGAATTTGAATCAGGTAGCATTTTATTTGATTTTTTATTGTTGTCTTAATTCTTTTGTTATAATTAATTGTTGTAACTTGTATGCCCACATTAATTGTTGTATACTTTTGCAGTTGTTACTTCTCCAACTGTCACTTCACTCATGTTGAGGAGGATGATGCAAATAAACGCGTGAACTTGGGCATTGGAATGGAGGATTTGAATCATTTGATGTCATTCCTTTTTATTTAATTTTCCTTTCTATTTGGATGTTTTATGGCTTGGGATGTTTGGATGTTATGTTATGTTACATCATTTTGTGGTTTGAACTATTATTTGAAGTTTTAAACTCTACAGCTTGGGACTGACCCAAGGGCCAAGGCTATGCTTTTGCTATAAGTTAACTCTATCCCAAATTTGTGCCTGATTATTTCCCTTAAAGATAGGTTCTTGTGGAACTTGACTTTTATATGCAGGTTGAGGAATTGGTTTAATGTGATTTTTGCTCTGGATATTAGGGCCTGTTTGATTTGGATATAGGGCCTGATTATTTCCCAAATTTGTAGTTCATGGCTTCATGCATTGCCAAAATTTATGCATGATTATCCCACCTATTTGTACTTCTTCATACTTCATATAAGTTTTGCATTGCCCAAATTTGTGCCTGTTACTGTTATTATTAGTGCTTGTCATTCATTATTCATATATAAACAGGGCCACTGGTGAAGCTTGGGTAAACCCAGAACCGAACCGAACCGAACCGATTATATATGGTTCTGGTTCGGTTTGGGTCCACAGATATATGGTTCAGTTCTGGTTCCAATTTCAGGGAATTGATTATATATGGTTCGGTTTTGGGTTTAGCCCAAAACTGAACCGAACCGAACCGAACCATGTCCACCCCTAATACTGATCACTGATCTACTCTAGTGACAAAAATAAACTCGGACCATATAAAGTAATGCATTTTATACTAGTGGGACCTGCACAAAGGGCTTAATGGCAAATAAATAATGAAGCACACATAAATAAGGGGAGTGATAAATTGACCTCCATATATCTTAAATTGACCCCCTTATGTATCTTTCTCTTTCCTCTTTCTCTCCCTAACCGAGAGGAGAGAGAGACACACATGGGGGTCGATTTATCACTGCCCATAAATAACGGGGCTAAGATGGGCCCGTCGATAAATAAAACCAATGGGGACCTACACATATGGCAAAAGATTATGGGAAATGATATATTCATGCTTTTTCTACTTCGGACCGCCCCCTCTAGTATAAAAGTGTAGTCATAAATACACTAGAGGGCATGATCCCAAGTAAAACAAAGGGCCAATATATCACTTCCCTAAGTTAGCACTATATATAATTTGAAACCATCGTTGTTACTTGGATGTTCCCACGCGGGTCGGGTTCAACCCGAATTTGGGTTGGGTTGAGTAAAGCTTTTTCGCAAATCGGTTTGGGTTGGGCTTGGAAAAATGAACCCGAATTGGAAATCTGGTCAGGTCGGGTTTCGCTGTCGGGCAACCCGACCTGACCCGAAACCCGAATTTGGGTTCCATCTGAAGAAGTTCTGTATATGTGTTTTTCTTTTTCAACATTGAAATAGTCTCCACAGTCCACAATGGACGGTTTGGATAATCCTATGGTGCGGCCATACCGTACTTTAATAAAGTGTGGAGTGTGATCATCAAAATATAGTACTGCGGATAACATTTCCCTTTGTTAATTGTTAGTCCCTGTTTGGTTTGGATTTTGAGAACCGATTGTGAGTTAAAAACTAATTATTGGTGACTCACTATTGGTTCTTAAAATCCAAAACAACCCGGCTTGAGTTGAGGTGGTCAACAATTGGTACCATATCAAATCGGGTCAACCCGATCCAACCCAACCAGAATTGGAACTCAGGTTGGGTCGGGTTGAGGAAATTGCAAATTGGGTTGGATCGGGTTGGAAATCGGGAACTACTTTTCCTTATTCACTATGTGCGGGTCAAATTAAGGAAAGTTTGATATTACGAATGCAGGACACCTGTAAAAATATTGACGAATTCTAGGCAACTTAAGAGGAACAACAATTATCGAAACCTCTATAGATTGGAGGGCTAGGATCATCCTATGGAAATTATTTTACGGGCACAACCTATTTATGTTGTGTTCCATCACATGGACGGTTTAGAACAACCTATGATGTGGTCTGTACAATTGTTTGTCGGCCCGTGCATCGCACTGGATTTTTTGCTGGTAAACTATAAAAGGGAATGATATACTAGACCTCCTTTCTTTCCCAGCCAACCCTTGTCATGTAATAATAGTATTCATTAATACACAAGAGGGGTGGTAGCAGAGGAAAAGTGGGTGAAGTTCACTTTCCCAATCAAAAGTGAAAGCTACTAACAAAGTGTCAAACAAAGTTAGTAGCACCATTATTTAAAAAAAAAAAAAAAAATGGTTGTGTCCATATCATACCCTTATTTTTATTATTAAAAATTGGACATCACCTAAGTCGGTTGTTAGATTTTTTGCTTGTGTCCATATCAGACCCGCATATTTTGCTTCTATTTTTATTTATTTTTACGTACCAGAACAGAAAGGGATTTTGCTTCTTTTTTCAAAAAGTAAGTGATATACCCCACCTTTTCTTCCTTCCCCTACTGGGTTTTTATGTCTCCTGAGTGGATGATAGACCTCCCTTGGGGCATTAATATTCCAATTCTCGGTAGCAAACAGAACATGATATTGTAATAAACTGGTAGGGGTTATTGATTTTTACTGTAAATGGAACATTAATAAACGAGTACATTTCTATTAGGGGATTTGCTAGGGTCCATCACAAAAGGCATTTCGCAGCTGGTCTGTCACATGTTAGACCAGCCACCTCGTAAATGGAGACAAAAGCATTCACGAGGTGGCTGGTCTGACTTATGACCATGGTTTAAAATTTCGGTTTCGGTAACCGTTTCAGACTCCACCGAAAACTGAAATTTCAGTCCGAAATTTTGTAATTTGGTTCCAAATTCCGAACCGATTTTTCGAAATTTCTCTTAAATTTTGAAATTTTGTAACACTTTTTTTTTAATAAATAATTGCATTTAATAGAAGTTTCGGATAGAAATTACTGAAATTTCGTAAATGGCGAAAAATGGAATTTCGGGAAATTTCGGTTTCGGTCTCCACCGAAATTCGGATTTCGGTCGAAATTTAAAACCATGCTTGCGACAAAGCAGCCGCGAAATGCCTTTTGTGATGGACCCTAGCAATTCCCTTCTATTAATAAATATTAATGTTTATAATCTTCTGAAACATTAATTTTCCTGGAACATTTGTGTTTTAACTTTTCCTTAGATATTATAAGTAGCGATTGGTCTTGTCTTTTGTTCTCTTGGTCTGTAGCACACGTGGGCTGGAATTGTCTCTGTTCTCTTGGTCTCATTCGATAGCCAAAATTGACTTAGTCTACACTAAGACCTCATGTCACTGATTACGTCCCTACCTTATACCCCTCTCTCTGTATATATAGACTTCTCATCGTTAAAGAGATCCACACCTCTCTCCCTCTCTCTATTTGTCTGAGAAAAAGAACAAAGAAAATGGCCAAATCCCCAGAAACAGAACACCCACAGAAGGCATTTGGTTGGGCAGCAAGAGATACATCTGGAATCCTCTCTCCATTTCAGTTTTCTAGAAGGCATATAGTTTGAAGTTCCCTCAAACTAGGCTATGTTTTATGTCTAATATTCTCATCAGATTTTTCTTCATTTGATACTGATTTTTAGATGAAAAAAAAAGGAGGGTTCTATATTCACCTATGGAAATGATTTTTGAGGCACAAACTATTTAGGCTGTGGCCCATCTAATAGACAGTTTGGATCATCCTATGCTGCTAATAACATTTCCCTATTAATATTTTTTTTTGGGACCTGTTCTCACATGCAAAAGCCAGCTGCGAAATTTCTTTCCGCGAAATTGCCTAGCAAATCCCTATTTTTTAAGCGTTTCATACTATAATCTGATACCTAGTAGGTTATGTTGGTTAATTTCTCTAAATGGGTCAAATTTTGTTTATGAGGAATTCTAGACCGAAGGGGGAGCCCTTGCAAAAAAGAGGGGAAAGGGCTTTCCTATTGGCTACACATCACCATCATGCATTAATACTGGCTGAAAAGTCAAACATGATGGTGATGTGCCCTCAATGGGGGAGCCCTTTCACCTCTTGTTTGCAAGGGCTCCCTTCATTTTAGACTTCCTCTTTGTTTCTTTTCGAAAACCTTATGTTATAAATATATTTAAGGAAACCCCTAATATTATATTGGCTTTTTGCATGTCATTTTTCTGTTCTTGGAAAATTTTTGGCCTTTGGACTTTATTTTTGAAAAATTTCCCATTCAGGTTGTCTCCTGAAAGGAGAGAGGGGTTATGCTATAAAAACAAAGGGATGTGAATATCACTTTTAATATAAAATTTAAAGACTCTATTTAATATTTGACGTAACCCTTAAGATTCTCTACTGCGGAATTTGTCATACGGACCTTCACACCGTCAAGAACGACTGGGGAGGTTCTGTCTATCCTGTCCTTCCAGGGTATGTTGCCTTAACGCCGTTATCTTTTTCGTTTGTTCTTATATTCAGAGTTTATCTATGTGGCAACCCGAAATTATACATTGGCTCCAATTTTTCCCAGGTCCACCCTCTTTAGTGTATTTATTCAGTATTATTTTATACTATATTGGGGTGGTTCAGACAAGGAAATGGAGCGAACATATCATTCCCTAAATAAAATAATCTCAAGTGAAACTACAGTTCATATCATCCTAAACATTTATGCATATATTGAGTGGGTTTGGAGGGGTTAATGTTTCACTCAAGGAACTCTAAAACGGTGGTCTGATCAATAAACTTCTGTCTGTTGAATGTTAATTATTAGACATTTTTTGTTGTAACAGTCCACTTGTGGGCTTATGTTTGGATGGTTAGAAATGTCAAGTTGGTAATAGAATTTCACCATCAACTAATCAGCATCCAGAGATTTATGATTTGTGGGGCAGATCACATTCTGACGATGAGGTTCTCGCACACATAATACATATACATATGAGATTGAATCTACTTTGTCTGGTAACAATGCAAGAATATTGTGCTAAAATTAGTGGTTTTGGCAGGCATGAGATTGTTGGTGTAGTCACAGAGGTGGGGCGTAATGTAACAAAATTCAAGGTTGGAGATAAGGGAGGTGTTGGAGGCATGGTTGGGGCGTGCCATAGTTGTGATAACTTCGAGAAGGGCTGGGAGACTTACTGTCCTAAGATGATTCTCAGTTACAATTCTGTTTACCACGATGGCACCAGGACATATGGTGGTTACTCTGACATGCTAGTCATCAATGAGCATTTTGTTGTCCATTTCCCTGAAAACATGCCCCTTGATGCGGGTGCACCACTGTTGTGCGCCGGGATCACCGTGTACAGCCCACCAAAATATTTTGGATTGAGTGAGGCCGGTAAGCATTTGGGAGTGGTTGGGCTTGGTGGGCTCGGACACGTTGCGGTGAAGTTCGCTAAGGCATTTGGAGTGAAGGTGACAGTAATTAGCACATCTCCTAGCAAGGAGAAGGAAGCAATTGAGCGACTCGGTGCCGACTCATTCCTGGTCAGCAGTGACCCAGCACAAATGCAGGTAAGAATTTTGTTATGGTGTTAGGATTCTTATTTGTGTTCGCCTGGTCTCTCTAAGGAGGAAATGGCTATCTTACCCTTAAAAGTTTCCGTGTGAAATTTACCCCTTAGTTATGGTTTAAATTTAGTCTTCTCCTGGGTGTGAAGATTAAGACCCTCTCTTGGAAATGCTTGTTCAGATTTGAAGCTGTTTCCCCTCCGTTGTGACTAAGTGTGTCACCCAAAATCAGCACATTCAGATTAATCTATGTGAAAACTATTTTTTAAATATCAGCCATTGGCTGATTTTGGCCGACGCACTTAGGGCATGTCTGGCAACCATGAATATTTTTTCATGATAAATTAGCTTCTCCAAGTGGTGAGAGAGGCATAGTGTGGGTGGGAGAAGGAGTGACTTGTACGGCTGAGTTGAGAGTGGGAAGTGGTTAAGAAACAAAGGGAAAGTCTATCATATTTGGGGGTTGAGATTTTCGGGCTAAGAAACAAAGAAAAAGTCTATCATATTTGGGGGTTGAGATTTTCGTTTCCCTGTTTTCCTGGCTTTTTCTTTCCCCTCTCTCACTTTGTCCCTCTTGTATCTCTCCCTCTCCTACTCTCCCTCACCACTTGGAGAAGCTAATTTATCATGAAAATAAATTCATGGTAACCAAACGTGCCCTTAGTCACGACGGAGGTGAAATCAACTCTTAAGATTTACCTAAAAATGATGGGTTTGCCTTTATCTTTCTAAGAAGTGCAATTTCACTAATAAGATGTTCGTTGCATTTTTTTTTTTTTTTTGGCAGGCTGCCATGGGCACCATGGATGGTATCATTGATACGGTTTCTGCTGTTCATCCTCTCATGCCATTGCTTGGTTTGTTGAAGTCTCATGGGAAGCTCATTATGGTGGGCGCTCCAGATAGACCACTTGAGCTCCCAGTTTTTCCTTTACTTATGGGTAAGTAAATATTGTAGTTGTTATATATATATATATATATATATATATATATATATATATATATATATATATATATATATATATATATAAACATAAATATAGATATAGCATAATTATACATTTAATCTTTCAAAACAATGAACAAGAGGATCAAATTTAGAGGATCATTGCCATGTAAATGGGTGTGGTCTACAATTTATGAAAGTTTCATAATGGTCCAACAGACAAGACGGTGACAATGATTTTGATTTTGGCAGGAAGGAAAGGTGTGGCAGGAAGTTGCGGAGGCGGAATGAAAGAAGCGCAAGAGATGATCTATTTTGCAGCGAAGCACAACATTACGGCAGACATCGAGGTCATTCCGATGGACTATGTCAACACGGCCATGGAGCGGCTTGTCAAAACGGATGTTAGATATCGATTTGTCATCGACATTGCAAACACCTTAACCACTCCATGAGTACCATCAATTTGGCTAGGCGGCGTCGGCAATGTTGGTTTGGTAAGAACTTGTGTTTGGTTCCCCATTGATATAGAGAAGTTTTTAAGGTTTGGAGTGTGAAGTTGTTTTAGGATTTTCATTGCTATTACAATATCCCTGGTAGCCACATTCATCTTGATGAACTACTGCATCATCATTGTTTTGAGAATTTGAAAGAATAGATTGTTAAATACTATTAGATTGGTCTTTCTTGTGTTTTCTCTAATTTTCTTGGAGCTAATAATGGCACACCTTTATTTTTCTTAAGACCTTATTTTTGTCACTATTCATATTTTTAGCAGGGACCCATCTACCCATTTATATGATTTTTCTAGTGACATTTTCATGCTAAAAAAAGAGATGAGAGAGAAGGGTGTGAGTGTCATTATAATAACGAGAGTGTCAACAGAGTGCGTACAATAATGGTGGAATGATGGTGTTAACTGTGGAGATGCAATAGGATATGGAAATGCAGGAAGTCTTAATCCTTGAACAATATAACAAGGGACATGATATCAACACTGCAATGTGTTTACAACAAAACTAGGCTTTCCCTACCCATTCTAGTTGTGTCCGGATAAGTTTACTTTTTTCCTACGGATTTTAAATCCATAGGGAAATACACCATTACCCTACAGGCGCTAATTCCTCCGTAGGGATATGGTATGTTTTCCCTACGGCTAATTAGATATGTCTGTAAGTATATATCTAATATTTTCCCCACCGATTTCTCAATTTTAGGTCTCTCGACCTAAAACAAAGCGCTCTTGCCATTTTCTCTCTTCTCCCTCGCGACCGAGTTTCATTCTCTACTAAATTTCTCTCCAAAGAAGAAGGTTTCTCTAGGTGAATCTTCAACCTTTCATAGCGAAGAAAGAAGAGGGTTATGAATCTACAGGTACGACTCTCTCTCTCTCTCTCTCTCTCTCTCCTACCCATTTAGCTTTCTCCCACCCCTAACCTTAAGCTAGATTATTGAGACTTGTTTTCCCCCCTATTTTCTTTACGATTTTCCCCTTTAAATATCTATTTTTCCAGAAGTTTTTTTTTGAAGCCCAATCCAGAAACTATGAAAAGAAAACCATTTCTGTTGGGGATTGGATTTTGATTTGTAATTATTAATTAGACTGCTTGTCTCTCTGCTTGGATTATCATTAATTATGAAAAGAGGCTGCAAGTGAGGTACCGTTTTTCAAAGGGCTTTTGAAGATTCTCCAAAGAGACGAGCATAGATTTGGTAGGTTTGAGTTGGACGAGATTTTGAAGCTTTTTACCGAGGTGGGTTTGAGTTCTTGCAAGGAGGATTCGAGCCTTTGCCATGTATTCATGCCCCTTTTGCAAAAAGCTAGGGTTTTAGTGTTGGGTTTTTTAGGGTTTGTTGGGATTTTTTGGGTTTATTGGAATTTTTGGTTTTGTTTTTGGGTTTAATGAAAGAAAAGGGTTTGTAAAGAGCAATGCAGGGGGTGTGCTGTTTTTCTATAGCCATTCATGGACCCATTTTTTAGAGTTTCAGTAAGATGCCAACTAGTTTGGGACAAAGGCTTAGTTGAGTTGAGTTGAGTTGAGTAAGATGTTAACTTTTTTCTTCTCTTCCTCTCTCTCTAGGGTTTTAAGGTCTCTTATGAGCATTCTGAAGATGAAGATCATGATGATAATCTAAAATTAATGAAAATTTCTTGCTGAACTGGGTTTTTGGTCTTCTTTACAAAAGAGTTAAGCCTTGTAAAGAATTAAAGCATTTGAGTTTCAAAGAATCAAAGAATTATATTGGGAATTAGCTTTCTTTTTGACAGTTTACGGAGGGTTCTGACAGATTCTGTTAAAAGATTTTAAATTAGATTGAGGTTGTTTCTTTCTTTCCATTTCCTTTTTTTCACATTGCTTTCAGATGTAGGTTTCACAGATGTAAATATAATGTCATATTTTCATGTTATTTGCTTTAAAATATTTTATTAAGGGTTTCAAGGAATTTGCTGATTATTTGAGAAACTTGACCAATTGATTTGTTATATGATCATTTTAGGAAGGATTCAAGTTTTTTTTTTTGATGAGTAAGCTGGGGTTAGGCAAGACCCCAACCATATTCATTAAAGAAAAAGAATGACATGTGAGAGGGCACTAGGGCCAAACAGAGGGAAAAATTCCCAAGCAACAAGCAACATAAAAGAAAAGAAATGGAAACAATGGGCAAACTACCAAAGCAGGGCTAAATTACAATCTGTAGTAGGTCACTCCATCTCTATCAGACTTGAAGACCTCCAGGAGGGGAAGAGTTGACACCATAACAGGAACATTGCTGCCTTTTGTGGGGTATTCTCTTTTGGAACGAATGTCGGCCACTCCCTTGGCTTCCCTCCAAGTGTGGGAGCGAAATGATTGAAGCCTGTTCTTCATTTCCAAAATGTGATTCAGCAACAGCTCTTTTCTCCAGGGGGATTTAATCTGCCCAAAATGATGTCAATTGCTAGCTTAGAATCTGATTCAGTCCACCCTTTGGATAACTCTAAAGATTCAGCAAGAAGCAGGCCTTGGTGAATTGCAGATAGCTCGAGTTCAAAAATTGGCTCTTTTTCTGCTAGCAGCCAGAACATGGCAATTGCCATTCCAGAATGGTCTCTGATCACTCCTTCAATGCCACCTCCATCAGCATCTGGAGAAGTATCAGAATTTACCTTTATCTCACCATGAGCAGGCTTTATCCACTGGCATGGCCGGGGCAAGGATGCAATGGGATTGTATTTGTATCCAATATTTGTAGCTGTTGTTTCCGCTTGCAGGCTGGGACTATCACTTCAGTTGAGGGTGTTGATCTTCAGTTTAGCTTCCGATAGAATTTCTCGAAGAAGGTAGACTTTATGACAGCGGGAATTTTCAAATATTCTGCTATTTCGCTCCACCCAAATTTTGTGAACTGCTATTTCGCTCCACCTACTCCACCTTCATATTTAGGGTGGCATAACCTTTTCCAAGTAATTGGGTGATAGGATTTGTTAATACCTACTCCATACCATAGGATGATCTAAACCACTTATTTATGTTGGAACACAACATAAATAAGTTGTGCCCCAATAATCATTTCCATAAGATGATACTAACCCTTCCATCTAAATAGGTTTCCATAATGTGCAGTCCCTATATAGATTGGAGGGTTAGGATCATTCTATGGACATGTGTTTTTCTTTCTTGAAGACATAAGTTGAACTTGATTTATATAGCCCATATAGTTCGACACTACGTATAGGGATTTGCAAGGGACCATCGCATAAGGCATTTTGCGGGTCGGCTTTTGCACAGAGAGCAGACACCACCTCAGATGAATTAAGTGAATGAGACAAAAATCTGAGCCTATGTGGCTGCTCTCTCATGCAACAGCCGGCCCCTCAAAACACCTTATGCAATGGTTCCTAGCAAATCCCCTACTTATATATACTGCATATATTCCCTGGCTTGTTTGCATATTGCATTTGTTGAAATCTTTTTAAGTGACTGAGCCTATTCTTGATGCAAGTTTAAATGTGCCATACAGATTAAATTGAATGGAGTCATGGTAATTTTAGACATCAAAATAAAACTTCTAAGTTTAAAGCGCCTGTGTTTTTAACTCATAATTTTGTTTGGGCCTAATTTAAGAGTTTTTTCATTATGTATCTTGCTTACTAATCATTTGTGAAAGACATGGGTTGAAGTGCTTTTTCATCAACAGGCATCCCAGGAGGAGGGGACCTCATTGAAAAGTAAGAAAAATATGGGACCTACAAAATAGGACCACTTATACAAGATGGAAGTGTACAGATAGTTTTAAACTGCAAGTTAAATTTATGAAATAAATTTACTTTATATGCGTGTATTGATATATAATTAATTTATACATGCTTTGTGTTTGTAGGTTAAATTGTTAAATCGCAAATAATGATGGGGATCAAGGAGATGATGAAGATGATGTTTTGTAAAATCATTAAATGATGAATGTCGAACAATGTAGTATGTTGTCAAGTTTAGTTGAGGGGATAATTTCAAGACATTTGTTATTGATGAACTGTGATTTTAAAGTTATTCAAATAAAATAGTTTACTTTTTTTATATCTGTATATGATGTTGTGGGGAAATGAATGTTATAATTGTAGGAATATTGATTTTATATATAAATTGTTTGTGGAATGTACATGAAATAATTATTTAATGGATTAAAAAAAAATTAAAAAGCACCTTTCCCTACGGATTTTTGGAAATTTCATAGGGAAAAGTACCTTTACCTACTGATTTTTAGATATTCAATAGGAAAAAGCGCCTTGTCCTTACGGTTTTTTTAAAATTTTGTAGGGAAAAATACATTTTACACATTAATTTTTTGAAATTCTATTAGGAAAAGCACCTTTTCCCTACGGATTTTTGGAAATTTTGTAGGGATATGCTACTTTCTTCTTACGGAATTTCTAAATTTCCGTAGGTAAAATCACCTTTTACCTACTGTTATTTGAAATTCTGTTGGGAAGAGCAACTTTTCCCTACTTTGCTTGGAAACTCCGTAGGGGAAAACATTATTTCCCTTCGGATTATGTTGAAATTCCATAGGGAAAATTTGCCTTTGCCTACTATTTTTACTAACTTTCGTAGGGGAAATCTAGTCCTCTCCCTTTGGATTATTCCGTAGGGAAAGGTGGCCTATCCCTATGGAACTTTAAATCCGTAGGGAAAGGGCTTTCCCTACCCCTACCTAGACTACGGAAGTTGTGCAAGCTAAAATCCGTAGGGAAAGCCCTTTCCCTACGGATTGTGGTACTTTTTCCTACGGATTTGTCTGTAGGGAAAACCCGGTTTTGTTGTAGTGACATGTCTCTTGGAAGAATATTTTTGTTTGTTAATAGGTAAATGATATCACCACTGCTATGTTTTAATAGTTGGGCGAAAGCATCTTGTCGTTTAGTATTTAAAAAGCTGTCAAGAGGATATTACAGTTCTCTAAAAAATGGGTCCATGAATGGCTATAGAAAAACAGAACACCCCCTGCATTGCTCTTTACAAACCCTTTTCTTTCATTAAACCCAAAAACAGAACCAAAAATTCCAATAAACCCAAAAAATCCCAACAAACCCTAAAAAACCCAACACTAAAACCCTAGCTTTTTGCAAGAGGGGCATGAATACATGGCAAGGGCTCGAATCCTCCTTGCAAGAACTCAAACCCACCTCGGTAAAGAGCTTCAAAATCTCGTCCAACTCAAACCTACCAAATCTATGCTCGTCTCTTTGGAGAATCTTCAAAAGCCCTTTGAAAAATGGTACCTCACTTGCAGCCTCATTTGATAATTAATGATAATCCAAGCAGAGAGACAAGCAGTCTAATTAATAATTATAAATCAAAAGCCAATCCCCAACAGAAATGGTTTTCTTTTCATAGTTTCTGGATTGGGCTTCAAAAAAAAACTTCTGGAAAAATAGATATTTAAAGGGGAAAATCGTAAAGAAAATAGGGGAAAACAAGTCTCAATAATCTAGCTTAAGGTTAGGGGTGGGAGAAAGCTAAATGGGTAGGAGAGAGAGAGAGAGAGAGAGAGTCGTACCTGTAGATTCATAATCCTCTTCTTTCTTCGCATAAGAGAGGTTGAAGATTCACCTAGAGAAACCTTCTTCTTTGGAGAGAAATTTAGTAGAGAATGAAACTCGGACGCGAGGGAGAAGAGAGAAAATGGCAAGAGCGCTTTGTTTTGGTTGGTAGTCGATTTTAGGTCAGAATGGAGGGGGAATTTCGAGTGTGCGCGAGAGACTTAAAATTGAGAAATCGGTGAGGAAAATATTAGATATATACGTACAGACATATCTAATTAGCCGTAGGAAAACATACCATATCCCTACGGAGGAATTAACGCCTGTAGGGCAATGGTGTATTTCCCTCCGCAGGAAAAAAGTAAACTTATCCCTACGGACACAACTAAAATGGGTAGGGAAAGCCTAGTTTTGTTGTAGTGTGTGCTATGTGTTGGAAAATTTGTGTTGGTGGAGATGGTGAGAAAATGAGATGCTTTAAGGCATGTTACACATGTCGCTTTCGTTAAACTGTACGTAATCGTCCCCACCAATCGTGTGTACAGGGGAGCCATGAACTCTCTCCAAGATACAATGAAGCCCTCTGAAATTCACCCTTTGTTTGTGGATGTTTTGCTCTAACCGTAATAAACTTACATCAACGTTAGATTTGTCAAGTATTTGAGATAATAGTGTCTGTGTTTGCAGAATAACAGTGCACTAGAGAGAACTTCAAAGTCACTACTTGTATTTTCAGATTTTTTTTATGGGTAAGCTGGGGTTAGGCTGACCCCTGCCAGAATATTCAAAGTTCCTACTTCTATTTTTGGATTCCCTTTGAGGCCATTTTATAGATCATTTGGTGTATTTTTTTAGTTGAAAAGCACCATTTCAAGGCACCCGATCATCATATGGGCTGCTACTTATGTTGGGGGTTCCCCGTGAAAGCAAAAATAGTCCCACATCGGAAAAGTCAATGGATGTGGATTTGCTTATAAGGGATGGGCACCCTCCCTCTAATAGCTAGCTTTTAGGGGTGAGTTCTACCCTGTTGAGAGTCCCTACAAGTGGTATCAAAGCTAGGGCGTGGTAACCCCGGTTTGCTTCCGAGGGCGGGAATGTCCCTCGGGGAAGATCTCAGTAACCCCAATAATGCCTGCGAGGAAGGAATAATCCCTCCGGGTAGATCTCGTAGTTCCCACGTTGCACCTGCGTGGATGGGCGAGATTGTCCACGTTGCTTCCACGTGGAGGGGGAGATTGTTACAGGTTCTACGTGAAAGCAAAAATAGTCCCACATCGGAAAAGTCGATGGATGTGGATTTGCTTATAAGGGATGGGCACCCTCCCTCTAACAGCTAGCTTTTAGGGGCGATTTCTACCCTGTTAAGAGTCCCTACAAGTGGTATCAGAGCTAGGGCGTGGTAACCCCGGTTTGCTTCCGAGGGCGGGAATGTCACTCGGGGAAGATCTTAGTAACCCCAATAATGCCTGCGAGGACGGAATAATCCCTCAGGGTAGATCTCGTAGTTCCCATGTTGCACCTGCATGGATGGGCGAGATTGTCCACGTTACTTCCACGTGGAGGGGGAGATTGTTGGGGGTTCCACGTGAAAGCAAAAATAGTCCCACAACGGAAAAGTCAATGGATGTGGATTTGCTTATAAGGGATGGGCACCCTCCCTCTAATAGCTAGCTTCTAGGGGCGAGTTCTACCCTGTTAAGAGTCCCTACAACTTATCTAACCATTATATCGCGTCAAATCGTGATTCTTCGGTACAGATTTATTCAGGAGTGATTGCAGGCTTTAGTAAAACCCGCATCCTCCCCTAGTAGACGTTAGATCGCAGATGAAATAGATTTCAGTTATGCTGGAGCCAAGCCGGTGCTCTTAGGCAATCAGTCAGTGCTAGTGTCAAAGACTGCCATGAGCCATGAAACCCATGAGTGTGCCCTTCAACGGAAATCAATCAGGCTCTGTGTTTAGGATTTGATCTTAGTTGGTATCTCTGGATTGGGACGGGATGGAATTACCTGCACTATGGCATGCATTCCAACCACCCCCATCTTTAGGAAGCCCTTTTAATGGACCAATTTCAGATTTGATGGGGCCTACCACTAGACTTAGGACACAATATTCCTTGTTCTTTACATCCAAACACCAATGTATTGGAGGCAAGGATATGTTTCTGGACAAGGTCGGTGCCAAATAGAAAGAGGACTTCATACCATGGTGAGAGGACAAGAATCAGTTTTAGAGTGATTAGCTTTCAACTGCAAGTTAAAAGACTAATTACATCAAGAGAGGGGATACTCCATATAATACCATCCTTTCCATAATCTAGATGGTAATCAAAATTCATGGATGCCCCTTACTGCTCAGGGTGATCTGCCTAATTTGGGAATCAAATTCCAAAATGAATTCAAGCCTATTAACTTCGTTGGTTGAATCAAAATCCAAAAAGGGTGTTTCACGCACAAGCTTACTCTGCCCTTTTTACAAGCACATGATGATCAAGTTTGCAACTGCTATAAAATTGAGCTGGGCTTCTATTAAAGTCTAGTTCTGTTAGGCGGTGTCTCCCCTGACAACCTACATCATATGTGATGCCGACCAAATCTGCTCCCTTGATCCAAGGGTTGGTAGAGGTCTAATTTGTGATCTGCGCTCATAGAGAAAGCATTAGAGGGGGCCGAAGCTTTGGCTCTGGGAAGCCAATCCTGTTATTGGTGAAGCCTTATCTCAATCTAATATGGAAAGTACTGTACACTTTACCCCGGCTATGGCGGTCCCGAATTAGGATTTTTATACTGGGGGTAGTTTTGTACTTTCACGAATTAGGGTTTTATTTTTATTTTCTTTTATTGTAACGCGTCTCAGAATGCCATATAAAAGGATGTGATATCAGGAAACGCCCTAGAGAGGTGTGAGGGTTTGTAATCTCTTCTTCATAATAGTGGAATCGTTGGCTTCTCGCTCTACCATGGACGTAGCCCATACCAAACTGGTTGGGTGAACCACGTAAATCTATGTGTTCTGTTTGTGTGATTTTTGTTTATCTTTGCATCGTTATTCTGCTGCGTTGTTAATTCCTAACAAGTGTTATCAAAGCCGGGTTGAAAAGCGAATCTGACAGGATTTTTCGCTTGAGTGGGAGCGATGGCATAAGATGGAAAATCGAAAGTTGAGAAATTTAACGGGCAGAACTTTCAGTGGTGGAAGATGCAAATCGAGGATTGTCTTCATCAGAAAGATCTATATCTTCCGTTGGGTAAGAAGCCGGAAGCGATGAAGGTTGAAGATTGGAAGATTTTGGACAGAAAGGCGTTGGCTACGGTGAGGTTATCTCTCAGGTCGCAGGTGGCCTTCAATATCTCCAAAGAAACCATAACCGCTAGAGTCATGGAAACCCTAGCTAAGTTATACGAAAAATCCTCTGCGTCAAATAAAGTTTTTCTTATGAAAAAGTTATTTAATATGACGATGTCTGGTAATGTTTTCGTAACCGATCATTTAAATGAGTTTAATATGATTATTGGACAATTACACTCTGTTGGTTTGACTTTTGATGATGAAGTTGTGGCCCTGTTGTTCTTGTGTTCTTTGTCAGAGAGTTGGAATAACTTGGTTATGGCTGTAAGTAATACAATCATAGGAAACTTGGTATTCAACGATGTTGTCAGCTGTATACTGAGTGATGAGATATGCAGAAAAAGTTTAGAGGCCTCATCTGGCACTGTTCTATCGGTTGAAACAAGGGGCAGACAACAACAGAGAGGAAGTACTTCGAATGGCAGAAAGTCACAATCCGTGGCAAATCAAAGTCAAGTGGAAAAGGGAAAATTGAAGAAAAAATCAAAGGAAAGTGCTGAACTTGCAGAAAAGACTGAACACATAAGGAAAGATTGCTGGAACGAGAAGAACAAAGATCAAAAAGGTGAGCAAAATAATGATGACGAATGATGAGGTATATGGTGATTTGTGTTTATCTGCATCAGTAGATGTTAAATCTGAAGTTTGGTTCATAGATTCTGCTGCTTCTTTTCATTGTACTTCTCATAAGCATTATTTTCATGATTATGTTTATGGTGATTATGGACATATAACTGTGGGAAACGGAGAAGAATGTAAGATTGTAGGAAAAGGTACAATTTTGTTAAAATTGTCTAATGGTGGCCACTTGAAGTTGGAAGGGGCAGGCCATGTTCCCGACTTAAAGAAGAATCTCATCTCAACAAGCAAACTGGACAGTGAAGGGTACCTTGTTGGTTTCGGTAACGGTCAATGGAAGATTACAAAAGGGTCGCTGGTAGTGGCCAATGGTAATCTGGTTGGTACTTTGTACATGTTTACTGGCAGTAATGATTATGCTATTTCATTAGCTTCTACAGATAGGAATACTACACTTTGGCATCACAGGCTTGGGCATTTGAGTGAGACTGGCATGAATAACCTACACTCAAGAAATCTGTTACCTGGTCTGAAGGGGGTTGATTTTGAGTTCTGTGAAGATTATGTGTATGGAAAGCATAAGAGAGTTAGCTTTCTGAAATGAGGGAACAAGAAGAAAACAGAAAGGTTGGAATTGGTACATTCAGATGTTTGGGACCAGCTCATGTAAATTCTTTCAGTGGAAAATCTTACTTTGTTTCGTTTATAGATGATGCAAGTAGAAAAACATGGGTTTTTTGCAATTAAAAATAAATCTGATGTGTTTGATGTTTTCAAGAAGTGGAAAGCTCTTGTAAAAACTGAAACAAGGAACAAAGTCAAGTGTTTTAAGACAGACAATGGCAGAGAGTACGATGATGGAAGTTTTAAGAGCTACTGTTCACTCAATGGAATCATAAGATTAGAAACAGTTCCAAGGACACCACAACAGAATGGGGTTGCAGAGAGAATTAATAGAACCATCCTGGAGCGTGCGAGGAGCATGAGGATTCATTCGAGGTTACCTCAACAATTTTGGGCAGCAGCAATTGACACTGCAATTTTTCTGATAAATCGAGTCCATCTAGTGCATTAGATGGAGGGATTTCAGAGTAGGTTTGGACAGGAAAACATGTAAATTATTCTTTTCTAAGAACTTTTGGTTGCATTGCTTATGCCCATGTTGATAAAGAAAATAGGAAGAAACTTGATCCTAATCTATTAAATGTGCATTTGTTGGATATGGTGTTGATGCATTTGGTTATCGTTTATGGGATTATGAACATAACAAAATCATCAGAAATAGAGATGTTATATTCAATGAGAATTGCATGTACAAAGATAGACAACAGCAAAGTAGAAAAGATGAAACATAGCTTTTAGAACTCGATGAGGTTGCACTTGGGGTCATACTTAGTGTGCAGAAAATTTCAGAAAACTCAGATGATGATTTTAGAAATTCAGATGGTGAGTCTGCAAGAAGTTATGGTGATAATCTTCAAGTGCAAGAACCAGAAACTTCTGTTCTTAGAAGATCTTCAAGACAGATTAAACCTCCTGAAAGGTATTCTCCGGCTTTAAATTATGTTTTGTATATTGATTTGGGTGAGCCAGAATATTTTCAGAAAGCAATGCAAGATGATTCCAGAATAACATGGGAGCAAGCCATGAATGAGGAGATGGCCTCATTGAAACAAAACAAAACTTGGGATTTGGTGAAGCTGCCAGCTGGAAAGAAGGTATTGTACAACAAATGGGTATACATGGTGAAAGATGAAATTAGGGGAACGAAGTGGTACAAAGCAAGGTTTGTGGTAAAAGGGTTTGCACAAAAGAGAGGTATCGACTTCAAAGAAATATTTTCTCCCATTGTTAAAATGACATCAATTCGTATTTTTTTAATATCGTGGCTGTAGAAAATTTACATCTTGAGCAGTTAGATGTTAAAACTGCTTTTCGCCATGGTGATTTAGAAAAAAGAGATCTACATGCATCAACCTGAAGGCTTTGAAGTCAAGGGTAAGGAGAATCTGGTTTGCAAATTAAATAGAAGTTTGTATGGCCTCAAACAAGCTCCAAGGCAGTGCTATTTGAAATTTGACAGGTTTATGCAATTTTCAAATTTTACTAGATGTCAGTCTGATCACTATGTTTATTTTCAAAGGTTTAAAAATGGAGATTTCATAATTCTTGCATTGTATGTAGATGATATGCTTGTTGCAGGATCAAATATCCAAAGAATTAATGAACTCAAGAAGAATTTGTCCAAAGTCTTTGACATGAAAGATTTGGGTGAGGCGAAGCAAATTCTTGGCATGCAGATAAGAAGAGACAGAAAGCATAAGAAACTGTGGTTATCTCAAGAAGCTTATGTCGAGAAAGCATTAAAGAGGTTCAACATGGATAAGGCGAAGCTAGTAGTTACTCCATTGGCAGGTCACTTCAAACTTTCAAAGGATCTGTGTCCGTCTACAAAGGAAGAAAAAGAGTACATGGCAAAAGTGTCATATTCTTCACATGTTGGAAGTTTGACGTATGCAATGGTAAGCACGAGACCGGATATCACACATGCAGTGGGAGTTGTCAGCAGGTATATGCAGAACCCAGGAAAAGAGCATTGGAAGGCATTTCAGTGGATACTCAGATATCTTAGAGGTACACCCAATTATTACTTATGCTTTGGGGGAGCTGACACAGATGTGCAAGGATATATTGGCTCAGAGGAAGAAGCACTACGGGATATGTTTTCACTGTAGGTGGAATAGCAGTCGACTGGATTTCAAATTTACAAAAGGTGGTTGCTCTTTCATCAACAGAAGCAGAATATGTTGCTATTACTGAGGCTAGCAAAGAGATGATTTGGCTTCAGATATTTATGGAAGAGTTGGACAGAAAGCAAGAGAACAACATACTGTGGAGCGACAATCAAAGTGCTATTCATCTGGCAAGGAACTCAGCATTTCATTCGAGGACTAAGCATATTCAGTTGAGGTATCATCATTCGGTCAGTTTTGTAGGATGGACTACTGAAGTGTAAGCCAAGGGTTCTCATGGGTTAATCATTCACCTTACCTCTTGTTTTGATGCTAGCAAAACAAATTGATTAGCATTTATGGACTGATGTGTTGCTTTGTGTTGTGTTGTATACATGATTTTCATGTCATAATCGCCATTACACAACTCTTCTCAACATATGACTTGCGGATCAAGGATCAAAGGAACCAAGAGTTTGCACCTACAGTGAAGACATCCTCATTTGAAGATGTTCAAGTCAAGAAGCTCATCATGAAGATCCCACAAGTTCCCTAAACAAGTGTCAAGAAGAAACCTTGGAGTTGAACAAGCCATTTGTGACACCTCATGCACCTTTCAACATGCATGAAAATTGGAGGAGTCACAAGAGCCAAGACAACGTTCAAGATGTTCACTCAATCCGAAGAAGTCTAAGAAAGTGCAAATGAGCCTATATATTCCAAGAAGACTCAACGGTATTAATTTTAGAATGTATTTGGAGTCCTCTTGATTTTATGTTTAAATGCACTTTAAAAAGATTTTCAAATGGTTTTTATACTTAACATTTTACATCTTTGAAAACCATCAACACACCCAAAAATGTGTTTGAAAACCTAGGACTTAAAACCCAAAGACAATGGCCCAAAAGCCCCTAAGCCGGGCAACCGCCGTGGGTCGGTCGACCGAGATAGGTTTTATGAGTCGAATTTTTGACCAAACAGGTTGACCTCGCCGGGCGACTACCATGGGGCCGGTCAGCCGCGATGGTAAGAAATTTGAAAATATAAAAGGCCGCCCGATAGGGGCGGACGACTGCGGTGGCTCAGTCGACAGCGACGGTCGGGCAAACTAGCCGTTAGGGCATTTTCTACTTGACTTTTTCAAGCCAGTTATTTACAGTTTTACCCCAAACGGTCATATTTTCAAATACACTATATATACATGATTAAAACCTATCTCTTCAAGCTTTTGAACATTTTACAAAGATCAAATCCCATTTTTATTGAGCAAAAACTTTATTATCAAAAGCTAAACCTCTTTGAACTTGATTTTTACATTTTATAAAAAGGAACTCCATAGGCTTTACATTTTATCTTCCTTGGATTGTTTGTGAGCTATCAAATTTGTAATCCACCTATCAAGAGGAAAGAGAGTTTTTTTATTTTTCACTTTCTTCATTTGTATTTGAGGGTCTTCTCTTCGGCCCGGTAACAAAGGTGAAGACGTCGTGAGGGTCTACTCTTCGGCCCGTTAAAAAAGGAGAAAACATTGTAAGAGGGTGTGATCCCTCATCAAGGCTTCGTACGTAAAAGGGTTTTTTCCCTTTGAAGTTGGAGGAGTCGGGTGTACGGCTTCGAGATTCGCCCTTTGAAGAATCTCACTGTTTTAGTGGAGCGCCCCAAGGAGGTAAACTTGGAAGAGTGGAGTAGGCCTTGTAATAGATCGAACCACTATAAATCGTGTGCCTTGTGGATGCTTGCTCTCCTCTTTCTCCTTGCACATTTTGGTGATTGGTAATCTCTACCCTTTCTTGTATTCATGTTTTATTAAAACAAGGGTTATGGTGCATAGGCTTAAAATAATATCTAAACCCTAAATTTTATTATCTTGAAACAAGGGTTAGATTAATAAGTGCTTAATTAGTAAATTAATTTTAATAATCCATCTAATTAAGCCCAAAATTTTAATTAACCAATTTACCGCCCCTCTTGGGTTGTCACACTTGTATTTCATGAAGCTTGACAAGATTGATGGCAGCAAAAATCCTACAGATATGTTGACAAAGGTGATTGACAGGGAAAAGTTGGGCCTTTGCTCAACTTTGATTGATCTTCATGTATGATTGATGGATGCGAGAGCGATAAGTCATGAGGAGTGAAGCTATTCAGTGAAAGTGCATATTTCAGTCTTCAAGTGGGAGATTGTTATTGGTGAAGCCTGGTCTCAGTCTAATCTGGAAAGTATTGTACACTTTACCCTAACTGTGGCGGTCCCGAATTAAGGTTTTTATACTGGGGGTAGTTTTGTACTTTCACAAATTAGGGTTTCTGTTCTTTTATTGTAACACGTCTCAGAACACCATATAAAAGGATGTGATATCAGGAGACGCCCTAGAGAGGTGTGAGGGTTTGTAATCTCTTCTTCAAAATAGTGGAATCGTTGGCTTGTCGCTCTGCCGTGGACGTAGTCCATACCAAATTGGTTGGGTGAACCACGTAAGTCTGTGTGATTTTCGTTTATCTTTGCATCGTTATTCTACTGCGTTGTTAATTACTAACAAATCTGACACTGAAGTCAGAAATCGATACCACAGTTTAAAGCCAAGCGAGAGAGTAGTAAGTAGTGTGTGAATTTTGGGTTGGGGGGGGGGGGGGGGGAGATCCTGGTACCTTTGAGCATGGGAGCTTTTATAGGGGGAGAGGATCTTACACCGTAATTTGGTGTGAGTACTAGGTGTCGTTGCTTCTATGGTCGAGAGGTGATGATGGTTAATGCATGAAAAGTTCCTTTTTGCCTCTAGCGACGGCGTGTGTCAGTGAAGTGATGAATAGAGACATGAGGGCCAGCCGACGTGCCTTTGTCACGTGTAAAAGTGTAGACACCCCATTTTGACCGGACCCTAAAACTCCCAAAATCGAATAAAAATCCTGAAATCGAAAAAAGTTTCTGTAACCCAAGTCCTGGAATCAAATTTGGAATCTCCCAAATCAAGTTTCAAGGTCCTGAAGCTGATTCTCGAAGTGTCCTAAACCAATCCTGAAATTCCCAAAAAATAAAAATAAATAAAAACAAGCCATGAGTGCAAAAGAACCTAAAAAACCGAAAAACCTTTTTGCAAAGCCCTGCCAAAGAATTACACCACCTAGATGGTCCCTGAACTCCCTTTTCTACCCTTGTTTTAAAATTTCCAATGCTTCTCGTTCATTTCTTCGATAGAGAAAAAATTACAAAGATGCCCACCAATTTTGTTTAATTCGAGTTGTCACTAAGGCAAAGGATGTGAGTACAACTCTACTTTGATATTTTTTCACGAACCTATCTTGTCTTTTAAGTGTTTGAAGCACTATCAATGGTTATTACATTTTCCAAGATCCACCTACAAGAGAATTAAAGAAGAAGACAAGAAGAGTCGGTGTAATTATCAAAACATGATTGTACTATAACATCATTTTCTCTGTTAAGCAAGGAAAAGGGGGGTGGATTATCGAAGCGAGGATGTGCCAATACCGATTCCTATGTGCATGGTTACAAAAGAAAAGATAAACTCTGGGGTGTATCAGATCACCCCCCTCATCTGTAAATGGAATGGCGATTAGGGTATTGTAGAGAGAGAGAGAGGAGGGGTCTCATTTATCCACTTGCCACCATCGATACCAAGCCTCGATCAACAAACCCTTCCTCCACCATCTAAGTTTTGCCTCCATTAATTGATCAGGTAATACTTCTCTTCATCTTTTAATCATTGTTTGTAATGCAATTTCAAATAGTTGTGCAATCTGGACGTGGTTGTCTTTAATAACTTCTTTTATTGGGTGGTTGCAAAGTCTGTCTTGGCCATCCATTAGGGAAGTGATTATGAAAATGAGGGAGTGCCAATATCAATTGATAATTTATATTTTGATTTGGGGGTGCCGCATTGTTGGCCCAAATTCATGACACTTGTATACTAAACATTATGAAAACCAAGGTTTTAAATTTTGATTTCGGATCCGAAACCGAAAATTCTGCCGAAATTCAGTAATGGGTGCTCGAAATGTTGTTTTTTTAGCCAAAATGTTGGTAATTTCTGCTGAAATTCTGTGAAGGAATAAAAAATTAATATTTTATCAAAAATTTTGCCGAAGTTTCGATTGAAATTTGGTAAATTTCAGCAATTTCCGCTTCGGAACATTTCGGTTTTGGTCCACACCGAAAACCAAAATTTCAGATTTCGACCGAAATTTAAAACCTTGATGGAAACTAGACCTGCAAATTCATATAAAATCAAAGGCTGGTTTCTCTTACAACAAGGTTACAAAATACTTGCAAATCACATGTATTTAAAAAAAAAAAAAAGTGCACGTACGCCGGGACACAATATAAAAGGTCGCTCTGGATAGGTAGTAAAGTGTAACTTGTTAGTTGTTACAAATTTTTTGCAGTCGGGTTTTAGTGGCTTTCCTTTTTTATACTTTTCTTCCATACAAATGTTACAAGGGATATGGGGGGGGGGGGGGGGAGGGTAAAATAACACACCTCCCACCCACACCCCTTTTAATGTGATTTGACATCATAAAGCGTTAAAGCCTGCCCACAATTCACCTAAAAGTGGGGTGTATAATCCTAGTGGGAGTGAAAAAATCTTGTCCCATCTTACAAATCGTAAGGACAAAGGTTTGGACTTCAAAAAGGATGGAGTTCGAATTTGACAAAGAGAAAAATTTCCTATTTCACGTAGGATAGGATTTGGGAAGTACTCTTTTTCCTATAAATACCCGATTGTAGAAACTTTTCTTGAAAAAAAAAAGAAGCAAGTGAGATTTTGAAATCAGGGATTTTAATTTTCAGGAGATTGATTCCCCATGTCGGACAACTTTACAATTCTACAATTTTCAGATGGAGATTGATTCCCCATCTGCGTTTTTAGCTACGCTGGCTTCTTTTTCATCATCTATGTTTTTCATTCTTTATATTACAATTATAAGAGGAAGATAGAGTGGGTTCTACGCATATCAATTAAACCAAAGGCAATGCCTTTGTTCGTGGTCTACACTCCAAGTGAAGTAGAATGTGTGATTTGTTTTGATGCAATAGAAGAGGAGAATGATTTGGGCATGTTTCTACCCAACTGCGACCACACGTTCCATGAAAAAGTGCATTGACAGGTGGTTGGAATTACGGTTTACATGTCCAATTTGCCGAGTCAAGGCCTAGTGCTCTAGTGTAATTGGGTGAACAAGATGCTCTCTCTCTCTCTCTCTCTCTCTCTCTCCCCACTATCTTGTATGTATTGAATTCACCTTTCTTTTCCTTTCTTGTTCTTGAAAGGGATTTTATGATGTGACATGTAATCCGTATTCAACTTGGAATATATGTGAATCAAAATATTTAATTTTCATGCTTCTATGGTTTTGGTTGGTAGAAAAACTGACATCGATTGTGAGTTTAGTTGTTATTGATTGGGAATGAATGTAGAGCGGCAAAGAGCTGTGAGATATGTACCAGTCTTCCTTGCATAAATCATTATACTGTTTGATTTTTCCCGGGGGGAGAGAGGGAGGGGGGGGGGGGGGCTACAGATATATTAATAGAAAAATGAATTACAACTTGATGAAGGGGATTCCACAGGAATCACGGGTTACAAGGGATTTGAGATGGGAGAGATGAGAGTGGAATGTCTTCTCTTTTACATGGACAATTCATCTTCAATTCGAGAGGAAGTCTGCGAGAGCATTTGCCTCTCTCCAAATGTGGGAAACTTTCCAGCTTTTGAGGAGGTTTAGGGACTTCCGAATGGAGTGAAACGTTTGGAGTTTCCTCCATGGCCAGTGTTGGAATGAAACTAACTAGGTTGGAGGGACAAGATGAGTTTTAAGAGAAGAAAATTGTTCTCTTGATGCCAAAGACACAAAGAAAGTAGCCCAAGTTGTTATACTACTCTGAGACCTTTCAACTTTTACTAAAATGGCTTACATATGAAGAACATATATGGCCCAAAATATAGCCTACATTCCAAATCTGAGATTAACAAGACTTAATTACTCTTGATAGCATGCTGTTGTTGGGGGGGTGATTCCGGAGAAGAAAACTTCACTTTTGGTCAAATTCTTTCCAGGCCAGAACAGGTAGTGAATTGATTCATACATTCTATGATTCATTTTGCTGTTGAGGGAGTCGCTGAGCCAAAAACAACATCATTAGGAAAGAGAAGGTGGGAGAGCAGGAGATTACCTTTGAAATGAGGGGTTTGGATGATTTTCTGAGTTATTGCTTCTTCTAAGATAAGGGAGAGCACTTCCATCACAATGCAGAACAAGAGAGGGGAGAGAGGGTCTTCTTGTCTCAAGCCATTGGCTGACTTGAAGTAACCTTTAGAAGATCAATTGATTAGGATGGAGAAAGTAGGTTCTTTAATGCATTGACCCACCCACTTGCATCTGGTCTCTGGGAATCCTTACTTTTGCATGAATTGGAGAGGATTATCATACCTTACATTATCAAAAGTTTTTCGAAGGTCTATCTTGATGCACATGCTTGCCTTGGCATTCTTTCTATGGAAGTTGTGCATCAAATCATGAGTCATGAGGATGTTGTCTTGGGTCAAACACCCTTTGATAAAGGTTCATTGGTAGGGGTGGATGATTGAATTCATTATCTTAAGTCTGTTGGCCTGGATTTTGATGATAATCTTGTAAGTGAAGTTGTAGAGAGAGATGGGTCTATAAACCTCAAATGAAAATATAACTTAAAACATCAAACACAATTAGAATACAAAATCACTTGTGTTTGGAATCATCAAAATAAGATTAGAAGATTGCCAAGGGTTGAACAATTGGGCTTTTGCATGTTAATTAATCAGATTAGCTCCTCGAGGAACTTGCTCGATTATGTGTGCCGGCCCAAGCAAGTGGGGGCAACATGTTGGTGTTAAATTCAGGCTCCAACCATGTGCGCAGCGGAAGAGGCCGTGGAGATATAGAAAACAAAATTTTCCCTCGTCCTTAACCCAGGAATCAAAGATTACTAGATTGATGATGGTGACTAAATTGAAATACACAAGGAATATAAAACAATACCAAGATTGACTACCTGATTAGTATTCTTTGCATGATCCACTCCTTGCTTAGCTTTGAAGTTTTTGAAACTCGAATCCTTGAAAGTTGGAGTGATGGCTCCGCAAGATGTACGAACAATGGAGGATGTTGAAGAGCTCCTTAGTCAACCTTGGTTCAAAGACAAAAATACTTGGAGAACTTTTCTTGAACAAGAGAGACAGACAGACACACACACACACACACACACACACACACACACACACACACACACACACACAGAAGACAAAAATACGTGAAGAACTTTTCATGAACAAGAGAGAGAGAGACACACACACACACACACACACACACAGAGAATTCTGGGAGGTTGAGTGGGGGAGGGAAAGTGAGCAAACCATCCAACAGCTTTTCCCTTCCCATCTCACTCATATATATAGAGAAGGGAAAGAGTCTTGGATGACCAAGGAAACTTGGACGCCCAAGCATTCCCAAAAGCTTGGTTTCCCAGTTGTAGTTAAAAATATTTTTTACTTATAGTATTATTTGCTTCTAAAACAAAGTTCCATAAATTAGAAACTCTCTCTCTCTCTCTCCCTCTCTCTCCCTCTCTCTCTCTTCACGGTTTTCCATAAAATTATGCACCAGTTGGAATTTCCAACGTTCCTCAATTAATTAATTAATTAATCCCATTAATTAATTAATTAATTAATCAATACACATTGTATATGCACCAAAACGCATACACCAGAAGTACAATGTAAATCCTCCACGTAACTTTCACAAACAATCTGATCCATCTGTGCAATCTATGACTCCTTTACATTTGTCCACAAGGGATCAAAACAGGCCAAGTAAAGAGTGAGATCGATGCAGAGATCCAACAACCGATCTTGTAGAGCCCCAAGATGGGCCCCACTACAACCTTACTCAATGTAGTCCAACTACGATTGCATAAGGTAAGAGGTCCCCACCAGGACATTATCCCGAAGATGACCGTTAGATCAAATACCCCTAATCACATCAATTGTGTATGTTCTTCCTCAAATCTTACACTTACTAGGTTGGTCACTACAGGGGGTGGACACTAATTACCCCCTAGGACCACTATACGGTATACCTTCCAATCTATCAACTTGGGCTTGCAAATATTTTTGAAAAACAACCGTTTTCTCAAAACACCTTTGGTAAACACTTTATCAAAATCAATTGGCCAATCATATTTAAGGGCTTAGTTGAGATCGAGACTATAAATGACTTTCCTCTTTCAATAGAGGTGGACCATTCCTTATTTGGCATCCCTATTGATCCCATGGGTTCTCATAGAGCCCAGTACCACCCACGAGAGATCCCATTACGGGAATACTCTGAGATGGACCAAAGCCATAAGGCAGCTCAGAAACCAATATTACCCCTCAGGTTTAAGGACTTATAAAGGGTCTGACCAATAGTACATCATTAGCCATATCCTTGTCCATAGGCTATTCTGTAAATGATCCGGTCCAATGCATGAACCATTCACCGCACCCATTCTACCTACTTAGGGTCAACAGCCGACCAAGTGACCGAGATAACCCATCCCTACTTATTATGGAAGCATGCCTGATGCTGGTTGTATCCATGAAGAGATGTCCAGCCTCAACCCCAACCAGTAACATTTTAGGTCTGTAAAGAACTCGAATGTCATATCTTCTCGCCCATTAGGATCTGTGATGGGCATGCCCATTCCTACGATGCTGCTAGGGATGAACATGTGTCAAAAGTAAATAAGCACATCACGCATTTCCATAGAATACACAATAGATGCCATGACATGAAACTCTTTATTAATAACAATGAATTCCATACACAAATGACTGGCTTTAAGGGCATACACACTAAGACGGAGCCTAGAAGAATCCCAAGACGAATGCCACCATGTAGCATGACTGAATAGGGTCCTCGGCAAATATTGAGAGCTCTTGGCCCACACGGCATCTCCACTTGCACACCACAACTCCCAATCAACTGTTGTCTTGAAATTCCTAGGACAATGCAGTGTCCCATCACAAATCATGATATCGACAATGCATCGTCTCATCACCAATCATCCCATCAACATGTAATGCCTGGGCAATCCTACCCAAGGTCAAAAATTTTGACCAAAATCCGAAATTTCGGTTAATATCGAAATCGAAATTGATGTAAATCGAAACGTTACATTATTTGGATCGAAATTTCGAAATTTAAGGAATTTCGCCAAAAAATCTGGAATATATTTGTTATTTAATATCTTTCTGAAATTTCAACAGAAATTACATAAATTTTGGCTAAAATTTCAGGTGGGATAAAATAATAAGTTTTTTATTTTGTGAGATTTCGAACGAAATTTTGAAATTTCAGCAAAAACTTCAATTTCGGTGAATACTGAAATACATTCCGAAACCGAAATTTAAAACCTTGATCCTACCACGTCGATGCTAGAACCAATGGCAACGATTGCCTTGGCAATACACCATCTCATCCCACGAGTCACTGCACCCATCTATAGAAGGGAAACCCCACTCCAATCTAGGGATTTGAAGGTCGAATGCTTGAATACTCCAATCCAACTAGGGAAAACCAACTACTTAGATCCCGAGCATTCCCATTCCTTGCGCTTAACACCATATATTGCCTCGTCTAAATTGAAGGATTTTCCAGGGGTTCCAACTCCAATCATCCTTAACCCACTTTTTTTACTACAGATCACACAGTCAACTGCTTCTCTGCCTCAGCTAGACCAAGAAGAGCCCATCTAGGCCCATCTATTACTCAAGTTAAGAAGGAAGGCCCAATGGCAAAGAACCAATGGGGCCCATATAAATGGATGAGTCACATAGTAGTTCGACCCATATGGAGGGCATAAAGGGCAAAACAATTATGAACCCCACATATATACTGATTAGGGGTGGACATGGTTCCAGTTCGAACCGAGGAACCGACCCGAACCGGCACATTTGGTTCGGTTTGGTTCCATTTCTATATGGTTCGGTTCCGGTTCAGAAATCCGGGAACCGGTGCAAATTCGGTTCGGTTCTGGGTTTGGGATCCCGGAACCGAAAACCGAACCGAGAACCGACCCTCACCTTAAGTCCTTAAGTGCCATACCTCCTCATTTGATAAAATCACCCCACCCCCATTTTAATTCACCCCCTTATGAGTTTTAATTATTTGTCTAAACTTTTAAGTTGTAAAAACTAAAAAGTTAAAAAAACCAAAATCAGAAATTCACAAATCAAAACACAAAAAAAAACCCTAGTTTTACTTTTCTCCACTCTCGCCGCTCCCTCCTTCTCTCCGTCTCTCTCAATCTCTCGCCATCTCTCTCGGTCTCTCTCCATTCCTTCTCTCCGACTCTCTCAGTCTCTCGGTCTCTGCAAACCGCAAGGTATGATTCTCCTCTCCATCTTCTTCCTCTCTCTCTCTCTCTCTCTCTCTCTCTCTCTATTTTCTTCTTTTTTTCTATCAGATTAATTTCTCCCTCCCTCCCTCCATCCCTCTCTCTCTCTCTCTTCCATTTTCTCTAACCAAAGACCCTTGAAAAACCCCATTTCATGTTTTTATTTATTTATGTTTTTTGGGGCAAAAACCCTATTTTGGGTTTCATTTCCCTCTCTCTCTCTCTCTCTCTCTCTCTCTCTCACTGCTCACATTGTGATTTGTGTATGAAACATTGAAACCCTAGATTTAGGGTTTTTATTTCCCTGAAACTTTATGATTCTAAATTTCTAACCCTCTACCATCTGTTTTTTATGCATGTTATTACTTATTAGATTGTTGGGTTTTTGTTTCTCATGGCCTTGATTTCTATATTTTTGTAAAGATTTATAGATTTTAGGATTTTTTTTGGGGGTTTCTGTTTTGCAGATTGGTTATAGAAAGAGGGGTATCTGTTAGATACTTAGATTAGTGTTTTTGACTCTGTTGAGTAGTTTTTCTTTGCTACAAATTTTGATCCATTTAGCTTTGTTAGGGTTTAAACTTAAAGATTAGGGTTTGTGATTTTGTCCTTTGCAACATTAATTTTAGATAACTTTATTTTCTTAGAATTCTTATATTTTGTGAAAGGGCATAATTAATTAGGGTATTTTCTTCTGAAACCACATTGCACGTTTTCTTGAGGCATTTAGATGTTCTTGTTGGCGGCTTGTCTGAGTTCAAATCATATTCTAACATACTGCTCTGATGCATCTCTCAAGATTTATTACTATTAGAATTTGAGTTCAATTCATATTCATATTATTGTCTGAGTTCAATTCATTTTATTGTTGCAGCTTGTCTTAGAATTTCTTGTCACACCATCTAGGCATCGAACCATCCATATTCCATATCTTGTTTATCTTGTTAGATGCCGAGCACGGGAGACACCAACATTCCTAATGACGTACCTGTTGGAGGTTTAAGTCCTATTGAGGAAGGCACGTCTCAAAGTAAAGCAAAGGTATACCAAACTAAGAAAAGGTCTTTTACATTTGGGGTGTGGGAGCATTTTGCTAGACTTAAAAATCCGGAAGGGGGGAAACTTGAAAAGGCAACATGCAATTATTGCCAAAATTCTTATACTTATAGCAGTTCTTATGGTAGCATATTAAAAATTGTACTAAGTATCCCAATTTTCAAGACACGAGGCAAACACTCATTTCTTCATATCAATCATTGTCACAGGAAGGGGATAGTAGTCTTGTGGCATGGAAATTTGACCAAGAGCTATGTAGGGAAGCGCTTAATAGGATGATTATCATCGATGAATTGCCTTTCAAGTTTGTAGAACGAGAGGGTTTTTGACATTTTTGTTGTGTCAAGGAACCTAGATTTAAGTTGATTGGGCGGCGTACAGTCGCTAGGGATTGTTTGGCAATGTATGCAATTGAGAAAAAAAAAATTAAAGGATTTGTTGCATAAAACAGACCAAAGAATTTTCCTAACAATAGATTCATGGACATCTTTACAAAACCTTTCTTATATGTTCCTTACAGCTCACTTTATTGATCATGATTGGAAATTACATAAAAGAATAATAAACTTTTGTGTGATTTCTAGTCATAAGGGTGAGGCAATTGGACAAGCCGTCGAGTCATGCATGATAGAATGGGGTATAAAAAATGTGTGCACAATTACAGTAGATAATGCAAGTTCAAACGATACTGCTGTTGGATACTTGAAGAAAAAAATTTCTAATAGGAACAGTTTCATTTTAGATGGGGAGTTTTTTCATATGAGGTGTTGTGCGCATATATTAAATTTGATTGTCAAAGACGGGATAAGTGAGGTCATCGATTCGATTTCTCGAATTCGTGGGGTTGTGAGGTACATTAGGAGTTCTCCATCAAGAGCACAAAGATTTAAGTTTTGTGTGGAGAAAGAGAGAATTACATGTAAGAGTTCACTTTCCCTAGATGTTCCAACTAGATGGAACTCTACTTATCTTATGTTGGAAATTGCATTGAAATTTGAAAAAGCTTTTGAACAGTTTGGAGAGGAAGATGTACTTTTTATGGCAGACTTGAAAGATGGGTGCCCTAATGATGATGATTGGGATAATGCTCGAGTATTGACTCAATTTTTGAAATCTTTCTATGAGGCTACTCTACGGTTATCCGGATCTTTATATGTTACCTCTAACTCGTATTTTCATGAAATTTTCAAGATTGAACGTCTTTTGCATGAGTCGTCAAAAAATGGAGATGTTTATTTGAGCATTATGGCGTTGAAAATGAAGGAAAAATTTGACAAGTATTGGGGGAACATCGATAAAATTAACATGATGTTATTACTTGTCGTGGTGTTGGATCCTCGCTTTAAGTTGAAGTATATTAAATTTTGATACTCTAAACTCTATTCTTCGGAAAAGGTTAGTGCACTGACTAATAGAGAATATGGAGTATTTCATCATCTTTTTGTGCATTACCAATCTCTTTCCACATCGCCTCCCAATAAAGTTCAAAACTTAGATGAGATGGAAGTTGACAAGCAAAACCTAGACGCTTGTAAGCAAACTATAGATCTTGTTGATTCGGACTTTGTTGCATTTTTAGAAGAAGAGGAGAGCGTGGATACTAAGTCTGAGGTGGATAAGTACTTAGAAGAATGATGTGCAAAGCAAGACCCAAAATTTGAAATATTGGGTTGGTGGAAAGTGAATAGTTTTAGATACAAAATTCTTTCCAAAATAGCAAGAGATGTTCTAGCTATTCCCGTCTCTACTGTTGCCTCAGAGTCCTCTTTTAGCACTAGGGGTCGTATTCTAGATCAGTTTCATAGTTCTCTAACCCCTAAATTAGTAGAGTGCTTGATTTGTGGACAAGATTGGTTACGGGCTTCGCCACTCTGTATTGAAGTAGAAGAAAAGCTAGATGAACTTGAAGAATTTGAATCAGGTAGCATTTTATTTGATTTTTTATTGTTGTCTTAATTCTTTTGTTATAATTAATTGTTGTAACTTGTATGCCCACATTAATTGTTGTATACTTTTGCAGTTGTTACTTCTCTTGATTGATCTTGAAAGTCCAACTGTCACTTCACTCATGTTGAGGAGGATGATGCAAAGAAACGTGAACTTGGACATTGGAATGGAGGATATGAATCATTTGATGGCATTCCTTTTTATTTACTTTTCCTTTCTATTTGGATGTTTTATGGCTTGGGATGTTTGGATGTTATGTTATGTTACATACTTTTGTAGTTTGAACTATTATTTGAAGTTTTGAACTCTACAGCTTGGGACTGACCCAAGGGCCAAGGCTATGCTTTTGCTATAAGTTAACTCTATCCCAAATTTGTGCCTGATTATTTCCCTTAAAGATAGGTTCTTGTGGAACTTGACTTTTATATGCAGGTTGAGGAATTGGTTTAATGTGATTTTTGTTCTGGATATTAGGGCATGTTTGCTTTGGATATTAGGGCCTGATTATTTCCCAAATTTGTAGTTCATGGCTTCATGCATTGCCAAAATTTATGCATGATTATCCCACCTATTTGTACTTCTTCATACTTCATATAAGTTTTGCATTGCCCAAATTTGTGCCTGTTACTGTTATTATTAGTGCTTGTCATTCATTATTCATATATAAACAGGGCCATTGGTGAAGGTTGGGTAAACCCAGAACCGAACCGAACCGAACCGATTATATATGGTTCTGGTTCGGTTCGGTTCCACACATATATGGTTCGGTTCTGGTTCCAATTTCAGGGAACCGATTATATATGGTTCGGTTCTGGTTCCAATTTCAGGGAACCGATTATATATGGTTCGGTTCTGGGTTTAGCCCAAAACCGAATCGAACCGAACCGAACCATGTCCACCCCTAATACTGATCACTGATCTACTCTAGTGACAAAAATAAACTCGGATCATATAAAGTATTGCATTTTATACTAGTGGGACCTGCACAAAGGGCTTAATGGCAAATCAATAATGAAGCACACATAAATAAGGGGAGTGATAAATCGACCTCCATATATCTTAAATTGACCCCCTATGTATCTTTCTCTTTCCTCTTTCTCTCCCTAACCGAGAGGAGAGAGAGAGAGAGAGAGAGAGAGAGAGAGAGAGAGACATGGGGGTCGATTTATCACTGCCCATAAATAATGGGGCTAAGAATGGGCCCGTCGATAAATAAAACCAATGGGGACCTACACATATGGCAAAAGATTATGGGAAATGATATATTCACGCTTTTTCTACTTCGGACCGCCCCCTCTAGTATAAAAGTGTAGTCATAAATACACTAGAGGGCATGATCCTAAGTAAAACAAAGGGCCAATATATCACTTCCCTAAGTTAGCACTATATATAATTTGAAACCATCGTTGTTACTTGGATGTTCCCACGCGGGTCGGGTTCAACCCGAATTTGGGTTGGGTCGAGTAAAGCTTTTTCGTAAATCGGTTTGGGTTGGGTTTGGAAAAATCAACCCGAATTGGAAATCGGGTCGGGTCGAACCTAACCTGACCCAAAACCGAATTTGGGTTCCATCTGAAGAAGTTCTGTATATGTGTTTTTCTTTTTCAACATTGAAATAGTCTCCACAGTCCACAATGGACGGTTTGGATAATCCTATCATGCGGCCATACCGTACTTTAATAAAGTGTGGAGTGTGATCATCAAAATATAGTACTGCGGATAACATTTCCCTTTGTTAATTGTTAGTCCCTGTTTGATTTGGATTTTGAGAACCGATTGTGAGTTCTATTGGTTCTTAAAATCCAAAACAACCCGGCTTGAGTTGAGGTGGTCAACAATTGGTACCATATCAAATCAGGTCAACCCGATCCAACCCAACCCGAATTGGAACTCAGGTTGGGTCGGGTTGAGGAAATTGCAAATTGGGTTGGGTCGGGTTGGAAATTGGGAACTACTTTTCCTTATTCACTATGTGCGGGTCAAATTAAGGAAAGTTTGATATTACGAATGCAGGACACCTGTAAAAATATTGACGAATTCTAAGCACCTTAAGAGGAACAACAATTATCGAAACCTCTATAGATTGGAGGGCTAGGATCATCCTATGGAAATTATTTTACGGGCACAACCTATTTATGTTGTGTTCCATCACATGGACGGTTTAGAACAACCTATGATGTGGTCTGCACAGTTGTTTGTCGGCCCGTGCATCGCACTGAATTTTTTGCTAGTACTATAAAAGGGAATGATATACTTAGACCTCCTTTCTTTCCCAGCCAACCCTTATCATGTAATAATAGTATTCATTAATACACAAGAGGGGTGGTAGCAGAGGAAAAGTGGGTGAAGTTCACTTTCCCAATCAAAAGTGAAAGCTACTGACAAAGTGTCAAACAAAGTTAGTAGCACCATTATTTAAAAAAAAAAAAAAATGGTAGTGTCCATATCAGACCCTTATTTTTATTATTTAAAATTGGACATCAATTAAGTCGGTTGTTAGATACCTCCATCACATATATTTCTCTTCATATCAGCTCTCTAAAAAGGTCAAATTTATTGCGCGGCTCAGAAAACTGCATGCGTATTTAAGACTACTTTGTTATAAATACGCTTCATGTGGAATATATGGGAAAGGGAAGACCCGCATATTTTGCTTCTATTTTTATTTATTTTTACTTACCAAAACAGAAAGGGATTTTGCTTCTTCTTTTTCAAAAAGTAAGTGATATACCCCACCTTTTCTTCCTTCACCTACGCCATCTAGGGTTTTTATGTCTACTTAGTCTACAATAAAAGGGGTGGCCTTGGGAATAAAGGGGCACAAATATATAGTGGTCGAAGCTCAGACCTCACGTCACTGATTACGTCCCTACCTTATACCCCTCTCTCTATATATAGACTCATCATCGTTAACTTGTGTGATCCTCTCTCTCTCTCTCTCTCTCTGTCTGAGAAAAAGAACAAAGAAAATGGCAAAATCCCCAGAAACAGAGCACCCACAAAAGGCATTTGGTTGGGCAGCAAGAGATACATCTGGAATCCTCTCTCCATTTCAGTTTTCTAGGAGGTATGTTCTATCCCTCAAACTAGGCTATGTTTTATATCTAATAATCAAAACCCAGATAGATTCTTTTCTTCATTTGAGTTTTCTTTACTGATTTTAATGGAAACTAGATGAAAAAAAAAGAAAGGAGGGTTCTATATTCACCTATGGAAATGATTTTTGAGGCACAAACTATTTAGGCTGTGGCCCATCTAATGGACACTTTGGATCATCCTATGCTGCTAATAATATTTCCCTATTAATATCTTTTTTTGGGACCTGTTCTCACATGCAAAAGCCAGCTGCGAAATTTCTTTCCGCAAAATTGCCTAGCAAATCCCTATTTTTTAAGGGTTTCATACTATAATCTGATACCTAGTAGGTTATGTTGGTTAATTTCTTTAAATGGGTCATATTTTGTTTCTTTGTTCTTTCGACTTTGGACTTTATTTTTGAAAAATTTCCCATCCGGGTTGTCTCCTGAAAGGATAGAGGGGTTATGCTATAAAAACTAGGGGGTGTGAATATCACTTTTTAATATAAAATTTAAAGACTGTATTTAATATTTGATTATGTGATTTTCAGGGCTAACGGTGACGATGACATAACCCTTAAGATTCTCTACTGCGGAATTTGTCATTCGGACCTTCACGCCGTCAAGAACGACTGGGGAGGTTCTGTCTATCCTGTACTTCCAGGGTATGTTGCCTTAACGCCGTTATCTTTTCCCTTTGTTCTTATATTCAGAGTTTAGTCTATGTGGCAACACGAAATTATATATTGGCTCCAATTTTTCCCAGGGCCACCCTCTTTAGTGTATCTATTCAGTACTTATTTATACTATATTGGGGTGATTCAGGGAAGGAAATGGAGCGAACATATCATTCCCAAAATAAAATAATCTTAAGTGAAATGTCTATAATAATCTTAAGTGAACCCAGGAACCATTTTCTCAACCCGAACCTGACCCAACCCGATTTCCGACCCGAACCATTTACTCAACCCGAACCTGGCCCAACCCGACTAGGTTCGACCAGACACCGAGACCGACCCGATTTCAACCCTACGCAACCCGAGATTTTAGGCTTACAAAAACTATTTGATAAAAAATGTCGGGTTTCACTCCGGTCGGGTTGCCCAAGCCCTCAACCCGAACCGAACTCAACCCTAACCCAACTTTTTTCCATGTTGAAACCGACCCGAGTTGGACCCTAACTGGTGGTGCTGGCATCCCATCTCATTAACATAGGATTGGGATCGGACGGAGTGTGTCACTTCTGAATTAATTTCTCTTCAATATTTACCGTCCATTCTATACGCTGATGTTTAATATTTATACACCAAAAGACATTGTTCTATCGATTACAGTATATTTTATATCTATTTACATTCTCCAATGTTGTTCAATAGGATCCAATCCTACGGATAATCATCCTAAACATTTATGCCTATATTGAGTGGGTTTGGGAGGGTTAATGTTTCACTCTTGGAACTCTAAAACGGGGGCCTGATCAATAAACTTCTGTCTGTTGAATATTAATTATTAGACATTTTTTGTTGTAACAATCCACTTGTGGGCTTATGTTTGGATGGTTAGAAATGTCAAGTTGGTAACAATGCAAAAAAATTGTGCTAAACTAAGTGGTTATGGCAGGCACGAGGTTGTTGGTGTAGTCACAGAGGTCGGGCGTAACGTAACAAAATTCAAGGTTGGAGATAAGGGAGGAGTTGGATGCATGGTTGGCGCATGCCATAGTTGCGATAACTGCGAGAAGGGCTTGGAGGATTACTGTCCTAAGATGATTCTCACTTACAATTCTGTTTACCATGATGGCACCATGACATATGGTGGTTACTCTGACATGCTAGTCATCAATGAGCATTTTGTTGTCCATTTCCCTGAAAACATGCCCCTTGATGCGGGTGCACCACTGTTGTGCGCCGGGATCACCGTGTACAGCCCACTAAAATATTTTGGATTGAGTGAGCCCGGTAAGCATTTGGGAGTGGTTGGGCTTGGTGGGCTTGGGCACGTTGCGGTGAAGTTCGCTAAGGCATTTGGACTGAAGGTGACCGTAATCAGCACATCTCCTAGCAAGGAGAAGGAAGCAATTGAGCGACTCGGTGCCGACTCATTCCTGGTCAGCCGTGACCCAGCACAAATGCAGGTAAGAGTTTTGTTATGGTGTTAGGATTCTTATTTGTGTTCGCCTGGTCTCTCTAAGGAGGAAATGGCTATCTTACCCTTAAAATTTTCCATGTGAAATGTATCCCTTAGTTATCGTTTAAATTTAGTCTTGTCCTGGGTGTGAAGGTTAATACCCTATGTTAGAAGTGCTTATTCAGATTTGAAGCTGTTTCACCTTCGTTGTGACTAAGTGTGTCACCCAAAATCAGCACATTCAGATTAGTCTATCTGGAAACTATTTTTTAAATATCAGCCATTGGCTGATTTTGGCAGACGCACTTCGGGCATGTCTGGCAACCATGAAATTTTTCTCATGATAAATTAGCTTCTCTAAGTGGTGAGAGAGGGGTAGTGTGGGTGGGAGAATGAGAGAGTTGAGAGGGCACGGCTGAGTTGAGGGTAGGAAGTTGCTAAAAAAAGAAGGAAAAAGTCCATCATATTTTGGGATGAGATTTTCGTTTCCTGGTTTTCCAGGCTTTTCTTTCCCTCCCCTCACTTCATGGTTGCCAAACGTGCCCTTAGTCACGACGGAGGTGGAATCAACTAAAGATTTACCTAAAAATGATGGGTTTCCTTTATGATCTTTCTAAGAAGTGAAATTTTACTAATAAGATGTTTGTTGCATTTCTTTTGTAGGCTGCCATGGGCACCATGGATGGTATCATTGATACGGTTTCTGCTGTTCATCCTCTCATGCCATTGCTTGGTTTGTTGAAGTCTCATGCGAAGCTCATTATGGTGGGCGCTCCAGATAGACCACTTGAGCTCCCAGTTTTTCCTTTACTTATGGGTAAGTAAATATTGTAGTTTATATATATATATATATATATATATATATATATATATATATATATATATATATATTATTCAATCTTTTAAAACAACGTACAAGAGGATCAAATTTAGAGGATCCTTGCCTTGTAATTGGTGTGGTCTACAATTTATGAAAGCTTCACAATGGTACAGCGAACAAGACGGTGACAATGATTTTGATTTTGGCAGGAAGAAAAGGTGTAGAAGGAAGTTGCATTGGCGGAATGAAAGAAACCCAAGAGATGATCTATTTTGCAGCGAAGCACAACATTACGGCAGACATTGAGGTCATTTCGATGGACTATGTCAACACGGCCATGGAGCGGCTTGTCAAAGCGGATGTTAGATATCGATTTGTCATCGACATTGCAAACACCTTAACCACTCCATGAGTACCATCAATTTGGCTAGGCGGCGTCGGCAATGTTGCTTTAGTAAGAACTTGTGTTTGGTTCCCCATTGATATAGAGAAGTTTTTAAGGTTTGGAGTGTGAAGTTGTTTTAGGATTGTCATTGCTATTACAATATCCCTGGTAGCCACATTCATCTTGATGAACTACTGCATCACCATTGTTATGAGAATTTGAAAGAATAGATTGTTAAGTACTATTAGATTGGTCTTTCTTGTGTTTTCTCTAATTTTCTTGGAGCTAATAATGGCACACCTTTATTTTTCTTAAGACCCTATTTTTGTCATTATTCATATTTTTAGCAGGGACCCATCGACCCATTTATATGATTTTCCCAGTGACATTTTCATGCTAAAAAAAGAGATGAGAGAGAAGGGTGTTCATATGAAGAACATGGACCTACCTTAGCATAAGCCCTCATTTTGAATGGAACCTCGACACTTTTCCTATTTGGATTTTGATTGCTTTTTGGGAGTTGTTACAGCCTCCTAACAGGTGATAGCCTCCTGAGCAGCTAATTAAGAAAATTTTAATAAAGAGTCATTATAATAACGAGAGTATCAACAGAGTGCGTGCAATAATGGTGTTAACTGTGGAGATGCAATAGGATATGGAAATGCAGGAAGTCTTAATCCTTGAACAATATAACAAGGGAAATGATATCAACACTGCAATGTGTTAGTACATGTGCGGAAGCATCTTGTTGTTTAGTACTTGCTCGTAAGAGCTTTTCGAGAACTGTAATATCCACTTGACGGCATTTTAAATACTAAATGACAAGATGCCTTCGCCCATCTATTAAAACATTGCAGTGGTGATATCATTTCCCTATTAACAAAAAAAATATTCTATTGGAAAATATGTGTTGGTGGAGATGGTGAGAAAATGAGATGCTTTAAGGCATGTTACATATGTTGCTTTCCTTAAACTGTATTCTTCCCCGCCAATTGTGTGCACAGGGGAGCCATGAACTCTATCCAAGATTCAATGAAGCCCTGTGAAATTCACCCTTTGTTTGTGGATATTTTGCTCTAAACGTAATAAACTTACATCAACATTAGATTTGTCAAGTATTTGAGAAACTAGTGTCTGTGTTTGCAGAATAACAGTGCACTAGAGAGAAAACTTCAAAAGAGGGCAGAGGCAGAGGGCAAAACACGACTTTGAAAAGACTTTAAGCAGACAATTTTTTTTGGGAATTTCTAAATTCAAAGTCACTACTTGTATTTTCAGATTTTTCTTTTATGGGAAAGCTGGGGCTAGGCTGACCCCTGCCAGAATATTCAAAGTTCCTACTTCTATTTTCGGATTCCCTTCAAGGTCATTTTATAGATCATTTGGTGTCTTTTTTAGTTGAAAAGCACCCTTTCAAGGCACCCAATCATCATATGGGCTACTTATCTAACCATTATATTGCGTCAAATCGTGATTCTTTGGTACAGATTTATTCAGGAGTGATTGCAGGCTTTAGTAAAACCCGCATCCTCCCCTAGTAGATGTTAGATCGCAGATGAAATAGATTTCAGTTACGCTGGACCCGGGCCGGTGCTTTTAGGCAATCAGTCAGTGCTGGTGTCAAAGACTGCCATGAGCCATGAAACCCATGAGTGTGCCCTTCGACGGAAATCAGTCGGACTGTGTGTTTAGGATTTGATCTTAGTTGGTATCTCTGGATTGGGACGGGATGGAATTACCTGCACTACGGCATGCATTCCAACCAGCCCCATGTTTGGGAAGCCCTTTTAATGGACCAATTTCGGATTGATGGGGCTACCACTAGACTTAGAACACAATATTCCTTCTTCTTTATATCCAGACACCAATGTATTGGAGGCAAGAATATGTTTCTGGACAGGGCCGGTGCCAAATAGCAAGAGGACTTCATACTATGGTGAGAGGACAAGAATCGGTTTTAGAGTGATTAGCCTTCAACAAGTTAAAAGACTAATTACATCAAAGAGGGGATACTCCATATAATACCATCCTTTCCATAATCTAGATGGTAATCAAATTTCATGGATGCCCCTTACTGCTCAGGGTGATCTGCCTAATTTGGGAATCAAATTCCAAAATGAATTCAAGCCTATTAACTTCGTTGGTTGAATTAAAATCCAAAAAGGTGTTTCACGAACAAGCTTACTCTGCCCTTTTTACGAGCACATGATGATCGAGTTTGCAACTGCTATAAAATTGAGCTGGGCTTCAATCAAAGTCCGGTTCTGTCAAGCAGTGTCTCCCTTGACAACCTACATTCATATGTGATGCCGATGAAATCTGCTCCCTTGATATAAGGGTTGGTAGAGGTCCAATATGTGATCCGCGGTCACAGAGAAAGCATTAGGAACGGTGGAGATTTGGCTCTGGGAAGCCACTCCGACACTCAAGTCAGAAATTGATACCGCAGTTTAAAGCCAAGGGAGAGAGTAGTAATTGGGGGGGAGAAAAAGAAGATCCTGATACCTTTGAGCGTGGGGGCTCACTTTGAAGGCTGCAACCATCCTCGCATCAAAGGTATTATCTTTTCCCTTCTTAGGCCCTGTTTGTTTGGGATTGAGGAAGCTGATTGTCGCAGCCGATTGTGATTACTGGACTCAAAATTACATTATTTTTTAGTCCAATAATTACAATCGACTGCCACAATATCAAACGAACAGGGCCTTATTAGTCTTATCCTTTGTTTTTTTAAGATCCGTGACAAGGGAAGAGCATTGTCGGATTAGGTGTTGTCGGGCTTGGAGGTGGTGGACCCTAGGCTGCAGGATACTTCATCAAATCAGAGAAGAGCACAGGTGCAGTGAAATGTCTTTTGGCATCTCAAGGTCCTTGGAATGGAGATTAGAACAGAATCTTCTTCTATGTCGCAGAAGTTGCTCTCAACCACGTTGGCTACATCAGTCTCTCTCTCTCTCTTTTATTAGATTGGTCTTTCTTGTGTTTTCTCTAATTTTCTTGGAGCTAATAATGGCACACCTTTATTTTTCTTAAGACCCTATTTTTGTCACTATTCATATTTTTAGCAGGGACCCATCGACCCATTTATATGATTTTGCCAGTGACATTTTCATGCTAAAAAAAGAGATTTCATATGAAGAACATGGGCCTACCTTAGCATAAGCCCTCATTTTGAATGGAACCTCGACACTTTTCCTATTTGGATTTTGATTGCTTTTTGGGAGTTGTTACAGCCTCCTAACAGGTGATAGCCTCCTGAGCAGGTAATTAAGAAAATGTTAATAAAGAGTGTCATTATAATAACGAGAGTATCAACAGAGTGCGTACAATAATGGTGTTAACTGTGGAGATGCAATAGGATATCGAAATGCAGGAAGTCTTAATCCTTGAACAATATAACAAGGGAAATGATATCAACACTGCAATGTGTTAGTACATGTGCGGAAGCATCTTGTTGTTTAGTACTTAGAGGGCTTGTAAGAGCTTTTCGAGAACTGTAATATCCACTTGACAGCATTTTAAATACTAAATGACAAGATGCATTCGCCCATCTGTTAAAACATTGCAGTGGTGATATCATTTCCCTATTAACAAACAAAAATATTCTTCCAAGAGACTTGTGTTATGTGTTGGAAAATATGTGTTGGTGGAGATGATGAGAAAATGAGATGCTTCAAGGCATGTTACATATGTTGCTTTCCTTATACTGTATTCTTCCCCGCCAATTGTGTGCACAGGGGAGCCATGAACTCTCTCCAAGATACAATGAAGCCCCGTGAAATCCACCCTTTTGTTTGTGGATGTTTTGCTCTAACCGTAATAAACTTACATCAACATTAGATTTGTCAAGTATTTGAGAAACTAGTGTCTGTGTTTGCAGAATAACAGTGCACTAGAGAGAAAACTTCAAAAGAGGGCAGAGGGCAGAGGGCAAAACACGACTTAGCAGACAATATTTTTTGGGAATTTCTAAATTCAAAGTCACTACTTGTATTTTCAGATTTTTTTTTTTATGGGAAAGCTGGGGCTAGGCTGACCTCTGCCAGAATATTCAAAGTTCCTACTTTTATTTTCGGATTCCCTTCGAGGTCATTTTATAGATCATTTGGTGTCTTTTTTAGTTGAAAAGCACCCTTTCAAGGCACCCAATCATCATATGGGCTACTTATCTAACCATTATATTGCGTCAAATCGTGATTCTTCGGTACAGATTTATTCAGGAGTGATTGCAGGCTTTAGTAAAACCCGCATCCTCCCCTAGTAGGTTAGATCGCAGATGAAATAGATTTCAGTTACGCTGGACCCGAGCCGGTGCTCTTAGGCAATCAGTCAGTGCTGGTGTCAAAGACTGCCATGAGCCATGAAACCCATGAGTGTGCCCTTCGACGGAAATCAGTCAGGCTCTGTGTTTAGGATTTGATCTTAGTTGGTATCTCTGGATTGGGACAGGATGGAATTACCTGCACTACGACATGCATTCCAACCAGCCCCATGTTTGGGAAGCCCTTTTAATGGACCAATTTCGGATTTGATGGGGCTACCACTAGACTTAGAACACAATATTCCTTCTTCTTTATATCCAGACACCAATGTATTGGAGGCAAGAATATGTTTCTGGACAGGGCCGGTGCCAAATAGCAAGAGGACTTCATACCCTGGTGAGAGGACAAGAATCGGTTTTAGAGTGATTAGCCTTCAACTGCAAGTTAAAAGACGAATTACATCAAGAGAGGGGATACTCCATATAAAACCATCCTTTCCATAATCTAGATGGTAATCAAAATTCAAGGATGCCCCTTACTGCTCAGGGTTATCTGCCTAATTTGGGAATCAAATTCCAAAATGAATTCAAGCCTATTAACTTGTTGGTTGGATCAAAATCCGAAAGGGTGTTTCGCGCCCAAGCTTACTCTGCCCTTTTAAGTGGGGCTGTGAGGTACATTAGGAGTTCTCCATCAAGAGCACAAATATTTAAGTTTTGTGTGGAGAAAGAGAGAATTACATGTAAGAGTTCACTTTCCCTAGATGTTCCAACTAGATGGAACTCTACTTACCTTATGTTGGAAATTGCATTGAAATTTCGAAAAGCTTTTGAACGGTTTGGAGAGGAAGATGTATTTTTTATGGCAGAGTTGAAAGATGGGTGCCCTAATGATGATGATTGGGATAATGCTCGAGTATTGACTCAATTTTTGAAATCTTTCTATGAGGCTACTCTACGGTTATCCGGATCTTTATATGTTACCTCTAACTCGTATTTTCATGAAATTTTTAAGATTGAACGTCTTTTGCATGAGTCGTCAAAGAGTGGAGATGTTTATTTGAGCATTATGGCGTTGAAAATGAAGGAAAATTTTGACAAGTATTGGGGGAACATCGATAAAATTAACATGATGTTATTACTTGCCGTGGTGTTGGATCCTCGCTTTAAGTTGAAGTATATTAAATTTTGTTACTCTAAACTCTATGCTTTGGAAAAGGTTAGTGCACTCACTAATAGAGTATATGGAGTATTTCATCGTCTTTTTGTGCATTACCAATCTCTTTCCACATCGCCTCCCAATAAAGTTCAAAACTTAGATGAGATGGAGGTTGATGAGCAAAACCTAGACGCTTGTAAGCAAACTATAAATCTTGTTGATTCGGACTTTGTTGCATTTTTAGAAGATGAGGAGAGCGTGGATACTAAGTCTGAGGTGGATAAGTACTTAGAAGAAGGATGTGAAAAGCAAGACCCAAAATTTAAAATATTGGGTTGGTGGAAAGTGAATAGTTTTAGATACAAAATTCTTTCCAAAATAGCAAGAGATGTTCTAGCTATTCCCGTCTCTACTGTTGCCTCAGAATCCTCTTTTAGCATTGGGGGTCGTATTCTAGATCAGTTTCATAGTTCTCTAACCCCTAAATTAGTAGAGTGCTTGATTTGTGGACAAGATTGGTTACGGGCTTCGCCACTCCCTATTGAAGTAGAAGAAAAGCTAGATGAACTTGAAGAATTTGAATCAGGTAGCATTTTATTTGATTTTTTATTGTTGTCTTAATTCTTTTGTTATAATTAATTGTTGTAACTTGTATGCCCACATTAATTGTTGTATACTTTTGCAGTTGTTACTTCTCTTGATTGACCTTGAAAGTCCAACTGTCACTTCACTCATGTTGAGGAGGATGATGCAAAGAAACGTGAACTTTGGCATTGGAATGGAGGATTTGAATCATTTGATGTCATTCCTTTTTATTTACTTTTCCTTTCTATATGGATGTTTTATGGCTTGGGATGTTTGGATGTTATGTTATGTTACATCCTTTTGTGGTTTGAACTATTATTTGAAGTTTTGAACTCTACAGCTTGGGACTGACCCAAGGGCCAAGGCTATGCTTTTGCTATAAGTTAACTCTATCCCAAATTTGTGCCTGATTATTTCCCTTAAAGATAGGTTCTTGTGGAACTTGACTTTTATATGCAGGTCGAGGAATTGGTTTAATGTGATTTTTGCTCTGGATATTAAGGCCTGTTTGCTTTGGATATTAGGGCCTGATTATTTCCCAAATTTGTAGGTCATGGCTTCATGCATTGCCAAAATTTATGCATGATTATCCCACCTGTTTGTACTTCTTCATACTTCATATAAGTTTTGCATTGCCCAAATTTGTGCTTGTTACTGTTATTATTAGTGCTTTTAATTCATTATTCATATATAAATAGGGCCATTGGTGAAGGTTGGGTAAACCCAGAACCGAACCGAACCGAACCGATTATATATGGTTCTGGTTCGGTTCGGTTCCACACATATATGGTTCGGTTCTGGTTCCAATTTCAGGGAACCGATTATATATGGTTCGGTTCTGGGTTTAGCCCAAAACCGAACCGAACCAAACCATGTCCACCCCTAATACTGATCACTGATCTACTCTAGTGACAAAAATAAACTCGGACCATATAAAGTAATGCATTTTTTACTAGTGGGACCTACACAAAGGGCTTAATGGCAAATAAATAATGAAGCACACATAAATAAGGGGAGTGATAAATCGAGCTCCATATATCTTAAATTGACCCCCTATGTATCTTTCTCTCCCTAACCGAGAGGAGAGAGAGAGAGAGAGACACATGGGGGTCGATTTATCACTGCCCATAAATAATGGGGCTAAGATGGGCCCGTCGATAAATAAAACCAATGGGGACCTACACATGTGGCAAAAGATTATGGGAAATGATATATTCACACTTTTTCTACTCCGGACCGCCCCCTCTAGTATAAAAGTGTAGTCATAAATACACTAGAGGGCATGATCCCAAGTAAAACAAAGGGCCAATATATCACTTCCCTAAGTTAGCACTATACATAATTTGAAACCATCGTTGTTACTTGGATGTTCCCACGCGGGTCGGGTTCAACTCGAACCCGATGGGTTCAACCCGAATTTGGGTTGGGTCGGGTAAAGCTTTTTCGCAAATCGGTTTGGGTTGGGTTTGGAAAAATCAACCCGAATTGGAAATCGGGTCGGGTCGGGTTGGGCTGTCGGGCAACCCGACCTGACCCGAAACCTGAATTTGGGTTCCATCTGAAGAAGTTCTGTATATTTCTTTTTCTTTTTCAACATTGAAATAGTCTCCACAGTCCACAATGGACGGTTTGGATAATCCTATGGTGCGGCCATACCGTACTTTAATAAAGTGTGGAGTGTGATCATCAAAATATAGTACTGCGGATAACATTTCCCTTTGTTAATTGTTAGTCCCTGTTTGGTTTGGATTTTGAGAACCGATTGTGAGTTAAAAACTAATTATTGGTGACTCACTATTGGTTCTTAAAATCCAAAACAACCCGGCTTGAGTTGAGGTGGTCAACAATTGGTACCATATCAAATCGGGTCAACCCGATCCAATCCAACCCGAATTGGAACTCAGGTTGGGTCGGGTTGGAAATCGGGAACTACTTTTCCTTATTCACTATGTGCGGGTCAAATTAAGGAAAGTTTGATATTACGAATGCAGGACACCTGTAAAAATATTGACAAATTCTAAGCACCTTAAGAGGAACAACAATTATCGAAACCTCTATAGATTGGAGGGCTAGGATCATCCTATGAAAATTAGTTTACGGGCACAACCTATTTATGTTGTGTTCCATCACATGGACGGTTTAGAACAACCTATGATGTGGTCTGTACAATTGTTTGTCGGCCGTGCATCGCACTGAATTTTTTGCTAGTACTATAATAGGGAATGATATACTAGACCTCCTTTCTTTCCCAGCCAACCCTTGTCATGTAATAATAGTATTCATTAATACACAAGAGGGGTGGTAGCAGAGGAAAAGTGGGTGAAGTTCACTTTCCCAATCAAAAGTGAAAGCTACTAACAAGGTGTCAAACAAAGTTAGTGGCACCATTATTTTAAAAAAAATAAAAAATGGTTGTGTCCATATCTGACCCTTATTTGTATTCTTAAAAATTGGACATCACCTGAGTGGAGAGAGAGGGTAGAGAGAGAAAGAGAGAACACCCTTTTCAAGATAAGATTTTGCTGATGTCAGCAAGAAAAAGCTGATGTGACCACTAAACCTTTACCCACATAAATCCTGGGAACAAAAAAAACCCAGCAACCAAACAGAAAGGTCAAATTTATTGCGCGGCTCAGAAAACTGCATGCGTAATTAAGACTACTTTGTTATAAATACGCTTCATGTGGAATATATGGGAAAGGGAAGACCCGCATATTTTGCTTCTATTTTTATTTATTTTTACGTACCAAAACAAAAAGGGATTTTGCTTCTTCCTTCACCTACGCCATCTAGGGTTTTTATGTCTACTTAGTCTACAATAAAAGGGGTGGCCTTGAGAATAAAGGGGCACAAATATATAGTGGTCGAACCTAAGACCTCACGTCACTGATTACGTCCCTACCTTATACCCCTCTCTCTATATATAGACTTCTCATCGTTAAAGAGATCCACACCTCTCTCTCTCTCTCTCTCTCTCTATTTGTCTGAGAAAAAGAACAAAGAAAATGGCAAAATCCCCAGAAACAGAGCACCCACAAAAGGCATTTGGTTGGGCAGCAACAGACACATCTGGAATCCTCTCTCCATTTCAGTTTTCTAGGAGGTATGTTCTATCCCTCAAATTAGGCTATGTTTTATGTCTAATAATCAAAACCCAGATAGATTCTTTTCTTCATTTGAGTTTTTTACTGATTTTAATGGAAACTAGATGAAAAAAAAAAGGAGGGTTCTATATTCACCTATGGAAATGATTTTTGAGGCACAAACTATTTAGGCTGTGGCCCATCTAATAGACAGTTTGGATCATCCTATGCTGCTAATAATATTTCCCTATTAATATCTTTTTTTGGGACCTGTTCTCACATGCAAAAGCCAGCTGCGAAATTTCTTTCCGCAAAATTGCCTAGCAAATCCCTATTTTTTAAGGGTTTCATACTATAATATTGATACCCAGTAGGTTATGTTGGTTAATTTCTTTAAATGGGTCATATTTTGTTTCTTTGTTCTTTCGACTTTGGACTTTATTTTTGAAAAATTTCCCATCCGGGTTTTCTCCTGAAAGGAGAGAAGGGTTATGCTATAAACAAGGGGGTGTGAATATCACTTTTTAATATAAAATTTAAAGACTGTATTTAATATTTGATTATGTGATTTTCAGGGCTAACGGTGACGATGACGTAACCCTTAAGATTCTCTACTGCGGAATTTGTCATTCGGACCTTCACGCCGTCAAGAACGACTGGGGAGGTTCTGTCTATCCTGTCCTTCCAGGGTATGTTGCCTTAACGCCGTTATCTTTTCCGTTTGTTCTTATATTCAGAGTTTAGTCTATGCGGCAACACGAAATTATATATTGGCTCCAATTTTTCCCAGGGCCACCCTCTTTAGTGTGTTTATTCGGTACTTATTTATACTATATTGGGGTAATTCAGGGAAGGAAATGGAGCGAACATATCATTCCCAAAATAAAATAATCTTAAGTTAAATGTCTATAATAATCTTAAGTGAACCCCAGGAACCATTTTCACAACCCGAACCTGACCCAACCCGATTTCCGACCCGAACCTGGCCCAACCCGACTAGGTTCGACCAGACACCGAGACCGACCCGATTTCAACCCGACGCAACCCGAGATTTTAGGCTTACAAAAAATATTTCATAAAAAATGTCGGGTTTCCCTCGGGTCGGGTTGCTCAAGCCCTCAACCCGAACCCGAACTCAACCCTAACCCAACTTTTTTCCATGTTGAAACCGACCCGAGTATGACCCCTAACCGGTGGTGCTGGCATCCCATCTCATTAACATAGGATTGGGATCCGTCGGAGTGTGTCACTTCTGAATTAATTTCTCTTCAATATTTACCGTCCATTCTATACGCTGATGTTTAATATTTATACACCCAAAGACATTGTTCTATCGATTACAGTATACTTTATATCTATTTACATTCTCCAATGTTGTTCAATAGGATCCAATCCTACGGATAATCATCCTAAACATTTATGCCTATATTGAGTGGGTTTGGGAGGGTTAATGTTTCACTCTTGGAACTCTAAAACGGGGGCCTGATCAATAAACTTCTGTCTGTTGAATATTAATTATTAGACATTTTTTGTTGTAACAATCCACTTGTGGGCTTATGTTTGGATGGTTAGGAATGTCAAGTTGGTAACAATGCAAAAAAATTGTGCTAAACTAAGTGGTTATGGCAGGCACGAGATTGCTGGTGTAGTCACAGAGGTCGGGCGTAACGTAACAAAATTCAAGGTTGGAGATAAGGGAGGAGTTGGATGCATGGTTGGCGCATGCCATACTTGCGATAACTGCGAGAAGGGCTTGGAGAATTACTGTCCTAAGATAATTTTCACTTACAATTCTGTTTACCACGATGGCACCATGACATATGGTGGTTACTCTGACATGCTAGTCATCAATGAGCATTTTGTTGTCCATTTCCCTGAAAACATGCCCCTTGATGCGGGTGCACCACTGTTGTGCGCCGGGATCACCGTGTACAGCCCACTAAAATATTTTGGATTGAGTGAGCCCGGTAAGCATTTGGGAGTGGTTGGGCTTGGTGGGCTTGGGCACGTTGCGGTGAAGTTTGCTAAGGCATTTGGACTGAAGGTGACCGTAATCAGCACATCTCCTAGCAAGGAGAAGGAAGCAATTGAGCGACTCGGTGCCGACTCATTCCTGGTCAGCCGTGACCCAGCACAAATGCAGGTAAGAGTTTTGTTATGGTGTTAGGATTCTTATTTGTGTTCGCCTGGTCTCTCTAAGGAGGAAATGGCTATCTTACCCTTAAAATTTTCCATGTGAAATGTATCCCTTAGTTGTCGTTTAAATTTAGTCTTGTCCTGGGTGTGAAGGTTAATACCCTATGTTAGAAATGCTTATTCAGATTTGAAGCTGTTTCACCTCCATTGTGACTAAGTGTGTCACCCAAAATCAGCACATTCAGATTAGTCTATCTGGAAACTATTTTTTAAATATCAGCCGTTGGCTGATTTTGGCAGACGCACTTCGGGCATGTCTGGCAACCATGAAATTTTTCTCATGATAAATTAGCTTCTCTAAGTGGTGAGAGAGGGGTAGTGTGGGTGGGAGAATGAGAGACTTGAGAGGGCACGGCTGAGTTGAGGGTGGGAAGTTGCTAAAAAAAGAAGGAAAAAGTCCATCATATTTTGGGATGAGATTTCCGTTTCCTGGTTTTCCAGGCTTTTCTTTCCCTCCCCTCACTTAGTCCCTCTTGTTTCTATCCCTCTCCTACTCTCCCTCCCCTCACTTCATGGTTGCCAAACGTGCCCTTAGTCACGACAGAGGTGAAATCAACTAAAGATTTACCTAAAAATGATGGGTTTCCTTTATGATCTTTCTAAGAAGTGCAATTTTACTAATAAGATGTTTGTTGCATTTCTTTTGTAGGCTGCCATGGGCACCATGGATGGTATCATTGATACGGTTTCTGCTGTTCATCCTCTCATGCCATTGCTTGGTTTGTTGAAGTCTCATGCGAAGCTCATTATGGTGGGCGATCCAGATAGACCACTTGAGCTCCCAGTTTTTCCTTTACTCAGGGGTAAGTAAATATTGTAGTTGTTATATATATATTATTCAATCTTTTAAAAAAACGTACAAGAGGATCAAATTTAGAGGATCCTTGCCTTGTAATGGGTGTGGTCTACAATTTATGAAAGCTTCACAATGGTACAGCGAACAAGAACAAGACGGTGACAATGATTTTGATTTTGGCAGGAAGAAAAGGTGTAGAAGGAAGTTGCATTGGCGGAATGAAAGAAACCCAAGAGATGATCTATTTTGCAGCGAAGCACAACATTACGGCAGACATCGAGGTCATTCCGATGGACTATGTCAACACGGCCATGGAGCGGCTTGTCAAAACGGATGTTAGATATCGATTTGTCATCGACATTGCAAACACCTTAACCACTCCATGAGTACCATCAATTTGGCTAGGCGGCGTCGGCAATGTTGCTTTAGTAAGAACTTGTGTTTGGTTCCCCATTGATATGGAGAAGTTTTTAAGGTTTGGAGTGTGAAGTTGTTTTAGGATTGTCATTGCTATTACAATATCCCTGGTAGCCACATTCATCTTGATGAACTACTGCATCATCATTGTTATGAGAATTTGAAAGAATAGATTGTTAAGTACTATTAGATTGGTCTTTCTTGTGTTTTCTCTAATTTTCTTGGAGCTAATAATGGCACACCTTTATTTTTCTTAAGACCCTATTTTTGTCACTATTCATATTTTTAGCAGGGACCCATCGACCCATTTATATGATTTTGCCAGTGACATTTTCATGCTAAAAAAAGGGATTTCATATGAAGAACATGGGCCTACCTTAGCATAAGCCCTCATTTTGAATGGAACCTCGACACTTTTCCTATTTGGATTTTGATTGCTTTTTGGGAGTTGTTACAGCCTCCTAACAGGTGATAGCCTCCTGAGCAGGTAATTAAGAAAATGTTAATAAAGAGTGTCATTATAATAACGAGAGTATCAACAGAGTGCGTACAATAATGGTGTTAACTGTGGAGATGCAATAGGATATCGAAATGCAGGAAGTCTTAATCCTTGAACAATATAACAAGGGAAATGATATCAACACTGCAATGTGTTAGTACATGTGCGGAAGCATCTTGTTGTTTAGTACTTAGAGGGCTTGTAAGAGCTTTTCGAGAACTGTAATATCCACTTGACAGCATTTTAAATACTAAATGACAAGATGCATTCGCCCATCTGTTAAAACATTGCAGTGGTGATATCATTTCCCTATTAACAAACAAAAATATTCTTCCAAGAGACTTGTGTTATGTGTTGGAAAATATGTGTTGGTGGAGATGATGAGAAAATGAGATGCTTCAAGGCATGTTACATATGTTGCTTTCCTTATACTGTATTCTTCCCCGCCAATTGTGTGCACAGGGGAGCCATGAACTCTCTCCAAGATACAATGAAGCCCCGTGAAATCCACCCTTTTGTTTGTGGATGTTTTGCTCTAACCGTAATAAACTTACATCAACATTAGATTTGTCAAGTATTTGAGAAACTAGTGTCTGTGTTTGCAGAATAACAGTGCACTAGAGAGAAAACTTCAAAAGAGGGCAGAGGGCAGAGGGCAAAACACGACTTAGCAGACAATATTTTTTGGGAATTTCTAAATTCAAAGTCACTACTTGTATTTTCAGATTTTTTTTTTATGGGAAAGCTGGGGCTAGGCTGACCTCTGCCAGAATATTCAAAGTTCCTACTTTTATTTTCGGATTCCCTTCGAGGTCATTTTATAGATCATTTGGTGTCTTTTTTAGTTGAAAAGCACCCTTTCAAGGCACCCAATCATCATATGGGCTACTTATCTAACCATTATATTGCGTCAAATCGTGATTCTTCGGTACAGATTTATTCAGGAGTGATTGCAGGCTTTAGTAAAACCCGCATCCTCCCCTAGTAGGTTAGATCGCAGATGAAATAGATTTCAGTTACGCTGGACCCGAGCCGGTGCTCTTAGGCAATCAGTCAGTGCTGGTGTCAAAGACTGCCATGAGCCATGAAACCCATGAGTGTGCCCTTCGACGGAAATCAGTCAGGCTCTGTGTTTAGGATTTGATCTTAGTTGGTATCTCTGGATTGGGACAGGATGGAATTACCTGCACTACGACATGCATTCCAACCAGCCCCATGTTTGGGAAGCCCTTTTAATGGACCAATTTCGGATTTGATGGGGCTACCACTAGACTTAGAACACAATATTCCTTCTTCTTTATATCCAGACACCAATGTATTGGAGGCAAGAATATGTTTCTGGACAGGGCCGGTGCCAAATAGCAAGAGGACTTCATACCCTGGTGAGAGGACAAGAATCGGTTTTAGAGTGATTAGCCTTCAACTGCAAGTTAAAAGACTAATTACATCAAGAGAGGGGATACTCCATATAAAACCATCCTTTCCATAATCTAGATGGTAATCAAAATTCAAGGATGCCCCTTACTGCTCAGGGTTATCTGCCTAATTTGGGAATCAAATTCCAAAATGAATTCAAGCCTATTAACTTGTTGGTTGGATCAAAATCCGAAAGGGTGTTTCGCGCCCAAGCTTACTCTGCCCTTTTTACGAGCACATGATGATCGAGTTTGCAACTGCTATAAAATTGAGCTGGGCTTCTATCAAAGTCCGGTTCTGTCAAGCAGTGTCTCCCTTGACAACCTACATTCATATGTGATGCCAATGAAATCTGCTCCCTTGATATAAGGGTTGGTAGAGGTCCAATATGTGATCCGCGGTCACAGAGAAAGCATTAGGGGGGCGGAGATTTGTGGCTCTGGGAAGCCACTCCGACACTCAAGTCAGAAATTGATACCGCAGTTTAAAGCCAAGGGAGAGAATAGTAAGTGGGGGGGAGAAAAAGAAGATCCTGATACCTTTGAGGGTGGGGGCTCACTTTGAAGGCTGCAACCGTCCTCGCATCAAAGGTATTATCTTTTCCCTTCTTAGGCCCTGTTTGTTTGGGATTGTGGAAGCTGATTGTCGCAGCCGATTGTGATTACTGGACTCAAAATTACATTATTTTTTAGTCCAATAATTACAATCGACTGCCACAATCTCAAACGAACAGGGCCTTATTAGTCTTATCCTTTGTTTTTTTAAGATCCTTGACAAGGGAAGAGCATTGTCGGATTAGGTCTTGTCGTGCTTGGAGGTGGTGGACCCTAGGCTGCAGGATACTTCATCAAATCAGCGAAGAGCACAGGTGCAGTGAAATGTCTTTTGGCATCTCATGGTCCTTGGAATGGAGATTAGAACAGAATCTTCTTCTATGTCGCAGAAGTTGCTCTCAACCACGTTGGCTACATCAGTCGAAAAAAAAATTTCTTCTTGGCAATTCCAGTAGAAATTGATTTGAAATTAATAGAAATTGGCATCTCTTTTACGAGGATTGTGGAAATCACTTTAGAGCCCGTTTGGATGCCTCTTGGATTTGGATTTGGAGGTGAATTTGAAATTTTAAATCCAAATTCAGCGTTGGGCAAGCCTTTATGACATCTGGATTTGGATTTGAGTGAAATCCACAAGATTTACAAATTCCTCATGTTAGTGTAATTTTTTAGATTTATAAATCCTTTCTACGAGAGGTTATTTATAAATTTAAATCTGACCCGTAAGGGGTAAAATGACCAAAATATACCAAAAAAGTGTTAAATGACTTAAGTACCCCCATTACATTAAAAACTGATCAAAATACATCATATTAGCTAAAATGACTAGAAAACCCCGAGTCAAGCAAAATGACCGAAATACCCTTATACCAGGTAAAAATGACAAAATACCCCCGAGTCGTGCAAAATGACCAAAATACCATTATGACAAAAAAATGATCAAAATAACCTTATACAGGGTAAAATGACTAGAATACTCCAATATCATGGAAAATTACTAAAATACCCCTAGATCAAGTAAAAATGACCCATGACTCATAAACATGACTAAAAATACCATATGAGATAAAAATGATAAAAATACGCCATATTAAGTAAAATGACTAAAAATACCCCTATACAAGGTAAAAATAACAAAATACCCCCGAGTCGTGCAAAATGACTAAAATACCCTTATGACATAAAAATGATTAAAATAATTTCATATAGGGTAAAATGACTAAAATACCCCAAGATCATGGAAAATTATCGAAATACCCCTATATCAAGTAAAAATGACCTATGGCTCATGAAAAATGACTAAAAAAATCCTCATGAGATAAAAATACGTCATATTAGGTAAAATGACTAGAATACCCCCGGGTCATGCAAAATGACCGGAATACACCTATACCGGGTGAAAATGACCAAATACCCTGAGTCATGGAAATGATTAAAACACTCTTATGACATAAAAATGATCAAAATACCCACATATAGGGTAAAATGACTAGAATACCCCTGGAACATGGAAAATGGTTGAAATGCCCCTGTATCAAGTATTTTAGGGCTTTTTGATTTTTTTAGATTTCAAATTCAAATCCAAAGAGCATCCAAACAAGAAATTAATTAATTTAGATTTGAATTCCAAATCTATACGTGGTCATCCAAACGGCATTATTTATAAATTTGTGAATTTTAAATTTCTTAATTTCAAATCCATGGATTTTGGCAATCCAAATCCAAATCTAAGGGGTATCCAAACGGACCCATATAGAAATTGGGAAAGAATAGTAGTGTAAATGGGGAAGATGAGGGGAGAAGCTTTATACAAAATAGCCATTTTAATAGAAACATGTCTTTTTTTCATGGGGTTCGTCCACAAAGGCTCATGTGATGGAATTTAGGCACTTCCACTTGGGTTAGTTTGTCCTATTTGATACTTTATCAAATATTACGGATAAACTGATCTGAGTGGAAATGGCAATTTTTTTGGGTGGCAACATCACAAACTAATCTACAACATTTGACATTCTTTATTAGGACACCGCTTTGTTTGTTTTTATCCTGGGAAATATCTCTTTCAAGAGTCCACTTTCAATGAAAAAAAAGAGAGGCATCCTTGCACCATGCATGTTTTGATGTGGTGAGTCCCACCAAATCCACTCAAACCCACTCATCAGGTAGGGCCCACCACTTAACTTAATCTTTTGATGTGGTGGGGGCCACTAATTTACATATGTTTTGATGGGGTGGGGCCCAAAATATTACAATCATGAATAGCATGGGGCCCGATTACAAGTAACAGTATATAGAGATTATAACTAATAACTAAATAAGGGAGCAAAAAAATACAAAAAAATGAAACCTTGCCCATCTCGAGATTGGATAGGAAGGGAACCGCCATGACCGGCCAACTAGCTAGGAAATAATAACCAAAAGAAAGATCTTCTAGTGGAAGTGAAATTCCACTCATACTAAACAACTAGGCACCGAACTAGAGATAAACTTGGACTGCTAATAGAAAAATAGAACTAGCTGGGACATTTATAATTCAAGATCCAAGATAAAGAAACTTGTATTCTGAGTACTTGTGCATAACGAATTGAGTTTCCAACAAAGACCATGTGCCCTATCAAAGCTAAAACACAGGTTTTAACATAAAGGAAAAGTTTGGGGCTTAGTGACTAAGTCTACCAAACCTATCAAAATTGAACAAGGAAATTAGTGTTAGAGGAATTAGGTCAAGCAAGAGGTTGCTTGAAGCATTACACCCAAGGTATCTAATTTGGAATACCAAATTTGTTGCCTCCAGCCCCTATATATATTAGATACACTAGGGTTTTAATAGGTTAGTGGGCTCTAGCCCAAATAGGCCCACTACACCGGTCCATTATCTTATTGGGCTTATATTAGAACATACATGGGTTATATTATATACCCAACAATCTCCTCATATGTTCTACATATAGCACAATCCAATAGATAGATAGTGTAATGGTCAAAACAAAATATTGAATCATCCACATCACCATATGGTTTATATCATAAAAGATTTGTAATCCAACTGAAAACATGAATCATTTTATGACAAACCAAGAGTTTTAGATATACAACAAGTTAAACTCAACCAAAAGGTAGTTTCACATATAAGTGAACCCCACTGATCTTAGATTAATTCATTCATGGGGTATGATTCTCATCGAGATCCAAAATAAAGTTCCACAAAAAAGTGAACTCTATGCATACTGAAATGCAAGCTAGTCTTTATGACTTTCGAAGATTTACTCATCAAGTAAGTTATCTTCATCAAAGTCCAAATTAAGACAAACTCCTCCTTTTTCGCCATTCCCTGTGAATTACCAAATATAGATTTCATGAAAATGAATCCAATCATTTGTGTAAAACACTAACGTATCTAGTTCTACCTGAAGGAGAAGTTAGTACAATTCCATAATTAACGAAAGTATCTAGTTCTACCTGAAGAACTTAGTACAATTCCAAAATAGCTGAAAAAGTATCAGTATCACTCTCACCATAAGCATCATTGTCAAGTTTCAATAATGAACAAGATCTAAACAGCTTCTTTTGAAAAGAACCATTCATCATTGTCAAGTTTCAATAAAGAACAAGACCTAATAGTTTCTTTTGCAAAGAACCATTTCATGTTTCCATTTGAAATATTACAGTCATCTTATCCATATTTGAGTTAAGCTGAATCATCAAGTTTGGAATGAAACAACCTTTCCCAAGAATAACATGTCATCAAATGTGGAATGACATAAAGACAACTATAAACATTATTGAAACATATCAAGTGTTTATCTTGGCCAAAAGGGAGATTCAAAAATTCAAAATATTATTAATATAGGTTAAGTCCTGTCTATACAGACTTTAACCCCATCTCCCCCACAGTTTTGAATATTTGATCTTTGTTCAGTCCCTTTGCGAGAGCATCGGCCATATTATCCTTCGATCTCACATCAATCAAATTGATAATCCCGTGTTCAATGAGATAATTTAGCATGGCATGTTTCAGCCTAAGATGTCTCCTCTTACCATTAAATAGTGAGTTCTTCACAATCGTAATTGTGGCTTGATTATCACAGAACACACTTAAGGAAATAATCCTTCACCAAGTTAGTGGAATGTCCATAATCAGATTCTTTATCCACTCTGCTTCATCTCCTACAGAAGCTAGAGCATAAAGTTCTGATTCCATAGATGACAGAGCAATGTAAGTTTGTCTCTTCGACTTCCACGCAACAGCAGCTCCACCCAGGGTAAACACATAACCACTAGTAGATTTACTGTCTTTTAATTCTGAGCCCCATGATGCATCAGAATATCCCTCAAATACAGGAGGATGGCCACCATAGCAAAGAGCATAATATTGAGTACCCTTAAGGTTTCTCATCGGCCTCATAAGGGCATTCCAGTGCTCATGGCCAGGATTGCTAGTAAAACGACTCAGCATGTCAACTATAAAGGCTATGTCTGGCCTAGTACAATACAAAACAGACTGAGACTACCTATCAGTTTAGAATAATCTAACTGGCTTATACTGTCTCTTCCTTAGAGATCAGCTTCTTGGTATAATCAAAATAGTGTCTCAATCGGTTTGTACTCACTGCATCCTCAAAAGGAAAGTAGTTTTTCATATAATGGGCTAGGCCAAGGGTGATTCCTTGCCTTTCAAAACTTACTTTCATACCAAGAATGGTGTTAACAACACCCAGATCTTTTCATGTCGAATTCTTTACCCAATGTTAGATTCACATTACTCATAACAGAGAGAGATTGGAAACAAGAATCAACATCTACATACAAGCAAATAATCATAACCGTATTCGACACAAAATGATAGTAAAGGCATTTATCCGAGTAATTTGTCAGAAACCCAAAGCTCTTTACTATTTTGTCAAATTTTTTTATGCCACAATTTAGGTGCTTGTTTAAGACCATAACAAACTTTATATAATCACATACAAATATCTACTTACAGCCCATAGTATTAGCCTCTTTTGGCAAATCGACTAGCTGTCAAGTTAGATTTTCTAACAGAGAGCTCATTTCATCATGAATGGTTTATGCCCACAACATAGAGTCCTTAGATCTCATCACCACCTGATAGGATGATGGATCATTCTCCAATTGGTAGGTCACAAAGTCCTCACCAAATTCTTGGGTACTCTATCACATGTAGAAACTCTTACAGGAACTGAATTACAAATCAGATTGGGACAAGTGTCAGAAGTAACTAGCTCAGACTCAACCGGCAATTCTGTAACCATCTCTGTATCGCCTGGTATGGTGAAACCCTGATCTCTGAGAAATTTATTCTCAAAGAAAACTACATCTCGAGATTCTATAACCATATTGGTTGATAGATCCAAAAACCGAGCAACAGCACTATCTTCTTCACCTCCTAAATAAACACAAGTGTTTGTTCTAGTTCCCACTTTAGGTCTCCTAGGGCTGGTATCCTTACATAAGCAATACAGCCCCAAATCTTAAGAGTGTCATATCTACAAGGATGCTTATGCCATAACTCATACGGAGTGGAGGAGCATTTGGAGTTTGGCACTCTATTCATGATGTGATTTGTAGTCTCCTCCTCTTGGCAAACAAAGTATTTTCTCCTAACCCCTACTGTCCAATTACTAGCCTTTTTACACTTTGGACATTAGGGAATATAAACTATTAAATTTTAATAACGGTCCGATCATGGATCTCTTAATTTTTGGCCCTTGATCTAATCACAAATCCTTAGTCGTTAACCGTTGATCTGGACGTTCCGATCACTCCGATTACTTTTGGAACATCTAGCCCCCGATCTACAAAGATGTACTTGTACTAATCTCTTATAGGTATCTTCAATAGGCCCTACTTCAATTGTTATTTCTAGCTAAATAAGCCTCTTATTTAGTAGTTGTGGGACCGGGTATTACAGTATATCTCAATCAATCCATTATCAAACATGTCTTTTGTTCATTTGATTTGCATAACATATAATATAACACGGGAAGATACTAGATTACTTACGGGGCTGCATAGAGCTATCAACCAACATGAGATCATCAAGATCTCATAGAGCTATCAACTTGGCACTCATGCCTGTAAGTATCAGTAGTCATTACTGCTCATAACTATGCTTAGAAGGTCATTTTACTTATCATAGTTTCATTTCTATACATATATATACACTATATCTCATTCGATTCTTAGAAAGCATGTTTTTATTAAAGGGTCAATTATAGGTAGTTTCACTACTGATCAAGGTCAAAGTATACAGTTCCACCACTGGTCATGGTCAATGTTATATCTAGTTACACCACTGGTCGGAGTCAATGTATATCTAGTTACATAAATGGTCAGGATCCATATTTCTCATACAGGTACTCAACAAGTGAGACATATTAATGATATAAATACAGTCTAACTGTAGCCACATTCGGTAATATAAGACAGAAAGACATCACCTAGCACAATGTATATATACAAAGATATATATACCTATTAACTCATTTTCTTCTTATCAATTATGTCTTTTATTCACAAGGTTTGCATAACAAGATATACACACGGAAAAGTACTTAATTACTTATATATATATATATATATATATGCCTTATTAACTCTTCTTCTTATCAATCATGTCTTTAATTCACTTGGTTTGCGTAACAAAATAATCACACAAAAAGGTACTGAGTCACTTACTAGATAACACTTTACCTTTTCTTTTCCTCTTTCTTTCTTTCTGTCTCTTTCTTCTTTTCCTTCTTGAAACTCTACAATATTGAGGTTTTCCAGATCAATGCCTTTCTTAGGTCTTAAAAATCAAGTATAAGTCATACAAGGTGGTGATACTACGATTCAAAATCCAAAACACAATTATAAGTGTAAACTACACTTAAACTGGGTAGCGGTATATCGGCCTTGCCGGTGTACCGGGCCCACAACTATACTATGTAAACTCTAGAGGGGTCGTGGTATACTGGTGTTACTAGTATACCGCCGTGAAGCAGAAATTCATATTACTTAGTTTTTGCATCCTCTAAACTCAAATCAAATGCATGAATTATCAAAACTTGTAAACATATAACTTGTAAATTATAAACCAAAGAACATCTGTTTAGTTGACAACTTCGGCCAAATCCCACCGGAAATGGCCAGAAAAGTTAAAACTTCAAAATGCATAAAATCTGCCTTTTTCTTCCAAAATTGAAATTTTGTAATAATCGTAACTCTTAAAAAAATTTGAAATTGGCTTAGATCAAAACATAAACGTTGTTAGGCAAAATGTTTTCAAAAACTTTCATGTTGACACCTCTGGCCAAATCTTGCCGGAAAAGTAGCTTTTCTGGTCTGGTACTTGAAATAGGGTTTCGAGTAAAACTGAAATTTTAAACTTAGTGTATCTATTTGTAAACTCAAAACTGGCATAAGTCATAAAACATAAAAAGTATTCTACATATAATTTCTAGGAAATTTTATGTTCATCCCTCTGGCCAAATCTCGCTGGAGTTTACCCGAAAATATGAAAATCACCATTTAATGTCTTTAAAAACTGCAGCTTAGTAAAACTACTATAACTTTCTCAATTCAAAACCAAATCAAGAAACATTTATATGTAATCATCCTAGATTAAAAAGATCAACAACTTTATAGTCAATCAAAATTGCTAAAAATGATTGTAAATCACACAAGAATATAAAAAATCAAGAAAGACAAGATTAAACTTACAAATTTTATGAAATTTCTGTTCTTTTTCCACTTCTTTGCAATCAAACTTTTGTTTAAAACACTTCCAGATCAAAAATCAAATAAATATATTTTCTCCCATTTTTGCACAAATTTCTCTTGAATTTTCTCTATTTTTCTCTTTATTTTATCCTAATTAAAATGAATTAAAATGGATTTATAACCTTGCATGAGAGAGAGATGACACTTGGATTTCCATGTGTCACTCTCTTCTCTCTCCAAGCAATGCAAATAGATAATACCCAAAATGCCCTTGACTTTTAGACTTGGCCTTTTATTAATTACACTTGTGCCCCTAGTGAAATTACCAAAATACCCCTCTAGCTTAAATAATTAAATAAATCAAATAATAAAAACTAATCTTTAATCACTCTAAATCACTTAGGATTAATGTTAAACCCAAAACTTGGTCCTTTCATAATTACAGCCTGCGATTACCAAGGGTCCCCCCCTCCCCCGCTCTGGCTCCATCCCAGTACCAAATCAAAACCATTCATTCAAAGTACCACTTTACTTCCAATTTTGAGCAGCTCCTTGGTCCTCATCATTTGAGCTGGTGCGGTCCTGTATCACCTCCCTGCGTCCTCTAGTGTGACCGCCTACGCATTTCCAGAGAGCACTCTATGTGCAAAAGGGTATGAGCGGGAGAGAGAGCCAAACAAAAACAAACAAACAAACAAGAAAGAGAGAGAGAGAGAGAGAGAGAGAGAGAGAGAGAGATGCCCCCCTCTCTCGGCCCCTTTTATAACCCTTCCTCGGGTAATCACAGCCTGCGATTACCAAGAGTACCTCTCTCTCTCTCTCTCTCTCTCTCTCTCTCTCTCTCTCTCTCTCTCGCCATCCCGATACCAAATCAAAACCATTCATCCAAAGTACCAAGTAACTTCCAATTTTCAAAATCACTCGGTAAATAATCAAAGTCAGTTATGACAATATAAAAAGGGATTTGTTAGGGACCATCACATAAAGGCATTTCACCACTGGTTGTTGCATGTGAGAGCAGTAGATTTTGTCTTATTCATTTAATTCTTGTGAGGTGGTCTCTCTCTCATGGCCATAAAAAAAAAAGGTGGTTGCTCTCTCATGCAACAGCCACCTTCAGCGATGGTCCGTAGCAATTCCCATACAAAAAATATGGGAGTGTCCATGCCCCTCCCTATTTTTATCATGGGATTTGCTAGGGTCCATCGCAAAAAGCATTTCGTGGCTAGTTTGTCGCACGTCAGACCAGCCACCTCGTGAATGCAAACAACAGCTTTTGTCTCCATTCACGAGGTGGCTGGTCTGACGTGCAATAGACCAGCCGCGAAATGCCTTTTGCAATGGACTCTAGCAATTCCCTTTTATCATTTAAAAAGGCTACTAAGGTTGAAAACTCTAAATAATAAAAGACAATATAAGTTACTGAAATCATCAAAACATAGTTGTGCTGATATCATTTTTCCATAAAAAAATGGCTCTTTAATGCATTGCCAGTATTAGGTATAAGGGTGTCAATTTTGGCTCGGGCTCAGAAGCTCGCTCGAGCTCGGCTCAAATCCTTTACGAGCCGAGCCGAGCCGAGCCGGATTTAGGCCAGGCTCGGCTCGGCTCGGCTCGTTAAGGCTCGTTAAGAATTTAATATATTTAAATATATATATTATATATTAATATATACACTAAAAGGGTTGTCCAGGGAGTGAAAGAGGGAGGCAAAATATGTTACTTCTTTTTTGGAACCCCATTTGTTACTTGGACCACCCCCATAGTGTAAAAAAAGTAGTCAAATTACACTAGATAGGGCTGTCCAGGGAAGATGAGGGGTGTGAACTTAATATAATCTGAGCTTAGTAAGGCTCGCGAGCCTGGCTGAGCCTGACCGAGCCTGGTTTGAGCTCGAGCCGAGCCTTTTGAGCTTAACGAGCCGAGCCGAGCGCCTATTTACACCCCTAATTAGGTAGCTCCGTGCCTCACAAAATATTGCATGCAATAACGCCGAGATTTTTCAGGGTTTCAAAATCAACGAAGAGATTTTGTAGCCGAAAAAAGAGAGGCATGTAGAGAACATTGAAACACCTCACGTCAGTGATTACGTCCTTACCCTACACCCCCACTCTATATGTATACACTTCCCAGCGTTAGAGAAAACCATCCTCTCTCTCTCTCTCTCTCTCTGAGAAAGAGATCAAAGAAAATGGAGAAATCCCCAGAAACAGAACACCCCCAAAAGGCATTTGGTTGGGCAGCAAGAGATTCTTCTGGAATCCTCTCCCCAATTCAGTTTTCTAGGAGGTATATATATCCCTCAAACTAGCTAGGTTCTCTCTGTTTACTCTCTAATATTCATTCCCATCAAATGTATATCTCTTTTCTTCTTTGATTTTCTATCTTGTGTTTGTTTTTATTCAGTTTTATAAATGATAGAAAACCCAGATAGATTCTTCTTTCATTTCCGATTTTTATAAAAGATCAGAGTTTGGGTATTTCTTTTTCCTCTAATTTTGATGTGGAAACTGAATAATGAAGGGTTTCTATTATATTCATGGAAGAAAATAAGAACTCTGTTCGGACTTGCTAGGGACCATCGCAGAAGGCATTTCACGGGTGGTCTATTGCATGAGAGAGAAGCCACATGGGCTCACTTTTCAACAGATATTGTCTTTTGTGTACGCTCTCTCATGCAACAGACCATCCGCGAAATGTCTTGTGCAATGGCCCTTAGCAAATCCCTCTTATTATTATCTTTTTTTTTTTCAGGGTTTCATAATAAATTCTGACATGAATCACATTCTGTTCGTCAATTTATTTAAATGGGTCATTTTGATTTTTATTTTCGAACATTTTCTATTCTAAATATATTTTGAGGAAATCCCCAATATTATATTGGGTTCTTGCATGCCATTTTTTTATCTTGAGTTTCCATGTGTGAGAGAGAGAGATGTTTAGCCTTCGGACTTTACTCTATGCCGGAAGTAGATATTTACACCTCTTTTGATGTCATTAAATGGAAATGATATCACCACAACCATATTTTGATATTTTCACAAACCATCTTGCAATAGTATTTAAAGAGCTGTCAAAAGGTTCTTACCTTTCCCCAAAAGCTCTCAGGAGCCGGTTAAAGAAGAAAAGACAGCTGGGTTTGTGCAAATATAAAAATATGGTTGCAATTAATTTTGAATACTCATACAGTGAGGAATTCTAAACTCAGAGGCGCCCTTGCAAATTTGGGCTGAAAGGGCTCTCATTGGGTGAAGGTCACCAAATTGCATTAATTACTCTTTGACTTATACCTGTTGTTAATGCACTTTGGTGATTTTCAGCTAATGGGAGCACCCTTTCGGCTCTAATCTGCAAAGGCACCTGTGAGTTTAGAACCGAGGACAATAGCATTTTTACACATTAGCAATCTTTTTCTATTTTCTTGGCCTTTTGTTTTCTTAAAATGGCAAAACTACCCCTCCAATGCCATGAGGCATGGAGGGAGACATGTTCGGTTCTACTCTCAGTTTCCATGGCAGCACTCTTTAATATGTGATTTTCAGGGCTAATGGTGACGATGACATAACATTGAAGATTTTGTTCTGTGGAATTTGTCATACGGACCTTCACAGAGTCAAGAACGAGTGGAAAGATTCGGTTTATCCTGTCATTCCCGGGTATGTCACACGTTAACGCCATTTTCCTTTCCATTTGTTCGTTTGCCAATTCTTAAATATAATAGCAAATTAGTCTTAATTGAAATTATTATAATGCCCTGCGTCCTATAAATTGTTGATGATGTCTGTTTGGAAAAAAGGAATATAACCCGCATGGGTTGACACGTGTAAGGAGATCTTCATTTTGTCTTACTTGGGTGTGCAAAGATGAAAATGTCCTGGGCGAATAGTGAGGCCGATAGGCTAGCTCGGGTGAGAGTCTCCATGGCACCATTGGAAACCTTCGACTTTATCCCCCTTGAGGAGTTTCGCATTGTGATCCTTTTATATGTTGTGTCTTGTTGTCTTGTATTGATCATCTCGATCGCTGGGGTTCTCCCCTTGTTCCCCTCTTTCATTAGTGAAATTCTTTGCCATTCAAGAAAAATAAGTGCCACATACTCTATTATGGGCACACCTATTTAGGTTATCACTTGTGTTTCTAGCCCCACTTGTTTGCTAGGGAATACAAACAAAGTAGAGATGTTATTGTGGCACCCCATCTCATTAGCATACACTTCTGAATAATTTCTCTTCAATCTTTACCATCGGTTCAATATCTACCATCTGTTCGATACATTGATGGTTCACATTTATCAATTGGTTACTGGAATTTTTTTGGTTCTTGGGACTTTTGTGGAATTTCCACAGGAAACCCACGTTTGATTGTTGGGCCCAAAATAATCCCAGGAACCAAAATAAGCCCGCACGAAACCCTACCTTGGAAAAAAAAAAATACTCCCAAGAACCAAAAATAAGCTTATAGAAGAATTTTTTTTCTGCCCAATAGTTCAAGCAACCAAACAAAGCATTTTTTTTCCCCACCATAGTCCGGTCAACCAAACATGGGATTTTTATTTTACCGGGATACTTCCAAGGAGTTTTTTTTCCAGCAATCTCCCAGGGAATTTGTTGTTCCACAGAAATCCCAAGAACCAAAAATCAGGCAACGAAACGGAGCTTAAGACACGGTTTTCTATCGGTTAGGATAGTTTGATGAATGTAGTTTGGCCCATTCATGTTGGAGCTCACAAGATGGATGGCCAGCATCATATTCTGATGAATCTAGCTAAGCCCATTCATGGTGGAGCTCACAAGATGGACAGCCAGGATCATCGGATGTAAATCTACAAGTCAATCAATTATCTTCCATTTCCGTCAGTCGCTTTGAATATAACTTCGACCTAGCAATCACATTTGATGACCTAATAAGCACAAGACAACGAAATGATGAAACCTTCACTCAATTTTAGAGAACACCAGCAAATAGATTTTCAGGTCACCACTCCAAGTCATTCCTTGTATTCACCTCCATCGAACTCTTGCATTTGAGATCTCTTTTAGATCTCTAATGTTTGTCTCAGTTCTTTAGATAAAGTCATTTAACTAGGTATTGCAATTCAAAAGGCCTTTGAAGCTGAAAAGATATTTCTTTTTTCGACCCGACATTAATCCTTTTCTTAAAACTTATCTCTATGAACATGCGATTAACCAAATAAGCCAACAAGCTTCACACAAAACTGGTCAACCACAAAAAAAAAAAAAAAAAAAATCACCTCATATGCCACCCAATGTCAGCCACGCTAACCACTTTCACAGTCTTGTATCCTTAAACATTATCCAACACCCAAAACTCAAGCCTAATGCACCTAAATGTAAACACTACTAAGAAAATTAATATTGTCAATTATTGAATAATAAGTTACCTAGTAGCTTATTTTTATGCTTTTTAAATATTTCATACAAGAACTAATTACTAAATATAAAGTAGTCACGGATGAAACCACTCTCACTACTACACATGCTCTAAGCCAACCCTCAACCACATACATAGATGGGCACAACGATATTTAGAATGTTACCTCCATTACCCTCAGTCATCTACTATACCTTCACCTCCCTTTCATTTCATTCATCATAAATAAATTACGACTCCCATTTGATTTTCAGCATTTTCATACATAATTTATACGAATCACTTCAGCATCAACTCAGGGAATTTCTCCTACTCCATATAATTTAATCTTTTTTAGCCCATAGACCCCTAATGTGGGTGCTTAAGAGGGAAGAAGAAGAAAATTACAACTCAAGAACACAACAAGAAAAGAAGAAGAAAATGGGAGCAAAGCTCAACCCAATTGATATTCCATCAATTACATAAGTTAATCAACATCCAAAATCCCCTCTCAAGATGGTTTCTAACTCTTTAAATAAAAGAAAACCAAAGCAAATTCGTTCAAGCTCCTCCACTAGCTAGCTTAGGGACTAACATAACATTAATTGCATAGGAACTCACTAACTTTGACTGTTTTGGGAACCCACAGACACAGTCCACAAAAATTGCCATAACTTTCTATCCTCTTGTCCAATTTTCAAGCACAAATGCTTGTTGGAAAGATCTCAAAGAGACCTACAACTTTGTAGTTTACCACTTTCCAATTGTTCCATTTAGAAGCTTAAAAATCAGGTTCAAAACGAGTCAGCAACATTAATGAGGGACTGCACCTTGGAACTCCACCAAAACCACCTAGGCATGACATGGCTGCCATATTGGCACTGCATCATTATCTCCAGGTGAGAAAGAACTTGCCCATGAGTTCTCATCAAGCTCTCCATGATAAGTTGTCAAGTCTTTAACATTGAAGTTGGCTGAGTATTAATATTTGGAGGGAGCTCAACCTTGAATGCATTATCCCCAATTTTCTTAAGCACTTGAAAAAGGGCATCCACACGACCTTGAAATTTGCTAAACTTCCTTGGTTCAAGAAAACTCGCCTTCGAACCTTGAAGTATCGAAGAATGATCATCAATTGAAACTTCCCAAGATCAAACTCCGCTTCATAATCTCCATGAAGAAGTGATAACTTGTCTAGATTTTGAACATGTTTGAATATATAAACATCAACTGTGAGCTTCAATGTAGGATCGAATAAAAATGGATCGATGTAATTGGATGAAAAAATTGATGTAATATTTTTCCATTCACCCATCACTTCAATATCCATCGGTTCACCTAATATGCAATCGGATCCAATTTCTTTGGTGATGAATTCATTGAATTGCGGTTGAAGTTCCTCGTACTCCTCGTTAGTTTCAACAACAAGTAGAGCATTGAATTTACCATTATCATTTGTCTCTTGATCAAATTCGTTATTGAAAATAAAAAAGTTACTCTCATATCCTTTCTTGAACCATGCAATCCGATACTGCTTTGGATGTTGTTCGGTTTTGAGCTTATGCTTGTTCACCATTTTATGAGATACGATGTTCTCACAACTCCCACCATCAATCACAATTGAGCAAACCTTGTCATGAGATTCGCATCGAGTCTTGAAAATATCGAAACGAAGCCAATCATCATCATATTCAACCTTTGGTGTAGCAAGTGCTCTTTGGATCACCAAACTTTCTCCTTCTTCAGGTTCGATTTCTTCATTTTGTATGCCATCTTCCTCATCATATATGGGTTGATTTGAATAGTCAATAAGATCCTCATCATATATGGGCTGATTTGAATCATCAACAAAATTATCATCATTTTCTTCATCACCGAAGGCAACTACTTGGCTCTTTGGACAATTTTTGAAACGATGGCCAACTTGACCACACTTGAAACAAGCATTTGAATTGTTGGGACGATTGAGCTGATTTCCAACTTGATATGTAGGAGCTGATTTTGTAGAATTTTTGTTGAAATATTCAGACCTTGACTTTGTACCTCCACCATGTGAAGATTCACCTTCGGAAGAAGGATAGAGACTACGAACATCCACATACTTTTTAGCACCACAAAGCTTAGCCTCCACCTTCAAGGCTAGTTGATAAGCATCATTGACGCTCAATGATCGAGGTATTTCCACCTCATCACGAATGGAAAACTCCAAACCATCAACATACCTTGCCACAAGTTGATCTTCACCCTCTTGAATATCATTACGAGCCATGAGTTTGTAGAATTCTTCGGTGTAGTCCAACACACTCTTGGATTCTTGGCGTAGGTTGTTGAATTGAGAAAGATAATTTGGGAAAAATCCAACGGAAGAAATTTCTCCTTAAACCTTGACTTCATTTTCTCCCAAGAAGAGATCTTACGCTTTCCTTTGCGGATTCTCATCTCTTGAACCTTATCCCACCATGTTGAAGCGTAGCCACGAAGCCTTGTAGCCACAAGCTTCACACGTTGGCTTTCGGGTGTCTCCTTGTAATCAAAGAACTTCTCAATGGCACTAAGCCATTCAAGAAAATCTTCGGGTTGTAGACGACCATGGAACTCCGGCAAGTCAATCTTGACGGTGTCGAAATCACGATAGAACCTTCCCAACCTAGCCTCTTCACGAGTATTGGCGAAGGGATTCACATCGGATTCATCACTAGAACCTCCACAGCTTGATCTACCATGCTCACTACGAGCCTCTTGGCGTTCAAGTCGCATGGTAAGTTACTCAACTTGTCTTCGAAATGCTTGAAGTTCATCACCTCTTTCATCTCTCAAATCTTCCATCATTTGGTTACCACGCCTTCCTCTACCTCTTCGTGCCGCCATGAAAATCAAATCGAAGCTAGCCCAAGAGAGTAACGTTGGCTCTAATACCAGATAATGCGGGTGCCTAAGAGGGAAGAAGAAGAAAATTACAACTCAAGAACACAACAAGAAAAGAAGAAGAAAATGGGAGCAAAGCTCAACCCAATTGATATTCCATCAATTACATAAGTTAATCAACATCTAAAATCCCCTCTCAAGATAGTTTCTAACTCTTTAAATAAAAGAAAACCAAAGCAAATTCGTTCAAGCTCCTCCACTAGCTAGCTTAGGGTTTAACATAACATTAATTGCATAGGAACTCACTAACTTTGACTGTTTTGGGAACCCCAGACACAGTCCACAAAAACTGCCATAACTTTCTACCCTCTTGTCCAATTTTCAAGCACAAATGCTTGTTGGAAAGATCTCAAAGAGACCTACAACTTTGTAGTTTACCACTTTCCATAATTGTTCCATTTAGAAGCTCAAAAATCAGGTTCAAAACGATCCAGCAACATTAATGAGGGACTGCACCTTGGAACTCCACCAAAACCACCTAGGCATGACATGGCTGCCATATTGGCACTGCATCAACCCCCATTAATGAAATCCTTTTAAACATGCTAGATTCACTTATAACCACACCATCTGATTATTATTATTATTATTATTTTAATGGTAAAGAATATTTAATCAGAAATACTGAGATGGTCACCACAATGAACACCAAGAACAAGAAAGGAAAAAATACAATATGAAATCCTCAGGGTGGAAAAAAATCAACTAGCTCAAAGGACTCCCTCTCGACCCCCGCTCTTGCTAGACAGTCGGCATCCAAATTAGTCGACTTTCTAAAAAGATGAAAGATCTGGAAGAACCCTCCACTCGATATCTAATATCATCAACCCCACTGAGCAAACCGCCAAGGGGGAGGTCTCCGCCTCAACCACTTGATGACGTTTAGAGAATCCCTTCCACTAACACCCTATCCCGAATATGCACTACTATAAACCTAATACCTTGAAGCACGCCTCTTACCTATAATCACACCATCTAATTTGAAAAATACAACACATTTTCAATAGGTTTTTATGGTAGAGATACATTTAACAATGTCCAAGTTATATCACGGCCATAAATAATTAGACCAATTCAAATCTGCACTCCTCCAATTTTAACATCCCTCCACTCGATATCTAATATCATCAACCCCACTGCACAAACCTCCAAGGGGGAGGTCTCCGCCTCAACCACTTGATGACATTTAGAGAATCCCCTTCCACTAACACCCTATCCCGAATATGCACTACTATAAGCCTAATACCTTGAAGCACGTCTCTTACCTATAATCACACCATCTAATTTGAAAAATACAACACATTTTCAATAGGTTTTTATGGTAGAGATACATTTAACAATGTCCAAGTTATATCACGGCCATAAATAACTAGACCAATTCAAATCTGCACTCCTCCAATTTTAACATCTCAACTTAGGACTTCTTCACAAACTCCTTCAACATATCACATGACCAATACCAACACTCACAAAAGAAAATACACCGATCACCATTGTATCTCATCACTGGCAATCACATTCTCCACAAAGACATAGTTCACCCACCTATCAACGATCTCTTAGAACAATTCAATTATATGTGAAGAACTCTCACTCCTTCCATACTACATCCATCAGAACAATGAAATCCAAGAATCACTAAAATTCAAATATATCAATACTTCCCAGCTTACCCACCAAAAAAACCAATCACTAAGATTCAAATATATCAATAATTCCAATAACTATCACATTCCACATCCTCCACCTCCACCATATCATTTGTCTCATATTTCATTTACATCAACTTCTATTTTATATCTATTTACATTTTCCGACCTTCCTTTGCACTCATTACATTTCGATTTGTGGGGCTCATCAAATTGGGATGTTACGGTTCTCGCATGTATCTATACATAGGAATGAGTCTATTTCTTTGCTTGTAAAATGCAAAAAAATTATGCTAAAATGAGTGGTTTCTGCAGGCATGAGATTTCTGGCGTAGTCACAGAGGTGGGGCGCAATGTAACAAAATTCAAGGTTGGAGATAAGGCAGGTGTTGGATGCATGGTTGGGGCATGCCACACTTGCGATAACTGCGAGAAGGGCTTGGAGAATTTTTGTCCTAAGGTGATTTTCACCTATAATTCTGTTGACCACGATGGCACCATGACATATGGCGGTTACTCTGACATGCTAGTCGTCAATGAGCATTTTGTTGTCCGTTTCCCTGAAAACATGGCCCTTGATGCGTGTGCACCACTGTTGTGCGCCGGGATCACTGTGTACAGCCCAATGAAATATTTTGGATTGAGTGATCCTGGAAAGCATTTGGGAGTGGTTGGGCTTGGTGGGCTTGGCCACGTTGCGGTGAAATTCGCCAAGGCATTTGGATTGAAGGTGACAGTAATCAGCACATCTCCCAGCAAGGAGAAGGAAGCAATTGAGCGACTCGGTGCCAACTCGTTCCTGGTCAGCAGTGACCCAGCACAAATGCAGGTAAGAATTTTGTTATGGTATAAGGATTCTCATTTGTTCTCAGTTGGAACCCATGACTGTCTTGCCCTTATACTTCAATGAAACGTATTTTAATTATGGTGTAAATTTAGTCTTCTCCTGGGTGTGAATGTTAAGAGCCCAACTTAGAATTGTTTATTAAAAGTGATGTGTTTCCTTTATGATCTTTCTAAGAAGTGCAATTTTTCTAGTAAGATGTTTGTTGCATTTTTTTTGGTTTTAGGCTGCCATCGGCACCATGGATGGTATTATCGATACGGTTTACGCTGTTCATCCTCTCTTGCCATTGCTTGGTCTGTTGAAGTCTCATGGGAAGCTCGTTATGTTGGGCGCACCAGTTACACCACTTGAGCTCCCAGTGTTTGCTTTGATTGGAGGTTAGTAAGTATTGTATTTGATAATGGCACTGAATTTGTTTTTAGGAGTTGTTATACGATACATGTATTAGCAGGTAGAAGTACAAGTTGTGGCCATTTGTTACAGTAATCTGAACCAATTCATAGGCACTGCTAAATTTATCACAAAAGCCTCCACAAATCAAAGGCTTGGAATCATCTCACAGAAAAGCTTAGATATGAATTGTTTGGATCACTGAACAAGTGGCCTTGAACTTCCACCTGTCTTTTCTTCAAAGAAAAACATGGACATACATCCTATAACAACTCTTTTTTAACTGTAATTAGTTGAATTACTTTGTTTTACACTTCTCTGATTGGCTGTTGAGAGCTTTTAGGGAATTATAATAGCCTTTTACAGCTGATTAAAACATGTAAAACAAGGTGAGTTCGGTCTATTATCAAAACATGGTAGTTTCAATATCAATATATATTATTGAATCCTACAAAACAATGTAGATTATGTAGAGGATGATCAAATCTAGAGGATCCCTGTACTCAGTCCTTTCCATGTAATGTGTGTTTAACCTACAATTTATGAAATATCATATGGTCCAACAAACAAGATGGTGACAATGATTTTGATTTTGGTAGGGAGGAAAGGTGTGGAAGGAAGTTTAATCGGCGGAATGGAAGAAACCCAAGAGATCGATTTTGCAGGGAAGCACAACATTACAGCAGACATCGAGGTCGTTCCAATGGACTATGTCAACACAGCCATGGAGCGGCTCTCCAGAGCGGATGTCAAATATCGATTTGTAATCGACGTTGCTAACACCATAACCGCTCCATGATCACCATCAATTCGGCTCGGCGTCATCGCCAATGGAACTTTAGTAACAACCTACTTGTGTTTGGTTCCCCTTTGATATAGATGTTTTTAGGTTTGGAGTGTGTTGTTTTTGAAAGATTTGTATGCCCTACAAAGCAAATATTAATAATAATAAAATTGGATTATGGATTACATGTATATTATGGGTATTATTATCATATTGGATGTGACATATTTGTCCTTTGGTTACATTCTATGGAGATCATGTTAATGATGATGCTCATTGCTGAGAGATATGATTGCATTGAATTCTAATATTCATACCAGTACTGAACCATTATCTGAAATCTAACTTGACCAACTCGCTTTTGATTACCTCCGTTATTGATATTCTATCTGTCAGTGAAGTTTTTATTCCTTCGTATGAGCTTTGGATCACCTGTGCTTTACAAATTTCAGATCCCAAGGCGTGATTCCAGCTTGAAGTTGCAGCGGCGATGGAAGATTACCAATTGTGGAAGATTTATGGATTGAATATAGTATAGTTATTTTGAGCATGGTTCTGTTATACTGTTAGCCTTGCATGCTTGTAGAGTTCTCTTTACAGGTATGTGGCGCTGTTATGTTTCAAGATACGGTGGTAGTTTGGGGCGTGACAAAAGGACCCTCATCCAATAAAATTAAACTTCCCTTCCTAGTCAAACAACTCAAATTTTTATAATTTCTTATACTCTTCAATATAGATGGTTTCCCTATTGCAAGTGAAATAATGATTTTTATAAAAAGGGAAAGAGTCCTAAATTGATTTGGAAACTAGAGAATAAAAAGGGAAAGACTCAAATGCCATCCAACTCTCCTAGCCTTCCATTATATCTTGTTTCCATATTTTTAATATAAAGATACCTAATGAAGAATTCTAAATTCTAATAAATTACGTGGTTAACACAAATTCTCAAGACCCTTCAACGAGTAAATTAACCTCTTGTGAAACTTCCCTGACTCTATCACCATAGGGCGGCCCAGTGCACGAGGCTCCCGCCAAGTCCGGGGAGGGCTAGATGTCAGCAGCCTTACCCCTGCCTTGCAGAGAGGCTATTTCCGTGACTCGAACCATATGCCTACTATTTAGTGCCCAAATAGCCTTGCAAGATCACTCCAGTTAATTGGACAAGAAAACTCATTAGAAACAAATCCAAACTAATTCGGTCTCTTTACCAATTGGCCTACTACATATAGACATATAGAAAGCTTGGACTCCAAAGTCTTCTGAAGTCCAAGAAATATCTCTCTCTTGAAACCCATCCAGGAACCATTTTGTTACGTGCCTAATGGGGACCAAATCTCCAAACAACCCCAGTAAACAACGTTTCCAAATCTCCCTTTAAACCCTCATGCACCATCTCTTCGGTCCATATATTCCTCTGCAGATTTTTTATTATATATTCATCTGCAGATTATTGTTACCTTTTCCCATCTACCAGTGGCCTGCAACAAGACACATGAAGAGTTTTGATAAGTCTTGTTTACCATCATCTCATATATGAGCAATTAAGTTGTGTAATGATTTTTGCTTTGGTTCGGATCCATGACATTTATGGATCTGCTTCTTTGAAGTTTCTTTGGTTGAATTGCTTTGATCAAATGTTATTTGATTTGAACTATGGCATCTCCTAATTTGTTTTATGTTGCAATCATGCTACAGCCATATTCTGTTGTTCTTATTTGCTTTTTGATAAAGTATTCTTGACAATCATCTCATGTATGAGAAATTAAGTTGTATAATTTGTGGTTTGTATTAGTGATTTTGCCTGCATAAATTTGTAACTGGCAGCACTTGGGCCCAGGGGCGGAACTACGTATAGCGTGGGGGGGCCATGCCATACGTAGAATTTTAAAAATCGTTAATTTGTAACTGGCAGCACTTGGGCCCAAAGATTTGCAAAATCGTTAACTTTAAAACATATACTTTCCAATAGAATTTTAAAAAATCTCAATTTTATTGGTAATTTATTGCTATAAAATAGGGATTTTATTAAAGGGAAGTGATATTCCCTTTAAAATAGGGATAAAATCCCCCCTAACGTTTCTGTGAGAACGGTTAACTGATCAAGGATATATTCCCCACCTCCCCACCTTTAACGTTTTTTTTGCCTTTAAAACTTAACGAATAATACTAAAGGCGATTTTATCCGTGATATTCCCTTTAAAATAGGGATAAAATCCCCCTAACGTTTCTGTGAGAATGGTTAACTACTAGAGGATCAATTCAACCCTTTAACCTTCTTTTTTTTGCATTTAAAAATTAACGAATAATGTTAAAGACGATTTTATCCGTCAGATGGAGGGAAATATCATGGCCCTTTATTAAAACTTCAATTTTCTTTTGCTAATTGAATTCAAATATTTAGGGTTTTTTCGTATAATTTTTTTTTTTGGGAACTCTTCACCGCCCCTTTTCCTTGAGCGCTCAAGAAGGTCTGATAAAAAATTGCTTGAGTTGCTTCAATCTCAAGAAGAAGGAGAAAAGGTTAGTTCTATTCTTTTCTTTCCCCCCTGTATATCTAAGGTTTCTAATTCTTTTTGTACTTTTTATTTCATTTTCTCTAGGGTTTATCAGTTTATGCTTCTGTTTTTTTTCTAGGGTTCTTTCCTCTTCTGATTTTCTTTTTTTTTTAGAGGGAGAAGGAGAGAGATATGAGACTTGAGAGGGCCGATTGCGATGAGGGTCGAAGATATGATGATTGAAGTTAGAGGGGAATATCACGGAAAAATAGTTTATAATGTGGTGAGAGAGGGCTAGAGGGGTAAGGAGAGTGAGAGGAGAGACTTGAAAGGATATATGGTATAATATTTTAGTACATGATAAATATGGTTTAATTTTTCTATTCTATGAATGGATACCTCATAAACCTTGGTTTAATTTTTCTTTTCTATGAGAGGATACCTCATAAACCTTTTCATGGTTGATGAGCTTGAGCTCACCGTGAGCTAGAGTTCACAAACCACTCCTCCCATAGTTGTTTGACTCATCCAACCCATTAATTTTATAGGACCTCACATAGATAGGATGTTCCTAAGAAACAACCTCCATACCATAATCCTAACCATCTGATCTATAGAAGCCCAATTTCTAACTGTCCCTTTTAAACTTCCACAGATCATAACCATAACCATAAACAATAACCATAAACCATAACCATAACTATAACCTATAAACCTAATGGGTTGGATGACTCAACCAACTATGGGAGATATGGTTTGTGCACTCTAGCTCAGGCTGAGCTCTAGAGCACAAACCATATATCATGCATTTTTTTTTACTACAAGTCCGGCCCCCCAGGTGTAAATTCCTGGTTTCGCCCCTGCTTGGGCCAACACATAATATTGATGGGCCATATTGCTTGGATAGATAAAATCTATCAGGGGAAGGCAAAACGACTAAAAGGATTGATGTTACTCTCTCAATCTTTATTACTATTTAGGTTCTTGAAACATGGTTTTTTTAGTGTTCCAGAGGTAACCAATGTTAGAGTTAGTGCCCTAAAAGCCAGTACATTTCGTATATCTTGTCACATAAATATTAATAAAGAAAATATTTCATGACATCTATTGGGTATTATCAGATTGAATATTTGTGATGTGCTCGTTATCTGACACATATTTGTATTTTTCATATTTTGCTGCAGCTGGTCGGTCACACATATTCGTATTTTGCTGCAGCTGATCAGTCATGAAGACGTCACTGAAAAATGGCTGATCCACATATGCTATCATTGTTAGAACGTTACAAGTGTTATAAATGACCACCAGATTAGGTGGCCATTAATGTCTGACCATCTCACCTCCTCCCCTATAAATATGGGGTATCACTTGATGAATGGGACAATGAGAAAATCTTTCTCTATTTATTCTCTCATATACACTCTCTCTCTCTCTCTCTCTCTCTCTCTCTCTCTCTCTCTCTCTCTATTTATTCTCTCATATATATATATATATATATATATATATATATATATATATATATTACTTTTTGTTATATTTATAACACATTATCAGCACGAAGCTCTGACCAACTTATTTGTCATTAAGACGAATTTGCTCCGATCAGCTCAAGTTCTGTCTGAACAGATCAGTGCACACTTTGGATCAATACAAATTACAACAGTAAAATTATAAGCTAATTAATTTATTTACAGTGCTTTAATTTTTTATTATGTGGTCTCGTTCATTTGAGCGGATTCCCGCCTTTGTAACGAGAAAACAAATTTAATTCATTTCCAGTACTCAATTTTTATTCTGTGGGCTCGTTCATTTGAGCAGATTACCGCCTTTGTAGCAAGAACACAAATTTAATTCATTTCCAGTACTTAATTTTTATTCTGTGTGCTTGTTCATTTGAACGGATTACCGCCTTTGTAGTGGGAATACAAATTTAATTCATTTCCAGTACTTAATTTTTATTCTGTGGGCCCGTTCATTTGAGCGGATTACCGCCTTTGTAGCGAGAACACAAATTTAATTCATTTACAGTACTTAATTTTTATTCGGTGGTCTCATTTCATTTGTGCGGATTACCGCCTATGTAACAGGAACACGGTTCCATTTTTCATTTTGTGTAATCTGCTAATCTACTTTTATAAGGTCACACCTTTGTTTCGCGGATAACCGCATGTCATTTGATGGGAATTTATTTATCATACATATATATATATATATATATATATATATATATATATATATATATATGTATAAACATATTTCTATCATCATCTGGGGTAGTGGCTTAGTGGTAGGAAGCCGCTCAATCTAAATACACTCAACGTCTTGGGTTCGAGTCGCGCAAACCCAATTATATCAGATGATCTCATGCCCTAGGTAACTCGGGGGAACATGAGCAACAGCCGATGAGTACCCACCTATGAGGCTCCAATTTTGATTTACGCTTCAATAATTTTTAAATGAATATATGAATGATGAGGAATGATAGATACAAGGGAGCCCTTGCATAAAGAGCCGCAAAAGGGCTCTTGATGGGATCCACGTCATCAAATGTAACTGATTTTACATTTTCAATTGATTTTAAAATGTAACTGAAAATGACGTGGATCCAATGAAAGGCCCTTTTGCTGCTCTTTATGCAAGGGCTCCCTTGTATCTATCATTGCTCATGAATGATTAATATTTTATTTTTTTGCTAAAATGTCTAATTATTCAAAATTGGAGTTTGTTGCTTTGGCTAGAATGACATTACTGGCAACAATTACTTATCTTGGGTCCTTCACCTATTGGGCAAGATCTGATTTTTCACCTATTGGTCCGCAATCTCCAACCTTGAGGACAAGGTTTATTTCAAGGTGGGTGGAATGTATGTCCTTAAATGGGGACCCACTTGTGGTAGAATAAATTAATTTGATATTTTAGTTAATAATATCATATCTTACCATATCTGTTATTTTTATTAATTAGGATAGATTAGAATACTACTTTAGATTAGGATAATCTTGATTTAGTAATTTCTATGTTTATATCCAATAATTTTTATGTTTATGTGGATCTCGGATGGTGGAGGGGCGTTGTGGTTGCGCCTTCTCCCGTCATCTCCCCACACTCAAGGGTGTGTCAGTGGTGTGCTCTTTGTTGTGTTGTTCTTTCATGTTCCCTTTTTGGTCAGGGGTATTTTTATGTCTGTGTTTCCTGTGAACTTGAGATAAAGATCCTAATTTTATGGGAAAAAAGAGGTTTTCAAAGTCACCACCAAGGTTAGGGCCTAAGCCCCGAATTTGAGATACAAATCTGAATTCCACGAGAAAGACAACGATCGATGTTGCCTTCTAGTTTGGGGCCTAAGCCCCGAATTAACTCTATTTTCGGCATGGCCTTGTCAGAAATTTGGGCAAAGGATATAGTTAAGTGAGGTGAAGGTGTTATGCACCCCGCATGCCTAGGAAACCCGATCTCTTGACTTGAATTGGTGGATGTTAGAAAACTTTAGCAAAATCGATTTTAAACTCTTTTTACGATTAAACTTATTCCTGAGTTGGATTTCAAACGGAAGGAAGGGTAAAATGGTGAGGAAAGAGGGGTCTTTTGGTCAGTATGAATACGCATACATAAAGAAGTAAAGAAAGCAAGTAAAGTGAAAGTTTTAGAGTCATTTTATAAAGAGAAGTAAAGGGTTTTCTTTAATTCAATCTTTGACAAACGGTAACACTGAAAAGATTGAGATCGCCCCTAAATCTACTTTTTAGATGTAAGCTCTCTTGAACAAGTCAAAATAGGACCTAGAAGGGCAGGTGATCTCAAGCTAGTTGATTATCGAAAGCGGAGAGTGAAAATTAAAGGAAAGTCTTTACAAGGGAGTAAAAGGGCTTTTTATTAAACAATGAAGGGAACTTCTTTAATCTAGTGCGGTTATAAATAACAAAACTAAAATGTTTGACATAGACAATAACACTAAAATGAGTGAGATAGACTGCAATGCGGATTCATGATATCAAGGGGGGATTGAGGCCCATGCTTCCCTGTATCGAATACCGAGAAGAATGGTCTATCATTAATCATATTATTTGTTGCGTGCAAATAACTGGATTTAAGGAAATAGCTTTTGTTCAATACCTTATTTACATTAAAGGGAATTTCTTTAATCTAGTGTGCTTGTAAACAACAACACCAAAATGATTAAGATAGATGACACAACGCTTCACTGTACAATCACCTAGAAGGATGGTTTATCTTTAATCATATCAAATTGTTTGTTGCATACAAATTACCGAATTTAAGGAAATAGCGTTTGCTTAAGACTTTATTTGCATTAAAGGGAACTTCTTTAATCTAGTGTGTTTGTAAACAACAGCACCAAAATGATTGAGATAGACGGCACAACACTTCGTTGTACAAGCACCTAAAAGGACGGTCTATCTTTAATCAGATTGTTTGTTGCGTACAAATAACCGGATTTAAAGAAATAGCCTTTGCTTAAGAAATTTTTTTCAATAAAAGGGAATTTCTTTAATCTAATGTGTTTGTAGACAACAATGCCAAAATGGTTGAGATAGACGGCACAACACTTCATTATACAAGCACTTAGAATGATGGTCTATCTTTAATCAGATAGTTTGTTGCGTACAAATAACCAGATTTAAGAAAATAGCCTTTGCTTAAGACTTTATTTAAATAAAAGGAAATTTCTTTAATCTAGTGTGTTTGTAGACAACAACACCAAAATGATTGAGATAGACAGTACTGCGGATTCCTGATATCGAGGGGCAGCGAGGCCCATGCTTCCCCGATATCGAATACCAAGAAGAACGGTACATAATTAATCAGATTGTTTGTTGTGTACAAATAACCGGATTTAAGGAAATGGCCTTTGCTTAAAGACTTTATTTATATAAAAGGATATTTTTTTAATCTAGTGTATTTGTAGACGAAAACACCAAAATGAGTAAGATAGAATGCACTGCGGATTCCTAATATCGGGGGGCATCGAGGCCCATGCTTCCCCATATCGAATACTGATAAGAGCGGTCTATCGTAAATCAGATTGTTTATTGCGTACAAATAACCGAATTTAAGGAAATAACCTTTGTTTAAGAAAATTGGAGAAAACGAGGGGATTTATGCTAAGGGTTTGGGGCCAAAGGATGCCCAAACCCTATAGCTACCCACAACCTATTTTTTGGCGAAAGAAAGTGCAAAAAGGTTGTGAAAGTACCTAGTTTAAGGTTGGTGTTGCTCTAAATCCTTAGAAAAAAAGGTAGAACTCTGATGTCTGGTGTTATATTAAAGGAAATTGCAGCAGAACTCCAATACCCGATGATAAAGTAGAAGAGATTTCAGCAGAAACTGGTTTCCCCAAGCTTCTCTCACTTTCTCTCTTTCTCTCTCTAGGGTTTTTTAAACCAAACGGGAAAGGTGGGTGTGAATACCAAAGAGAGAGGGGTGCTAAATCTAAGAGGGGTGTACTAACTAAAAAGGAGGAGTCCTAATGCTAAATGGGTGTACAAACCAGAGAAAAAGCAAGTGAAAAGGCAAAGGGATGGAAAAAGGGATGACAAATGACGGAGGGGTGGCTCTCCTTTTATAAATTTTTAAGACAAAATCGCAGAGGGAGTCCCCTACGATTTTAGAGTCCCCCGGGACTCCTGTCGGGGACCCTAAAATCACAGGACTCTCCCGACGATTTTAGGGTGGGTCCCACCTCCCGATTTCTGTCTCGGTTAGTTTGGGTGGGTTTTCGGGGCTCTAGAAAATGGTTTTGGGTTTCAAGGAGTGATTTTCTGGGTGCGAGAGGGCTAGTATACTTCAAATCGATTGTTTTGAAGTCCCAAACTAATCTCCAGTTGGCGGAAAATGTTTCTGAGAAGTGAAAAAGTAACTTTTGGTCGTTACTTCATGGTTTTTGAAGACTGAAAAGTGGTTTTTGTGTCTCAATTGCTGATGAGTGGTTTTTTATTCCTAATGAAATGTTTGTGATGACCAAAAATAGTTCTTGCATGCTAAGGAATATTTATTGATAACCGGGGCTGATTTCCGGTTCTTAGAAAGTGGTTTATGGTGACCAAAAGTGATTTTCGGATCCCTGGAAGTTGGTACCGGGTTCCTTTATCTTCGGTTTGTGGGTGGCTTGAAAAGTGGTTCTTGGATCTAGGAAAGTTGTTCTTGGTAACCAAAGTGATTTTCGATTCCCAAAAAGTGGTTTTTGGGCCCTGAAATGGGTTTGGGTCCTCGGAAATTGGTACCGGGTTCCCAGTCATTGGTGCGTTTGTAGATGATATAGGAAGTGATCGTTGGCTTTAGGAAGATTTTCCCTGGTAGCCAAAGTGGTTTCTGGTTTCCAAAAGGAGGTTTGTGGTGACCGAAGGGTAGTTCTGGTTCCTAGAAATGGCTTCCGGTAGAGCTTTTGCTGAGTTTTGGTGTTTTGATCTTCAGGATGTTGTGTTTGCTGTAAAAAGCAGGTGCCAATCTATCTAGGTTTATCCTTGGGACCTTTGTTTGACCATTTTAGGGCTCTTTCGAAAAGTTTTGGTGAACTCGATGGGTTCTGTGTGCAAGATTTGTTGCAGGTTGTCTTGGGTATCGAGTGTTCAGATTGTTAGGGTGGTTTGAGTAACTTTGTATTTTGGAAAAACCTAGAGAAATACTGAGAGAGATACCGAGAGAAAGACCAGAGAAGCTTCCAGACTCATCATATGATATATCATCACAGCAACCTATCATCAGTCTGGTCTTGACAAAATGGTGTGTCTACAGTTTATCTTTGAGTGCTTTATATAAGCACATGTTACTGTTAATGAAAAGAATGAAGAAATCATCTTAGAAATTGTCTTTTTTAACAAAGGACGATTGATCCTTCCCCCAAAGTGGATCAAGAGTCCAATCTTCCCTCTAAGACAATCAATCACATTACGAATCGATTGGGGTTCATAACAATTGTTACAAACCCGAATCAGTTTGCAACAGAATTGATCTTCTTAGAGGGAAGATCAGCCTCTTAATCCACTTTAGGGGAAGGATCGATCCTCCTTTGTGCAAAAATACACAAATTCTATGATAATTTCTTCTTTGATTTCCATTAATATTTAACATGTGCTTATATAAAGTACTCAATGATAAACATGGAAAGATCTAGAAAGATCTTATGATAAGAATAGAAATAACCAAATAAAGATTATCCTAATCTAAATAGGTATCCTAATCTACATAATTACTAAATATATCATATCTGATCATATTCACTAATATATCTAATTAATTTAGAAAAATGATAAATGCACCCCTTTTCATTACTCGGGATACCCAGCTGCACTTTATCTATGACTGCAAAAGGCTGTTGTACATCACATGCGATGGATTTAAGGGACCTGATTGCCGTCGTAAACTGCAACTTGGTGTCCCAAGTAATGAAAAGCGGTGCATTTATCATTTCCCTTCATTTATTCGACTCTAAGTGGGACCCATCTCGGCACCTAACATTCCACCCGCCATGAAATCAACCTTGTCCTCAAAGTTGAAGATTGAGTACTAGCTGGTGAAAAATGAGATCTTGCATTGCTTTCCTTCTCCCTTGTCTTGTAATTAGTTATCATTACGCATGTCGTCATCAAGAGTTTAGGCCGCTCCATTTTAAAACTAATCTCATCGGGCGTTATCATTTTTCAGCGGCAATCTCGTCGCACTCGACAATACTACAAATTATTGATAATTTGAAGTATGGTAGTGTCCATATCTGTCCCTATTTTTATCATTTAAAAAGGCTACTACGGTTGACAACTCTAAATAATGAAAGACAATATAAGTTACTGAAATTATAAAAACATAATTGTGCTGATATCATTTTCCATCAAAAATGGCTCTTTAATGTATTCCCGCAAAAGTATTGCATGCGATAACGCAGATATTTTCAGGGTTTCAGAATCATCGACTACATTTTGTTGCCTAAGAAAGAAGGCATGCAATGAACATTGATAGACCTCACGTCACTGAATACGTCCTTACCCTACACCCCCACAGTCCCCACTCTATATATACACTTCTCAGCATTATAGAAAACCATCCTCTCTCTCTCTCTCTCTCTCTCTCTCTCTCTCTCTCTCTCAAAGAGATCAAAGAAAATGGAGAAATCCCCAGAAACAGAACACCCCCAAAAGGCATTTGGTTGGGCAGCAAGAGATAGTTCTGGAATGCTCTCCCCCTTTCACTTTTCCAGAAGGTACCCAGATAGATTGTTCATTCATTTCGTTTTTTTTTTTCAATATATAAAAGATAGTGTGGGTAGAACTCTGATATTTTATGGGGATATTATTTTCCCCCTAACTTTGATGGAAACTGGATGAAAATAATGAAGGGTTTCTATATTCATGGAAGAAAATAAGAACCCTGTTCTTATTATTATCTTTCTTTCTTTTTTCAGTGTTTGATACTAAATTCTGATATCAATCACATTATGTTAATCAATTTATTTAAATGGGTCATTTTGATTTTTATTTTAGAACATTTTCTATTCTAAATATAAAAAGGGCACTGATGGAGCTTGTTTGCATTCTATGGAAATGATTTTTGGGCCCATCAAATGAATGGTTTGGATCATCCTATGGAGTTGGTCGTACAGTAACATTAAGGCCCGTCCACAACATAGGACGATCCAAGCCGTCCATGGTTTGGATAATCCTATGGAGTTGGTCGTACAGTAACATTAAGGCCCAATCGTAGGCCCCACCGATATTTTTCAAATTGAAGCGTACCGTCTACAACATAGGATGGTCCAAGCCGTCCATGGTTTGCATCATCCTATGGTGTGGTTCGTACAGTAACATTAAGGCCCAATTTAGGCCCCACTCATATTTTTGAAAATAAAGTGTGCCGTCCAAACCATAGGATGATCCGAGCCGTCCATTTGATGGGCCGTAACTTAAATGGGTTGTGCCCCCAAAATCATTTGCATAGGATGATCACAACCCTCCAATCTATAGAGGTTTTCATAATAAGCAATTTCTCTTTATATCTGAGGGTTAGGATCATCATATGGAAATAGGTTTTTGGGACACAACCTATTTACGATGTGGCCTATCAAATGGACCGCTTGGATCATCCTATGGTCTGGATGGTGCACTGTCATAGTGGGTTGGATTTGGGCACAAAGGAGGAGAATTTTGGGAGGCCATCAACTGTACCTGTTGTGGAGAGAGAGAGAGAGAGAGAGAGAGAGAGAGAGAGAGAGAGAGAGGTGAGAGACGTGCACTAACACGATTCAAGGGGGGTGGGGACACACTACGTCATAAAAAAAAAGAGAAAAAAAGTGACATATACCTTGCGGGGGGCGGGCCGGGGCGGCGGGAGGGGGAGGAGATATCAGCGCCCTATAAAAAAAAACCCAATATTGATTGATGGGCTTCTTGCAATGTTTGGCCCTTGGACTTTACTTAAAGTCGGAAGTTGATATTTACACCCCCCTTGTTTCTTTGCCATCATACTCTTTTGATTTTAGAAAATTTTCAGTTCCTGGCGGTCTGCTGAAAACTAGGGGTGTTAACATCATTTTGGGTTTTTACAAAAAGAGTAACCTACTATGCAATTTTCAAAAAGAACAACTTAGTTTGCAAATTTGCAAGAAGAGGAATGGCATTTGGCCATAGTTTGCAATTGGGGTGGCATTACTATCTTCCCACACCTCTTGTTTTTAGAGATTTTATATGGTATAAGCATGCATAGTTCAATATTTTTCAAAACATCATAGGATGATCCAAACCGTCCATTTGATGGGTCACAATGTAAATACGTTGTGCCCCAAAACTCATTTCCATAGGATGATCCTAGCCTTCCAATCTTTTGAGGAACTCCATGTTATGCAAATCTCCATAGATTGGAAGGCTAGGACCATCCTATGGAAATATTTTTTGGGCACAACCTATTTACGTTGTGGTCCATCAGATGGACAGTTCGGATCATCCTATGGTGTGGGTCGTACACTACTTTTTGAAAATATTTAACTAAATGGGCTTATACCATATAAAAATGTTGATTTTTAAATGGGCTCATGAATCCATTTCTTCCACTGATTTACTTTTGTTTCTGGAGATACTATTTATTGTTTGTTTTTTTATGATCGTTCCTTCTTAACATGCGAGATATAATGATCTTCCCACACCCCTTGGTTTTTATAATGACACTCATTAAGAGACATGGTTGTGCACACTACAACACAACCAAAGCCTGATGCATCACACCTTTGTTTGATCCGAACCATTCAGTTGCTAGCCATTGCATTATAACTCCCAAATCAAAAAAAAAAAAAAAATGTTTATTGCTTGTTGATTTTAGAGGTGCAACTCGGGTTGATGTTTGTAGGAATTCAGGTTGCCCTTTACCTTAAAATCAGGTCGGTTCGGGTTGATTGCGCAGGTTGATTGTAAATAGAGGAATTCGGATTGAGCTTTTACCCGTAGAACCATTCAGTTGCTAACCAATCCAAGTTGCACCCCTAGGTGATTTCCACCTATGATAGTTTTGAACAAAGTCGAAGTCTAACCAAAAAAAAACATAAAGATTAGGTGTTAGGATTGGATTATAAACTGATTATTCATGTGCAAATTACTTTATTTTAAAACCAGAATTTTTATAGGGATTTTTGCTGATTAGTCTGGCAAAATAATTGCTTAAAAGTCCCTAAGAAAAGCATATTATCTAAGAAGTCTTACTTTTACAAAATAATTGCTAAAAGGTCCCTAAAACTAACATACGTCAATTTTCTCCGTTTAAAATTTTAAAATGACAATTTTACCCCGCAACTACTTTAACAGGTTTTAGCCTATTTTGATTTCGTTTTTCATTGCAAAGTAGATTACATGATTTAGATTAATTTGGATGAATTTCATAATAAATTGAAAACCCCTCTCAAAAAAAAATTAAAATAGGGTGGGTTGGAGATATCTTTTCTTCATGTGTAAATAAAGTAAGAAATTTTAAGAATATTTTTTCCTTTCAAACTTTTCTAAATAATTCCTATCTTGGTTGGGTTACAAGAAAAGTATTTCTTACGAATTTTTTTTCATTAATGATTTAAGGGGGTGATTATTCTGATTAATTTAGAGGGATAAAGTCAAAAATATTGGAAGAGATCCTTTTTATTAAAAAAAAAATGCCTAAAACGTTAACAACTTGTAGGATTTTACAAGATTTTTGTCGAAAATATTGGAAGAGATGCTATTTTTGCCTATTTCTTATTTATTTCCGAAAATATTGGAAAGGAAATCAACATTGGCTGAAATGAATTAACGGGTTGGAGGGGTAAATTTGCCATTTTAAAAATTTTAATGGAGAAAATTGACGTATGTTGGTTTTAGGGACCTTTTAGCAATTATTCTCTAAAAGTAGGACTGTTTGGATTAGGGGTGCAAGTTTGGCCCTATCAGCCCTGAGCCCGAACAGGGTCAGGGCTGGATTTTCCAACCCTGAGGTCGGGTCAGGGTTCATTTTTTTAGACCCTGACTCGGCTCCGGTCGGGTTCTGGGATAATGCCTCGGGTACCCTGACCCGGCCCGACCCTAAGTTTTCTATTATAGAATTGAACCATCTATGCATGTTTCTTTTTCTAATGTTTTCTATTATCTTGGATTGGTGTTTCTTTAGATTATTATTATTAATTGTCTTTGTTGCCCGTCATGTTGTTGAATTCATATTGTCTTATTTTGTTCCCTTTCTCTTATTGATCATTTTGTTCTATATGATAAGTGGTTGCTTTATTTTTGGCACTCTTAACAGTTATTTGCACTAGAGTCAATTAGGGCCGGCCCGGCCCGGCCCTGCCCAATCAGGGCCAATCAGGGCGGGCCGGGGCCAGCACTGAGCCCTATAGGTAGGGCTGGCAACGGGGCGGGTCGGGGCCGGATGTTGGGGTCCCCTACCCCTTCCCCTTTGCGGGGAATTTCCCCCCTCCCCTTCCCCTCCCCTCTGTGGGGATGGTGGGGAATCCCCCTCCCCGCGGGGAATATATAATCCCCTTCCCCTCCCAGCATCCTTCGGGGACAAAATCCCCGCCCCGCTCCGCTCCAACATCACCCCCTCTTTAGTCATTGATACACTGATGATGGGTGTCCCTAATCAACTTGATGCAATTTCAATATATAAAAATGTTATGAACTAACATACTTGTAGACGAAGGAGATATATTTCTTACTCTTCAGAAGATAGCAAAATTCCTTGAAGTACTGACTTGACTCTTGAGTGCCCTCGCAGCAGTCGCACCAACAGGCGTTATAAACCCAAATAGATGCCTGAGCAATGTTCAGAGGCTTGGGAATCACCAAAATGCAAAAAGTGAACTGTGTTCCTAACCTGAGCAATGTTTCTTTTGTGGGAAGGAATTAAGGAAACCCTAAGTCCCTAACCAAAATAAAAATGCAATTTATTATTTTATTTTCGCCACAGATGTTGGCACTACGATTTTTTGATAATGGCATACACTCAGCTTATCTTTATTATTTCAACATCTGTCAAAAGGTTATTATAGTTCCCAAAATGCTCTCAGAAGCTAATTAAAAGGAAAAGACAAGCTAAGTTTATGTTTGGGGGAATCTTGTAGCCGATCCACAGAGTTTCTAGTAGTTTTCCTAAAAAAAACACTTAAAAATATACCAAAAAATGGCATTGATTAACGGGGCGAGCGGGGAGGGGACAACTACATCCCCTTCCCCTTCCCCTCCCCGCACCGGGGAATTTTTAAATTCCCCTTCCCCTTCCCCTTCCCCTATCAAATCGGGGAATCCCCGCCCCAAACGGGGCGGATCCCCTCTTTTTCGGGTGAAATTGCCAGCCCTACCTATAGGGTGGGCCATGGGTTGAGGTTTTTCGGCCCTGACTCAGGGTCAGGGCGGGTCAAGGCCGAGATAATGGGATCCAAGGTTGGGCTAGGGTTTTGAAAAACCCGACCCTGTTGCAGCACTAGTTTGGATAATATGCTTTTCTTATTTTACCATGTAGGGACTAATCAGCAAAAATCATGGTTTAAGTCCATTTAGTTCAATATTTTCAAAAGGTAGTATACGGCCCACACCACAGGATGATCCAAACCGTCCATCTGATGGGTCACAACGTAAATAGGTTGTGCCCAAAGAATCATTTCCATAGGATGACCCTAGCCTTCTAATCTAAGGAGGTTTCCATAACATGAAGCTATAGATCGGAAGGCTAGGATCATCTTATGGAAGCAATTTTTTGGGCACAACCTATTTACATTGTGGGACATCAGATGGACGGTTTCGATCATCCTATGGTGTTTTGAAAAGTACTGAACTATGCATGCTTATACAGTTACACCAGTTAAAAACTCTAAAAACAAGGGGGTGTGGGAAGATCATAATGCCACCCCTAACATTCTTAAGATAAAGGATACTTTTGTCATTTTAAAATTTAAATCCATCTTGTGTTTGAATTCTGCCAGAGACGTCAACTTTACCCCCATTTGCAAATTTGCAAGCTATGTTACTGTTTTTGCAAATATTGAATATATAGTAGGTTACTCTTTTTGCAAAAGCGGGTATCATCTTTTTAAGAATTTGCTAGGGAGCATTGAAGAAGGCATTTCGCAGGCCGGCTGTTACATGAGAGTGCAGCCACCTCACATGAATTAAATGAATAAGACAAAAGCTATTTCAAAATGAGCCTATCTGGCTGCTCTCTCATGCAACAGCTGGCCTGCAAAATGCTTTCTGCGATGATTCTTAGCAAATCGCCCCTTTTTAATATAATATTTAAATGGAAATGATATCAGCACAACCATATTTTGAAATTTTCTCAAACCATCTTGTCTTTTAGTATTTAAAGAGCTGTCAAAAGGTTATTACCTTTCCCCAAAAGCTCTCATAAGCCCATTAAAGAAGAAAAGACAGCTAGGGTTTGTGCAAATATCAAAATATGGTTGTGCCGATAACATTTCCCATTTAGAAATTGTAATTAATATTGAATAATTATATAGGAGCACTAGTAGGAAAAAGGGGTTCCGTTTTGGAGAAAAAAACAGGCATTAACCATTGGTGCCACGTCCACTAAAAGACAAAAGCAGAGAGCACAAATCCTGATAATGCAATAAATACACTTGGAAAAAAGTCAAATCAATGGTCATGTCATGCCCGTTTTTATTTCCAAAACGGAATCCCGTTTTTATACAGTGAGGGATTCTAAACTCATGGGCGCCCTTGCAAATGTGAGCTAAAAGGGCGCTCTCATTGGGTGAAAGTCACCAAAGTGCACTTATTACTCTTTGATTTTTACCTACTAGTAATGCACTAATGCACTCTGGTGACTTTCACGCAATAGGAGCGCCCTTTCGGCTCAAATTTGCAAGGGCACTTGTGAGTTTAGAACCAAGCAAATAGCCTTTTTACACATTAGCAATCTTTTTCTATTTTCTTGGCCTTTTGTTTTCTTAAAATGGCAAAACTACCCCTCCAATGCCATGAGGCATGGAGGGGGACATGTTCAGTTCTACTCTCAGTTTCCGTGGCAGCACTCTTTTGATATGTGATTTTCAGGGCTAATGGTGACGATGACATAACATTGAAGATTTTGTTCTGTGGAATTTGTCATACGGACCTTCACAGAGTCAAGAACGAGTGGAAAGATTCTGTTTATCCTGTCATTCCCGGGTATGTCACACGTTAACGCCATTTTCCTTTCCATTTTCTTAAATATAATAGCAAATTAGTCTTAATTGAAATTATGAGGAATGATAGATGCAAGGGCCCTCTTTATGCAAGGGCCGGAGAAGAGCCCTAGAACAGATCCGCGTCATTTTCAAATTCGGTTGAACTTAATGACGTGGATGTATTCCAGGGCCCTTCTTTAGCCCTTGCATAAAGAGAGCCTTTGCATCTATCATCCCTCTTGAAATTATTATAATGCCCTGCATCCTATAAATTGTTGGTGATGTCCGTTTGGAGATAAGGAATATAATCGGCATGGGTTGACACGTGTAAGGAGATCCTCATTTTGTCTTACTTGGGTGTGCAAAGACGAAAATGTTCTGGGCGAATAGTGAGGCCGATAGGCTAGCTAGGGTGAGAGTCTCTAGGGCAGCATTGAAAACCTTCGACTTCATCTCCCCTTGGAGGAGTTTTGCATTGTGAGCCTTTTTATATGTTGTGTCTTGTTGTCTTGTATTGTTCATCTCGATCGCTAGGGTTCTCCTCATGTTCCCCTCTTCTGTTAAAGTAATTCTTTGTCATTTAAGAAAAAGAAATGCCACTTACTCTATTATGGGCACACCTATTTAGGTTATCACTTGTTTTTCTCAAGGCTGCCAGAAAGGGAAGCGGGAAGCGAAGGCTCTCTGGAAAGTGTGAAGCAGGAAGCGTGAAGGCTGGAGAATTTTTTTAATAGTTAAATATTTAAAAAAATAAAAAAAATAAAAAATTACTAAAAGAATATAAGAAATAATTATATGAACCAAATATTTAAAAAAAGACATTTTATTAAAAGATCCAATTTTTACTTAAAGGAAAATCACTATCAGCTGAAATGCCTGTGTTGACTAGTGCATCGCGTTAGAAAAACTTTTAGAAACCAAATTATGAGATTTTTTAGCAGACTTTGGAGATTTAATAATGTTTGGATATGATAGAATTTATGAATTTTTAAAATTGAAAAAATATCGTTCCGTTTTTTCGAATTTTTTACAAGAACTGGAAAGTTAACTTTTTATCCTTTTAGAGTTGGGTCTTGAAACTATTTTTAATAGATTCAAATAGGAGTCATTCCCTTATTTACATGTAAATCTGTAAGTACCTACATGTAATATTAACTACTTAAATGACTTTACATGTAATATAGTTATGGCCCATTCACGGGGAGGTCACGAGATGGATGGCTGGATCATCAGCAATAGAACAGTATATAATTTTGAAGGAAAAATGATATAAATAAATACTATAGCTGTCTTGGGGCTCACATGCATCAGATGGACATGAACGGGTCCCATTATCATTAGCCCCTCCTTGACTGGAAGATGCTAACCCCTACATCTATAACTCCTTGTTTAGGTTTCCTGGAGAGATGTTAGTAGTATTGATTGTTGTGGGCCGTCTTCTTAAGGATGTCTTATAATGGTCCACTTAGGACAGTAGTCCATAGAACAGACTGTAAACATATAGTTTTAGCAAAAATAAAACTACATATAAATAAAGAGGAGAGTGTTCCTGCTCTGCAGCGCAGGGAGTTCCCTGCGTTGTAGTTGTTTATAACGCCTCCCATTCCCTGCGCTGTAGTTGTTTATAACGCCTCCCATGTTTGAATAATTCGTCATGTGCGTTGCATACAGTATGAGCGCCACTTCAAATGCTACCCTATCCACCAAAAATGTATCCGATCATCAACTTGAACAAATTATCAAAAATCTAACAGAGGAACAAATTACAAGTAACAATGATGTCACTCAATTTTACAGCAGTTCATGACCTTTAATCTCACATATCCTCAATCTATAACATCTGTCAAATTTCTACCATATTTGATTTACTTCAGTCCACTTTGTATGACAGAACATGTAATCCGCATCATCATTTAAAGTTATTTTTAATAGAATATATGATGATTTCTCACTATAAAACCCTCTCAATGCAAATCTTTTCTCAACTTTTATTTAGATATTGCCTTCACATGGTTCATAAATCCACCAAGTCAATCAATTATCTCGCCTTTTTTTCAGTTGCTTTGAGTATAACTTCGACCTAGCAATCACATTTGATGACATAATAAACACAAGACAACGAAATGATGAAACCTTCACTCAATTTTACACTAACAGAGAACACTAGCAAGTAGATTATCAGGTCACCACTCCAAGTCATTACTTGTATTCACCTCCATCGAATTCTTGCATTTGAGATCTCTCTTAGATCTCTAATGTTTGTCTCACTTCTTTAGATAAAGTCATTTAACAAGGTATTACAATTTCGAAAGCCTTCGAAGCTAATAAGATATTTCTTTTTTTGATCCAACATTGATCCTTTCTTATAACTTATCTCTATGAGCATGTGATTAACCAAATAAGCCAACAAGCTTTACACAAAACTGGTCAACCACAAAAAAAATCACCACATATTCCACCCAATGTCAGCTACGCCAACCTCTTTCAGTCTTGTATCCTTAAACATTATCCAACACCCAGAACTCAGGCCTAATGAACCTAAATGTAAACACTACTAAGAAAATTAATATTGTCAAATTATTGAATAATAAGTTACCTAGTAGCTCATTTTTATGCTTTTTAAATATTTCATACAAGAACTAATTACTAAAATAAACTAGTCACGGATGAAACCGCTCTCACACCCACACATGCACTAAGCCAATCCTCATGGTGGAAAAAAATCAAATAGCTCAAAGGACTCCCTCGGGACCTCCAATCTTGCCAGACAGTCGGCATCCAAATTAGCAGACTTTCTAACATGATGAAAAGATATGGAAGAACCCTCCACTCGATCTCTAATCTCGTCAACCTACTGTGCAAACTGCCAAGGGGGAGGTCTCCGCTTCAACCACTTGATGACATTTAGAGAATCCCCTTCCACTAACACCCTATCTCGAATATGCACTTCTATAAGCCTAATACATTGAAGCACGTCTCTTACCTACAATCACACCATCTAATTTGAAAAATAGGTTTTTATAGTAGACATGCATTTAACAATGTCCAAGTTATATCACAACCATAAATAACTAGACCAATTCAAATCTGCACTCCTCCAATCTTAACATCTCAACTTATGACTTCTTCACAAACTCCTTCAACATATCACATGACCAATACCAACTTTCACAAAAGAAAATACACTGATAACCCATTTTATCTCATCACTGGCAATCACATTATCCACAGATAGATAGATCACCCACCTATCAACAAGCTCCTAGAACAACTCAATAACATGTGACGAACTCTCGCTCCATCCATACTACATCCATCACAACAATGAAATCCAAGAATCACTAAAATTCAAATATATCAAAAATTCCCAGCTTACGCACCAAAAAAATACAATCACTAAGATTCAAATATATCAATAATCCAATAACTAGCACATTCCACATCCTCGACCTCCACCATATCATCTATGCTTAGGGCAAAATTTATGTTACTTTGTTTTGATAAAACTGTAACTTACCATGTTACCTTAGATATATGATCTGTTACGGAGTATAAAATACAATTCATATCATCTATGATAAGGAGACAAAAGAACGAGATAGTTCTCTTTCACTTGTTAAATCAAATATGTCCCATGTGGGACCCAATGTAGTTTGTTAGGATCCAATCCTATGGATAATCATCCCAGACAACAATCCACTCTGTATTGGCAATTCTACCAATGTGGAGATATGTTTGTCTTATAAAAATGCATGTTAAGATGGCAGTACAGGAAGGGCTGTCAGGGACTTCGGATGTGTCTTCCTAGCAGCACTAATTGAGGTATAAAACACCTTCTTTAGCTTGATGCAAAAACACAAGGAAATATAGCTATGCCATGGGTTTTGAAGTTGCACGATACACTCTGGTGGTTTGCTTCGTTCTACGTCTTTCAAGTTGCATTTGTGTGTTTGTTGGAACCAAACATCTAATGCAAGTCCCCATTGATTGGAAACTTCCCACCAATTGGACAATCTTTATAGTTTGATATAGTGTTTATAAAAATGTGTCCTCAGATAAGAACTCCACCAAGGTAAATTCAAATAAGTTTTTTATTGACTCAATAGGTCCAAAACTGAGTGGACTGCGTAGGATTAATGTTTCACTCATGGAACTTTCAAATGATGCTTTTTTAGTTGAATGTTAATTATTAGACATTTTTTTGTTTTAACAGTCCCCTAGTAGGCTTATGTTTGGATGGTTAGAAATGTCAAGTTGGTAATAGAATTTCAACATCACCATCATCTAATCAGCATCCAGTAGTCACGATTTGTGGGGCTCATCACATTGCGACATTGCGGTTCTCACATGTATCTACACATAGGAACGAATCTATTTCTTTGCTTGGTAACAATGCAAAAATATTATGCTAAAATGAGTGGTTTCCACAGGCACGAGATTGTTGGTGTAGTCACAGAGGTGGGGCGCAATGTAACAAAATTCAAGGTTGGAGATAAGGGAGGTGCATGGTCGGGGCATGCCATAGTTCCGATAACTGCGAGAAGGGCTTGGAGAATTATTGCCCTAAAGTGATTTCGACCTATAATTCTGTTTATCACGATGGCACCATGACATATGGCGGTTACTCTGACATGCTAGTCGTTAATGAGCATTATGTTGTCCATTTCCCTGAAAACATGCCCCTTGATGTGGGTGCACCGTTATTGTGTGCCGGGATCACCGTTTTCAGCCCAATGAAATATTTTGGATTGAGTGAGCCCTGTAAGCATTTGGGAGTGGTTGGGCTTGGTGGGCTTGGGCACGTTGCGGTGAAGTTTGCGAAGGCATTTGGAATGAAGGTGACAGTAATCAGCAAATCTCCTAGCAAGGAGAAGGAAGCAATTGAGCGACTCGGTGCTGACTCGTTCCTGGTCAGCCATGACTCAGCACAAATGCAGGTAAGAATTTTATTATGGTGTAAGGATTCTTCTTTGTGTTCACTTGGACCCCCTCTAGAGGAAATGGATTTCTTGCCCTTGTATTTTTCCGAGTGAAATTTATCCCCTAGTTATGGTGTAAATTTAGTCTTCTGCTACTGGGTGTGACAGTTAAGACCCCAATTTAGAAATTCTTGTTTTGATTCAGCTAAAATGATGGGTTTCCTTTATGATCTTTCTAAGAAGTGCAATTTTACTATTAAGATTTTGCATTTTTTTGGTGTAGGCTGCCATGGGAACCATGGATGGTATCATCGATACGGTTTCTGCTGTTCATCCTCTCTTGCCATTGCTTGGTCTTTTGAAGTCTCATGGGAAGCCCGTTATGGTGGGCATATCGGATAGACCACTTGAGCTCCCAGTGTATGCTTTGGTTGGAGGTTAGTGAGTGTTGTATTTGTTGATGGCACTCAATTCATTTTTAGCAGGTAGAAGTACAAGTTGTGGCCATTTGTTACAGTAATCTGAACCAATTTATAGGCACTGCTAAATTTATCAAAAAAGCCTCCACAAATCAAAGGCTTGGAATCATCCCACAGAAAATCTTAGTATATGAATTGTTTGGATCACTGAACAAGTGGCCTTGAACTTCCACCTGTATTTTCTTCAAAGAAAAACATGCACAAACATCCTATACCAACTCTTTTTTAACTGTTTTAGTTGAATTACTTTGTTTTACACTTGTCAGATTGGCTGTTGAGAGCTTTTTGGGAATTATGATAGCCTTTTGAAGCTGATTAAAACATGTAAAACATGGTGAGTTCATCAAAACATGGTAGTTCCAATATCAATATATATTATTGAATCCTACAAAACAATGTACAGGATGATCAAATCTAGAGGATCCCTGTACTCAGCCCTTTCCATGTAATGTGTGTTTGACCTACCATTTATGAAATTATCATATGGTCCAACGAACAAGATGATAATGATTTTGATTTTGGCAGGGAGGAGAGGTGTGGAAGGAAGTTGCATCGGCGGAATGGAAGAAACCCAAGAGATGATCGACTTTGCCGGGAAGCACAACATTACAGCAGACGTCGAGGTCGTTCCAATGGACTATGTCAACACAGCCATGGAGCGGCTCACCAAAGCGGATGTCAGATATCGATTTGTAATCGACATTGCTAACACCTTAACTGCTCCATGATCACCATCAATTCGGCTCGGTGGCATCGGCAATGGAACATTAGTAACAACCTACTTGTGTTTGGTTCTCCTTTGATAGAGATGTTTTAAGGTTTGGTGTGTGTTGTTTTTGAACAATATTAATAATAATAAAATTGGATTATGAATTATATGCCTGTTATGGGCATTATTATCTATTGGATATGACATATTTGTCCTTAGGTTACGTTCTATGGAGACCATGTTAATGATGATGTTCATTGATGAGAGATATGATTGTCTAATTTCTTGTCACCTAAAAACAGGGGCGGAGCATAGCATGAGAGGGGCCATGGCCCCCCAATGAATAGCAAAATCCCTTTTATGGTTTATGGCCTTGCATGCATGCTTAGCTAGTTTAGTGACTTTACATGCATGCTTAGTGGACATGGCCCCCCAATGATCAATTCAGGCAAGTGTAAATTAACTCCTTTTTTCTAACGATGAATTTGATTCTTTAAATGTGAAAAGATCACTGAAAAACGTGAGGAAAGATGATTTTCAAAATCCAAATCTCCCAAACTAATTCCCACAATCATCTTTTTTTCTTAAAATCAATTTCTTCTTAATTGAATAGCATAAGACTATCAAGGTCTATCTTAGGTTTGTGATCTCCACCTTTAAATTCTCATTTGAACCAAAGAATTCAAGAAGAAAACACGGTTCGTTTTGACAGTTTAAAAAATCTACCAACCAACTTAACAAATTCTTACGATAGATCTTGTTTCTCCCGTCCACTATTAATAACTACAATTTTTGGAGGGTTTTTCAGATCAAAACAAGTAAATTGAACTCATCACATACCTTTATAGAAGAAAGATTTCTCTCCTCACCAAGACTCCCGACAGCTCCACACGATTTTCTCTATTTTGGGTTTTCTGTAGGATTTTGGGTTTATACATGTATTTATAGTTAGTCTCAACTCAACTCAACAAAGCCTTTGTCCCAAACTAGTTGGGGTCGGCTAAATGAATCATTTAGGAAAAATTCATGAAGAATGTGAAAGGAATCTACCTGGCTTTAATCCTGGCTCTAGTTGGGTTCTTCTATGTGAATCATTTTCTTCCATTCTAATCTATCCAAGGTCAAGTTCTCTGTTATGTTCCTAGCTATGAAGTCTTTCCTCACTGTTTCTACTGAAGTTTTTTTCGGTCTGCCCCTACCTCCTTTTACTCCATCAATTTAGCACGAGTCGCCTCTTCTCACCGGAGCATCCAAAGGCCTACGTTGGATATGTCCAAACCATCATAAGCGGTGCTCTCTCATCTTCTCCTCAATTGGTGCCACCCCCACGGCCCCACCTTTCTACGAATGTCTTCATTTTTAATTCTATCTAACCTTGTAGGGCCGCACATCCATCTAAGCATTCGCATCTCTGCTACACTCATCTTATGCACATGTTGCTTCTTGGTGGCCCAACATTCTGAGCCGTACAGCATGGCTGGCCTCACAACTGTCTTATAAAACTTTCCCTTCAACTTGGTAGGGATTTACGATCTCACAGAACTCCTGAGGCGAGCTTCCACTTCAAACAACCTGCTCTTATTCCATGGTTAACATCCTCTTCAATCTCTCCTTCCTTAGTAGAATTTAACCAAGATGCCAAAAGATATCCCTCTTAGGTACCTCTTGTCCAGTCATATTTACTATATCCTCGTCCCGCCTCCTTACATTACTAAAGTTTCACTCCATATACTCTTAGTCCTACTCAGTCTAAAACCTTTGGATTCCAAAGTTGTTCTCCATAACTCTAACTTAGCATTTACTCCTGCTCTGGTTTCGTCGATTAATACTATGTCATCTGCAGATAACATACACCACGATACCTCATCATGAATACCCTCTGTAAGCTCATCCATAACTAGCGTAAAAAGATAAGGGCTTAGAGCTGATCCTTGGTGCAGTCGTATTGTAATTGGAAACTTATTAGACGTGCCATCCGTGGTTCTGACACTAGTTATTGCTCCATCGTACATATCCTTAATCACATCAACATATTTAGTAGGCACTTTTTTCCTGTGAACCCTATCATACGCTTTCTCCAAATCAATGAAAACGATATGAAGGTCCGTTTTATATTCACTAAATCTCTCCATTAACCACCTAATCAAGAAGATAGGTTCCATAGTCGATCGTCCGGGCATTAAGCCAAACTGATTCTCTGACACCTTAGTCTCTTTTCTTAGTCTATGGTCAATTGTCCTATCCTAAAGCTTCATGGTGTGACTCATTAGCTTCATTTCCTGGTAAGGATCCTAATTTAGTTTGAATAGGAAACTGTAATTCAATTTAAACTAGGAAACATTCTTTAATTTTTAAATTATAGAAAATCATGCCCTTGCTATTATGGAATTTCATACTTGGACGTTTGCAAATTTAGGGCTTTTAAAAGACATTGCTAAATCTTAAATTCTCTAAACCAATCAAAAGGAAGAGGTAATTAGTAAGATAATTGTTTTCGAATTCCATCCTAACACAAATAGATACCCAAAAGTGGGTTTTTAAAATCTCTCTCTCCAATTCATATACATCAAAAGTGCAATAGTGAATTTGTGTTTTAGGGCAATAGTGAAAATTCTAAAACTTAGGAAACTTCCTAATTTCCCTCATTCCAAGTAACAATTAATATTAAGTTGAAAATCTCTCTCTCTCTCTCTCTCTCTCTCTCTCTCTCTCTCTCTCTCTCTCTCTCTCTCTCTCTCTCTCTCTCCAATTTGAGGTTCCCTTTGTATTAGCTAAACTCCCACATTCTCTCTATTCCAAAGAATTTGTGACTTTGGAAAAGTAAGGAGAATCCCTACAATTTAGCAACTAAATATCTCTCTCATTCAACAAAATTCGACTAGATTAGCTCTACAATTTGGAGAAAAACGTTTTACATCCCTAAAATTTCTCACGGGCATCTCTCAATTCCTATTGGTGGAATTTTCTTTTTTGATTTTTTAAGGAATTAAAACTCAGCTTGGGCAATATAGAATATCCAATCAAATACTAACTTATATACTAATAATACTAATGATAATAACAATAATTATTCAAATAACCTAAGTGAACAATGGCCGTTGATCTTGTAGTCTTCTCAGATTACAATCAATTTCCAATTTAATCGATCATTGGGCAACAACTTTTCTAACAACCATATCCTGATCATCGATCGGAATTACCGGATCATAAATCTAAGGGTTCTAATAGTCCAATCATTGATCTAAACATCTAACCATCAATTTGATTTTACAAAAAAGGGTTCGATTACAAACTTAGTCTTCAACCTTTGATTTAATCAATCCGATAAATCTGATCTAACTACTATAATGAGCTATCTGACCTTTGATTGGGCTTGGATGTATTCGAAAAATTCCCCAAAGAGATTGCTTCAAGGGGGTCCCACACATTTATTTAATTTATAATTATATATTTTAAAATTCTGTTTAATTACTTTGGGGACAGGGTGTTTCAATAGCAAAATTTTTAGTTTTTGCAACACCTTACGAGATTAGTTTCTCTGCATCGGATAAGATCTTTGTTAGCAGTGTAGTGTTAACTTTTATACTATCTAATACTTTACCACTTTATTTCAGCCTACTGGCTTGATTACATCTTCTGGATTGTTGGCACTGGTGGTTTCATTAAATTAGAGCTATTTTAATTAATTTTACTGTATCTTTCCATTTGTTCTAAGGGCTTGTCACTTTTCGTGGTTTTGCATTGAAAAATGTGCGGTTCGCTTTATGGATTTTTGGCTAAGAGGAAAGGGGAAGGGGAAGCTGTTAGGTATGCTATTTTCTATTTGGTAGAGGAAGAAGTGGATGGGGATAACTGTGAATGAGCTGTTGAAATAATTTTTTGGGTTGCATTTTTCTTTTCTTTTCTTTTCGTTGCCTTAACCTCTAACTCTAGGAAAGTTTGCTTAAACTCGTGTTGATTAGTTTAATTGCCATGACTAGGTTTCTGATTTATAGTTATATATGTTGGAAATTTAATTAACCTTATGCGGAAAAGGATCATTACCTCCTGCCATGATGATCAGATAGAAGTGATTGATGATGCGCGAGATCCAACGGTTGAAGACGCTCCACAACGAACGCAACAGACTCGGTTCTGACGTAGTCTTCAGATCTATCCAAGCCTTATGCTCAGATCAATGGAATCACGGGCCGTTCCTTGGTAGATCCGGGACCAGACAGAGAAAACCCTAAACCCAAGTTTCTGAAGGAATAGAATAGTTGCTCCCATTAAGCAACACACGTATATATATGCTTAAGGGAATGATTTGGTTTCCCAATACACTAACTCTCTTTCTTATTTAGGATTCTTAATGAGAGTTATCTTAGTAGCGAAAAACCCACTTTACAAAAGTCTAAGATTTTCCAAATCTTAGGTGTATCAATTATGGGCCACCTAAATGGAAACAAATTTCCAACAGTCTCCCACTTGGTCCATATTGATAAGCCTAAGTTTTTTTTTTGTTGAAAAAGACACTTGGGTTTTAGACATTTTAAAAACCTGATGTATGGCCATACATTTCGAAAACTAACTCTCAATCCATATTCTTTAAAGAGTTTACCTTAGTTCATATAAAGAGTCTCAAGTGCATGAATCATGGCGGTATGACCCTAAAGCGAGTATTCCCTTCCATGTATCACAATGTTACTGATTCGCTTTATTGAACACTTTATTTAGTGTAATCCTTTATGAATAGGCTAACCAATGCCCATTCTGGTCCAACTTTATTTTGTCCTCATGGACAAACCTTATCTTTCATGGGAACTTTATGTATACACTGTAGTTGAAAGATAAAAATAATAATAGCAAGAATCATCAAACCATAGTTGCAACTCAAATGAAAATAATGGTCTCATTGTATCACAATCAAGCATTAAACGATCTAACTAGACCCATGCGCTCCACATGACCATCATACAATCTGGGAGGAAGCCCCTTAGTCATGGGATCTACAATCATCATATCAGCGCGAATGTGCTCTATCACTACTAGACGATTCTTAATCCTCTCTTGAACAATAAGATACTTGATGCCAATGTGCTTGCTACCACTGCCGCTCTTATTGTTCTTTGAGAAGAAAACTGCGGCAGAAATATCACATAAAACCACCAACGGCCTAGTAATGGAGTCAACAACCCTGAGCCCTGTGAAATTTTTTTGCAACAATAGTGCTTGTGAAGTGGCCTCATAGCACGCCATGAACTCTGCCTCCATAGTGGAAGAAGCGGTCAGACTCTGCTTCGCGCTCCTCCATTAAATGGCACCTCCCGCAAGTAGGAAGACATATCCTGAAGCGGAATTTTTTAGTATCGAGGCACACAGCAAAGTCTGAATCTGAATATCCAATCACCTCCAAATTATCTGACCGCCTGTAAGTAAGCATGTAATCCTTCGTCCCTTGAAGGTATCGTAGAACCTTCTTTACTGCCTTCCAGTGCTCCATCCCTTGATCACTCTGATATCTGCCTAACATCCCAACTGCAAATCCGATGTCTGGTCTAGTGCAGACCTGCGCAGACATCAGACTGCCGACTGCACATGCATATGGAATTTTGCTCATCTCATTTCTTTCTAATTCATTCCTTGGACATTGTTCCTCTTGGAACTTATCACCCTTCAGTATAGGGGCTACACTAGACGAGCAGTTTTGCATCCGAAATCTCTCTAGAATTTTATTAATGTAGGCCTTCTAAGATAGTCCCAAAAGTCCTTGAAACCTATCTCTGTTAATCTCTATGCCTATAACATAAGAGGCTTCACCCATATCCTTCATATTAAAATTCTTAGTGAGAAACTGTTTTACCTCATGTAGTAACCCTAAATCACTACTGGCTAGCAAAATGTCGTCTACGTGTAGGACTAGAAATATAAATTTGCTCCCACTGACCTTAAGGTATATACATTGATCCACGATGTTCTCTATGAATCCGAACGAGGATATCACGTCGTGGAATTTAATATACCATTTGCGGGATGCCTGTTTTAGCCAATACACGGACTTCTTTAATTCGCATACCAGGTGCTTTCCTTTATCCGATGTGAACCCTTCAGCCTGATCCATATAAACTTCCTCGTCAAGATCCCCATTGAGGAATGCCGTTTTCACATCCATTTGGTGTAGCTCTAAATCAAAATGAGCCACCAATGCCATAATTACTCTTAATGAATCTTTAGAAACTGGAGAGAAGGTCTCATGGTAATCCACACCTTTATGTTGAGAAAATCCCTTAGCCACAAGTCTTGCCTTATACCGTTCGATATTACCAGATGAGTCTCTTTTAACCTTATAAACCCATTTGCATCCACCGGGTTTGACTCCTTCTAGCAATTCAACAAGATCCCATACTTGATTTTTGGCCATGGAGTCCATCTCATCCTTCATGGCGTCATACCAAGATGTGGAATTCTCTCCACTCATGGCTTGTGAAAACGAGATTGGGTCACCATCGGTATTAGCTTCATGGTCAATCTCTTGCAAGTACACTTCATAGTCATGTGGAATAGCCAATCTTCTTACTCTTGAGGGTCTCCTTAAAGTCACCTCTTCGTCTACTGGAAGTGGAGTTAAGGCAACGGGTTCAGTGACAATCGGTTCCTCATGGAGCGGCACTGTATTGGTTGGTTGCTCCATCGTGATATCCTATGGGATGTCAAGGGGTGCAACCATCTTTAGTGCAAGTGTAAAATCCTGAACCCGCATCTCCTCGAGTTCGAGACTTCGAGGTTGCTCTCTCCCACTAATGTCATTATCCTCAAGAACTCTGGCATTCCTAGCCTCAACTATTTTCGCCAAGTGGGAAGGACAATAGCATCTGTACCCTTCAACCTATCAGCATATCCTATGAAGAACCTATTGATAGTCTTTAGGTACAACTTATTCTCATGTGGATTGTACACCCTTACCTCAGCTGGACAACCCCATATGTGCACATGGCCTAAACTGGGTTTCCAACCATTCCAAAGCTCAAAGGGAGTCTTTGGAACTGCCTTACTGGGAACCCTGTTAAGAATGTTCACAGCGGTCTTAAGGGCTTCACTCCACATAGAGATTGGGAGAGTGGAGTTGCTAAGCATACTCCTTACCATATCCATTAGCGTATGATTCCTTCTTTCAGCCACACCAATTTGCTATGGAGTTCCCGGCATGGAGTATTGGGCAATGATACCTTCCTCCTTAAGGAAGTTCGCAAATGGAACAGGCTTTTGTCCTGTTCTAGTGTACCTACCATAGTACTCTCCTCCTCTATTTGACCTCACGATTTTAATTTTCCTTTCCTTCTGTCTCTCTACCTCCGCCTTATAAGATTTGAAGGCATCTAGTGCCTCACTTTTCTCAAATAGAAGGTAAAGATACATGTATCGTGAATGGTCATCGATAAAAGAGATAAAGAATCTTTGACCGTCCAAACATGGAGTAGGAAAAGGTCCGCATATATCTGTATGTATGATCTCTAAGGTCTCAGTACTCCTCCTGGCACCTTTCTTGGTTTTGTTGGTCTGCTTTCCCTTTATGCAGTCCACACAATCACCAAATCAGTGAAATCCAGTTTCTTTAAGATACCGTCATTCACTAACCTTTTGATTCTCTCTATGGAGATATGTCCTAATCTCCTGTGCCAGATGATAGATGAGTCCTTATCCATATTACGTCTTTTAGTGTCTCTTTTATCATGCAGGGCCATTAGGTTGTAATCAGAAGGAGATTTGAGGTGTAATTTATACAAACCATCAACAAGATTACCATAGCCAATAACTGAACGGTTTTTAGATAGCTCAAATGTAGAGTCAAAGAAATTAAACGAAAAACCACAAGCTGTAAGTCTGGAAACAGAAATTAACTTCCTAGAAAACGATGGAATGTAAAAGACTCTCTCAAGGTGCAAACTAAAATCAGACTGAAGCACAAGTGTATATGACCCAACTGCTTCCACACATGAGCTCATCTGGTTTCTTGAATAGATGAACTGCTCACCTTCAGTTGGGGTTCTGTGGTTGGTTAAGCCATGCATGGTATTGGCACATGGATTAAGGAACCAGAGTCAATCCACCATGAATCATGAAAGACATCAACAGTATGAGATTCATAACAAACACATGAATAGAGATTACCTTTCTTTTCAAGCCACTTTGCATATTTGGGGCAGTCTTTCTTGATGTGTCCTTTCTTCCTGTAGAAGAAGCAAGGGCGTTGATCCTTATCGCTAGTAAACCGAGCTGACAGTTTCTTATGCTTCTTCTTATGAACACCTGGACCCTTCTTTCCTCGCTTATTTCCATGAGTAGCTAGATGGGCACTTTCTAACTTCTCCTGCTTCAGCCTCCCTTCCTCTTGAACACATATGGTCAATAATTCATTTATGGACCAATTCGCCTTATGTGTGTTATAAGAGATCTTAAATGGCCCATATTGGCTTGGAAGGGAATTGAGTATGAAATTCACGAGGAAAGACTCAGAAATCTCAATCTTTAGTGAGTTGAGTTGAGCGGCTATATCTCTCATCTCCATGATGTGTTCGCGGATCCCTCTCTCTCTCTCTCTAGTATGTTTTAAAGAAGATAACATGCCCATTAGGGTGCCAGCCAGAGCCTTTTCGGAACTTACATACTGTTCTTCAACAGAAGTTAGAAATTTCGTGGCCATATCGCACTTGGGGATGGATCCCCTACTGCTCTTACTTATGTGGCTCTGCATGAGTAGAAGACTCAATCGGTTGGATTTCTCCCACCTCTCATACAAATCATTTTCCTCTGTCTTACTGGTTTTCGTGGGTTTATGAGGTAAATATCACACAGAAAGCCAAATCAAGGTCCATCCACCCTAATGTAAGCAAGACCTTATCTTTCCAGTCCGAGAAATTTTCCCCATTAAGAAAGGGAATATGAGTAGTTTCATTACTTAACATAGCAAAACGTGCAACTGTAAAACATAAAAACATGCCATCTTTAATAAAAATGCGTGCTAGATTCCATTTAAATATATCAGGTCATCAACCCACGTTAACGACATTGGCTGCAAATAAAATGCGTCATTGCAACCCTCCTGTGGGCAAAGGTTGCAACACACTAGTAATTTGCCAGAATCCTTATTTATGGGGTCAACTAGTTGTAAAACCAATCCCAGAGATATCCCTATACCTGTGGGCATCTAAAAATATCCCCAAAACTGATCTCCCACTGATCACCTCAACCGATCAATCACTAAACCATGATTGCTTCCTTGTGGGGCCGATCAATCATGTTTCACTACCTGATCGCAATGCCCTGTGTCACTTAATTCAATGCAAATCAATCAACCCCATGTGGCGTAGTGCACTTTGCCGGTGCACTTCGCTACGAGAACCTCCTCATGGCCCAGGATGCTGTGGCTACTCCTGAGTCAATTGGACGTTCTTGCCTTAGATCGATTAGAATCAATAAATCTCTAGTTGATTCACTCGCACCGAATTCTCTTGATGTGGTTAAGTGCAACCAACGGTCTAAATTAACCACCGAATGCCAATACAAGTTAAGATGTTGTGGCCACTCTCAAGTTGTCTTGACGTCCTCCTTTACGTGACATAAAGATAACCGAAATCGACTCATCGGCCCAAAACCGTATGCCAGTGGGTCGATTCCAGTTCACAAGGGTTCCTTAGGGGAGGTACTAACTGTAGAGTATGGATATCATAATTATAATTCCATAAGAATCGATAATAAGAAAACAAACCATAATCCCATACTAATCATTTAGAAGCACATCCATACACACATCAGAATAAAACATAATCCATAAATGGGCCTTGCAAAACATATGATTTGCAGACCTTATGGTCCAAAACAACTTTATACACCAAAACCCATAATGATAAAATCTTGACCATTGAGCTTGTACTCTTGATTGACCAATGGAGCACTTTATATGGCCTAAATCCAAGGATTCAAGTTAATGGTCTACTTGAGTGGGTCCCAGGATCGACTTTGACATCCTTTAAAAAATCGATCTTGGGCCCCAAATTTCATTTTGGGCCTTTAAAAAAATCTATTTTCATGCTATAAATATATTATGGGCCTTTAATTTCTATGTTTGGGCTTAAACAGTGATTTTGGGCCGGGTTACCTTGATTTCGAGCTTGGTCCCAAGTTTCTGGATCTAAAACAAGGTACTAACTACTGAGCTTGGGGACCGGACCGTGGGCCCAAATCTTAAAATTCACGCCCAAATAGTCACAATTGCCCACTTGCTAAAGAAAAGTTATCACAATGGCAGAATCGTTATTATGTTAATAGAGAAGCCTTTTATATTGTTTTGAAAACAAGATGCAGTACGAACAAAAGCAACCGCTGAGAAATTATATAATAACCACCATTAAATGCAAGAAGGGCAAATGACAAATAAGCCATAGCAATATTTAAAATTACTCATATACCCCCTTCTTCTCCAACCTGTAACGAATAGAGAAAAAAAGGGTTTGATGTTGGCGAGAGTTTTGCAGAGAGGGCCCACAGCCACCATTCCGGCCGTGACGGACCATGTCATGGCGTAGTACGCCAGAATAGGTATCTGGTCGGCACTTGATCGGCCTGAAACCTATGAGACTTGAAGGTAAAAGGCGTCATTGAAGTTAGGTTTTCTTTAAATACGATGGCTCCCAAAACCCGCCGACGACCATGGCATGAAAACCTGCCATTTGTGTGTGTGGCAAGACGGCATGGGCAAGACCTATACCGGTCACCCTATAGCTGCAATACGGCAACCTCACAGGGCCTTTCAAAACCGGAGATCTAATCCCCTTTTACCCTCTTTCTGTACTCATAGGGCTACCATAACGGCCAGCTACAAAACGCCCAAATAACACTTCGATCTGAGGGATCTATTGTACTCTCCCTTTTAACATAAATATATGATCGGTGATCAATAATAAAACAGGAGGGTACAACACATCAGAAAATCGAAAATACATAATTTTCTCGATCAAGCATCGAGCTTCAATCGATCATCGCGGATGGTCTGCTTTGAAACCAACTGTTAGAAATTTAATTAACCTTATGCGGAAAATGATCATTACCTCCGGCCATGATGATCAGATAGAAGCGATTGATGATGCGTGAGATCCAACGGTTGAAGACACACTACAAAGAACGCGACAGACTCGGTTCTGACGTAGTCTTCAGATCTATCCAAGCCTTATGCTCAGATCAATGAATGGTTTGGATCACCCAAACAATGTGGGCCCACTGTATTTTAAGCCGTTGGTGTAGCTAAGTTAGCTACACATATGTGTAGCTTCACTTAACTCATATATATATATATATATATATATATATATATATATATATATATATATATATATATATATATATATATATATGCTTGAGAGAAATGATTTGGTTTCCCAATTACACTAACTCTCTTTCTTATTTAGGATTCTTAATGAGAGTTATTTTTAGTAGCCAAAAACCCACTTTACATAAGTTTAAGATTTTCCAAATCTTAGGTGTATCAATTATGGGCCACCTAAATGGAAACAAATTTCCAACAATATAATGGCAACTTCAAGGAGATGTTAAAGCTGTCATTTTACATGGAGTTCTTGTTAATCCTACAGGATGAATTATATTCTTAATGGAGTCACCTATTACTTTTGAATTTCTAATAGCAAGGAGTTCTTGTTAATCCTATAGCCAGGGGACAACCAAAATTGCAGGTACTAATACTTCCGACCACTTTCGGTTGAATTCATGCTTATTTTTGTCTGTTAATGTCATATATTACAAGGCTTTTGATATTGGCATTGTCATAGTTTTATAAAACCACCTTGTCTTTTGTTTTTTGTCACCTTTGGTCTTTGCTTCTATATTTCATTTTTATCTGAATTTGTGGATATTTATTAGACGTTCCACCCTGGTTAAAAGAAAATTTTATTGGATTTTCTCCATTAAAACTTTGTTTCTTCCGACGTAAAAAATGGATGTAAAATTAACCAAAAGAAAGGGAGCATAAATTCTTTCATTTTATTTTTAGTAAAATCATAATAGGATTTTAATTCCGATTCATGATTCCAGTAATCTAATCTAAATGCAGCTAATGGAAAGAGATGATAACTTTTGTACATTTTGCTATCGAGAGCCGAGAGCCGATGATTCCGAGATCTGGCCCTACGATCTAGGGTGGTAGAGCTCCGGTCGAGAATAGACCTCCGCTAATAGAATAAGCGTTAGGGCCCCAGAATTGTGGTTCAGGGGGACCCCCCTGATGCTCAAGTAAAAAATCGGCACACTAGAGGGAGAAGAAAGGTTAGAGGTTGAAGATGAGTGCTACCGGATGGATGTGCTATTGAGCGTGAGGTCCTTTTATAGAGAAGAAGTCCACAACCATTTACATGTAGGAAGTTTGCCTTGGTAGGAGTCTTTCCTTATTGAGCGATTTCTATGGAGATAATTATCAAGTTTCCTCGTGGGAATTGGTTTCTATATTGAATTATCGTTTTAGAAGGAAAGTTACCGCCCTTCACAAGGTCTTTCCTTTGGAGGCACTTTCCTTCTTGGAGACATTGCCATTTTGTAGGAGATTCGAGAATCTTTCTAGATCTCCACCCTTAGGAGACAAATCCGGTTTCTAATCCAAGGGTGGTGCCACGTGTCGACCATCTAAGGGAGGTACCGATTTTACACCCAACAAGAGACATTGCCATTCTAATCCCCTTGTATTAATAGTGGCACTCGTCACTTTATGAAAGACGATTTCATATGTCATATTTCTCCAAGAAAAAAACAAGGGCGATGATAAATTCACACCCTTGGTGGGCCCAACAACACTCTCTCTCCACACCTTTGGTGGGGCCAACAGCACTCCCCCCTCTCTCTAGACACCCTTGATGGGGCCAACAATTGAATGGTGTAAATCTTTTAAGGTGGGCTCACTGTATTTTAATAAGGCTCCGTTCCTTTCGACGTAAAAATGGACGTAAAATTAATAATAAGGCTCTGCTCCTTTCGACGTAAAAATGGACGTAAAATTTGTTTTATGATGTAATAAGGCTCCGTTCCTTTCGACGTAAAAATGGACGTAAAATTTGTTTTATGTGTAAAAGAAAAATACATACACCGATGTACAAATGCCGTGTAAAGCGTATTAAAAAAAAAAAAAAAAAAACCCACTTGGGCCTCCTTGTTAAAAGATCCAAACCGTTCATTTGTTGGCCTTAACATAAATAGGCTTGGTCATAATATCTTCTCCATAGGATGATCCTAACCCTCCAATCTACAGACAGACGACAGTATATATAAACCTCTAAGATCGAAGAGTTAGGATCATCTTATGGAGATAATTTTTTGGGAAATACATATTTACAATGGGGCTCAACAAATAAACGGTTTGGATCTTCAAAAAAGGTGGGCCACAATGAATTTCTACTAAATACGTGTTATGTGAGGTCTATATGTAGGTGCATGTATTTTTTTTTAAATAAAGTAGGGCCCACGCTGTTCAAAGATCTAAACCGTTCATTTGTTGAGCCCCAATGTAAATAAAAATTTCCCCAAAAATAATGACCATAAGATGATCCTAACTCTTCAATCTTAGAGGTTTATATGGGCGTTGTCCATCAACAAATCGAAGGGTTAGGATCATCCTAAGGAGAAGATATTATAGGCAGGCCCATTTATGTTAAGCCTAACAAATGGACGGTTTGGATCTTTTACAAAGAGGGGCAAGTGGGTTTTTTTTTTTTTTTTTAATACACCTTTTTACTGTGTTTGTGTATGTATTTTTTTTTAAAATACAATGAGCCCTTCTTCAAATATTTACACCATGCAAAATATCTGCCCCAACAAGGGTGGAGAGAGAGAGAGAAAGAGTTGAGGAGTGCTGTTGGACCCTGAAGGATGTGGAGAGAGAGTGCTGTAGGGCCCACCAAGGGTATGGATTGGGGAGAGAGAGAGATCTGAACCTTTCATTTTCAAATAGAGAAAGTGATCTGAACCTTCCATGTACAAATCCATCTGATCTAACAGCTATGATATTCCAACCATTCCATAAAACGCGCGAAGTACAGTAGCACGACTCCATTTTGAGCTACTTCTTCAGACAGTACTAGGGATATTCCCGTAAATATTATACTTAAACAAGTAGATTTTCGTAAATCACCCCCCCCCCCCCCCCCCCCCCCCCCTCTTTATATACCATCCCACTTCACCTCTTTCTAGGGTTTTAATCAGCAGCTTTGCGCCTCTCTATAATTTATACAAACCATCAACAAGCTTACCATAGCCAATAACTGAACGGTTTTTAGATAGCTCAAATGTAGAGTCAAAGAAATTAAACGAAAAACCACAAGCTGTAAGTTTGGAAACAGAAATTAACTTCCTAGAAAACTAAAATCAGACTGAAGCACAAGTGTATATGACCCAACTGCTTCCACACATGAGCTCATCCGGTTTCTTGAATAGATGAACTGCTCACCTTCAGTTGGGGTTCTGTGGTTGGTTAAGCCATGCATGGTATTGGCGACATGGATTAAGGAACCAGAGTCAATCCACCATGAATCATGAAAGACATCAACAGTATGAGATTCATAACAGACACATGAATAGAGATTACCTTTCTTTTCAAGCCACTTTGCATATTTGGGGCAGTCTTTCTTGATGTGTCCTTTCTTCCTGCAGAAGAAGCAAGGGCGTTGATCCTTATCGCCAGTAAACCGAGCTGACGGTTTCTTATGCTTCTTCTTATGAACATCTGGACCCTTCTTTCCTCGCTTATTTCCATGAGTAGCTAGATGGGCACTTTCTAACTTCTCCTGCTTCAGCCTCCCTTCCTCTTGAACACATATGGTCAATAATTCATTTATGGACCAATTCGCCTTATGTGTGTTATAAGAGATCTTAAATGGCCCATATTGGCTTGGAAGGGAACTGAGTATGAAATTCACGAGGAAAGACTCAGAAATTTCAATCTTTAGTGAGTTGAGTTGAGCGGCTATATCTCTCATCTCCATGATGTGTTCACGAATCCCTCTCTCTCCAGTGTGTTTTAAAGAAGATAACATGCCCATTAGGGTGCCAGCCAGAGCCTTATCAGAACTTACGTACTGTTCTTCAACAGAACTTAGAAATTCCGTGGCCATATCGCACTTGGGGATGGATCCCCTAATGCTCTTACTTATGTGGCTCTGCATGAGTAGAAGACTCAATCGGTTGGATTTCTCCCACCTCTCATACAAATCATTTTCCTTTGTCTTACTGGTTTTCGTGGGTTTATGAGATTCTTTCACACGGAAAGCTAAATCAAGGTCCATCCACCCTAATGTAAGCAAGACCTTATCTTTCTGGTCCGAGAAATTTTCCCCATTAAGAAAGGGAATATGAGTAGTTTCATTACTTAACATAGCAAAACGTGCAACTGTAAAACATAAAAACATGCCATCTTTAATAAAAATGCGTGCTAGATTCCATTTAAATATATCAGGTCATCAACCCACGTTAACGACATTGGCTGCAAATAAAATGCGTCATTGCAACCCTCCTGTGGGCAAAGGTTGCAACACACTAGTAATTTGCCAGAATCCTTATTTATGGGGTCAACTAGTTGTAAAACCAATCCCAGAGATATCCCTATACCTGTGGGCATCTAAAAATATCCCCAAAACTGATCTCCCACTGATCACCTCAACCGATCAATCACTGAACCATGATTGCTTCCTTGTGGGGCCGATCAATCATGTTTCACTACCTGATCGCAATGCCATGTGTCACTTAATTCAATGCAAATCAATCAACCCCATGTGGCGTAGTGCACTTTGCCGGTGCACTTCGCTACGAGAACCTCCTCATGGCCCAGGATGTTGTGGCTACTCCTGAGTCAATTGGACGTTCTTGCCTTAGATCGATTAGAATCAATAAATCTCTAGTTGATTCACTCGCACCGAATTCTCTTGATGTGGTTGAGTGCAACCAACGGTCTAAATTAACCACCGAATGCCAATACAAGTTAAGATGTTGTGGCCACTCTCAAGTTGTCTTGACGTCCTCCTTTACGTGACATAAAGATAACCGAAATCGACTCATCGGCCCAAAACCGTATGCCAGTGGGTCGATTCCAGTTCACAAGGGTTCCTTAGGGGAGGTACTAACTGTAGAGTATGGATATCATAATTATAATTCCATAAGAATCGATAATAAGAAAACAAACCATAATCCCATACTAATCATTTAGAAGCACATCCATACACACATCAGAATAAAACATAATCCATAAGTGGGCCTTGCAAAACATATGATTTGCAGACCTTATGGTCCAAAACAACTTTATACACCAAAACCCATAATGATAAAATCTTGACCATTGAGCTTGAACTCTTGATTGACCAATGGAGCACTTTATATGGCCTAAATCCAAGGATTCAAGTTAATGGTCTACTTGAGCAGGTCCTAGGATAGACTTTGACATCCTTTAAAAAATCGATCTTGGGCCCCAAATTTCGTTTTGGGCTTTAAAAAAATCTATTTTCATGCTATAAATATACTATGGGCCTTTAATTTCTATGTTTGGGCTTAAACAGTGATTTTGGGCCGGGTTACCTTGATTCCGGGATTGGTCCCAGGTTTCTGGATCTAAAACAAGGTACTAACTACTGAGCTTTGGGACCGGACCGTGGGCCCAAATCTTAAAATTCACGCCCAAATAGTCAAAATTGCCCACTTGCTAAAGAAAAGTTATCACAATGGCAGAATCGTTATTATGTTAATAGAGAAGTCTTTTATATTGTTTTGAAAACAAGATGCAGTACGAACAAAAGCAACCGCTGAGAAATTATATAATAACCACCATTAAATGCAAGAAGGGCAAATGACAAATAAGCCATAGCAATATTTAAAATTACCCATATACCCCCTTCTTCTCCAACCAGTAACGAATAGAGAAAAAAAGGGTTTGATGTTGGCGAGAGTTTTGCAGAGAGGGCCCACAGCCACCATTCCGGCCGTGACGGACCATGTCATGGCGTAGTACGCCAGAATAGGTATCTGGTCGGCACTTGATCGGCCTGAAACCTATGAGACTTGAAGGTAAAAGGCGTCATTGAAGTTAAGTTTTCTTTAAATACGAAGGCTCCCAAAACCCGCCGACGACCATGGCATGAAAACCTGCCATCTGTGTGTGTGGCAAGACGGCATGCTACAAAACCGGAGATCTAATCCCCTTTTACCCTCTTTCTGTACTCATAGGGTTACCATAACGGCCAGCTACAAAACGCCCAAATAACACTTCGATCTGAGGGATCTATTGTACTCTCCCTTTTAACATAAATATATGATCATTGATCAATAATAAAACAGGAGGGTACAACACATCAGAAAACCGAAAGTACATAATTTTCTCGATCAAGCATCGAGCTTCAATCTATCATCGCGGATCAGAGGTCTGCTTTGATACCAACTGTTAGAAATTTAATTAACCTTATGCGGAAAATGATCATTACCTCCGGCCATGATGATCAGATAGAAGCGATTGATGATGCGTGAGATCCAACGGTTGAAGACGCTCTACAACGAACGTGACAGACTCGGTTCTGACGTCGTCTTCAGATCTATCCAAGCCTTATGCTCAGATCAATGGAATCACTGGTTGTTCCTTAGTAGATCCGGGACCAGATAGAGAAAACCCTAAACCCAAGTTTCTGAAAGAATAGAATAGTTGCTCCCATTAAACAACACACGATATATATATATATATATATGCTTAAGGGAAATGATTTGGTTTCCCAATTACACTAACACTCTTTCTTATTTAGGATTCTTAATGAGAGTTATCTTTAGTAGCCAAAAACCCACTTTACATAAGTCTAAGATTTTCCAAATCTTAGGTGTATCAATTATGGGCCACCTAAATGGAAACAAATTTCCAACAATATAATGGTAACTTCAAGGAGATGTTAAAGCTGTCATTTTACATGGAGTTCTTGTTAATCCTACAGGATGAATTATATTCTTAATGGAGTCACCTATTACTTTTGAATTTCTAATAGCAAGGAGTTCTTGTTAGTCCTATAGCCAGAGGACAACCAAAATTGCAGGTACTAATACTTCCGACCACTTTCGGTTGAATTCATGCTTATTTTTGTCTGTTAATGTCATATATTACAAGGCTTTTGATATTGGCATTGTCATAGTTTTATAATTGCACTAAACCACCTTGTCTTTTGTTTTTTGTCACCTTTGGTCTCTGCTTCTATATTTCATTTTTATCTGAATTTGTGGATATTTATTAGACGTTCCACCCTGGTTAAAAGAAAATTTTATTGGATTTTCTTCATTAAAACTTTGTTTCTTCCGACGTAAAAAAATGGATGTAAAATTAACCAAAAGAAAGGGAGCATAAATTCTTTCATTCCATTTTTAGTAAAATCATAATAGGATTTTAATTCCGATTCATGATTCCAGTAATCTAATCTAAATGCAGCTAATGGAAAGAGATGATAACTTTTGTACATTTTGCTATCGAGAGCCGAGAGCCGATGATTCCGAGATCTGGCCCTACGATCTAGGGTGGTAGAGCTCCGGTCGAGAATAGACCTGCGCTAATAGAATAAGCGTTAGGGCCCCAGAATTGTGGTTCAGGGGACCCCCCTGATGCTCAAGTCAAAAATCGGCACACTATAGGGAAAAGAAAGGTTAGAGGTTGAAGATGAGTGCTACCGGATGGATGTGCTATTGAGCGTGAGGTCCTTTTATAGAGAAGAAGTCCACAACCATTTACATGTAGGAAGTTTGCCTTGGTAGGAGTCTTTCCTTGTTGAGCGATTTCTATGGAGAATTATCAAGTTTCCTCGTGGGAATTGGTTTCTATATTGAATTATCGATTTAGAAGGAAAGTTACCGCCCTTCACAAGGTCTTTCCCTTGGAGGCACTTTCCTTCTTGGAGACATTGCCATTTTGTAGGAGACTCGAGAATCTTTCTAGATCTCCACCCTTAGGAGACAAATCCGGTTTCTAATCCAAGGGTGGTGCCACGTGTCGACCATCTAAGGGAGGTACCGATTTTACACCCAACAAGAGACATTGCCATTCTAATCCCCTTGTATTAATAATGGCACTCGTCACTTTATGAAAGACGATTTCATACGTCATATTTCTCCAAGAAAAAAACAAGGGCGATGATAAATTCGATCACACCCTTGGTGGGCCCAACAACAACACTCTCTCTCCACACCTTTGGTGGGGCCAACAGCACTCCCCCCTCTCTCTAGACACCCTTGATGGGGCCAACAATTGAATGGTGTAAATCTTTTAAGGTGGGCTCACTGTATTTTAATAAGGCTCCGTTCCTTTCGACGTAAAATTAATAATAAGGCTCCGTTCCTTTCGACGTAAAAATGGACGTAAAATTTGTTTTATGATGTAATAAGGCTCCGTTCTTTTATGATGTAAAAATGGACGTAAAATTTGTTTTATACATCATAAAACAAATTTTACGTCCATTTTTACGTCGAAAGGAACGGAGCCTAAAAGAAAAATACATACACCGATGTACAAATGCCGTATAAAGTGTATTTAAAAAAAAAAAAAAAAAAACCCACTTGGGCCTCTTTGTTAAAAGATCCAAACCGTGCATTTGTTGGCCTTAACATAAATAGGCTTGGTCATAATATCTTCTCCATAGGATGATCCTAACCCTCCAATCTACAAATAGACAAGAGTATATATAAACCTCTAAGATCGAAGAGTTTGGATCATCTTATGGAGATAATTTTTTGGGAAATACATACTTACAATGGGGCTCAACAAATGAACGGTTTGGATCTTCAAAAAAGGTGGGCCACAATGAATTTCTACTAAATATGTGTTATGTGAGGTCTATATGTAGGTGCATGTATTTTTTTTAAAATAAAGTAGGGCCCACGCTGTTCAAAGATCTAAACCGTTCATTTGTTGAGCCCCAATGTAAATAAAAATTTCCCCAAAAATAATGACCATAAGATGATCCTAACTCTTCAATCTTAGAAGTATATGGGTGTTGTCCATCAACAAATCGAAGGGTTAGGATCATCCTATGGAGAAGATATTATAGGCAGGCCCATTTATGTTAAGCCTAACAAATGGACGGTTTGGATCTTTTAACAAAGAGGGGCAAGTGGGTTTTTTTTTTTTTTTTTTTTAAATACACCTATTTACTGTGTTTGTGTATGTATTTTTTTTTAAAATACAATGAGCCCTTCTTCAAATATTTACACCATGCAAATTTCTGCCCCAACAAGGGTGGAGAGAGAGAGAGAGAGAGAGAGAGAGAGAGAGAGAGAGTTGAGGAGTGCTGTTGGACCCGCCAAGGATGTGGAGAGAGAGTGCTGTAGGGCCCACCAAGGGTATGGATTGGGGAGAGAGAGATCTGAACCTTTCATTTACAAATAGAGAAAAGTGATCTGAACCTTCCATGTACAAATCCATCTGATCTAACAGCTATGATATTCCAATCATTCCATACAACGCGCGAAGTACAGTAGCACGACTCCATTTTGAGCTAGTTCTTCAGACAATACTAGGGATATTCCCGTAAATATGATACTTAACAAGTAGATTTTCGTAAATCACCCCACTCTTTATATACCTCTTTCTAGGGTTTTAATCAGCAGCTTTGCGCCTCTCTATCATTTCCCTAATCTAGGGTTTTGTAAGTTCATCTAATCTCTCAATCTCCCTATTATTTCCTTAGATTCTTGTTCTAACCTTTTTCAAATGCTTATATTCTTATAGCTTGAATCAAAATCTTGGGATCAGAACGTGAAATTTTTATTTCCTAAGATGAAAATCTGCTTTCATTTTCCGAATTAGTTTCTTTTTTGCTTTTCTAATTTTCCTTTTATATTCTATCTGATTCAATCTGGTATTTTAATTTTGTTGCTCAGGAATTTTTGTAATTTTGTACAAAAGGCGCGACGATGAGGTATTATTTTCAGATCATATATTGTTCTTCTCAATTACACTGTATTTAAATCATTGTTGGGTGATCCAAACAATTCATTTGATGGGTTCTGACATTGATAGGGTGTGCCCAAATAATCATCCTAACCCTTGATCTGTTGGTGGGTTGTTGATATCTTTGCTTATGGTTACAAATTTTCAAAGAATGTTGAAACTTATTATTATTTTCTAATCTGTAAAATATGTTCTGAGTAGCCATCAAGAATTGTGATTTAGTAAACAACATCTAACTTTTTAAATGATGTTTCCAATATCAGTAAATGCTGCATGAACTTTTGATGAAAATGCCATTTTATCTCTGCTAAAATTTTGATTTTGTTTTCCAAATAATTATAAGGCTTGATGTTTCTCATATTGAAAACTATTGTAGTTTCATAGGGATACAAAAAAAAAAAATTCTGAAAAAAATGCTTTTAGATTTAGACCATTTTATCATTAAAAAAAGAAGAGCTAAGGACATATGTTGAAAGTAGAATTTAATGTGTTGCAAAAATGTGCTTCAGTCACTTTTAAAATTATTTTTTTGCCAAAAAATTATAAGCCTTATTGTCCCTCTTATTCAAAATTATTGTAGTTTTGTATTGATACAAAAATAAAAGTTTGTGGCAAAAACCTGAAAGTTAAACGTTTTGGCCATTTCATAATTTTCGATCAGTAATTGGGAAATACTTTGCTGATTAGGGATTTATGGTGAACACTCACTTATATTCTCGTAATATTGATTAGTAATTAGTATTTTATTTATCATCCCATGCATTACGTATCTATAATGTGTACCAATGTCTTCCTCCCTCATAATGTTGTGTTGTTCAAGTTATGTAGGGCCATTATGTAGGGTTGTTGGTTTAATCTACAGGGGTAATTGGTTGTGGAATAGCATTGTTGAAGCTTATTCATACATAAAGTTCAAAATATCAGTTCCTATTTTAGATATTATCCCTTGCATCACAACGTGCACCAACGTCTGCCCCCTTCAAAATGTTGGGTTTTTCACTTTGTGTAGGCTTGTTGGCTTCTAATCTATCAGTGAAATTGCTTGTCCAATAGTATTGTTGAAGCTTATTCATACATAAAGTTCAAAATATCAGTATCAACCAAAGGATGATGTGTCCCATCATTGTTACGCACTTACGCTCGTGATATGGGTGGGGTGGTCAACTTAAAGGGCTCCCGCCTCCTCTTCAGACGTGTCCTCGACAACCTGGCGGTTGTTCGATCTTCGCTTTTGGGGGCGGGAGTGCTTGGTCGCTGGGGTTTCCTTTTCTTCAACCAATTCATAACTTTCAGCCTGACTTGCTTGGTCTTACATTTTGTTATGGGCTGTGGCTGAATGGGTAAGATTTGAGTTCAAGTGAAACAGGACCTTCGATCGACCATGGGGCGTATTCTACCCTTACCGAATTCATTCTATTGAAGCGTAACTTAAAAAGCTCCTTCTCATTTTGTTGCATTTATTTTGAAGTTCAAGAATTTTGTCTGTAGATGTCAACCAAAGGAAAGCCTTCCTATACTATGCCATTTGATTGATTCAAGTTCCGTCCTGCTCGCCACTCCCCGAGGCCAAGGACGGGGTCGAACCGTCATTCCAGGATTTGCAGTCCAGTCCGATACATTTCCATTATGTTACCTAGCCAAACCCTCCACCTCATGTGCCAAAGTCAAACAGTTGTTTTACCTCCTCCATGTCCTCTTTGACTCTTGCTTTTTGTACCCCTTGCTTACGATCCGAGAAAGCCATGGCTTCTTGCTTCACGCATTCAGTTTCCCGCCTCTCTACTTCCCTTGCAAGATCAAGCTCAGTTTACAAGGAAGCCAGGCCAGAGGAGTGACTATTTATGTGAATTCGAAGTTGTAGTTGAAGTCAAGCTACTACTGACAGAGGGAAGGCAGGCTTGAACCAGGGTTGACGCTTGTTTCGAAGATTTGACGTCTGCTTCACTAACAAGCTTCCTACCTTGTTTCAGATAGGATAGTCTGGTACATCATCATCTTATTATATCAGACCTTCCCTATAGGTCCTTTTGAGAGACTCATTTTGAGTCTATGATGCAACATTGTACCCATTCTTTCTTTCTTGAGTCAGATTTCCCTATCTGTGGAGTTCCCTTTTTAGTAGTAGTATTATCCTGGTGGATTGCACTTTCTAGTTAGTGAGGTCCAACCGAAGAAAGAGGTGTCGTGCGGTAATTCAAAGTAGACGAATTGCTCGTGGTTTGGTTAATTGGCCATAACGGCCGGAAAGAGTCTAAGCTGCTCACTCATCCGCTCCTTGTTCGGGTACCCTTCCTTTAGAATGAATATCTACCCCCTTCTGGTCCGGTCTCTATGATCCCCAACAAAGACAGGAACTTGGGTACACTTCTTTAACCATGCAGATGTTTAGCTCAGCTCGGCCCTGCTTTTTCTTCTCCCCACTGAGCTGCTTCTTCCCTCTTGAACGTGCTCCCCTTGCTACCGGAGCTTACTTACATAAGAGCTAAAAGGGGAGAAACTTTGTTAAGCTGTTCGGCCCAAGGTTGCCAAGGCGGGAATCGAAGGCTCCTGGGATGGTGGGAAGCGGGAATCGTGGGTTTGCCAAAGAGTCGACGGAGATTCGTCGGGGATTCGTGGGGAGTTGGGATTTGCTGGGGATTCGCAGGGAATCGCCTGGGAATCGGGGTTCCTATAAAGTGGGAATCGGGGTTTTCATTAATTGGGAATCGGGGTTCCCAAAATTGGGAATCAGGATTCCCCAGAATCGGGGATTCGAATCAAATCACGGTTCAGATTCGCGATTCGGGGATTCGCGAATCCCCAACTCTGGGTACGAATCCTGCTTCTCTGGTTCGGCCACAGTCTATTCTGACTTCTGGATTTCCTTAAGAAAGCATCAGTATTTTCCTTCCCTTTAGGTTGGGGTAGAGTAGCAAGGAGAAGGGTTGGGGCCACTTTTATAGAGAGGAGGGGGGGATTAGGTAGAGAAGGGTTGTCTATGGTAGTTACTAGGCATCTTCCCAAGGTTATTGTGGAATCGGATTTCCTAATGCCTTTGAATGAGGGAAGTGTGGGATGGGATTTCAGTGGAAAAAAGATTAATTCAATATTAATTATATTATCTATAATTATGTGAAAATAAAATGGAAATATTCCATTTTCAATGAAAATATTCAATGAATTTAATATGATAAAATCAAAGACGAGGTCTGGCTCATTTTTCTCTCTTTTGTAGTAGAATGCCTAGGGATTTCCATCTCGGGATTTAGGGTATATTCTACTCGGTTGGCGTTGGTGTATTCTTTTCATTAAGATCCGGGTATAGAATCATTGTTTCTATTGATTCGATATGAATACATAAACAGAATGTGGGTGAATCAAGAAAGGTACAGTAACGATAACGAGTAGAAAGCAAGAGGAAGGTTTGGTTTGGAAGAACGTTGGGGACACATAAGATGGATCGGAATCAATAATATGATCGACGGACTATGTGGAAAATACGAGACAATCTGAAATCTTATTCCTAGTACTTGAGTGAGACCCCCTTTTGCATAGGTTCTTTTCATCCCCTTTCCCTTTTGCACTGCCTCTTCTGTGATAGAGTCCAATCGCGAGAGTCCAAACTTTGTTGCACTGGTCCGAGTTCGCCTGCCTTCTACTTAGTAGGTATGATGGGTGAACCGAACCCCTATTAGACGGAGCTTCGTTGGCTGGAATAAAAGCACAATAAGCTGCTTTACAAAAGGAGTCCTTAGTATGTGACAAAACCGTTATAGTACTACTACACCGAAGTCTCGTACTCGAACTGGCGAGAACATTTCAGCCCGGACCAATCAATTCACCAGGCACCTCTGATTCCTATTCATCCAATTTCTATTCTATGTTAGTATTGAATATTTGTTTGACAGAAGGCATAGAGCGGGATGGAAGAAGTGGAACAAAAGGAGAAGAAATGAAAGTCCCCTATATCTCCAGGATGGATATTTCGTCATCCCGATCCACTTCTCCCCCCAAATCCCTTCTCGCACCGACATCAAGCCTCGTGAATCCGGGGGGGGGGGGGGGATTCCGGCATGAGATAAGCTGAGAATTCCGATCGAGCACCCAGGGGCGGGCTGGGGGTGGAGAAGATTCTTTCTTGCTATCGATGCTATAAGGCCAGCTCTCATTGGCCAGTCAGTACTCAACTTTCTCGTCTTCCTAATTATTATTCTTCTCTCTCATCAGCTCCTAGTCCAGTCCGTTCCTCATCGTATCAGATCGACGACTAGACTAAGAACAAGTACAGCTAGATGCGGGTTCGCTGGCTGGCCTTTTGCTATAGCTGCTATATCAGTAGGCTCAACCAACATAGCGCTGCTCTTGATTTGATCTTGCTTGTACTATATTAATAAGGGATAATAGGGGGCTGATGGACTCTTGGGCTCTCCCTCACTCCTGACTAAAAGACTAGATTATTCTCCTCTCTCATCAGCTCCTAGTCCAGTCCATTCCTCATCGTATCAGATCGACGACTAGACTAAGAACAAGTACTGCTAGATGCGGGTTCGCTGGCTGGCCTTTTGCTATAGCTGCTATATCAGTAGGCTCAACCAACATAGCGCTGCTCTTGATTTGATCTTGCTTGTACTATATTAATAAGGGATAATAGGGGGCTGATGGACTCTTTGGCTCTCCCTCACTCCTGACTAAAAGACTGATTTTGCATTGCTTCCACTTACAACTCATTTATTCATGCGTTTAGAGAGGGCCTAGTCCTTTGGTAGCCCATTTGTTAAAGCATTGGAAAAGAGAGAGGCCAGCTGGATCCCGTTCCTTCTAATTCAACAAAAAAAGAGGGGCGAATCGCCCGTTTGATGTGAGACCTGAGAAAGTAAGTTATGGTTACGAAGTCACTTAGTCGAACTATAAAGAAAGGGAGGCTAAGGTTACTGAGTAAGGTCAGCTGGTTAAGGAAAGCAACGGTTACATCGTGGCTGGATGTTATATTTTCACCTATGCAGAGTAGGTAGAGGATAGATTTTACTTAGCTTCAATGGCTCTTGTAATAACAAAAGCTCAGCCAAGTATGCCTTTAGGGACACAGAAAAGGTCGTTAGGCTTAGCGGCTTGGGTGATAAGGATTTTCATGGCCCAATAATGCACAATGTTTTGATATATGTGTGTTTGCATTTATTTTTTATGATTTTTTAACATTTACTTCAACTAAAAATTATGATTTATTAGATTGGAATTTTGCTGATGAGCATATTTGCCGCCTTTATGTATGCTGGTCCCTTCAACCAAAAGTTTAGAGCCGATTATTTTAATTGAAAAATGATCAAATGAGCAATAAACAGATTTAAAATACTAACATAATTGTGTAACGAAGTACTAATGGTTCCCACAGGTACTACTCATGAAAAACATGCAGATTTAATAAATCTTACATAATTTTTATGAGCAATGATAGATACAAGGGAGCCCTTGCATAAAGAGCCAAAAAAGGGCTCTTGATTGGATCCACATCATCAAATGTAACTGATTTTACTTTTTCAAACGATTTTAATCTGTTTATTTCTTCAAATTATGTTTTTCGTGATGGAATGTTGTAGATCTTGACTAATTTAGGTCACACGGAGCAACCAAGAAATGTTGAAAAATAGTTTCAAGTTGCACTTTACACAACCCAAAAAGCCAGAAAACACTTGAATGTAACAGACAAGATGCCTGTATTGAATATTTGCCGATACATACCAATATAGTAGATACACCTAGCCTAACGGTCGATATGGGTTCTATGCATGGTTTTAAATTTCGTCCGAAATCTGAAATTTCGGTTGGGACAGAAACTGAAATTTCCTGAAATCCCAAATTTCTGCAATTTTGAAAAAATGATTTTTTAAAATATTATTATTCCGAAATTTCGGATTTCGGTTGGGACCGAAACTGAAATTTCCCGAAATCCCAAATTTCGGCAATTTTGCAAAAAAATGATTTTTTTAAATATTATTATTCCGAAAGTTTGAAATTTATAGAATAATACTTTTTTTATTACCGGATTTCAGCTGAAATTACGGTTTCGGCCAAGGGCGAAATCGAAACTGAAACCAAAATGTCAATCCATAGATCTATAACATGTGAATTTCTGTTAACACCAATTTAGTGGATACCAATTGAGGGGTTGTATTCGTATGAGCTGTATTGGTTGTTATGTATTTGATATAGCCAATGTTTTGAACTGTAGTAGCACCTCGTTGGGATTGTAAGTTCTTCCTTTAACAAGAGATATTACTAATTGAATGTGGTGTTAAGCCTTTTTTAAATTGCGTCGCACATAGTTTGCATCTCTCTGGTATTTTTTTTATTGTGGAACCACTACTTTCCCTAGTATAAAATGAAGGCAGATGTGACGGAAGGATTATTGAGATACAAATGTGGGTCGTACTGATCAAACATCATGCTAACTTCTTTTTTTTTGAACGGAGATGCAGGGTATCGATCCGCATACTTTTCAGTAGTTCCCTACAGTGTTGTTTGTCACACATTGTTAGGCATGGCCTTTATGATTGGGAGATTTTTAATGTTTTTATTTAATTTTGGGAAATTTTTAGTAAGATTTGTTGGGCCCTGTGAGAAGAAAACTTGAATTCTGCCTTTACCTAAGACTGTAATTATATAAATTTAATAATTTTAGAAGTTAATTTCTTGGGTTTCATGGACAGCAAGATGTAATCACTTTCAATTTTTAATTTTGGGCTGCTCTAAAATATAGAAGTGAGCTTTGATTAGGTTGATTTAAGTGCTAAAATTGATACTTTGTCAATGCCTATGGTTAAGCTAGGGTTGGCTTAAGGTGTTTTGGCCGTGTGCAGCTGCTCAGATAAGCTGAGCAGAGCTCACAAACCATGTGGTGGTGGTGGTGGTTTTTTCTTTTTTTTTTTTTGGGGGGGGGGGAGACGGGCGCACATTTTTGGGGGGATCCAAAGCATTCATTTGCAAGGCCCCTCCATGGATAGGGTGTGTACCAAAACTCAGATCAGTAGGATCATCCTAACCCAATCAAAGGTGGAGGGGAGAGTGGACAGACACTGTGTCCATGTTTCCGCCCATTTTTTCCCTCCACAAATGGCAGGGTTAGGATGCTCCTATAGGACTGATTTTTGGTACACACGCTATCCATGGAAGAGCCTTCCAAATGAATGCTTTGGACCCCCAAAAAATGTGGGGCCAGATGTCTTTGTGAGCTCCTCAAATAAGCTTATCTGAGCAGCTGCTCACAAACCATTTCCATATATATATTATATATTACATATAATATATGAGAAAAGTGTTCCTGCGCTGTAGTGGCTTATAAAGCCTCCCATTGGTTCGTATAGCGGGTCCACAAAATGTGACCAATGGGAGGCTTTATAAGCCACTAAAGCGCAGGTAGCTCCCTGCGCTGCAGCGCAGGAACACTTTCCTCATAATATATTATATGGTATTTGCTAGGCAATTTTGTGGAAAGCCATTTCACTGTTGACTTTTGCATGAATGAACAGCCACTTCTTATGAATATGACAAAAAGTGAGCCGGTGTGGCTGTTCTCATGCAAAAGTCAGCCGCGAAATGGCTTTCCTCAAATTGCCTAACAAATCCCTATATATGTGTGTGTGCGCGTGCGTGTGTGTGTAGAGAGAGAGAGAGAGAGAGAGAGAGAGAGAGAGAGAGAGAGAGAGAGAGAGAGAGACACAGGCGCCCATGCGAATTTGAGCTGAAAGGGCTCTCCCATTGGGTAAAACTAAAAGTCACCAAAGTGCATTTATTACTCTTTGACTTTTACCTACTATTTCTATTTTTTTATATATTTTAGTAGTTTGACATGTATTTAATTAAAAATTTTCATTTTTCATTGACTTCTATTTGTTAGGTACTTGGGTTTAATATGGATGGTCATGATATTATTGTTAAACTTTTACTAGACTTGGATATCAGATGAATAGAAGTATTGCTAGACTTGGTTAAACTTTCGAAAGATTTTATGTTTTTTAGCATATATGTTACGATTAATTGTAATAGAGGCAATTTTACTTCATAATTTATATGATATGAAAAACATATTTATCACTTTGAATTGCATATGATTTGCTTATGTTGTATATTTTCTATCTACTACCAGTGTGATGCATTTCTCACATGTGTGTTGCCGTCACGTTTCGTGTATGTGTCCCTCGTGTTTCCCAAACTATTCCAAAGACGTTTGTCAATACATTTCACGTGCACTTTTCTATCGTTTCTCGTTTCCCTTTTAATTTTTTTCACGTGTTTCACATTTCTATTCATGTTTCTCTACCCAAACTCGTTGCCCGACGTGGCAACTATGGTATATTGGTGATAGAATCTATATCGAACATCTGGCCTGTCTAGAGATTTCTCTCTTTGTCTTCTTAACTGGACTAATTTACCCTTGAAATTGTTAGGCATGTCCAGATGTATTGTGGACCTTCTTTCAAAGGGGTTCCCAGATGTGTGTTGAAGCCGTTTCTGGGCTGTGTTTCCAATTTTGGGAACTATTATATGTTCATTATTGCACTGTGTATATACTGCCATGTGCAGTTATGTTAGAAATATGAAGAACTACACACGGTCTTGCACTTTTTCTGTTAATGGACTTTGTACATGTTCTGTTATTCTATTGCAATATAGGCTGGTTCATGTGGCGAATATGTCTTTTTCGGAGCACAGTCAGTATTCAAGCTGTAGTTTTCCATTTTGAGTTTGAGCCTCACTTGTTCTTTTATTTTTTAATCTTTGCTTGCAGTAAGCTTCAGAGTGATGTGTTGAGGGAGGCCATTACCCAAGTTGCTGGTGATGCCAAGGAGAAAAACCGAAAATTTACCGAAACTATTGAGCTCCAAATTGGGCTTAAAAACTATGACCCACAGAAGGACAAGCGTTTCAGTGGCTCTGTAAAACTCCCTCATATTCCTCGCCCCAAAATGAAAGTATGCATGCTTGGTGATGCTCAGCATGTAGAAGAGGTGAATAAAAATCCAAATTTTAAATCCCTAATCTTCATTACATCCCTTAATCATTGAACACTATTGTGTCCTGTTTTTGTGAACTGCAGGCAGAGAAGATAGGATTAGAATACATGGACGTTGAAGGGTTAAAGAAGATGAACAAAAATAAAAAGTTGGTCAAGAAACTAGCGAAGAAATACCATGCTTTCCTTGCTTCAGAGGCTATCATCAAGCAGATTCCAAGGCTTCTTGGCCCAGGCCTCAACAAGGCAGGCAAGTTTCCCACGCTTGTATCCCACCAGGAGTCTCTAGAATCCAAGGTGAATGAGACGAAAGCCATGGTTAAATTCCAGCTTAAGAAGGTCCTCTGCATGGGGGTTGCTGTTGGGAACTGTGGCATGGAGGAGAAACAAATCTTCCAGAATGTGCAGCTCAGTGTCAATTTCCTGGTCTCGCTATTGAAAAAGAACTGGCAAAATGTAAGTTTCAGGCCTTTGACCTCTGTTTTTTCTTCAGAATAAATGAAGACAATCTGTTCTTATAAATTACTTTCATGTTCTTTTTCATGCATTTACAATTGCATGAGGAAAACATCCAAGTCCTTTTGGTATCATCACATGCCCACTATGACAGAGGGTTAATTATCCTATTTTGTTAAGCCCTGCTTGTTTTGGATTTTGAGAATCGGTTGCGAGTTCAAAACTGATTATATTGGATTCAAAATTACATTTGGTTGGAGACTCCACAATCGGTTGTCACAATCTAAAACAAACAGGGCCTTAATTTTAAGTCCAATTAATCAGTTTTGGGCTCACAATCATCTCTTAAAATCCAAAACAAACAGGACCTTAGTAGGGTCTGATACTTGAACCCAACTGGGTCTATATGCATCTGTAGCATTTGTGTGTTGAAATGATTTATTTTTGCCTCATGGTGAACCAGGTGAGATGCTTGTATCTGAAGAGCACGATGGGAAAGCCGTACCGAGTATTCTAAGAGTGTTGCAACAGCCAATTGAGAAATCCAGATGATGCTAGTTTTAGTAAGTTACCGCACAGTTTCCCCTTTCTTTTGCCTTTCAAGAATGTGATAGTTTTGCTTATAGTTCTTGTTTAATGTGGTTTTATAAATTCCTAGTAAGAGACCCCTTAGTTATGGTGAGCTTCGTATAACTCTGCTAGATACTGTTAACGTACTTGGGATTTCATAGAGGTAACTTAAGTTTTGGTATCATGCGATTGAGACTCGGGCCAAGACCCTTGGAATCTGCTTGAAACTTACTCTCATCTGGGAACCTTATTTTGATCAATGATGTGGAATCTAATGATTGATAAACAGTGAGAAACATTTTACTTTTTCAGTTAAACAGTTGGTTTTTCTTTATAGCTTCTACACAGTACACTTCTCTAGGTAGAAGGATTTGGATTATTCAGCCGTCTTACTGTTTGATTCACTGTGACCATTGATCAGTTCACCTACGGCCCTTCACCTCATCTTTTCATTTTTTGAGGATTTTCTTATTGCTATAGAACAGTTGTTTTACTTTTATCTTCTTCTCGCCACGTCATTTCCTTGGGTTTTCCGACACCAGGAATGCAACTGAACGGAGCCCAAATGGCCTTTCGATTGCCATAGAAATAGTGCTTCCTTGGAAAGAGGTAATTTTGCCTCGCTAAGGTCCGTTTGGATGACCTTAAGTAGTAGTAGGAAAGTAAAATAACATCATTTTCCAAGCAAAATCAAGGTAGAAATTAAAATCTTGCACTGATCTTGATTTGGGAGGAAGCTCAAAGGCTATTATTATCCATTTTGATGCATGTTAAATAGAAGTAGAAGTGCAAAAAAAAAAAGAAGTCAAAACCTACTCCTTTCCTCTTGATTTGGGCGGACTCTCTAAAGGCTATTATTTAGAAAATTTCTAGAACACAAGTAATATGAACAATACATGGCAACTACACATATCTAGGAAACGTAAAATGCTGTCATTTTACTTTCCCCTTTAAACACTCAGCAAAAGTGGGGAAATCTAAGAAAAAGTAAGCATTTTCCATTTCCTAGAGTTGTTTGGTTGCCATTTGCTACTCACATGGCGGTCCCCTCTTCGGGTGTAAATTTACTGCAAATGCAAGCTCTTTTCTATTGTTAACTCTCTTCTCAAATCAATACTGAAGAATTGGAAGTCTATATTCCTTTTATATATATTAAGTGAACATTGCAAGATTAGGCTCTGTTGGTTTTAGATCATGGTAACTGATTGTCCGTACGGAACTTATTTTGAGTCAAAATTGAATGTGATTTTGAGTCAAATAATCAGTTTTGGACTCAAATCAATTCTCATCCAATAATCAGTTTTGGACTCAAAAATCAATTCTCAAAATCCAAAACAAAAGGCTGTCGAAAGTGGCCTTGATTTTTTGTGGGGAGTGATAAATCGTCCCCCATATATCTTAAATCGACCCCTATGTGCCTATCTCTCTCCTCCTTCTCTCTCCAACCCAGAGGAGAGAGAAAGACACATAGGGGGGTTGATTTAAGATATTTGGGGGTCGATTTATCATTGCCCTTTTTTGTAGCTCCTCAACTTTCTCTTACATGTTTGGATGGCAAGAATTCTGTGGAAAAGTTTGGAAAGGAAAAATAATTCTAAATTTTCGTACTTTTTTCTACACAAAAAAAGATAATCGGAACCAATCCTATTCAAATTTTATTGAAAGGGACTTGCAATTTATGATAATATCTATCCAATTTAACCATAATCATATCCCTCTAAATCGTGGAAATAAAGAAATTTCCCAATAAAATCTTTCCATTTGAAATGTTTTTCTTTCAATCCAAACAGGGCTATAGATTTTGGCATTTTCCCTTGGTAGTAGGGTTTCCCCTCTCCTAAAAAAACAGGGAAAACAAACACCTGATTGTTGTGTGAGGAAACAACTGTTTGCCAATTGCAATGGTGAAAGCTATTCTCGTGATGCATATGGCCATAAAAATCACTTCATTTTTAATGTAGGGATGGAATTAAAAAACGAAAGTGCGCATGACTAACATCGGCCATCATAAATCAGTTCAACTTTTGTTTGACAAAGTAGTGAATTGCAGGGAAAATGTTTCTAAATTTTATCCTTTTATGATTTGGAAAGGATTTATATAGTTATGGTTTATTTAGAGGGGTACTGAGATTGAAGGGCCCTCTAAATAAAATATGGGCTGAGCTCCACAGCCCTTTAACAATACTAGTATTCCGGGCTCATGCATGCATGGGTGTAAAAATGCTGGGTCCCACACCACCAAAACATTGCTGTGTAAAATGGTGGACCCCATCTCGTCAATAAACAATACGGGTGAAATGGCGGACCCCGCCCTATTGTTATAGGTTTGGGTAGGAGATGGTGGGACCCACCCATAAAAGGTCGAGGTGTAAAATGGTGGGCCACACCCATGTATAAAATGCTAGGGGCCTGGCCTATCAAAAAAAAAACAAACCACAAAGTATAAAGAAAAAGTTTTCCAATAAAAGTTTTTTCTTGGAAAGAAAAAGAAATACAGATAGTTGAATGAAGTACGGGGTATTATGGTCATTTTAAAAGAAGACGACGAAAATGGTTGCTTCCACCCTAATCATCAGCCATGTTTTCATAACTTGACACGTGGCAATGAGACCTTTTCCCAAAAGCGGCCTTGCCTTGCTAGTATTACTCGCGAGTGACATAGTCGGTCGTTGATAGGAAGGACCACGTTAGAAGAAAAGTTTTCTTCAAAGATGGGTCCCACTAAAAGCAAAGAGAAAGAGCTTAACTTAATAAAGATCAGGTATCTCCCTCCCACCTATACGTATTTTATACGAAACAGATACTTTCAAGTCGGCAAAAGATATTCGGGTTACTGTCCACACTGTAAATAGGTTGTGCCCAAAAAATTATTTACAAAGGATGATCAGAGCCCTTCGATCTATAGAGGAAATGCATATTTTGGAAACCACTATAGATCGGATGGCTAGGAGCATAATATGGAAATGATTATTGGGGCGCTACGTATTTATGGTGTGGCCCATCACGTGGACGGTTTGGATCATCCTATAATGCGGTTTACGTTTAGAAAAATATGGGACTATAAGGGCTTACACCATATAAGATGCGTCAGTCACTGCCACTGCGGCTTGCGCTCAGCCTCTTTTGAGAATTTTAGCGGTGTAAAATGTATGACCTATTAGGACACTTTGATGGATGGTTCGATTTGACATAAATCGTGACCACGAAATAGGAAGTAGGATCCAAAGAACACTCTGAATCCGATCCGACCGATAAGAGATTTGAATGGATTGTGACTAAGGCATAGGTAGATCTGATCTGAAGTGGATCCGTTGACACCCCTAAATCTCGTATCTCAATCACTCGTGGCATTCTCGGGGATGCCCCATTCACCACATTCTTGATGAATAGCCTTTCCGGTTTATTCGTGATTCAAATTAATTAGCCTTGCTGGCCCATAATTGTTTATTTTCCAAATCATTAATTCCCTAAAAAAAGATTATTCTAAGCAATCACGATTACTCGATCTTGATCCGATCGGATAGCACCGTTTTGCGTTTTCATATATAGAAAATTTATTTTGGTAAGTTTCATATATAGAAAATTGATCCATACCATAAATATCCTATAATTAACTTTTCGAAATAAAGACGATCAATAATCCATACTCAACCACTTCTATACAGCTATTTTTCCCTTTACGATCTAGTGATCAGAACCATTCATGTCATGGGCTCGACCACAAACAGGTCTCACTGTAAGAAATCAGAGCAATCAGATAATCCTAATCTCCAACTAATGCCCTTCATATTGATTTTAGAAATCGAGCTTCAAGAAATAGTGAATGGTCTTATCAATACAGAATTATAATTCCCCAGGAATTTCAATTGTCACATTCGGACAATGTAATTGCTAACATGTCAATTCTCAACAGGTCGAACTCTACAAATCGAACGGTTGGGATCATCTCTAATCAATATAATCGATGTACATTGACTCATATATGATATGGCCCACAAAATTGAAGGCCCAGATCATTTGAATTTATCTTGACATACCCATCCATGCTATAGAAGAATCTTACTCTCTAAATAGAATATACACCTAAAAATACTCACGTATAAATACACCTCTCTTTCTCTCACTCTTTATAAACACATTTTCTTCTTTCGGGGTTTATTTCAGTGTGTGGGAAAAGAGAGGAAGAGAAGAAAAAAAGCTTCCTAGTTTTCTCTCTGCTTTTGGGTTCTGATTGATTTTGTATTGTGAAAACTTAGATGTGTAAGTATCAAAACCTTGTTCTCTACTCTTCTTCTTCTCTATGTTGTTTCTCTTCTTGTTATTACTTACTTTTAATGATTTTATCATTTGTTTTTATTTCTACAGTCTTTGATAGTTGAGAAACTGGTCTAAAAATGGAAACCCTAAGGTCGAGCTTGCCGCGGCGGCTCCGGCAACTTTTATCTGGCGAAGGGACTGTTGTTCCCTCTCTTAAATTGGAGTCAGAGTCTGTGAGTATTCCTTTTTGCCTTTTCGATTTGTGTTCTTATTAGGGTTTTTGTTCTTGTTCAATTTTTTTGTTTGTTTTGAAATTATTGGGGAATTTTGTTGGATGTGGGTTTTATTGGTTTTAGGGTTTTGTGAGTTGTTGAAGGCTTTTGTTAGGTTGGAGATAGTTCTTCTTTTTTTGTGCTTTATATGTTGGTTTATGTAGGTAACTCTAGTTTGCAACGAAAAATCTATCATCAATCAGAATACTGGTTGGGTTGTAAACTTGTAACTGCTTAAGTAGGCTTCACAGTATTAAATAATTCAATTTGGTGATAGAAAGGTCCTCAGAAGACTTTTGTCAATAATGGATTTGGAGAGAATGAGCTCTATTTGTGGGTTTTGAAAGGAGAGAGTGAAGAAAAAACCTAAAAAATCAGGCCTTTTCGACATGGGTCGATTCGAGAGGAGAAATCATAGGTGGATGCAAGGGGCACATAAGGAATGTAATTTCCAGTGGGTAAAGACTAATAAAAACTAAAAATTCATAGGTTTTTACACGTCGGAAAAAGAGAAAAATCATAAAATTTCTGACTTTCGATCTTGGTGTATATGTATATGTGGCTAGCTAGCTAGCTTGCTATACCAGTAGTAAGAGTGAGGGCTTTTGTTTCTGAACTGTAAGGCTGATGAAAAAAAGATAGAAAGGCCGTTCATTTTTGTGGCTGACATTGTCCTAGCGTAGTCAATGCTTGCCCTCAAGATGGAGGGCGAGCAAATTTTACCCATTGGTTTCCAATTATGAATGTCTGCTGTTATTTTGAGTTTCTGAAACATTATCCCTTTGCAAACAACTCTGAATACACGATATGCGTGATGCCCCTAGCCCGAACCCTGAAGCCTTCACTCACATGCTTAGGCGTACGAGTGGTCGCCACAAGTTTAAAATGCTTGCCACAAGACATGATGCCGAAGCAGTAATTTTTCATCAGAGTGCAGCGAAACAAAAACAAACATGAGGAGAATAAAATTCCATAATTCCAAGCTTAAAGTTTCTACAATATAGCCCAGTGATCCAAAACACACCAAGGACCTAAGTCCCAAAAATATGACCTGGTGAATTGCCCACGGACAGAAGGTAAAACATCCAGTAACTACAAAATGGATCATCAACTAAAAAGCTGTCTCCCCTAAAACAGTTTCGGAAAGGTGGGTAACTCGTTTCCCCTAAAAAGTGGGAAATTTGTTTCTAAAATGCATGAGAAACATATAAGAAACTTATATGAAACACACGAGAAATGTATGGAAAACCTATAGAAAATGTATGTGAAACGTGTGGGAAATATGTGTGAAACTTACGAAAATCATTTATAAAAAAATACAAAATATTGTGGAATAGATATTAAAAAGGAAAAACAATGTATACCGTAATAAAAACTAAAAGTAAGAAATATCCAAATAGAAATTTGAACTTAACAAAATCTAAATCTACAAAACCATATATTTTATGTTCTCCTTGTGTTTCACATACGTTTTCATTAACGTTTCTCTATTGTTTCTGAAACGTTTCTAATGTATTTCCTAATACGTTTCTTGTACGATTTTTTATTGTTTTCCCATTTCTCGTCTCTCCTCTATTTTTTTTCTTGCGTTACGCGTTTCCCGTTTCTGTTTTCTGTTTCGCTTCCCGAATCCGTTTCCCACCTTGGAAACTATGGTATGGAAACATATGCAAATGATGAAATTTTAAGATGAAATTTGGTAAATGCTAGAATAAGCACAAATACATACTTATTAACCATCACATAGGCAAGAAAGCCATCCATAATGGCTTAATCACATCGAACACCTAGTGACATGCATTGTCACACATGTTTGGAACAATAAATTCAATAAAGAAGTACGATGTAGTGAAGTCTAATAAAGTACAATGACCGATCTCTGGTCTAAGAACCCTAACTCTATGTCAATGCCTTATTAATGGTCCCATGCCGATCCGACATCTCATGTAAGATATAGTTATGTTGATGTGCAGTTCTATGATGTTGCCTACCAAATATCATTCTCTACATTAATGAAATGAAATGCAAATCATAATATCTTAACAATTTTTTGTCGTTCTGACCATTTTGATCGAATTTCGGGAATTTCAGTTGTGGGCAGAATTAAGTTCCATTGATGGTATTCCTTGCAAGCTAAGCGTTTCAAAAAGTGCCCTGAGCTACGACTAGGGGTGCAATTCGGGTTGGGTCGGGTTGAAGCCAACTCGAACCGAACCTGAAACTCTAAACCGTCAACCCGACCCGATTCTTAACCCGACCCGACCTGAAAAATTAATATCTCAACCTGAACCCGACCCGATTTCCCAATTCGGGTCGGGTTGACCCGGTTAATGTGAAATCTCCCCCCTTTAGGTTTTTATGCTATAAAAAAACAAAATAGAAAAATGATAATTTTTTTAAAATGTCAGGTTTTGATGCGGGTCAGGTTAACCCTACACCTCAACCCAAACCCGAACCTGGCCCGACTTGGGTTCAACTTCCTCGACCCAAACCTGAACCCGACCCGACACAAACACAGCCCAACTTGTGATTTTGACGGGTTGAACCCGACAGGTTCGGGTTGAACCTGAGCCGAGTTGCACCCCTAGCTGCGACTGATCACTTATGCATGTCCATCTGCTCGGGAGTAGTATGTGCTGTCAAATTGAAATCTATCCCCTATTATGACCCATAAAATTCTCCAGAAATGTGATACATCGGGGAACCTAGCCATACAAATCGATATGAAATGATATTAAAGAACCTATCAATGATAACAACAATGGACTCAAATCTCATAGTAGTATTGACTATAGGGGAATATATGATGGTGGTGGGAGTTTGACTCTTAATGGATTGACTTACCCTGCACTAAGTCACGCAAACCATCCTCACATGATCCCCATCAAGTACAGTTGCATCGTGCTCATCCTCATGGGATTGTTCATTCGTCCTCTCATGTAGAGCACCATCATCACAAGGATCATTTCCTCCTTCACGGTCAATTCTATACTCATCATCTACGGGTTCTCCTAGATTGGTCCAAGGATTGAATGTTCTACGTGGATAATTAGTGACCTGTGTGAAGTATTTGAAGGTGGTACCTTGAGGTTAGGTCCAAGAAGTCTACACCCCTCGTCTCACCTATAGGTGGTCTCATGGTCGAACTCTTAAGAGGAAGAGTGGGGTTTGAGCCTTGTTGGTTGAGGCAGAAGAGACCGTCGGTGTCCTTTTGCCTCGCCTTACCACTGATGCAGAGCATTGACCCTGCTAGCGGTGGTTGAAAGTGGATGATTCGACGTGCATGACAACCTTACTAGTCTGGAATGATCTAAGAAACTTAAATATGAATTTAAAGACACGATACAAAAACTGACAACTAGTTAATCTGAGGTAGGCTCTAAGGCCGAGGACAACGCTAAGAAACTCAACTACTTTCGCTATCTTAGACTGCATCAGGAATTTTGCCAAATGGGATTTAGCGTCTAACTCAATGGTCAGGGCTTTGCTCTTCATCCTGGAGGTTGGAGGTTCAATCCCATCTTACCTACCAAAAAAAGGAATTTCACTAAACACCTGGAGGGCGCTAGATGAACTTACCTAAAGCATATAATTAAGTGAGACTCTTTGATGCCAGTTTGGTGCATATCTAGCCCTGATACCAATTTTGATGCAAACCTATGCTCTGATACCAAATTAGTGCGAACCTAGGGTTCGTAGCTGACTTTATGGGAATTTAGGAGCATAAAATGAATTCTGGAGTGACGGCTTGGCGTCATGCTTTGATTGCCCGCTACAGGTAATGTTTGAGTGAGGAATGAGAAAAAGTTAAGAGGAAGGAAATGAAGAGCTGATCTCAGCTGAGACAATAAGAAACAAAGGCAAGAATGATCGAGATCAAGAAAGATCAAGATCAAAAAGAGAAAGAAGGATCAAGTTCTAAAAAAGATCAAGAAAAGAAAGAGATCAAGATCCAGAAAATATCAAGATTAAGAAAAGGAGAAATGAATATCGAAGGGGAGGAAATGTAAGGAGAAAAGTGAAACGGTTTATAATCCCAGCCAGGAAGGGTGAAGTGGGAAGGAGAGAAAAATGAATGTAGGACATAAGAAATGAGAAAATGGGAGGAGTAATAGCGGAGGGGAGGTGCTGGTGAGGGAAATGGGGGAGAATAGCTAGCAGTTGGGAGCTCCTTAAGATTTCTTTAAAACGTTAAAAATTTTCCTCTAGGGATTTCTTTTTTTTTTTCCTTTTTTGAAAAGGAGGGCTTCTTTTGCCAAGGTTCGTACTATTTAAAACAATAAGCCCATACTTTCTAAAAATAGTAAGTCTGTATTTATTAGAAATAATAAGTTCATATTTTGAATTAGTGATGTGTTTGGGCTCGGGTAATTGACCATGGATAATGGGTAGTGGTGGGCTGTAGGCGTTTTTTCGGTAGATAAGCTGGGATTGAACCTTCGACCTCAAGGTTGAATAACATATTCTTAACCAGTTGACCTAAAGGCTCAACCCCTGTGTGGGCCATATTCTGATGTGGACATCCCCATGTCGAAGCTAATTAAGTGTCATTAAATCCAAGGAAAATCTTACATAAAAGAAGAAAACAAATAACCTATCTCCAGTACAAAACAACTGAATCTAATGACTAAGAATGCTGAATCACATCAATACATGGTTTTAGATACCTCTAGACGCTATCGGCTATACTGTATGAGGCCAAGTACCTTTAGGAATAGTAGATTTGGTTACGTCTAATTGATTTCCCCTATAGAAATTAGACTCCTTAAGAGTATGTTTGACAATCCGTTTATTGGCCGTGCTATTGAGAGCTTGAGTTCTAGGCTCTAGCTGAAATGGCTTGTCACTAATATTCATCATGGCTAATGCTATTTCACAATACTCCTATTTATATTTTCTAGACAACTAGTTTTGATTAGCTGTATAAGTAAACGATAGTTGTTCATATTTACATGTGCCCAAAGAGTAGATAGAATTGAAATGGGTTTAGTGCCATTCTGCTACTATCTGTACAATGAAATTGCTTGATTTCTTTCCATTGTACTGTTCAACAAAGTGTTCAAATGTTTGAAATGTTTAAGTACTTGGGGTTTTGTTTAAGGAATAGTACTAATGAATGACAAATTATAATTATCTGCCGAATCATATCATGGACGATATTGTCATATCGGGTTATGTAGGTCTCTAGATATTATAATGAAAGGTAGCACACACACATAGTGCGACTGCGAACCTATGGTTTGCATCATTCACTAGGAACTTTCGGAACATAAATAGATTATACTTTAGTAAAACCGGCACCTAAACATCCAAATGACAGAATAAACAGCCAATAGTAGTCAAATGACAATTTGGTTTTCACAAAGATTCCTAGTCTTCTAAATATATCACCAAGAAAAGCACATTCAGCCAAGTAGTTTGCAAATAATATAATCAAACCAAAGAAATCAGATTCATAACCAATAAGAAATATGGGTCTAGACGTAAAATCTTACCTACGAGGGTATGACCCAAAGAAACTAGGTGTGAAGGGATAAAAGCAGGGAAGCTAAAGGGTATGAAATATGGTGAGATGGAAGGGGCTGGCAAAAAAAAAAAAAAAATGCATGTAAATCCAATGGTGAGACTCAAAGAAGGTAGAAAAACGAATTGTGATGAAACAGGGGTATATGGGGGAAGTCCTTAGCTTGGTCATGGAGGATTTGGTCTTGAACTTCGTAGCATAGGAGCCTCCAAGAGTTGCTGGAGCGATAGCTGCATCCATGATCAGCCTAGGCATTGTTTCATCATCAGGGGATGGAGAAAATTGAAGGGAAAGAATGAGGAAGATGGGGAAATAGCTGAGGACAGTAGCAAGGTAGGGATAGGGAAAATAACTGTCGTAATTGTAGTTATAACAGTAAGGATCAAACTAGGAAGCAAGGCTGAAGAAAAGGGGACGGAGGGGTATAGTTGTAGTAAGAGAGGAGGAGGAAGGGGAGATATCACTTTGGTGCTCCATTTTTATCGTTTTCAATAAGAAGGCAGAGAGTCCGGAGTATGACAAATCCCCTGAATAATCCTACAATCACCTTCTATATCTAATTTTGGCCAATTGCCAGAGGCCCATCCCCCTACGCCCACCATAGTGTGTTGGGAAATCCCTTCTTTCAAATCAGAGCATTTAGCCGAAATACTCATTCATTCTGACATGAAATCGAGACGACCCCTTCGGCTCCCAATAAACTGAAAGTAGTAAAGTATTAGATAATGTATACAAAGTGTAAAAAGTTTTGGGGAACTGGATCCCATTTCTTAGTGGCTTCTAATCACCCACAACAAGTAAAAATTATCAACACATGTCGAGGAGAATGCCAACTCTGCCCCATCGAAAATAGAACCTTATTTTACATATGATTTTCCATTTAATATCATATGAACCAAAGCTTAGCACTAGCCACCCTTTTCATCTATTGCCTCTCAATAGTCCCTCAGGTCTAGATTTCAAAACCTTATCAATAAAGTCCCTTGTTCCCCCTACCCGAGCTTCAACGTTGACTGAAACTAGAGGGACCCCTAAAGATTTTGTAGGGATTAATCACCCCAGGGCAGCGCATGCCCTGGGCTGAGCAGGGGGAGATTATGGCTATTTGGGGTCTGGTTGCGTTTTTTATCCTTTGGTTTTTTCGAAAGTGGTTTTATGAAATTTTCCATCTTCCTTTTCGGTAATTTTCCTTGTGAATACCTCCTTAAAAGGATACCGGTAGGCTCCAATTCAACTCCTCGTCTCCGAGACAAGCCAGAGTTGAACTTTCAAGTCTTAAATATTGATCCAGTAGGGCCCATTCTAGATGCCCCACCTTGAAGGATACCCAAAAACTTCCTTGAAACCGAAAACCTACTTATTGAGTTAGGAACTTTTTTGGGGCAGGGACCCACCAGCACCTTGGAGCTAGACCCGTCAGGTAAGAGGCTGGTTTGCTCAGGACGATTGCTTACAAATCCCAAAGAGTAATCAGCAACCACAAGAGTGAAGGCAAAGATAAAACATTCTTGGGAGCGGCACCCTGAACATTGTCTTCTAATACTTTTGAGTATTGAAATTTGAATTCAAAATAGCGGGCCCCAGAGTGTCATCCACTCTCCCGCCCAGGGGCCCCCAAGATGTCACCGGATGATCTCCTACAATGGTCGCCAGCGACCTTTCCACATCCGGAACGTCCTTATGAACCAGCCCTGGCAAGGGCACCGGCCCCCTCGATCTTTAGGCTAGAGATATAGGGAGACTCACAATTGGGTGCAACAGAGCTAGGTCTAACTCTTTCTTGGATTTCGATTCCAATTAGATAAATAGTCTGAAATCCGGAGAGTAGCAAAGGAAGAAGCCAATTTCCACCGGAGGGCGAGAATTTTGGCCAATACAAAACGCATACATTGCTTATGATTCCCTTCCATCTTCACCTCCAGTACCGGACCAAATAGACTCCCCAAAGCTTCAATCGTTGAGATAGCCCAGGCATGAAGTGGGACCCCGTAAAAATTAATCCATAGAGCTTCCGCACCCTGAGAATAGTTCCAATTCCAGGCAGAAAGAGAGGCTAATTTATCCCCACAGGCCTCTTCGCCTTTGGCCAGGATCTTGGAAGCTAAAACCTCCGACTCAAACATAAAAAGAACTTCATTTTTTGCCAAGGGGCAAGGGAAGGGAATGGTGAGGATATCCCAAAAACTTCTAGCCCAAAGCCATAAATCGTCTAAGGACCCTTCCATGTCTTTATTTCTTCCTATCAGACATGCTTTTAAGGTATCCATTCGCACTTCTATCTCCTTACCCGAAATAGTTAGAGTCGGAATTCCTCCCTCAATAGATGAATGGATCTACCCAGAATCAGGCTACCGATCACCCTCATTTCTGACATTCATCCTTGAGACTTCTGGATTGATAGGGTTCATCACAGTTGTGGATTTCCTGCCTTGGTGACACCATCGGCATCTACCTTGCCATTTAAAATTGGGATAATTACAAATTGAGCACTGCCAATCCCCAGACCACCATCCCGAAACTTCGTTGCTTTGCCCATTAAGATCACCCCCACCGAAGTTGTTTCTCCCAAGGAAGCAGGATTCTTCCTTGGGAGCCTTCGATTCCCGTTTTGATTCCCGCTCTGGCAACCTTGGTTTCTCCGGTTCGGGGGGATGATTTCCTTTTCTTTAATTGGCGTCGTCGGCATCTGCTCCGCCATTTGAAATTGCAATAGTAACATGATTTGCAAAACCAATCTCCCATTATGTTCCATCGTCCATATTGGTTATGTATGAGCTTTGCCTGATTTTGTTCCTTCCCCACTGCCTGGTTCGGGGGGATTTTTGCCATTTTCCTTTCTATTTCGGACGAAATTTAAAACCATACTTGCTCAATGTCATTCATTTGGTGAAAGAGGAAAAAGGGGTTTCCAATGGAGAATTGATGATGATAAAAAAGAGATCTCGTATGCAATGGAGGGGTATACAACCCACATTAACTTAATGATATGAATGTTTAAATTTTCTATCTCAAGAATTATTACTGATATACCTTGCGAATACTTGCAGCCTCCAAAAATTAAAGCATTCATCGACAGAGTGGTCAAGACTCCATTACATGATATAGCAATTCCTCTTTCAGATTTTTATTGGGATTACAATAAGGTGACCGACATGATACTTTACTAAATCTCCTGCCTTCTTTCGCTGTTTATTCTTCCATTTTAATTTCTGACCTTTGTTTCAGGGAAATTTTCATCACTGGAGACCACTGTTTCTACATTTTGATACATACCTCAAGACATATATTTCTTGTAGGAAAGATCTTCTCTTATCCGAAAATATTTCAGATGATGACTTGTTTCCTAAGCATGCAGTCCTGCAAATTTTAAGAGTCACGCGAACAATTTTGGAGAATTGCCACAACAAGAGCTCATTTGGTGGCTTAGAGGTATGCTATGTCACAAAAATCACCGATATTTTCAAAATATAGGGATTTTATCGAGGCATTTTGATGAAACGACAAAATTCCAAAATAATCCCGAGAATTTAAAGAATATAGCGATATTTTCATTTACGTAGATAATATCACGATATTTTTATGGTATTTTTACGATATTTTTTTTATTAATTTATATACTTTAAAATAATTTTATTTTTATCGTTTCTTCCCGATATAAGCCTGAAAAAATAAAAATAAAAATAATATATCCTGAGATTTTTTTTTTGAAAATGTATATATCCTGAGATTTTTTCTTGCTGAGAAATTCCCGAGAATGATATTTGTGACTTAGGAGGTATGCTCTACACCTGAGTATCTGTAAATTCTGTTTTCCATTTTAAGATAAGTAGTTCACCATGAAGCTAACAACTGTTTGCCTTTCACTATTCTCTTTGATACTCATTTTATGTTTCAAGTGTTGTATTTCTTCAATCATTCTCATGTGCCGTTGGTCTGACATTTCTGTTTTCTTCTTTATGTATTAGCATTTCAAGCTTTTGCTGGCGTCCACAGATCCGGATATTCTTATAGCTACATTAGAGACTCTTACTGCTCTAGTGAGAATAAATTCCTCCAAGCTACATGTGAGTGGGAAATTGATTGGGTGTGGATCTATGAATGGCTGTCTCCTCTCCCTAGCTCAGGCATGGGGAAGCAAAGAAGAAGGCTTGGGTTTATTTTCATGTGTGGTTGACAATGAGAGAAATCATGAGGAAGGCCCGTCTTTGTATTTAGAAAGTGAATGTGACAAATCACAGTATCGATTAGGTTCTACGCTCCATTTTGAATTCCATGATCTCACCTCTCAGGGCTTCTGTGTTATACACATTCCAGATTTGCATCTCCGGAAAGAGGATGATTTACTCCTTCTAAAGCAGTGTGTTGACCAATACAATGTACCTCCAGAGCATAGGTTCTCATTATTGACCCGAATAAGATTTGCTCGTTCTTTTCGTTCCCCTAATAGCCGCAGATTATACAGTATAATTAGCCTTCTTGCATTCATGGTGCTAGTTCAGTCTAATGACGCCCATGAGGAACTTGTATCTTTCTTTGCAAATGAACCTGAGTACACGAATGAGTTAATCAGGCTTGTCTGCTCTGAAAATTCTATTGCTTTTAGCATCAGGACACTCGCCATGTTTGCATTGGGAGCACAGTTGGTAGCCCATTCGTCATCTCATGAGCGGGCCCGGATATTGAGTGGCTCGAGCATTATTTCTGCGGGGGGAAACCGTATGATTCTCTTAAGTGTGCTTCAGAAAGCCGTCTTGTCATTAGATAACTCCATTGATCCATCATGCTTATCATTTGTTGATGCTCTACTACAGTTCTACCTGGTTCATGTTATATCATCATCAAGTTCGGGGAGTGCTATTCGAGGGTCAGGATTGGTTCCCACTCTTTTGCCACTTCTGAAGGATGCGGAGTCTTCTCATGTGCCGCTTGTCTTATCTGCTACAAAAACACTTCAGAAACTCATGGATTACAGTAACACGTCTGTATCTTTGTTCAAAGATCTTGGGGGACTAGAACTCTTGTCTCAGAGGTTACAGATTGAAATTCATAGGATTATTGGTCTTTCTGAAAATAATAATTCAATAATCAATGGCGACGGCCTATCAAAAAATGATGATGATGATGCCTTGTACTCCCACAAGCGGCTAATCAAGGCTTTATTGAGGACACTTAGGTCAGCTACTCATGCTCCAACAAATGCTACTCGGTCACAGCACTCCCATGATAATTCCTTACCTTCTTCTTTATCACTAATATTTCTCAATGCAAATAAATTTGGAGGCGATATTTATTTTTCAGCGGTGACTGTTATGAGTGAAATTATTCACAAAGACCCAACATGCTTCTCTGTTTTACATGAATTGGGTCTCCCAAATGCCTTTTTGTCTTCAGTGGTATCAGGGATATTTCCTTCGTCAAAAGCACTTACTTGTGTTCCTAATGGCCTTGGTGCTATTTGTCTTAATCCTAAAGGTTTGGAGGCAGTGACGGAAACATCTGCGTTGCAGTTCCTTGTAGATACCTTCACAACCAGGAAATACCTGATAGCAATGAATGGAGGTGTAGTCCAGCTAGCAAATGCTATGGAGGAGCTTTTTCGACATGTATCTACCTTGAGAAGCACTGGTGTTGATATAATACTTGAAATTATTGACAAACTTGTTTCGATAGGGGAAGCTACATGTCGGTCCTCTGGGAAATTGGGCGGAGATATTGCTATGGAGACAGATTCCGAGGGGAAAGAGATTGAAGGGAATGAATGTTTGGCGAGCACAGTGGACCCGACATCTGATGTCGTCACTAGTGAGCGGTTTGTTCAGCTATGTATCTTTCATTTGATGGTATTGGTTCACCGTATAATGGAGAATTCCGAGACATGTAGGCTATTTGTGGAGAAGAAGGGTATAGAAGCTTTGATGAGACTTCTATTGCGGCCTGGTATTGCACAATCATCTGAAGGGATGTCAATTGCTTTGCATAGCACTGTTGTTTTTAAGGGGTTTATGCAGCATCACTCAGCTCCACTCGCACATGCCTTTTGTTCTTCTCTCAGGGACCATTTGAAGAAAGCTTTGAGCGGATTTAGTTCGGTTTCAGTCTCATTTGTACTAGTTCCGAGGACTACACCAGATAATGAAATCTTTTCGTCACTTTTTATTGTTGAATTTCTCCTATTTCTTGCCGCCTGTAAAGATACTCGTTGGATGACTGCATTACTTTCGGAATTTGGAAATGGGAGCAAGGATGTTCTCGAAGATATTGGACTGGTCCACCGAGAAATTCTATGGCAGATTTCCCTTGTTGATGATTCCAAGCTTGAGATGGAGGATGACAGTTCTGGTTCTACAGCTGAGTCACAGGGAATGGACACCAGTACAAATGAAATTGAAGAGCAAAGATTCAACACTTTTAGGCAATTTCTTGATCCATTATCGAGACGGCGGGCCTCTGGGTGGAGTGTTGAATCTCAATTTTTTGACCTCATGAACCTGTACCGTGATCTTGGTCGTGCCACTGGTGTTGTGAATAGTCCATCAAACTTGCAACTTGGATCCAATCACAGACTCAATGTGTCTAATTCCTCCAATGCTGGTTACATTAGCAGAACGGGAGGTGACAAGCAGACATCACATTATTCTTCTTGCTGTGACATGATAAAGTCGCTCGCTTTTCATATCAGCCATTTGTTTTTGGAGTTGGGAAAAGCAATGTTGCCTCCTTCTCGCCGGCGCGATGATTCTCAAAATGTGACCCCGTCTGCTAAATCTGTTGTTTCCACATTTGCTTCCATTGTATTGGACCACTTGAATTTTCGGGGACATGTTGATCCTTCTAATACCAATGCATCAATAGTAACCAAGTGTCGCTACCTTGGTATGATTATTGATTTCATTGATGGCATTTTATTGGACAGACCAGAGTCCTGCAACCCAATTCTGGTGAATTGCTTTTTTGGACATGGAGTTGTTGAAGCCATCGTGACCACTTTCGAAGCTACGAGTCAATTGCTTTTTGCAGTTAATGGGGTCCCCGCGTCTCCGATGGAGACAGATGATGGAATTTCAAAACACGATGAAAACGAAGAATTAAATCATTCATGGATTTATGGTCCCTTGGCTAGCTATGGTACACTCATGGATCACCTGGTGACATCATCTTTCATTATCTCTCCCTTAACAAAACATTTGCTTGCTCAACCTCTCACAAATGGAAATGTTCCATTCCCGCGAGATTCTGAGACGTTTGTAAAGGTACTACAGTCCAAGGTCCTCAAGGCAGTGCTTCCTATCTGGGCTCATCCCCAATTTATTGACTGCAGTTATGAGTTCATTACTGCAATTATCTCCATTGTACGTCACATTTATTCTGGAGTTGAAGTGAAGAATGTTGATAGCAACACAGGAGCTCGGTTAACGGGTCCTCCTTTAGATGAGTCGGTAATTTCAATGATTGTGGAGATGGGATTTTCAAGGTCTAGGGCAGAAGAAGCCCTGCGGCAACTGGGAACAAACAGTGTGGAGATCGCAATGGAGTGGTTATTCTCACATCCAGAGGAACCCCAAGACGACGATGAACTTGCCCGTGCCCTTGCCATGTCTCTTGGAAGCTCTGGTACATCCATAAAGGACGATATGGTCGTGAATGCAACCAATCCTGACCAGGAAGAAGAAATTATTGAGCTTCCTCCAGTTGAGGAATTGTTATCAACATGCACACGACTTTTGCAGATGAAAGAACCTTTAGCTTTTTCGGTCAGGGATCTTCTCATCATTATATGCTCCCAAAATGATGGTCATTACAGGTCCAAAGTCATTACCTTTATCATTGATCAGGTGAAGCTTTGCAGTTCGATTTCTGGTACTGGCGGCAACACTATGTTGTCTGCTTGTTTTCATGTTCTCGCATTGGTTCTTCACGAAGACACGGTTGCACGGGATGTTGCCTCGAAAAATGGTCTGATAAAGATCGCATTGGACTTACTGTCTCAGTGGAAGACTAGTTATCTTGATGTGGAGAACTCTCAAGTCCCTAAGTGGGTAACATCAGCTTTTCTTGCTATTGATCAAATGTTGCTCGCTGATCCAAAATTGAATTCTGAAATTCCAGCTCCAGAACAGTTGAAAAAGGATGATCTGAGTAACCCGGACTCTTTGCAATCCGTGTTGGATTTAGCTCCTCGGTATATGAATGTACAGGAGCAAAAGAGACTTATTGAGATTGCTTGCAAATGTATCCGGAACCAACTCCCATCTGAAACAATGCATGTGGTTCTTAACCTATGTGCTACACTTACCAAAGTTCATTCAATCGCTGTGAGTTTTCTTGATGCGGGAGGTTTACATTCGTTGCTTTCTTTGCCGACAAGTAGCCTATTTTCTGGATTTGACAGCGTGGCTGCGACCATAGTCCGTTATATTCTCGAAGACCCCCAGACTCTCCAGCAAGCTATGGAGACCGAGATTCGACGCAGTCTAGTAGAGGCGACAAATAGACATTCGAGTGGAAGGCTCACACCACGCCATTTTCTTCAAAATTTGGCTTCTGTCATTTCCCGGGACCCAGTTGTTTTTATGCAAGCCGCTAAATCAGTATGTCAAATTGAGATGGTAGGAGAAAGGCTGCAGATTGTGCTGTTGAAAGATCGTGATAAAGAGAAATCCAAGGAGAAAGAAAAGCCATTTGAGAAGGACAGGCAACAAGCTACTGATGGGAAGTCTATTGATGTGAGCTCAAATTTAAAAAATGTCAAAGTTCATCGAAAATCGCCTCAGAGTTTTGTCAGTGTAGTTGAACTTCTCTTGGATTCTGTCATAACTTTTGTGCCATCTCAACAAGATGGTGGGGTCCGTGATACCCCTTCACTAGCCGTAGACATGGACATTGATGGAACCGCAAGTAAAGGAAAAGGAAAAGCCATTGCTACAGTACACGAAGAGAGCAAGCCCGATAATCAGGAGGTGTCAGCATCTCTTGCCAAAATAGTATTCATTTTGAAGTTGTTGACGGAAATTCTCTTAACCTATGCGTCATCCGTGCATGTCCTTCTCCGAAGAGATACTGAACTTAGTAGTTGTCGAGATCCTCTTCAACGAGGGTTTACTGGACCCGGCAATTGTGGAATATTTTATCATATTCTTCACAAATTTCTCCCATATTCTGGAAATTACAACAAAGATAAGAAAGTGGATGGTGATTGGAGGCACAAATTAGCTAGCAGTGCAAACCAGTTTCTCGTTGCATCTTGTATTCGTTCTACTGAGGGTCGCAGAAGGGTTTTTACCGAGATAAATAATGTCTTTAACGTCTTTGTTGACCCAGTTGATGGTTTCAAGGTACCTGACTGCAAAATCCATGCTTACACTGATCTGCTAAATGATATCCTAGCCGCTCGCTCACCGACAGGTTCATATATCACGGCAGAAGCGTCAGCAACTTTTATAGATGTTGGACTAGTTCGTTCTTTGACTCGTACTCTCCAAGTCTTAGACTTGGATCATACCGACTCTCTTAAGATCGTTACTGGAATTGTCAAAGCTCTTGAGTCCATAACTAAGGAACATGTCAATTCTGGGAAGGGTGAGCCGTCAGTGAAGCCTCCTTTAGATCAGAATCAAACAGGAAGAGCAGATAATGGTGGTGAAAGATTTCAATCCTTGGAAACCACATCCCAACCTGACCATAGTGAACTGTTGCCTGACCGGGTTGAGTCGTTTAATACAGCCCAAACTTCTAACAGTTCAGATTCTGTTACAGATGATATGGAGCATGACCAGGATATCAATGGTGGTTTTGTACATGAAACTGAAGATGATTTTATGCATGAAACTTCTGAGGAAAATGGTGGTCATGAAAATGGCATTACAACTGTTGAAATAACGTTTGAGATCTCACACAACGAGCAAGAGAATGATGATGATGGTGATGCTGATGACGACGACGACGATGATGATGATGATGAGTTGAATGAGGATGATGGAGATGAAGTGGACGGAGATGAGGATGATGGAGATGAAGTGGACGGAGATGGGGATGATGAAGAAAATAATGATTTGGAGGAAGATGGAGTTCATCATATGTCTCATGATCAGGATGATCATGAGATTGATGAGGATGAGTTTGGTGCGGATATATTGGAGGAAGAGGATGAGGATGAGGATGAGGATGAGGATGAGGATGGAGTCCTACTCAGGTTAGAAGAGGGTATCAATGGAATTAATGTTATTGACCATATTGAGGTTTTCAGCAGAGATGGTAATTTTCCAAATGACACACTCCATATGATGCCTGTTGAAGTTTTCGGTTCTCGGCGCCAAGGTCGTACAACGTCTATTTACAATCTTCTAGGAAGAACTGGTGACCATGGTGGTCCTCTTCAACATCCACTTTTGGTTGAACCTTCCTCCTCATTGCATCCGGGTGCTCCTAGAAGGACAGGTATTATTATTCTTTTTTGTTGATTAGCCTCTATCTATGTTGCATCAGTACAGGTACGAGTGTCGGAATCCGACATGGGTATCGAGTGTCGGATTTGGCAAACCTCAAAAAGAAAGATTCTTAATTCTGAAATTTTAATTATAATTAATAATATATTAAAATTTTTAGTAGGTTGAGTAAATATAATGTTTTATTTTCATATATATGGATAAAACTTAAAACATGCAGTAATTTTAGGGTTGTGGTAGCAGTATTCAAGAAAAACAAAACAATTGAAAGAGACCTAGAAGTGTCTGAATTTTAAAGTGTTGGAATCCGAGACGTGTCTGACACGGATTCTTCTACTATTCAGAAGAATCCTTGTAACACAGGGCCCCTATGTATCTGTTTTTTTTTTTTGAATGATAACTATGTATCTGTTTTTTAATTGTGATTACCTCATGTAACTATTGACAATTTAATTATTTTAGTGAACGCAGGTGATACAGGTTTCTCTGATAGAACCTTAGAGAATAGTTCATCACGGTTGGATGCTATTTTCCGGTCACTGCGGAATGGGCGGCAAGTACATCACTTCAATATGTGGGTAGGTAACAACCTGCACCGTGGTGGATCAAATGGACCTGTAGTGCCCCAGGGCATCGAAGAATTGCTTGTTTCCCAGTTAAGACGGCCAACCCCCGAGCAACCTTCTGACCAAAATGGCACTGCTATACCGCCTCAATGTAAAAGTGAGGACAGCCAGTTGAGAGAATCGGACACAGGAGTAAGGGTAGTTGACCCTACAGATTTCAGTGTTGATGGAAATGCTGTTGTCCCATCATCCGGTCCTGCAGTGATCGGGTCAGCAGATAATGACCTTGTTCAAGAAAGGGGTGCCCCAAATACGGAAACACAGGCTATTGATATGCAGTATGAGCAAAATGATGCGGTTGTACGAGATGTGGAGGCTGTGAGTCAAGGGAGCAGTGGAAGTGGGGCAACTTTGGGGGAAAGTCTTCGTAGTTTGGAAGTGGAAATAGGAAGTGCTGATGGGCATGATGATGGTGGAGAAAGGCAAGGATCCATAGAGACAATGCCTTTGAGAAGAGTGTCTGTGTCGCTGGGAAATGCTATCCCTATAAGCAGCGGAGATTCATCTCATCAAAGTGTGACTGAAGTTTCACCACATCCCAATCAACGGTCAGATCAGAGTGATCCAGCTGAGGATCAGCGAATCAATGGGGCTGCAGATTCTGATTCAATTGATCCGGCATTCCTTAATGCGCTCCCCGAGGAGTTACGAGCTGAGGTTATTTCTGCGCAACAGAGTCAAGAGCCACAAGCATCAAATGAGCAACCTCAATCTACAGGAGACATTGATCCTGAATTCCTTGCTGCCCTCCCCCCAGATATCCGAGCTGAAGTACTAGCACAACAGCAAGCTCAAAGAGTACATCAATCACGGGAATTGGAAGGACAACCAGTTGAAATGGACACTGTTTCCATAATTGCAACATTTCCTTCAGATATACGGGAAGAGGTACGGTAGCTATAGATGATGGCAGTTCTGGTTTTTGAATTGTTTACTTGTTACTTATTTATCCAACTAGTATTCTATGCCCATGCTATGCATGGGTGTAAAATGATGGGCCCCACACCATCAAAACATGAGGTGTAAAATGGTGGGGCCCACCCAAATGCATAGGTTTGATAGAAATGGTTTTGCTCACATCATCAATAACGTTAGGGGTAAAATGTTGTGCTCCACCCGGTGCATAGGTTTTGATAGAGATGGTGGTCCCATCCACCAAAACCTGAGGTATAAAACGTTGGCCCCATCCCATCCATAACATAAGATGTAAAATGCTAGGTCCCCACCCAAGGCATGGGTTTTTGTGGAGATGGTGGGCCCAACACATCAAAACATGAAGTGGAAAATGGTGGGCTCCACCCATGCTATGCATGGTTATAAAATTTTGGGGGCCATCCCATCTTAGCCAGACGTGTAAAATTGTGGACCTACCAGATAAGTATAAAATGGTGGCCCCTACCCATGCTATGCTTGTTAGGCCCCGCCCTATTAAAACAAAGCATGATGTACCAATAAAAAAGTTTCTTGGAATAGGCGAATGACAAATGAAAAGAACCATGCTTAGTATATATTATAGATTATAGATAGATAGATATTCTCTATATGGTGGAAAGCATGTTTATTAATTTCATGGCTCGTAAATTGTTGTCATTTTCAGGTGCTGTTAACATCCTCAGATGCTATTCTTGCCAATCTAACACCTGCCCTTGTTGCGGAGGCAAATATGTTGCGTGAAAGGTTTGCACGTCGATATCATAGCCGTGCCCTTCTTGGAATGTTCCCTAGAAACCGGCGGGTTGAGTCTTCTAGAAGGGGTGAAGGAGTCGGATCAAGCCTCGATAGAGCTGTGGGATCCATTGCTTCACGCAGATCTGCAGCAGGAAAGTTGGTTGAAGCTATTGGGGCTCCTCTAGTTGACAGAGAAGCTCTGGAAGCCATGATTCGATTGCTTCGTGTTGTTCAGGTAATCACTTGCTCGATTTTATTTAACTTTCTATGCATATCTGAGACGATCAACCTAATGACAAAGTTTTTTGCAGCCTCTGTATAAAGGTCAATTACAGAGACTTCTCTTGAATTTGTGTGCACATTGTGAAATAAGAACTGCTTTGGTACAAATTTTAATGGGTATGTTGGTGCTGGATATATGGGGGCCTGCTAATAAATTAACTGGTACTGCTGAACCATCGTATCGACTGTATGCTTGCCAGAGTTATGTTCTGTATTCCTGTCCTCAATTTTCGGATGGTAAGAATTTTCTTTCGATACCATTTTTCTTGTCTCCTATTGCAACTTTGTTTCCTTCTGAAAGCTATATATGTGCTCTGTGTTCAATATGAACTCACGGCAACCAAAAAAAGGGAATATATATATATATATATATATATATATATATATATATATTCCTAGTTTTTTTTTTGAATGGTATATTCCTAGTTTCTTTTTTTATGTAGTTTATGAGATGTGATTTCTTTTATGCTTAGTAGATTTTTTTTCTGATAAAATATCTTAGTAGAGTTCTTATTGCTGCCAAGTTTATCATTGGCTTGATTTATGCTGGTGATGGTTGACCAAGGTTTGGAATTTCGGTTTTGGTTTCAGGGGTAATTTCAGTTGAAATTTCGGTGTAAATCTTAAAATTTCTGTATAAATTTTGGTTTCGGTCCCAGCCGAAATCTGAAATTTCGGATGTTGGCTGAAATTTAAAACCATGTGGTTGACTAAGGTACTTACCCAACTCTCACTGATTAACTTCTAGGAGTTCCCCCCCTTGTGTCTCGCCGTATTCTAGAGACTCTTACATACTTGGCCCGAAATCACCCATACGTGGCAAAGCTTCTACTTCAACTCGAACTTCCACGGCCACCTGCACAGGAGGTGAAGAGTCTTGATAAGGTGCGCGGCAAAGCTGTTATTGAAGAGGACCAGGAAGAAAGGAAGCAGAAAGGAGATTTTCCTGTAGTCTTACTTTTGATTCTCTTGAATCAACCACTGTATTTGAGGAGTGTAGCTCATCTTGAACAAGTAATACTTCTATCTGAATGGTTTATCAGTTATTCACGGAACCTATGTCACAAATATCTCCGATATTTTCAAAACATCGCGTTTTTTATCGCGACATTTTGATAAAACGACAAAATCCCGAAATAATCCCGAGATTTTAACAATATAGCGATATTTTCATTTTTATCATAAAATATCGTGATAATATCACGGTATTATCACGATATTTTTATTTTATATTTTTTCTTAAATTCTATATGTTTACTTAAATTTTATATATTTATATATATATTTTTAAATAATTTTATTTTTATTGTTTTTTTCCCTATATAAACCCCTAAAAATAAAAAAAATTAATCTATCAGGGATTTTCCCTTGCCGAGAAATTTCTGAGAACGATATTTGTGACAGCATGAAACTTCTTCGAATTACTAATGCTCCATACCTTCTTTTTCTTTGTGTCAGTTGCTAAATCTATTGGAAGTCGTGATAGATAATGCAGAAAGCAATTCTGGCCTATCTGACAAGTCTGGGGTGTCTCCATCTGCGCAACCATCTGGCTCTCAGAGTGCCCTGCCAGATGCCCATATAAATATCGACACTGGCGGGTCTTCTTCTAGTGGGGATGTTAAATCAACCAAGACTGATGAGTACTCAAAGCCCTCAACCTCTGGTGCAAACAATGAATTTGATACACTTGCTGTACTACTCAGCCTACCACAGCCAGAACTTCGACTTTTATGCTCTTTACTTGCACGTGAAGGGTATGATGATAGTTTTTTTTTTGTTTTTTTTATGGCATAGGATATGATGAAAGATTTATACTCACTTTATCTTCTTCTTAGATGAAGTTTGAATATCTGCTCATTTAAATATTCTTTCACTGGGAAGGAATAACTGTAACTCCGCATCATTTTAGCCAGAAGGGCTTGATTTCAATCTAATAAGTCTTAATATCTTTTATGATATGATGTACTACTGCAATGCTGAGATGAACTTATACATGGATATCGTAGCTATGCATTTTACTCTTACGTTGCCTTCATTAGCTCCGCTGTTTTACTCACTATTTTACGAGCATGTATTTTAGTCCCATTTTCCTTGCTATTTCTATTCTAGTCAATACTCTCTTACATCATTTTGATGTGTTCTCGAGTTTACAGGATGGGTTAGCTCAACTCAAAGTCAATAGAATGTATCAAAACTTTTATTGTGCAGTGATGTTGTTAAGTGAAAACCACCCCTTCATATCATCGAATAGTGACTCCTCGAATCCGGATGAAGAAATGATATGAATTTCCTCTAGAGGGTTGAATTTCATGCTCAATCTTCTAATTTAATTATATTAGCACAATATTTGTAACATTCCGATGTTCATTTTTCTTAAGGGGTAGGTCAACTGTTGGAAGAATTTCACTAACATTCTGAAAGGTTTTTTGGCTCCCAAATCCATGATGCGAGATCACCTCAAAGTGTTGAAGTAACCAGACTCCTGCAATCCTAAGACATTTTTAGAGCTGCCATTCTCACTAACTCGCCTTGGTCCTGATAAAAGAGACTCACCACAAACACATGCAATCCCAAAATTGTTGAGAGCTGCCAGTCTCGCCAATCTATTTTGGGCTTGGGAAAAGGGATCCATGTTGTTCCATTATAGTAATGCACCCTCTAATTTTTGTCCATCTGTAACCTGAACGTATCTAAGAAGCATGGAACAAACTGCTGGTGCTTGTGTTTTCATCAAAACTGAAATTGACAGTCATTCCAAAAAAAAAAAACACTGAAATTGACACCCACAGGATTGTATTGTCTCTTTGGATTGGTTGTATGTCAGCCGCATCCATTTACGTTGAATCATGCACCTTCAATCTATCATAACATACTTCTGTACTGTTCTGTTAGTTTCAGTGTTTGATATGAAACTTGTTTTGGTATCATGCTTTCCTCTCTCATAAATCGAACGTCGAAGGGTTAGGATGATCTTATGGAGCTGACTTTTTGGGCACACTCTGTCTATGTCAGGGTCTATCACATGAATGCTTTGGATCATCCAAACAATGTGGGCCCACTGTGTTTGTGGCCGACGAAGTAGATACGTTATCTACTCGATCTAGTAGAAACACTTCTCTCATATATATATATATGTATATATATATATATATGTGTGTGTGTGTGTGTGTGTGTGTGTGTTGAAGAGTATTTTGGTCATTACATGTATTGTTGAAGGGTATTATAGTACTTGTACCATGTAACCCTAAGTTGGGCCTATGTATACATCATATTACATGTGAGCTCCCTTAAGTGGAGACTCACCATCTTCTCTCTCGCGCTTCTTCTTCATTCCTTCTCTTCCTTATCCATTAACATGGTATCAAAGCAAGTTCTGATCCAATAAAACAAAAAAAGAAAAAGGAAAGAGAAAAGACGAAAGGACTCTCTCTCTCTCTCTCTCTCAAATCCAGTGCTCTAGCCCCCCCCCCCTCTCTTTCTGTTTTCCGAAAGTCCTCACTCCCTTGGCCCCACCCCGTATCCCCATAGCTCTCCCACGCAGTATCCCCACCCAGTAAGCCCATATCCCTGTAAACCAGTACCTTCCCTGTCTCTCTCTCTCTCTCTCTCTCTCTCTCGTAAACCCACTACCTCCACCCAAACTGTAATCCCATCTTCCTCCACCACCTATTCTTCCATATTCTCCATCCAAAACCCCCAAACCTATTCTCAAATCCCATTCTCCATCCATTATCTCAAATCCCTAATCCCGAACCTCCGTAAGCAACTTCAATTGGTCAATTGGTTTCTTCTCTCTTTTCCATCCCTAAACCCCAATCCCTAAATCTCCATCCAAAACCCCAAATCCCCAAATCTCCACCCAAAAGCCCAAATCCCTCCGCATCGCAAAACCTAGCACTCTTCCATCTCTAACAAAAATCCATTCCCATTCTCATTCCCTTTCTCCCCTTTTGTAAATCCATCCACCCTCCCTTTTGTAAACACCATTTATTCGAAGTATAGCAAATATTACATGCAACAGGGGCAAGACGTCCCACTGATCCTATACAGCAGCTACAACCCCATGCTTTCCTGTCTAGGCCATACACTACCCAACGACAACAACAAACCACATGGAACTGAGAACGTCAAAATCTGGTACTCTACTCTGTCTTTTGCCTCCTTGTATGCACGAGCATTGGCAGACCACTACATATGGCTGAATTCTGGGCGCACCATCTTGCAAAGATCTCGTATCTCCAATATAATTCTTGCTAGTTTCCAAGGACCCGGAGCCTTGTTGCATGCATACGCTATCGCTTTATAAGTGTCCCTTTCAATCGTTAGAGGGTCGAACAATGATCTCGAATAATATCCCAACCCCCCTATAAGATCTTTCGTCTCCGCTTCATTTGAGTCGCACACCCCAAGCTGGTCCAGAGAATGATTGAATCATATGTCCATTGCTATGTCGAAATAGTCCCCACACCCACGCTTCCCGGATTTCCTTTTAGAACTTTCATCGAATTTGAACTTCACCCCGGCGGGGGGGTTGGACGCCACCTTGGAGAAATAGTAATCTTAGCCGTTTTGGCCCATATACCCATTTCCCAATTCAGTAGGATTTCCCTTTCCTTCCCCAAGCCAATTTGAATGGTTGCAATTTCATTCAAAAGAAAAGGGGAAGACCGAGACAGTCATCCTCAAAGTACAAGAGGCGAAAAGGAAAGGGAAAGAACAAGAAATAACACAATAAAATCACGGGTGAGGAAGTCAAACATCTCCAAACCCGGCCTCCCCACACCACCACGTGCAAGACTATCTGCCACAAGCTCTGCTTTGATTTCCATAACATTCGTTTTCTCCTAAAAAAATCTGATTGTTCCTTTCCTCCCAAATGTGGTCTATGATAGCAAGAGATACTAACTGCTAAAGAGTACATCCCACTTTATCAAACGGGTCACTACTCCAATACAAGGCGGTTTTCTTAATAGATCTCTGAAATACCCACGTCAAACCAAAGCTTTTTAGAATGGCCAACCAAATCCTTAGAGCAAATGGGCAATGCAAAAGAACGTGATAAAAAAAAACCCTCTCCCTTCTTACGCAAGATACACCGACTGCCAAGTTGAAAATTCTTTTTAAGGCTGTTGCAGAATTTAAGACTACCGCATAAAGTAATTTTTCTGTTCACCATCGTCCAAGCAGAGGCTACCACCCATGGGGGTGCTGCCGATCGACATGACCTCGCGAAGTTGGAGCCACTACTAACATCACTATTGAACTTATGAAAGAAAGAACAGATTCAACAGAAAAGGAACAAGTAGGGTTAGGGGTCCAAACACGATGGTCAGGGCTAGAAGATGATTAGTACTGGGTCGCTAGGAGTCCAAGAAGCAATGAAAGGCTACCTATCTCACTCTCCTTGAGGTTTACCCTACGCATAACTTCCCAAACCCTCCCCCATCGCCCATTGTTTCCATATAGTCACACACTCTTGCCCCTCTATCGGTCTCTAAACGGTACAAGTATGGGAAAGCATGCACAACACAGACTCACACAGACTCACCTATCCATAGTTCTATCCAAAATTGAGTTTATTTTCCTCTTCCTATTATAAATCTAACTAAAGGCTCATACAAGTGTCTAGATACACAAATAGACTTACATGCTTTCGAACCTTTCCTAATGGAGGGTTCACACTCTCCCAATCCCCATCCCTGCTTATATTTGTTTTAATCATTTTGTACTATAGAGCCTCCTCCTCTCAGTCCCCATACCTCTAAAGCCATTTCCCCAAGAGAGCTTTGTTTATGAGCCTTATTCTACAATTCCAAGGCTGTCATGTTTCTTATCTCTGCACACGTTATCCCAACTCATGAGGTGCTTTAATTTTCTAGTTGTCTTCCCTCCTCTCTGCACGCCTTAATGATGGTAATTCTACCCTCTAAGGATAGATAATGCCTCTTCGACATTGCCAATTTCCTTTCCATCCGTTCTACCATGGGATCCCACAACGAGGCCCTTGGTACACCATGTCTCAGGAGTAACCCAATGTAATTGATTGGCAGTTTCTCTCTCCTACATCCAAGTCCAAACACATGTTCCTCCACTACCTCTTCTTTCTGCATATTGATCCCAGCAATGAAGCTCTTGGAGAAATTGATCTTCAACCCATGTCATTTCAAACCATCTGAATCCTCTTTTCAGATTTCTAGTCTGATCTCCTGGAGGAAAATAAGGGTATTATCCTCAAACTGGAAATGTTAAAGTGTTTGTACATTTCTACTCGGTTTCAGACCTCTGATAAAGCCCCTTTCTTCTGCCTTTAGAAGGAGAAGGCTGAGCACTTCCACCACCATGATTAATAAGTAAGGCGATATAGGATACCCTTGTCTAATACCTCTTGAACTACTGAAAAAGCCAGCTGGGGACTCATTTACCAAGATAGAAAAGGAAAGAGTAGAAATGTACTTTTTATCCAATTCCTCCATTCTTCGCCAAGTCCCATCTTCTTCTGAATGAACTCCACAAAGTTCCAATCCACGTGGTTATACACCTTCTCCATATCAATCTTACATATAACGCCTTTTCTACACCTCTTATCTCAGTGTCAATGGCTTCATTGGCTGTTAGAATACCGTCCAAAATTTGTCTTCCTTTCACAAATGCTCCCTGCAACTTTGCTCCCTGCAACTTTGAAATAATGATCAAGATTTTATAGCCACTGTGAACCAAGCTGATTGATCTAAAGTCCTTAAGCTCATTGGCACATTCTTTCTTTTCGATGAGAGTTACAAATGTCAGTGTCATTTCTTTCCTCGGCTTGCTTATATTGTAGAATTTGGTCATGAAGGATAGGACATCTTCTTTGATCACCTCCCAATACTTTTGATAGAATGCCTTTAACCTGGGGCTTTATCCTTTTCCATACCAATGATAATAGCTCTGACTTCCTCCTCCTTGAGCTCTCTTTCCAACCAACCAATTTCTTCCTGCTTGAGTTGCTTAAAGCCCAAACCCTCCAACTTGGGCCTCCAAGCATGATCCTTTGCACAAAGCTTAGAAAAACATTGTACAATTAGGCTCTTTATCCGTACCGTATATTCGATTAATTCCTCCCCATTAACAAGGCATTTAATCGAATTAATCCTTATTCTAGTGCTCACCATCCTGTGGAAGAACTTTCTTATCTCCTTTGAGCCATACCTGAGACTTTTGCCGCCAACCGATATCCTCCCTCGTCAAGATTTCCTCATATTCTACCTTTAGGGCCTGTCTTTGCCATTTTTTCCCCTCCTCCAGGCCCCGATTTTCTTCCAATTGATCAAAATTCTTGATTTTTTCAAAAATCATCTCTTTTCTAAAAATCATCATTTTTTCCATTCCTTTATCTTTACTTTTGGAGCCTTAAACTTCATACAAAGAATGAATTGTTTTTATCCCTCTACTTTGAACCCTCCCCACCATTCCTTTATTTTATTGTAGGAAATCGGAAATCTCAGATAAGGATATATCTAATTTGAAAGGTCTAGGCTCTTTGTCAATCATATTTAATCTCTACTATGTTCATAATGACCTGTTTATGTGAATTCAAAATTTTCATGTACAATTTTTTGCTAGGAGGAAAGAGTGAGCCTTTGTTATGGCATGCTTCTTCAAAAAATGTACATTACCACAGCTTTTATAATAAATAGTTTCAGTCCTAGTGCATTTTGTGAAATGTTATTGCTGTCTTTATTTTGTTTTCTCTAATATGCTTCTTTTTCCAGTTTGTCAGATAATGCATACGTTCTCGTGGGTGAGGTATTGAGGAAATTAGTTGCCATTGCTCCAATTCATTGTCGTCTATTTATCAACGAGCTAGCAAATTCTGTGCAAAAATTGACTAAATCTGCAATGAGTGAATTGCACGGCTATGGCGAGGCAGAAAAGGCCCTTCTGAGCACATCCTCAACTGATGGGACTGCGATTTTAAGAGTTCTGCAGGCATTGAGTTCTCTTATTTCATCATTACTCGAGAAAGACAAGGATCCTAAGCTACTCCCTGAAAAAGATTATAGTGACACTCTTTCTCAGGTGTCGGACATAAATGCGGTTTTGGAGCCATTGTGGATAGAATTGAGCTTTTGCATAAGCAAAATAGAGAGCTATTCAGAGTCTGCATCTGATTTGTCTATTCTTTCTGGGAGCTCTGCGTCCTCTAGCACCGGTGTAATGCCTCCACTTCCAGCAGGTACCCAAAATATTTTGCCCTACATAGAGTCCTTCTTTGTAACCTGTGAAAAGTTACGCCCTGGCCAGTCAGGTGTTGCTCATGACTTAGGCACTGTCATTACCTCCGATGTCGAAGATGCCACAACTTCAGGTGGACAAAAGGTATCTGGGTCCCATGCTAAAGTTGATGAAAAACAAATTGCTTTTGTAAAATTCTCTGAAAAGCATAGAAAATTGTTAAACGCTTTTATTCGGCAAAACCCCGGGTTGCTTGAGAAGTCATTCTCGCTCTTGCTGAAAGTCTCCCGTTTCATTGATTTTGATAACAAACGAGCCCATTTCCGGTCGAAAATAAAGCACGATCATCATCACAGTTCTCTAAGAATTTCAGTGAGGAGAGCATACATTCTTGAGGATTCATATAATCAACTGCGTATGCGTTCCGCTCAAGATCTCAAGGGGCTGTTGACTGTTCATTTCCAAGGGGAGGAAGGTATTGATGCTGGTGGACTTACAAGGGAGTGGTATCAGTTGTTGTCCAGGGTCATTTTTGACAAGGGTGCTCTACTTTTTACAACTGTGGGCAATGAGTCAACCTTTCAGCCAAATCCTAACTCTGTTTATCAAACGGAGCACCTTTCGTATTTCAAGTTCATCGGGAGAGTGGTATGTTCCTTCTCTGTTGTCTTGTTGTTTTCCAATCCTTGATAATATTTATATCTAAACCCGTATGGGTGTGGCTCTTTGGCTTAAAGTCATGGGTATGCTCCCCATTGACACGAGTTCGAATCCCCCCGGGCTTACCCAATGCACGTGGTTTACGGGTGATTGCGTGCATCCGTAGGGAATAGTCCCGTCCTAAAAATAGGGGTGGGGATACCCTATGTCATCAAAAAAATATATGTTTATATTTATATCTGATTCCTTGGCACAACGGTAAGGTTGCTCCATTGTGACCTGGTGGTCACAGGTTCGAGTCACAGAAACAGCCTCTCTGCAAAGCAGGGGTAAGGCTGCGTACATCTAGCCCTCCCCAGACCCCGCAATGGCGAGAGCCTAGTGCACTGGGCCGCCCTTTTATTATTTATATCTGATTACTTGTTCCTGTCCAGGTTGGGAAGGCTCTATTTGATGGGCAGCTTCTCGATGTTCATTTCACTCGATCTTTCTACAAGCACATTCTTGGGGTTAAGGTTACCTATCATGACATCGAGGCCATTGATCCTTATTACTACAAAAACTTGAAGTGGATGCTTGAGGTATGCTCATACATTATGGATACGTGGATTTTAGAATCAGGGTTTTGTTTTGAAAGTGGTGTAAAATTCTGGATTTTACATCCATTATCCTGGATTTTAAGTAAGACCTGAATTTAGGACGATCTCCTACTCTCTCGCTTGACGAAAAGAGGGGTGAGAAATCAGAAAACGAAGGGAGGGTCTCCTTCTTCCCATGTTTGCCATCCAGGATTTTGAGGAAATCCAAGATTCTAAAATCTGCATATCCAAACGGCCCCTATTGGTTTCAAGGAATTCATGTTTTCCTTTTCTAGTTTTTTGTCACTTTGTGCTTCTTCCTATACATCTTAACTGGTTATTTGTCAACTTTTGCAGAATGATATAAGTGATGTTTTAGACCTTACTTTTAGCATGGATGCTGACGAGGAGAAGCTGATATTGTATGAAAGAGCTGAGGTAGTGGATACCACCATCCCTATATAAATTACATGCCTTAAATATTTGCTGGTCAACTTATTTGGTAATGCCGCAGGTTACTGATTATGAGCTTGTTCCTGGTGGACGAAACATTAGAGTCACTGAGGAGAATAAACATGAATATGTTGATCTTCTTGTTGAGCATAGGCTGACAACTGCTATTCGTCCTCAAATAAACGCATTCATGGAAGGTTTCAACGAGTTGATCCCTCGGAATTTGATATCCATCTTTAACGACAAGGAATTGGAATTGTTGATTAGTGGACTTCCTGATCTTGATTGTGAGTTCTCATAATCATTTGGACTACTTCAATGATAATGCAGTACATGATGGCATTTTGATACTTGCATTATTTTTCTAAGGGGGTACTAAAAAATAATGGTTCAATATATCTATTTATTTATATATATTCTTGTGGTTACTGGAATGCAGTGGATGATATGAGGGCAAACACTGAGTATTCTGGCTACAGCGCTATATCACCTGTTGTCCAATGGTTTTGGGAGGTGGTTCAGGGCTTCAGCAAGGAGGATAAAGCTCGTCTCTTGCAGTTCGTCACTGGCACCTCAAAGGTACCATAGTTCCGCCTGAAGCTTTCTTTTCTTCTTTTTCTTTGTGCGTTTTTTTTTTTTTTTTTTTTGTGCTTTACAGATTCTTTTTATAAACATGGCTAATTATATTTGCAGAAAAATGGTTTGTGTAAAATATGTAATGTGGTTTTGTTCAGTCATTAATTCTGTTTTGGTGAGCGTTTCGTTTTGCTCACTGGAATGGAATGTACCGGTGTCTCATCCATTTTTTGGTGTTTCGTTTTGGAAACTTCGTTATGACAGGTGAATTTTTTTAAAATAGTTATAAATCTTAAAAAAAATATTGGAAAAAATAAAAAACTATTACATAAAAAATATAACAATAGACACATTTTATTGCTTAAAATTTAAAACATCTATCCTAGACATGAAATTAGATCGTATGGGCCTAATTAGTATCAAATGTAGTGCAAAAACATCAATTCACCATTCATCATTCCAAACTCGTCTTTTGAATCGCCCCATTGATGGAAGCAAAGAATCCCCACATTTGTGTAGAATATGATGAAGAGATTCCCCCAAGAAAATGGCGAAAAATCCCCGTCTTCCAACTTTATTAAGGTTTTAGTGAATAAATGAATTTTGCAAAAATGATAAATGACGGGGTTTTGATGTGATTTTAACCCTCCCATTCGTTTGAGAGGGTTAAAAAACTTCAAATGCCTACAAACATTCATAAAATAGTCATTGATTGAGATTAAAATGGGAAATCTGAAAATTACAAATATGAAAATATTCCAAAATTTTAGTGCAATTTTGTCCAAAACATGGTGTTTCACTCTGTTTCGTCCGGTAAAGACAAAACAAAACAAAACACAATGAAGCAGACCTAATCAGGACAGATTTGATGTAGGGCAAGTCGCAAGTGGACTAATCCTACAACGTTTGACACTAAGAACCTAAATAGGACAGGTGTCTACAATTGGTAAAACTTTAGATAAGTGTAGAAGGCTGTATCTTATGGTTTGAGGCTCCTAAAGAGAATGTCTAACAAGTGCAACAATGATAATCATACCCAAATAGCATGCTGGAACCACTTAATTTAATCAACCCAGCAATTTGACATTACCAAAAAAAACTGTTGAAAATTAACACCTACAATTGGCACCATGAGATCACCAAAGAAAGCTCCAACAGAAATGGATTGAGACCTTTGTTGTTGTTCTATAAGTATAGTCCCCTTTAAATAGATATTAGGCTTGTTGTCCACAACCTTAAATGAGGCACAAACAGCCCCCCAATATGGAGGGTTTGACCTCTCAAGGCAAATTCTGAAGGAGCAAGCTAAGATTTGGGGATTTTATTGTTTTAGGGTTTTAGGGTTTACTGCAATCAATTAAACACAGTAGTAGGGTTTAAAGAAGGCTAAAGGAATAGTCTGAAGCTTAATTTTGAAATTTGGTTTCAATTTGGGGTGGATTTTACCAATTGGGGCAAAAGGGCGTTTTGGTCTGTTTATTAGTCAACAGGGTTTGATCAGATCAACCTGTTGTCAAAGTTTAAAATTTCGGCCAAAATGTGGCTGAAACGAAATTCACGTGGAATCATTTTTTTCAAGATTTCAACGAAATTTCGAAATTAAATTTCAGCTTGTGAAATTTCATTTTCTCGCCTTTCTTGAAGATTTCCAATGAAATTATAAGGATTTGCATCGAAATATTTGGGATTCCACCGAAGATTTCAGGAATTTCCACCAAAATTTTAGGGATTTTCCACCGAAATGTTACGAATACCGAAAATTTTCATTTAATTTTACAAGATTTCGGCCGAAATTTCCTCCAAAACTGAAATATTTCGATGTCGGTGGTGGCCGAAACTGGAATTTAAAATGTTGCCTATGGTAATCTGGACTCGGGGCTAAAATTTGAGGTCCAACAAAGCTAAGAGAGAGGTAGGGCTCGCAAGCACAAAAAACATCACTTGTTGATGTTTTTACATTCTACATGGAGGGACGCCACATCCTTTTCTCCAAAAAATCCTTTAGGGCTTGTTTGGATGCATGTGGAGAAGCGGGATGAGAAGGATGAGAAGAATGCAGGGAGAAGACAAGAATCGCAAAACCCAGGAAATACCTAGGTTTTATGATGTTTGGCTAGTTGGAATCCAAAATCCCGAACATAAAAAATTATAAATATAATAAAAAAGAAAACATAAAATGAAATAAAAAAAATGGCAATTGTATGCTATCTATTTTTGTCAAATACTCTATATATCCAATTTTGTTTTTTCTGCTTTCTTCCTTTCTTCGACATTGATTTTTTTTTGTTTTTCCGGTTTTTGGTTTTTCTGGCTAAGCACCACTTGAAAAGGAAGAAATCCTACCAGATAGTGAGTGTAGTGGAAGAAAGGATCAGAGAGAAGGGGAGAGATGGTGGTCGGAGGCTCAAGGTGGAGGTGATAGTCACCAGTGCAATTATGATGTTACTAAGCGTCGGGAATACGGTTATAAGCTTGCACAAGGATTTCTCCGACGAGGCAATGAGAGAGAGAGAGAGAGAGAGAGAGAGAGAGAGAGAGAGAGAGAGAGAGATTACCTGAGCTTGTAAAACCCTTGGTTTTCCCAACAAGAAGGCTTCTGATTGCAAGGTTTTTCTGGCATGAGGGATTTGAGAGAGAGAGCAACCCTGAACTTTCCTCTCTTTTACCTCTATTTTTTGAGGAATATTTCGAGTATGCGGTGGGGATGCCACATCACCCGACAACCACCCGATATCCCTGAAGTGCACTAGAGATTGCTCGGCTAAAGTAGCAACCAAGCGACAGAAAATGCTTATGTGGTGTCATAAAATGCCTAAAAATTCCCTAAAAAGTATCTGTTTATGGTGTCCAAATAGGGCCTTAGGGTTTGTTCAGTTGCTTTTTGCGGGTCGGAGAACCCGAGGAAATGGCATGGCAAAAAGAAAAAAAGAATAGATTTTTTTTTAAAGACACAAAGAAACTTGAAAATGAGAAATGCATCCATTCTTCCTTCATCTGCCTGAGATCTCGGTGCAGATCGGTCAGGTGTTCTTTGCGAAGGAGGAGGTTGGCGATGATTGAGGAATACGATGACGATTTTTTCTTATAAACGGAGATGGAAACACCTAGATTCTTAATTCATTTTTCATGGAGACAGAAACCCCTTCGTTTCTCATATCCTTCTATCGTTTCATGGAGACTGAAACCCCTCAAACAGGTGGTTTTTTTATACCCTTCAAACTGGTTCTTCATCCGAGTTGTGTCTATCGCCAATGCTATTCCCGGTCTCCCGCGCAACATAAACAGATCCGCTTTCAATATCCTGACATTTTTTTTTGAATGATCGCCAATGTAATTGCAAAAAAAGAAGGACCGGGATGGTCAAGATACAAGGAAGAGGGACAAACAAAATAAAGAAAGATACAAAAGATAACAAAGGAAAGTCATGAAGGGAGAGAATCAAACAATGCCAATGACTCTTTCGACACTCCTTCCCTAGTAAGCCTATCGGCCACCTCGTTTGCCGACCGATGAATATTCTTGAACTGTAGCGATAAAGGTCTCATCTAATCAAACATTTCATCTAAAAACCTTGCAAAATACCGAAGCTAGACACATTATTCAAAATACTCTAAAAAGTGGCTAGCCTTACCATTTAAATCTTAAGATCACATCAGGACCAGTAGCAAGTCTAGTTCTCCTTGAAGTCCTAGTCATCCCATGTGTAGTAATTTGCGATTCCTCATTCTTTCAAAAATAGGAAAAAGACAAGGGAAAGATTACCCAAATATTCTCTCCCTTATTTTCCTCCCGCCTTATTTTTCTCTTTCCTTCTTTCTCTCCACACGTTTTCCCCTACAAGGGAAAACGTGTTCTCCTCCTTAGTCCTTCCTCTCAAATTTGGTTTGCCACATGTCATTTTCTCATTCCGGACTCTTTGGAGAGATATGGGATGGAATATGATGTGGAGAATGGGGATTGGTTAAATGGGAGGAATGTGCCACACGCCCAACAAGAATTGGGTGGATTTGTTGGCTCATGGCTATTGGAGATGTAGAAATTAAGCCAAAGTTGAAATGAATATCCCTTTTAGCCACTAAATAACATTCAAAGAGTCCCCTTCTACTACAACATTCTCCAGTCTATTTGCAGCCAATAGCTTTAAGCCATGATGAGCTATGCGAACCTCGGCCTCCATAGTGTCCGGCCTCCCCAATGGGGCCCGCGAAAGCCCATAATACTTCCCCTTGGTCATTATCTTATAACCGGGAATCGGCTTCGAGATGGTTATCAATCTGAAGAGAACACTTGAAATTCTGAAAACGAAGCAGCAGATAAAAAATGGAGGATCTCTAACTAGGGGAGGCGGGCTGCTGGGGGGGGGGACGGGGGGTGCATGATTCTTCGACGAGAGAGGAGATGCGATCTCGAGACGAAAGAAACCTAGCGTTTCTGTTGCTTAGCAAGAAAAATCGGCTGCCATCTCACCCGACAAGAAAACCATGTTTGCACCCTTTTAAACGCAAAAGGTTTTCCCGAAATCCGACATAACGCACAGTCAATGCGTTTTGATGGAAAAGAAGATGGGTTTTCCTTTCCTTTCCATGTCTCAGAAAGCAATTGAACAAACCCTTAGTTTCTTTTGGTCTTGGTTGGAGAAAATGAAGGGGGCTAAGATAATTAGAAACGGGATGATGAGAATCTTTTGAAGCAACTCCGAGTCCCTTCGGAAAATCTCATTTTCCCGCGTTCTTCGGCCTTGCTTTAAGCGGAAAAGGGAGAAACAGACTGCGTCAGATTCGACTAATGAACTTCATTTTCTAGTTTTTACCATTCTCGGCGGTGGAAAATCTGCATAACCCATTCCGTTAACAGTTATCGAACGCAACCTTAAGGCCATGGGAATGAATTTTGATCAAGTTGTGAGTTTGAAATCAGAAGTCCGAAAAAGAGGAGGGCGATTGAAAGAGAAACGTGAACTGATTGAGACGTACATTGCTTTACACAAAAAATCCTTTATCTCTCACCTAGGAAGCTGCAAAGAGTCACACCTTGCAAGAAAGAGACATTCGAAATTTTGGATCTGTTCTATCATTCACTCTCTTTCAAGAGATAGGGGCAATGTGAGGTTCTGATATTTACATAACTATATGGGGCTCTTTCTTTAAAAGAGAGTAACTATCCAAGGCTCTTTCCTTAAAAGTGAGACTAACATATGACAATAGACTGTTGTGAGAGGACATAATTACCTAGGGTTCTCTCTTTAAAAGAGGGTTTACAATATAATTAATCACGACAAAATAAAACAAAAAAAAAGTAGGCTATTACAAACTAACATAATATACACAGAAGACACATAAAAAATGTTATACCATATATTGTACTCATAGTAGGCTATTACAAAATAACTAAACATCTAACGATTTTTGAAATTCTGTGCAATCTGTGCTCTGGAGTCTGGATCCATCTCGATCAAAGCTAGGAACCAATGGAGGTGATGGGTGACTGCTGGCGCGTTTGTCTACACCGGTATACTCGAAATAGTAGATGGATATCCCCATCAACCCCACCCATCTTGTAGATAACTCCAATGTGGTAAGACTCTTGTATCACTCGTACAGGTCAGGGTTGAGCCGCTTAAGCTCCTTTGACATGACCCAAGTGTAGTGTCTCTAGTCGTCCATTCAACTTCACCAAGAATTCCCAATAACCTCCAGCATTGGGTGACTATTTGCTCATCAAGGATACCCTTAATTTTCTCTCGTTTCTTGGGGAATGGGGGTAGAGGTGGTGGACGAGATGGAGAAGCGTTGGCAAGGGAGTGGGCAGGTGTGATGTGATAGCTCCGTGACCATAAGTTAATCCAACAATGGAAGAATTTGATTCAGGGATTTGCTCTGACCAAGCGGGTTAGAAGGATACAACAAAGTCATGTGCATAATTTGGTCCCCTGAATGATACTAGATCCTCCACATTAAAAACGTTGTTGATGCCTTATTCTGGAGGTAGTTTGCGGGCATATGTGTTGGCCCTAATTGTCTTTAACACTTTAAATAGAGTTGCCTTCCGGCCATGTAATTTCTTTACTATTCCCTTAGGTAAACCGCTTTGGTCTGATGTGAACCATTACCATATCACCTTCTTTGAACTCCTGATGCTTCTGGTGTAAATCTGCAAATGTTCTGTAATATGTGTTGTTAGCACATGCAATTCATGAATGTGTTGGACAAAGGATTCTGCTAATTCAGGTGGCCTAGAGTCGGGTGAAATATGAATAAGATCTTCATGTTTCCTAGGTTGATTGCCTGTGACTATCTCAAAAGGGCTTGTAAAATGGTTGGCTGAGCTATATTGTAAGCGAATACAGCCATATGAAGGACCTGATTTCAACTAAAAACATTGTCACCCATAAGACAACTCAAAAGATGACATCTCAGAAGATCCCCAAGTCTTTGATTAACAACCTCTGCCAACTACTTCTATACTCAGAAAGAGTATGCGTGCGAACATATGGCTCAATTCGTCGCCAGGCTTATTCCCAACACCAGCTCGGTGTTTGAGAACAAAGGTATATTCTCGTAGAAATTCAATCCATTTCACATGTCTATGACTCAATTTCTTTTGTGAGTTGAGAATGGTCTGGGTATAGGACAAACTCTTGCGGTACTTATTAATGTCTCCATTAACGTAAGGCCTGAACTATTGCTTAGAATGCTGTCAAATGTGGAATAGCGTGGCTTGGTTTTCGTTTAATTTCTCACTAAAGAAAACGGGTGACCCTCTTGACTTAGAACACCACCTATGCCAACTCCAGAGGCGTCACGTGCCACCAAAAAGACTTCAGAAAAGTTAGGGAGACAAAACTTAGGGAGATGATATTTTCACTCCCCTTGCATTACGTGCACGCTCTCCTTATTACGTAATTTGACGTGAAAAGTGGGCAACTTTAACTCTTTTTGACGTCAAATCACGTTATAAGGGGGGCGCATGCGTAATGCGGGGGGGGGGTGAAAATATCATCGCCCAAAACTTAAGGTATATAATGATATGCACAAACAGTAAATGTGGAAAATGAACCTAGCAAATAAAATATTGTGGGAATGACAGCATTTTGGAGATTCATCAAGGGTCCGTTCAGTCACGCGCAGGAAAGGAAAAGGAAATGACATGGCAGAAGGAAATGGGAAGGAAAAGAAACTGCTAAGAAAGCAATAGAAGTGCGCATTCAGTTGCCAGGAAACTGTAAAGAAACAACAGGAATGTGCATTCAGTTGAACAGTTCTTGAAAAATAAAATCAAATGAAGACACCAACCACCTGCAAAACAAAGTATATCAAAAAGATGATTATGTATCAAAGCTAAAAATAAACCCAAACCAACCAAATCAGAAAATATAGTCGAAATTTATTTTTAACCGAACCCAAACCCCTAATCCGACCCCTCAAATCCAAACCCACAAATCCTTACCCTAATATCAAAGCTAACAAAATCCAAACCCTAAAAAAAATCAGACAGCAGAAAACGAAGATTAAACACCAAAAATGCCACCAAAAAAAAGGAAAATACAATAAAGAACATTCATCCATCAACAATACTTAGAAAGCATAGATTCAGATCAAGAGACAAACCAAACATTTGATATAGAAAACGAGGGTTTAGAAAGACATGATTCAAGGAATACTAGGGTTTACAGAGCATGGATTCAAGAAAGACATCAAAACTTGGCACAAAAAACGGAAACCGGAACAATAACTCATAGATCCAACATAAAACGAAAGCATAGCTTAGAAAACATAGCTTCAAGATCAAGATAGAAACCAGACATTTGATACCGAAAATGCAGGAAAAAATAAAAAAATGGAGAAAGGAAGAAAGGGAGGAGGCGTACCCGAGGAAGTGCGATGGACTGGAGAAGAGCCATGCGAGGAGGCGTGCTTGACCAAGGAGGCTAGGGTTTCTTTTTTTCGTCGCTTCTCAAGAGGCGCTGCTCGAGGAAAAAAAATTGGAATCCGATGGTTACACACGGATTTCTTGTCGCGGAAAGACCCTTGACACGTAGGATTTCTCGGATTCCACGTGGGACGTATGGTTTCTCCGCGCTTTCCGTGATTTGGCAACAAAACGACTAAAAACTCTCTTTCCACAGAAACAAGTTCTAACTTCTTTTCCGTTTCTGTTTCCTAGACACAACTGAACACACCCCAAGTGATTTTGGACCTTGTGCAAGCAAAGAGGTTTGCTCTTGATCCATGGTCCATATCAACAGCAGGTGTGGCCAACCTATGCAATGATAACAATTTATAGATCTTGCAAACCTTATTATTTTTTTTAGAAAAATTACAACATACACAATTTACAATTCATAGATTTCATTACCTAAAGAAATAATTGCCAGTAAACTCCGATCTCAATCCCCCAATTGATGTTATCCTTATTATCTGGGGTCCACTAATATTGGTTTGCTTTTGTCTGGTGTATGATTTCAATTTTGATGTTTCTCTATTTTCTGATAATAAGTAAATTAATGTTAAGATTAATGAAAGGAAATGCATCAACAGGTAAGAGATAATGACAATAATTCAATAGACGACTATGAAAACATCAAGAAGTAGCAAATTAATCATTATCCTTAAAAGAAGTGCATGTGAGTGCCTAAAGGTAGGAAAAGAATGCCTTACAGACATCCATGCATTGTCATTAATGAATTGAAAATAATCTACATGATATCCAATATCTATATCATTAATATAAATCAAGCACGAATTAACTTCGCCATGGAATTAAAACAAAAAACTATTAAAGTTAAATATAATCTTTAAAAATTGAAGTTAACGTCTCTCTGAAATCCTAGGTTTAAAGTATCAAGATTTATAGTATGTATTGGACAGCCAAAAACCACAGTGCCACAAGATATATATTAGGCCTATCAAGGTCCTGGACCCCATTTTCCATTTTTACAGGGCATGGGCTATCACATATCATATCCATCTCCACACTACACCAACATGTTTCACCATATATCACCACTATTTTCTTTTTGGAAACTTGCCCCTAAATTTATGATTATAGCGATAAACTTCAAAGTGCTTATTTCCTTAATTATTATATTCACTTTTCGGTGGACTTTCTGCATTATTATCCTCCAAAAATTCCAGTCTCTGGGTTGCTTACGCATTGTCAAAGACTAATTGATATTGGTCTTTTCGGTGACTATTTTGGAGTGCCTTCTTACTTGGTGTGCTGTTGTGTCCTTTCACCAATTTTGCAGGTTCCTTTAGAAGGTTTCACTGCACTTCAAGGAATTTCAGGCTCACAGCGGTTTCAAATTCATAAAGCCTATGGCAGCCCTGATCACTTACCTTCTGCTCATACATGGTACGCCTTTATATTCATGGACCGTCTTTTCTTTATTAGTCATATTGGTTCATTTTTCTTGATTTATTTGGTAAAAGATCACCTTTCCTCGGAGATCTAAAGCTGGGGTCTCCTAGATGATTGCCTAGGGCCAAGATGATTGCCCATGACTCCTAGAAGCTGGGGTTTCCTTAAGGTTAAATGACCTAAGGTCATTTTCTAGGTTTTCCAAACTAGAAAAATTGACCATCCTTTTGTTCTCTCCTGAACTCCTTGCTTCCCATTATTCATTTTAAGTAATTGAGTTCTTTTTTGCCATTCGTTAATTTTGAAGTATTGAAGTGCTAATTTTCAAACCTTTTTTAAATATTTGAGACACCCTTTCACTTTCTTCATGAAAATTTTCGTTGTGTCTGAAGTTTTGGTGGAAATTTTGCAAGAAGGAAATTTCCACCTTCGGCGAAATCCTATAAAAAAATGATTCCTTGCGAATTTCGTTTCCATCTTGATGGAGATCTGAAATTTCGGCTGAAATTTAAGACCTTGCATGCAACATTCCATTCTAGATCCCTCTTTATGTTTTTCATATTGCGCATAGAAAGATCTCCCATCGATCATCCATGTACCAACTTACCCACCCATCTCTGTTATTTGGTTGCTGCAGTTTCAACCAGTTAGATCTACCAGAGTATCCTTCTAAACAACAGCTACAGGAGAGATTGCTTCTGGCCATCCATGAAGGGAACGAAGGGTTCGGTTTTGGTTGAGAAAGGAAGAGGTCAATCAGTTCCTTCTCCCTTCATGTAGATATTGTTTAAAGAGAAAGGGAAATAGAAATTGGAAAAGGGGGAGGTGTGATCAAATTAGGTATATGTTATTTACTGTACAGTATTTTTGCTTTGAAAAAGAAATACTTGGGCAGTTTTTTATTTGCCATTCATGCCTCTTCTCATCATATATCACTTTCTTCCTTATTATTTCTTCATGTAATTGTTTCATGGCTATAGATTTACAAAAGAATACATACACAGGATTTCAAAACAAAGAGAACATTTAGATAAGTTAATGGATTTTCAGAACAAAGAGAAGTAACTTACAAGTTGTTCATATGATGTTCACAATCCCTGGTCCAATTCCTCTACCATATTTGCTTTCTATCTTTGTTTTCCACTGCTGAGAGAAATGTTGGGGATGGAGGGCTGATATAGTAGTTTTTTTTTCTAGAATTAGTAGATGCTGCAAAATCATAAATGGTTTTTCGTATTTTACGCCGAATTACATGCTGCAAATAATCCGTAGATGCTTAATGCATGAACAGTGCGATTTATGCGGCTTTTTTGACCAGCTGGACGGATGGGATTACCTAAAAGCAACCATTTGGTAGGAAATGATTCAATAAATTTCATCACTAATACTTTTTTAATAACCCTGAATTTATTTAGTAACCTTAAATTTTATTGATAATATGAGAAATTACAAGAGGGTGGCACACTGCCAAAAAATAAAGAACTTACCTACTATGAATGCTAGGGATTTTCAAAGTCGCGTCCGAAGGCACCTCTGGCCATTTCACAAACATTATCATGCAAAAGATTACCAGATTTTATGACTAATTTTTTCTCTGGTAAAACTAGAGCCAAATCTTAAAAATTGTTAGGTATTTATTTAGAGAAATGATATCAGCAGTGTCATGTTTTGATATTTCTGCAGTACTAGAGCTTGTCAATGAACAGAAGTTGAGAGTAATATTTTCCATGCACGCATGTCAATGAAGAGAAGTTCTTCAGTAATGGCTAAGCTTTTGAATGTCTTCTTGCTTGTTTCTATAAGGTTGGGTTATTCGCTCTATTTCATTCTTCTGTATGTTCTTACTATCTCGATCCTTTTAATGAAATCTATTACCATTAAAAAAAAATGGCTAAGCTTGTGAAAGCTTTTGAGAGCATAGTTTTCTTTGAATAATTGGAAATCTTTTTAAAGATGTTGAATATTTTTATTCCAGATATAAATTCCAGGGAATATTTGGCAACCATGAAAAATTATTCCATGGAATATCTGTGAGCCCAATTGTGAAAGAGGAGATGAGCGGGGAGACTTTAACAGGGCACGGGTAGAGAGAGCAGAGTAGGGAGAGATAGCATGAAAAATCCTTAGAAATAGTGAAAAGAATTCAAATTGGGCTTTTGTTTTCCTTGTTTTTTATGGGCTACAACTGGCCATATTCAATGGAATATTTTTTTCACGGTTGCCAAACATGAAAAAAATTTCATATTCGGATTAACATGAATTTTCGGAGTTAAACCAGAATTTCAAAATTAAATGTGAATTTGACAGATAATCTGACTTATATTATTTATAAGGGGGCTGGTAAATTCACCCCCTTTACAACAATTCTTGCAATCCAAACAGGGCCTGAAGAACCACATTTGGCTAGTATCTGTTTATTCTAGAGAATTTATCTTGTGAAGTCTCTAATTTCTTATTAGTCCTTAAGAAAAGCATATTATCCGAGCAGTCCTACTTTTTATCAAATATTTATTAAAAGTCTCTACTTTGATCTGTTTCAGCGTATTTTGATTTCCCTTCCAATATTTTCCGTCAAAAATCTTGTAAAATCCTTCAAAGTTGTTAACGTTTTGACCCATTTTGGCTTTCCCTTCGACATTCTCCCTTCTAAAATTTCTTATTTCTTAAACGTAAAAAAAATATATGGTAAACCAACTCTCATTGGTGGGCCCCCTTCACCATAGCAGTTTCCAAAAGGCAAGTGATATATTAGCATTTTTCTAACTTCGGACAACCCCCAGTAGTCTATTTATCACTACTCATTTACACTAAACGGGGCTGTCCAAAGAAAGAAAGGGGGCCAGTATATCTTTCCCATCGAAAGTTTGCTAAATCTTTTTTCTCGTAAAAAATAATCATACCTAGAATTTGTTAAGGAAATCTACTGGAAAACTCCTACATCTATACGTATCTACAATTTTTTTCTTTTACCCATTTTACCATTCATTATATTACTGTTACTTATTATAGACAAACTAAGATGATATATAAATCCCTAAAATATCTCCCTTCATAGCTAAGGCAACAATAAATCCTCTGAAAATCTCTCTTTCTCTCTCAAATGAAGGCCACATGTCATAGGAAGGGTAGTTTTGCTATTTTCAGAAAATTAAAGCCCCACAAAAAGGAACCAATATCTCTAGCACCCCTATTTATTCGGTTCCACATTCGGTCCCCAACTCGGTTCTTTCCCCTTTATTTTCGCAGTAGAAATTGTTGATTAATGGAATTTGTCTCTCCAAACTGAAGAATTTTAGGTCTTTTAAAATTCCCAAAAATATATATAATTATTCCTCTATTTAGGGTTGCTGGACATGAAGGAAGTTTGTAATTTTATCTCATCTTTTTTGTATTCTTTTGCCTACGTTTTTGCATTTCCGAGGGAATTTTTTTGGGGTCTTTTTATTCTTTTCACAATGTATATACTATAAGCTTTTTGAGAAGGTGGGGTTCATTTGTTATTGCTGGAACTAGATTCAATTACACGATTAGGGTTTTTTCCACTTTCTCTTATTCAGGTGCTTTGTTACAGTGGAGGTAGTATCTACCATATTTCCATATACAGATTTCGCTATTGATATTGTTTGTTCACAAACATTAAGATGTTCATGATACTGAGCATTAGGTTCATCGTTACTGTGGAAGTAGTCTCTTCTATTCATTCTTCTGTGGGAGTTATTATTTATGCTTTCTTTGTTACAGCTCTGATTTTGGTTCTGTTTGGGAAGTTTTTGGTGAAACTCACATATTAAATTTTAGTACTTAGAAGTCCCTTGGTTAAACACCATTGAATTCTCAACATATGTTTCAGATGACCATCATCTATAAGCCTGACTGAATCCATCATCTATAAGTTTTTCACATTCCTTTTTCGAAGTTTCCCTATCAGATGACCATCATCTATAAGCCTGACTGGATCCATATTACGTTAGGCAACAAAGTACCCCATCATATATAAGCCACAGATGATAGAGAATTAGCATCTCAATTTCTTTTCCTTTGGTTATAGCATCCCTTAATCTTATGAATGATTTGTCCAGAGATTTGAGGTGCCCTTTTTAGTAGATATATTCTACTCTGTTATCCAGCTGAATCCCAAGATCTTATCCATTTCTTTTTTTATTATTATTTTTTTCAATGTCAATATCCTCAACCAATACCAAAATTTCCAATGCTTCCCTTTAGGAACCTTATTCTCCAATTAAAAATTGAATGATTAGGCAATAAAACATTCGTAGTAATGGAAACGCATGATTTATGCAGTATGTAAATGTCATTGATATCATCATTTCCTTTTTTTTTCTTTTTTTTTTGAAATTGATCTTCATTTTTTAAAAAATTAATCATCAGTTCCTTATTTCAACAAGAAAATTGTTTAATAATGTCTGGGTGCCATTATCGAAACAGGGGAGTATTGGTATCATTTTCTGATAATGTCAAAAGGAGCTTCACTTAGTTACTCTAACCCACGTTCTCCTTTTTTTTAGGTAAAAAAAAAATATGCTTGACGAGCATAAAATCTTAAGATATTATGGATGGAGTCATCAAACCTACGCGATAATGGCCCTATTTGTTTTGGCTTTTGAGAATTGATTTTCAGTCCAACTCCTGGATGGTATATATTCTGTTTTATTTACTAAATCCCCAAATGAGTAATCAATCTGATTAATTTTTCTGTTTAGATACTTTTCATTTTGAATCTTATTAGTGAATTCTATTTAGTACAAGGAATGCAATTTATAAGGTTGGATAATGTAGATCAATTCATAAATTTATTTTAGTGGATGCATTTTCTGGACTATAGTGTTTCCTTTGGATTTTATGCAATCCTGTCTAAGAATATCTTCTTCATAGAGTAAGCTGACATTTTTTTTTAATGGTTAGAGTAAGCTGACATTGTGTTTGCCTATTATGCTTGGCCTTCCTGTATATGATCACCACCAAAATCTTATTTTGTTTTGATCATTAGGCATGTTCAATGAGGTTGGTTTCTTTTTCCTTTTCCTTTTCCTATTACTTTTTTTTTTCAATTTTTTGGCTGCCACCATACTGTTACGATTACGAAAGGAATCTACAATTTCATTGCCTATAGAACGGCATGTGCCAGTTAACTTTCCACCCCACCTACAAATTATAAGTACAGTCGGTGTTATTTAATCATTTATACTTCAACACTAACTACAAAACATGTATAAACTTGCACAAAATTCACATTCAAATCGAGTTTGTCCTAAACATATTACCGTTATCACTTCGAGCCCCTTTTAACTATTAAATTCCCCATTTCCTCCAAGTTACCTCTCTCTCTCTCTCTCTCTCTCTCTCCATTTTAATAAAAATTGGATCTTTATTTTGTGTTAGCTTCAAGCTTTGGTTTTTTTTTTTCCATTTTCTTTATCTCCATTTTTTCTGATGAATCATTTAGTGTTCTTTGTTTTGACGTGCATCGCACGGCGGGTCTTTACTAATATACTATATAGTAGAAGAGAAAAGAAGAGAATTTTTTGAATTTTTTGAAAATTCTATGAGAATTACACATCACTTTTTTTGACTTTTTTTAAGAAATGCACCCATTCAACCCACATATTTTCAATCCTACCTCCTCCTTTATGCTTTTTAACAAAGGCACCCATTAAAGCCACATAATTTCAATCTTACCCCATCCTTTATGCTTTTTTAATAAAAAATCTATAGTGTGATCTTAACCATCCGATTGAAGAGGAATTATGGAAACCTCTATAGATTTGAGGGCTAGGATCAGCCTATGGAAATGATTTTTGGGGCACAACCTATTTATGTTGTGTTCCATCACATGGACAGTTTAGATCAACCTATGATGTGGTCTTTATAATTCTTTGTCGGCCCGTGCATCGCACGGGGTTTTTTGCTAGTATATATATATAGAGGAATGGAAACTAAAGGAATTATTTCAATTTCTCCAAAAAATCTGTGGGAATTACACATCACTTTTTTTGACTTTTTTTAACAAAGGCACCCATTCAACCCACATATTTACAATCCTACCCCCTCCTTTATGCTTTCTAACAAAGCCACCCATTAAAGCCACATAATTTCAATCCTACCCCCTCCTTTATGCTTTTTAACAAAGGCACCCATGAAAGCCACATAATTTCAATCTTACCCCCCTCCTTTATGCTTTTGTAATAAAAAATCCATAGGGTGATCTTGACCATCCGATGTAAGAGGAACATCATATTATGGAAACCTCTATCGATTGGACGCCTAGGATCAGCGTATGAAAATGATTTCTGGGGCACAACCTGTTGATGTTGTGTTCCATCACATGGACGGTTTGGATCAACCTGTGATGTGGTCCGTACAGTTCTTGGGCCGGGTACGGGTCCAAGTTTCGTGACCCGTAAATTTCCTCGGGTCATTTTGACCTGGCCCGTGTCACCCCGACCCTTACGGGTCGGGTCAAACCCTCCCATATTTTTCAAAATCTTTTTGATGGGCCCAGAAATTAATCTCTTCAAATCTTTGCACTGCCCTATCCCCCACAGTTGGTGGGCCCAAAAAATAATTTCTTCAAATCTTTGAACGAGGTAGGCCCCACCTGTATTTTTCAAAGTGCATTGTACGCACCGCCCCATGATCCAAACCCTCCATTTGATAATCATAGCCCTCAATTCTAAAGATAAACTGCATATTACGGAAACCTCTATAGATTGGAGAGTTGTGATCAAATGATTTTTGGGGCACAACCTATTTACCTTCTGGCCCATCAAATGAATGGTTTCGATCATCCTATGGTGTGGGTCGTGCATTAACATTAAGGCCAAATCGTAGGCCCCACCCAGATTTTTCAAATGAAGTTTGCGGTCAACGCCATAGGATGATCCAAGCCGTCCATTTGATGGGCCGCGACGCAAATAGGTTGTGCCCCCAAAATCATTTCGATGGGATGATCGCAACCCTCCGATCTATAAGGTTTTCGTAATATGCAGTTTCTCTATTGTCTATCATGAGAAGCTAAATATAATGTTTTCCTACTCCCCGTGCATCGCACGGGGTGTCCCATCAGTATATATATATATATATATATATATATATATAGCAGAAGAGAAAATGAGAGAATTATTTGAGTTTTCCAAAAAATCTATGAGAATTACATCTCACTTTTTTGACTTTTTTTAACAAAGGCACCCATTTAACCAACATGTTTTCAATCCTACCCCTCCTTTATGCTTTTTAACAAAGGCACCCATTAAAGCCACATAATTTCAATCCTACCCCCCTCCTTTATGATTTTTCAATTATGGAAAGCTCTATAGATTGGAGAGCTAGGATCAGCCTATGGAAATGATTTTACGGGCACAACCTATTAATGTTGTGTTCCATCACATGGACTGTTTGGATCAACCTATGATGTGGTCCGTACAGTTCTTTGCCGGCCCGTGCATCGCACGGGTTTTTACGAGTATATATATATATATATATATATATATATATATATATATATATATATATATATATATATATATACACACACACACTATATAGCAGAAGAGAAAATGAGAGAATTATTTGAATTTCTCCCAAAATTCTATGAGAATTACACATCACTTTTTTTGACATTTTTTAACAAAGGCACCCATTCAACCCACATATTTTCAATCCTACCCCCTCCTTTATGCTTTTTAACAAAGGAACCCATTAAAGCCACATAATTTCAATCCTACCCCCCTCCTTTATGCATTTTTAATTATGGAAACCTCTATAGATTGGAGGGCTAGGATCAGCGTATGGAAATAATTTTACAAGCACAACCTATTGATGTGGTGTTCCATCACATGGACGGTTTGGATCAACCTATGATGTGGTCCATACAGTTCTTTGTCGGCCCGTGCATCGCACGGGGTTTTTTACTTATATATATATATATATATATATATATATATATATATATATATATATATATATATTGAGAAAACGGTTCCTACATATATGTGTAGAGAGTTCTCTACACACTAGCTTAAAATACAGTGGGGGCCCACATTGTTTGGGTGATCCAAGCCATCCATTTTAAAGGCCCTCACATAGATAGGGTGTCTACAAAAAATCTAATCCATAGGATCATCCCAACCCTACGATTTGTGGAGGTAAAATGGATGTCTTTAAACCTTCACAAATTAGTTCATTTTTTGCCTCCAAAGTTCGAATAGTTAGGATGATCCTATAGATCTGATTTTTTGTGGACACCCTATCTATGTGAGGGCCTTAGAAATGAATGGTTTGGATCACCCAAATAATGTGGCCCCCACTGTATTTTAAGCTAGTCTGTAGATAGCTTATCTACACTTGTGTGTTGAAACCATTTTCTCTCTCTCTCTCTCTCTCTCTCTCTCTCTCTCTATATATATATATATATATATATATATATATATATATATATAGAGAGAGAGAGAGAGAGAGAGAGAGAAAATGGTTTCAACACACAAGTGTAGATAAGTTATCTACACACTAGCTTAAAATACAATGGAGGGCATATTGTTTGGGTGATCCAAACCATACATTTGATTGGCCCTCACATAGATAGGGTGTCCACAAAAAATCAGCTTCATAGGATCATCCCAACCCTACAATTTGTGGTGGTAAAATGGACGTGTATAAACCTTCACAAATCTGTCCATTTTTTGCCTCCATGGTTCGAAGAGTTAGGATGATCCTATGGAGCTGAATTTTTGTGGACACGCTATCTATGTGAGGGCCAATCAAATGAATGGTTTGGATCACCCAAACAATGTGGGCCTCCACTGTATTTTAAGCTAGTGTGTAGATAACTTATCTACACTTTTTGTGTTGAAACCGTTCTCTCTCTCTCTCTCTCTCTCTATATATATATATATATATATATATATATATATATATATATATATATATATATATATATATATATATATATATATATATATATATATATGAGGAAAGTGTCTCTAGTCTCTCCCCTAGATAAGCTTATCTACTCCTCCCTTTAAAAAAACACAGTGGGCCCACGCTGTTTGGATGATCCAAAGCATTCATTTGATAGGTCCTAACATAGATAGGGTGTGCCCAAAAAATCAGCACCAAAGGGTCATCCTAGAACTTAAAATAGCAGGGTTAGGATGATCCTATAGGGCTGATTTTTAGTACACACCCTATCCATGGAAGGGCCTTCCAAATGAATGCTTTGGATCTCCCAAAAAATGTGGGCCACATGTGTTTTTGAGCATGTGCTTAGATAAGCTTATCTAAGCACGTGCTTAGAAACACTTTCCTTGTATATATATATATACTTGAAGTTCTTTCATGGTGCTCTCTCAAAGAGAAAGAGCTCCAAAGAACTTGAATGAGATGAGAGAAACTATCTCTTATTTATGGATGAAGGAGAGAGGGGTTTGAAACCCAAATCTCCATTTGGGATTTACCAAATTTCAAATACTTCCCACCAAAGCATTTGAAAAGATTTCAAATGAAAAAGATGGAGGGAACTTTGTACAACTTTCAAGACTTTGATTTTTCCCTTCAAATTGATGGAGGGAACTTGCACAAGTCTCAAAAACTTTGCTTTTTCCCTTCAAAATATATTATTGTAATATAATATAATTAATAATACCAATTACATTATTAGTAATATAATAATTTATAATATATAACAAGTGTCAAGAAGGAAATGTATAGGTTGAAAGCAGTCTTGATCGAGCCACGGTTCATTGATCTCACACAGAATCATAGGTGGTTTGTTTGAGGTGGGAGAGACATTGGCTGCCATCTTCTTCTTTTTTCCTCATGTTTTTCATATGGATGAATAGTTTGTTCACTTCTGATATTAGTATAAGTTTTTTTTTTTTTTTTTTTTTATAAAACCTGATTAGATTTTGAATCTTTATAATGGATATATGATGAGAATTTTTCTTTTACTGCTACCATTTGTTTACCCTTGTAAACCTAATTAGAATATGCTAATATGTATCAAGAATATGATGGGAGACTATTCTTAGAAATAGTTAGATCAATACTAAATATCTGTATTCTCTTCCTTCAATAAAGGCTTTCTACACTTTGCTAATAGCTTTTGGAAATTAATTTGGTAGCACTAGTATGTAATTAATTTTTGTTAGAGAATTTGTTGTGGAGATGGTGGGAAATTGAGAAGAGAAAAGAGATGCTTCAAGGTGCGATGTCGCTTTCCGTAAGACAATACTCGCCCCCAGTAGTAAGTGTGCAAAGGGTACCCTGAATTTGCCTCCAAGATACAATGAAGCCCACCTTTTAAAGAAGTATTTGAGACCCTAGTTACTGTTTCTGTAGAAAACAGTATGCTAGAACTGGTTTTTCAAAAAGAAAGAAACTATAAGTTTGAAAGGCTTTCAAGAGAGTGTTTTTGCTTTCAGAAATTATCAAACAAAAGTCTCACAAGTGGATTTTTGTATATTGATTGAAATGGCACCTTTCTGCTCTTTTTATAGAGCTTATGGTGCCTCTCTGTTTGATTTGCACTCTTATAGAGCACCTATTCAGAGCGGGTACGATTCTAGCTGTTAGATCGTGCCCATCCGCGACTCTACGGTCTAGCTCAACATGGAGCGACTGTTGGTTTAAATAAAACGTCCTTCCGGCCCCGTAACCACTAGATCAATCATCCACGGTGCAGAATACTAAAAATTGAAGTGCTCCAATTGCTCCTTGTAAAGGGCAAAGTACGACATAAAAAGCACCACTAGCGCCCTACAACCCACTGCTCATGCCGTGCGTGTGCGCGCGCGTAGGCGAACAGTGCGTTGCACCGTCCCGCGGGTCCACCCAAAGGCTAAAACCAATCGTTCCATAAAGCAATAGAGAGAAGTAGGAAAAGCTATATAAACCTCTCTCCAACTTTTTGCCTAACAATGTGGTAGTATCTTTTCAAAGCTACTTTACTCTCTTTTCTAAAAGCACCCACTTTTTCAAAACAAAAGCACTTTTCTTTAAAAACTCTGTTCAAAAGCTATTTTATTTTGAAAATGCACCAACAATTTTTTTCTTATGCAATGTTCTCGTTATTGCACCGACTCAATTAAGCATTCTTTTGAGCTCGTGTTTATTACCATAAATTATGGATTATGAAATGAACCCCTTGTCATCTAGAAGTGGGAATCAAGCAATAATCAAGGATATTCCTTGATCAATTTTTATTTTTTTTTTAAACTGATGATGATTTATTAAAGAATCATAGGAGAATAAAAGGATCACAAAGGAAAACAAAAGGCATGTAACAAGGCCTAGATGACCATAGTTATTAAGGGGAGGGGGTGAAGAAACTCTAAAGCTGCCCAGAACACTCCCTCCCTAGCCAACCAATCCTCATCTCCATTCGTCGATCGTCTTACATGATGAAACTAGATAGAGAGACTTTCCACTCGATCAAGGATCTTATCACTGAATTCTAATAATCTCCAAGGCGGATTGGCTCTCCCATCTAGCCATCGTATGACATTGAGGGAGTCTCCTTCCACTATAAAGGTATGCAACTCTCCGGCCTCCCTAACTGCTCTGACTTCCGCCTCATTAGACTCCTTAATACTGATAGGAGCAGGAAAAGACCATCTTGTGCGCCCTTCTTCGCCCTAAGAAGGCATCCAATTCCTGCTAGTCCCAGATTTCCCAAACTTGTGACACATAAATTGATTTTTTGCCACCCAAGATCAGGTGCACCATCTGGGGAAGATCGGCTCCATGAACCTCCTATCACAGCAAATCTCTCTCCAACAACGCCTACAATTGGAGGAAGTATATAGACTGAAACTGGGAAGGACTTCGGCCCAGGAAATGACTAAGGATAAGATTCTGGGGGAAAGAGGAAGGAGCACTGAAGGCAACGTTCTTGAATTTGCGTGCATTTCTCTCTTTCCAAAGGACCGGAAAAAGGCCAACAGAACCATCTTCCATAAAATTTCTATTTGGTATAGTCTGTCTACGTATTCGAGGATTGGGATCATCCTACGCAAATGATTTTTGGGGCACCATCTATTTACATGTGGGCCCAACAATTGAATGGTTTGGATCTTCCAACAAGGTGGGCTCCCGTGTATTTGAAAAAAAATTGGGCATCATGCAATATACAGTGGGTCTCACCTAATTTATGGCACAAAAAGTAGATAGTATGGTATCCCAAGTGGCTACACTTACTTTTTTAAGAAATACATTATAGTAAAGTTGTTTGGCCTTAATGTAAATAGGTTGTGGCCCAAAAATAGTATATATTGGATGATCGTAACGCTCCGATCTGTAGACGTTTATATATGATGTCGTGTATCTGTAGATCGGAGGGTTACGATCACCCTATGGAGATGATTTTAACAGGTAGGTCCATTTATGTTGGGGCCTAACAAATGGACAGTTTGGATCTTCGATCAAAGCAAACCCAAGTGATTATTTTAAAAATACAAATTATACCGAGTAGTGATATATTTGCCCTACTGTTTACTTGGGACTACGCCTCTAGTGTATTTATGACAATGGTTTTAAATATTTTTCGGTCCGAAATTTCGACCGAAACCGAAATCACATATAGTCGAAGCGGTATTTTATTTCGAGTTTCGGTCGAAATCTGATAAAATATTATTTTATTAGATTTCGTCAGATTTCGTCCGAAATTTGAAACCATGCTTATGACTACACTTTTACACTGTATGGGAATGTCCCAAGTGAGAAATAGGGTCAATATATCATTCACCTCTTTGTCACACATTTATTTTATATGGACAGGGTAATACGATAAAGCAGGGGTAAGGCTGCATACATCTAGCCCTCGCCAGACCTCGCAATGACGGGAGCCCGTGCACTGGGCCGCTCCTGACAGGGTAATATGGTAAATACTGGGTTATTCGGTGAAATGCGGATGTATCACCGCCCCATACTTATTCTCAATTTCTCACAGCGGTGAACCCTTAGTGGGGCCTAACAATGAATGGTTTTAGATCTTTGCCGGCGGACACTATAAAAAGTGTATATTTTTTTTAAAAAAAATCACTTGGGCTTACTTTGTTTAAAGATCCAAACCGTTCATTTGTTTCTACCCAAGCCATGCTCCAAAAATCATCTCCTAGGATGATACTAACTCTGATCCATAGAGATTTATATATGGTGTCCTCGTATTAGATCAGGTGGATAGGATCATCCAATGGAGATGATTTTTGGTAGAAATGAATGCTTTGGATCTTAGAACAAAGTGGCACAAATGAATTTTATTAAAATGTATGTAGGTAGGTGCCATTTAACAGGTGGGCCCAGTGTATATATATTTCGAAAAATGAAAAATGCAAACTTGTTGGGCCCCAATGTTACTAGACCAAAAATCATCTTTATTATAATTTTCTTGGTGCAACGTTGGTACAATGGTTTTCATCTTTGAACAAGGTGAGCCCCAAGTCAAGGGATATCTTCTGCAAAACGCCAATTCTTAAGGCCTGTTTGTATTGAAAGAAATTTAAGAAAAGTTTTTGGGTTCCCAATTTTTACAGAAAATTCCTGCAATCCAAACAGGGCCTAAGAATATGGCAAAACACCAATCCATAAGCTCCTGTTTGGTTGTAAGAAAAACATAACTAACAGATAATTCCATAATTTAGAAGAAAAAGGGTATGATTATGGTCGGTAAATGTTATAATCATCCCCCAATCCTTATGTTCAGCCTAAATATATTAGGCCCACAAGCACATGAAAACCATAATCCAGGCACCACAGGTAGCAGCAAAATCAATCCATACGCCCCCAAATGGGGGCTCAATCCAGAGCGTCGATCCGACCTCTGATCCTACTAGAAAATAAGCAGAAATATGGCACCAAGGCAGATATATAAGTCTAATATTCCCATGCCATTTCAGATGAAGAACAAGTATAATTGATATTTGAGTATCAGTTGCAGAGTATCTTTTGTTTCTCAAACACGACAAATGTTTATTCAAGAGAATTTATCTGCTGATATGGGAGGGTTTTCTTACCAAACAAATATGGATCCACTATAAGATAATACAAGTTATAATTAAACTAGGGCCCTAAAACTATTAAACCAAGATTGTTATCTACTCTCAGTTTCCCTACCACATGCCTTGATCACAATGACACCCTAGCCAAATGAATTCATATATTTTGACCAAGGTTCTAAAATGGTATTTCGAAACTCAAAAACCCCCAGCAGGGTTTCTACCTATAAAATTATAGACAAGAAACTTCTTATGATGATGTTTGTTGAGTTGCATGGCTAGACTGTCGGAATGCAGACGCACTCTCACACAGCTTCTACGGCTGGTTTCTCGTCATTTGCAACGACACTGGCTGCCTGGTTGTGAATTTCAGTACCAGTCACTTCACTCTGCAATAAACAAACATAATGGCATCAATGGCGAAAAAGAATAGGCATACAACTCTACTTCATGTTCTTGTTGTTAGGTTTGGCGAATTCTCAAAAAAAAAGAAAAAAGACTGAAGCACAACGGGAAGTGATATTTCTCACTCAATTTCAGTGAGTAACATTTATTTTTTTATTCATATTAATTTCCGATATCCATCCTCAAGGAAACCATAGAGCTGAAATTTTAACTTCGGGCTTGAATGTACTGTTTTAGTAGATGCCCGACGTGGAGGCTGGCAAATGGCCGGTTTTCTGTTCTTTATGTTTTTTTCGGTTTCATTTTGCTAGTTTGTATAACTGAAGTTTGTATGTTTTATTGATATTTATTTATTTTTTCTTCATAATAGTTTCTGAAATCCATTCTGAAGAAAACCATAGACCTTAAAAGTTAGCCAAGTTTGGGCTTGAATGTACTGATTTAGTAGATGCCTGACGTGCAGCCTGCCAAAATGGTCGGTTTTCTGAAGTTTTATTTTTCTTTCAGTTTGCTAGTTTGTATAACTGAAGTTCGTTTGTTTGGTTTTTATTAAAAAACAAACAATTGTTCAAAAAAATATTTTTGAGGTTTCCATCTACCACTATTTTCCGCCTTTTCTTGATTACCAAGATTTCCAGTTTGTACAATATTTTCTCTTGGTTTTGGTTTAGGCCTACCATGTCATATCCTGACTTTTAAGAATTGGTTGTTACTAACAAATCATACCTGCTCATTTGGGTTGACAGAAGGATTCTGGATTTCCATGGCCGAAGCCTTGGAAAGGTCGCTTGAAGTTCCCTGTACATCCCATAACTAAGGTTAAAGGTATACGGGAAAAAAAACTCTAAGACAGTTTCAAGCATCCGCATTTAATATTCAGCGAACAATTGATCTGTTCTTACATCAAATAACTAGGTTTCCAAAACATTGGTTGTTGCTAAGAAAATATACCTGTTCAATTGGGTTCGCAGATGATTCCCCTTGACTTGGATTTGCAGAAGCTGATAATGCAATTTGGTTAGGAGAAGAATACGGGGTACCCCAAGCCTTGGAAAGATCCCTCAAAACACCCTGAAAACCCCAATAAATAAGTTAAAAAAATAGATATGATCAAGCTAGAAAGGGGTTTTCTCATGGACTCTTCTTAACGCCAAGAGCATCAACTTATTAATTCTAGGAGCAATGCATTAGACATTTAAACCGTGTTACCACTTCAGTACATTTACATAACTCAAATTCACCAGTGCTATGACCAAAGAATGGTGATGATAATCATGAAGCTGGGCCTAGAGATTAGAGTTGCATAAAAGAGCTTAGTCTAATTATGAAACTACATTAAATGACTGAAAGCCATCTAGCTCAGTGAGAAATCAAACCTGGCTGTAGCAAAGGCAGCCAACAAACATGAGAGAAAATTGAAAATCCTGATTACATTAGCCTTAAGAACGTATTAGAGCAACCACACATTAATCAGAAATGGATAAATGGATACTGTTGTCAGTGTTTGAAGCTTAATTCTGATAAAAGTCGCCATGGGACTTCTCTTAAGGCAGGCAGGCCTAAGATCTGCGACCATGAAAAGCAATCAGCAGCATTAATATGCTCAACGCAGATCACGATTAGTTCATGTATGCTGCCCACAATGTCATAGGTGTGTCTTTCCTTTACACGAGGAAGTTGCCCCTCAGACAAGTTTTCTGTTTAAAAGAGAACTGCGTGCATGTGTGTGTGTGTGTAAGCGCGCGCATGTTTGTGACTACATATTAGTCTTCTTACCTCCTCAGCTTCTTTAGTCAGTTCATCTTTGTCATTTAGGTCTGAGAGTTGTCTAATTCTCCAATGGTAGGGACTTTTAAATCTGATAAGAATATAAAGGAGAGGGAACCCATTCTCTACTTTCAGGCGACCATAAAGTGTGTTTCATGATGTCTTGTATACTAAACCCTAAAGAACAGAAATTACAAGAATGCTACTAAAATGTAATAACAATAATGCCAGCAACCACACCAATACTTTAGCACTCCCCCCAAAGCTAAATTTCCATTGAACAGACACAACAGAAAAAAAGTTGCTCATTCTGCCGATCTTCTCGATTATTGTTTTTTTCCTAGTCTTATCGAAGCTCGTTCTCTGGGTCTTACGGAAGAAACAAAATGCTCGCACATTAAAAAAAAAGTCAAAACATCCCACTCATATGAGAGGATTATATCGCTAACAATCTCTTGGGTAGAATTCTACCTTACTTTAAATTGTAAGCGGCCATGGATGTTGGAGGCATTGTTTTAAATTTTGGCTGTCGTTTCGGCCGAAACGAAATTTAAATGAAATCGTTTTTTTACAAGATTTCAGTGAAATTCTGAAATTTAGCCACTGAAATTTTGTTTTTACCCTTTTTTACAAAATTTCCCCAAAATTTTAAAAACGTCAATTGAAATTTTAAATTTTTCCACTGAGATGTTATGATTTCCACTGAATATCCAAAATAAATTTCGGTGGAAATTAAAAAAAAAAACAAAATTATTATCATATTTTTAAATTTCTGATGAAATATCCATGAGGGAGGCCGAAACCGAAATTTAAAACCTTCGTTGTAGGAAGATTAGCATGAGTATGGATCAAGAGGTGGTGATGGCCCCTAGATGGAGTCCCCCCCATATCTTGGCAGGGTGAAGTTAAATTTCGACGGTTCTAGCTTTGGCAAACCGGGCCATGGATATCTGGCTTTGGATTCTGCAGAGGATCTATCGGTTCGGTTTTAGCATACCCGGAGGTTGGGAAATGAGGAGGCGAATAGGCTTGCTTAGGCCAGAGTCGATCTCCCAGAGTTGGAGATATTCGATTTCTAGCCTCCTTGACTATGATTGCTCTCTTTTTCTAATTGTTTTCTTAGCCTTCCTTGGTGCTCTCAAGCTCCTCAGTTGCGAGTTTTCTTTCTCATTAATAATATATCATTGTTTAAAAAAAATGATCGAAATGTTTTCCTTCCCATCCCCACCAAAACACATGCCAAGACCGAAACCAAACCGTGAAGGTGTTTGTGTGTACTATATGTGTTACATAATAATATTTATATGCATTGCATGTGAAATGTGTGTATATTATGCATAAATATTTATATGAATTACGTGTGAAATGTAGTCTGCAGTGAATTATCAGAGACATGTTCAGTAAGGGTTCGATATTACAGCAGGTGTTTTTTTGCCTATGTGATGGTTTTTGGGTGCGTGCTTGTGCTTATTCTAGCACTTCTTGAAGTTTCATCTTAGATGTCCATCATTTTCATATGGTTCCATATGTTTCCATAATTTTATAGAATTTTCACCAAATTTTCCATCCAAAACTGACATGTTCTATTTACATCACAATCGAAATGCATACCAAAAGCGAGACTTGAAATCATGTTCATAGTAACACAATAAGTAGAGAAGGACCATCTGGTGTCTGGGTTTTCTACCCAATCGGCATCTGAATATGGAGCAAGCGTACCTTTAGCACGTAGTGAACTCTGCTTGCTGCGTCAGGTTAGCCGAAGAGGGAGGTTTTTACTAACCAACTGGCGCAACTATAGCTGCTAGCAAAGGACGAATCTTAGACTACCCATATGCCGCGGCTTCGGATTTGGCTTCGTTGGGAGATTCTTGAACAAAGGATTCTTATTCTAATTTTTCGGATTCAAAAGTTAATGCATATGATTCCTTTCAAATAAATGTAGTGTTCTCCTGACATCTCCCATAGAATAAACCATTACTCGTAGTTCTTCTTATACATCTCAAAATTTTCTCCGCTGCCTGTAGATGTTCCTCTTGAGGATCATGCATATGCTGACAAACCTAATTTGATGTGACATCGCAGAGCGCCTACCATATTGTGATGCATATGGGAACTTTGGTTTCCTCACCTTCCTTCTCTAACATATTTTTAGTATATACTATCGGTGAGCAAATTGGTATGCAGTTTTTCATCATTGAAACTTTTTAAGATATATGATATAGATCCTTAGGGTCATTGTTATTCCCTCCTTGGTGCGCTCAATTTCAACACCAAGGAAGTAACACAATTCCAAGGTTTTTCAGGGTAAAATCTTTTCTCAAATTCCTTTTCATCCTCTGTATATCATCTATATCACTCCTAGTGAGAACAATGTCATCAACATAAACTAAAATGGGTGCCATACTGAGTGTCTCACCTTCCTTCCCTATGATTTTTTAGCATATACTATCAGTGTGTAAATTGGGTTGCACGTTTTCATCACTGAACCCTTTTAAGATCTATGATATGCATCCTTTTGAGCCATTGTCATCCCCTCCTTGGTGCGCTCAATCTGAACATCTAGGAAGTAACAAAATTTTCCAAGGTCTTTCATGCCCAAACTTTTCGCAAATTCCTTTTCATCCACTATCTCATCCATATCACTCCTGGTAAGCATAATGTCATCAAGGTAAACTAAATGGGTTCCACATTGAGTGTCATACTTTGAAAGCAACGTGTAGCCTATCTAACCACACTTCAGGTGTTAGTTCATAGATGACCTGCTTGAGTTTGCATACAAATCTTTCCCTATTAGTTGCTTTATAACCCTCTAAGATGTTACACATATACTTCCCCCTTTAGATGACCATGCAAAGAATGCATTTTTGACATCCATTTGTGACACAGGTTTCTTTTTACAGAAGGACTAAAAGTTGCATGATAATTTAGTCCTTGTTGTTTATATTCTTTTGCTTCTAAATGTGCCATCGATCTGTCTCTAGCGTCATCATGTTTTTTGTTAGTTTGTAAACACATTAACATCCAACAACATCCTTAACAGGGGTTCAAGAAACGATCTCACGTTTATACTTTTTATGCAACGCGTTCAACTCCCCTGCTATGGCCTCTACCCATCTGTTGGCGATAGTATCCTCTGAAAAGGAAATAGGATCTCTAATACTTGTGACCTGCGCTGACAATGCCTGGTTAAGTTTGTGTTGACCAGTATAATTATTTTCATATGGGTGTAAAGATCCTTTTCGTGTGAACATGTGAGGAAGAATCTGTAGAGGAAGATCGTGGTGTCTCTTCTTTAAGCTCATGCCCCATAGCATGGGGATCATAGATATGGCATTCATTAATGACGTGAGATTACTATCTTCCTTGAAGAAAGAGAGCAGCGTTCATACCCACGGTGTTCATCTTTGTACAGCACAAAAAATACATGCGACTTCTATGCCCTATAGCACGGGGATCATAGATATGGCATTCATTAATGACGTGAGATTACTATCTTCCTAGACAAAAAAAAGAACCCAATTCCGTGAAGTGACAGCACTTGCGATCAGCTTTTGATGCTAAACAAAAGCCCACTCGACAAGTTTGCTCGTTTGGACTAGAATCCATCATGCCTAAAAAATTGCCAAGACCACAAAATAACAGCTCCCAGATGAACTTACTAATGCCACCTTATGCAGTTCTCTGGAAGGATCAGGAGGGAATGGAGTTTGAAGAACAACAAGAAATTTAAACTAGAAGATCAAAATGAAGCACCTAAAAGCAGCGACATGAATTTTATTCAAGCCTGAAAAACCCCTCACAGACATAACATGCAGAAATCTGTAACTTTTCCCATATATATATACTAGCCCTAAATAGCAAACCCAAGACTCCCAAAACAAGTAGAAACACTTCTCATAACTTAAATTTTTTTTAAAAAAAATTAACAGTAAATTTATTAGAAAAAAATGGGTGGGGACAAGATGTGCCGGTACAAAGCGAGAATGGCAGCCCAGCAGGACTATGCCTGCGTAGATGCCATAGAAGCGGAAAAAATTACATTGGTAGAGGGAAGATGGACGCCCTCTTTTGCCAAGGCGTCAGCAGAGGAATTTGCAGTTCTCCTCCGATCCGTAAGATGAGGGCGAACACTCTTCACCAAGTCCCGAATTTCGTCTAAGATATTGGGTATTCTCCATGGCCCTCCACCTTGATTAACAGCCCACGCAATTACGTTGGAGGAGTCCCCCTCTACGATAAGAGGTCCCAAATTGTGAGAGGCAAACCACCTGAGTCCAAATAGAAGACCCCTTGCCTCCGCCTCATTTGTGTCGCAGATGCCCGCCGGTCCCGTATCAGTCCCCCAAAACCCGCGGGGCCGGGATTACCTAAAGAGCTTCCATCAAAATTAAGTTTCAACCATCCCTCCCCCGGCGGCTCCCATATTGGTTTGATTTCCTTCCGAGGCAATCGTTCGTGCACTAAAGCGCTCCAATTTTTCAAAGCCAGACCTGTTGAGTAGGTGATTTTGCCATTCGCCTTAGCCCAGGAGATAAGTGCTAGCCTTATTTCCAAAGCGATGTGCCTCCAATTCTGCGACTTATCTGAAAAAATGCGTGAGTTCCGCTCCTTCCAAATAGGGGTTCGTATTCGGTTATAACCGAACCGAAAAAACCAAAATCGTGAAACCGAAATTATTTCGGTTATCCAAAATTGGAACCGAAACCGAAACCAAATTTAGTTGACACCGAACAGAACCGAATAAAAATTTTGGTTGTTCGGGTAAAACCGAATTGAACAACCTAACCACAACACAGCAATTTTCCTAAGGAAAAGACCAAATTGAGAGAGAGAGAGAGAGAGAGAGAGAGAGAGAGAGAGAGACTTACAGTGATGGTGGAGGTGGAGGTGGAGGATCTGAGAGAGATGACTAGCCTCCTCTTCTCTTTCTTGTTAACTAAATCGAGTGAGAGAGAGAGCATGAGAAACCCCCTTCTAGTTCCCCCTCCCCACCCCCCACCCCCCCTTTTTTATACTGTTCAAACCCTAAAGACCTCCTCCTCAAAACTTCATATGGATTTAATGTCTTGTAATGCCGATTCTTTGCCAAACACTGCATCAAGAAGATTGGATACAAATACTTGTGCTATTTCGGCCATATCTTCTCCTCATGTAAAGAAGAAAATCCCAAGAACAAACCAGATGTTTGTGTATAGTGTAAATAAAGAAAATAAACTTTAATGAAAGCTCCTGCAACAAAAGTTTAGGTATTCTCAAAGGCGTGGAGCTATCATTTTTCCATAAATTGAAAAGTAATGGACAGTTAATCAGTCATTAATGTGATGTAACTCCTTGCAGCACTTTTGACTATCACAGGCTGCCAGTCAATGATTTTTCAACTATGCATTAAAAGCTGGAAATTATATGTTCGCCCCTTTTTCTACTTGGTAGTCGGTACAACCCCTTTAGTGTAAAGAAATAATAATATTAAATACATTAGAGGGGCTGTTTGAGTTAAAAACGAGGCTAGTGTATTACTTCCACTGAGTCTTCATGATGTGAACCCACCTGGCACAACCTCCTGTACTCTCTTTACCTTTCCTACGAAGGAATAGGACTATAGAACTTCGGTTTTCGGAAAAACCAAAATAATTATTGGGAAAACCGAAAACCAGATTTTGTAAAATGTGAAAACCGAAACCGAACCGACTAACCTGATGGTCGAATCGAAATGACCGAACTATTTCGGTTCAGTCAGTTAATTCGGTTTTAACCAAATAATGCACACCCCTACTTCCAAATGGACCATGTGATAGCATAAGGAAGAGGTTTCCATAAATCTTCCCCTAAGCAGTGATAAAAATCCCCTCCCCAATTTAGAATAACTTCTCATAACTTACATTAACCTACTAAGATATTAGAATGCCAAAAAAATTATTCTTAGAGCATCTATCCATACTAAAATAATGCCTATTGCATTCACTGTCTTAAAAATGAATCATGTGGCTTTGGAAACTAAGAAATCTTTGAAATTCAAATACCAACAATCAAAACTTCTTAAAATGAAAAAAGACTAGTTTTTCTTTTTCTCTTGATCAATGAGTTTTGGGATCTCTTGCTATGCCAAGATGACCACAGATCTGGCCAATTTAAACTATGGGCTAGCCCGCCCACCACACACACACAGATGCATATGCATGTACACAAAACAACTTGCCCCCTTGCAGAGCCAATGGAGTCGTGAGAATGTGCATCTTCCTGAAGGAGTGCTTTCGAGATTGTCTATGGTAGTTGAAACAGCCCATTCAATCATTGAATAACTGAAACCTTTCCCTTCAAGACCATGAAAGCATGGTTTTAAATTTCTAATGAAAATGACAGGAAACGACCGTAGTGTTTCAGTTTTCATCGCCCCGAAACACATATATTAGCAGTATGCTCTATCAGTAAGTGTTACATAATTATATTTATAAAAAAAATGGTGTGTGAAATGTGAAGTATGCATTATGTATAAATATTTATACGAATTACATGTGAAATGTCGCATGTCTGAATGATCAGACATGACATGCGGGACATCGCATGTTACTAGGTGTTCATTGTTAAACCCATAGTTACTACTTACTAGCGTGGGAAATGAATTCGGAAACGAAACGTGAAATGGAAATGGGAAATGCATGAAAAAAATATAGGGAAAACAAAAAACAAGAAAACGATAGAAAATCATAAAAGAAACATACATGAAACAAAAGGAAAATGCGAAATATGTGGTTTTGTAGATTTAAATTTTGTTAATTTCAAATTTCTATTTGAATTGTTCCTATTTTTTTATTACAATATATGCTATTCTTTTCTTTTTTAATATCTATTCCACAATTTTTTAAGTGCTTTTTCCAAAATGATTTTTGTAAGTTCCACACATGTTTCACATGCATTTTCTACGAGTGTTGCGTACGTTTATCACACGTTTCACACATGATTTACATAAGTTTCTCATATGTTTCCCATGTGTTTCAGAAACATTTGTCCAATTTTTTTATCATGTTTCTGAAACGTTTCCGAAATGCAGGAAACGCGTTTTAGGGGAAACGAGTTTCCGACCTGCGAGAAAAATGCATTATGTATAAATATTTATACGAATTACATGTGAAATGTTGCATGTCTAAATGATCAAACATGACATGTGGGACATCGCATGTTACTAGGTGCCGATGTTAAACCCGTAGTTACTAGGGTGGGAAATGAATTCAGGAAACGAAACGTGAAACGGAAACGGGAAATGCATGAAAAATATATAGGGAAAACAAGAAACGAGAAAACGATAGAAAATCATAGAAAAAACATACATGAAACACAAGGATAACACGAAATATGTGGTTTTGTAGATTTAAATTTTGTTAATTTCAAATTTCTATTTGAATTGTTCTTATTTTTTTATTACAATATCTGCTATTCTTTTCCTTTTTAATATCTATTCCACAATAAGTGTTTTTTTCCAAAATGATTTTTGTAAGTTCCACACATGTTTCACATGCATTTTCTACGAGAGTTGCGTACGTTTATCACGTGTTTCACACATGATTTACATAAGTTTCTCATATGTTTCCCATGTGTTTCAGAAACATTTGTCCAATTTTGTTATCATGTTTCTAAAACGTTTCCGAAATGCGGAAAACGCGTTTTAGGGGAAACGAGTTTCCCACCTGCGACAAACGCGTTTTAGGCGAAAAGTGTTTCCCCCCGCCCAAGGAGTTTCCGACAACTATGGTTAAACCATTACGGATGGTTGTCTTGCATAAATGAGTTTCTAAGTGTGTATTTATACCTCCTATAACATTTCATGAAGTTTCATCTTAGAATTCTATCAATTACATATGTTTCCATACATTTCTGTGATTTTACAGGTTTCCACCGAAATTCCAAACAGAAACTGAAAGGTTTTCATTTCCATGGCAGCCGAGACAAAATTTTAAAACCTTGCATGAAAGGCTATTTTGATCAATGTGAGGACTTAGAAATATTAGGATTTGGTAAGGGCTGTAATGAGATGGAAAGAAGAAATCCAAATCAGATATGTGTAGGGTTATTTGGTTCGTTGTAAATAAAATGACAAGCAAGTGGGCTGTGATTATCAAATAAGGAGCATTGATATCAGGTCCCAAAAAAATGTACAAAACCAATCCATATATAACAAGCACAATGTGTAGTACTATTGTAAATGAAGGGGCTAGGTTCAAATTAAGACAAAGAAATCAAGAGAGAAAATAATTGATACTAAACGTAAAAATGGAGCAACAGCTCTCTGAACTTTGAACAATTCAATATAAAACATAGAATCCCCTAAAAAGGAACTAATTATAGACTGAAAACAAGGCTTAACCCACCTACAAGATGCCCTCTATCAATTACCAAGTCAATCTAGCCACATATATTACCAAATAAAAGCTTCCTAATCTTAACCAAGCATCAACATGACAATAGAAACCGACGTAGAGAAACCCATCTGCAGTTTTATCCATCTAGACCTCCTTCAAAATATATTGAAAACAACTCAGATTACTTAAAAATTATCATAATTTTTGTGACTTAATTTTCTATTTTGAGACTCACAACATGTGAACGTCACAAAATATGTAGAATCATCAGTATAGTTCTCAAAAAAATTGAGACAAGATATAGATGTTTTAACATAGGCACATGAAGGTCAGAATCTCAGAAATATGCTCAACCAATATATATTTTTTCCCAGAAGTTCTAACTAACTATGCACCAAAGCATGTCCCAGTTATGTAGTGGAAATAAAAAATTTAATATTGCATAGCGAAACATACAATACATTTGAGAAATAACCACGACATTCGGCCTTCCAGATTTATACCGACCTTGTTTGCCCACTTCAGTCCACAAGCATTGCATAGGGTCTTCGGGCCAGCAGGCCCTCTACGCATCATCGGAGTTGATTTTTCATTAGTGCCACAATGTTGACATCTGCATACACCACATAAAGATTAGAAAAACAAGATACAACAACCGAAGCACAAGTATAATAACACCTTGAAAGAAACACAAAAGTAGTTGAAGAAAGTTCCATTCATGCAAAATTCATTAGAAATGATTACGTCCGACCAAACGAAAAACATCCACATGACAAAAGATGGCCAGAAACTTACGCAGTCACTTGAGTGTTCTGTGAAGGTTCAAAACCTGGAGGCGATACCGGTTCCTCAGAACTTGCATTGGATGATGCAAACTGGCCTTTCTTACGATGCATCCTAAAGGTCAAATATGCAAGTAAATTTAGATGATCACTCATTCAAGAAAAAAAGTAGTACTTGTTGGATAGGTATCCTAATAATTCATTTTCATAAATACAAAAGGAGGTAAATTCATACATCAAACAATCGCAAAAGCAAATTGTAATAGTAAAAGAGCATCATGAGAATGAGTTTTTTTTTATCGATAACAGAAGTTAATAGAAAAAACTGCGTGATACAAAGCAGAAGCAGCCAAGGACGAGTTGTCCCAGGATCAGTACAGCTCTCACACACGCATTACACTACACATCACACTAGCGGAAATGTATGTCTCATCATTAATTCTGGTCTTTTTATTCATTCCTTTACCAACATGTCAGCCATGTCATTAGAAGATATTGGTTTATGGTCAAGCTTAGGTCTGAGCCTTCAACATAAATGAAGTACCTTGAGTATGAAACGTGAGTCTCCATGGGCCCGCTGACCATCATTGAGCCCATGAGATTGCATTTTTGGAATCTCCTTCAATTATGAGTTTTCAAACAGTGCCTTCCTAAAAAAATCGAAGCCCAATTAAAAGACCCTTTACTTTCGCTTAGTTTGAATCAGTGTCACCAATTGGGCCAGAATAAGTTGTGATGACTACGTGATTTCTAAAGCTGCCCTCAATGCCAGCTTGAGAAGGATTACCTTTTGTGCTTCCAATAAATTTTAGTCTGATGAATTCCAATGGAGGAGGTTTCCAACGGGTTAAGGATTTTGACTGATATGTTTTCTCCCCAATGGTTACTTTCCAATTTGACTTCATTGATAGATAGAGTTCTCAAGGAGTTCTTGCCTTGTGTCCATTTAATTAAGTCCATTTTTATTTCATTTATGATCTTACCACACAAGTTACTCCTTTCCTTGAAAATACAAGAATTTTTCCCTCCATAGATGTCGTAGGACTACATAGGGTGCTAATCTCCATAGTAACTTTCCAACATCTTCCTCGTCGCCATCGTAAATAAGAAAGCCACAACTCTAAGGGGAGCTAATGAGCACCATAATATTAGCCAAGAAAAGCATGTGTTGTGAACCTCCCTCCACCAACCTTGGAAAAAAGATTTTACCGATAAGTATATCGTTGAGTAACTGGGATCCAAATCCTAGTATCAGGTTCTCAAGACCCAATGATGCAGTCTAGGATGTCAATCCCAGTGTGTATGTCCAAAGGTTAATGACCCAAATAATGGGCCTATCCCCCCTTTCCTCATATCTATCTTGAATTCTCACCACTCTATGGCTTACTCAACTCAACTTAACTCAACTAAGCCTTTGTCCCAAACTAGCTGGGGTCGGCAAGTGAATCCTTTAGAAAATTTCATGAAGAAGGTGAAAGAATGTACCCGGCTCAAATTGACTAAGTCTCTAATCCCTCTATGGCTTACTAAAAGATATAAATCAGGAAAGCCAAGGCAAAGCAGGGACTCACCTAATCAAATAACCTCTCAAAAGCTAATCCATCCCCTCCTCCTTACACTAAACCCAACTTTTGACAGTCATCCAAGTTATGATACGAAGTTAAAAATTGACCGCCATGTCCCCGAACCATTTTCTGTCTCTACCCCCTCTCTTTTCAACATTTTTCCCCACTAATGGTGTGCCATAATGAATCTTTTATTAACCAAACCTCCAAAAACGTTTTCCCGTGACAGCTTTGTTCCTCCCTTATAAAAAAAAAAGGGCGGCCCAGTGCACGAGGCTCCCGCCATTGCGGGGTCTGGGGAGGGCTAGATGTACGCAGCCTTACCCCTGCTTTGCAGAGAGGCTGTTTCCGTGACTCAAACCCATGACCACAGGTCACAATGGAGCAACCTTACCGTTGCGCCAAGGCTGTTTCCTCTACGCTTAATTCATTTTCCTACTTGTTTCCAAGGTCCATTGAATCTGGTCCATATTTTGGGAACTTAATTATTGTGGTTTCCTTTACAATCTACGCATGGCGGGCATGCTTCTACGCATATCCATGTGCCACCTTCATTTGGTTGAGATGTGAAACACGGGCAGCAAGTAACACCACGTGTCAAGGCTATCCCATTCACTATCGCGAAGTTTTCTTTAGTCTCTTCTCAATTGTTGATAGCCCTAGCCCCACCGCAAAGTTTTCTTTTGCATGCTTTTTTCTAATATCTGCGCCCCCCCCCCCCCCCCCCCCCCCCCCCCCCCCCACACGCATGCACACGAGGCGTATAAGATCGAGGATAGTCATCCCACGACTTCGCAAGTGATCCACCGTAGGGATTTTGTCGAGATGGGTCGTCCAAACGAAGGTGCAAACTCTAGGAGAACGTTCTCCGTGCTCTAATCGCAGGCGTACTGGTGTAGAAGACGTAGTTGGCTTAAGGCAGTGGTAGAGAGAATCATGGTTTTAAATTTTGATTTCGGGCATCAGAGAAACCGAAACAATTCGATTTGGGTATGAAACTCTGACCAAAATGTTGTAAAATCACGGAAATATTTCGGTACAAAAACACGGCAGATATTCAGTAAGATTCTTCGCCACCTGGTTTTTCTTTTTCATTTTATTTTGGGCGATGATATTTTCCCAAACCTCCAAATCATTTAGGTTGACATACATCTTTCCACTTGACCAAGTGGAATCTCCTAGTCACCGACTCATCCCATAAGAAATTGCTATACAACTGCTTGATGCGTTTAATCACATTGGCAGACCATGTTCATGGTGATAATGACCATGAGAGAGCACAGATATATAATATACCTAGGAAGAATGTTGTTTCGGAAGCACCGGGATCTTCTTGCTTATCATATTTGGGCCTTGACAGATTTATATTTATCAAACCAAAACCATTTCACTTAAATGTCCGCATGCCGAAGTTGTGGAACAAAAATGATATCACAAAAGCTACCAAGGGCTATAGTGAGTGAGCTGACTATTTATTTACGTCCCGTTCCTAACCTTAAAGAAGACATAGGAGAGGTGTTTGATGAGCAGATTATGTACACTAGAAGGGGTTATCATAAGTATCTTATTCGATGGAAGGACGACCATTATCAGCTATTAGGACAAATTTCGTAGAATCTCAATATGTAAATCAATGATCCTTATAACCACTACAGTTTTATTTACTTGACAGGGTCGAGTTTTTTCAAGCAAGGGAGAAACGATAGGGATCAGTTTAACATACTCGGCTGAAGTCATAAGAGAGAGCATCAAGTCCAAGCTCTTGTTTTAAAAGTCATGATGAAGTGGGGCCCATAGGAACCACCACTAGTTTTTGAAGAGCATCAGAGATTAATAAGGATGGAGGGCTGATTATGCAATATATTCCAGATATTGTTTGCCAAGAATTAAAGAGCCCAGTCCTCGTGGGGCTCACATTATTCTAGCCGCAGTTTTATTTTCCATAGCCTTTATCTGTTAGTGTTAATAATTATTAGTAGGATGAGTGCTAATAATGGGGGCCACACAATCCACATCTTCTTTTTGTCGCTAGTTTATTTTTGTGAATTTTTAAGTGAGAAGTTACTAAAATTTAAGACATTTATCTATTTTAAGTCAATAAGGACTACATTCTAGGGTTTTATTTGTTATTAAGAGTATAAGTCTAGAAGAGACTCGAAGTCACAGAGAAGTTTATATATGTAAGCCCTAGGTCCATCAAAGACGGACTTTATGAATGAAGAAAAAAAATCTTTTCAGCAATCATTGCAAAATCATGGATTTTTGTCTACTCTCCAAGGTCGGATGCCTTGGGTGCGATGCTTAGGGCGTTACTAGTGTGAAGCTAACATAATTATCATTTATTGTTCTCTTAATCTCAGGTATTTACTCCATCCTTTTATTTCTTTTCCACTTCCAAAAAAAAAATCTCATGTATATAGATTCTATATTCTTTAGTATTGTGTTTCTACTCATAGATCGTATTCTTTATTTTTAAGTTTTGTGTTTCTACACACAGATTGTGTTCTTTGTTTCTTTTTTTGAAAGGTAAACTCTTAAATCGTATTATTTTCTCCATTATTTTTTTATTCACCTTCTAGCTAATCAATATTCTCATCCTCTCCCAATTTTTATTCATTTAGGATTTTAGAGGGGTTTTTGCACACACACACACACAAAAAGTCTACTATTTGCAAAAGCAGTCAAAGGGGAGTCACCACATTTGGCTGCATTTTGCAAATCCAGTCATGTCGTCAATTTGTGACAGAACTACACACGACATTTTTATTGCATATAAAATTATCAAAATGCCCTTATATGAAAAGGTGATGGCAGCGGGACGTGAAACAGGTGTGCTGCCCAAAAACAGGGGTTAGTGGATCTTCATTGCACTTTTTTCAACTTCACTTTAACAAAGAAAGATCCCTAATTTTACCATGGATGATGGCAGTGAGACGTTAAACAGGGTGCACTGCCCAAGAACAGGGGTTACTGGATCTTCATTGCACTTGACAAAAAAACTCCCTAATTTTACCATGGACTCCTCTTTTTTAGTCATAGTTTCGTATTTTGACAACAGGGAAATGGGATTTTTATCACTCCTCATCTGTTCACCAACTACTCCTTGGGGGTTTTGGAGTCGCACATGGGCATAGAAAGAAGGCGACCAGTTTTCCCATGAAAAGAGGGAAAAATTAAAAAAGGTTAAATTAATCCTATCACTTAATTAGATTAAATAAATGGCATATTTAATTTAATACAATTAAGTTTAAAATTGAGGTCGTTTTAGTCTTTTACATAAAAGGGCATTTTTGGTATTTTCCAAGTAAGAAAATATGCCGTGTGTATTTCCATCACAAATTGATGACATGACTGGATTTGAAAAAACCATCCAAATGCAATAACTGCCTTTGTTAATTGTCAAACGATAAGACTTCTTTTGCAAGCAAGGCAAAGTAGGTGACTTCTTCTGCAAAAACCCCTTTTAGTTATTCATCTCCAGCCCTACAATCAGGTTAGATATGAATTGTTTGATCATTCGTATTGCATTCAAATCAATTAAGTACACTTGTTTCAACCTACTTGCATATTAGATATACTATATCTATTAAATATGAGCATTTCATACCCTTTTTTTTTTTGAATGAGCATTTCATACCTATTCTATTACATCAACCTAATTTTATCTTAAACCTAGTAATAGGAAGATCCAAGATTTTCCCTTTCTAGTTTCTCATTCCATTGGTCCAGCATCACGTGTACGCTTGAACCCAACAGTCAGAACTTCACACACATGGTTGGCAACATTGCACCTCGAACACAGCTTGTTAGAGGTTAAAAAAATCATGAAAGTTAAACCAGTAACTCATAGCAATTCAATCGCTTGGATTGCCTGAAGGAAATTCAAGCGAAAATCTTTGTGGCTTAAAAGGGTCTAAATTTTCTTACAAAGCAGAGCCACACTAAAGCTTGAATTGAAGGTGACCCTTTCTCTATTACCAACAGCCTCAAGAGACCTCTTCATGTCCCCGTGCCCTCTATCAGTTTATCTGGCCTATCTAGTCTCTCATAGATCATATTCATTTCTCCGTTGTTCCTTTATTTATTTCTTCTAGTTAATCGATATTCTCATCTTGTCTCAATCATTCATTCATCTAGGATTTTAGACATTCATCTCCAACCCCACAATCAGATAAGATCTAAACTGTTGGATCATTCCCATTGCTAGAATTTGATATTTGATCATTCCCATTGCATTCAAATCAATTAAGTAACCTTGTTTCAACCTGGTTGCATATTATATATACTAGATATATTAAATATGGGCCTATCCAAAAATTCCTCTGCCTTGGACTAAAAGTCAAGAGGGTAAAGGAGAGAGGAAGGGAGATGCTAAGACGGGTGGGGGATTGATTTTGTTTGGCTTGTGCTTATTGTTATTTCAAATGGCGGAGTCGTTGCCGATGGTGTAAGCACAAGAAACGGGATCACCCAACTCGAGTCATAACCTCACCTCCGAGGGGGGTATGTGGAAAGGAAGAAGTAAGGAGGAATCGAACTGGAGGCCTGGGGACTGGCTTTGCCCATCTTGCAACTACCTTAATTTCAAACGGCGGGGCAGATGTCGGCGGTGCCATTTGGACAGTAAGGAAGATGTTTCACATTTTAGTGTGAATCCCATCAATCCGGAAGCCCATCGGCTAATGTTAGTAAGGAGGTTGACCGGTGGCCTAACTCTGGGGTGATCTCCTCATCATTCGAGGGAGAGATCTCGGCTTTATCTATTTCGGGTAAGGAGGTGGAAACGAGGTTGGATACCCTAAAATCTTGCTTGATAGGAAGGAGGAAGGACACATTTGGAACCCTAAAAGAACTTTGGATGTGGGCTAAAAGAACTTGGGATATCCCCTCCCTTCCTTGCCCATGTACCCTGTCAAAGGATGAAGTCCTGTTTATGTTTGAATCGGAGGAGGAGGTTGGCGAGATTCTGGCTAAGGGAAATGAGGTTTGGGGTAATCATTTGAATTCTCTGTCCACCTGGAGCCGAGAATATGTTCAAGGTACAGAAGTACTTTGGGTTAACTTCTATGGTATCCCACTACATGTATGGGCTACTTCAACGGTTGAAGCCTTAGCAAATATGTTTGGCCTGGTTCTGGAGGTGAAAATAGAAAGGAGCCATAACCAGTGTATGGACTTTGTGTCCGCTAAAATTCTTGCTCCTTGGTGGAAGTTATCCCCCTCCTTTGTTCAGATTCGGACCTCAAGTCATTGTTACACAGTCGGAATCGAAGTCCAGAATATTGGGCCTCAGTTGGGCTCCGATGCTGCTCATTGTGAGTGCTCCCACTGTTCGGGCCTACTGCTCTCCATGGAGGAAGAACCTATGAGGGATCGTAATCCGATTTTCGAAATCCAGGGCAGGAGGCCCGTTGATCCTTTGGGGCCCGCTTCTTTGAATTCAAATTTCAAATTTCACTGTCCAGCTGAAGCGGCAGGCAAATTGCAGGGTGATCTTCCTTCCCCCTCTCTGTTTCCCTCTCTGACTGACGGACACGCCTTGGGAACGTCAAACAAACAATCTGGACAAGAATGCCCTTTACCTACTGGATTTGGCCCCACTAAAGAAGGTTTCAAGCAGGAGGCTCTCTACTCTAAACAATCACCTATGCGTGCTAGATCTGCACGTATTTTGACCCTGAAGGGTAGGTTTGCGAGGCCAAGGAAAGTGTTGGGAGTCACTAAACCTGGGACTCCCAACCCTTATTTTTTGGATCAATTTCAGGGTTAAAGCCTAGAGCTCGAAAGCTTAAACCTAGACTAGCATGGGAGCAAAGATCTGTAGCGGACCTGTCCGACCGTCATGGGGGTATCCTCGTGGAAAATTTCTCAAGAAAAAGCCGAATACTACCAAAAAGTTTTCTTCAGAATGGCTGGAGGATAAAAGGATACGTATTGCCATGACCCCTATGAGTTATGGTTGGCTCTCCCAGCTACCCAAGGCATGTGCTGCTTTCGGATGAAGGTTATCTAGGGTCTCACAATCCTCTGGTTTGGGAGAAATTAGATGATGCGTATTATTGGGGATAGTATCAAGAAAGGTCGCATCTACTATTTAATGACTTTGACAGTGGTATTGTAGAGAGGGTGCTACCCGGAGGAATGATTACCTTCATTTAAAGAAAGGAAGAATTGAGATCTCTGTTTTGGGACAAGGACCTAAGGTAGTTTAAAACTTTTTTATTAAAGTATTCAATTTTTCGCTGTCTTTTGTATCATGGGAAGTCGAAGAGGTCTCCTTGATTTGGGTCGGATGGCAACGAGTACTACGGCGCCATAAATGCCTATTTATTGCATGATGAGATCTTTGTACGCTATAATGAGTTTGAGATTGGACACTTGGTCCTTGGTCAGTGGCCATACTGAGGCGGTGACCCAAATTCACAAAGGTAGGAGTAGCCACCTTTCTTGTCCCTTCGCTTCCTATGTAAATAGTAAGAGTAGAGGAAAATAAAAAACAGAAGAAGACCAGATGGAAAAGTTGAACGATACTCCCTCAGCCCGTTCCTCTGCTTTGAGTACTCTGGTGTTGGGGCAGAAGAGGAAGCGGACCGTGGACTTTAATCGAGATGGAGGAAACTCTGTGCAGGATAAAAGCTATGGTTTATAATGAAGAGTTGGCCTCCAAATTATCACCAACGCCGAGAAAAGTCATTAGGGACTTCCTGAAAAGACAATGGAAACTCTTTAAAGAGGCAGCCAATAGGAGGCCTGAAGCCTTCTTTAGCATAACCGGGTCGCACAATGTTAAAGAAACTCACTCGCCCATGCATAAGCACCCCTTTTTTACCAAATTCTTGGCAGATGAAAAGAATCTGAGGCTTCTTCGATGGGATGCAGATAAGGCGACAGGGATTCAGAAGTTGGAGGCCATGATTAAACGAAAAAGGGCATCTGAAGAAAAGGATCTAAACGATGAGGAGCTCTCGGCTATTAGTCTAGATGAGGAGGTTTTTGCATCCAAGATTGAGCGACTTCTGTCGAAATTATAAGAATGCTTATCTTAAGGGGAGTTCATTCAAGATCTTTATTAGAAGATTGTAAAAGTTTTTGAACGACACTCCCTCAGCCCGTTCCTCTGCTTCGAGTACTCTGGTGTTGGGGCGGAAGAGGAAGCGAACCGTGGACTTAATCGAGATGGAGAAAACTCTGTGCAGGATAAAAGCTATGGTTTATAATGAAGAGTTGGCCTCCAAATTATCACCAACGCCGAGAAAAGTCATTAGGGACTTCCTGAAAAGACAAAGGAAACTCTTTAAAGAGGCAGCCAATAGGAGGCCGGAAGTCTTCTTTAGCATAACCGGGTCGCACAATGTTAAAGAAACTCACTCACCCATGCATAAGCACCCCTTTTTTACCAAATTCTTGGCGGATGAAAAGAATCTGAGGCTTCTTCGATGAGACGCAGATAAGGCGACGGGGATTCAGAAGTTAGAGGCTATGATTAAACGGAAAGGGGCATCTGAAGAAAAGGATCTAAACGATGCGGAGCTCTCGACTATTAGTCTAGATGAGGAGGTTTTTGCATCCGAGATTGAGCGACTTCGGTCGGAATTATAAAAATGCTCATCTTAAGGGGAGTTCATTAAAGATCTTTATTAGAAGATTGTACAAGTTTTTGATAAGTATATATCAGGGTTTTGTAAGGTTTTTCAGGGCTCTTGGAGTAGAGGCATTTTGTTTTTGGTCGGTTATAAATTCAGAAGGATCTAAATCGAAGGATGGGATGAGTATGAAGTGACTTAAGGAATTTTTGGTTTCTTTCTTTTGGCCGGGGTATGATCTCCTGGATCCCATACGTTGTAAAACATAGAGGGACTCTTGGTACCTATCTTATGTAATCTTCGTATGATTTACAATATATATATATATATATATATATATATATATATATATATATCATATTTCAAAAAAAAATATGGGCCTGTCCATACCTATTCTGCTGCATCAAGCTGATTTAACCTTTCTAGTTTTTTCTCTTCTTTTTTTTGAAAAATTTTTACCTTCTAGTTTCTCATCCCTTTGGCCTCGCATCAAGTATATGCTTGAACCAAACAGCAAAACCTTCATACACAAGGTTAGCAATATTGCACTTTGAACTCTCAACATGTTAGAGCCAAAAAACAATATGATGCAAGTTAAATCAGCAACTCATTATATTTCAATTGCTTGGATTGTCAGGCAATTCAAGCGAGAATCTTTGCAGCTTGAAGGGCTCTAATTTTCTTACAAAGAAGAGCCATATTAAAATTTGACTTGAAGGAGACCTTTTCTCTATTACCAACTCTGCCTCAACAGGGCTCTTCCCATCCCCATGGCGCCTCTATCTGGCCTATCTGGTTATGCATGACGGTCTATGGGAGGAGAGAAAGAGAAGGTGGTCTAATCTTTTTCAAAAGAGAGAAAGAGAGAAGGCGATTTACTAATCGGAGAGCTCCAATCAGGTGTAAATCTAGATCAGATTGATTATCTTAGGTTTCTAGGAAGATTTGTTTGTTGGATCAAATAGATATAGGGTTATGGTTAGGATCTTATCAGGTGTGAATCTAGATCAGATCAGTTATCTTAGGTTTCTAGGAAGATTTGTCTGTTGGATCAAGTAGATATAGGGTTATGGGTTAGGATCTGAACCTTAGGGTGATTTACTATAGTTTGATGACGATCAAATCATCAGAACATCAATCGGAATAGAAGAAAAATAGATAAACAGATATTCGACATGGACTGTGTTGCATGGATTCGGATTCGTGTGTCGGGATCCGACACGGATTCGAGGTGCTGGATTCAGTAAACCCCAAAAAGTAGGATTCGTGGATTCTGTAATTTCTAAACAAAATAAATTTTAAAAATTAAATATAATAAATATGTGTATATTCATTAAAGAATTTCGGGTGGAGGGTCGAGGCCTTAGAGTTTTAATTAAGAGTCTCGAAGGAGGAAGGTGGCGCTAGGGCTTTTATAACAAGAGTATGGCTCGTGCTTTCAAATAAAAAAAGTTAAGAAGAAAACATAGTTAAAAGGAAAATATATAGGATTCACATTTTCAATGAGACAACAATGAATCGGATTCGCCTGAAAAAAGAGGATTCATGTGGACAAGGCTACAATAAGAATCCAGGTGTGTCCCACGCGAATCCAAGTCCGATTCGGGTGTGGAGACATGTCGAAGTGGATTCGGCATAGAGGACAAAGAATCCATGCAACACTGGACATGGATGGATATATAGGATTCACATTTTGAATGAGACAACAATAATGGATTGGATTCGCCTGAAAAAAGAGGATTCATGTGGGACACGGCTACAATAAGAATCCGGGTGTGTCCCGCGCGAATCCAAGTCCGATTCGGGTGTAGAAATGTGCCAACGTGGATTCGGCATAGGTGGCAAAGAATCCATGCAACACAGGACATGGATGGCTCAAATCTGATCCCAGATTCAAATCAGACTTTTGGATTAACTTGAATTTTGGATATGTTATACAAAATGGTAGAGTAGGATTTTCTCCCCAAAATTGGACATAAACAAACCGTTGGATCGTGAGATGAAATAAGACTGATTTTCAAGACTGTTTCTTGGTCCAATATCGAATCAAGAATGGATTTCAAGAATCGGCTAATAGGGTTTGTAAACTAAGAGGGGATGGAAAGAGGGAATGGAATCGGAAGATTATGAGAAAATGAGAAAGGTGGATTTGAAAGTGCTGAAGGAAAAGGGAAAGTTGAAAGGCGTAGGAAAAACAGGTGAAGAAAATAAACAGAAAGAACGGATGATAAATACCTGGAATCACTCCAGGTCACCCTAAGGCTTCGCACCCATGAGTTGTGACCTCGCACCGCGATCTAAGCGTCACACCTAGACAATTCAATATTCACTCTTGGAATGAAGGCCACCTTCAAGACTTTAAGTTACATATCAATAATCTCTCTTGATCAAAGAAAAAGGCATCTAACCCCCGACAAATAAGAAATAACTAAAATATTTATTAATCCAACCATCATCATCATAGCATCAATGGCCGTACGCTTACAATATATAAAATAAAAGAAGAGAACTAGAAAGTTCCAAAACCCTAAAACAAAAACCTAATAGACTAAAATAACCTCTAATGACTTAAAGACTCTTCTCGCTTAAAATTCTCATAATACATGTCAACGTATGTGTGTGAGAGAGGAGGGGTGCTTAAAAGACTTATAATTGAAAGAACTTGAGGCTCTGTTTGGATGCAGATGGTTAACATGTAGATTAGGGGTATAAGTAGTCAATAGGGAGGAGACAAACTTTTTTAATGTTTGATCTAACAAGGATATACCAGATAGAATAGTGACAAGTAGTGTTTGGTTGCTAATCTCGTAAGTAATGGGAGGGGGTGTCATTACCAATACATAGAGAGAGAGAGCAAAATTCTACTCGAAGAATTTTACTATTTTGGAGAAATGAGGCATGGAGGGTACAAGAGCTCAAGAGTGCCACGTCACCAGACAAGCAATAATTAGCTATGATTCTTGTCTAGTAGTCTCCATGGATAGTGATGCTAAATTGGCAAACAAACACCAAAAAGTGCATTATTTTGCTTGGGGATTGCTTAAGGCTCCGTTGCAATTGGCATCCAAACAGAGCCTAAGTGATTTTGATAGTAAAAGACTCTACTACTCCTTTATGACTTCAACAAACAAAATAGGGCGGCCCAGTGAACGAGGATCTCGCCGTTGCGGGATCTGGGGAGGGCTAGATGTACGCAGCCTTACCCCTGCTTTGCAGGGAGGCTGTTTCTGTGACTTGAACCCGTGACCACCAGGTCATAATGGAGCAACCTTACCGTTGCGCCAAGGCTCACCCTCTAAAAGCTAAATAAAACTCTTTTAAGATCGACGATAGGCCCCATCTTCGTAACTCATTGATTCTTCATGGCATCTTGGATGGTCCCCCATCATCTGGTTTGTTCAGAGAAATGGAGGACATCATGCCAACCGATCTCTCTTGTTCTCCCGCATCCATCATGAAGGACATTCTCTGGCAGATTAGCTAGTTTTTGGTGCTTCCTGGGGTAAGTATTTTTGTTGAATGGTTCCCATAGCAAGATATTTATTTGACACCAAATGCTTGTATTTGTTTCATTCCTTTTTCACTTTGAATTGTATTTTTCTTTTGTATATTTATGTTCAGGCCCTTTTTGTGGGCCTTGTTTCAGCATTGTAATCTTCAACTTTTAATAATGCACCAGTAAAAAGGATGGAAAAATAAGAGATAAAAGAAAATAAAATGCAGGTAAATGGCTTAAAATAATATAGTAAATGCGGCAACAAATGTGATAAATAATAAGCTATCATATATTTAACAGGTAAAAGATATTAATATATCTGTATTTAATTTTCCAAACCTAGTATTTTAGTTTTTTACTCCTAATACTAAAACTCTGATGCACATGATATTGCATAGATAATATATAATAAGCTATCATATATTTAACAGGTAAAAGATATTAATATATCTGTATTTAATTTTCCAAACCTAGTATTTTAGTTTTTTACTCCTAATACTCAAACTCTGATGCACATGATATTGCATAGATAATATACTCACTCTGTAAGTTTCAATTTTAGCAATGACAAGATAAAGAAAGAGACTAAATAACAGCCCTAAGAGAAAGTTATGTGAAAATATCAAGAAATTTGTTCTGACCATAAATTATGACTACTGATACAACAGTAACACAAGCGCCAGAAAGCAATGTGAGTGAATTATTTAAAAACTATAGGCAAATGTGAAAAAAATATACTAATTTTGTTTTTCGTAATACAACTGAGGAAACAAGGAAATTATCATTATGACAAAGTACTTTAAAGGAAACCGCACAGATTTATGGAAATAGGGCCAATCAGAAATAAATTGTAACACCAGATGTACAGAGTATCCTACTACTATTTACCTGAGAGCAACCTCCTTGCGGACATTATATCGGATTTTCTTATCAAAACATCGGTCTTTTCGCTTTTCACGGAACCTAATCAGAGAAGCGAGTCTCTGTGGAACATTCGAGCGTCGTGGAGTATCGCCGCCCTGCAGGAAATGCAGGTAAAGCAGTTAGTGGACACATCCAACCAGTAACATAATAATAATAATAATAATAATAATAATAATAATAATAAGAACAAGAATAAGAAGAAGAAGAAGAATAAGAAGAACAATGGAACTTCCGCATGTGCAGAAATACCCTGTTATTCTGATTCGCTTCACCACTGCTATGCATTTCACGCCCACCCAAAAGTAGTAGTACTGCTTGCACCTGTAAGACAGAAAGCAAGTGGTGGAAGTAAATAAAGAGGTGACATGAGAGTAAAAAATGGCTAAACATAATCCAACAAAATCACTATTTCAACTATTCATATGAACTAACAGTTACAAAACTTCAGCTGACAACAAAGAAGAAGCACACTCGATACAGCAACTTAGTTTGAAATAACAGAAAATGCCTTATGAGATTTATAGAAAGCGTCATTATTACAATTTACAAATATGTCAGATCAGTTTCTTCCCTATTCAAAGGGCATTAATATATAATGACAGTTTTAAAGTGAATACAATTATCAAGATTAGAAGAAAAAAAATAGCAAGAAAAGAAAAGAAAGTAACAGCGACTCCAAAGGGTTAACAATGCATCGAGATATGTATCTCTAGTCCTCTATAAGTCTATACCAACCAAAGCATGGCAGGCAATGAATTTAATAAATGAAGAACTAGATTTTCAGGATCGTCCAAAGGAAATGCAACCACTTTAACTCAAACAAAAGATGTCAAAGCTACTACATAAATATTTTTTCTATAACTATAATATCACCAAAAACTATCCACGCAAAAGAGAACAGCATAAAAGAATTCTCTCTCTAATCAAATTTTTATGACAGGTCAAAAAAATAATTCTCTCCACTACTTCTCTTGCACTTCCAAAATTTCAATTACAATGGCGAATCCACAGCTGGAAGCTGGTCCAGGACTCCCAGCAATCAAAGGTACATCAAATAAACTAGTAATCCCATATTATGTTGAGAAAATATGTGCTAAAATCTATATTAATGACACTGCAGAATTGATCGTAGAGTGACCTAACATTCAGTAATTAAACGCAAAAGCCATAGTTGGATGGGTGACATAGGATGCGCAATGGGATAGAATTTCAAAAACAGTATAGGGGCTAATTTGGTAGGAAAAAATCAATTAGAAGGTGAACTAGATGGGATCCAATTACATGTGGGCGAGATTTGAAATCAGAATCACAATAGGAAACATAGGTGTGTTAATACCAATTTATATGACAGGTCAAAATACCCAGAAATTTTGAAACAGATCCAAAGGTCAGATCTTCTTGTGAACTTATTGGACTTTGGATCACAGAGAACCTTGATCAAATAGTAGGATTAGGATTCAAGATGGAGCTCTCAAAAATTGGAAGAAACACTTAGAAATAGTCTGTCTCAATTCAAGATGCAAACTGAATTATTTGAACAGTAGAATAAAGATTGGAAGGAAAGATTGAAATTGGAGAATTATAAGCACATTTAATGGAGAAAGGGAGAAGAAGATAGTTACCAAGGCATCACAACGTTAAGTTTGACCAAGGCATCGTACCAAGATTGAAGGTATGAAATTTTTATCCATGGTGTAGTAAAAAGAAATTCTGGCCATATGCCCATTAAAACAGATCCCTCTGCACGGATTCTAGTGACTTCTTCTTGACTTGCATTACTGCATAGTAAGTCTCCTTCCAAATTTGGAAATTAAATTCCATGCAAATGTTGAGTAGTCAATTTCTCTTTAAACTTCTAATTAGGATTCAATTAAAACAATTCAACAACAAAACTATCCTAGTGGCTTGACTTACTAAAGCTAGTCTAACCAAATTAGGAAAACTTTTTATTTATTTTTATTTTTTTGAAAAGTAACGATTTCGTCATAAGCAAGAATACATGGGAGGAGACAAGGTGTCCTACAAACAATAATAGAAAACAGAGGCCAGCAACGACCCAGTTACAGACAAAACATAAAAAGCCCTAACCCACCATCGGGCCTGAGAATGTTATATCCCCATTTTCTAGGCCCTCATTCCGCGATTTATCCACTTGACCAATTGCCAACCGCTTCGTGCGACTGAGCATCGGCTGAATGAAAGAGCATAAATCGTGGATCTCCAATATTACATCAACTAGACCTAGGACCTTGTTCATCGCCCATGCTAAAGCATTCAAAGAATCTCCTTCTAAATTAAGAGATGCATTCATCGAGTTTGCGTAGCACCTCAGCCCCCATGAAAGCAGACACGCTTCTGCTTCATTGCAGTGTTTAAAAACTCCTTGACTCAACAAGGAACTCGCCCAAGTTGACTCCTTTTTAGCTGGGCCGCATTCCGCATTGCACCACATCCGCATTCTGCGTTTTGCCCTACATAGTCAATAAACTCCTTTGACTCTCCCGAGTTATGACCGCGTCAACCGTGTTCTTAGCCGCGTCCGCACCGAGTAGACAAGGATTTTCCTTGGCCGCGTTCCGCATCACATCCGCGTTTTTAAACACTGCTTCATTGGATCCACATACTCCAACTGGTCCAGAGAAAGATTGAACGATGTGACCTTCCAAGTCTCTAAAAAGGCCACCAATCCCCGCACAACTCAGAGTCCCTTTAGAACAGCAATCAAAGTTTAAGCTTCATCCATCCTAATGGAGGGAGATTCCATCTTGGAGAAATAATCTTCTTTACTCTCTTGTCAAAGATTCCCTCTTGGAGGGAGCCTCTGCAAAGCAGGGGAGAGGCTGCGTACATCTAGCCCTCCCCAGACCTCCCTCGCAATGGCGGGAGCCTCATGCACTGGGCCGCCCTTTTTTTACTCTCTTGTCAAAGATCAATGTTCTCCAATTCCTTGATATGTCGGAATCCCAAAATTAACTCTTCCTAAAATAACGTGAAAACCTTTACTAAAATAAAAGCACTAAAACCCAAACATGCAATAAAGTAATAAACTCAAGTGCCCCCGTAGGATGGGCTACAGGAGAGAATTTCAAATACAGTATAGGGACTGATTTAGTGGGAAAAGTCAATTAGAAGGTGAATTACATCGAATCCAGTTAAATGTGGGTGAGACTTTCAAATCAGAATCACAGTAGGAAAGATAGGGGTGTGAATATCAACTTTTATGACCAGACAAAATACCAAGAAATTTTGAAACAGATCCAAGGGTCAGATCTGCTTGTGAACTTATTGGACTTTTGATCACAAAGAACCTTGATCTAACATTAGAATTAGGATTCAAGATGGATCCCTCGAAAATTTGAAGAAACACTTGGAAACAGTCAAGCTCAATTCAAGAAGCAAACTCAATTATTTGAAGAGAATAACAAAGATTGGAAGTACTGAAAGATTGAAATTGGAGAATTATAAGCACATTTTATAGAGAAAGAGAGAATAAGATAGTTACCAAGGCATCACACCAATATATTCAACGGCATTACACCATAAGGTTTGATCAAGGCATCATACTAAGATCGAGGGTGACAATATCACATTCAAGTTGCAACTGTAAGCTTCAAAAATTTTATGTATCATGTCATAAAAAATTCTGGCCGCAAGTCACACACACACACACACACACACACGTAAGTCACACACACACACACACACAGATTGTAGGGACTTCTTCTCGACTTGCATTATTGCTTAGTAAGTCTCCTTCCAAATTTGGAAATTAAACTCCATGCAAATCTTGAGTTGCCTATTTCTCTGTAAACTAATAATTAGAAATTTTCTTTTTGGAAAATACTAATTATGATTAGTTTTTCTCCAAATTAATTAGGATTCTATTTAAAAGATTAAAGAGAGACTATCCTGGTGGCTTGACTTACTAAAGCTGGTATAACCCAATTAGGAAACTTTTTTTTAAAAGTAAAAATTTTACTCAAAGCAAGAAATGCATGGGAGGGGACAAGGAGCCCCCGCACACAACCATAAAAACGCAGGCCTACAACGACCCAGTTTCGGACCCGAGAATGTGATATCCACCTTTTCTAAGCATGGTTTTAAAGTTCGTCCGGTTTCAGTGGAGACCAAAACCGTAGTTTATTTCGGCCGAAATTTCGATATTTCGGTCGAAATTTCATTTCATTTACGCCAAAATTTCAGCTGAAATTACCAAAATTTCTATCGAAATTATGTACGAGAAAAAATAGGCGTTAATGTGATTTCGCGGATTTCGGCCAAAATTTCGAAATTTCGGCGGTGAGAACCGAAACACATTCCGAAACCGAAATTTGAAACCATGTTTCTAAGCCCTCATTCGCCAATTTACTATGATTTGTGGACACGGACACGAGTGTCGCGTGTCGACACCAGTGTTCAAAAACTCCTTGACTCGACAAGGAACTCCCCCGAGTCGACTCCTTTTTGCCTTGGCCGCGTTCCGCATTGCACCACATCCGCATTCCGCGTTTTGCCCTACATAGTCATTAAACTCCTTCGACTCTCCCAAGTTATGACCGCGTCAACCTCGTCAACCGCATTCTTGGCCGCGTCCGCGTTGAGTCGACAAGGATTTTTCCTGGCCGCGTTCCGCGTCAAATCCGCGTTTTTAAACACTGGTCGACACTACACAGAGTGTCGGACACGGCAAATTCCCAAAATTTAGAAATGGGGGCACAGCTAAAATAGAAAGTATATGTAATCATAATTTGTCGATAGGGATTCATGTGTCAAGTTTCAACACGAATATGAGTTATCTAACATGGCAACATCTAAAACTCTAGAAATGGTCATACGTACACACACATAAAATAATTGATTATTACACAAATACGTGTCCACGTGCCCATATTAACTGTAACAATCACAGAAATACATTAAAAGTGTTCAAAGGAGTGTCGACACGTGTGGACATGCGTGTCGTGTCGGACACGGCAGGCACATGTATCAACAATAAATTCAAGTGTCGGCTAACTCATAGCCAATTTATCTGCGTGAACATTTGCCGACCACTTCATGTGACTGAATATCGGCTGAATGGTCAATCATAAATCGCAGATCTCCAATATGACTTACAGCTAGTTTCCAACGATATATGACATTGTTCATCGTAGGTATTTGAGTATCTCCTAAATTAAGAGGTGCATTCATCGAATTCGTGTACAACCTCAGCCCTCATAAAAGCACTCGTGCTTCTGCTTCATTGGATCCACATGCTCCAACTGATCCAGTGACCTTCCAAGTCTCTAAAGAGACCACCAATCCCCGCAGAACCCGGATTCCCTTTAGAACAGCCATCAAAGTTGAGCTTCAGACATCCTAATGGAGGGGGATTCTAATCTTCTTTACTCTCTTTTCAAAGATGACCATTCTCCAATTCCTTAATATGTCTAAATCCCAAAATCAACTCTTCCTAAAATAACTCTAAAACCTTTGCTAATATAAAGTCACTAAATCCCAAACTTGCAATCAACTCAAGTGCTCCCAGTAAGATGGGCTATGGGAGAGAAGTTCAAAAATAGTATAGGGACTGATTTCGTAAGAAAAGTCAATATGAAGGTGAACTAGATGGAATCCAATTAAATGTGGGTGAGATTTGAAATCAGAATCGCAGAAGGAAAGATAGGGGCTTGAATATCAATTTTTATGACAGGTCAAAAGACCCAGAAATTTTGAAACAGATCCAAGGGTCAGATCTGCTTGTGAACTCTCTTTTTTTTTAAATGATGAGATCTGCTTGTGAACTTATTCAATTTTTTTTTTCAAAGAGAACCTTGATCTAACAGTAGAATTACAATTCAAGATGGAGACCTAGAAAATTTTAAGAAACACTTAGAAAGAGTTCGGCTCAATTCAAGAAGCAACTCAATTATTTGAAGAAGAATAAATATTGTAAGGATTAAGGAAAGATTGAAATTGGAGATTTATAAGCGCATTTTATAGAGAAATAGAGAGGAAGAGGGTTACCATGGCATCACACCAAGATATCCTGTGGCATTACGGCAATTAAGTTTGATCAAGGCATCACACCAAGATCAAAGGCGACGATGTCACATTCAAGTTAGAGAAGAAGAGGGTTGGCATGGCATCACACCAAAATATCCTGTGGCATTACACCATTAGGTTTGATCAAGGCATCACACCAAGATCGAAGGCGATGATATCACATTCAAGTTACAATTGCAAGCTTCAACATTTTTATTTATCATGTCATAAAAAAAATTCTGGCTGTAGGCCAATATATAGATCCCTCCGCGTGGATCCTAGAGACTTCCTCTTGACTTGCATAGTAATCCTCCCTCCAAATTGGGAAATTAAACTCCATGCAAATCGTGAGTTCCCGATTTCTCTCTAAACTTCTGATTAGAAATCTATTAAAACAATTAAAGAAAGAAACTATCCTGGTGGCTTGTAGAAACAGTTCAGCACAATTCAAGAAGCAACTCAATTATTTGAAGAGCAACAAATATTGTAAGGAAAGATTGAAATTGGAGATTTATAGGCACATTTTATAGAGAAATAGAGAAGAAGAGGGTTACCATGGCATCACACCAAGATATCCTGTGGCATTACGCCATTAGGTTTGATCAAGGCATCACACCAAGATCGAAGGCGACGATATCACATTCAAGTTACAAGTGCAAGCTTCAACATTTTTATTTATCATGTCAATAAAAAAAATTCTGGCTGTAGGCCAATATATAGATCCCTCCACGCGGATCCTAGAGACTTCCTCTTGACATGCATAGCAATTCTCCTTCCAAATTTGGAAATTAAACTCCATGCAAATCGTGAGTTGCCAATTTCTCTTTAAACTTCTGATTAGAAATCTATTAAAACAATTAAAAAAACAAACTATCCTAGTGGCTTGACTTACTAAAGCTAGTCTAACCCGCTTAGGAAACAAGCTAACATTAACTCCAAACAAGTTAAATAGAAATTAGTCCCAAAATTAACTCTTCCTAGAATAACTCTACACCTTTACTAAAATAAAAGCACAGAAAACCAAACTTGCAACCAACTCAAGTGCCCTCATGAGCGAATTTGTTTATGCTGCGCCCATGAAATATGGAAAGCACCAAATATTGGGAACTACCAGGGGATTGACCATTGATTTCACTATTATTAGTGATCAATAATGGAATAATTCCTTCATATTCATAGAGATAATGGTTAGGAACAGGAACAAGAGCTATGAAAACTCAAAGAACGGGAAAATATCCCCTTTTGACAGTGTGACCAAAATCAAATTTGTCAAAAGGATGAGTTTACCCATCCTCTCTCTTATGGATTCCATTTGAGGCCTAACAAGAGGTGGATGTATCATGTGGGCCCCACTTGAAGAGGTATTGGTCCAACTTCACTTTGCTTCCTATCTCTTGACGTCGATGGTTCCCATCAGTGGGTGATAGGCAGACGAGATGGAAAGCATATATCGAAAGGATGTCATTGCATGCTAATGCCCCTAAATTTCGGTAGAAGAGAGTCCCTACTAAGTAACTTACATGCTCACACCCAAAGCCTCTTAAGCCAAATGAGAACACCATTATGCTCATAATATAACTATGTGGAAAATATCTCCTAGAATTACAGGCATACACCTTTCATCTCCGGCAATGCCTTACGCATTTAAACTTTGTGCCTACTGTGTTTTGACTTTGCTTTTCGTGACGAAAAGGACTCATTGGGACAATATTTGATTTAATCATAGTTAAACATGCAATCAGTGTTCCCTACATTATTTGAAATATGAGAGCCATTCGGGTCTCAAGAGCTCATGACACAAAAAACATGCAGCAGTGGGTGAATGAGATTTCTATGAAGGCCTTTCCTTTGATAGCACTCCTTCCACAATCAATGAGGTATCCAGAACAATGAACTTTCTGCAATTACTTGAAGACTTTAAACCATCAAAAAACTGTCAAATTTTTATTTTTATTTTTTTGAATAGTTCTGTCAAAATTATTCTACTGAATACTTGCTTGCAATTCTTCCTAAAAACGCAGAATGGTACTGTAAAACCTTAAAAATAATAAATAAATAATCAAAATCATAATGTTCTTTCCCTGTGCCAAAGCTACGCATGATTTCGAGCCTGTGATACCATATAAAGGGGGGACAAGACTTGCTCTGACTAGTGCTATACATTGCAGGTTTTAAAAAAACATCTAATATGTATATACCAATTTCCAAGAAAACTCTTGGAAATTAACTCTTCCTGATATAACCCTTAAATCTTAACTAAAATAAAATCAATAAAACCCAAACTTGCAATTAACTCAAGTGTTCCGTTGTAGGATGGGCTATGGGAGAGAATTTTAAAAACAGTATCGGGACAGATTTGGTGGAAAAAAAATCAATTAGAAGGTGAACTAGATGGAATCCCATGAAATGCGGGTAAGACTTGAAATCAGAATCACATGAGGAAAAATAGGGGCATGACTATATACTTTTATGATAGTTCAAAATACAGAGAAATTTTAAAACAGATCCAAGGGTCAGATCTGCTTGTGAACTTATTGGACTTTTGAGTTTTGATCACAAAGAACCTTGATTTAAGTTAGGATTAGGATTCAAGATGGAGCTCAGGAAAATTGGAAGAACCACTTAGAAACAGTCCCTCTCAATAGAAGATGCAAACTGAATAATTCAAAGAGAAGAACAAATATTGGAAGTAAGGAAATATTGGAATTTGAGAATTATAAGCACATTTAATGAAGAGAAAAGAAGATAGCTACCCAGGCATCACACCAATTATCCTTACAGCATTACACTACTAGATTTGATCAAGGCAACATACCATGATTGAAGGTGACGATATCATAGTCAAGTTGCAATTGCGAGCCTTCCAAATTTGGAAATTAAACTCCAAGCAAATCTTGAGTTGCCAATTTCTCTTTAAACTTATAATAAGAAATCTATTTAAACAAATAAAGAAAGAAACTATCCTAGTGGCTCGACTTTTTAAAGCTAGTCTAACCCAATTAGGAAACCTTTTTTAAGCAACGATTTTAATCAAAGCAAGAAATACATGCGCAGGGACTAGGAGCCCCACAAACAACCATAGAAAACGCAGGCCTGCAACGACCCAGTTTCGGGCCCGATAACGTGATATCCTCCTTTTCTAGACCCTCATTCGCCAATTTATCCGCATGAGCATTTGCCGACTGTTTCAAGTGACTGAAGGTCGAGCATAAATCGCGGAGCTCCAATATTATGTCAGCAGGTTTCTAAGGATCTATGACCTTGTTCATTGCCCACACCAGGCATTTGAAGAATCTCCTAGATTAAGAGGTGCACTCATCGAATTCACATACCGCCTCAGCCCTCATAAAAGCGCCCGTGCTTCCACATCATTGGATCCTCCACATCCACCAACTAATCCACAGAAAGATTGAGCAATGTGACCCTCCAAGTCTCTAAAATTGCCACCAATCCCCGCAGGACCCGGATTCCCTTTAGAACAGCCATCAAAGTTAAGATACAACAATCCTAATGGAGGGGGATTCCATCTTTGAGCAATAATCTTCTTTTTCTTTCTTTTTTAAAGATCACCATTCTCCAATTCTCTAATATGTCTGATCCAAAAATTAACTATTCCTAAAATAACTCTAAAACCTTTACTAAAATAAAAGTATTAAAACCCAAACTTGCAATCTGACTCAAGTGCCCCCCATAAGATGTAGAGAATGTCAAAAACAGTATAGGGACTGATTTGGTAGGAAAAGTCAATTAGAAGGTGACTATAAGAAATTCAATTAAATGTTGGTGAGATTTAAAATCAGAATCACAGTAGGAAAGATAGGGGCGTGAACACCAGTTTTTATGACGGGTCAAAATACGAAGAAATTTTGAAACAGGTCCAACGGTCAGATCTGATTGTGAACATAATGAACTTTTTACCACAACGAACCTTGATCTAGCAGTAGAATTAGGATTCAAGATGGAGCCCTCAAAATTTGAAGAAACACTTAGAAACATTCCTACTCAATTTAAGAAACAAACACAATTATTTAAAGAGAAGAACAAAGATTGGAAGTAAGGAAAATTTGAAATTGGAGAATTACATGCACATTTTATAGAGAAAGAGAGAAGAAGAGATGCATCACACCAAGGCATCATACCAAGATATCCTACGGCCTTACACCATTAGGTTCAATCGAGGCATCACAACAAGATCGAAGGTGATGATATCACATTCATGTTGGAATTACAAGTTTCAGAATTTTTATTTATCATTTCATAAAAAAATTCCAGCCATAGGCCTATATATAGATCCCTCCACATGGATTCTAGAGACTTCCTCTTTACATGCATCGTAAGACTCCTTCCAAAAATATGGTCGCCAATTTAGGTGTTATGATCTTGTTCGGAGTAAGGTAGCCCCTCTTCCTTTGGGAGAAGGTGGGGTACCAGCAGGTGTAGTATACTCTCGACTATGGTTAAGATCATGTCAGTGGTTAGATAAGATAAAATGCTAAAGATTGTCCACGGTCAACTGATGTCACCCAACAAGACGAGAGCCTTCTCTGGTACCTCTAGGCTGATCCAGTATAAGACAGTAAGCGTGCCTAAAAAAAATGTAGCTGAACATAGAACGAATCGAAAAACGGATGGTGTGATAGTTGCACACTAGCTTAGTGACTGATCCAGTGCCGGGGAGGAGGACCTCAAGCACTAATCAAGCTCAAACACTACGAAAAAGTGCCTTTTTAGCTATTGTTTTGTGATCTGATGTAAGGCGCGTTAGCCTATATATATAGTAAGGGGCCTTTTCTTGCTCGTTAGCGCTTTAGTTTTCAATAAGGACATTTAGGCTTTACTAATAAGATATAAAGTGCATTTACTAATTAAACACTATGAAATCATGAGCTGCCAATATCTATTTAAACTTCTAATTAGAAATTTAGTAAAACAATTAAAGAAAGAAACTATCCTAGTGGCTTCACCTAAAGCTAGTCTAACCCAATTAAGAAATTAGTTAACATTAACTTCAAACAAGTTAAATAGAAATTAGTAGCCAAATTAATTATAACTAGAATAACTCTACAACCTTTGCTAAAATAAAAGCACTAAAACCCAAACTTGCAACCAACTCAAGGGCTCTCATGAGCGAATTTGTTTATGTTGCACGCACGAAGTATAGAAAGTGCCAAATATTGGGAACTACCCGGGCAGGAGTTAGGAACAGGAAAAAGAACTATGAAAACTCAAAGAAAGGGAAAATATCCCCTTTTGCCAGTGTGACCAAAATAAAATTTGCCAAAAAAGACAAATTCACCCCTCCCCTCCCTTGTGGCTTCAGTTTGAGGCCTAACAGGGAGAGGATGTATCACGTTGGCCCCATTTGAAGAGGTAATGGTTCGACTTCACTTTACTTTGTATCACTTGACGAGTTGACGTGATGGTTCCCATCAGTGGGTGATTGGCAGACGGGATAGAATGACATCGAATGAAATCATAATGCCCCTAACTTTCGATAGAAGAAAGTCCCAATAAGTAACCTACACACTCTCACCCAAAGCCTCTTAAGCCAAATGAGGACACCATTTTGCTCATAATGTACCTATGTGGCAACGCCGAATGCGTTTTAACTTTGTGCCTACTGTGTTTTAATTTTGCTTTTCGTGACGGAAAGGACTCATTGGGACTATATTTGATTTAATCGTACTTAAACATGCAATAGTGTTCCCTAATAAAATTATTTTAAATATGTGGATCTTCGGGGTCTCAAGAGCTCGTTTCACAACAAACCATGCAGCAGTGAATGAACGGGATTTTGATGAAGGCCCTTTCCTTTGATAGCATTCCTTCCTCAATCAATGAGATAGGACATAAAGAATAAGAACAATGAACTTTTTGTGATTACTTAAAGACTTAAAACCATCCAAAATCCGTCAAAATTATTCTACCATATACTTCTCTTGCAATTTTTCATAAAAACGCAGAATAGTAATGCAAAAACCTAAAAATAATAAATAAATAATCAAAATCGTAGTGTTCTTTCTCTGTGCCAAAGCTACGCATGAATTAAAGCCTGTGATACCAATAAAGGGGGGACAAGACTTGCTCTGACTAGTGCTATACATTTCAGGTTTAAAAAAAAATATAATCTGTAGATACCAATTTCCAAGATAACTCTTGGAAATTAACTCTTCCTAAAAATTAACTCTTCATATATTGTCTAGTCCCAAAATTAACTCTTCCTAAAGTAACTCTTAAACCTTTACTAAAATAAAAGCACTGAAACCCAAACTTGATTTAACTCAAGTGCCCCCCATAGGATGGGCTATGGGAGAGAATTTCAAAAACGGTATAGGGACAGATTTGGTAGAAAAGTCAATTAGAAGGTGAACAACATGGAATCCAATTAAATGTGAGTAAGAGTTGAAATCAGAATCACATGAGGAAAGATAAAGGCATGAGTATAAACTTTTATGATAGGTCAAAATACGGAGAAATTTTAAAACAGATCCAAGGGTTAGATCTGGTAGTGAACTTAATGGACTTTTAATCACAAAGAACCTTGATCGAAGGTAGGATTAGGATTCAAGATAGAGCTCTGGAAAATAGGAAGAAACACTTAGAAACAATTCCTCTCAATTGAAGAAGCAAACTGAATAATTCAAAGAGAAGAACAAAGATTGGAAGGAAATATTGAAATTGGAGAACTAAAAGCACATTTAATGAAGAAAGAGAAGAAGATAGCTACCAAGACATCACACCAATATATCCTACAGCATTACACCATTAGGTTTGATCAAGGCATCATACCATGATTGAAGGTGACACTATCATATTCAAGTTGCAATTCCAAGCTTCAAATTTTTTATGTATCATGTCATAAAAAAAATCTGGCCATGGGCATATATAAATAGATCCCTCCACACGGATTCTAGAGACTTCTTCTTGGCTTGCATTATTGCATAGTAAGTCTCCTTCCAAATTTGGAAATTAAACTCAATGCAAATCTTGAGTTGCCAATTTGTCTTTAAACTTCTAATTAGGATTCTATTTAAACAAATAAAGAAAGAAACTATCCCAGTGGCTTAACTTGCTAAAGCTAGTCTAATCCAATTAGAAAACCATTTTTTTTAAAGTAACGACGTTTTTTTTTTTTTTAATGGTTCTAAAGCTATGATTTGTGGACACGGACACGGGTGTCGTGTGTCGACAATGACATGGAGTGTCGGACACAGCGAACGCTAAAAATTTAGAAACGGGGACACGGCTAAAATAGAAGAGAAAACGGTTTCTACACACAAGTGTAGATAAGTTATCTACACACTAGCTTAAAATACAGTGGAGGGCATATTATTTGGGTGATCCAAACCATTCATTTGATTGGCCCTCACATAGATAAGTTGTCCACAAAAAATTAGCTCCATAGGATCATCCCAACCCTAAGATTTGTGGAGGTAAAATGGACGTGTATAAACCTTCACAAATCTGTCCATTTTTTGCCTCCACAGTTCGAAGGGTTAGGATGATCCTATGAAGCTGATTTTTTGGGCACACCCTATCTATGTGAGGGCCCATCAAATGAATGCTTTGGATCACCCAAACAATGTGGGCCCCACTGTATTTTAAGCTAGTGTGTAGATAACTTATCTACACTAGTGTGTAGAAACCGTTTTCTCAAAATAGAAAGTATATATATGATACAACAGCAAAAATTAGTTAAAGAAGAGCTAAAAATAGTTTATAATAAAAGAAGAGTTAATAATAAAAGAGGTAAACACAATATGCAATAATAAAACAGAATGTCATACTTCACACGGCACAAAAATGTGTCCACGCACCCACATTAAGTAGCAGTACATTTAAAAGTGTCCAAAGGACTGTCGACACTGGTGGACACGCGTGTCGTGTCGAACATGGCAGGACACGTGTGTCAGCAATAAATTCGAGGCGTCCGTTAAATCATAGTTTTAAAGTAACGATTTTAATCAAAGCAAGAAATACATGGGCAGGGACAAGGAACCCCACAAACAGCCATAGAAAAAGCAGGCCAACAACGACCCAGTTCTGGGCCCGAGAACGTGATCTCCTCCTTTTCTAGGCCCTCATTCACCAATTTAACCGCATGAGCATTTGCCGACTGCATCGTGTGACTAAACATCAACTTAATAGTCGATTATAAATCGCAGATTTCCAATATTAAGTCAGTTTGTTTCCAAGGATTTGTGTTGCATGGATTATTTGCCCCCATTGCTGAATCGGTGTCGACACGTCTCCACACGTGAATCAGACATGGACTCACGTAAGACACATCCGGATTCTTGTCGTAGCCTTGTCCGACCCGAATCTTGTTTTTTCAAGCGAATCCGACACATCGTTGCCTCTTTTAAAATACGAATCCCATTTATTTTTCCTTTAAACATGTTTTCTTCTTAACTTTTTTTTTATAGAAGCACATGTCCTCTCTTAATAAAAACAATGGCGCCTCAATCCTCCATCCTCAAAGATATATATATATATATATATATATATATATGAGGAAACTGTTGGTGAGCTAGCTTACCCAATCACATGGGGGCCCACTTTGTTAGGATGATCTAAACCATTCATTTGAAAGTCCCTTACATAGATGGGGGGTGTACCAAAAATCAGCTCCATAGGATCATCCTAACCCCACCATTTGTGGAGGACAAAAATGGACAGACACAAATCTGCCCCATTTTTGTCCTCCACAAATGGAGGGGTTAGGATGATCCTATGGAGCTGATTTTTGGTACACCCCCTATCTATGATAAGGCCTTGCAAATGAATGGTTTGGATCACTCCCCAAAATGTGGGAGGCATGTGATTGGGCAAGCTAGCTCACCATAAGTTCAGTTTCCTCATATATATATATATATATATATATATATTTTAAGTCTTAATTTTAATTTTTTATTTTATTTAATAAAAATTACTGAATCCACGAATTCGGCATGCGAATCCAAATCCATGCAACACCGCCAAGGATCTATGACCCTGTTCATCGTCCATGATAAGGCATTTGAAGAATCTCCTAAAATAAAGTGCATTCATCAAATTCGTGTACACCCCAGATGTCACCCCCTTAAAATGTTGGCACACATATTGGCTTGTTGTGGCACGTTGCACCCTTGCCAATGTGCACTTGGAACATCAAGGTGGGAAGAAGGCCATTGGGCCAACGCTTTGGCATGGCCTAGAGCATAGGTGTGGGCTATGCATAGCTTGCACAGGCAAGCATTAGTGGGAACCTAACCTAACTTAAGTGTGGATCAGTGGGCACTGGTTGGGCACTGGCACTGGACTAGTTGGGCACTGGTTGGGTCGGGCATTGGATGGTTAGCACTGGTTGGCGGGCACTGGCTAATGGGCACTGGCTTGTGGGCGTTGCATGGTGGGCACTGGTTGGTGGGCACTAGCTGGTGGGCAACGCATAGGCAAAACCAGGGCACCAGTGCGCATGTGACAATTGGCAAGCGCCTGGGTGTGTTGGCACATGGAGGCAATGGTTGTAAACGGTTATGATTCAAACCAAGGCATTGCTTGGTCGTGTTTAAAGGCTTGGGCACAAGGAAAGCAAGGCAAAGGCAACTGGTGGGCGTTTTTGCACACATGGCAGCAAGGCATTGGCAATGAACTTCCACATTGTAAAGACTTCCCCTAAGGCAATCATGGCCGGGTGGTTAGGCAACTGTTATGCCACATGGTGGCTTGTCATTTGTAAGTGCTTAGACACACGGATTGTGCAATTTGTGTGTAATGGGCGTTTTTTGCCCAAGGCAACATAGTCTGTTGATGGGCAATAGATAGGCAACAGAAAGGAAGGTAGGTTGTTGATAGGCGACAGATACGTTGTTGATAGGCAACAGATAGGCAATCTGTTGTGAGTTTCCTTTGTAATGGCTTTTGCCTAAAGAGTTTGAGAAATAGGATGGCAATGGAGTAGGCATGGTTTGGCCGAACCACGTTAAAAAGTCTCGTGTTTTGTTGTGTTCTTGTGTTGTTGTGTGATCTTTGTGTGTGCAAACTTGAGTGGCTGACTAGTGTAGTGCTAGGCCATCATGGACAGTCCCTTTATCGAAGAAATTTTGATTTTGGTGAGTTGCCCCATGACACCAGCCCTCATAAAAGCACCCGTACATCTGCTTTATTGGATCCAGATACTCCAACTGATCCATAGAAAAATTGAACGATGTGACCTTCTGAGTCTCAAAAGAGGCCACCAATCCCCCGCAGGACCCAGATTCCCTTTAGAATAGACATTAAAGTTAAGATTCAGCCATCCTAATGGAGGGGGATTCTATCTTGGAGCAATAATCTTCTTTACTCTCTTTTCAAAGATCATTGTTCTCGAATTCCTTAATATGTCTAATCCCAAAATTAAATCTTCCTAAAATAACACTAAAACATTTACTGAAATAAAAGCACTAAAACCCGAACTTTGATGCCTGGTGCATTTTAACTTTGATGCCTTATGCCTGATGCATTTTAAATTTGTTCCAGATGGTTTTAAGTTATCTTTCCACAACGGAAAGGACTCATTGGGACAATATTTGATTTAATTGTAGTTAAACATGCAATCAGTGTTTCCTAACAAAATTATTTGAAATATGAAGATCGTTCGGGTCTCAAGAGCATGTGTCACAAAAAAATGCAACAGTCAGTGAATGGGATTTCGATGAAGTCCTTTCCTTTGATAGCATTCCTTCCACAGTCAATGAGGTAGGACATAAAATTCAAGAACAATTAACTTTCTTCAATTACTTAAGACTTCAAACCATCTGAATACTTCTCTAGCAATTCTTCCAAGAAAGGCCGAATGGTACTGCAAAACCTTAAAAAAAAAAAAAAAAAAAATAATCAAAATCATAATGTTCTTTCTCTGTGCCAAAGCTACACATGAATGGCTACACATGAATTCGACCCCGCGATACCAATAAAAGGGGGACAAGCCTTGCTCTAACTATTACTATATATTGCAGATTTTTTTTTTTTAAATCTATTTTGTAGATACCAATTTCCGAGAAAAGATAGATCCTTTCAATTCCACCCCAATGAAAACAAGCATTAATAACGATAATAACAATAAAAAGTTCCATTCAAATTGCAATTCCACGCCAATGAAAACAACCAATAATAACCATAATAAATTGCAGACCTTCTATCAATTGTGTATTCCTTATATACGTAACAAATAATGTTGTTCTTTTTTTTTTTTGGAAAGTGAGGTTATTGCTATATTTTTTCTTGTATCATATGGGCTAAATGTAAGAATATACATCACCCTCACATAATTTCATTCTCATCAATAAAATTTATGGCACCACCCCACGTTCCTAGATAAATTCCAGGTTTAAAAAAGAATATGGCAGCCAAGATTTTTTATTTTTTTTTCTCATGATAAATCAGTGTAGTGGAGTTTTTTTTTCCCTGATTGTTCAGGCTTTTCTTGCCCTATTCAAGTTGCAATTCCACCAATAATAACCATAATAAATTGCAGACCTTCTATCAATTGTGTATTCCTTATATACTTAATAAATAATGTTGTTGTTTCTTTTCTTTTTTGGGAATGGGCGATTATTGCTATATTTTTCTTGTATTAGGATGGGCTCTAAACCCAAGATTATATATCACCCTCATGTAATTTTATTCTTATCAATAAAAAAAATTCTCATGATACTGATTTTTCAAACTTTTCTTGCCCTATCCTAACTGGGTCCCCCTCATATTCAAAAATAAACAAGCTAATTTATCAACATGAAGCAAAAAGGAAAAAAAATCACAGACCTTCTCAGGTGAGACAGAATGAAAAACATAGACCTCGCCTTGGAAAGAAAGCATGAGCTGATTCGAGGTCTGAATCCTCAGCGGAACAGCGAAATTAGGATCACCCTCTTCCATTCCATCCAAACCCTCTTCCTCATTACCACCTTCTTCTACTCCTTCCATAGCCTCACCATTAGTAACGCCACCCCCACTCTCTTCAATATTCTCACCTTCATAAGGAACATTAATGGTCTGATTTTGATCAACATTGATAGGTTGATTTTGATCTTGAGGAGCTGAAGGATTTGAATTTTGTGGGTTTGTTTCAGACATGATTGGAGAGTTTTAACAGAAGGAAAAAGGGGAAAAAGAAACCCTAACCCTAACCCTAGGTTTGGGGCAATACTGGTTTGGGGAGCATGTATATATTAAAACGTTGAGAATCTTGGAATTAAATGAAATTTGGAGGTTTTGGGAAAACCTAAAGGAGAAGATGACACGGAGAGTTTTGGAAACGGAAATTTTTCTGAAAAGAAAGGGAACTCTACAGGGGGAACCTGGTGTCGAATCTTTTATATGTGGAAAACAGTTTGAAACGGGATTCCGTGTTGAAAATAAAAACGGGACTCGTGTTACCGTTGATTTGACTCTTTCCAAGAAGTATTTTTTGGTTTTATGGGGATTTGAACCTTTTATTTTGTTTATTAGTGGACGTGGCACTACTGGCTGGTGCCCGTTGTTTTTCCCAAAAGGAGGTCCCGTTTTCCTAGCAGTGCTCTTTACATAACGAACTGTGAAGGTGAAATTACGGTAACACCACTTGGGAGATTGTATATCCTCGTACCCTCTTCTTAGTAAGAACACTCCTCTTTTTTTGTCTTTTTTTGTCTTACCTAAGTAGGGAAATGATATGGGCACAACCATTTTTTATAGTTGCACTAAACCGTCTTGTCTTTTATCATTTAGAGAGCTGTCGAAGGTTATTACAGTTAGCAAAATAAAAATTCACATGGCAATTAAAAAATAATAGACAAGCTAGGTTCGTGCAATTATTAAAAGAGAAGATAACAGCCACCTCAGATGAATTAAATGAAGAGGAAAACTTCCTAAGAAGTGAGCCTGTGTTTATTCCCTCCTGCAAAAGTGAGCCGAAATGGCTTCCCATGAAAAGTGAGCCTGTGTTTATCCCCTCCTGCAAAAGTGAGCCGAAATGGCTTCCCATGAAATTGCCTAACAAGCCGTGATTATTTTATTAAGACGAGGAGTGCGATTATAAAATGAGGGGGTATAGATACAGTTAACAAAATGGGGAAATGTTATATAGTTGCCCCTTTTTCGCTTGGGACAGCTACATCTAGTGTAAAAGAGCAATCATAAATACACTAGAGGTGGCTGTGCCAAGAAAAACACGAGGGGTGAATATATCACTTCCCAAACAAATTGTCGGCTTTTAGGTAGTGTTGTTGTAGTGCTCCCCGGCTAGCTATGTTTTATATCTTATATTGGGAAGTGATATATTCACCCCATTTTCTACCCCTTGTCAGCCCCCTCTCGTGTTTTTATGACCACACTTTTACCCTACAAGGGGTGAGGCCGAGAAAGAAAAACAGCAAATATATCATTTCCCTTTTATATTTGGCAGCTAGCTCTAATCTTTGGTTCGCACGTGGCATTCGTAGCATCAATGGTAAAGGGTACTTTTTTGGGTTTGGGTCCTACGAGAGGGCTCTGGTGCGGATGTATGTAAGATCGAGACCGTTTCTTGGGGTAAAATCGGCATCCCCTTATATAAGTGACACATGGCACCACTCCGTGATGCGAAACCGAACTTGTCTCCTAAGGGCCTCCAAGGGGAAATCCTTACGAAGAACGGAAACATCTCTCTAAAGTCGGTAGGTTTAAATAGAAACTAGTTTCATCATATATGTATCAAGATAAACATAGAAATCAATTCCATGGCAACTCCTCTAATAACGAAAGACTCCTATTAAGGTAAGTCTTTTAAATAGTTTTAATCTCATCTCCTATAAATAGACTCCCACACTCAAAGGTATGCATCTTACAAGCTCTAGCAAGAGTTACAATTCTCCATTCAACTATCGCTTTGTTCTCCCTGTTGTGCCGATTTCTAACTTGAGCGTCAGAGTGGTTTTCCAGAGTCCACACTCTGGGGCCCTTATAACGTAGTTTTCTTTGGGCGTAGGCCATCCTAAGCATTGGAGTTCATCTATGGCACCGCCGGAGGCTCAAGTACGAATCTTGGCATCATCAGATCGGCATCCTGCCCTTCAGAGTCGAGAATTACGACGAGCGAGAAAACGACGAACTTTTGAAGAATAACCTCGACTTGATCGAAGAGACAATGGAGAAAGCTTGGATCCGCACCGCTGCCTACCATAAAGGGTTGGTAGATAGTAAAACTTGAGAATGAAAGGAAGAGCTCTAAGAGCTAAAGACCTCGTCCTTTGACGATCAAGATTTTCTGATTTGAGGAATTTGGGAAAGCTCGACCCTAGCTGGGAAGGACCTTATAAGGTCGCTTGAGTCTTTTGACCAGGCACCTATCGACTTGAAGACTTCGACGGAACCCCCATCCCCCATGCTTGGAACATGGAGAACCTCAAGAAGTTTTATCCGTAAGTAGTTTGTTCAAGTTTGTTTCGTTTTATTCTTGTTTTGTTTTTGTTCGATGCAAGAATAAGTTATCTCCAATGTAATAGCTCTCCATTTCAACGAAAAAAAGTTCATTTTTATTCCCTAAATTGTTTGTGGTTGTGTGTGTTTCTCCAGTTATCTCCCATGGCGGATCGACCACGCACCCAAGAGGTAGCCTCTAAAGGCTAAAACCCACTTAACCATTCTCTTACACCGACCTGGTATTTTGGTCATTGACTATTTTGATCATTTTTCAAGACATTGGAGTATTTTAGATTTTTTCCCTATTTTAATTTTTTTCTATTTTCCTTTTTCCCATCTGTCCATCAGATAAGGTTATTTTGCCCATTTTCATGAGATAAGAGTATTTTGGTTATTTCAATAATATTGGGGTATTTTATGATGTTTTTATTTTTTATAATTATCATTATTTTTTTTTCCTTTTTCTTATTTTGCATGAGATAAGGGAGTTATGGTTATCTTATACGAGATAATGGCATTTTGGTCATTTTTCATGATACATGGGCATTTTAGGATTTTTAAAAATTTTAGACTTTTTTCTAAATTTTTCCATTTTTTTCTATTGGAGTAGGGTATTTTGGTCATTTTTTATGTCATGAGTGTATTTTTAGGTTTTCTATGAACCAGTAAAAACGCACATGCCATGAACGTGCGTATGAATAAAGTTTTTGGAGCATGCCCTAATCTATTAGTAATTGAACAAGAGGTCTTCAACGGCACTTTAGCTAAATTAAACCCATAGTTAAATCCATGAAAGGCCAAACAAATGAATGGTTCTCATCATCCGAATAATTTTTTTATAAATTGTAAGTGTTTCACAGTTGCTTCGTCCATTTTAAACATCCATCAATCTGAAGGTTGGGATTATCCTACGAAGAAGACATTCTGGCCACACCCTATCTAAGTCAAGGCCCAACAAATGAATGGTTTTGATCACCCGAATAATTTTTTTTTTATAAATTTTAAGTGTTCCACACTTGTGTGTCCATTTTAAACACGCCCATCAATCGGAAGGTTATCTAAGTCAAGTCCCAACAAATGAATGGTTCTGATCACCCAAATAATTTTTTTATAGATCTTAAGTGTTCCACACTTGTGTTCTATACATCCTTCAGTGATGTCAGTGGAGGTTTTTAAACATCCAGTCATCCATCAATCAGAGGGTTAGGACTATCCTATGAAGTAGACATTCTGGCCATACCTTATCTTATAGAAGGTCCAAGAAATGAATGGTTTTGATCACTTAAACAACATCCTTCAGTGATGTTAGTGGAGTTTTTTAAACATCAATCAATTGGAGGGCTAAGACAAGGTCCAAGAAATGAATGGTTTCGATCACCCGAACAATGCTGGCTGCCTGCTTGTTAAAACCTATTGAATTTGCTTAAAAAAATTTAAAACTTTACTTGATCAGAAATGTAACAAGGTTTTCATAGCCATTGAAAAAAGTGTTTTTTTTTTTTTTTTTTTACATTTTAAAAAATTTAAATTTCTACGGTTTACTCAAAAGGGCGTAGCACACTTGCAAATTTTACATGATTAGGCACGAAATTTATGATATATGAGAATTATTTCAATTGATCACAGCCATTTCACTTTAAGGTTGCTAAGATCATCAAAGCCAAACCATGGCTCACAATAACAAACCCTATTGGGATTATGGCATTTTGTTATCTTAACATAGGGATATTTTAGGATTTTAGGAAATTTTGTATTTTATCTATTTTCTTATTTTTTTCATATCACATACATGACTGAATTGATGCATGACATGATGCTGAAGTATAAAAGATAAATAACGCCTTTCTCCAACAGCTTAAGCTTTTGGAGAAGTAGGTAAGTTAACATGGTATCAGAGCCAAAGGTCTCGAGCTCATACCTCCCGTATAGCCAAAATCCACATGCTATGGTAGGCCCAAAGTGGGACCACATGTGCCACGTGTTTGCCAAGTGGGCCACACGTCGGGAGGGGAGGGGGGGGGGAGTGTTAAAGTATAAAAGATAAATAACGCCTTTCTCCAACAGCTTAAGCTTTTGGAGAAGTAGGTAAGTTAACACATGATGTCTGTATTTCAAACAACTGTCTATGCAGCTAAAATGATCATAGTCATGCCATGACCATGAAGTGTGTATGGGCTGTATTTTCAAACAACTGTCCATGTATCTCAAATGACCATGGCCATGCCCATGACCATGAAGAGTATATACATCACTGAATTGATGCATGACATGACGCATGTATTTCAAACAGCTGTTGATGTATCTAAAATGATCATAGACATGGAAATGACCATGAAGAGTATTTAGCTTAAGAGAAATGAAGGCAGAAGACCAGCATGTTTTTTCGGGCGGACGCACGGGGTAAGCCGTCCAAGGAAATGTGGAAAATGACACCAATAAAGTAGGCACAGTTGGAAGTGCAATCAAAATATGGGCAGGGCACGGGGAGAATTTATCCTAAAGCTGGGAACCAAATACTAGGATTTCTCTTGGAGAAATGACAGAAAAACCCAGGGCTGTGGGAGAAAAACCCAGGGCTGTGGGACACGACTGGAGAAAAAGGGAAAGGGTAGGAAGAAAAAAAACCCACGATTTTGCTTTTATAGATAGTAGTTAGGATTTTTTCTATTTTTCCAATTTTTTTTTTATCAATTTTCCATGCGATAGGGTATTGTGGTCATTTTATTCATGAGATAAGGTATATTGGTCATTTTTTTATGAGAGGGAAAAGAGTTGTCCATTAGAACTTTGAAGTCCTGCCCGCTTGATAGGGATTCTCTAGTGAGCGTTTTTACTAGAGAATGGGATTTTGGTGGACTCTTTGGGCTAAATCCCATACCTGCACAGGGACTTCGCATCGGAAACTAAAAGTTTGTTGGGACTAACTCGTTACTCCTCAAATCCCCCAAGTTTTCCAAAGTCCAGTGCGACTAACTCCTTCGTAATGCTAGAAAATTATGGGCCAATGTCCAAAAGTCTCTAACAACCAAACAAACCTGTTCCCAAATCAATGCTATACAAATGGAAGTTTGGAATAAAATGCTCATATTGATTTACATGTAATGATTAAGGCTGTCAATTAGACACTTTTTTATTTATTTTGTTCACTATTGTTTGGATTCCTCATGATGTTTTGAGAAAGGAAAACTCCTCGGAAACCGGATCTTGTTTTGGTGAAAAAGACAAAAGTAAAAATGATGACAATACCATTATCTAAGGGTCAATTTTTCACCCAAACGGCGTAGTCACTAATGCCACTACCCGCATTCGTATGCGAAAAAAAACTTGCCACGCGCTCTCTGCCAGGCCAACACAGTGTCGAAGGAGAGTCCATACGGTGAAATATGGTTCGGCCTTCGAAAAAATGATCTGTAGATTTTTTATTAGTTTCCATAAAATCAGAAGACCACCTTCTCAAGTTTCCTACAACCACGGAGAGTAATCAAAAATTTAATCCTACATAGAGGACCTGTTTGGATGTCGAGAAGATTTTGATTTGGATTTCTCACATTTGTAGCCCTTTTTGTGTTGTGATTTGGATCCGGATCAACTCCTTTGATTTCCAAACCGGCAACTGACAGTGAAAAAAATCAGATTAAATCAGATTTCCAAATATGCTGTGGAAATAAGTAATTGGAAATCCACATATCTGGCAGTTTCCTTCGCCCTCTTTGCTCCTCAACCTCTTCTCTCCAGTAGGAAGTACCCCCTTCTCTCTCTCTCTCTCTCTCTCTCTCTCTCAACATGAGCTGGTGGATCTATTCATTTTGTATTCAAAACTCAATTCCAAATCCAAATACAAAATATGAGGTATCCAAACGGGCCCAAAGGGTATTTTCACCATTTTATGCTTAACAACGTTAAACCCAAATGAACTAGGGCTCTTTCTTCTCTATTTGTACACGTGCATCTGTCATATACTTATTTTTTGGCAAAACGGAATCTCATTTTTTCAGCAGCTTTCTCTTAGAAAAATGATATGGACTTGAGAGTATTTGGTTTGACCAAAAGGTGAATACTGAATAGTTAGGATCACCAAAGTCTTTTACCATACTTTGTACTTTTTTCTTGAAAATATATGCTTGTAACAAAAATGCATTCCAAAAAAAAACTGTTCAGGAGATCAACTACCAATATGATCTTGTCTCGACGAACAAAAACAGGTCAGACTGGTGGCACGCGTGATAATATGTGCTTGGTGATTTGGACTGTTGATATGATACGATGCCACATGGCAGACCTTTGGGTCTAAGTTCAATGCCAAGCATACATCATTGGGGGTGAAAAAAAATCTAATTATCTTATATATATATATATATATATATATATATATAAGTAAAGCGGAATCCTCTAAGCTGTGGTGTGGTGCTGCCACGTGTTAGCCCCTCCTTTATCATGCGATTTTAAAAAGCCCTCTTTATTTGGCAAATCTTCTATTATAGGGAAGAAAGCTATTAAATCTCCTATTAAAAGCTATTAAATCTCCTATCATATCTCTCTCTCTAATGCAATTAAATCTCCTATAATATCTCTCCCTCTCCTTCCCCTCTTGAATGGCGTTTTTCTTCATACCTGGAATTTCATAAATTCGAATTTTCTTCCCTATTTCATTCACCAATCGATACAAACCCTTTCGATTTCTAGCAATAAATCTGCACTTTCCATCCCATTAAATAAGTAAAAAAAAAAAATGATGTTTCTTCCTTATTCTATGTACCAATCAATACATCATTTCCATTTATGGCAATAGCTCTGTACTTTCCTTCCCGTTAAATACCGAAAATCGATTTTTCTTCCCTATTCCCTTCACCAATCAATACATTCCTTTCATTTCTGGCAATAACTCCACACTTTATATCCCATTAAATACCAAATTCGTTTAGTTTTCCAGTCCAAATAAACCAAATTCATTTCAGGAAACGAAAAACTTCTCTAACCCACTCGTTACGAGAAATTCCCACCCATTACTTTTTGTAAGTTAATGCAAGCATCTTGCCTTAGGCTTCTATGGCAATGGAAGTTCCTTTTCACCTTTCGCAGACCATTGTTTCATCTCCTCTTTCCTCCAACAAGAGATACTCATCACTTAATTTTTACAAGCTGGTTCTTCCTTGCAGATTTACAACCTTCCACATTCAACGTCAATCGTTCGTCATCTCGCAACAACACCCACCTATGACAGTTTAGAATCTTGCAACTGTTGTTTGGTGTCTAAATCTGATTTGTGAGTGTACAGGTTTAGTTTTTGTATCTTTCAGTTTTTTTTTTTGCTTGGTCTGTATAACTGATGTCTGTTATTTTTTTAATACCCAAATTTCAGATGGGTTCTAACTCATATAATTGTGTGCTTCTCAGGTTTTATGGTTTATGGTTTGTGGATTTTGAATAGAAATCGAAAGGGTATGGCTGTTTTAATTTAGAGTTTATTTTCTTCTCCTATATTTAAAATCATAAAGATGTCTATCAAGCAGGTGAACATTTTATTCTTTTCATAGCTAAACATTTAAGCTACCAAGCATGTGAACTTTTTAATATTTTTTTGGGCTTTATAATGTTAAATTTCATTTGTTTTAGATAAATTTGCAACTGTACATTATTTTTTCATAGAATTGCTCTCTGTCCTATAACTTTCTGAAACCTATCTTCCTTCTATGTCAAAGCTATCCTGTAGGCTACTCACAGGGAGAGAAATTTGGGTGCTATGAGGGAGTTACTTCCGTATTCCAGAAGCCATGGGTGAGAACATACTATACTACTATTGGTTGTTTAAGAATTAATTTGTGTCTAAAAACAAGCATTGGAAACATACAGACTAAATATTCCATATACATTTCTGGGTTATTTTGTCATGTTAAGAATCACATGTTCTCCATTTTTTTAATTTGAGACGACAAACCTGAATTGCACATCAATAAATCCGCAAGTAGATTTTCCTCTATATTTCTGAAGTTTAAGTTTGTCTATCCTTCGCCTCCATTCATCTCTGGATTTAAGCTTCATAATTATGCTTATATATGTATTTTATTATTTATTGAATTATTTCTAATTTTATTTTTTGTGTGTTAGTACACAACCCAGAAGTAAGATCAGTAATATGGTCATTAAGGCTACAATAATGGCATATTCATTTCTCTTTTGTGTTTTTCTCATTTCATGCTATTCAGTGTTTTATAGGGAACTGATTTCTGCACTCCAATGTTTTGATAAAAGGCGCTCCAATTTTTATCGTGTAGTATTTAAAGGGCTGTCAGAGGAATATTAAGGTTTTCAAAAAGCTCTTAAAGACCTTTTAAATACTACATGACAAACAAGCGGAATACATGTTTATCAAAACAATGGAGTGTTGAAATCATTTCCCTATTTTATATTATGGGTCATTTTTGTGTTTAATGAATTATAATTACAATTTTTTATTTTGTTATTTTGTTCTAAAGATTGTTAGAACTGGCATTACTAGACCAAATTCATCTTTCCTTCACTTGCTCTTAACGGGAAGTACTTTTTTTTCTAAACCGATTTCTTCCTAGCCTTTCTTCTATACCTTACTTTCACCATTTTTCCAACTCGTGGATCGTGCATCGCAAATTCTACTTACAGCCATTGTACCCCTCCCTTCCTCCCTCAAATCTACATGGCAACAAAATTCCAAAGTGGCATTGAGAATTAAAATTTTCAAAAAAAAAGAGCAAATTCTACTTAATAGTTAATACTCTTCCCAATTTATAACTCTTGCCGTTTAGTATTTCCATTACAATTAATCATACATTTTCATCTTGCCCTTAATCACACATTTCAGAAAGTTATTTATGGATAAAATTTTGTTTCCGTTTTTTCTCTGTCCATTAAATGCCAAGATTTCCGTTTTGTACAAGTTGACATATTCCCATTACAGCCGTTAATTACACATACAAAAATCATAAGAAATCATTTTTTTTTTTTTTCAATTTACAACTCTTCCCGTTTATTGTTTCCGAACTGGCAATTTTGCATCGAACCCCATGTGTGTAAACATGGACGATCTCTCTCCTCTCTCTGCGCCATGGCCTCCGATGGAGATGATCATCGGCCCCACCTTTTTTTTTCATTTCCAAGGTATTCCCTCTCTTTCATTCAAGTGAAAGGCTTTTTGTTTTGGATTTACAGTTCTGGATGTTATCTGGAATGGATTAGAGCCATTTTTTTATTTGGTTTTGGGTTTGTTGTTCTTTGTTTTTTCAGATGGAATTTGATTTTTACTGCTCTGTCAACTTCTGGGTGTTTTATTTGAAAAAAATGTTTTCTTATTGCTCATAGGCTTTGATCCACCCATCTGATATTTATTAATTTCCATAAATGCATAAATGCATTTTATTTTTTATTTTAAAACAATTTTGTTGCATCATTTTCTGAATAATTTACTCCTTGCATTTTCTTTTTCGACAACATTTTTTTACGAATAATTTACTTCTTTTGTCGCCCCGTGCATCGCACGGGTTGACACACTAGTATCTACTACAATAAGCTGGGATGAAAAGAGGAGAGTTTTTTTCGAATTTTTTGAAAATCACATGAGAATTACACGTCACATTTTTTTACTTTTTTGAACAAATGCACCCATTCAACTCATATAATTTCAATCTTACCCCCCTTATTACATAAATACCTTTATGCCCTTGAATTCCCACGCCATCTCTCTCTCATGTGTTTTTACATGAGATATTTTTGGCAATAGCCTTATCTTCTTACCACGTTTAGGACCTTCTTCTGCAGATTCCTTGGATTTACGCCTATAGATCTGAAAACTGTTTTTATTTCTTATTCTGCCACGTATTTAATCTTTCTATTTTTAATGGTTTTAAGGTTTTTAGGGTTTTAATGACTGGTTTTTTATAAGAGTAATTTGATTTTTAGAAGAGTAATTTGTTTGATTGTGTAGTTTTGCCCCAGAAATTTGGTATGGGTTTTAGAGATATGCGTTGGGCGTCTCATCTTGGTTAGAAAGTTACAAATTTGATGTGGAAATTCTAAGCTTCGGATACAATGTAAGATTAGGTTATTCGGATTGACGTTTGGTTTGAATAGTTGATTTTCATTCAGTGCAAACATGGAAATATGAGGTGGAAATAATTTAAACAGTACAATCTTTTTTTTAATGGTATACAGTACAATCCTTTGTTTTAATATAGACATGTCTTTCAGCTGCAAGGCTCCCTCCACAAAGGTAATATTTTCTTCTCTTTCTCACCTTGAATTTCTTTTCGTTCCAACCACTGTAGAGAAGCAATTAAACTTTGCCATTTCAGAGGCTTGGTATGATTTTGCATCGGTGGCTGAAAACAGGTTTTGTAATCGATGGCTTTTAACCATGCAGCAAATAAAGAATGTAATGGTTGTGGAAGGGAGATCCAATTTTTGCCGGTTTCATATTTTCGGTAGGGTAATTATTATGCAACGAAGCCCTTCCAATGGGTTTCCATCCATTGTTTTCAGCTATTTCATTTTCCTCTCATATCTGAATATGATTTTTTTATGCACGCCGGATGTTTGATGGAATGCTTCAATGAGACATTACTGATCTTGGCGACATGACTATCCATGGTCCGTCACCGAGAGCAACTATTACTCTGATCCATATGATTTCTCTCTCTAGATGTAGGCCTCATTTTTTGCTTAATTCCGTTTATATTTTTTATTGTTTGTCTTCTTTGCTCCCACTCCCATGCCATTTCTAGATTTTTTTTAAAAAAAGAGCAAATTCTACTTAATACTCTTCCCAATTTATAACTCTTGCCGTTTAGTATTTCCATTACAATTAATCATACATTTTCATCTTGCCCTTAATCACACATTTCAGAAAGTTATTTATGGATAAAATTTTGTTTCCGTTTTTCTCTGTCCATTAAATGCCAAGATTTCCGTTCTATACAAGTTGACATATTCCCGTTACAGCCGTTAATTACACATACCAAAACCATAAGAAATCATTTTTTTTTTCAATTTACAACTCTTCCCGTTCATTGTTTCCGAACTGGCAATTTTGCATCGAATAAAATGGAAATGATCTACGACCCCATGTGTGTAAACATGGACGATCTCTCTCCTCTCTCTGCACCATGGCCTCCGATGGAGATGATCATCGGCCCCACCTTTTTTTTTTTTTTTTTTTTCGTTTCCAAGGTATTCCCTTTCTTTCATTCAGGTGAAAGGCTTTTTGTTTGGGATATACAGTTCTGGATGTTATATGGAATGGATTAGAGCCATTTTTTTATTTGGTTTTGGGTTTGTTGTTCTTTGTTTTTTCAGATGGAATTTGATTTTTACTTCTCTGTCAACTTCTGGGTGTTTTATCTGAAAAAAATGGTTTCTTATTGCTCATAGGCCTTGATCCACCCATCTGATATTTATTAATTTCCATAAATGCATAAATGCATTTTATTTTTTATTTTAAAACAATTTTGTTGCATCATTTTCTGAATAATTTACTCCTTGCATTTTCTTTTTCGACAACATTTTTTACGAATAATTTACTTCTTTTGTCGCCCCGTGCATCGCACGGGTTGACACACTAGTATCTACTATAATAAGCCGGGATGAAAAGAGAGAGTTCTTTCGATTTTTTTGAAAAATTCGTGAGAATTACACCTCGCATTTTTTGACTTTTTTGAACAAATGCTCCCATTCAACTCATATAATTGCAATCCTACCCCTCCTCCTTTATGCTTTTAACCAAGGCACCCATTAGATCATATAATTTCAATCCTACCCCTCCTCCTTTATGCTTTTAACAAAGGCACCCATTAGAGCCGTATAATTTTGATCTTACCCCCCTCCTTTATGGTTTTTTAATTAAAAAACTATAGGGTGATCTTAACCATCCGATTTAAGATAAGAGGAATTATGGAAACATCTATAGATTGGAGGGCTAGGATCAACCTATGGAAATGATTTTTGGGGCACAACCTATTTATGTTGTGTTCCATCACATGGACGGTTTGGATAAACCTATCACGTGGTCCGTACCGTTCTTTGTCGGCCCGTGCATCGCACGGGTTTTTTACTAGTATAAGTAAAGCTGCATGTTGCACAACATGGTGCTGCCATGTGGCACCCGTTCTATACACACAACTTCTATGTATAACCCCTTTTAAGAGAAATGATATTATACACGCAACTTCTGTGTATAGCACCGAAATCTCATCAGTTTATGTTTGAAAAGGAATTCTACAACTTCCTTATTTCTCTCCATATTAACCAATTAAATCTCCTATAATCTCTCCATCTTTATTAGTTACCTTTTAAAGAGAAAGCAATCCCTCTTTCCACCGTCTACTTTGAAAAAGATTTCTACAACTTCCTTATTTCTCTCCATAGCAACCAATTAAATCTACTATAATCTCTCTTCCTCTTTTTTAGTTAAGTTCTAAAGAGTTTTATGTAAGTAAAAAATAAAAACATGGGTTGGAAAGCTCGACAGGCTAATATTGTAATAGGAAAATTTGCACCGGGCTATAAAGAAAAAATAAATGCTCTTTATGTAAAACCAACAAATACCAATCCAATATGCTAATAATCTGGATAATAATTTTCCCTTTTTGTTTTCGTTTTGTTTAATTTTAGCAGTTTCTTTTCTTCTTCTTTTTTTTTTAAAGAGAAAAGTGTTGGTGTGCTAAGCGCACTCCCAGATGATGCACTCAAGTTGTTTAAAACGTTTCCTATTGCACTAAATGTTTGGTCCCACATATAGGAACCAATAGGAAGCGTTTTAACAACTTGAGCGCACGCGCACCAACACCTTTCTCTTTTTTAAATAATTTATAAAACAATATTTTTTTGGGCTGGCCCGTGCATCGCACGGGTCAGCAATTAGTTTTAATAACAGCAATTAGTTTTAATAAAGGATGTGATTTTCATCATATTTGATTGAAGGTCTAGAATAAATCATCCAGTGGGCCCTGCGGCTAATACCTAGCCCCTAGTGGCCTCTAGAACTAGAACATTTTTCCTATTAGGCCCACAAATTTCCGTATGTGAGCCCACAGCTGTGCATCTTAAACACTCATCGGGCGGGCCCCATCACCAATGGTTAGTATATGGGCCCAAAAATTGCCTCCCCCACCCTACAGTACTAAATAAACTAAGGATTAACAAAGGCCCCTAATACTTGCACTACTATGTGTTGGTGATAATTGTACCAACACATCTTGTCCTCTATGATTTAAAAGCTCCCATAAACAACATAAAAAAGAAAAGACAAGCTAAATCTGTGCAATTATCAAAACATGGTAGTCCCAATATCAGTAGCATTAACAAGTTACAACTAAAGTTTACATCAATTGGACGGATAGGATCGTGTTCTAGCACAGGTAGAATTTTGGGTCCGAAACCCACAAGATGAACGGTCCAGATCATCTCAAAATATAACAACCCCGAAACACTTGTTTCATCATCTCTTCTTCACCTCCGGCCATTCATCCCACGCCCCCGGCGTACTTTAGCAAATCACTTCCACCATCTCCACTAAATAAGCCTCCATCTATTCCCATTCTCTCTACCCTTCTCCAAAATCACATTCATGCATGGGTTCCTCACCACCGTCCGATTCCACACGATGAGAAGATCGACGGCCATTATCAAACCAGGTAACTCCCTCCTTTTCACCTCTCTCAATCTCCAACCCTCCTCAAAACCCCAAACCCTAACCGTAACCCTAGAATCTGATCCTTCTCATATACCCTCCCATCTCCTCACAATCCTCTCTAACCCTAACTGGCAAAAAAACCCTACTCTCAAAACCCTCTCCCAAACCTTAACCCCTCTACATATTTCCCATCTCTTAAATCTCCCCATAAACCCTAAAACTGCCCTAGATTTCTTCAATTGGATCGCTCAACGGCCCGGATTCCGCCACAACCCTAAATGCTACTTCTCCTTATTAATTATTCTTATTCGTGCTCGATTTCTTAGCATTGCTGAAAAAATCAGAATTTCAATGATAAAATCATGTGTTTCCAAAGAAGAAATGTGTTTTGTTTTGGGTGAAGTTCGAAAAATGAATAGAAATGATAGTGGAGATGGTAAATTTAAACTTACTCTTAGATGTTATAACACATTGTTAATGGCGTTAGCGAGATTTATGATGATTGATGAGATGAAAAGTGTTTATTTAGAGATTTTGAATCATAAGATTATGCCTAATATTTATACTTATAATACGATGATTAATGCGTATTGTAAAGGAGGGAAGATTCTCGAGGCGGAATTGTATTTGAGTTTTATAATTCGAGATGGTTTGAGTCCAGATACGTTTACGTATACCTCGTTTATGTTAGGATATTGTAGGAGTAATGATTTAGATGGTGCTTTTAGGGTTTTTTCGATGATGCCGTTAAAGGGTTGTAGAAGGAATGAGGTTTCATACACTGTGCTTATTCATGGGTTTTGTGAAAGCGGGCGGGTGGATGAAGCTTTTGCATTGTTTTCTCAGATGGGTGAGGATAATTGTCGCCCAACTGTTCGTACTTATACAGTTCTTATTGATGCACTTTGTGGATTGGGTCGGAGATGCGAAGCATTTGCTTTGTTTAGGGAGATGCTGGAGAAGGGGTGTGAGCCGAATGTTCATACTTATACCGTGCTTATTGATAGCTTGTGTAAAGAGAACAAGCTTGAGGATGCGAGTAAGATGTTGAATGAGTTGTGGGGGAAAGGTTTGGTGCCCAATGTGGTTACTTACAATGCTTTGATTCATGGGTATTGCAAGGAGATGAAAATGGATGCTGCTTTTGCTGTTTTGGAGTTGATGGAATCGAATGGGTGTAAGCCGAATGCTCGTTCTTATAATGAGTTGATATGTGGAGTTTGTAAGGAGAGGAAGGTTCATAAGGCGATGGGGATGCTAAGTAAAATGTTAGAGAGTGGTTTATCGCCGAGTCTGGTTACGTATAACACTTTGATTCATGGACAGTGTAAGGAGGGTCATATAGATACTGCTTTTAGGTTGCTTGATTTGATGAGTGGAAATGGTTTGATCGCCGACCAGTGGACTTACTCTATGTTAATAGATGCCCTTTGCAAACATGGAAGGATTGAAGAAGCTCATTCTCTCTTTAATTCTTTTGAAGAGAAAGGAATAAAGGCAAATGAAGTCATTTATACTGCATTGATTGATGGGAATTGCAAGGTGGGAAATATTAATAGAGCTCATGAGCTGCTTGAAAAAATGGTTGATGAAGGTTGTGTTCCAAACTCTTATACCTACAATGTAATGATAGATTATTTGTGCAGAGAAAGGAAAATGAATGAGGCATCGGCATTACTTGATAAGATGGTGGAGAGAGGAGTGGAGCCCACGGTTGTCACTTATACAATTCTCATTGATGAGTTGTTGAAAGGAGTTGACTCAGAACATGCTTATAGAGTTTTTGAACAAATGATTTCTTCGGGATGTCGGCCTGATGTTTGTACATATACTGCATTTATTCGTGCATATTGCAGTGAAGGAAAGTTGAAAGAAGCGGAGAATGTGATGGTTAAAATGAGTACTGAAGGAGTTTACCCAGATTTAGTGACTTTTAACACATTGATAGATGGGTGTGGAAATTTGGGATTGATTGATAGTGCTTTTGCTGCATTGAAACACATGGTTGATGCTGGATGCAAGCCTAATCATCAGACTTATTCTATCTTAATCAAACACCTCCTCTATGAAAAGGGAGTCACTGGACCAAGCGGTGAGATGAGTGTCGATTCATTTTCAAATGGTGCCTCTCTAGTTAATGTTGATGCGTGGAAGGTAGTAGAGATAGAGACTGTATATAAGCTCTTGGAGGAAATGATTAAGCATGATTGCACACCTAATATCAACACTTATGAAGCCCTCATGGCGGGATTCTGCAAAGAGGCGCGGTTGGAAGAAGCACAACTCTTGGTCTGTCATATGAATGAAAGAGGAGTATCTCTCAACGAGGATATCTACACCTCCCTTGTCAATTGTTGTTGTAAATTGGGAGCATATGGAGAAGCATTGGAGTTGTTGGATACAATGGCCAAATGTGGTCTCTTACTGCATTTGGTATCATACAAGCTACTTATTTGTGGGCTTTGCGATGAAGGAAACATTGAAATGGCTAAAACAGTTTTCTGCATTTTGCTTCAATGCAGGTACAATAATGATGAAGTAGCATGGAAAATTCTCATTGATGGGTTGCTTGAAAAAGGACATGTTGATATATGCTCTGAGATGTTAGACATCATGGAGGAAAAGGGTTGTCAACCTAGTTCTCAAACATATGATTTGTTGATCAAGGAACTTCCTGATGAAAGGAGTGGGGCATAAAATGATCACTAGAGATTATCTTCATCAATAACATTGTGGTTGCTTGCTATTCCATCATTGGCCGAGTACTAATGCTTTCCCCTTATTTTGAACATTTTGAAGATGGAGATCACGAATGCACTTGCAGTGTATCGACATTCCTTTTGTACGCATTGTTTCTTGTACTCATGAGTATCACCTCATTTGATTTATTAAAGGCACATTTGCCAACACTTTAACAACTGGGCAATTACTTCAAGTTATTGGAGCGACATGGTCGGATCCTTGGAGGACCCATGGAGTTACAGAGGTTGGGTTACCGCATTGTACCATATATCTGGTTTTTGACTTTTTTCACTAATTCAACAAGAGGCAAGTGACTCTGTACCTTCTTGATTTATGATTTTTATTTTAAACTTCTACATTTTTTTGTCCCTATAAAAGATATGTCTATTGTAAAAAGACCTAACAATTTTTCGATAATATAACTTTCAAATCTGTATGTGTGTGTCTACACACACACACACACACATAGGGTTATTGTAAACCGTTCTGTTTCAAATCTACATTTCCATCTACATACACTGGGTTGAATGGTTAATTATTCCAGGAAATACGCGATAATAATTCACAATAAATGCAATCTGAACTGACGTGCATCAACCCAAAATCTGGTTCTTGAATGAATACAATCAAATGATCTGAACTTATAATTTTAGCCCAAATTTTCATGTGAAATCAAACAGTGTACCTCCAATAAACTCACAATTATAATAGATCAAAGCTTACCATATTAACACTGAAAAATTATCCAAAATAATAATAGTAATCTGAGGAAAAAAATGAATGAATGACTGAACTAACCAACCCATAGAAGATAATAATCCATATTTTGTACAATAGAATCGTCAGTATTCACTTATCAATACCTTTCCATAGTTCATTTTGGGCACTGAGATGAGACGTTTCGGTGTTTCGTTTTGAAAAAGACACCCTGATCAAAGATTTTATAAGTTGTTAAAAATTTAAAAAAAATACAAAAATATTATAAATATATCAACCAAATTTAACAAAAATGACATTTTATTACTTCAACATCAAATTTATTGCAATGCATCATTGAAACTAAAAAAAATTATTCGTACAAAATGTCAAGTGCTAAGTACTAACCATACATATTACCCAACAAAAAAAAGAGAATATTGAATAGTTCAAAGTTGTCATATGCCCATGCCGGGTCATTGGATCTAGCGGGAGTGGAACCAATGGATGAGGCTCCTTCGAAAGGTCCCAAACTCATTGTATTCTTTAAATTCAATTAAAATTGGAAAGAAAAACGAAATGCAACAAAAAGAAACCCGAAAGAAGCGAATGAAACCTAAAATGTAGTATGTATAGTGTATACAGGTATGTCTTTTGAATATATAGTTTTCAGGCATACACTTCCAAGTCCCTCATTCCTGTAGAACTAGAATCCCTTGGAAGTAGAAAAAACCTCTTTGAAACTAGCACCACCGTCATTTGGAAGTAGAATAAATACAAAAAAGAATGCAAATAAACCTAATCTAACAACAGTACATAAATAAAAAGATTCGAAGAGGATAGAATTGTTGAAGAAGTGAAGAAAAGAAAATGAAGGATTTCATGGGCTTTTATAGCTATCTTTTGTTTAGGGAGGTAACCTAACTTCTTAACTTTTAACACCAAATCAGGTGGGAAACAAACAAACTAATGCCAAATAAACTAATAAAATAAAAGAAGTAAAACTGCTAATTGGACAAGGTGGCGCACCTCATAGTTGTAAAACTCCCCCGCGTCTGCGTCGGCTCGCCCGAGTCGACTCCCTTTTACGTTGGCCGCGTTCCGCGTTGCGCCCCATCCGCGTTCCGTATTCCGCGTTCCGCGTTCCGCGTTTTGCACTACAGAGTCAATAAAAATTAAAAACTCCTTTGACTCTCCTGAATTATGACCGTGTCAACCGATGACTCGACCAAGTCGTGCAAATCCGACTTGGATTTTCTTCGGCCGCGTTTCGTGCCGCATCCGTGTATTTAAACACTGCCCTATCTTAACACTTTGAGGCTTGTAAGTTTACCCAATTTCCTAACTTTTTTTTGAAAGGTAAAAAACAGACAAACCAAATGGAAAACAAACAGAGTGTCTTTGAGGGACAAAAGAGAGGGTTTTTGCGCTTCCGGCTCTCTCCCTCGCTCCCTAGGTCGATGGAATCCCTAGGGAGGGAGGTGGTCTCTCTGTCTCTCTCTCTCTCGTCTTTCCGTCTCTCTCTGATCTCCCTTTTTTATTTCTCTTTCTGATCTCTCCTTCCCTCTCCCTCTCCCTCTCCCTCTCTCTCTCTTTGGTCTCTCTGATCTATCTCTCTCTTGATGGGCAAGGGAGAAGATGGTGGCCGGATGTTGCCCGGAGATGGGCCGATCTCGCAGGAATTGTAGAGATGGTGGCTGGAGGGGCGGAATGGCCGGATCTAGGCTCGAGAAGGTTGGATTTAATGGTGAAAGGGCCGGATTTGGTTAGGGTTGACAGAGAAAGGGGGTTGGGGAGTCGTCGGAGGCTGTGGAAGGGGCCAAAGTAAGGAAAAGGGTGTCCGGATTCAGGGGAAAAGGAGGAGGTTGGATGTGGAGGTGAGGGACGTTGTGGACGGCGACAATGAGCGGCATGAGTAGCCAGGTAGGGTTAGGGTTTGAAGGAGGAGGAGGAGGAGGAGGGGAGTATTAGGCTTGTTAGGGTTAGGGTTGAAGGGGGAAGGACGAGGAGAGTATTATAGTCTTTAGGGTTACGGTTTAGGGTTAGGGCTTGGAGTATACTTTCGGATGGGATCTGAATGATTTGATTCTAGAGGGGAGGAGGATTCTGATTTTTGGGTTAGTGGAAGTAGGTTTTGGAGAGGATGGTGGAAGGATTTGATATATTTTTAATAGGGAGCCGCCGGTGTTTGGTGGTGGTTCGAGGTGGAGGCCGCCGGAGATTGGATGATGATGTTGGGTGGTTGGCTATCGTGCACGGTTAGGGGCGCACAATAGCTCTGGGCCTTTGAGCGGGATTTTTGAAAATCGAATTTGCTAGCTGGATTGTGGTGGAGAAATCGGTGTGACGTGGCAGGTCACGATCTTGACTTGGCGGCCCCCACAAATATGGCACTTTTTGTTGGATTCGATTCAATTGAGGCTATTGGGTAATGTAAGGGGTAATGGGTTTTTCTTTTGGGCCAAGGAGAATGCTCCTGGGCAATTCATACTATGTAAATCTGGTGGGACTACTAGTCCCCATTGTAATTTTGCTGGTATGAATATATTTGTCAATTTTCAAAAAATAAAAAAAAAAAAAAATGGAAAACAAACAAACTAGCAAAATTAAAGAAGTAAAACTGCTAATTGGCCTAGCTGGCCCATCTATCTCCATGATAGACGGATACATTACAGTGATAGACGGATACAATAGAGGTGTACAAAAAATCAAGTTTAGAGCATTGCAAAAAAAAAAGAAGTGAGAAATAAAGGTACTTTATTGGTCATTATTTAATTGGTTGGTTTGATTGGATATCTACTTGTTTATTGGCAAATTATTGTTCTATATCAAGATCCCTATAGTCTTGATCTGTCTTGGTTTGGGTAAATCAAGAGGTGGGAGAGTCGTGGCTATCCATATCCTCCATTTCAAATATGTGCCTAAACGCAAATAAATACCAAGTTTAAGAAGTTATTCAGCACAGTGGCTTGAGCACCTGCACCGCATCTTTAATATTATTGAGAACCACCATAGCTAAAGGAAGATCCCACTATTGTGATTTAGCAGGATTTTGGTGATTTTATCAGCCTTTATGTTGCAACCATTTGGGTTTTAGAAATCTTGAATTGATGTGTAAGGTTGGATAACCAAAAGACAGATTAAATAATTTCTTATTTTGTGAGACTTCTCTGTCCAGTTCTCATCTCTGTAGTTTCTGTAACTTATTGATTTTTGCAGAACTTTGCTGGATCTGTACTCTGGATTCTGAATCAGTCTTCTCAATGAAGCAAAATGAAGGGATTGATTAATGGCTTGAAGAACACAGTTGGAAGAAAGACATAGCATCTTCCCCACAATAATATGGAAGATTTCCATTTTTGCTTCTCAAATTTTGTTTTTTGAGAATCTCCTTGATTTCCCCTTCAAATTTCAATTCTATTTATTTATTTTCTTTTTTAGTGTTAAATGCAGAATTGCACCATTGTTACAGTATGATGATGGCTGACTGAGAAGTTTCAAGTTCAATTCTGTTGACATGCTTCAGCTAAATACTGGAACTTTGTACATACTGGCTGTTTGGCAAAGGTAAACCTTCAAAATCTATTGCTTATGAGAAGAGGAAGAGATTTTTAACTCAAAGGCTTTTATATGGTGCTTATACCTTAAAAAGTTACATGTAGGGGAGTAAGATTGTCAATGGGCTAGGCTTCTGTTAGGGCTTACCAAGTTTGTGTACTTGTTTAGAGGCTTGAAGGATTTTGCAAAACTATAGCATTTCCTCTCTGCTTCTAATTGCAGATTTGTTTAGAGGCTTCATCATACGTCATGGTTATTTCCTTTTATAAACTAAAAGAAAATTATGCCAATTACATTACTCATTTTAGCTTTCATTCCTGGGTCTTTCACTCTGTATTTATCAATGGATTTAGTGGTCGTACTTCTATCTTTAGGGTGCGTTTGGATTGCCGGAAATCAAGAATCGGAATCAGCATCATATTCAGATTCCTATTTGGATTCTCCTTTAAACGGAATGAGAAAAATTATAATTCAAAAAAAGATTCTAATAAAATTATCATTCCGACGGGGGCAGAATCAGAATACCACCTCTCGGTCCTCTCACCTCCCTGGCTTGGAAATAGATTCTGGCATCCCCCCCCCTAATTCTGCCCCGCTGTTCCAACCGCTTGATTCTGTTCTTTTTTCTTTAACCAAACAAAGGAATTGGGCGGAATTGAAAGCAGATCCTGATTCCAGCACCTAATTCTAGCAATCCAAACACACCCTAAAGAATGTTTAATCCACTCACAGTAGGGATTTGCCAACGTCCATCGCAAAAGGAATTTCGTGGATATGCTGTTGCATGTGAGAGCAGCCACACAGACTCACTTTTCAGCAGATTCTGTCTTCGTTCACGAGGTGGATGCTCTCACATGCAACAATCCATCCGCGAAATGCCTTGTGCGATGGACGCTAGCAAATCCCCTCACAGTAAACTTTGTCTAAAGCCTTGATTTTGAAAGGTTTCATTGATCTATTTCTGTAGAGAACCTATTTCAACTTCTATCTGAATCTTTCTAACATCAGACTGTTGGTTTCCTATCCTCAGGCTGTATTTAAACCTGTTTCGATTGTAAGAAAAACATTTGTGACAGGAAATTTTTTTGGTTAGATTTTTTCTTTCTTTCCATGATTTAGAAGGAAATGATATAATTACTGTTAATATGGAGGGAATCATTATAAGAGGAATTCTAGACTGAAGGGAGCCCTTGCAAAAAAGAGGTGAAAGGGCTGCCCATTGGCTGCACATCACCATCATGTTTGACTTTTCAGCCGTTATTAATGCATGATGGTGGTGATGTGTAGCCAATAGGAGAACCCTTTCACCTCTTTTTTGCAAGCTCCCTTCAGTTTAGACTTCCTCTCATTTTATAAATTGAAAGTCCCATCTAAAATAAAAATTTAAAAAGGATTGGTTCAAGTTATTTGTCTTCATGGGTGAAAAAAATAGGAAATTTTAGTAATATTTTACCTCCAAACTTTTTCAGACAACCCAAACAGGGTCAGATAAAAATAAAAAATGGGTATTTATTCTTTTCATATGAAAAGGTCTTTCCATTAGAAAATCTGTTCATGTGTAACCAAACAAAGGAGAGGGATGAAAACTTGAAAAAGGTGGGCCCACATGATAATGAGGTGTAAAATATTGGAATATTGGACCCACGAATCAAAACATGAGGACAACTGGGACAAGGGTGTCGCACCCACTTCATCTTCATGTGGGGCCCATTATTTTACACCCATGTATGCATTGTAGGGGTGTGCTATGATGATGTATTTAATTAATTAAGAGAGGAGAGAGAGACTGAGGAGAGAGAGACTTACCTAAGAAGAAGAGAAATCCGGGAATGGTGGTAGGGAGATGGATTCAAGAGAGAGATTTTGTAAGGATTTTTACATTATCTTTTAACTAACAGTAATTAAATTAAGGGTAAAATGGGTATAGAAAAAAAATTAAAAGCTAATTATGGCACAAGACAATGTTATTGGTAATTAAGAAATTTTTGGTTGGTTTCTTGTATATAGGTTTTGATTTAGGGGGTTTTTAGTAGTTATCCCTAAAAATTTTGTGTGGTGGAGAAAGAAAGTTCTCACAAATCAATTTAATGAAGAAGAAGTTAGTAATAATAAAGAGAGGCCAACAACACCAAGACTTTTATTGGGTGGGAGCTGGTGGAGTGGGCTTGTTCACATATATATATATATATATATATATATATATATATATGAGGAAAGTGAAGCTACACCGCCGGTGTAGCTAACTTAGCTACACCGCCGGCTTAAAATAGAATGGGCCCACATTGTTTTGGTGATCCAAACCATTCATTTGATTGGCCCTCACATAGATAGGGTGTCCACCAAAAATCAGCTCCATAGGATCATCCCAACCCTTCAAACTGTGGAGGCAAAAATGGACAAATTTGTGAAGGTTTTTACACGTTCATTTTTGCCTCCACAAATCATAGGGTTGGGATGATCCTATGGAGCTGATTTTTGGTGGACACCCTATCTATGTGAGGGCCAATCAAATGAATTCTTTGGATCACCAAAAAAATGTGGGCCCATTGTATTTTAAGCCGGCGGTGTAGCTAAGTTAGCTACACTCGCAGTGTAGCTTCTCTCTCTCTCTCTCTCTCTATATATATATATATATATATATATATATGAGTAAAGTGAAGCTACACCGCCGGTGTGGCTAACTTAGCTACACCGCCGGCTTAAAATACAATGGGCCCACATTGTTTTGGTGATCCAAACCATTCATTTGATTGGCCCTCACATAGATAGGGTGTCCACCAAAAATCAGCTCCATAGGATCATCCCAACCCTTCAAACTGTGGAGGCAAAAATGGACAAATTTGTGAAGGTTTTTACACGTTCATTTTTGCCTCCACAAATCGTAGGGTTGGGATGATCCTATGGAGCTGATTTTTGGTGGACACCCTATCTATGTGAGGGCCAATCAAATGAATGGTTTTGATCACCAAAACAATGTGGGCCCATTGTATTTTAAGCCGGCGGTGTAGCTAAGTTAGCTACACCGGCGGTGTAGCTTCACTTTCCTCTATATATATATATATATATATATATATATATATATATATATATATATATATATATATATATATATATATATATATATATATATATATAGGAAGCAACAACAGGTTCTGTACCTACACAGCTTTGAGTTAGTTTTGACTTAAACATGTCTAAGGATCTTCATGTACTGATGCTTCCATGGCTGGCCTTTGGTCACATGATCCCATTCCTCCAACTCTCCATAGCATTAGCCAAGTTAGGAATCAAAGTCTCCTTCATTTGCACTCCAAGAAACATTCGAAGGCTCCCCAAAGTCCCTCCAAATTTAGCAACTCTGATAAAACTGGTGGAACTTCCCTTACCTCAGGTCGATGGCCTGCCGAAAGGCGCTGAGGCCACCATTGATGTCTCAATGGAAGATACCCATTTCTTAAAAAAGGCCTATGATCTCTTGCGCTGCCCTGTGGAGCAATTCATTGCCAAGGAATCACCCAACTGGATAGTCCAAGACTCTACTTCTTACTGGACTAAAGACATTGCTAAAGAGATGGGCATCCCAATTGTTCTCTACTCTATTTTCCCTGCTGCTTTTCTAGCTTTCATCGGTCCGGTTGAGTCGATGACCGGAGATGGAAGACGAAAAGCTCGGTCTTCGCCGGAGAGCCTATTATCACCCCCAGATTGGTTCCCTTTCCCATCAACTTTGGCTCTCAGGCCAGATGAGATTAATGGATTATTCTATGGGTTTTTCGCTCCCAATGACCCCAACATGTCTGATGCTGAGAGAGTGTCTTTATCACATCAAGCTTGTGATGTTGTGGCCATAAGGAGCTGCCCTGAGTATGAAGGGGAGTTTATAGATTTACTTGAGAAATTGTATAAGAAACCCGTTATTCCGGTCGGCGTACTTCCTCCGACAGCCACGGCCGGAGGGACAGAAGGTGAATGGGGTGAGATATTCAATTGGCTTGATGGGAAGGAGCTCAAGTCAGTTGTGTATGTTGGGTTTGGGAGTGAGTGTAAATTGAGTAGAGATCAAGTTTATGAGATAGCAAATGGGCTAGAGCTTTCAAATTTGCCATTCTTATGGGCTTTTAGAAGGCCCATATGGGCAATCGACGATCACGATGCTCTGCCATCAGGATTCAAGAGCCGAATCAACGGTCGAGGGATTGTTTGTATGGGTTGGGCCCCACAGTTAGAAATTTTGGCCCACCGGGCCGTAGGGGGTTCCTTGATCCACAGTGGTTGGGGGTCCATCATTGAGACCCTCCAACACGGGCACACGCCAGTTCTCTTGCCAATGATCATAGACCAGGGGCTCAATGCGAAGTTTTTGGGCGAGAAGGGTCTTGCCTTAGAAGTACAGAGAAACAAAGATGGGTCATTCACCGGAGATGAGATTGCAAGGTGTCTGAGACAGGCCATGGTTGAAGAAGAAGGACAGAAACTGAGGGCCCATGCTAGAGAAATGAAGGATGTGTTTGGCAATCACAGTTTACAAGAAGCCTATGCAAGAGGGTTTGCTGACTTCCTTAAAGATTACAAGGCAAAATAGTGAATAGAGAGTAGTCATGAATCAAGTGTAACCTTCTCTTTTCTCCTACTTTTTAAGAGAAGCACTTTCCAAGAACAGTGAATGCCTTGTGTTGACAAGTAGATTTATCTATGTTTAGTTGTAGATTTATCTATGTTTAGTTAGGAAATGATTATCCTCACTATGTTTTTTGTACTGTCATTCCTCTCTTTATTTTAATGAAGTTTCTCAAGCACAATCCTAGTGGTGCAACTTGGGTTGGCTCAACCTGAACCGATGGGTTCACCCATACTTAATTACTTTTTACCATAACTAGTCGTAGAATATGTATTTAAAAAAAATCATCTCCCTAGTATGAAACTAACTCTTCTATCCATAGAGATTTTTATATGGTATTGTAGTATTATATGGGATACACAGTTAGAATCATCAGATGGAGTTAAAATTGAGGATCAACAAATCAATGCTTTGGTCTTCCAACAAAGTCTACACAATGGAAAAATACATGTTATATGATTTATGAACATAGGTGCCATATAATAATAGGTGTATATTGCGCCCGTTCGTAGGTGAGTGTCCTATTTTCCTGTGCCAGTATTAGTGCACTTCGGTGAGATGGTCCAATGGGAGCATTTTTTTTTATTTTTAGCAAGGGTGCCCTTCAGCTTAGCATTCTTCCTCTTCTTTCAAGAGAGTTGCTAATAAAAGGGTATTTCGTTTGGAAGATAAAGATGAAATCCCACTTTTGTCTTTATTTTCCAAAAGAAATCCCATTTAGGAAGTGTTTTCCTTTTAATAAACCTTATTCTAAGTTATTTTTGTGCCAACATTATTGCCAAACTTTAGCAATGAATATGACAAACCTTTGTGCAGACATTATTGCCAGACTTTTGCATTGAAGCATTGAATACATTATCAGGGAGAGGAGCATTGAAAGGGAAAATAGAACAGGTATGATGAAGCATTGAATACATTATCAGGGAGAGGAGCATTCAGAATGGAAAATAGGAGAATTTATATGGTGGCCACGGTCAAAATTACAAAGGCCACCCTGCCCCTATCCTAGTCAAACCACCTTCTGTGACTTTCCACTTAGATCTAAAATCAAAAGGCAGGGTTTTGCCACCTTGCTCTTGTAATTCTGACGGTCGGGCATCATATAAAAACTCTGGAAAATAGACAGGTTATTTTATCATTTTTGCTTTCACCCTTGTCCTTGTTTTTGCTCTCGTCCTCATATTTTGATATGGAAACAAAGAGCCCACGTCGATCATATTTTGTATGGAAACAAAGAGCCCACGTCGATCATATTTTGTATGGAAACAAAGTGCCCACGTCGATCACGGATTCGAACTGCTCCTGTATGGTGTTAATCACTTGCATGCAATAGATGAAGTTCTTAGGACTAGACTACAATCGGCTCTTAAACGTAAATTTGAATCAAATAATCAGTTTTGAACTCACAATCGTTTATGAAAATCCAAAGGGAGGTGTGACTCGGGGGTTGTTGGTTAAAGATGATGTCTTCTAGGGGAGGATTGGAACCACATATATAAAAGATCTGCCATGGAGTTGGGTAGGTAGATTAGAATGCAAATAACTGTAGTTTGAGAGTAGGGCAGGTGGGAGAAGGAGAGAGATGGGAGAGCAGGAATGAGTTGAGGTGAGGGTGATTAATGGCTAAAAAATCAGGAAAAAGTCTCACATTTGGAGTGAGTTTTTTGTTTCCTGATTTTTTAGGTTTTTCTTGCCCTCTCCTCACCGCATTTTAAACACGTTTTAAACTTGTTTGTTTACCAAATTTCCAATTTTACCTCGGCTATATTTTGTAAATGACAGAATCTTAAACATTAAACATATTTTTCATGTTTTTATTTATGCCACCATATTTACTACATTTTTTTTTAGCCAATACTGTATTAAACCCGACTTTTTTCGCCTAGCAGGTCTTGCTAACTATGGTCTTGCTGCCACTCTGAGTTGGTCTCAGATAGTCTTGCTCCAAATTATGTTGGGTAGTGTTGGAATCTGACACCATACATTTACATAAAGAAATATTCTAAGGTTCGACAATATATCTTGATCAATTCTAAAAGATTAATAATTTTATATTTTAATATGATTATCCCGAGTAATATACTCACAATTTTAATTAAGTTAATGTATGCATTATTCTCATATTAAAAGCTTACTATTAAGATCGATAAAACTGAAAACTTAACTGTAAATTTGTGTTAGCAGTATTCATAAAAAAAAAAAAAAATAGAAAAAAAAGGGTTATCTAGAGAATGTCACATAGAATCCATTTAGGTCATGTTGCAGTAAAAACATTTCATGTGGAAACTTCATTTACATGATTTGTAGGAAATGTTGTTATGACTTATTTAAAGGGATATCATTATAAATTGAAGGTCCTTATAAATAAAACTTGAATTGCAGTGATTCAAATTACTTTTTTTTAATGTCAGGGAAATCTGAAAAAGTTTTCCCAACCATTTCTACAAGATTCCTGTAATGCAAACAGGGCCTTAGTGTCCAATATGCGTAGTTTGCCCTTTCAGAAGAATCCATGTTATAGGTTGAAACTCTTGCGTTGTCTTCATTCTGATTCACAATTTAGGCTTCAGACTCTAAGGAAGAAGATTAGGTTGGAAAGAGTATTTGGGTTCTGAAAATATTATCTGCAAATTATGGCCCCCCTAGGTAATGATAGAAATATTCCCCCCATGAATCTGGCATAGCAAGCGACCAGCAGTAGGGATGAAAATTGTGCTTATAACAAACGTATTCTTTGCCATTCAAAAAATGGTGCTTGTAACAATGTGAAGCAATAATTTCACAAGGGGTTGAGCTTCTAGCTCAATTGGTAAGGAGAATGTTCTTTGACCCTGAAGTTGCAGGTTCAATCCCAGCCTACCAACCCCCAAAAAAATGGGAGTTTTCTAATATTGTCAAATTTCTAAGATGCAACTTTTGGGGAGATTTTCTAGACAAAATTTACACTAAACTACAACCCAACATTTTGAGGGGTTGAGCCTCTAGCTCAATTCCTATAGACAATGTTCTTCAACCCTGGGGTCGGAGGTTCAATCCTAGTGTTCCTACCAAAAAAAGCAATAATTTCACCACAATTTTTTCCTACCAAAAATATGTGAAGAAAATGAATCTGTACTGATACCCTCAATACTCCAAACATGAGGTTGAAGCGATTGCTTTAATGGAAATACATATGCATGCATATATGTGCATCTATCAACAAATACAAACATTTATTCCTGATAAGATTCCCCTTGTTCTCATGAGTTACAAGTTAGAAAAGAAACACTGATAAAAAAATGTGTGTAGCTCATCTGTTAAATATTTCATACATCAGAATTTTTTTAAAACTTTTTTCTTGGGTAGATAATTCATCATAATTGATACATGAAGGGTGGTAGAGAGAGCATGCATACCCATCTATTTTGAAGGTGAGGTTAATCTATGCTCTTCAGTTTCATGCTTTAATGACGCATCCCCACCCATTAATTCCTGAAAGCCCTCTACCTTCACTGGCGGTGTCCTCACACTGAACATGCCCCTACACACACAGAAAAGCATAACATAATTAATCAGAACATCAAGCACTCAAATATACAATATTTCTCAACCACCAATGAGGTCTTTCTAAGGGACTCACTGTTGCTGAAGCTGAGGAATTTGAAGGGGCGTCAGTTGGTTAAACTGATGGCCAGATTGAGTGTGATGGTTTGCCATAACCATTTGCTGATGTCTAAGTTGCAGTTGGTGTTTATTGACAGCGCCGAGTGTACTATCTATTGGAAATTCTGATGCATTTTCAATTTTGACTTCCACCATGGGTCTGTCTTTATCTGAAATCATACTAGAGGTTCGAGGAGTAGAGGGTTGGCGTCTTCGGAGCTTATCCCACTGTTGCTGCTGCATTGCTAGGTTCTGGGGATGAAGCATGTGCATTTGTCTTTGAACCTGCAAAATCCACCACAAAAAAAATAAATGAAATGGATGGATTCGAAAAATACAACTCCAATTAAAAGGGGCAGCTGATATGATACAGATCAATTTAAGTCATATATGGGCAAGTCACAGAACTCAAAGTATAATATAATCAATTACAGCGAAACAATTGAATAAATTCCATAGAGCTAAAACTATTCCACTTTTTTTTCTTCCAAGATCTTCCATATTATGAATGCAAGTTGAGAAAAACACCACAAGGATGACTATAATACACTACTTTAGCGGGACAATATGGGTGCAGACCCATAAAAAGGGGTGGGCTGGGGATAGGGGTGTCAATTTTAGCTCGGGCTCGGAAGCTCGCTCGAGCTCGGCTCGAATCCTTAACGAGCCGAACCCGAGTTAGGCCAGACTCGGCTCGGCTAAGCTTCTTAAGGCTCGTTAAGAAAACCCGTATAAAAGAATAGTCCTAAATATAATACAGTAGGAAACAGCTGGAGGCATAATCATCGTCATGAGGTTGGTGTTGTCAACATCTGTTTTGTCAACATCATGAGGTTTTGTCTTTCTCGAAATGCAGTTCGTATCAAACGGTTAATTCTCGTGAGAAATTAAATTTTTCCGTAATTGCCATAACTTTCTACCTTTTGTTGGTAATTTTTCATTTCAAACTTTATACCTTCAGCTATTTTACTTTTTTTGTAATGATTACTTTTTTTTTCTTATTTTTGCTTTTGCTAGCCACCTTTGCCATGTGCGAATCTTTGCACCAAGGATGGTCACATGCCGAGAAGTGGCATAGGAGAAGTTTGCTAGCAAATTCCTATAAAAAAAAAGAAGGAAATGTTATCAACTACTGTTTTCTTACGAGGGCACTCTCATTAGGATAATCCAAACCGTCAATTTGATAGGTCACGTATAATCAAGAATTTTTCCAAAAATGTTGTACTGAATTTAATATAACCCAAGCTCGATAAGGCTCGCGAGCCTAGCCGAGCCTGACCGAGCCGAGCCGAGCCGAGCCCAAGCCCGGTTCGAGCCGAGCCTGGCCAAGCTCGGCTCGTTTACACCCCTAGATGGGGATAAGAAGAATTAAAGAAATTGATGGGGACATCAACAATGGACGTAGATTCAAGGTTTACAAGCTATGAAGCACGGGTACGGGTACGGGGTGCGGGTACGACGCGACACGGGTACGTGGGTACGTGATTTGCCAAAAAAACCGGGTGCGGGTACGTTCGGGTACGCCGAATATAATAATATATTTTAATATTTTATTATATATTTATAAAAACTAAAAAAAATAAAATTGTAAAGCAATCAAATAACAATAACATCACCAAAATGGAAAATTCTAATATTACTCTTCATTTCATAAGTGATTAAGTTCCATATTTCATAACATGAGGCATCAATACACCACTCATAGAAAAAAAAGTCTGTCACCAGTGTGTTGACCAGTGCCTGACAAGATGAATAATTTTTAGAGACCAAATTATGAGATTTTTTTACCGGACTTTTGGGATTTTTTTACCGGACCACTCATAAAAAGATTCGAAGAGGATAGAATTGTTGAAGAAGTGAAGAAAAGAAAATGAAGGATTTCATGGGCTTTTATAGCTATCTTTTGTTTAGGGAGGTAACCTAACTTCTTAACTTTTAACACCAAATCAGGTGGGAAACAACCAAACTAATGCCAAATAAACTAATAAAATAAAAGAAGTAAAACTGCTAATTGGACAAGGTGGCGCACCTCATAGTTGTAAAACTCCCCCGCGTCTGCGTCGGCTCGCCCGAGTCGACTCCCTTTTACGTTGGCCGCGTTGCGCGTTGCGCCCCATCCGTGTTCCGTATTCCGCGTTTTGCACTACAGAGTCAATAAAAATTAAAAACTCCTTTGACTCTCCTGAATTATGACCGTGTCAACCGATGACTCGACCAAGTCGTGCTGATCCAACTAGGATTTTCTTCGGCCGCGTTTCATGCCGCATCCGTGTATTTAAACACTGCCCTATCTTAACACTTTGAGGCTTGTAAGTTTACCCAATTTCCTAACTTTTTTTGAAAGGTAAAAAACAGACAAACCAAATGGAAAACAAACAGAGTGTCTTTGAGGGACAAAAGAGAGGGTTTTTGCGCTTCCGGCTCTCTCCCTCGCTCCCTAGGTCGATGGAATCCCTAGGGAGGGAGGTGGTCTCTCTCTCTCTCTCTGTCTCTCTGTCTCTCTCTCTCTCGTCTTTTCGTCTCTCTCTGATTTCCCTTTTTTATTTCTCTTTCTGATCTCTCCTTCCCTTTCCCTCTCCCTCTCTCTCTTTGGTCTCTCTGATCTATCTCTCTCTTGATGGGCAAGGGAGAAGATGGTGGCCGGATGTTGCCCGGAGATGGGCCGATCTCGCAGGAATTGTAGAGATGGTGGCTGGAGGGGCGGAATGGCCGGATCTAGGCTCGAGAAGGTTGGATTTAATGGTGAAAGGGCCGGATTTGGTTAGGGTTGACAGAGAAAGGGGGTTGGGGAGTCGTCGGAGGCTGTGGAAGGGGCCAAAGTAAGGAAAAGGGTGTCCGGATTCAGGGGAAAAGGAGGAGGTTGGATGTGGAGGTGAGGGACGTTGTGGACGGCGACAATGAGCGGCATGAGTAGCCAGGTAGGGTTAGGGTTTGAAGGAGGAGGAGGAGGAGGAGGGGAGTATTAGGCTTGTTAGGGTTAGGGTTGAAGGGGGAAGGACGAGGAGAGTATTATAGTCTTTAGGGTTACGGTTTAGGGTTAGGGCTTGGAGTATACTTTCGGATGGGATATGAATGATTTGATTCTAGAGGGGAGGAGGATTCTGATTTTTGGGTTAGTGGAAGTAGGTTTTGGAGAGGATGGTGGAAGGATTTGATATATTTTTAATAGGGAGCCGCCGGTGTTTGGTGGTGGTTCGAGGTGGAGGCCGCCGGAGATTGGATGATGATGTTGGGTGGTTGGCTATCGTGCACGGTTAGGGGCGCACAATAGCTCTGGGCCTTTGAGCGGGATTTTTGAAAATCGAATTTGCTAGCTGGATTGTGGTGGAGAAATCGGTGTGACGTGGCAGGTCACGATCTTGACTTGGCGGGCCCCACAAATATGGCACTTTTTGTTGGATTCGATTCAATTGAGGCTATTGGGTAATGTAAGGGGTAATGGGTTTTTCTTTTGGGCCAAGGAGAATGCTCCTGGGCAATTCATACTATGTAAATCTGGTGGGACTACTAGTCCCCATTGTAATTTTGCTAGTATGAATATATTTGTCAATTTTCAAAAAAAAAAATAAAAAAAAATGGAAAACAAACAAACTAGCAAAATTAAAGAAGTAAAACTGCTAATTGGCCTAGCTGGCCCATCTATCTCCATGATAGACGGATACAATAGAGGTGTACAAAAAATCAAGTTTAGAGCATTGCAAAAAAAAAAAAAGAAGTGAGAAATAAAGGTACTTTATTGGTCATTATTTAATTGGTTGGTTTTATTGGATATCTACTTGTTTATTGGCAAATTATTGTTCTATATCAAGATCCCTATAGTCTTGATCTGTCTTGGTTTGGGTAAATCAAGAGGTGGGAGAGTCGTGGCTATCCATATCCTCCATTTCAAATATGTGCCTAAACGTAAATAAATACCAAGTTTAAGAAGTTATTCAGCACAGTGGCTTGAGCACCTGCACCGCATCTTTAATATTATTGAGAACCACCATAGCTAAAGGAAGATCCCACTATTGTGATTTAGCAGGATTTTGGTGATTTTATCAGCCTTTATGTTGCAACCATTTGGGTTTTAGAAATCTTGAATTGGTGTGTAAGGTTGGATAACCAAAAGACAGATTAAATAATTTCTTATTGTGTGAGACTTCTCTGTCCAGTTCTCATCTCTGTAGTTTCTGTAACTTATTGATTTTTGCAGAACTTTGCTGGATCTGTACTCTGGATTCTGAATCAGTCTTCTCAATGAAGCAAAATGAAGGGATTGATTAATGGCTTGAAGAACACAGTTGGAAGAAAGACATAGCATCTTCCCCACAATAATACGGAAGATTTCCATTTTTGCTTCTCAAATTTTGTTTTTTGAGAATCTCCTTGATTTCCCCTTCAAATTTCAATTCTATTTATTTATTTTCTTTTTTAGTGTTAAATGCAGAATTGCACCATTGTTACAGTATGATGATGGCTGACTGAGAAGTTTCAAGTTCAATTCTGTTGACATGCTTCAGCAAAATACTGGAACTTTGTACATACTGGCTGTTTGGCAAAGGTAAACCTTCAAAATCTATTGCTTATGAGAAGAGGAAGAGATTTTTAACTCAAAGGCTTTTATATGGTGCTTATACCTTAAAAAGTTACATGTAGGGGAGTAAGATTGTCAATGGGCTAGGCTTCTGTTAGGGCTTACCAAGTTTGTGTACTTGTTTAGAGGCTTGAAGGATTTTGCAAAACTATAGCATTTCCCCTCTGCTTCTAATTGCAGATTTGTTTAGAGGCTTGAGCATACGTCATGGTTATTTCCTTTTATAAACTAAAAGAAAATTATGCCAATTACATTACTCATTTTAGCTTTCATTCCTGGGTCTTTCACTCTGTATTTATCAATGGATTTAGTGGTCGTACTTCTATCTTTAGGGTGCGTTTGGATTGCCGGAAATCAAGAATCGGAATCAGCATCATATTCAGATTCCTATTTGGATTCTCCTTTAAACGGAATGAGAAAAATTATAATTCAAAAAAAGATTCTAATAAAATTATCATTCCGACGGGGGCAGAATCAGAATACCACCACTCGGTCCTCTCACCTCCCTGGCTTGGAAATAGATTATGGCATCCCCCCCCCCCCCCCCCCCCCCCCAATTCTGCCCCGCTGTTCCAACCCCTTGATTCTGTTCTTTTTTCTTTAACCAAACAATGGAATTCGGCGGAATTGGAAGCAGATCCTGATTCCAGCACCTAATTCTAGCAATCCAAACACACCCTAAAGAATGTTTAATCCACTCACAGTAGGAATTTGCCAACGTCCATCGCAAAAGGAATTTCGTGGATGCTGTTGCATGTGAGAGCAGCCACACAGACTCACTTTTCAGCAGATTCTGTCTTCGTTCATGAGGTGGATGCTCTCACATGCAACAACCCATCCGCGAAATGCCTTGTGCGATGGACGCTAGCAAATCCCCTCACAGTAAACTTTGTCTAAAGCCTTGATTTTGAAAGGTTTCATTGATTTATTTATGTAGAGAAGCTATTTCAACTTCTATCTGAATCTTTCTAACATCAGACTGTTGGTTTCCTATCCTCAGGCTGTCTTTGTTTCGATTGTAAGAAAAGCATTTGTGCCGGAAATTTTTTTCTTAGATTTTTTTTTCTTTCCATGATTTAGATGGAAATGATATGATTACTGTTAATATGGAGGGAATCATTATAAGAGGAATTCTAGACTGAAGGGAGCCCTTGCAAAAAAGAGGTGAAAGGGCTCCCCCATTGGCTGCACATCACCATCATGTTTGACTTTTCAGCCGTTATTAATGCATGATGGTGGTGATGTGTAGCCAATAGGAGAACCCTTTCACCTCTTTTTTGCAAGGGCTCCCTTAAGTTTAGACTTCCTCTCATTTTATAAATTGAAAGTCCATCTAAATAAAAATTAAACAGGATTGATTCAAGTTATCTGTCTTCATGGGTAAAAAAAAAAAAAAGAGGAAATTTTAGAAATATTTTACCTCCAAACTTTTTCAGAAAATTCCAAACAGGGTCAAATAAAAAAAAAGAAAGAAGGGTATTTATTCTTTTCATATGAAAAAGGTCTTTCCATTAGAAAAATCTGTTCATGTGTAACCAAACAAAGGAAAGTGATGAAAGCTTGAAAAAGGTGGGCCCACATGATAATGAGGTGTAAGATATTTGGAATATTGGACCCACGAATTAAAACATGAGGAAAACTGGAAAAGGGTGTCGCACCCACCTCAACTTCATGTGGGGCCCATTATTTTACACCCATGTATGCATTGTAGGGGTGCTATGATGATGTATTTAATTAATTAAGAGAGGAGAGAGAGACTTACCTAAAAAGAAGAGAAATCCGGGAATGGATTCAAGAGAGAGATTTTGTAGGGATTTTTACAGTATCTTTTAACTAAGCGTAATTAAATTATAGAAAAAAACTTAAAAGCTAATTATGGCACAAGACAATGTTATTGGTAATTAAGAAAATTTTGGTTGGTTTCTTGTATATAGGTTTTGATTTAGGGGTTTTTAGTAGTTATCCCTAAAAATTTTGTGTGGTGGAGAAAGAAAGTTCTCACAAATCAATTTAATGAAGAAGAAGTTAGTAATAATAAAGAGAGGCCAACAACACCAAGACTTTTATTGGGTGGGAGCTGGTGGAGTGGGCTTGTTCATATATATATATATATATATATATATATATATATATAGGAAGCAACAACAGGTTCTGTACCTACACAGCTTTGAGTTAGTTTTGACTTAAACATGTCCAAGGATCTTCATGTAGTGATGCTTCCATGGCTGGCCTTTGGTCACATGATCCCATTCCTCCAACTCTCCATAGCATTAGCCAAGTTAGGAATCAAAGTCTCCTTCATTTGCACTCCAAGAAACATTCGAAGGCTCCCCAAAGTCCCTCCAAATTTAGCAACTCTGATAAAACTGGTGGAACTTCCCTTACCTCAGGTCGATGGCCTGCCGAAAGGCGCTGAGGCCACCATTGATGTCTCAATGGAAGATACCCATTTCTTAAAAAAGGCCTATGATCTCTTGCGCTGCCCTGTGGAGCAATTCATTGCCAAGGAATCACCCAACTGGATAGTCCAAGACTCTACTTCTTACTGGACTAAAGACATTGCTAAAGAGATGGGCATCCCAATTGTTCTCTACTCTATTTTCCCTGCTGCTTTTCTAGCTTTCATCGGTCCGGTTGAGTCGATGACCGGAGATGGAAGACGAAAAGCTCGGTCTTCGCCGGAGAGCCTATTATCACCCCCAGATTGGTTCCCTTTCCCATCAACTTTGGCTCTCAGGCCAGATGAGATTAATGGATTATTCTATGGGTTTTTCGCTCCCAATGACCCCAACATGTCTGATGCTGAGAGAGTGTCTTTATCACATCAAGCTTGTGATGTTGTGGCCATAAGGAGCTGCCATGAGTATGAAGGGGAGTTTATAGATTTACTTGAGAAATTGTATAAGAAACCCATTATTCCGGTCGGCGTACTTCCTCCGGCGGCCACGGCCGGAGGGACAGAAGGTGAATGGGGTGAGATATTCAATTGGCTTGATGGGAAGGAGCTCAAGTCAGTTGTGTATGTTGGGTTTGGGAGTGAGTGTAAATTGAGTAGAGATCAAGTTTATGAGATAGCAAATGGGCTAGAGCTTTCAAATTTGCCATTCTTATGGGCTTTTAGAAGGCCCATATGGGCAATCGACGATCATGATGCTCTGCCATCAGGATTCAAGAGCCGAATCAACGGTCGAGGGATTGTTTGTATGGGTTGGGCCCCACAGTTAGAAATTTTGGCCCACCGGGCCGTAGGGGGTTCCTTGATCCACAGTGGTTGGGGGTCCATCATTGAGACCCTCCAACACGGGCACACGCCAGTTCTCTTGCCAATGATCATAGACCAGGGGCTCAATGCGAAGTTTTTGGGCGAGAAGGGTCTTGCCTTAGAAGTACAGAGAAACAAAGATGGGTCATTCACCGGAGATGAGATTGCAAGGTGTCTGAGACAGGCCATGGTTGAAGAAGAAGGACAGAAACTGAGGGCCCATGCTAGAGAAATGAAGGATGTGTTTGGCAATCACAGTTTACAAGAAGCCTATGCAAGAGGGTTTGCTGACTTCCTTAAAGATTACAAGGCAAAATAGTGAATAGAGAGTAGTCATGAATCAAGTGTAACCTTCTCTTTTCTCCTACTTTTTAAGAGAAGCACTTTCCAAGAACAGTGAATGCCTTGTGTTGACAAGTAGATTTATCTATGTTTAGTTGTAGATTTATCTATGTTTAGTTAGGAAATGATTATCCTCACTATGTTTTTTGTACTGTCATTCCTCTCTTTATTTTAATGAAGTTTCTCAAGCACAATCCTAGTGGTGCAACTTGGGTTGGCTCAACCTGAACCGATGGGTTCACCCATACTTAATTACTTTTTACCATAACTAGTCGTAGAATATGTATTTAAAAAAAATCATCTCCCTAGTATGAAACTAACTCTTCTATCCATAGAGATTTTTATATGGTATTGTAGTATTATATGGGATACACAGTTAGAATCATCAGATGGAGTTAAAATTGAGGATCAACAAATCAATGCTTTGGTCTTCCAACAAAGTCTACACAATGGAAAAATACATGTTATATGATTTATGAACATAGGTGCCATATAATAATAGGTGTATATTGCGCCCGTTCGTAGGTGAGTGTCCTATTTTCCTGTGCCAGTATTAGTGCACTTCGGTGAGATGGTCCAATGGGAGCATTTTTTTTTATTTTTAGCAAGGGTGCCCTTCAGCTTAGCATTCTTCCTCTTCTTTCAAGAGAGTTGCTAATAAAAGGGTATTTCGTTTGGAAGATAAAGATGAAATCCCACTTTTGTCTTTATTTTCCAAAAGAAATCCCATTTAGGAAGTGTTTTCCTTTTAATAAACCTTATTCTAAGTTATTTTTGTGCCAACATTATTGCCAAACTTTAGCAATGAATATGACAAACCTTTGTGCAGACATTATTGCCAGACTTTTGCATTGAAGCATTGAATACATTATCAGGGAGAGGAGCATTGAAAGGGAAAATAGAACAGGTATGATGAAGCATTGAATACATTATCAGGGAGAGGAGCATTCAGAATGGAAAATAGGAGAATTTATATGGTGGCCACGGTCAAAATTACAAAGGCCACCCTGCCCCTATCCTAGTCAAACCACCTTCTGTGACTTTCCACTTAGATCTAAAATCAAAAGGCAGGGTTTTGCCACCTTGCTCTTGTAATTCTGACGGTCGGGCATCATATAAAAACTCTGGAAAATAGACAGGTTATTTTATCATTTTTGCTTTCACCCTTGTCCTTGTTTTTGCTCTCGTCCTCATATTTTGATATGGAAACAAAGAGCCCACGTCGATCATATTTTGTATGGAAACAAAGAGCCCACGTCGATCATATTTTGTATGGAAACAAAGTGCCCACGTCGATCACGGATTCGAACTGCTCCTGTATGGTGTTAATCACTTGCATGCAATAGATGAAGTTCTTAGGACTAGACTACAATCGGCTCTTAAACGTAAATTTGAATCAAATAATCAGTTTTGAACTCACAATCGTTTATGAAAATCCAAAGGGAGGTGTGACTCGGGGGTTGTTGGTTAAAGATGATGTCTTCTAGGGGAGGATTGGAACCACATATATAAAAGATCTGCCATGGAGTTGGGTAGGTAGATTAGAATGCAAATAACTGTAGTTTGAGAGTAGGGCAGGTGGGAGAAGGAGAGAGATGGGAGAGCAGGAATGAGTTGAGGTGAGGGTGATTAATGGCTAAAAAATCAGGAAAAAGTCTCACATTTGGAGTGAGTTTTTTGTTTCCTGATTTTTTAGGTTTTTCTTGCCCTCTCCTCACCGCATTTTAAACACGTTTTAAACTTGTTTGTTTACCAAATTTCCAATTTTACCTCGGCTATATTTTGTAAATGACAGAATCTTAAACATTAAACATATTTTTCATGTTTTTATTTATGCCACCATATTTACTACATTTTTTTTTTAGCCAATACTGTATTAAACCCGACTTTTTTTCGCCTAGCAGGTCTTGCTAACTATGGTCTTGCTGCCACTCTGAGTTGGTCTCAGATAGTCTTGCTCCAAATTATGTTGGGTAGTGTTGGAATCTGACACCATACATTTACATAAAGAAATATTCTAAGGTTCAACAATATATTTTGATCAATTCTAAAAGATTAATAATTTTATATTTTAATATGATTATCCCGAGTAATATACTCACAATTTTAATTAAGTTAATGTAATGCATTATTCTCATATTAAAAGCTTACTATTAAGATCGATAAAACTGAAAACTTAACTGTAAATTTGTGTTAGCAGTATTCATAAAAAAAAAAAATAGAAAAAAAGGGTTATCTAGAGAATGTCACATAGAATCCATTTAGGTCATGTTGCAGTAAAAACATTTCATGTGGAAACTTCATTTACATGATTTGTAGGAAATGTTGTTATGACTTATTTAAAGGGATATCATTATAAATTGAAGGTCCTTATAAATAAAACTTGAATTGCAGTGATTCAAATTACTTTTTTTTAATGTGTAATCATACAATGGAAAAGCAGGGAAATCTGAAAAAGTTTTCCCAACCATTTCTACAAGATTCCTGTAATGCAAACAGGGCCTTAGTGTCCAATATGCGTAGTTTGCCCTTTCAGAAGAATCCATGTTATAGGTTGAAACTCTTGCGTTGTCTTCATTCTGATTCACAATTTAGGCTTCAGACTCTAAGGAAGAAGATTAGGTTGGAAAGAGTATTTGGGTTCTGAAAATATTATCTGCAAATTGTGGCCCCCCTAGGTAATGATAGAAATATTCCCCCCATGAATCTGGCATAGCAAGCGACCAGCAGTAGGGAAGAAAATTGTGCTTATAACAAACATATTCTTTGCCATTCAAAAAATGGTGCTTGTAACAATGTGAAGCAATAATTTCACAAGGGGTTGAGCTTCTAGCTCAATTGGTAAGGAGAACGTTCTTTGACCCTGAAGTTGCAGGTTCAATCCCAGCCTACCAACCCCCAAAAAAATGGGAGTTTTCTAATATTGTCAAATCTCTAAGATGCAACTTTTGGGAAGATTTTCTAGACAAAATTTACCCTAAACTACAACCCAACATTTTGAGGGGTTGAGCCTCTAGCTCAATTCCTATAGACAATGTTCTTCAACCCTGGGGTCGGAGGTTCAATCCTAGTGTTCCTACCAAAAAAGCAATAATTTCACCACAATTTTTTCCTACCAAAAATATGTGAAGAAAATGAATATGTACTGATACCCTCAATACTCCAAACATGAGGTTGAAGCGATTGCTTTAATGGAAATACATATGCATGCATATATGTGCATCTATCAACAAATACAAACATTTATTCCTGATAAGATTCCCCTTGTTCTCATGAGTTACAAGTTAGAAAAGAAACACTGATAAAAAAATGTGTGTAGCTCATCTGTTAAATATTTCATACATCAGAATTTTTTTAAAACTTTTTTCTTGGGTAGATAATTCATCATAATTGATACATGAAGGGTGGTAGAGAGAGCATGCATACCCATCTATTTTGAAGGTGAGGTTAATCTATGCTCTTCAGTTTCATGCTTTAATGACGCATCCCCACCCATTAATTCCTGAAAGCCCTCTACCTTCACTGGCGGTGTCCTCACACTGAACATGCCCCTACACACACAGAAAAGCATAACATAATTAATCAGAACATCAAGCACTCAAATATACAATATTTCTCAACCACCAATGAGATCTTTCTAAGGGACTCACTGTTGCTGAAGCTGAGGAATTTGAAGGGGCGTCAGTTGGTTAAACTGATGGCCAGATTGAGTGTGATGGTTTGCCATAACCATTTGCTGATGTCTAAGTTGCAGTTGGTGTTTATTGACAGCGCCGAGTGTACTATCTATTGGAAATTCTGATGCATTTTCAATTTTGACTTCCACCATGGGTCTGTCTTTATCTGAAATCATACTAGAGGTTCGAGGAGTAGAGGGTTGGCGTCTTCGGAGCTTATCCCACTGTTGCTGCTGCATTGCTAGGTTCTGGGGATGAAGCATGTGCATTTGTCTTTGAACCTGCAAAATCCACCACAAAAAAAATAAATGAAATGGATGGATTCGAAAAATACAACTCCAATTAAAAGGGGCAGCTGATATGATACAGATCAATTTAAGTCATATATGGGCAAGTCACAGAACTCAAAGTATAATATAATCAATTACAGCGAAACAATTGAATAAATTCCATAGAGCTAAAACTATTCCACTTTTTTTTCTTCCAAGATCTTCCATATTATGAATGCAAGTTGAGAAAAACACCACAAGGATGACTATAATACACTACTTTAGCGGGACAATATGGGTGCAGACCCATAAAAAGGGGTGGGCTGGGGATAGGGGTGTCAATTTTAGCTCGGGCTCGGAAGCTCGCTCGAGCTCGGCTCGAATCCTTAACGAGCCGAACCCGAGTTAGGCCAGACTCGGCTCGGCTAAGCTTCTTAAGGCTCGTTAAGAAAACCCGTATAAAAGAATAGTCCTAAATATAATACAGTAGGAAACAGCTGGAGGCATAATCATCGTCATGAGGTTGGTGTTGTCAACATCTGTTTTGTCAACATCATGAGGTTTTGTCTTTCTCGAAATGGAGTTCGTATCAAACGGTTAATTCTCGTGAGAAATTAAATTTTTCCGTAATTGCCATAACTTTCTACCTTTTGTTGGTAATTTTTCATTTCAAACTTTATACCTTCAGCTATTTTACTTTTTTTGTAATGATTACTTTTTTTTTCTTATTTTTGCTTTTGCTAGCCACCTTTGCCATGTGCGAATCTTTGCACCAAGGATGGTCACATGCCGAGAAGTGGCATAGGAGAAGTTTGCTAGCAAATTCCTATAAAAAAAAAGAAGGAAATGTTATCAACTACTGTTTTCTTACGAGGGCACTCTCACTAGGATAATCCAAACCGTCAATTTGATAGGTCACGTATAGTCAAGAATTTTTCCAAAAATGTTGTACTGAATTTAATATAACCCAAGCTCGATAAGGCTCGCGAGCCTAGCCGAGCCTGACCGAGCCGAGCCGAGCCGAGCCCAAGCCCGGTTCGAGCCGAGCCTGGCCAAGCTCGGCTCGTTTACACCCCTAGCTGGGGATAAGAAGAATTAAAGAAATTGATGGGGACATCAACAATGGGCGTAGATTCAAGGTTTACAAGCTATGAAGCACGGGTACGGGTACGGGGTGCGGGTACGACGCGACACGGGTACGTGGGTACGTGATTTGCCAAAAAAACCGGGTGCGGGTACGTTCGGGTACGCCGAATATAATAATATATTTATAAAAACTAAAAAAAATAAAATTGTAAAGCAATCAAATAACAATAACATCACCAAAATGGAAAATTCTAATATTACTCTTCATTTCATAAGTGATTAAGTTCCATATTTCATAACATGAGGCATCAATACACCACTCATAGAAAAAAAAGTCTGTCACCAGTGTGTTGACCAGTGCCTGACAAGATGAATAATTTTTAGAGACCAAATTATGAGATTTTTTTACCGGACTTTTGGGATTTAATAATGTTTGGACAAAATAGATTTTATGAATTTTTAAAATTTGAAAAATACCCCACAGTTTGGAAGTTAAAAAAGTTAAAATTTTGACCCGACCCTTTTTCTTTGAATTTTGTACTAGAACTGGAGAGTTGACTTTTTTTCCTTTTAGATTTGGGTGTTGAAACTATTTTTAATAAATCCAAAAGGGGGGTATTCCGTTATTTACATGTAAATCTTAAGTAAATGGACAATAAAATAGTAAAGACATTTACTTAAGTAAATGGACAATAAAATAGTAAAGACATTTACTTAAATGGTTTACATTTAAATACAGAGAAGTACAGGACAGGAAAGAGAAGCAGCAGGAAGAAGCAGGACGTGTCGGGTACGCGTGGTGCGCACCCGACACGCAAAACTAGATTTTAAAAAAAAAACAATGGGGTACGTACCCCGGACGTACCCAGGGCGTACCCGGACGTACCCGCACCCCGTACGTGTCGGGCGCGGGAGCCCCGGGAGAGTACCCGTGCTTCCTAGTTTACAAGGGCAGACGTGGACGAGACTGATGATGGAGACTCTAGCATAGACCACAGAAATGGGTGTCTTTTTAAGGAAATATTATCAGCACTACTGTATTTTGATGAGGGCACTCCTCACTATATTAAAAGTACGGTATGGCCCGCACCACAGGATCATCCAAACCGTCCATTAGATGGGCCACAGCCTGAAAGGGAGAAGAGCCACGAAGGACAGAAGAGTGAAGGCGATTCGCAAGAAAACATGATGTCTACACGGCCTCCCCGCAAAAAGGCTGGACTCGCATTTGAAACATGATTGTTCGAGTAACTTCAAGCAAATACCTTAATTTCCTTTCAGCGACACCATTCTGCTGTGACGTGTAGGCACAAGAGGATTGGTGAAGAATTCCATGACATGAAAGATAATCCTGAAACCCATGTGAGGAAGAGAAAAATTCGCGAGCGTTATCAGTGCGAAGACATTTAATATTGCAATTAAAATGATTCTTTATTTCAACATGGAAATTCTGAAAAGCAGTGAAGACCTGAGAGCGGTCTTTCAACATATATACCTATGTCATACGCGAATAGTCATCAATAAAAACTACGATCAATTATTTGACGCGACCCTAGAGGGCCCCCATACATCAGAATGAATTAAAAGAAAAGGACTATCAACTCGACTAATGACTCGGGAAGGAAAGAACACCTGGTGGTGCTTCCCGAGTTCATAAGACTCGCACTGGAACAGAGAGACAGAAGAAGGAACAAAGGACGTCTGCTGAAGGCGCTGAAGAGAAGGGTGACCAAGACGGCAGTGCCACTGATAGGCATCAATAGAGCTATGCAAAGCGGTAGGAGAATAGCTGCAGTCAAGGTGATAAAGTCCATTCACCTCACGACCCGATCCAATCATCTTCCCAGTCGAAAGATCCTGAAACAAACAATAAGAGGGATAAAATGAGATGGAACACTGAAGATTTTTCGTTAATTGACTGACAGAAAGTAAACTAAATGGAAATTTAGGGACACATAGTACAAGTAGGCGAGGGAGATATTGTACCAATAGCAATGATGGGGGAAGTGGACCCATAAGCAAAGGTAATGGTCGGAGAGCCAGAGGAAAAAGAGCGAAAAGAGGATAGCTGAGATGAGTTACCAGTCATGTAATTGGAGGCTCCCGAGTCAATAATCAAGGACCCGGAGCTAGAGAGTAAGGTCGTGGGTGAACTATCTGGCTGAGCAAACCCGTCAGTGGGATGTGAAGCACTCTGTCTAAAACGCTGCAGCTCATAATCTGCCATCGTGAAGGTAAAGGACTCATCAACAGAAGTAGAACCAGGGGTAGAAGTCACGCTGTCAGATGGGCCAGGAGCAGTGAGATGAGCTGATCGAGGTGGGCGAAGCTTTGGATGAAGCACATAGCATGTCTCGATCTGGTAGCCATCACGATGGCAATGGGTAGAGTATGGACGGCCACGTCCACCACCAGTGCGGCCACCTCTACGGCCACGAGCTCGGGCAAAAGAGCCACCTCCTCTGGGTGGCTTGGAACCACCAATACTATCAGAAGCCACGAGTGCCGAACTATCAGATGGGAGGCTGTATGGTGACTCATCAAGGCACTGCTGCGCACGTGAATAAGCCTCTCGTAATGATGGAATAGTGCCGGAGCCAAGAATCTAATGACGAAGGTGTGTAAACTCAGGGCCCAGGCTCTCAAGATAGTGCACAACCCGAATTTGTTCTCGCTGGCGACGGAGGACATTGACATCAGAAGTGAGAGGTAAGAAAATGTCAAGCTGCTGACATAATGAGATAAACTGCCCATAATGAGTCTCAAGGGACATGTCACCTCGTCGCAGACGCATCCACTCAGAGTAAGTGGAACAAATACGCCTGAGGTTCTCAACCCTAGAGTAAGTGACAGCTCAGTGATCCCAGATCTCCTTTGCAATAAGGAGGAGAATCATGGTGGATGAAACGGCAGGGGTCATGCTCTGCCAGAGTAGACTACGAATCAAGGCATCTTCCTGCTCCCACCGACTATAGGAAGGGTCCTTGAGAGATGGGGGTTCATCTCGAAGAAAGCTACTTTGCCTCGACCACGAAGACGGAGAGAGACCGCGAAGAACTAAGAGGAATAGGAACCCAACTAACTCAGCACATAATGGTGGAGAAGAGGGTTTTGATGAAGAAATCCAAGTGGGAGGACATAGAAAGGTGAAATGGGCGAAGAGGGTTTAAAGAAGTTTGAGAAAAGGGGCTATAGTGGGAGGTGGAGGGGTGGGAAAGGGGCATAGGCTTGCTGGAGTGAGGGGGGCGGAGGGCTAGGCGGGGGGGGGGGGGTATGGAGGTGGGGCGTGGGGGGGTGGGAAAAGAGGGAGAGAAGACGGAGAGAGATGCGAGGGATAGGGTTAGGGTTGTGGGATGGAGCCCAAAAGGAATCCCTAGGGATCAGAAACCCTAGAGCTCTGATACCATGTTGGAGATTTGGAGAAGAGAAAAAGTGAGTGAGTTAGGGAAAACTCCCCCTCACTATAATGTATTTATTTAAAGAGAAAGATAAGTACAATGACAACTATGCCCTCAGGCTTATTACATATATCCAACAATTACAAATCCTTTTCACCTTTTTAAATCAATTTGAAATTATTTTCAGCCCTTTTTATGATTCAGATTTTTCAATAAAAACAGCCCTAAAATATGTATAAACATCCATATATGCTTTATCTATCCTATAAAAGTACATAGTTATATTACGAAATTCGCACGTAAAAGATTTCGCATAAAACAACCCTTATTAGTACCATATACATTCTGATTTTGTTTTTCAAAAAAATACTTAATCACATAGAACTTTCACTAAATTTTTTACCCTCTTTAAACATTGGACATGGCCCTCCTCTTTGAAACACTTGTGCGGATTCCTCGGCCTGACAGGATACTACTGTCAATTTATTCGTCATTATGCTATTGTAGCCTCCCCTCTCACAGACCTCTTACAAAAAGACGCTTTTCAGTGGAGTTCTGAAGCTCAAATGGCATTTGATCATTCAAAGAAATTAATGACACAATTACCAGTGTTGGCATTGACAGATTTTTCAAAAGATTTTGTCTTGGAAACTAACGCATCTAGCATTGCCATTGGAGCTGTATTAATGCAAGAAAAACACCCCATTGCTTATTTTAGCAGAAAAATGACACCGATCATGGCAATAGCATCAGCGTATGTTATGGAACTCTTTGCCATTACAGAATCTGTCATGAGATGGAGGCAATACTTGCTGGGTAGGAGATTTGTGATATACACCGATCATCGTAGTCTCAAAAAACTGATGGCTCAGGTTATTCAAACACCAGAGCAACAACAATACCTCTGCAAATTACTTGGCTATAATTATTCCATTGTGTACAAAGCTGGGAAAGAAAACCAGCAAAGAAAACCAGCTAGCTGATGACCTCCCAGAATCGAAGAAGCATTACCACATTCAGCTCCAATATCATCTTCCCAATTACAATTGGCAGTTTCTCGTCCAGAACTTGATATTTCAGGCCAACTCCAGAACCTGACTGACCCAGAGTTAATTGCAAAACACGAAGAAATTACAAAGGGACTCGCTTCTCCGGAATTCACTATCAGAAATGGTCTCCTCTATCATAACCATCGCTTGTTCATTAACTCACAGTCTAATCTACGGCACCAACTCATGTATGAATTACACAGTGCTCCTTCCGGAGGACATACCAGAGTACTAAGAACAATGTTCGAGGTACTCTACGGAAGAAAGCCTCCTATAATACCATCGTACAATTCAGGCTCTTCTTCCATTGAAGCAGTGGAGGACGACCTTCAACAACGTGATCAGATTTTAATCCGCCTCAAGTACACTTTACATCAATCTCAAGCGAGAATGAACTGTCTAGCGGATCAGAAAAGTCTTGACAAGCAATTGGAGGTGGGTAGTTGGGTTTGGTTAAAGTTCCAACCTTACAGACAACATTTCCTGGTTCGTCGAACCTTCCACAAGCGTAGTAAAAAGTACTATGGGCCATATGAAATTGAAGCTACAATCAGGAAGGGTTCTTACAAATTGACGTTGCCTGTAGGAAGTCAGATTCTCCCTGTTTTTCATATATCATTGCTTAAACCATATTGTGGACCTCCACCCCAAGCTGTGTGTACTTTGAGTATTAACAATCAACCGCTCATCTCCTCGTTAACGATTGTGGGTGAGAGAACTGTCCTAAACAATGACAAACCAATTCAACAAGTCTTAGTTCAGTGGCTCGGACTATTGCCAGAAGACACAACGTGGGAAAATCTACATGAGCTGCAATTGGAGTTTTCGGCTTTGAACCTTGAGGACAAGGTTATTCTTCATGGGGTCGGCAATGATAGATCCTTACATCAAGGGTTGACAAGTGAACCAGAATCAAATCAGGGAATAGAAGAAATGAATGGGGATCAAGTGGATAACATACAAAGTAATATTATATACCTTTTAAAACATGTTGAAGGTTTCTACATGAATCCTATATACCTTTTACGTAAGTTTCTGGAAAAATCAGCAGCCAAAACATCAAGAAAATATGGTAATTTAAACCCTAATAATAAAATCATACATCTATTCTTACATAAACAACATAATACCAACATGAACAATAATCATTTAACCCTTTTTCTTGGAAAAACAACACCATATGTTTGCTTATTTTATATATATATAAAAATATGTAAACTAACAATGAAGGTTCACATATAGCCTTAGTTATCCCAAATCAACCGTAAGTAATATTACATGTGATTTTTTACTTTAAAACCCCCAAAGGAAATCAAAACTCATTTTCTTGATCAAATGAAAGCCACTCATTTTGTAAAATCACAACCCTATTAACAAAACACACCCTAAACAAGAAATTACCAAGAAAATAAACAAGTTAGGGTACCTACTTGAAGGACTAATCTTTTCCCCTCTTTTCTTCTTCTTTCTTCTTCTCTCTTCTCACAGCAGCAAGGGGAAAAGATTGGGTCGTGCGATCTCTCTCTCTCTTTCTTTCAATTTTTAGGTTATTAAAAATAACCCTAGATGTGTTTATTTTTAAACTTAGCCCAGAGTATTATTTCAAGAAGGTTTCTAATTATTAGATTCCTAATTATAATCTAATACTAACTTAAGATGGGAGAAAATATCAATATTGGGTTTCCTAGCTTATTCTAATATTATTAGTATTTATGTTATATTAGGTTACTTTTAGATTTTATCTTTTTTAAATAAAACAACCCAAAAGTTGCCTAATAAGACACAAATTGTAACTATGCTTAACCATAACAGAAAAAAGGGTCACAACTTACTCAAATCATGTCCGAATCGCTAAATCTTGGGTTCGTTAGATATGTATTCGAAATATCCATATACCAGGACCAAAATCATGTCGAACGAACAAAATTTGATTCCCCAAAAATAGGTTATACAAAAAGTGATGAAAAGACACTATGACCGTCGATTTTAAAAATCGTTTAATCTAACGCAGGATAAGAAATACACAAGAATCTTAAAGATTAAGATTGGGGATCGATCCAACATCTAATTTACATATCCTACTGTCCGAAAACTCAAAATCGAAGATCTAACAGTTAATCTTTGATCGAAAGATCTACAACCTAGATTTAATTAAGATTTGTATCTTTATAGTCCCTTGGTGGGACCGAGTCATTACATTCTACCCCTTAAAGGAATTTCGTCCCTGAAATTCGACTCCCTAAATTCTCTTAAGTTAACAGTTTTCATGTATTAAAGTTACAAGACTAAGGTGATATGCAAATAACGCATTATGAAATTTATTTGTTCTGTGTGAGTTTTAAGCAAACAACATATTATAGAATTTAGTTATTAAACAAACAACGTAATATAATATGACTTTGGTCCATTATTTGTACTATAAAATTTGATTAGGTAACGTATATTAATGATGTATTTTCCTTTAAGTGTATTATGAGAATCATGAGGAAGGTGCATAGATTTTATTAAGTTCAATCAACTACCATTTCCTAAGACGTACCCATACTCACAACGTAACGATTTTCTTGGAAGCCTAAAACATCTCACTATATTATGTGGGATCTTGCAATTCACCCCCTTTAGGGCCCAACATCTGTGTTGGCACATCATACTGCGGTAAAACATTCTGAATCTATTTGAAAAGACTAAATTACACTTTGGAGCCCAGAACTAACTGTCTTGACTTCAGCCAACATAACTCGTTCACATATCGAACCAGGCGTCCCCGGTGCACGTGAGTTCGTTACATGGTTCTTACAACACAATTAACTCATGTGCCTCAGTACACACGAATTTATTGCGTTGATCCTATGTGCTCCTTGCCTAGTTTTACCTATCTCATAACTTCGTTAAATATTAACCTAGGGACCTACACCCTAAGCTCTAATACCACCTGTAACGAACTCACGTGCACCGGGGACGCCTGGTTCGACATATGAGCGAGTTATGTTGGCTGAAGTAAAGAAAGTTAGTTGTGGGCTCCAAAGTGTAATTTAGTCTTCTCATATGGATTCAGTGTTTTTCCTCCAGTATGATGTGCCAACGAAGATGTTGGGCCCTAAAGGGGTGGTGGTGGTGGATTACAAGATCCCATATAATATAGTGAAATGTCTTAGGCTTCCAAGAAAATTGTTACGTTGTATGGGTACGTCTTAGGAAAGGTAGTTGGTTGAACTTGATAAAATCAATGCACCTCCCTCATGATTCTCATAAATATACTTAAAGGAAAACGCAGCATTAATATACGTTACTTAATCACATTTTATAATACAAATAATGGACCAAAGTCATATTATAATATGTTGTTTGTTTAATAACTAAATTCTATAATATTTTGTTTACTTAAGATTCACACAGAACAAATGAATTTCATAATATGTTATTTGTACACTCCATTGGTTGTGTTGTTGGCATATCACTTTAGTCTTGTAACTTATGAGAATCTAGGGAGTCGACTTTCGGCGACGGAATTCCTTTAAGGGGGTAGAATGTAATGACCCAGTCCCACCAAGGGCCTATAACGATACAAATCCTAATTAAACCTAGGCCGTAGATCTTTTGATCAAAGATTAATGGCTAGATATTTGATTGAGTTTTCGAACAGTATGATATGTAAATTAGATGTTAGATCGATCCCCAATCTTTAAGATTCTTGTGTATTTCCTATCTCGCATTAGATTAAACGATATTAAAAACCGACGGTCATAGTGTCTTTTCGTCACTTTTAGTATAACCTATTTTTGGGGCATCAAATATTGTTCGTTCGACATGATTTTGGTTCTGATAGATGGGTATTTCGAATACCTATCCAGCGGACCCAAGATTTAGCGATTTGGACATGATTTGAGTAAGTTATGACCCTATTTCTGTTAGGGTTAGGCATAGTTACGATTTTTGTCTTATTAATAGGGGTGTAAACGGATCGAATTCGGAGCGGATATGGCTATATCCGAATTCGATTACAGTATACACTATCCGAATTCGGATTCGGATTCGAATTTGACGGATATTTAATATCTATTACCGAATTCGTATCCGTCGGATATTGTTCGAATTCGGATATTATCCGTATCCGTTTATCCGGTAAATTCGAACATTTTATTGCAGCACTTTATCCTTTTGCTCCTACTTACTCGAATGAATTTTCCAAACCCTAAAATTAGACCTTTACATTCTCTTCACAAAATTAACTCTCAAACCCTAAAATATATGAGATCTTCTTCTTCCTTTTAAAACAAAGGCAGAGAGAGAGAGGGAGGCGATGGGGATGGATGATAGTGTTGCCAGTGGTCTTTGGGTTTTTCCTTTTTTTTTTGTATATGATGGAATGGGTTTGGGTTATTTTGATAGAATGGGTTTGGGCTATTTTTATTTTTATTTTATTTTTTCTAAAAAGAATATTCACTTTTCTTATAGAAACAAAAGATAGTGTGTCATTACTAAAAATAAATATTAATGATATTATTAATAATAAATAAAAAGGATTTACTTCTCGGATTCGGATGTTAAACGGATCGGATATACCATTTACCAGATTCGCATCCGCTAAGAGCCGGATATCTCATAAACGGATTCGGATAATATCCGCTTGAAACGGATTCGGATAATATTCGCTTTAAACGGATTCGGATGCTGACGGTAATCGAATTTCCGAATATCCATTTACACCCCTACTTATTAAGCAACTTTTAGGTTGTTAAAAAAGAAAAAAAATCTAAAAGTAACATAATATAACCTAAATAATAATAATATATTAGAATAAGCTAGGAAACCCAATGTTGATATTTTCACCTTTTAAATTAGTATTAGATTATAATTAGGAATCTACTTCTTGAAATAAAACTCCGGGCTAAGTTTATAAATAAATCCATCTAGGGTTATTTTTAATCACCTATAAATTGAAGCAGAGAGAGAGAGAGAGAGATCGCACGACCCAATCTTTTCCCCTCTTCCTGCTATGAGAGAGAGAGAGAGAGAGAGAGAGAGAGAAGAAGAAGAAGAAGAAGAAGAAGAAAAGAGGGAAAAAGTTAGGGTTTTAGCACAAAAAGATTAGTTTTTTAAGTACCCTAACTTCTTTATTTTCTTGGTAATTACTTGTTTATGGTGTATTTTGTTAGTACGGTTGTGATTTCACAAAAAGAGTGGTTTTCTATTGATCAAGAAAAGGAGTTTTGAGTTCCTTTTTGAGGGTTTCAAAGTAAGAAATCACCTGTAATATTACTTAATGTTGATTTGGAATAACGAAGGCTATATGTGTGCCTTCATTGTTAGTTTACATATTTTTATATATATAAAAAATCAGCAAACATATGGTGTTGTTTTTCCAAGAAAAAGGGTTGGAGGATTATTGTTCATGTTGATATTATATTGTTTATGTAATAATAGATGTATGATATTATTATTAGGGTTCAAATTACCATATTTTCTTGAAAAATCAGTATCTATTGGCTGCTGATTTTTCAAGAAATTTAAGTAAAATCTATATAGGATGCATGTATAATATTTATTTAAAGAGGGTAAAACTTTAGTGAAAGTTCTATGTGGTCTTAAGTATTTTTTTTAAAAAAAAATCAGCATGTATATGGTACTAATAAGGGTTGTTTTATGCGAAATCTTTTACGTGCGAATTTCATAAACTATGTACTTTTATAGGATAGATAACACATGTGAATGTTTATACCTATTTTAGGGCTGTTTTTATTGAAAAATCAGAATCATAAAAAGGGCTGAAAATAATTTCAAATTGATTTAAAAAGGAAAAATGATTTGTAATTATGTGGTTATAAGTTATATGAATTAGTTTGTAAAACTTTACTTTTTAAGAGAAATCGTTTTATCTATTCGAGTCTTTTAAGCGGTCTATGCGAATGTAATTTTGTTTCTATGAGATTATGTGTTGTAAAATAAAAAATGAAGGGTGAATATAATAAAAAGGATATAACTACGAAAGATGGCTTCTAGGGAGTAGGGTTTATTTCGGGTTATACTTGGGGTTTAGTTTCAAAATAAAACTAACGAATAAAAACTAAATCGGTTAAGATAAAATAATTAACTTCATTTAAATGATATTTCAGGGTACGCCTCGATTTGATACATAGAGCTTTTGCATCGTCTCCTTACACTCACGAAACTCAAGGAAAGTTGTAATTGACTCTTATGATAATGTTCTTGTAATGACTTTGATATTATGATTTTGCTCTCTATGTATCATGCCATTTTTAATTATTTTTCTATGCTTTAGGAACATTTGAAACCCTTATTTAGGATCTTTTTATTTTGGCCCATATGCATATACATCATGGTTTTAAATTTCGACCGAAATCCGAAATTACCGAAACTGAAATTTGCCGAAATTCTGAATTTCGGCCATTACCAAATTTCGGTTAATTGTAATTTAAAAAAAAAATATGTTCCAAAATTTCGGAATGAATTAAATATTCTTTTTTAATTAATACCATATTTTGACCAAAATTTCAGTTTTCTGAAGGTCTGAAACAGTTACCGAAACCGAAATTTTAAACCATGATATACATGATGTTTTTGTATGGTACTCTTATTTGATCTCTCTCTCTCTCTCTCTCTCTCTATATATATATATATATATATATATATATATATATATATATATATATATATATATATATATGATGACCTTGATCCGCATACAAGCATGTGATGTATGATCCATGTATATACATATGACGCTTTTGATTTGAGACATTTTTCGCAAAGGGTGTGATACTTCGTTTTAGTTACCCATAATTGTATTCCTTTGATACCTTAGCATGTTACGCTGTTTGATATTTTTCATATTCTATCGATTCTTTCATTTGCCCATGTTTGTAACCTTTGGTTGTCCTTCACATGATCTTATTGAGGCACTTATTTTGCTTATCTTTGATTGATTGCCCATCTAGGTTTGATACATTTAGATCAGAAGTTTATACGAGTCTGCTATAAACTTGTACAGCTTGCTTGATTTAGTTTCTACCTACAGGTTTTGTAGGTACAGGTGATGACATAAACATAAATAAGGGAGCTAAAGGGATCGAAAAAATAGTGTTTGGCCATGTGGCCTTGTCGGGCAAAGTGCCTTTACTTTGTGAGTTGTATTGGGTTTCTCTTTGAGTCCGCTTGTTTATCTTTTGGGGTAGCGATTCGGATTTTAGAATTTGAAGAAAAAAAAAATTATGTCTAAAAATTTGCCCCAAATCCAGATTGTTACATAAGGAATTTCGGAACAGAACACCCCCAATTTTGTTTCGCCGCTATTTCTGTCCGTTTCGGCCGGAATACTTACGTTTTACTTACTTTTTTCTTCTCTCTATACTATTTTTTAATGTCCACTTACTTAAGATTTGCATGTAAATAGGAGAATACCCCCCATTTGGATTTATAAAATAGTTTCAAAACCCAATTCTAAAAGGATAAAAAGTTCATTTTTGGTGGCATAGGAAAAGGCAAGATACTCTGACAACCCTTTAAAACGAAATTTTCTCACAGTTGTTTGCCTAGCAACGGTAAAGGAGGTAATGATGAAGGAATGCCTTAGCCGAACAAATAACAAATAGATAAAAGGATTTGGGTGTGGAACTCAGATGGAGAATTCAGGGTAAAATCATTTTACCATCAACTTCTACCTAGCCTCGATACCTCCAAAGCAGCCAAGGTGTGGGACATAAAAGCACCACCGAAGGTATGTGTTTTTGGTTGGGCAACTGTTCTTGAAAGGATACAGACCACCAACTTCCTCAGAAAAAGGAATATGTTGATTATCGACTATTGTGCTCTTTGTATTGAGGATGGTGAATCCGTGGATCACCTCCTAGTATATTGTAAGGTGGCTAGAGAGATATACGGTAAATTAATGGCTAGATTTGGAATGGCATGGGTGTTCCCGGCTAAGATCATGGAGCTTTTGGAAAGCTGGGCAATGGTTCCATGGAAGAAAAAGGAAAGATATTTTGGCAAGTTTCCTTCCTAGCCACTATTTGGGTCCTTAGGAAAGAACGCAATGCAAGGATTTTTAAGGGAGCTCAATGTTGGGTAAAAACATTGGAATGCTTCAGATTCGTATCAGCATATGATTGCATGGTTGGAAAGAGATTTGTACTGAGTCTAGAAACAATCCCAAAGTTATTCAATGATGGTCGCCTCCAAGACAAGGGGTTTTAAAATTGAACTTCGATGGTTCCAGTTTGGAAATCCGGGACATTTAGGTATAGTAGGGCTGTTGAAGGATGAAGATGGAGTAGTACTATGGGCATTTAGAGGCCCTATCGGAGTAGCTGACTCAAATGAGGTGGAAGTTCGGGCCGTTCACCATGGAATCAAAATGCTCCAAAATGTTGACCTGAATAAGGTGGTTGTGGAAGGAGATTCTCTAAATGTCATTAGATGGCTAAGAGACTCATCTTGTGTTCCTTGGAGATTCAGAGCCATGTTTGATGAGATTCAGGATAGATTAGGGATTGCGTCCATCTCTTTTAATCATGTAAGGCGGTCACCAAATAGCGAGGCGGATATATTGGCTAAAGAAGGTGTATCTAGGGGAGAGTATTGAGTTCTTCCACTTTCTCCCTCCCTAGCTCTTGATGTTCCCGTTATTGCTTGTTCTGGTCCATTTGCTTCTTTGTCTGATGTACATTTTGGGATCATCTTGATCCATTTAGTGTTAATGAAATTATCTTTGCCATTGAAAAAAAAAAGGATAAAAAGTCAACTTTCCAATTCTAGTACGAAATTCGACCTTTTTCGATCATTTCGGTCCGGCTCAAAATCTTAACTTCCATGTCAGTGATGCCAAAGCTGAAGTGAGAACGTAGAATGTAGGGCAGCACTGACAAGGCTACGATCCAGATAATAAAGGCCACTTGACTCAACCCCCCCACCAATCGTCTTCTTGGTTTTTGAATCATGAACACACGAGGAAGAATACAATGTTACCAAACAATGAAAAAACTTGGTAAGTTTACTAACAGATAGTAGATAAAAAGGAAACTTTGGAATGTGGAAGATTGAGGGCACTAGAAGGGCCTTGGTAGAGCACAATCACGGAATCACTTGGCCAGTCGCAAAAGCAACGGATCCATCAGCCAAAGTAATAGAGGTATGAAAAAGGCTTATGAAATGAGATAAACGCTTACGAATTACCTGCGGAGTGGGTCATGCAGTACTTTTTGGAAATTTATCAAACAATCATACCGCCCAAGAGGAAGAGTGAGAGGATGTGAACGCTGACGATCACACATGAGAGAGGGTGTAGGAGTCGATCCAGGTGAAGGAGATAACAATGATGACGAAAAAGTGGAAGAATATTATGAGTTATGAGTCCAAGTGACTTCTTATTTTGTATAATTATATTTGCTTAGTTATGTCTGGTTTCATGATCTGTGAAATTAATTGAGTTCATCAAGGGCCAATTTGATGCTAGTTACATTTGGAAGATTTAACTAGTAAAAATGAGTGTTTATTTGTTATACTGGGTTGCAATTTTTAAAACTAAATACTTTCTGATTCTTTTTTTTTTCAAATTTTGTTTGCATCTTTTTCCAAAATAAAAAATTGGAGCAGACAGAATGCGGAAAATTTTCAATCCAGGAGACAAACTAAACTAAAGGAAATTAACAACTATGTGTCTGGCACACTTATAATATAGAAAGAACTCTGACAGTTACAAATTCTCCTCATTTTTTCTAAATCACTTTAATATGTGATCCGGAATGATGGAAATGCATATGCCAAGTGGAGCAGGAAACACAGCTCCATAGGAAGAGAAATGCTTTGAGAACAGAGCCATTCAGAAAAAAACAGGAAGAGAAATGCCTGGTTACTATATTATACATTTATACCATTAAAAAAATGCATAGTTACTTACTTGCTGGGTTTGCAGGAGAGGACTCTGATGCTGTGACTGTAGTCCCCGTACATGATGTGTTTGGTGAGAAAAAACCTTGGTACCATTCTTTAAATGTTCTGCTAAAACCCCAAGATTACTGGTGCACATAAAATGTAAAATACTATTAGACAACAAGTTCAACAAGAAGGCTTTCACTACACTCAATGTCATAAATGGAATAAATTGACTGTTTCAGAAAATCTGAAATATATTACATAAATTAAAGAAACCTGCCAACATATTGATATAGTGACTTGCAGTGCTAACACGTGTATAAACAGATAAAACCATGGATAACAAGTGGAAAAGGTTATCACAACTCAACTCAACTAAGCCTTTGTCCCAAAATAGTTGGGGTCGGCAACAAGTGGAAAAGATTATATGAAATAAAAATAAAAATAAAAGTTAAAATTTGTGCAAGTACCCGACTTCTAATATATTAGCAATAGTTAATATGACTAAAATGCATGCAGTTGCTTGGTAATACTAAAGAAAGCTATCTAAAAGATATAAAACTAAAACATGGTGTTATATATAGATGTCCTAGTATAGATTCTATTTTGTAACTGAAATTGTCATTGAATGTTATTTACATAAATGAATACTACATCCTTTTAGGACATTTATACTATTGAGCAATATATATAGCATATTTTCTTTTTTTCTGAATGGTAATATATAACATATTTTCAAAAAATTAAATACTATAACTACAAATCTGACTATGCATACCAGGATTTTCAGATATGTGGTTGCAAGATACGTCTACCATGTACAAAATTATCCACAATGGTTTAGCCGACACTTCGAATTTATTCCTGACACACATGTCCTGCCGTGCCCGACACGAAACGCGTGTCCACTCGTGTCGACACTCCTTTGGACACTTTTAAATGTACTGCTATAAGTGTTAGATTTAATGTGGGTGTGTGACTGTGGACACGTTTTTGTGTCGTGTCAAGTGTGACATTCTGTTTTATTATTGCATATTGTGTTTACCTCTTTTATTATTAACTCTTCCGTTATTATAAACTCTTTTTTAGCTCTTCTTTAACTAGTATTTGCTGTTGTATCATATCTATGCTTTCTATTTTAGCCATGTCCCCGTTTCTAAATTTTGGGGGTTCGCCGTGTCGACACACGACACTCCGTGTCCGTGTCCACAAATCATAGGTTATCCAGTGTAAAAGGTACCCATGACCCATACCAAATTGCAAAGTTTGGGGTATACCCAAACAAGTGTCAGTAACAACTCCAGAAGCGATACATAGGCACAGAAACTACAGAAACAAGACCGCGATATGGCATGTCAAAGATAGTTAAAACTATAAAGAAAGAAGTGTTAGTGAAAGGGTGGGTAACACCCACTCAGCATATGAAGCAATAAGTCCTCCAACTGACCAAGAGTACCACACAAATAGGTTTTTCTGCTAGAAATATGAAAAGACTCAGATGGGCGGACCGACAGGAAGAGTAGATGTTTAATTAGTTTTCTAGTGAATGGTGAGATAGGATATGGTTTCTAGGATCTGTTTCTACATCCGGTTCCATCACAGATTATGACTTATTATTTTAAGCCCGTTGATGAAATAATTGAGGAAGTTGGGAAGGAGAAAGTGGTACACCGGTTTCATCACGGATTATGACTTATTATTTTAAGCCCATTGATGACATAATTGAAGAGGTTGGGAAGGATAAAATGGTGCAGGTTATCACAGATAACCACTCTAGTTATGTTAGTGCAGAGAAGAAGTTGATGAAAAGAGAGAAATTATATTGGACTACATGCATTGCTCACTGCATAGACTTGATGTGCATCACTAAATTGAAAGTGCATGCTTTGACCATTGAGAAAGCCAGGCAAGTAAAAAGAAAATTATTTATGGTCATCGATGGGTTTTTTTTATGAGAATCCATACAAAGAATTGGGAGCTTCTTCGTCTAGTAGTTACATGTTTTGCCACAGCCTATCGCATATTACAAAGCTTATACAAGCCGAATCAGCCTATCATTGCATTATGTTCATCTGAGGCATTTACTAGCAGTGCTTATGCCAAGCATAGTTTTAAATTTCCATCAAAACCGACATGAAACAACCGAAATACTTCTGTTTCTATCCCCACAGAAACATAAAGCGAACCGAAACGCATACCAAAACAAGAATTATAAGTGTCCTATTGTACAATGACCACTAAAAAAATTAGTGGTATACAATACCAGCGCATGTGTTACATAATTATATTCATAAGAATTTTATGTGAAATGTGGTGCACGTATTATATATAAATATGCATATGATATCCATATTCCATCCCCACCGAAATGTAAACCGAAACCAAAACACATAAAGAAACAAAAATTGTAAGTGTATTACAATACCAGAATGTGTTACATAATTAAATTTATAAGAATTGTATGTGAAATGTGGTGTATATATTGTATATAAATATTTATTATGTGATATACAAAGTATAGTATGTACTTAATTATCAAACATGTGCGACAGTGCATGTCACTACGTGTTCGATATTGTTAAACCATTATGAGTGCTTTTTTATATGATAGATTTTAGCATGTATTTGTGCTTGTTCTGGCACTTTCTGAAGTTTTGTCATAAATGTCCATCATTTGCATATATTTCCATGATTTTACAAGATTTCGACCAAAATTTCTATCCAAAACCGACACGTTCACATTTTCATCATGTCAGATTCACATACCGAAACCGAAACCTAAAGCCTTGATGCCAAGAAGGATGAGGGCATAAAAGCACATGGTATTGTATTGTTTAATCTTCTTTTTGGACAACATGAAGCATTTTTTATTAAGATTAAGGTCTCGTTGGGAAGTTTTATAGGATACGTAGATTCAAGCAAGTTTCAAGTTTCATTTCAATATGAGTTTCGGTCGTGATGAATATTTCGACGGAAATCCTATCAACACACTCATGAAGTATGGAAACATATGCAAATGATGGACATTTAAGATGGAACTTCATGAAGTGGGCCAAGAAGAATAAGCTCAAATACACACTCAAAAACCATCACATTAGCAAAAAACAATTACCCATAATGGTTAAACAACATTGAATACCTAGTGACATGCACTATCACGTATGTCTGATCATTGGCACATGTCACACGCATTCATATAAATATTTATTAATAATACATACACTACATTTCACATGCAATTCATATAAAAATAATTATATAACACGTACTTATATAGTATACCACTGGTACACTCACGATTATAGTTTCACAAAGCGTTTCAGATTTGATATATGTTTCAATGGAGATGGAAACTGTAAATTTTGACCATTTCGTGTTGGTTTCGGTGAAATTTTAAAACAATGGATTGAAAGGAAGCATGCAATGATATTACTTTATGTGTTGATGGATTTAGCAAAAGTGAAGATGTTGTTTAATTGTGGGAATAACAAAAGCAAATATGAACTCCACAATTACATCATCCTCTACATGCAACCAACTATTAGTTAAATCCCCAATTTAGATACGAAGTTACATTTTCAATCATGGAAGAGGTAAAAGGTTTTATGAGTGCATGAATAGGATGTTGGGCGAGGATCGATAGAGCATATCGATGTTGATGTTTACCTAGATCTGTATGATGAAGCAAGGAGAGATTTTGGTTGTCGTATGGCCATTGAGATGATGAAGTGCTACAATTTACTTATTTAATTGTTACTTAATTTGATGTCTTCATTATTTATCATCTAATAAAAAGTGTACTTCTAAAGCAATGGGATGATTTTTTACTAGATGATGTGCTTTGGGTCTAAGATAGTAGAGATAGAAAGCTTTGTTGTGCGAGAACTAAGCCTCACATGCAATTATTAGGGCCATGAGAAGAACTAGAGAACTTTTGATGCAATAAGTTTATGTTTTTCAATTGAAGATTCAATAATTTATTGTTGTGGTTCTTGTGAACTTTTGATTTGTGAATAAAATTTCATGTCAATGATAGATCCATACGGAAAATAGGAGTGACTACAGCAAGAAAAGTTAAAATGCTCTAATCTATATTATGTACAACATGAAGCTGCAAGAAAGAAGATGCAGAACATTGATCCAATCTTGGCAGACCATATTGATTCTGACAATAATTGGATAGCTGAAAAAGAAGATTCTTTTCTTCTTGTTGATCGTAGCAGTCTAGATAACAATGGCATGGTGTTTGATTTCATTGCTATTCAATCATTTCTTGTTCGTTCAACTGATGTACCACTTTGACCACCATCCCAATTGGTTGGTAGTAGTTTTGGATCTACTTCCCGACCTAATAGGAGAAAGAGTACTACTAAAAGTAAGTATAATTTCTAGTTTTATAAAATCTATATTTCAGTTCAGCTTTATAATAATTATTTTGAACATTAATGCAGTTAAAATTAAAGGTAAGGTTGTAGCACATGTGTATCATGTTACAATTGACGAGGGAGAGGAGTATAGTGATACAGGTGATTGTGAGGGGATTGGATATCATAAGTACACATATTACATGGTTGAAGAGGATGGGGATGATGCGATTGAGGACCAAGACAGATCAACGATGAGTCTGAGTCCTTATTTATACACTTTTTCATGTGTGTTTTCTATTTGTGACATTGTGTCCGTGACGTGGAAATGTGATGTAAAATTGTTATTTTGTTTGCCCAGTGTTGGTAGCTTGGTAAGTACTTGCAAACTTAGTAATATCTTTTAGATGGGTTTCATCCTTTATTTTCTTTGCGTAACGAGAGTTGGATGATGATACGGGAAATGACGGATATTTTTTTTATAGATTTTTTCACAATTTTCTATTTTTTTTCTTAATTTTTTAATTTAAAAATTTTGAAAATTCATGAGGCCTTACACCTCATGCCTCACACCTCTACAAACTTTGTTATTTACCACAATCATTACTGATAGAAAGTTTCAGGTATAGAAGTGAAGCCTGCAAAGCATAATAATTGTGAATCTTTTGGAGAAGATTTAGAGGTTAATAACCAAGGTAACAACATGATAATTTGTGGCTCATTATAAGCTATGGAGAAAAGATGTGCCCATTCACTGGAACCAACTGATGAAAGAATGCAAGTAGGCTAGTATAAGAATGTGGAAACAGAAGAATAATAATGGTCATTTCCACATGCATCAATATAATATTATAGATTTGCAATACTTAAAAACGCATAATTTGTGAACTTGCGTGTTTTCTGTATTCTTGTTAGAAATATGATTTGGAGCCAACTTTTCCATTTAAGAGAATGTCAAGTATAAGACTAAAGTCATAACTAGGTGCTAAATACATCACTTCTGTTTCAACAAAGAATTTTCACGAGAGCTGCCTACATTACGCTTTTTTTTAGAAATGATGCCTACATTACACTTATGTTGAATTATAGGCAGAAGGTTGATTTATGTGACATGAAAGAGTTTCAAATTACTGTAACCTAAATGTCACCTTCTCAAATACACTAGTTTCATTCATAACTATATATTATATTATTTTTTTGTTAAACAAGGACCTCAAACTCCAATATCTGACCTGCTATGTTACATGGATTTTTCTGAATGGGCGAAGAATCCATGTCGGACACATCCTGGATCCCAATACTTTAGGATTCACGGAGACACTTCTAGGTCTCTTTTAATTGTTTTTTTTCTGAATATTGCTACCACAACCTTACAAGTACCCCATGTTTTAAGTTTTACCCATCCTAATAGTAAGTTTTTTATATTTTTTATATGAAAATAAAACATTGTATTTACTAAACAAACTAAATTTTTTAATAAACTATTTATTATAATTAAAAATTCAGAATTAATTTAAATATTTTGGCGAATCCATGAATCTTTATTTATGAGGTTTGCCGAATCCGACACTTGATACGAAAGTCAAAAAGCGGGATTCCGACACGGCGACTCATATCCGTACTCATGCAACATAGCTTACCTGTGATATTTGTAGATTTACATATTTGGACCTTGATATGAAGACTTAGAAAACAGTTTCTGAAATTCCTTCTTTTACTATTTCGATCCCTTTCTTTTATAGTTAAGTATGAAGTTTGAACCCCTGACCTCGACTTTACACACCTAAGGGTCACTATAACAGACTAACAGAGTAAAGCCACAGCTTAATTGACTTGTGGTAATGAGTCGTATTACCAAAAAAGTGTTCATACACCTCGAGTCTTCAGAACCCAGAATACATTATCCTGAAAAGTGGTAGGATATAAATGAATACAAGAAAATGCCTAAATAACATGCAGCTATCATACTTACCCATATCCAACTGTTTGCAGGAACATTTTAAGGAGTTCTATGGCCGAACATTGCTTTCTGTAACTATCGCTGAGGACTTTCAATGTACAACCTAGTTTACTGATATGACAGCTGAGAAATTGTGAAAGGACATCCATTGAAGCCTCAGTTGCACCTTCAATCCCAACACTTGTCAGAACACGAGCTACTACCTTTTGAGCCATTTGGGATGCTTGATCCTGGCTAAGAGGTTTTTCATTTCCTTCAGACCCATTCTTTCCCCTACATTTGCTTCTCCCAACTTCCATCCTAAGGTATTCTGGCTTTATACCAAATTTTTCAATCATTGCTGCACTCCAGCCTGTAACAGGGGTTAAATTGTCAAGAACCCCATAAAACTCCATCTTTTGATTGTCTTCCTGCCTATTTGTTGGTGGGAGTGCACAATCAGGTACACAATTATATGGAAACATCATTTCTGGGAAGAAAAAATTATCATCCTCAATTGAATTACTCATGTCTGAAACAACATTTGTATGCATGTGGGACCCATTCTCCCAGATGGGATGGGCAAAACCCATATACTCATCTTCCTTAAAAGCTTGCCGCCTTCTCTTATGTTTCTCAAGAAGTCTAAGGTAATTAGACATCCCTTCAGGTGTTCTCTTGTGGCATTCTATGTTCCCAACAGGGAATTTGTGCTGTTTGGTAGTGCCCATTCTGTACTTCTCAATATATTGGTTATACCATGTCTCTGGCAACTCATCATGCCTATGCCTCTGAGATACAGTTTCAGACTCAGGATCAGAGTATCTTGATCCAGCATTAGAAGCTCGATCGAAAGAATGTTCATTAAGTTTGCAAGGATTAAAGGCTACTCTGGATTGTGTCTGCATCAATGGAGTAAGAGAAACAAAAAGTAAGAAATAATAAACAAGTATCACTTCTACAGTAATCTTTTGTGTGTGAAAAATTGTTAAAGCATAAGGGTGCATATGGCTGGACAGAGCTTTGTTTTAAAAAAATAATTAATTGGATTCGACCTGAAACCGACCTGATTATAATGCAAATTTTAACCTAAGAAACAGAAGATGGACTAAAATTGCATCCCTACTAAACCAAATTTTGTTAATGCATAAGGTTGCATATGGCTGGACTGAGCTTTGTTAAAAAAACATTTAATTGGATCCGACCTGAACCTGACCTGATTATAATGCAAACTTTAGCCTAAGAATCAGAAGATGGACTAAAATTGGAAACAAAAAACCGAAGTAAAAACCTACTGTACTATGCATGGGCTTGCGAAACCTTTTTTTTCCTGCACATGCTAAAAATAAATTGAATAAACTCTGATATGGTAGTGACGAAATAAACAATAAAAAAATAGATGAACTAGCTTTCCTTTCACATTATGTGTTCTTTATGGACACAACAAAATGGAAGAATCTTGAGCATTTAGGCATCCAATCCAAGGTCTGTCCGATCTATGACAACTATACGGATGCAGACAATGGACGGAAATACAACTCGTCATTCCAAACCCTAAGACAAGGATATGGATACAGGTATCCGAAATCCAGAGATAAGACACAAGACATGACCTGTGTTCTTTTTTTTACTCTTAAGTTCTTATTTTTCTTATTATTGTTGGCTTTTATACCTTAGTTATAGATTCCGAATTTTTGAATATGGGTTAACTTACCAACTTCTCCAAAAGCTTAAGCTGTTGGAGAAAGGCGTTATTTATCTTTTATGCTTTAACACTCCCCCGCACGTGTGGCCCAGTTGGCAAACACGTGGCACATGTGGTCCCACTTTGGGCCGACCATCGCATGTGGATTTTTGCTATCCGGGAGGTTTGAACTCGAGACCTTTGGCTCTGATACCATGTTAACTTACCAACTTCTCCAAAAGCTTAAGCTGTTGGAGAAAGGCATTATTTATCTTTTATGCTTTAACAGGTATTATACTTCTTTGATTTGTATACTTTGTTTATAGGTGAAAACATGGAAGCTGAGATCAAATCTAGAAGAAAAACTGATTAAAAGGATGGAAACTGTTCATAAAAGAGTTCACAAAAGAGCAAAGGAATGGAGAATAGTGGCATGTTTACAACACTCAAAAATGCCCTACAGAGAAGTCATGAACCATTTTGATTATCCAGAGACTGACCACACGTCACACAAGAATAGCACCTCATTTGAGGCCATTAACCACACTGTTTCTGAAACTAATATAACCATTATTTGAAAAGAACCACATTAATTCTAAAACCAATTGCATAATAGAATATATGCAAATAAGTTTGAGAGGTACCCAAAAAAACCCTAAGCTTCTCAATCGTTTTGAAGAAAAGGGTATTAACCATTAATTGAATAGAAAAGGCTGCAGGAAGTTACTTGTATAGCTTGAAGAAAGAGAGGGTACTATATGGATATCTATTAGGATAGGAGGTAATGAGTAGGTGATAAAATTCGAGGGCAACTTTGGATTAAAGGACAATAGAAACAAGGCCTGTTTCCAATGGATGAAAATACTATAAGAGCAAAGCTTGTTTTAAGTGTCCAAAGATACAAAATCATTACGTGGAGGAGAAAAGAGAGATAGAGGACCATTAAAAAAAAAAAGAGATAGAGGAAGTGATAGTGACTTTCTTTAGCAATCTCTATTCAAAAATATAGTGTACAGAATCCAACAATATATGGCTTGGCATCCCAAAAACCTTTGGGATAGAGAAGCTAATTGATTGAAAAGAGACACAGGAGCAGTATTGAATTCAATCAAAGTATCAAACACCCCTGGCACACCACGCCATCATGTATCACATTCCTTGATTTCAGCTTTCTATAAAAAAAATGGGAGTAATAAGATTTATTATTAATCCTTTCTGGAAGATATTTGAGTCCTAAACAGTGTGTCCCAACTCTGTCGAGCATATAGACCATTTTACAGACCAAACGTAGGCTATTCCCTAACTCTCACAGGAGCGGCCTTTAAATAGATCGAAACGTGGCAGACATGGAATATGTTTTTCATTCCCCATTTTACTAGACTGAGCCGGAGGTAACTATTGAGGATTTGGCTAGGCTCAGCAAGCAACACAGCAAGTCAGTGGAGTTATACATAGCCTTATTCAAAAGGGCTATGAATAGATGCCACTCCAATTTGCAACAGATTGATTACATAAAATTGGGCCAGAACAGAGTTTGTTTGGAATTAAGGAAAAAGTTTGCAAGTCAAGAGTTTTTAGACCTTTATCATTCGGTTTCTAACGCTGCGCGATACGAAAGTCTAATTAAAGAAGAAGAACAAAAGCTACCATTCAAAAAAAAAAAAGGAAGAACAAAAGCATATTTCATCAAAAGGGGCCTCCTATCGGGATCCTAATTATGAAATTACTATGGTCGAGGCCGAAACCAATCTCAGTGAGGAAGAGTCTCCTGACAAAACTGAGATCATTTTGGCTGAGCATGTAGGTAATAAACCTTACCTCTACAAAGTTCTCATTAGACCATGTAAGCTAAGCGATAAACCTACTGGCAATGTTAATGAAAAGAGGTGGGTCAAAGACCAAGAAAATCTTTAACCATTTGCTCAAAGACAAACAATTGAAGTTCCCAGAAGGTCACGCTATTTCTTCTCCCGACGAATTGAAAAACAAGAAGTATTGCAAATGGCACCATTTATGGAGCCATAATACTAACAATTGTATTGTTTTACTCAAAGATTTACAGAAAACCATCACAGAAGGATGGCTCAAATTTTCTGAGAAAGAAAAGGGGGTTATGATAGTGGACGAAGATCCGTTCCCATCTACTGTGGATGTCAATGTGGCAGCAATGAACCCAATAGTGAAAAGGATCAGTTAGCCGAGTTCAAGCAAGACTGGGGGACAAGACCGAGATGATAAAAAGAATGGAATTTCTGTCAAAAATTTACTAGAACTGATTGTGATTCCAAAACAAATGGGGACTGAGCAAAAGAATCTAAGGCCCCGTTATTTTAAGTGTATGATGTTTATTTATTTTCTGGTGAAGTATAGTGCTGGGAGTATCAGTGCTCTCGCCAGTAAAAAATCAACCAAAGCATTCAATATGATGAGAAGATAAAGTATTAAATGTGAACCTTTGAATGAATATCAACACTTGGAGGATGACTGATAACTTCTATATGCATTTCTCCCAACTGTTTGAATTTTTTTTAATACAATCTGATTTAATAGATTAATGGGAGAGCAGAAATCAAATGATTTGGGGTAGAGAAAATGGGGAAATGGGAAAATGAGAGATTACCTTATGCACAAGCAGCTTGTCAAACGTTTCAAGGATACGTTTGGTCCATACAAGGTCAAAAATCCGATGAAAGGCGGAGGTCGAGCTGGCAATGGAGAGGGGAAGGGCAGAGAGAGAGAGAGAGAAGAGGGGAGGGGGGAGAGGCTACGGTGTTTGGTAGAGGGTAATCGACTTAGAGAGAGTCGAGAAATAAGAAATAATGTTATTAGAGGTTAACTTACAATTTAAGGACAAAAGGGAAAATTGGAAATTTAAAAAGGTAGCGTAACATCCTTCTAAATTTTTCAGGGGGGGGAATGCCAACCTTCGCCCCCTACCTCATCCTTACTCTAGGGTATCCTGAATCTTCTCCATAGCATCTGATAATCCCCCTACGTGTTCCACACCATCTCTTAGGCATCTTATAGCATTAAGAGAGTCTCCTTCAATAATAAGCTCCCAGCCATCTTATAACATTAACAGAGTCTCCTACAATAATAAGCTGATTCAACTATGACTGGTCCAATAATCTAATACTATGAAGAAGCGCAAGCATGTCCTCTATATAATCCGTGACAACAATTAGACCCGAGTACGCCCAAATAAGACCTCTGTCAGATGTCTGCGGCAAGCCTCCAATACTAGCCGGCCAAGGGCTACCAATACTCAAGCTGTCCAATACTCAAGCTGTCTAAGTTCAATTTCAACTTCCACGGAGGAGGTGGTTCTCATTTTGCCTTGATTTTGTTTATAATATTATTCCTAGCTCTTGATAAGAAAAAAGGAAAAAAGTCACATGATTATGGTTCATAGGATTATGATCAAGCTAAATATTCATTTCAACTTTGATGGGAGATCAATTACAACCTAGGGCAGAAAGAATAGGAGACTTCAAAATACTATAGAGGTGAAGTGAGCTAGCCTTCTTGAGACCTTTAAGTACCAAAGATTCAAATGAAGCAAAGATTTGGGTGGAGACTTCAAAATACTATAGAGGTGAAGTGAGCTAGCCTTCTTGAGACCTTTAAGTACCAAAGATTCAAATGAAGCAAAGATTTGGGCACTCACGGAAGCATTAAGGCTCTTCTGAAAAATCTAGCATCAAAGCTATTAATTAAAGATGAGAAATTAGATTTCATCGCACGGCCACTGAAGACAAATCTGGGTACGGTGAGATTAGATTGCATTACAGATGAAATCCTGCACTTGGCCAAGGGTATGCGTCATTTGACTATATTTTGCACCGCTGATGAGATAGCAGACACTCCTTACCAACGAAGTGAGTTGTGTATTGGGAGCCTCTGCCAATCTCGTATTATGTTTTGGACTTTTGCTTTCATTATTAATAATACCGACATAAGTTGAAGTGAGAGAGAGAGAGAGGGAGAGAGAAGGCTAATCAGATATTGAAAAGTAATTGGCTTCACAGCAAAGTAGAAAACTCATCAAATATAGCAAGATCCTAGACCAACCTTAGGATGCATTGAATTTGGTGGAACAGAGCCTTCTTGATGCTGAACCCCATCTTGCAAATCTTCTAACGAAAAATATATATCATCCCCATGTAATTGCAAATCTGGAAGAAGAATAAGGTAGATTAAAAAAAAATCCAAAGAATTATAAGAAGCAAACATAAGAAAGTGTGAGAGAGAGAGAGAGAGAGAGAGAGAGAGAGAGAGGCGGCTATATCAAGCATAGAGGTAAAGCTTATATCAAATGAATAAATCGATGAAAATAATACACCAATTAAACAAAGCATGCCAATTACCACAAACTCCCTATCTAAAAAAACTACTTTGTAAGAAATAAGCACCATATAACAGATACAAGCCCAAGTTGGACTATGCCTTGTGTACTACATTTAGGATGAGAGTGTTTGCAATTTTAGAATTCAGCAGCAGAGCACAGTCGAACACCATGGCAGGAGCAGAACAGAGAACAAGTGAGTTTTCTATGGGTTTAGGTTACATAGTAGGGCTGCACATTTAACCGCCTAAACCGATAAACCGAACCGAACCAGGCCTTTCGGTTTGGTTCGGTTCGGTTTTTAGTGGCATTGGTTCGGTCACGGTTTCGGTTTTCCATAAACCGTTTGGATCGGTTCGGTCACGGTCTAGGAAAAATTTCAACCGGAAGAACCGAACCAAACCGATGGTATTTTTGCCATTTTTTTATTTTTTGTTATAAATCATATATATATATATATATATATATATATATATATATATATATATATATATATATATATATATATCAATTTTCTTTACTTGGCACACCCAAATCTAATGTATTTAACTGGAAAGAGAAGAGACCGACCAAAATGGGTGGTTCCAAGTAAATAAATGGGCGGAAATATAACACCAAAGACCAAAAGAATAACTTACTACACGCTGAAAACTGAAAAGGGATAACCTCATAACCCTAGCGGACGGATTTTTCTCTCAAATCTCTACTCTATCTCCACTCTCTCTCGGCCAAAACAGAAAAACCCTAGCCTAAGAAGGATTTTGTGCTTTTGATTCGCGAAAGAAGGATTTTGTGCATTTGATTCGGTAGCTGCACATTCGATCTGCGAAACGGCAAAACCCTAGCATTTGATTCGGATTTTTCTCTCAAATCTCTACTCTTTGAGGTATGCTTGAATATGCATCCATTTTTCTTTGAGGTATGCTTGAATATGCATCCCTTTTTCTGCATTCGATATGCTTGAATATATCATTACCCCCTAAATCGTGTAAACTGAAGTAAAATTTCGTCAAAAATGTTTTTTCTTGTAATCCAAACAGGGCATAAAAATAGCAACAATCCAACTCAAGGAAATCGGATAAACCGTGAACCGAACCGAACCGAACCGATCCGGTCAAGATCGGTTTGGTTCGGTTCGGTTTGACCCCCAAACGATTCGGTTACGGTTTGGAAAATTTCCAAACCGATGGCATCGGTTCGGTTCAAGAAATCCCCCAAAACCGAACCGGACTGAACCATGTGCAGCCCTATTACATAGCAGACTAGAAACACATGTTACTGGCAGGACACAGCTTCAAGTTTCCAACAAAAGCATATTATCTTGACTCACTGCGCAGCCATATGACCCAGGCGACACTAAAAATCAAACAGTCATTACCACTCAAATGGAACTTGTTACATAGAAACTGCTCGGGAAATGGTTACCAATCCCTCTCTTACATAAAAATCCATTACAATTACAATCAACACAATTACGAGAAACCCGTTAAAAGTATGGCTCAACACATTCAATTCAAGCACAAAACTGCCCAACAGGTGGAATTTTGATAACTACCCAATCCCACTATCTTTCCTAAGGACTCGGATAACCTCAAAATCCTATCAATATATGGCATGTTGGACAAAGAGTTACAAGAAAGAAGATATGCAATTGTTAAAGGAGATCAAATCTTGATCATTGATTGTAAGGACAACTTGATTGTTGGATTTGGGTGAGGTAGATTAAGTAGTTTTGATAGATTAGGGAACTAAGCTAGATTTTGGCCCTGTTTATTTAAGATTGTGTGTGCTAAACCAATTATTGGACTCAAATTTAAACATAATTTTGAGTCCAATAATCGTTTGGCACACACAATCGGTTGTCATAATCTTAAACAAGCAGAGCCTTAGGGGCCGTTTGGATCATGGCTTTAAATTTCAACCGAAATCCGAAATTTCGGACCGAAATTTTGGGTTTTAGTTAGGACCGACACCGAAACGTCACATACCCGAAATGGTATTTTATTTCGTCCGAAATTCTGAAATTTAACCCAAAAACCTGTTTTTTAATTAATTTAATATTTTACGAAAATTTCGACCGAAATTACCGAAATTTCGGCCAAAATTTGGCCGAAATTTGATATTGAATAAAATAATGTTTTTATCTTTTCTCCGGATTTCGGCCGAAATTTCGATTTCGGAGGGGTCTAAAACTGGTACCGAAACCGAAATTTAAAACCATGGTCTGGATACGCGGATTTTAGAATCCAGGTTTTTAGTTTGAAAACCTAGGAAGCACGGGTACTCTCCCCGTGCTCCCGCACCCGTACCCGACACGTATGGGGTGCGGGTACGCCCCGGGTACGTACCACATTTAAAAAAAAAAAAAAAAAAACCAGTTTTGGTGGTTGGGTGCGCACCACGCGTACCCGACACGTCCTGCTTCTTCCTGCTGCTTTTCTTTCCTCTCCTGTACTTCTCTCTACTTTCCTGTACTCGGTATTTTATGTAAACCATTTAAGTAACATTTACTTAAGATTTACATGTAAATAACGGAATACCTCCCTTTTGGATTTATTAAAAATAGTTTCAACACCCAAATCTAAAAGGAAAAAAAGTCAACTCTCCAGTTCTAGTACAAAATTCAAAGAAAAAGGGTCGGGTCAAAATTTTAACTTTCTTAACTTCCAAACGGTGGGGTATTTTTCAAAATTTAAAAATTCATAAAATCTATTTTGTCCAAACATTATTAAATCCCAAAAGTCCGGTAAAAAAAATCTCATAATTTGGTCTCTAAAAATTATTCATCTTGTCAGGCACTGGTCAACACACTGGTCACAGACTTTTTTTTTCTAATGAATGATGTATTGATGCCTCATGTTATGAAATGTGGAACTTAATCACTTAGGAAATGAAGAGTAATATTAGAATTTTCCATTTTGGTGATGTTATTGTTATTTGATTGCTCTACAATTATTATTTTTTTAATTTTTATAAATATATAATAAAATAATAAAATATATTATTATATTCGGCGTACCTGACATCGTTTCTTGGATTTTAAGTGAGAAATCTGAATTTTAGAAATCTCTCTCACATCCTGAGATTTCTAAAACCTCGAAACATGGGATGATTTGCTACTCTCTTGCTGACGGAAAGAAGGGCGAGAAGTCAGAAAACGACGGCTGGTCCACTTCTTCTCTTGTCTCTTATCTACAATTTTGAAGAAATCATGGATTCTAAAATCCGCGTATCCAAACGGCCCCTAGTTAGGATTTCTACCGTTATCACTTTCCATGATTATGCTAATCTCCTTCTATGTTTACCCTTTCAGTGTTTTATATAAATACTCATTAGGGTTTCTGTAATCAATCTAAGAAAGCAAAATTAAAGAAAATCTTTGATTTTATGAGCAATAATTCAAGAGAAACCATCAGCTACATCCCCAGTATAAAAAAATGACAATCAAGAATCCTTAAGAAGCCGTTTGAATACATGGATTTTACAATCCAGGATTGCAAAATCTAATATTTTACAAGCTAAAACCTGATTTTACAAGCTAAAACATGTGTTTTGTAGGCCAAAACCTAGATTTTATTAACCATGTATTGTAATATTCAGGTTGTAGCATATAAAATCCATGCTTTAGCTTATAAAATCTAGTTTTTAGCTTGTAAATTCAGGATTTTACAGTTCTGGATTATAAAATCTAGGTTTTAGCTTATAAAATCCAGGTTATAGCTTATAAAATCTAGGTTTTAGCATGTAAAATCAAGGATTTTACAATCCTGGATCATAAAATCCATGTATCCAAATCTCCAGTAAAACATGCAAAGATGAATAGTAATTTCCAAACAATTGAAGCATAGAAAATTAGGGTTTCGGAAATTAGGGTTTCGAAGAAGAAAGAGACTTACATCCAGGATTGTAACATTCAGGTTTTAGCTTGTAAAATCCAGGATTTTACAATTCTGGATTAAAAAATCCATGTATCCATAATGGTGATTTCCATAAAATAGCAAACAATTGAAGAATAGAAAATTAGGGTTTTGAAGAAGAGCGAGACTTACATCCGGGATTGAGCTTAGAAAGAGCGGAGGAAGAAGAAGAAGAGGAGGAGGGTGGATTAGAGCGGAGGAAGAGAGAGACGATGGCTTTATCATATAAGAGAGCTCTGGCTCGGAGCTGGAGCTGGATTTGAGCCCTAGTTTTTGAATTGTCTGTGTTCATGAAGGATTCCCATGAGGAAGAAGAAGAGAGAAAATGGGCGAAGGTGGAGTAGTTGGATTCTCCGAGCCATGTTCTCCATACGCCGCCGGCTTCGAGCTTTCTAGCCAGCTCGTACCCTCTCCCGTCCTCGCCCAGCAAAGCCATTGATTTCTGGTTTTTTGGTTTCAGAGCTCGAATTTAACCCCCTTTGTATAGAAAAATTAGATTGATATGTCCAAAGCCCCTAGTTTTGATAGATACACCCCCGTAGCTCCACCTTACTCCTTATATTCATCTGATGGGTGGGTCCCACTGTGCAACTCGGGTCGGGTTCAACCCGAAAAAAAAGCCGGGTCGGGTTCGGATTCGGGTTGAGGGTTTGGGCAACTCGACCCGAGCGACACCCAACATTTTTTTTGTAAGCTTAAAAACTCGGGTTGGGTGAGGTTGAACTCAGGTCAGGTTGGGTTGGAAAAATTGGTTCCTTGGGTCGGTGCCTCAACCCAACCTGATTTGCACCAGCACTGGTGACTCGAAAAACGGAGTTTTGATAAGGTTACAGTATTTTCAAAAAAGACTGCATGGCTTACACCATGGGATGATCCAAACCGTCCATTTGATGGGCCAGAACGTAAGTAGGTTATGCCCAAAATAATGTTTTCCATTAGATGATCCTAGCCTCCAATCTAAAGAAGTTTCCATAATATGCATCACCTCTCTAGATCGGGGGTTGGGATCATCCTATAGAAATGATTCTTTGGGCACAACCTATTTAAGTTGTGCTCCATCACATGGACGGTTTGGATCATCTTATAGTGTGGTCCGTACAGTACTTTTTGAAGAACAATGGACTATAAGGGCTTACACCATATAAAGGGTGATGATATTTTCACCCCCTCTGCAGTACTTACACCCCCCCTTATAACGTGATTTGACATAAAGTTTCCCACTTTTAACCAAGGTTTAAAATTTCGGTTTCGGTAACCGTTTCGGACCCCACTAAAAACAAAAATTTGGTAATTTGGTTCCAAATTCCGGACCCAAATTTCAAAATTTCGGACTGAAATCCCAAAATTTTGTAACACTTTTTTTTTTTAATAAATAATGTCATCAAACCGAAATTTGGTAAAGGGCGAAAAATGGAATTTCGGAAAATTCCAGTTTCGGTCCGCACCGGTATCCGAAATTTCGGATTTCGGTCGAAATTTTAAACCATGCTTTTAACATCAAATCATGTTATAAGGGGGGTGTGCACGTAATGCAGGGGGGGTGAAAATATCATCTCCCCGTATAAAAACTCTGGGAAATGTTACCAGCACAACTATATTTTTATCTTTTCACAAACCCAGATGTCTTTTCTTCTTTAATCGGTTCGTGAGAGTATCAAAATGTGGTTGTGCTGATATCATCTCCCTATCATTTCCTTCAAGAAAATCATATCACCACATATCTTCTTGGAGAAACTGTATGGATGAGGTTGTATTCTATAAGAGAGAGAAATAGAGAGGGAGAGGGAGAGGGAGAGAGGGAATGGCAATTGCAGTTCATGTATTCCAGTTCACATCTACTTTTAATCCTAAGAGAGCTAGACCATCCTCCTCAGTAACCCCTTGTAGAATTGTAACAATGGCTTCATTTTCCTGGAGTGGTAGGGAACTGATAGAGTTAGGCACTGTGAGGCCGGTTCGGCCCAAGGACGCCTTTTCAGCCATGAAAGAGGAAGGTTTTGTGCTCCTCGACGTTCGACCCGTGTGGGAGAGGGAGAAGGCAAGTGTGCCAGGGTCTCTGCACGTGCCATTGTTTGTGGAAGACTCTGATGGAAGCCCCATTACCTTCCTTAAGAAATGGGTGCACTTAGGCTACATAGGTCTGTGGACAGGCCAACTTTTGACCACCATAAACAATGGTTTTCTCAAGGAGGTCAAGGAGATCGTTCCAGACAAGAATGCTAAGCTGCTTGTAGCCTGTGGAGAAGGCCTTAGGTAATCTCTCTCTCTCTCTCTCTCTCTCTCTCACACACACACACACACACAAGGATTTTACTCTGATGGAAGCCCTGTTTGGACTGCAGGAATTTCTTAGAATGGAAAAATATTTCTAAATTTTCCTAGTTTTTTTAGGGAAATGTTATCGGCACAACCATATTTTGATATTTGCACAAACCCAACTGTCTTTTCTTCTTTAGTTGGCTCCTAAGAGCTTTTTGGGAAATTTAATAACCTTTTTACAGCTCTTTAAATACTAAAAGACAAAATAATTTGTGAAAGGGAAGGATATCAGCACAACCATGTTTTGATAATTGCAATAACTCATCTTGTCTTTTATTATTTAAAGAGCTATCAAAAGTTATTACAGTTCCTAGGAAGCTTTCACAAACCAATTAAAAAGAAAAGATAAGATGGGTTGTGCAATTATTAAAACATGGTTGTGCTAATATCATTTCCCTTTGTGAAATGGTCGTGATGATCCGAGCGAAAATACGGGCAAAAAAAATCCTTGTCAACTCGGCGTGGACACGGCCAAGAATGCGGTTGGCACAGTTGAGTAGTTGGTTGACGCGATCATAAATCTGGAGAGTCAAAGGAATTTTTATTTACTCTGTGAGGTAAAATGAAAACGCAGTGGCAAAACGCGGAATGCAACCAAAGAAAAAGGAAGTCAACTCGGGCGGGGGGGGGGAGTTTAAAACTATGGTGCTGATATCATTTCCCTATTTTACAAATGAAAAAAGGATAACTTAAATAAAACCTCTTCGATTTTCACTTAGTGGGGCCTTCAATTTATGATAATATCCCTCTAAATTAACCTTAGTCATATCATTTCCCTCTAAATCGTGTAAATACATTTTTTTCCCAAGAAATTTTTTTCATCAGAAATGTTTTTTTTTTTTGGCAATCCAAACAGAGCCTTCGTGGGTTTCACCTAGTATCTTTGGTATCTCAAAACAAGCCCATTTGTTGGGTGATTGACAATTGGACGATCCAGATCAATGTTTAATGGGGGTGCACTGATTACACATACTAAAAGAGATGATGGTTAATACACAGGGATCTATTGTGATTTAAAATGAGTTCCAGACTTGGCATCTGTAATGGTATTTTTCAGGTCTATGATGGCTGTGAAGAGATTGCATGAGGGGGGTTATCAGAACTTGGGTTGGCTTGCTGGAGGATTCAATCGTGCACAAGAGGATGATTTTCAGGGTGTAGAAGGGACCACCAAATTACAGTACGCCACCATAGGTGGCGCCTCCTACTACTTTCTTCAAGTACTTCTGCTTTTACAAGCTGTTGGAAATAAAACTTGATATAAGCTTGTGCCAGGGTATGGAGAGTACAAAGGTACTATAACTATCTTTGATAGAGAGAAGTTTTCAAAAGCACTTGATCTTTCACGAAGCCAGGCTTCCTATATATGGCGAGCATCAACGAAAACTTTCCTACTGCCTATTTCAATTGAAGGAGCCTTCATATCAATCACATCCTTGTAGAGGACTAGAAGAAATTTTGCCATTTCTTTGTTTGCTCTTGAAGCCAAATCATTTCCAACACTACTTGCCATTAGTGCTTAAGTTGGTATCCATTGGCTGTTATTTACTGCTTCGGAGGATGTTCTTGGAGATACAATTTTCTCCTTTATTAATATATTATTTCCAGTTTCCAATGTCGAATGAGGATCTCTTTATTGACAAATCAAACTACCTAGGAATTAAACCATTTCAGGGGTATACTCAACTCAACTCAACTAAACCTTTGTCCCAAACTAGTTGAGGTCAGCTAATGAATCCTTCGAAAAAAATTCATGAAGAAGGTGAAAGAATCTACCCAGCTTAAATTGACTAAGTCTAATCCTGACTAAATCATATCACGAGTATGTGAAGAATAAATAATAGATCTAAAAAAATCTAAAAAATGGCTCAGATTTGTACCTAAATAGTGCAAAAGGGGACGGTAATTAAAAGAATAATGATATGGAGATCGAGAGGGGCACCGGTAGTACCAGACAAATAGCCTCTTCACATAATTTTTTATCCTGATGTTTTGGATTTTCCCCTTTAAATGGCAAAACTACCCCTCCAATGCCATGTGGCATGTAGGGATTTGTTCCTCTGCCCCCTCTTTCAGTCTGAGAGGAGGAGAATAGGGAAAGTGGAATCGTTCGAGAGAAGGAGTGTGAGGGTGTGGACCCCGATCCCGAGGAAACTGGCGAAGATACGAGATCCACGTCGATCATCTAGGATCTCCACACGTGAATGAGAGCTCTACTAAAGAACTCTCAAAGAGTGCCCCTCATTGCATAAGTGGCGATGTAAATAAGATACCTCTTGATTCGGGGACTAGCCTAGAACCAAGACGTGCCAAAATAAAGGGCTGATAGGAAAGGAAAAAGAGGGGGGGGGGGGGGGGGGAGGGGTTAGAGAAATAAAGGGCTGATAGGAAAGGGAAAGGTGATCAAGGGAGAGGAGGAGAATAGGGAAAGTGGAAGCGTTCAAGAGAAGGAGTGTGAGGGTGTGGACCCCGATCCCGAGAAAATTGGCGAGGATATGAGATCCACATCGATCATCTAGGATCTCCACATGTGAAGGAGAGCTCTACTAAGGAACTCTCAAAAGAGTGCCCCTCACTGCATGAGTGGCGATCTAAATAAGATACCTATTGATTTTGGGACTAGCTCAGAACCAAGACGTACCAAAATAACTCAGAGTCGCCATCCAAGGAAGTCGGCCCAGGATCCCATAAGATACTCTGCGCAATGGATAAAATCCAGAGATATAATTTGGGTCCGTGCCTGGTGACGAATGAGGAAGGTCCGAAGAGCACCCCATCCGCCCAAGTGCAAGCACTCGGTCTCTTATGCTATTTTATATTAACTTTGAAGAATTTTGGACGAAAATCATGTGAAATGGAAACGGATATCCCCGAGAAGATGTTTACCTAAGCATGCATGTCTCGGGAAGGGATAAAGAAAAGGAAATACACAAGCCCTAAGAAGAGTTGATATCAGTGTCATCTGTCATTAGAATGAACACTAGAATTCAGCGTCTCTTAGAGAGGCGTAAAAGACTAATGTTTGTCCAATATAAAATAACCCTGCTACCTATCTATATTTATCATATCTAACATTCATGCATAAAGAGAGTTGGTACCAGTATCACCTGTCATTAAAATGAATACTAGAATCCACCGTCTTTCAGAAAGAGGCGGAGAAGACTAATGTTGATCTAATAACAGATAATCATGTTACCAATCTCTACCAATCATATCTAATCCTAACACAACGCATCTAAGAAAACGGCAAACATACACATGCACATCATAACTAAAGAGACAACCTGCACAGTGAACAAACGTCAGTAGATGATAACAACAATAATAATCAGCGAAGATAAAGAACTACATCTAAGCATGTGAGCAAGCAGTAGTCTAAATAATATGAGCATACAAATGCTACAGCTAAACATATGAATCACTTAAAAGAAAATAATCACTCAACAATGTCAGAAGAAAGCACACTAGCATATCCCTATACACGAAATCATAACAAACGACAAGCAACATAACCAAAATCACATAAGAGATATATCTAAAGAGAGAAAATACTCAAACATGCAAATAAGTACCAAACCATAGACCTCTAAAACTCTAACCACAAACCCTAAGACTCTAATGTGAAGTTTAACTCGGACCAGGATGGCTGTCCCGGTTGCTTTATGTATCCCGACCTCGGCAAGAATCAGAGTCAACGTAGTTCGGTGGCCTATTCTAAGCTACGATGCCTAAAGGTGCCTAGACCACACTAGACTCGACATTGCACGACACGACTCATGTTTAAGTATTTTAGACACACCTATATGGTCCTAAACTAATGCAAGTTAACCTAGTCTAATGCAGGTGGGCCCTACATCCTATGTGTAACTAGGCTGTATGTCCTAAGGAAAACAATGGGCTAACTAAGTGCATCCTAATCTAGCTATCGGCTCGACTAAGTGTCTAACTGACAACGACTCGAGGCCTCATAACTCTAGGGACACTCACACGAAACACGCAAAACATTAACATAACCAGGACAGATTCCTAACTCTTAAGACACCCCAAACATCTAGGACAGATTCCTAACTCTAGGGGAAGATCTTTTCAAAAACTGTTTGCAAAGTTTTGCATGAAGAATTTTTGTGTTTTTGAATGATTTGAACATGTTTATTTTGAAAGGTTTGACTAGACCTGGAATAAGAATCCCAAGTTGCCTACGTACCTCGTGGAAGGGGATAAAACCAACGTAGTTCGGAAACAGACTCTCCTAACTACTCTCTTAATGACTCTCGACTTTTCAAATGTTTCAATGTTTTTTAGATTTTGAAATGTTTCAAGTTGTTTTTGATTTTTGAATTCCTGATGTTTTTGAATTTTCATGTCTTTCAAGTGTTTTTGTTGTTTTAAAATGTTTCAATGTTTTTGTTCTTTAAAGTTTTCCAATATTTTTTGAATTTTTAAAGTGTTTTCACCCTTTTAGCCAAAGTGAACTCATATGTCTGCACCCCGTGATCCACATCATAGAAGAGTGTCAGTGCTAAGGGTTGAATCCCTATAGCTAAAAAATGAACTCCTATCTAAAGACAGACTCACAAAGGGAATGGACAGACTCTTAAACATCTATAAGAGCAGGACAGACTCAGAAGATTTACAAAGGTTGGACATAATCCTATACTTTGCAAGGGTTGAATAAAATCCCATGACTTGAGAAAAGTTGGACAGAATCCTAGCTTCCTATGATGATAGGACAGACTCCTAAAAGACCGACTCATATGCTAAAAACTGACTCTCTAGCTAAGAACAGACTCATATACTAAGGACTGACTCCTAAACCGATGATTCTAAGAGGGGTGCTAATGAGACAAGGCATGTCTCCTAAAACAAGAGGAGATAAAGGGATGTTTGTGAGATTAGGCAAGTCTCCTAAAAGAGAGGACAACTATGACCAATGGGACACAGCATGTCTCCTATAGGGGAAACAACTAACTCTAATGAGACACTGAATGTCTCATATGGAGGACTCCAAGTAACCTTATCATTGCCCTTGCAATAATAAATAGGGTTAGGGCAACTACCAGATCAAGTTGGCCTTCAACTAGTAAGGTAGCTTATGAGACTTGAGGTAGTCTCCTATCGGTTGACTCACTAATGAGACAAAGCTTGTCTCCAAATGGTACGACTTATCTGCACGAGACATAACTTGTCTCTTAAAAGCGTGGGCTCTAGATGATTTTTTCATTGCCCTTACAATGAATGGGCTTCTAATGTCTAATGGTCTTATCAACTCTTTACCTAAAGAGGAGGGAGGAAGAAGAAAGAGGGTACTACCATGACATGGTGAGTCCCTCTAAAGATGGGCTTGAGCTAACGCCTTCATCGCCCTTGCAATGAATGGGGGACCTAATGTCTGAAGGGATACATATCTAAAAGACTTGGCAAGTCTCTTAAATAAAAGAGCGGAGTGCTACTTGGACTGAGCAAGTCTTCTAATGATGGGCTTGGGCTAACGCCTTCATCGCCCTTGCAATGATAAGAAGAATGCCCGAACTATTAGACAGGATAACTTCTTAAAATGATAAACAAGACCTTAACTAAAGAATAAAATCATATACTAATAGAAACAACCCTTACCTAAAAGACAAAAGACTTTATATTAGTGAAAACATTTTAAATAGAATAAATCTCTCATAAGTCTGTGAAAATTGTAAGGCAACACAGGATGAAAACAATGTATAGATCAAAAGAGTGATTTAATTTTAAGAAGATCAACATATCGGTCAGGTATAACGAAAAATGACAATCCCTATCATGATGTTTGCTTCTTTTTTTTTGAAAGGTAATCAGAGCAAATATATTAAGACGAGAAGACCAAGGAGGTCACCCTATCATGATGTTCGCTATATACCTTATCATTCAATTGTCAAGAATAATAAACTACAGGTTCACACTAATAGAAAAGTAAAAGTTTCTACCTCATATCTCTACACTTCATAAGTGAGTGAGAGTTTATTCCTTAATAAAACAAAATCTCTATTACAAAAACCAATTTATGTCCATCCCATTCATCCTACAAATGACAGAGCCATGCTACATTATACCACATCCATTTCTAAGAAAATATTCTCAACCAAAAGTGACATAACTTTGCTGTCATATATATATCATACCATAAGAGAAATAAAACCTTCGGTACATAGTACGACAGTAACATCAAGAATAAGTACTGGTAATCCAAATCATAAGTGGCATAGACCTTTTTTATATACCACAATACTTCATTCCCTGAGTAAATAAAGTGAATCATATACAATGCTAAATACAACAGACAAAATAAAAAATTATTATGACAATACTGCTACAGCAATATCATATCAACGTGGATTTTTAAATCTTCCTAGAATAGCTCAATCACTAGATCTTCAATTACACCTACTCTCCTTATCTTGCATTGAACCAATTTACCTTGCCAATTATTTTCCAATCAAACACATGCCTTATTTTGGCATTATTACACAATGCTATTTCGACCAGGTATTTGCATGAATGACTTGATATCCATAAACATAGCTAAGTTACATTCATATAGACTCTAAAGTGTACATCTTATATCCTCGATTCATTAAGATTTCTATCACACATGTTGTCTCAACCCTCTATGATATCAACCAAACTTAATTTAATACAGGTTGACATGTTATCCTGAAGGTATAAAATAAACATATTCAACAGCCCAATGTGAAAATGAAATAATGATATCAAGTCAAGCTAATGCAAAGAAATGATGTCCAGTACGAAAGTTGAAATATGAACTTAAACAATAAAATATCTTGAACAGAAAAAAAAGGTAAAAAAGAAAACAAATGCATAAATGTTCAGATCAGTAGAAAGATTCCATATGCTTAATACAATGCTCGAAAGTACATGAATTACCAAGCTATATAAAACTATGATCAAAGAGACCAAAAAGTTACAGGGGCATAAAGGAAGCCCCCAAGACACAGGAACTCTTATCCGAATGTAAACCAAACCAAAACAAAATTAGCACACCTAATGAAATATCTACATCATAATTTTTAAGGTTTAAAACAGAATTTGAATGTGGTTTGGGCTGCGAATATCAAAGTGAAGTGGTGGTTACCAAAACCCAAGTGAGAAGAGGGCTGTAAGTATCAAAGTGAAGGCTGCAAAAACAAGGAGGTGGGGGCTGCCATTATCAAAGTGAAGTAGTGATTGCAAAAATCAAAGTGAAGTGGTGGCTACCAAAACTGAAGTGATAAGAGGGCTGTAAGTATCAAAGTGAAGGCTGCAAAAACAAGGAGGTGAGGGCTGCCATTATCATTACCCTGTTTCACACAACAAAAAATGAGGGTTGTACATACCAAAATGATGCCAGCTGTAAACACTAATGGACAAGAGGGCAAAATGATGTGTGGGCTTTCAAAATCGAGGGCATAGGGCTTCCATTATCAAGTGTATGGGCTGTAATTATCAAAGGTACGTGGCTGCCAAAAACAAGAGTGAGGGCTGACCACTATCATAAAGGGTGTGAGGGGTGTAACCACTAAAGGGGTCAAAAGGACTATACATACCAAAATGGTGTGAGGTGTAAATAAGAAAAGGGAAAATGGTAGAAATATGGCCATTGAAACAACTACTCTTTCCACAATGACTTATTAATTAAGGAATCAGTAACTTGCATGTATCTGAACAAGTAACAAATATGGTTAATCTACATACTTTTCCCAAAAACATTCATTTAAACAAAAAAACTATATGCCAATGATGAAATATGTTAGCTCGATTCTACACAGTTATCACTCTCACATGCACACATACTCACACATTCACACACACACACACACACACACACACACACACACTCACACACACACACACACACACGCTCAACATACACAGACACACACACACACTTATACATACACCTACACACACACACACACACACACACACACACACACTCTCGTACACTCGCACATAGACACATATATGCATACACACACACTCGTGCACACACACGTACACATTATCACTCTTCAGTTAAAAAAATCGTAAAGGACTTTTCAAGGTCTAAAAAAAATGTTTGAGTTGAAAACACAAAAAAATAAATACGACCTTTCCACCTTCCTAAAAAATAATTGGGTCTAATGAGGAAGAATGAGCTTTGAGGGGTTGGGAAAAGAGGAATTGATAACGGTGGAGATCAATTAGAGCTCCTTTATGACAGAACATTTCTCTTGACTTCAAAGGAGCATGTCATAGGTGACCATAAGATCATTGTATTTCAAATAAATGTGAGCATATGATAAAAAACTAATAGCCATTTGATTAAGTGAAATACAGAACATATAGAATTAGAGCCATAACTCAAATTTGCATGGATCAAATCAAGTCCATGAAAGCTTCTAACTTGCATTCCTCTCCTTACGAGCACAAATTACAACCAAAGACTATAATGATATAAAATAGCAGCAGCCATGTAGTGACAAAACTTTCCAAACATACATATTAAGATCAATAAACACTTAAAAAAAAATGTAGTTTTGAAGCAATTAAAATACAAAGGATAAAACCTTTCTAGAACCAAGCTTATCTTATATGGCAGTCAAACAAGTGATGGATCAAGCGATTAGAATACATTATCAATGTCATGCAAGCACAAATATTGAAGTAAAAATTCAACCAGAAAATAAGATTAGAATGCTACACAGGAGACTGAAATCGAAAACAAAGATGAAGACAAGAGACATACATTTTTCTCACTGGATTTTATAAAAAAAAAACAAATGGATTTGTTAGAAATAGAGAGCTTGATTCGAGCTCTGAGCTCCTCCACTTAATCTTTCCATTTTCTCTATTTTCTTTCCTGAATTTTGATCCTTCAGATCTGAGATTTATGTCTGAACTGCTGATGGATTTTAACTTCAAAACTCCTCCAAAGAGATTAAAAAAAAAACAGATCTATTCAAAGAAGGTGAGATTTATGATCCAAATCACCAAAACTTGTATACACTACCAGATTTTACAAGAAAATGAAATTGATTTAAACTTTGAAGGAAGAAAAATGAAGATTCTTGGGTTTCTTTAAGCTTGAAGCTAGGGTTTATAACTAAGATATTGAAGAAAATTACAGCAATTGAGGTTAGCAAGGGGAGAGAACAAGACTATTGGAATGAAAACTCGGCCGGAGCTCCGGCCAATTCGCCTAAGGGAGACGATCGGAGAAGAAAGTCTCGCGAGAAAAGTTAGGGTTCTTGAATTGGGGATTTTTCTCTCTCCAATGGACAAACAAAACCCTAACTTCTAAATGAGGTCCCTCAAATGAGACCCCTCTCTTCTATTTATAGGATTTTAGAAAGTTTTAACCCCCTTAACTTTAAGAGACAACTCCTACTTATGTATATTTAACCTTGTTTTAGATAAGCGAGGGTGGTCTGCAAGAAAAACACTTTAATGAAAATTAGGGATAATTTAGCCCTTCTTAGTTACCTGAGACAACCTCTTACTGCAAATTACACTACCTAAAATCGCCCCATAAACTTGATAAAACACTCCCCTCTTTCTACACTATATTATACTATAATACGAACTACACTCGTTTGCTAGGCAAATTATGACGGATTTAAACGAAATTTTAAAGGAATCTACTTGGGATCCTAACCTACCCTAGGGTACAATTTAGGACTCTAAAATACTAATCTAATTGAGTTTCTAATAGAACCAAATTATTTAGGGTTCGGTCAAAATGAGGTGTCTACAGAGGGCCTCACGCCCTAGTCACCCAACAAGAGGGGAACAAGAGGAGAGAAGGAAAGGTATAGAGAGAAGGGGAGTGGTCGCTTATAGGTGTGGACAAGAGAGATTGGGTGAAGAGACAAGAGAGGGTAGAAAAGAAGGGGAAATATGGGGCGTGGGGCCCACTCGTCTCCACGTGGTGGCCTTTTCTTTTTTTCTTGTCTTGTTCTTGTGGAGTAATCTGGGTTTAGTTTATAGAGTTTTTGAAATCCCAAAGGGCAAATCAAGAGGGGAGTGAATTGGGTAATTAAATTTTTTTACACTAAATTTGATAGAAATTAGAAAAGCAATACAAGTTAAATCTAACCCTTGTTCAATCAAGCTTAAAGAGAAGAGATCGTTAGATCTTACCAAACACCCAAATGTAGAAGAGTTGATGAAGAGATAGGAGACGACACAATGATTTAGAGTGATTCAGTCCCTTAACCTCAAAAACATACTCCACTACCCAAGTACTTGGTCTTTCCTTGTGATTTTCTTTACTAAGATGGGACTCCACAAACGCCGAATCCCCAAGCTTTACAATGAACACCGCTGCCTCTAAGGGAACAAACCCTCTTTGCAAACCCCCTCCAAGGAAATTAACCCTCTTCACAAATCGCCTCCAAGGGAATAACTCCTCTTTGCCAATACAAAACGGATTCACCTTTCTTGACTGGCCGAATCGCAGACCCTCGATTACAATGAATGAAGAAGAAGTTTGAAGAACACTAGAAGCCTCTTGATAAGCATATTTTACCATGATGGAAGCTCACAATTACTCCAAAAGATTACATTGTAAAAGCCCTATGGAGATCTTCTTCAAAAAGATATGCAAGTTCAAACCTCTTTGAAGAAATAGTGGATTTGAAAGTTCTGGCTGAAAGAAGATTTTCAATATTTCCAAAAGTCTAAAAATCCATGAAGAAACCTCATATATATCTAATACTATATCTAATACTATATAGCAGAAAAGAAAATGGAGAATTATTGTCCATTTAACACGTCGATGTGGATGATTTTTACCTTTTTTGCCCTCCCCACATATCTGTACATACTATCTATGTGAGGGTAAAATCGTAATCTACATACGAAAAGTACCGACACAGGATACCTGTCTATGACAATTACGGAAAAAACTACCAAGAAGAGGTAAAGACATATGACAATGACGAAAGAACTACTTTATATTACTCATGCAGGACACTTGCAAAATATTGACGGATTCCGGGCCCCTGAAAAGGAACAACAATTATGGAAACCTCTATTGATTGGAGGGCTACGATCAGCCTATATCGATTGGAGGGCTAGGATCAACCTATGTAAATGATTTTACGGGCACAACCGATTGATGTTGTGTTCCATCACATGGACGGTTTGGATAAACCTATAAAAAATCTATAGGGTGATCTAAACCATCCGATTTAAGATGAACAACATATTATGGAAACCTCTATAGATTGGAGGGCTAGGATTAGCCTATGGAAATGATTTTTGGGGCACAACCTATTTATGTTGTGTTCCATCACATGGACGGTCTGGATCAACCTATGATGTGGTCCGTACAGTTCTTTGTCGGCCAGTGCATCGCACAGGGTTTTTTTACTAGTGTATATATATATATATATATGAGGAATATGTTAAGCGCACCATTTTTTGGTGCGCTTAAGTGGTTATAACGCCTCCCATTGGTTCGCTTAAGTGGGACCCAAACATTTAAACGAATGGGAGGCGTTATAACCACTTAAGCGCACCAAAAAAATGGTGCGCTTAAGTGCACAAACACTTCTCTCTCTCTCTCTCTCTCTCTCTCTATATATATATATATATATATATATAGCCCACAATGATTCATGACTGTTTGGGAGTAGTTTGGGCAAGAAAAGATAAAAAAAGGGTAAAATAGCAACTAGTCGTTATGCCCCAACGGCTAGTTTCTCGCACAATGCAGGCCGATCGCGGGGGTCGGTCGCTCACGAGTGGGCTGGATTTTTTTTAATTTCTGCCTCTCTGGGCACAGTGGTCGACCACGGTTGCAAAAAATAATTGTTGGCCATTAGTTTGTAAAATTCATATCTCACTCGTTTCTTATCGGGTTTTGACGCTCTTATACTCGATTTGAATGGATACGATGAGATCTATCTATTAAAAATATTTACAAAAATATTTGATAATGTTTTGTACAATGTAAAGTGGAAATATGATTTGTTGTCCACAATGCAAGTGTTGATTTGATGCCATTTCACTTTTTACCTCAATTTGATACTTGGGCTTTGGTTCTTGGGATATGAACTTTTGTTATAATAATGTTTAGGACCTTTGAAAATGATTTTTCATGAAATAAAAATAGTTCTCAAGGGGTGGTTTTAAAAAAAGTTTGAAAAACACTTTGAAATGCAAAACTACTTGAAAAAAAGTCTCCAATACAATTTAGAAAGTTAAACTACTTATCAACTTGGACATATTGGCTTCAAAGGTCTTCTTTGGGCTCTTGGGCTTGTAAGTTAACACTTGTTATCGCTTTGGTCCATGTGACTTCTCTCCCCGAATCTTTACTTTGAATACTTGAGAAGGTCACCGATCAATAGTGAAAATGACCAAATCCACAGTCATTCATTTCCACTGTTGTCTTTATTTTCGAGAGGGGATTCAGTTTTGAAAGTGTTTTCCAAAAAGAAAAAAACAAGTTAGAGTTTGCGCAAATTAAAACATAGTGGTGCCAATATCATCTGCCGTTCATTTTCATCCGATGAAGGAAAATGAGATTCATCTTAAAAGATTTTTACCCAAAAACTAATGGACAAAAGATCATTCTCATACGGTTATTCAAAAGGAATTTCTATCAAAGAAAAAGTTTAGTATCTGCTTATACCTAAACGCTGGACTTGTGTTGATGCAGACACCTCATTAAGTATCCATTACCCCGACACTGTTATGATGATGCTCCAATGATGAAAATTTTCTACTCATATTGCTTATAAGTTTACCTTAGTGGAACTCAAATTAAAATGATTAGTAAGAAACTTACAAAAATATTGAACTATTTTTTAAATGGTAGATGTGATAGAAAAGAAGGTGAAGATGGTGTCTTCAATAATCCAAAAAGTCCATTACAAACAGCTCACAAGCGTTAAATGAGCAGCATAGCTCAATCATAAAAATAGAACATAGCAGATTTTAAATTGTATGCACCTTTTCGGTCAAGTCATTATAACTTTTGGAAGGTAGTAATGGGCATTAGGGGTGGACATGGTTCGGTTCAGTTCGGTTCTGAGGTGAAACCAGAACCGAACCAGTACCTGTCGGTTCGCAAAATCCTGAACCAGAACCGAACCGAACCGAACCGATTACCGAACCGAACCAGAACCAAATTTAATCGGTTCGGTTCGGTTCGGTTCTGGGTTTAGGAGAAGTACAAAAAATATTAAAGGTTGTAATCCAATGAAATTGCAATCCAACGAGGGTTTCAATCCAACGGGCTGAAGATGTTCTCTTTTTTCCTAATTTAATCCAACGATGGAATTAGAACCCACGTTAGAAAAAGCACAAATTAGGTCGAGTAACCCAAACGAATCTGATATAAGACCCCTAAAAAATTTCCACAAAAGTAGTTGAGAGAGGAGAGGGCTGCAATTTTTTGTGTGAATACAAGATGAGAAAAAAGAGGCAGACGTCTCAACAATGGAAGAAACCCACTTCAAATAAACGATGGAATAAACCCACTTCAAAAACAAATTGATGCTATTGAGTATTGGCACATACCTTCTTCTTCTTCTTCTTCACCATGCCGGACGAACAGATGTGGGTGGAGGCGCCTGAAACGGTGGAAAGGTAGAGAGAAATGTAAAAAACTTGAATGGGTTTGCAAAGTTGCAAACAAATCTAGGGTTTCTTTTTTTTCTAACTTAAGGGCTTTTGAATAATATTAGCCTAAAAATGATATCAACACCCCCCCTTTTTGTTAAAGAATTAACATATTCTAAGCCTTAAAAATGATATCAACACCACCTTTTTGATAATACGTTAATGAAATGCCGGTTCGGTTCGGTTCTCGGTTCCAGGTCCCCAGACCCAGAACCGAACCAAAATCCATCGGTTCCTAGTTCTGGGACCCAGAACCGAACCGCCATTTTGCAGAACCGAACCAAACCGAACCAAAGCAGCCGGTTCGGCTCGGTTCTTCGGTTAAAACCGGAACCACGTCCACCCCTAATGGGCATTGTCACATGAAACAATTTCTATTTCCATTGACTAGTTTAACTTCCTTTCAAAAAGACTAGGTTTACGCTACACTCTTTTTGTGATAAAAATTATTACGAACTTTATATCTAGATATTACACTAAAATGTAACGAACATGGCACATTGTTTATGATTTTCAGAGACAATGTAGTGTCTGTGGGACTGTGGATTTGCACCTTTTCGCTCTCTTATCGGTAAAAATTTAATTCATGATACCTGATTCAGTTCTCAAAAATTTTCACCGTTCTCCCCATTTACTGTAAAAAGAGTGGTCATAACTCCTAAATACACTAGGGGAGTGGCCGGGGAAAAATTGTTAGGGTAATTAGGTCAAGCAAGAGGTTGCTTGAAGCATTACACCCAAGGTATCTAATTTGGAATACCAAGTTTGTTGCCTCCAGCCCCTATATATATTAGATACACTAGGGTTTTAATAGGTTAGTGGGCTCTAGCCCAAATAGGCCCACTACACCGGTTCATTATCTTATTGGGCTTATTTTAGAACATACATGGGTTATATTATAAACCCAACAATCTCCTCCTATGTTCTACATATAGCACAATCCAATCGATAGATAGTGTAATGTTCAAAACAAAATATTGAATCATCCACATCACCATATGGTCTATATCATAAAAGATCTGTAATCCAACTGAAAACATGAATCATTTTATGACAAACCAAGAGTTTTAGATATACAACAAGCAAAATTCAACCAAAAGGTAGTTTCACATATAAGTGAACCCCACTGATCTTAGATGAATTCAGGTATGATTCTCATCGAGATCCAAAATAAAGTTCCACAAAAAAGTGAACTCTATGCATATTGAAATGTAAGCATAAGTCTTTATGACTTTAGAAGATTTACTCATCAAGTAAGTCATCTTCATCAAAGTCCAAATCAAGACAAGCTTCTCCTTTTTCGCCAATCCCTGTGAATTATCAAAATATGGATTTCATGAGAATGAATCCAATCAGTTGTGTAAAACATGAATTACACATGAAAGTATCTAGTTCTACCTTAAGAAGAACTTAGTACAACCCCATTATTCACGAAAGTATCTAGTTCTATCATAAGAACATAGTACAATTTCTTAAATGGCTAAAAAAGTATCATTATCACTCTCACCATAGGCAGCATTGTCAAGTTTCAATAAAGAACAAGACCTAAATAGCTTCTTTTGCAAAGAACAATTCCTAATTGTCAAGTTTCAATAAAGAACAAGACCAAATAGTTTCTTTTGCAAAGAACCATTTCATGTTTCTTTTTGGAATGTTACAGTCATCTTATCCATATTTGAGTTAAGCTGTATCATCAAGTTTGGAATGTACAACCTTTCCCAAAAAGGACATGTCATCAAATGTGGAATGACACACAACAACTGTAAACATCATCGAAACATATCAAGTGCCTATCTTGGCCAAAAAGGGAGATTCGAAGATTCAAAATAACATGGATGTAGGTTAAGTCCTGTCTATACAAACTTTAACCCCATCTCCCCCACAGTTTTGAATATTCGATCTTTGTTCAGTCCCTTTGCGAGACCTTCAGTCTATTATCCTTCGATTTCGTATCAATCAAAGTGATAATCCCGTGTTCTTGAGATAATTCAGCATATGGCATGTTTCAGCCTAAGATGTCTCCTCTTACCATTAAAGAGTGAGTTCTTCACAACCATTGTTGTAGCCTGATTACCACAGAAGACACACAAGGAACTAATCCTTAACTGGGTCAGTGGAATGTCCATAACCATAATCAGAATCTTTATCTCATCTGCTTTCATTTGCAACTGAAGCTAGAGCATAAAGTTCCAATTCAACTTCCACACAACATCAGTAGAGTTGTTGTCCCCGAATTCTGATCCCCATGATGCATCAGAGTATTCTTCCACGATAAGTGGATGGCCACCATAGTTATGAGCATACTCTTGAGTACACAAAATGTATCTCATCAGCCTCAGAAGGGCATTTCTATGCTCATGGCCAGGATTGCTACTAAAACGACTCAGCATGCCAACTATAAAGGCTATGTCTGGCCTAGTGCAACACAAATCATACATGAAACTACCAATCAGTTTAGAATAATCTAACTGATTCACACTGTCTCTTTCTTAGAGATCAGCTTCTTGGTATAATTAAAATGGTGTCTCAATCAGTTTGCACTCACTGCATCCTCAAAAGGAAAATAGTTTTTCATATAATGGGCTAGGCCAAGGGTGATTCCTTGCCTTTCAAAAACTTACTTTCATACCAAGAATGGTGTTAACAACACCCAGGTCTTTTCATGTCGACTTCTTTACCCAATGTTAGTTTCACATTACTCACCACAGAGAGAGATTGGAAACAAGAATCAACATCTATATTCAAGCAAATAATTATGACCTTATTTGACACAAAAACAATAGTAAAGGTATTTATCCAAGTAATTTATCAGAAAACCCAAAGCTCTTTACTACTTTGTCAAATTTTGATGTCACAATTTAGGTGCTTGTTTAAGACCCAGCAAAATTTTGTATAATCACATACAAATAGCTACTTACAGCCTATAGTCTTAGCCCCTTTTGGCAAATCGACTAGCTGCCAAGTTAAATTTTTAACAGAAAGATCATTTCATCATGAATGGCTTCTGTGCACAACAAAGAGTCCCTAGATCTCATCACTTCCTAATAGGATGATGGATCATTCTCCAAATGGTAGGTCATAAAGTCCTCACCAAAATTCTTAGGTACTCTATCTCTTAAGCCAGAACTCATAAGGAGTGGAGGAGCATTTGAGTTTGGCACTCTATTCAGGATGCGACTTGCAATCAAAGCAATTTCTTCCCAAATGCATCCAGGCAGGCTAGCTGACAATAACATGGAGTTTAACACTTAAGTTAACGTCATGTTCTTACACTCAGCTATGTCACATGATTGAAGCGAGTGAGGAGCAATAGTTTCAAGGATTACGCCTTAAAAGGTATAGAATTCTTTGAACCCTGTCAATGTGAACCCTGTCAATGTGAATCCTCCTCCTCTATCACTCCTAAACTTACACTTGTCAATACTTAATTGACACACTTAATGGTATATTATGAGTGTTAATAATTTGGACCATTTTCTTATATTTCACATGTCATAATCGGTTGTATAACCACTTAGGATCATAACAGTAAACTAACCCGTCTAATAGTCTCATTAACTAAACTCAATCAATACATACCATTTAACAAATATGCACAGTCAAAATAGTATGAGTTAACAACCAAAGTTACTCTACCATACAAACATAAAGTGCATACATCTTATAAATTAAACAGTTCACCGGAAGAAAGGGGCAAGTTCTCAGTACCAGTGTGAGTGACCTCCAGGTCTACTCCACTAGCCACTGTACCGGTCTCCTTTGCTTCGGTAACACCAATGATAAGTTTCTTTGGGTGACATAGAGAACACGTGGCTCCTCTATCTAACCACCAATCTGAAGAAGTACTGGCCTTATCCTTGCCTAACATAGTAGTGTAACTTTTAGGCTCAGCCTTATCTACCAACATAGTAGCTCCCTTCTATAGTGTGTCAGATTTAACTAACTTAAGTAGCCTACAATATGCAGCATAGTGATCATATCTCCCACAGTTGTAACACTTACCCTTCTTTTTCTTAAAGACGGTCTTTTTGGCTTCCAATTTGGGGATATCACTCTTAGGTGACTTGGACTTCTGAGAAAATTTCTTTGGATATATCACCGTATTAGCAGCTGACTGTTCATGTCTAACCATCTCCAAGTTATTCCTAGATTTGTTCTCATCTTTGATTCGAATGAACCGTTTGAGATCATCCAATCCCACTTGCAACTTCTTTATATACATGTCAGTTTTGAAAGAGTGCCATCCATATGGGAACCTATAAATGATTGCACCCACAAAAAACGGATCACACACTACTGTTTTCTCATTGGTCAATTTAGATCTCAAATTTTCTAAATCAGTTACTTGAAGAGTGATTTCCATGTTCTCTTGGAACTTGAAATCCAGGAATTTGTCCACTAGGTGAGTCTTGGACAATTCCTCCTTTCGGAATTGAGCATCTAAATTGTCCTAACTTTCTTTAGCAGTGTCAAATTTGCTATAAGTTTCTGCAAGACGGTCTGACAGACAGTTTAATAAGTAGTCTTTGCAGAGATCCTCATCTCGAATCCATTGAGATTCCTCAACACTTTCAATCGTATCAGCAAAGGTACTCAAGACGGTATAATAAACATTTAAGTATTTCAAACCGAATTGAGTCTTTCGCTTTCAGGAATAAAATTCCGAGCCTCCAAATGATTGAAGTTTGACCATCTCAAAGGGAATTGCAGTCTTTTCCATTTTATTTCCAGATTAAAACACAAATTGGAAAGAGTGCACCTGATTTGTGAATCGCGAAAGCCAAAGCCAAGTACTGCAAACCAAATCCAATACCCGCGAACCCGAGATATCCAATATGAAACCCAAAAGCAAGAGATTACCACCAAGGGAAAAACCCAAACCCAAATCCAACAGTAATTGGGATTTATAGGGGGTGAACCAAGTATAAAGAACCAGCCAAGGGGAAACCCAAGGAGAGGTAAAACAAACCAGCTGATAGAAACAACGCCCAACCTGATTTCTCAATTGAACCGATTTTTGGGAAAACCTACAAATGAGAATCGGTTGCAAAATATTTCAAACAACCAGTGACAACTAGCTGCAAATAAAGCTGGCGGCAAAACCAGTTGAAGAACTCGGTTTTACTAAATCGGAAGAACCGGTCTATGAACCAGTTGCAAAACAACCCAAACCGGCGTTCAAAGAACCGGTTACCAAAACCGGTGTGAAATCTAATTAGAGAATGGAATTTAGCTTCTATGGAGAAAACCAAATCAAGCTTTAGAAGAAAGATCCACTCCACCAAAATCGTCCACCAATAAGCCTTGGTCCCAAAAAAGATTCGCCACAAATATTTTGAAAGTCAATTGACTCGGCCACACAATTTTGGACCAAAGAAAGGTTTGGTTACCAACTTGTAGCACCAAAGGATGTCTCCACCAAGCCCTCCTTATGTGAAGAATTCCTTGCCAAATTCAAGGCAACAAGAGCTCCACCTAAAGGAATCCTAGTCCAACAGGGATTTCTCGCACTAGCAGATGAGATACGGCACACAAAACCTTGCCGAAAGAAGACAAGGTCGACTCTTATAGAAAGAGAGAGAAGGGTAGGTGGGGGGGGGGGTAAGAGACGAAACTTTACTTTGATTGAGAGAGTCACAGTAGTCGAAACTCAATGGGGAGAGAACCACCACCAACAGATTTGCATCCCAAGCATGATGTGCAATTCGGCCCCAATAGTAGTCACCGAAGTTTTGGCCTCCACCAGTTGCTTAACAATGGGAAAGAGTGATCGTTGCCAAAACTGGAAGTGAGTCCTTCCAAAGGACTAATAAGCCAAAAGAGATGATAGAACGTTTCCCAAGCAGGAACGTTTCCAACGAGAGAGACAGCTTGCAATCACGCCCTAGAAATCCCAAGAATGATGTATTCAACAGATCAACGGTGTCTGTTGGAGAACGACACAGAGATGGGTTATTCTCCAACTCTACCCTTACCCGACCCTCTTCTTCCAAGAATTGGAAAACAAGAACATCAACCTCTGTTCAGAGAGAGAAGAAGGCTGCAACAGAGCGTCTCTGTGTGGGAATACGTGATGGGGAGAGAAGAATCCTACGCCCAAAAAATTTCCGAGGAAAAAAAAATCCATGCCCAAAACGATTTTGTTTCTGTGTGAAACGTGAATCCAATCCGAGAGATAGAGGCTTCTAATCAAAACGAATAAAAATTAGGGTTCTTAATGCTTCAAGATTGTTAGGGTAATTAGGTCAAGCAAGAGGTTGCTTGAAGCATTACACCCAAGGTATCTAATTTGGAATACCAAGTTTGTTGCCTCCAGCCCCTATATATATTAGATACACTAGGGTTTTAATAGGTTAGTGGGCTCTAGCCCAAATAGGCCCACTACACCGGTTCATTATCTTATTGGGCTTATATTAGAACATACATGGGTTATATTATAAACCCAACAAAAAACACATGGACATGTAAGTTAAATTTCATGAAATCAAATGAGGCTCTGGTTACATGACATGTTGTGCTGCAATGGAAGTAAGCAAAAGTTATATCAAACTTGAAAAAGACTGCTCTTGGAATTTAGAAGCTCCCGATAACTTCAAAATTAAATGAAATGCGACTTGATATCAATACGAAATGAAATACAACTCAAATTCATCCTAAATTACCTTATGTTTAGTTAAATTTCAAGAATGCAAATGAGGCTCGGGTGACTTGTAGGAGGGCCTGTACTAGTGTAGGCAATTTTGTCTCCGTTGTAACGAGGGCGAAGTTTAATGAAATCGGTAAAATTAAAACGGGGCTGACATCAGCACTACTGTAATTTGATAATGACACAACAAACTTTGTTTTACACTTTTTAACATGCCTTTCATCGCTCTTACATGACTCAAGATGGTATAAATTTTCATTAGAAAAGTGAAACAAACTTAGTGGTGCCGTTATTAAAATATGGCAGTGTGATCATCTTGTGTCATTGATCTGACATACCATGATGCTCTGCGGTTCAAAGCCTCGAAATTATCATAATCAAAATATTGAAGTGTTGTTACCAAAATATTGTCGTTAACATCTGCACCCAATTGAAAAACTACCAACCTGAGGTTTGGTGTGCCCAACCCAAACTGCTAGATCATGATTCAGTGGTCCGGATCGATCATGGAGTGACTGTTGGTTTGAGTAAAACCTCCCTCCAACCTTGCAACTGCTAGATCAATCATCCACGGTGCGGATCACACTCTTCGGGCTCTTGACCTTTGGAGGATGGGAAAAGTACACCTAAAAAAAGTGCCACTAGTGTTGTGTAGCCCACGCCAGCACGCCACGCGTGTACGAACTGCACGTTGCCCTTTGCGCAACAAAGCAAGCAAGAGATGTGGGTATTGATATATAAACCCATCTCCTTCTCTCTTCACATTCGATGTGGGACTATTTTCCCCCACTAGACTTCTACATCCCTTTGTAAGAAGCAACTTTTTCCAAGAATACTTTTTCTTTTTCCAAAACACTTTTGAAAAAAATATTTTCCAAACACCAAATTTTGACCAAAACTACATGATTTAGAAAATCAAAATCTCTTTTCAGCTGATTTTGTCTTCATTCACGAGGTGGATGCTCTGACATGCAACAACCCATCCGCGAAATGCCTTCTGCGTTGGATGCTAGCAAATCCCTAAAATTTGAGGTCTTAATTTTGAATGGTCTTGCGAAAGCTGGATTTATATTTAATATTTTTTTTTGATTTCATAGATAAGATAGTCCGGTTAGCATTACTTTTTTTGGATGTGAGCCACCTACGACCGCCCATGTCTAAAGACCATAAACAAAATTTTGCCTTGTCCTTACCAACTTCTTTCTCGCATGGGCTTATGATTGATTTGTTGTGGACACCACACCCAGCGTGCTGGCCCATATATCATGTGACCAAAATATGTCTTTGAGATAGTTAAAGACAACTTGTAATACATGTCATCACTGTAAAAATTTGAAAAGAAAAGCACGCATTAATTCCTTTTTACTTTAGTAGTATGTATAGCTCATAACATGCAAAGATAAGGCTTTTCTTGCTGAAAGGTAACGTTTTCCTTTTTATTTTTTATGAAGTTTGTTTTGTAGCTCTAAACATTCCCCACATCATCCCAACAATAAATAACACCAGTACAATAAACTATTACCAAATGTGTACATATCTTTCTAAGTAGGAGGTCCTCGATACTAGAAACAAAGATGACACCACGTTGGGTGGTCCAAGTCATGAGTCTCATGTGGCTATCTTCATTGTATAAAAAAAAAGAGATAAATTTAGTAGATGTTATAAAATGAGGAAATGATAAATGCACCCCTTTACATCACTTGAGACACCAGCAGTAGTGCATCAATGACTAAAGAGAGGCTGATATATTTCACGTCAAAAGGATTCAATGGATTTGATTGCCATGTACACTGCAATTGGGTGTCCCATGTGATGAAAAGGGGCGCATTTATCATTTCCTTGGGACGCATTTATCATTTCCCAAGTAAATGATAAATGCGCCCCTTTTCATCACTTTGGACACCCAACAACAGTGAATCAATGAACGCAAAGGGGTTGATGCACATCATGTCATAAGGATTCAACGGATTTGATTGCAACGTACACTGCTGTTGGGTGTCCCAAATGATAAATGCGCCCCTTTTATCACTTGGGAAACCAAGCAGCAGTGTAACAATGACTGCAGAAGGGCTGATGTACTTCACGTTAGAAGGATTCAACGGATTTGATTGCCAGGTACACTGTAGTTGGGTGTCCCATGTGATGAAAAGGGGCTCATTTATCATTTCACCCCTTTTCATCACTTGGGACACCTAGCAGTAGTGTATCAATGACTGTAGAGCGGCTGATGTACTTCATGTCAGAAGGATTTAACGGATTTGATTTCCACGTACACTGCAGTTGGGTGTCCCAAGTGACGAAAAGGGGCGAAATGATGAAAGTGCCCCTTTTCATTACATGTGATGAAAAGGGGTTGATGTACTTCACCCAACAGCAGTGTACCAATGTGGGACACCCAGCAGCATTGTATCAATGACTGCAGAGGGGCTGATGTACTTCACGTCAGAAGGATTCAACAGATTTGATTGCTACGTACACTGCAGTTGCATGTCCCCTTTTCATCACTTGGGACACCCAGCAACATTGTATCAATGACTGCAGAGGGGTTGTTGTACTTCACATCAGAAGGATTCAACGGATTTGATTGCCTCGTACACTGAAGTTGTGTGTCCCCTATGATGAGAAGGAACGCATGTATCATTTCCCTATATATAAGGGAAATGATAAATGCGTATATAAGGGAAATGATAAATGCGCCCCTTTTCATCACTCGGGGCACCCACCAGCAATGTATCATTGATTGCAGAAGGGCTGATGGACTTCCCGTCAGAAGGATTCAACGAATTTTATTGCCACATAAATGCGCCCCTTTTCATCACTTGGGACACACAGCAGCAGTGTATCAATGACAGCAGAGGGGCTGATGTACTTTACGTTAGAAGGATTCAACTGATTTGATTGCCTCGTGCACTGCAGTTGGGTGCCCCATGTGACGAAAAGGGGAGCACTTATTATTTCTAAATTCTAAAATGTTTATAAAAGCATATAAAATTCCCACAAAAAACCACAGACATCTGATTATAAATTTCTTAATAAAGTGAAGAGTGCCGTGATCAAAGCAAGAGAGTGAAGATATCATCTCCTTTCCATCTCTCTTCAATTTAAATTAATCAACACCTTCATTATTACATATCATGGATTCAATGGCAACAATGTTTGGTGCTAAATGTACAACTCACATCCAATCACGTTAGGCATAGGCGAAGTGTACATGAGGCACAGATGAGATTAGTACAGATGAAATGGTGTGCGGGGCCACAAAAGCAATGCCTTTCTACGTGCTTTCAAAACAAGAAAATTCATGTAAATTCCCCCTAGGGCATTAACAATTACAGTGGACCCCACAATAATAATGAATTAACCTCAACCCTCCTAGGGGAGTACATATTGCAAGTGCCCAAGTACAGATTGCAAGAGCTAAATAATTCAAGGTAGGGTGGATATTTCTACCCCAAGTTTTGATTGCTTACACATCCTTTCAATTTGAATTTTTTTACTGTTCCATCACGTGATGTGTGGAATGGTCAAAGCTATACAAAACAAAATTGATGAAACTTAAAAATGAAAACATTACATATCAGCCAGGGAAAGCCCTTTTCCCTACAGGGTTATGGGTTGTAGACACTACACAAAGTGGGAAAGAGTTAATGCTTTGTTTTCTATTCTCATTTTTAGAGTGATGTGTGGACCCCGATCCGAGAGAGGCGGGGGACGAGCCCCCGGAAGTCTCTAGATCATCCACGTGAAGGAGAGCTCTACCAAGGAACTCTCAAAAGAATGCCTCTCACAACATGAGTGGCGATGTAAGGTGAGATATCTCTCGATTCGGGGACTTGTCCGGATTCAAGACGTACCTTAAATAAAGAAGAGTCGTCATCCAAGGAAGTAGGCCCTATATCCCATACTATGCTCTGTTGCAATGGATAACCAGAGATATAAAAAGGTTCGTGTCTGGTTACGAATTTGGAAGGTCCAAAAAGCACCTCATCTGCCCAAGTGCAAGCACCTGGTCTCTTATGTCATTTATTTATTGATTTTGAAGAGTTTTGGGCGAAAGTCATATGAAATGGGAACATATATCTCCGAGAAAACGTCTATTTAATCATGCATGTCTCAGAAATGAATAATAAGCACACGCAAAAGAAATAAAATAAGTGTCACCTAAGAATAGCTAGGTTATGAGTGTCATACCTAAATAATGTCTAAGTTTTGATGTGCAAACACATGCATGCTATAGCTAAAGGTATGAGGTCTGCACGAGAAAGTAAGGAAACACAACAAAACACACATCACTTGACTTCACACACAACTCGACAAGACGAATCCTAAGACTCTAATGCAACACTTGACTCGGACCAGGATGGCCATCCATCCCAGCTGCTCTACGTATCCCGGCCTTAGGAAGAATCAGAATCAACGTAGTTCGATGACCTATTCTAAACTACGATGCCGAACCATCTAAGACCGCTATCCTAGACTCGATCAACTAGACCTAACTAGTTTTTAAAGCTTCTTGTACAATTACTTAAGTTCAAGTGAATTATAATTTTTAGGACTCTCTATATGCCCTAACTAATGCAAGTTGGTTAGCCTTAAGCTAATGCAGGTGGTTCCTATATCCTATGTGTTACTAGGTTGTGTGTCCTAAGGAAAATCATGGGCTAACTAAATGCATCCTGGTCTAGCCATCAGCTCGACTAAGTGTCTAACTGACAATGACTCGAGGCCTCCCAACTCTAAGGACACTTACACGACAAGACACAGCATATCAACACAAACAAGACAGACTACTAACTCTAAAACACCCCAAATATCTAGGACAGACTCCTAACTCTAGGGGAAGATCTTTTTGAAAAGATTTTGAAGATTTTTTATATTTTTAGAAAGTTTAAAATGTTTATTTTTAAAGGTTTGGCTGGACCTGGGATAAAGATCCCAAGCTGCACTACGTACCTCGTGGAAGAGGATCAAACCAACGTAGTTCGGAACAGATTTCCTAAACAGATTTCCTAACCACTCTCCTAATGACTCAAGATTTTTGGAATATTTTGAAGATTTTCTAGTTTTTCAAGATGTTTTTGATGTTTTTGACTCAACATGACAGAATCTTATCATCATAAGGGTAGGACAGACTTCTGATATCTCGCAAAGGTTGGACAGAATCCTATGCTTTGCGGGGAGGGCTGGATGGAATCACATCTCTGTAAGGGTTGGACAACATCCTATACCTTGCAGGATTGGATAAAATCACATGATTTGATGAGAGGTTGGACAGAATCATAACCCCTATTATGATAGGACAGACTCCTGAAAGAGAGGACTGACTCCTAAAACTAATGGACTGACTCCTAAAGCTAATTGATTGACTCCTAAACTGATGACTCTAATAGAGGTGCTAATGAGACAAGGCATGTCTCCTAGAAGAGGAGGAGATAAAGAAGGGTGCTAGTGAGACTGGGCAGGTCTCCTAGACACAGAGGTGGGTTCCAAGTATCCTTATCATTGCCCCTGCAATGATAACATAGGGGTTAGGCAAATAATAGACCAAGTTGGTCTTCAACTAATAAAGGTGTTCTACCTGAGGCTTGGATAAATTCTCTAAAGGGTAGGCTCTAAACAAGGCTTGTCTCCAAGGGAGGTGTACCTTACGAGACATAGTATGTCTCCTAGTGGGGCTATGATTTCAAGGTTCTTATCTAAAAGACTGAATTAGTCTTACAACCAAAAGAGGAGAGCGCTACCCGGACTGTGCAAGTCCCCTAAGGATGGGCTTGGGCTATCACCTTCATCGCCCTAAAGAACTAATGTAACCTTTATATTAGTCAGATTCACTCATCAAAAATTAACACAGCAACCATATTTACCATTATAAAATTTATCCTTTATGACAGAATAAAATTCATTAAACCAATTCAAACCCATACAAGTAATAAGGTCGTTCCCTTCACCTTAATGAACAAATAAGCTAACATGAAATCTATTTAGATGTTCCAAAAATGGAATCTTTTATAGAAAACCTCAACTCAAAAAATTATCTATCTCCCCAGAACTATCTTGAATCACAAAAACCCATACGGCTACAAATCTTTAAAGTATCCATGTAAGTCTGGCCTAAAGTATCTCTATGCTTCCCAAATGACTTTACCAGATGGATTGAAGAAGAATGGCTACAAAATTTGGTCATATACTACTAAGGCATAATTGGATTGAAATAGTTTTCAACTAGCCTATTAAGCAAGTAAGCCCAACATAGACAAAATGAAATAGGCCCAGCTATATTTTTGGGAGCTAAAATAACCCTCTAAGACAATTAGTTTCATGAGACATAACAATGGTAAACTGACTAGAAATGAATTCTAAGACTCTCAACCCATACGTACAATAACAATAAACTCATCTCTATCTAAACTAACAGGTTAGTCTTGTAATTACTAAGATTCCATTGTATGCTTTCACAGGAGTCAAATTGACCCAAAGAAGAGAGTTGATTGTGAATAGCGGGAGGTCGAACCAAGGACCTATAAAAACCAAAAATAATCACTATAATCCTTCAAACAAAATAGGTCTTACTACAATTTATTAATAGAGCCGAGAGTTGTAAACAAGCCCAATAATATGAGATAAGATAATAAAGAACAACTGGGCTAATGGCAAATCACATGTGATAACAAGAAAAGAATGGGCTTTGATAAGCTATTGTGTAGCTATCATTGAATGCTGAGCTGCAAGAAGTAGAAAAACAAGGTGGGATCAACAACACAAGTAAAAGATAGCCATAGCTCTTTTATCAGGTTGGCACAAATCAAGTTTTCCAGAATTCAAGATGATTTTATTCAAGGGATGGGGGCTGTTTTATATCAAGGGTATTAGGGCTGCCATTTTCAAAAGAGGACTACACATATTAAAACAAAAGGAGGGCTGCTCATATCAAAGTAGGAAAGGCTGCGATTATCAAGGTATAAAGGCTGTCATTATCAAAGGGAAGTAATCCAACAGATTTTGGAGGGAGGGGGTTCACTCACAGCTCAATCGACTAGGGTGAAACAAAATGATATAAAACATTAAATTCACTTGTATCCGTAGACTCCTTTTAACTCAACAGACATGGAAAACAAACTATGATTTTCACAATTTACCATGTGTCCGCATACATTTAATTCTCCAACCACACACTTGTTCATTTTATTTTAGCACCTTTTTTTCGATTAGAAATTTTAATCCTGATAAGCATGGCAAGCATTATGATCGTCCAAGAACCAAATGACTTCAAACAAATCGATTCGTTATCCAAATTTCTGAAAAAAAAGACCATAAACATAAAGCCCAACACACAATAGACACATATTATCCAATTAAAAGTAATAATGTAAATGAAGACAAAAATAGATGTTACCTGAGATCCCTTACTTATAGAAAATTATTAAAAATGAATCTTTGTTCAAGAAAATGAAGATAAGCAAAAAAAAATCAGCATGAACATGTACAGATCTATGCAACTCTACCTATCTTTGAGCACAGCATTCTCGAACATAAGGTTTCTGAGCATAGATTCATAATCTGGAAAGCTCAAATTTGAGGTTTTGAAGCTATAGATCTGAGATTTAGGATTAGAATTAAGGTTTGATTGACATGGGCCATGGTGGTGAAAATGGGCGTGGAGATGTCAACCCAATCAACCTGCTACATCCAGAAGTTCTAACCATGCCCCCTCATGACAAGAAGGTTAAATTAACAAGAATAACCTGTGAACCAGTGAAATGAAAATTCGCCTAACAATTGGTGGAACAAGCTATAGCAAACCCTATCCCTTTTTCACATCATAATGCACTGTGGAAATCTAATGTCATCAACAATGTCCCCTCCTCAATTGAAATCATGATAATACATATATCCATCTGAATACAATGATATGCGTACAACCATATTGGGAGCAGCACTACCGAAACTTGAGGCACATTCAAAGGTCTGTCTTGAAAATCACCACAGTTAATAAATGCAAGGCAATGGGATGCGATCATTAGGCTAAATGAAAACATATTCTTAGTTATCCAAGAGGATAGTAATATGGGCTTTATATTTCAAACCAAAATGTGAAGAACCAATACACTGAAACAAACACTAGAGCTAAGGATCAAACCACACTATAGTGCATTCCAAGCATTCTTACCTTAATTAGATATTCATACTAAATAAATGTTCACAACCAAGCTAAAACAATAGTGACAAACTTTCTTAACAAAATTATTCAAAAACAAACTGAGATAAAAAAGGGGAAGCATAAGCCTAAATTCATACATGCAACAAATAACCTATTGCTGGTATTACTTTCTTGAAAGTTTAAGATGAGTCATATAAGCCTAAAACAATGAAGAATTCAGAAATATTCTTAAAGGCATTCAATCAAACAGATTATGGGCCTATGTAAAATAGTAGGCTGATAGTGTATCATCCAGAAAATAACTCTAAAGCATGATATACTACTATCTTCTTGGTGAATCAAGCATCAACAAGTAAACAAAAAAATTGGACAAATAAACCTCTCGAAATTTGCAGAGTGTTTATAAACCTGGATCGAATCTTTTTTGCTACTCTAACCTTGGGTCGCATATATCCTTAAATTTAAATGGAGCTTTTGAACAAATAACCTAATATCATAATGATCCTTATCAACCTTATTATAGTTTTTTTAAGAAAAAAAAATTTATTTGATACGCAGGATCCCTCACAGAAAATTAAACAAATACTATTGTCTAAAGATGATGAAGAGAAGTTCGTCACAATCATTTACAAATGAAATAGATCAATATTCAAGCTGAAACCTTAATACAAAAATTTTCTTATCAACATAATTTCTTCAGGCAGGAACTCTAAAAAATATATATATAAAAATCATCTCATTCTATGGTTCGGTAAAACTGATTCAACTTTCTTATAGCTTAATGCATTTTTTTTAAAGCATAGATCCACAACATCGATCACACTATTTTATAATTATTGAAAATAGTTATGCAAAACCTCTAAAATTTTGTTGAAATTAACACTCTGAAAAGAATTTAAACATATAAACCATTTCAACTAATGATCAAAGATGAAAATACCTATCAATCGGATCATCCTGCTCTTCCTCTTCTTCTAATTTTATACTCTGCACAGCTCTCTCTTGCTCGATAAAGATCGAAATTTATGGATTTATGGATCAAAACAAAAAGGCTACAGATTTGGATGAGGACTTATACAAATCTCAGATCAGGTTTCTTTGAAATCAACGAATATCATGGCTATGGGAGAAAAATAACAAGAATAAAGTTGAGAAATGAAGAAAGATGATTAAAAATGGTTAAAGAAAGAAAATGAAAGCAGACCTGCAGGATCAAGCCTCTAATATAGGGTTTGGAGATTTATAAAACAAAAACAAAATCACAGATCTCACAATCCAAAGAAAAAAAATATGATTATAGGTAGATGATGACAACTAACCAGAGTTGAAAGGAATGGCTAGAGCTATAGCCGGAAATCTGATCGTAGAATCGAGAGTTAGCGTTTGGATTGAGAAAAACAAGATGAATATGATCGAGTTTCCGTCGGATCTAGTAAGGAAGACGACTGGAGGTTGAAAGAAATGGACGAATTCCGGCAAGGATTCGCTGGAGAAGAACAGATTGATCGGAGAAGAAAGAGTATGAATTAGGGTTTGGGAATTTGGGGAAAATTTCTCTCTCTTTCTCTCTCTGAAAATTTGGGGAAAAACTTAATTAAATGAAAAATGAGGCTTTAGCTGATATTTATAGGAAACATGGGATATTGATATCGGCACTAACCTTTGATAAGGCGCGCGGATGCGCAAACTTTTGATAAGGCGCGCGAAATTCGTGTCTTTTTTTTATCCAGGTTCGGCTCCTCACAGGATAAATTCGCCCCCCTCTCAGGATACATTCACCCCCCTTCTGAACTTGCACCACGACACTGCCTCGGTTCGTTCACTAGGTAAACGAGCTCGGATTTCGACGAAATTTTGCAGGGACCTTGGTGGGACCCTAATCTAGCTTAGGGTGCAATTTGGGGTCCTACCTCATTGATTTGATAGGTTTTTTGCACAAACATAAAGGTTTAGGGCACGGTCAAAATGGGGTGTCTACAGATGCCCCTCTTTGGTAGAGCGTGCTTGTCACGCGAATACCAAAGCTGAACGGACAACACATTTTGACTGGCCCAAGATTGATTAAAGTGAAAAAGAATGGAAAAAAATGAATTTGCGAAGATTGAATTTTTGGAAGGAACGGATACCTCAGGGGTCTTGATGCCTCAGGGGTCTTCAGATGAAAAGGTTTTGGTTGTTTGCTTGGTGCTCTCGGAAAGACTTTGGTTCTTTCTACGCTCAGGGCGAATGCTTTTTGGAGAATTTTCCTCTTTCTATGCTCGGGGAAAAATGCTTAGGAAAGATTTGGTTCTACGCTCAGGGCGAATATTATCAAGGAGAATTTGGTTTTACACTTACAGCGAATACTTTCAAGGAGCAATTTGGTTCTACGCTCGGGGCGAATGCTCTCAGAGAGAATTAGGTTTTACGCTTGGAGCGAATGCTTTCCAGGAAAAATTTGGTTCTACGCTTGGAGCGAATACTTTCAAGGAAAACTGGGTTCTACACTTGGAGCGAAAACTTTCAAGGAAAAACTGGGTCCTACGCTTGGAGCGAATACTTTCAAGGAAAAACTGGGTTCTACGCTTGGAGCGAATGTTTTCAAGGAAAAACTGGGTTCTACGCTTGGAGCGAATACCTTCAAGGAAAAACTGGGTTCTACGCTTGAAGCGAATACTTTCAAGGAAAAACTGAGTCTACGCTTGGAGTGAAAACTTTCAAGGAAAAACTGGGTTCTACGCTTGGAGCGAATACTTTCAAGGAGAAATTTGGTTCTACGCTTGGATCGAATGCTCTCAGGGAGAATATGGCATTTCGCTCGGGGCGGATGCTTTCTGGGATAATTCGTTTTCTTCACTCGGGGTGGATGCTCTCAGGGAGAGTATGGTTTCTTCACTCAGGGTGGATACTCTCAGAGAGAATCTAGTTTCTTCACTCGGGGTGGATGCTCTCAGGGAGAATCTGGTTAGGTTTGAATACCTGATTTGATTACAAAGTTTGCTTGTGAGGGAAAACTCTGATGGGGGTAATGAGGCAGACTCTCAATGAAATGATGAGAAAGACTCTCAAAGGATTGCTGAGACAGACTCTCAAAGGAATTTGCCTGAGGAGTTGAATTTAAAGACTATGTTCAAGCTCCTCTTATCTTCAGTTGTTGAGAATAGCCATCTCAATTATCATTGCTCACCTGATATCTTTAATGACCTGATTGTTCAGGACATAAAAGATGCCCCTAGTATGATTTTACTTCCATGACAAATTCATAAGAGAGCAAAAGATAAGGAAATGGTTAAAAAGGTTTTCATTTCTTGAATATTTGAGGTTACAATGCTTTCAGGTTTACAATAGACTGTATCTGCCTGACAACCTCCTTTCATTTTGATGATTTCTGCCATTTCGGATGAGCTTGAAAACCTGCCAGATGGACTTGAGAATCTATCATCTTCTGAACTTCGTTTTGCTACCTATCACCTTTGAGAAGACACAATTTCATCATTTTCCACCTTCGCCTTCTTGCTTCTTGTTACCTCAGCTTTTGGAGGAATATTGGACTACACAGGCTTTCCCACACAAGACTCTGGAACTTGACCTTGACTTGACGAAGAAAGGACTTTGACTACCAACAACTGAGGACTTCGACCAGGCACAATGACTTAAACTCGAAGAGAGACTAAATCTGCTTCTTAGTCTGATAAGTATTTTAAAATGGCAAAGTCTACCACTCTTAGAATCTTTTGAAAACCATATTTAAAGGTGTTTAATTCCTCTTTTCGGTATTTCCATCATGGTTATTATCCTTTTGGATTGCTTAGTCTTAACCCCCTAGCTTAGAGAGTTTCAGAAGAATCTTTACTGGTGCTTACTCAGACTTTGGAGTAACGCCTCTGAAGAAATGAAAGTCTTGCTGGCTTTCAGAGGTTTTGTCCTTTATGAAGTCACTGCCATGACCAAATCGCTTTTCAGGTTTTCGATTCTGCGGACCGCATGTCTAATATTTTGCCTGGACTGCCTGCCCTTGCAGGTTTTCCATCCAGCAGGCTCAGCACCCTGATTTTTGCCTAAGCCGCCCTTTCGAGTTTTCAGCTTAACGGGTGAATGACCTTAACTTTTGCCTAGACCGCCCTTGCGGGTTTTCAGTCTAGCGGGTCTACGACTCCATCATTTTTTTTTTCTCTTCTTTCTGTTTCTCTACAAACTTGGGCCTAAATACACCAGAAGGAATTTTAGGTAGGCTTGGGTTCAAACAGGTTAACCTTTGGTAAATTTATGTATTTCGACTGAATCTGGCCCTCCAGATTGCTTACGTATCCCCAAAGAAAATGAGAATCAAGTCCGCGTAGTTCGCCCATTTGGGGTTTCAAAGATTGTTTGTTTTGTTTTTTTTCTTCTTTCAAGGATTTGAAAGATTTGAAGAATTTGACCGAACTCGAATTGATCAGGTTGCCTACGTACCCTGTAGAAAGGGATCAGGTCATGACGTAGTTTAGGTTCAATATCTTTTATGACGCAAGTCATAAAAGATGCCCCTGGTTTGAGTCTATCAAAGAAAGAAGATTTTCATTTATTTATTTATTTTAGGTCCAAAGGGTTGGCAAACGGTTTTTGACTTTGAGGTTGTTGGCTTTTAAGCTCTGATAGACCAAGGACGACCTCCTGGTATATCTAAGCATAGTACTTCTTTAGTTGGTCCAGGTTTGTAGGTTCTGTTAATTTTTCTCAATTTTCATCGAAGAGTCTTACGGCTTTTCCAGGCAGGACTTCATCGACGATGTAAGGACCAGACCAGTTTGGCCTAAACTTCCCTCTGGGATCAAACACCGGTGCCCTGTATGATTTCAGGACAAGATCTCCTAGCTTCAGATCTCTGACTCGGATTTTCTTGTTGAATGCCCTTTCGATTCTTCTCTGATACCCTTGGATGTGATATAAGGCTCTCAGCCTCTTTTCATCTATCATCTGTTATTCCTGATGTCTGGCTCTTGCCCACTCAGATTCTGGTAGATCCACTTCCATCATTACCCTTAAGGATGAAATTCTCAGCTCAACAGGCATGACTGCTTCGATTCCATACACCAGTAAGTACGGAGTTACACCTGTAGAGGATCTGATCGATGTCTTGTAAGCCCATAAGGCAAAAGAAAGTTTGTTCAACCAATCCTTATAAGTCTCGGTCATCTTACTGATTATGACCTTGATGTTCTTATTCGCTGCCTCTACAGCACCGTTTGTCTGAGGTTTGTAAGGAGATGATTTGTGATGCTTGATTTTAAACTCTTCGCATAGGTGTACTACCTCCTTCTTGAAATGAGATCCATGGTCAGAAATCAGCTCATGAGATACTCTGTATCTGCAAATGATATTTGCACAGATGAACTTCGCAACTGTAGTCGAAGTTATGGAAGCATACGAAGCAGCTTCTATCCATTTCGTGAAGTAGTCAATGGCTACTAGAATGTACTCATGTCCACTTGACGACTTTGGATAAACTTTGCCAATGACATCAATCCCCCATACTGAGAATGGCCATGGCGAGGTCAAAGAGTGTAACTCTGATGGAGGCATGTGAATAAGATTTGCATAAACTTGGCACTTGTGACATTTCTTCACGAATGCGAAGCAATCTGCTTCCATTGTGGGCCAATAGAACCCAAGTCTTAGGATTTTCCTTGATAGCATCTTACCATTCATGTGAGGGCCACAAACACCTTCATGTGTTTGCTCTATGAGCTCTGCAGAATGATCTTCATCAACACACAGAAGCTGTATCCCGTCAAATGACCTTCTGTATAATTCTTAACCACAAATGATGAAGTTGGCAGCGAACCTCTGAAAAGTTTTCCTCTCTTTGCTGGAAGCTTCAGGCGGATGCCCCTTGCTTGAAATGAGATTTCTAATGTCTGTGTACCACGGCTTTCCGTCCGGACATCTAGTTGATATCTCTATGGCATTCACATGTGCGGGAGCCCATTGTAACCTCACAGCTAAAGGTTGAACCTCCATCGTCGCAGAAATGTCTAACATTGACGTCAGAGTAGCTAGTGCATCAGCAAAATGATTCTTTGTCCTCGACAGATGAGTGAAGGTGACACTGCTGAACTTCTTGACCAGAGATTCTAAATATGTGTGATATGAGATCAATCTCGCCTCTTTTGTTTTCCAATCCCCATTTATTTGACAAATGATCAGGATTGAATCTCCGAATACATCTATGTCTTGAATTTATAAAGCCAAAGCTGCCTCAAGTCCTGCGATGCATGCTTCATATTCTGCCATATTATTGGTCCATTCAAACTGCAACTTAATGGATATAGGGATATACTCTTTCTTGAGAGATACCAAAACTGCCCCTATTCCTTGACCATGATTATTAACAGCTCCGTCAAAGTACATTAACCACCTGGTATTCAGAATCTCTTCTTCGATATCCATGATCTCTTCATCAGGAAAGTCTGCCTTTAGAAAAGCATTCTCTTCAACAGGGGCATCAGCCAACTACTCAGCGATGACCTGTCCCTTAATTGATTTCTGAGTGACATAAGTGATGTCAAACTCAGACAACAATAACAACCATCTAGCTGTTCTTCCTGTAAGAGCGGGTTTCTCGAACAAATAATTCAACGGATCCATCCGTGAGAGCAAAAGTATCTTATTCGACCAGCAGGTAATGTCTAAGCCTTTGAGTCACCCAAACTAATGCTAGACACGTATTTTCCAAGATAGTGTACTTGATTTCATACTCTAGCATTTTCTTACTGATGTAGTAAATGGGCTTTTCCTTCTTAGATCCTGCATCCTGCTGAGCAAGCATACAACTCATTGCCGTATCAGTGATAGATAAGTACAACAACAGCGGTTGACCTGGAATGACCGGGGATAGGATAGGAGGCAAAGACATGCACTGCTTGACTATTTCAAATGCTTCCTGACATTCTTCATTCCACTTCTTGAAAGAATTCTTTTTCAATAACTTGAAGATGGGTTCACATGTCATGGTTAAATGAGATATGAATCTCCTTAAGTATTGCACTTTCCCAAGAAATCTGCGAATCTGCTTTTCTGTCTTTGGTGGCTGCATTTCTTGGATAGCCTTGATCTTTTGAGGGTCCACTTCGATTCCTCTCTCGCTGACCATGAATCCAAGCAACTTTCCTGATGTAACCCCAAATACACATTTATTTGGGTTTAAACGGAGCTGATACTTTCTGATTCGCTCGAAGAACTTTCTTAAGGCAATTGTGTGTTCTAGTTGAGTCTTTTCCTTGACAATCATGTCATCTACATAGACCTCGACCTCCTTATGAATCATGTCATGAAGAAGAGTAGTCACAGCCCTCTGATAGGTGGCACCAGCAGTCTTAAGACCAAACGGCATCACTCTGTAGCAATATGTCCCCCACTGAGTAATGAAAACGTTGTCTTCATCATGTCCTCAGGCGCCATTTTAATCTGATTGTAACCTGAGAATCCATCCATAAAAGATAAGAGTGCATGTCCCGCTGTATTGTCAACCAGGAGATCAATGTTTGGAAGCGAAAAGTCGTCTTTCAGACTTGTCTTGTTCAAATCTCTGAAATCGACACACATCTTGACTTTCCCGTCCTTCTTGGGCACCGGTATGATATTTGCAAGCCATTCGGGGTATTCAACTACCTCAATGAATTTCACTTCCAGTAGTTTCTTAACCTCATCATGAACTTTCAATTCCCATTCTGTTTTAAGTTTTCAGAGTTTTTGATTCTTCGGCTTGATGCCAGGGATTAGAGGTAATTTGTGTTGGACAATGTCCTCACTCAATCCTGGCATGTCGTTGTAAGACCAAGCAAAAATCTCTTTTAACTCTTTTAACAAGGTGATTAATTCTTCGCGCTCCTCATGAGATAAAATTTTGCCAATCCGTATCTCCCGAATTAAGGCTTCATCACCTATATTTACGGTTTCAATTTTCTCTTCAAGTGGTTTTGCTCGGCGACTCTCCTCTTATTGAATCATATGCTTGATTTTAAGGGGAGTGTCGTCGGCTTCCTCATTAGAGGGGGAGTCTTGATTAGCATTATTAGTTACTTGATCAGGTTTAGAAGCATAATTAGTAGAAGAAACAAGTACAGGAATATACGCAAAAGAGTCTTTTATTTCATCGGAATCAATTATTACATCAGTAAGATAGCCCACAGCAGGCTTTACAGACTCTGAAACAAAATGAAAAGACAAATTGACATCATTGTCAATACAATCAGATATATGTACAGACGAAACATCAATGGAGACGTCTTCAGACTGAGACTCGACACCACTAGAAGTAAACTCGTCATCAACTTCAGAATTTGACCCGACCTCTACAGTACCTGCATAAAAAGAAAAGTTAGAAATGACAGACTCTGGGTCGGACTCAGAAACTGACACAATTTTGAAACGACTGACTCTTTTGAAGGGACTGGACTATACTGAAAGACTATTTTGGGGTATAACCTGTGAGGTCCAGTTATCCAGAGGTCCCTCTGCTGGGGTGATGCAGTTCTTTGGGTTCATGAAGGGTGTGTCTCCTCCAATCATCGCAATGACTGGTGCCTCAACTTGGAACAAGGAGTATAGGAGTTCAGATTCAAAGTTCTCAACCCAATCTATCTCTGGCTCAACTGTCTCTGCAATCTGCTCAAAGAAAAAGTCCTCTGGCAGCTCTTCAGTAAAGAAAATATCTAGTCTCGGCAATTTCTTCCCGGTCTCATCATACAAAGGCTCTGAGAAACCATAGTACGGACAATCAGCCCCTTCCTTTCTGAATCTGCCATTCATGACCATGCTGAACGGTCCCATCAGAAACTCTAAGCCTCTGCAGCGACATTCAGCCCATTTTGGCATGTAAGCTTTCATTTTCTGGATTTCTTTTTGAGTTGGCTTGTACCCTAACCCGAATAACCCATTCACCGCCTTCATTATTGGCCATTCAGTCAGGCCTTGCAGATTTCTTCCCAGGCCAACTCTCGGGACATATCCATGTCGTCGCATTATTCTTGCTACATGGACATCGGTACTTGTTAAAAACATGATCTCCTCATTCATGGCCTCCTCCATAGTAATAGTAGAGACCTCTAGTGAGAATCCTGTCAAACTGACATCCTTAGCACTTTCGACAGTTGGCTCAGCAGTTATCTGTCCAATTTCAGGCTCTGGATGTCCTCGCACTGTAATCACTCTGTTATTCCGGATAAACTCCAGTTTCTGATGTAGCGATGAAGGAATAACTCCGACCTTATGCAGCCAAGGTCGGCCTAGGAGAAGAAAGAAAGAGGTTTTGATATCAAGCACTTGGAATTCGACTTCAAAAGTCTCTCCCCCAATCTCGATTTCCGTGGCCAATATGCCGATCACGTCTTTTCTAGTGTCGTCATACGCCAATATGCCTTGTTCAGATGGTATGAAGCTATCTGGCCCAAATCCCAAGGTAACGGCGGTGCTCGAGGGACACACGTTTAAGGCCAACCCATTATCCACTAGCACTTCAAGCACTCTCTTCTTGTTACAAATTATGGTAATCCTGAGAGGACGGGTATGGTCTCTTCCTTCTGGAGACAGGTCTTCATCAGTAAAGGACAATTCCCGGGAAGCTCTTGTCACGGCCACTAAGCTGACCAGCTCATCAGGAGTGATTTCAACTGACACTTGAGACGTATTCAACTCACGGAGTACTACTTGTCTGTGCTTTGGCGATGCCATTAGTAGACCCCATATAGACACATTAGCTTGTGTCTTTTTCAGTTATTTCAACAAATTGTCCTCTTCTTCATCCAGACTCTGTTTCTGCTTTTGGTTTTCTAATGCCCTTGCTTCTTCAGCAGGATTCTCAACTTGTAACTCAGCCGGTTTAAAGACACGTCCACCACGTGTAACATGGTGGAGTTCATCACATGAGTCATTCAAAAGTAAAAGGTCTTCATCTTCTAACCTTAAAACACAGGGGACTTTCTCGTCTACCTCTTCTCTTTCATATTTGAAGACATATGAATACTCAGGAGATTCTGCTAATCCTTCATCTCGAGCAGACAGTACATAAGGCTTCTTGTTTTCGATATCTTCATCTCCTTCTTCCCATCTCAGAACATACGGCCCTTCATAGATAACAGCACAGATACGGGGAATGGTCCAAAATGACTTCCTCTGTAAGGATCGCATAAACATTTGGTGGAGGGATTGCATGTGTCGGCAAATGATTGTGAGTGATGTTAGGAACTTCAATAGTAATTTTCTTTGCCTCAATCATGTCTTGGATCTTATGCTTCAATGCCATACATCTATCAGTCAAATGTCTGACACTCTGATGGTATTCACAATAATAATCCTTCCTCCAGTACCTTGGGAGAGGATTTGGATCTTCTCTAGGTTCTAGCAGTTCAATCTTCTTGTCCCTCAACAATTTCTTCAATGCCACTGAAGGGGAATATGGCAAAAGATCGAATCGTCTCGGTTCTTTCCTCTCTGGGCGACCTTCACCAAAGTTTACTCTCCTTGCTGGCGGGGCAGTATTCACATTATGAACCTCCTTAAGTGCTATCATTGGTCTTTTTCCTTCTCTTTAATCAGAAGAAGCTCTTGACCTTAGGCCCTTTGACAAGGCACCCTCAATTTGGATTCCAGTCTTAATGAGATGACGGAAATCAAGAAAGTATTAATTGGCCATATGATGATAGTATTGTGGAGACAGATTCTTCACCACAATTTTAATCTGGTCCTCATCTGACAGACGATGAGTCATCTGTGCAGCTTTCCTTCTCCATCTGCGGATGAAGGAAGCGAAGATTTCATTGTGGCCTTGCTTCAAAGCTTTGAGATCTCTTTTGGTTACGTCGATCCCCTCCTCCATGGAGAATTGCTCGACGAACCTATTAGCAATGTCTTCTAAGGTTCGGATCTCTTCAGATTTTAGGCTCAAGAACCACTTCTTAGCCGTTCTGACTAGAGATCTGGGGAACAGGAGAGCAACCTGCTCTGGAGATAAACCGTGCTGCTGTAGAAGCGAAAGAACTGACATCAGATGGCTTCTAGGAGACCCTGTCCCGTCATATTTATCCATATCTGGCACTTTGAATCTCGGAGGCAGTGTGACTCCTGGATAAATCATGAAATCAGCCATGTTTAACTTCTTCGGGCCTTGGAATTTTATATTTTCCATCTCTTAGGTCAGCCTGTCCAGTCTATTTGTTATCAGTTTGCCCTTATCAGATCTCTCCAGATGAGGGAGACAATTATCTTCTGCATATTGTTCATCATCAAAGTCATCTTCAACAGTGAACACTGCTGGTCTAGTCATCATAGGAGGTGGAGGAGGTATGACCGGGGGTTGCCGAGGTGCATGCTCTTTGGAAGTAGACTCTCTGTCATTTTTCAGCCTGACTATCTCCTCATTCATATTATTCATCTGCTGGAGCGTAGTCTTCATCATTTTGCTCATTTCAGCCAGAGCGGTTCCAGTCTCAGCCATTTGTTCATGTGTGGGTTGAATGGGTGGAAGAATTTTCTGTAAGTTTGAAATGTGTAACAGTGGAGAAGTAAAAGAGGGTGGTGACAAAGACTGTCTACTCAGCCTGGAATTAGATCTCTGACGGGACCAGGTTGGTTTTGAAATGAGGGTTTTCTTAGAAGCAATGGCTGCTCAATCAAGAATCCTGAAATGGAAATATAAACACTAGATTAAAAATTTGATAATCGAGATAAAATATTCTGATCAAATAGTGACAAAAGAAACAGAAACACACTTTCATTTAATAAAATTTAAACTGAGATTACAATTGACGAAATTACTAATCTTTGATCACAACTGGATAAGCAGACTGATAATAATAGGAACAAAAGAAATCAAGATAACAAAACATAATAGAGATCTTCAAGGTTCCTCAATGCGAGCTCTTCGGCTTGCGGGCTCTTCCGGTATTTTTTCACATCAGACTTTAGATGCTAAAGAAAATCTCCTCTCTATATTTTTGTTTCCCCAAGCCGCCACAATGGATCTAATGAGATCAGGAGTGAGATCTTCACAAAGAGGAGGGACTATGGCTCTAGGAGGACATGGAATTTCCGTAACCTGATGGAGAAATCGCATGGGTGCATAAAAAGAAGATTTCTCGATACCCATGAGGTAAACAAACGGATGCGGGTAGGTGCTCATGAAAACTTGGAAGCATGAATGACTCACCCAACGAAACTGGCTCTCCCCTACATGCTGCAACCAATTGCGCCATTCATAAATGGACTGAGGTTGATTAGCCATTGGTTGCCATGCACGAAAATTCTTCAGGGTATACGGATTTTAGTTTTGTCGCTGAAGAACCAGAAGTTTTTCACCAAGCCAGACCTATAACAATTTAACACACCCACAGAAATTGTTTTGAACCTCTCGAGAAGCAATAAGGTCTAGTCCCAAGAAGGTCTCTGCTAACATGGTGGGGATTAGATTCCTCCCTTCATTAATTTTGTCAACCACTCCTAATAAGGTCAAAGGAGCAACATAAGAGTCTCTGCGAATAACATGACGTGCGAAGACCATAAAGATTAAAGCGCTACGTCGACAATCCTGAAAACGGGAATTTGTTGGATCGACGTTTTTAGAAAAAAGCTTAATCATGTCTTGAACTTTCACGCACGTATCCGTTAGACACGGCAGAGCATCCACAGTTTTATTTTTGAATAGTTTGCAAAAAAGGTCATGGGAGGATTCTATTCTTGAAGGTTTGATCCAGAGTCCCTCAGATGGGAGCTCTAGCAGGGTACACCAGTCCTCAAATATGAGACAGAGTTCAAAAGAGCCAAATCGGAAGACATGAAGAACAGGATCCCAAAGTCCAGCAGCTGCTTGAAGAAACTTCCAATTTATATCACGACTGTTCAAATGAGTGAATGAATTGACAAAATGATCAGCCATGTTTCTCTTTGAATGCTCAGACGGAAGAACTCTAATGGTATCGGCTATCCAGTTGTCCAACAAAATGTTCGCCATAATAAGACCTGACACAAAGATAGAACGGGATAATGAGGGAATGAAGATAACTTGGAATAAACAAAGAATATGGATAGACTTAACAATCAATCATAAGAAGGATACAATTGACGACATCGAATGTTCCACTGATGATCAAAGATGATCAGAAATTCAGATAAGGGACCACGGTCACAAAATGACAAAAGTAGATCATAGACCGGGTTTAAATATGAAAGATGGATGTCAAAACTGTATGATCAAGGAGATCAACAATGATAGATTAGGACCATAGAGACAGCGGACAAATAATTCAGCAAGAATCCAACCTAATGCATCTATGGCACAACAACAGAATGAATAAATCAGGTTTGAATTTAAAGGATAAATATATAGGTAGAGTTTATCATCACGGGATCAAGGGATAAACCATGGTTATGAGTGTGACAAGTAAAGGCCACTGACCAGGTTTAGATCTGAGGGATGAATAGACATAACTAGTTGATTCAAGTCAGGAATCTCTACTAGAAAGTAAGTCCCGATCTTATAATCAAGAGATATATGGACAAAAATCTCAATGAATAGAGCAAAAGATAGGCCACGACCATGAGAGGGGCAAGTAAAAGCCATTGGTCGGGTCTAGATCTGAAAAACGGACTGATATAACTGATTAGATTAGACAAGGAAACCTCACTAAAGAGTAGGCCCCAATCTGATAATCAATTTATAGATATATACATATATATCATAACCAGGAGCACCAGCCCTAAATATAATCCCGCAGAGTCAAGACACTTGACTCAAGACAGACATGTGAGTACACTAGGACTGCGTTGTAGCCACATGAGGTGAGCTACAATAATCTATGGATAGGACATGGCTCCTAAATCTAGGCTCTAACATGTGTAAGCAACACATGTTCGTCTTTATATGAATGCAATATATATATATATATATATATATATATATATATATATAAGCACATGTAGATCCTAATTGGGTTTCACTAAGTCAGCAAATATATTCATATACATAATATATGTAAAATGAAAGTAGGGCTCCGGACTCAATATATCGGGTACTATGCTTATGATCCATACTTTAGATGTATAACACAAGTACGCCTAATGTTATACATAGTATGCCTCATTACTCATCGGCTGCTATAAACACAAGTACGCCTAGTGTTTACGGCTACAGCATCGGTGCATAGCTTGGAAATAGATACAACAGTCCCATCAGGGTAATGACATCCCATCTGGCACGTACTGTATCTGTCCCATGGACCTAATAATAATAAAATCAATAAAAGAAAATAAAATCAAAATGATGTATGCTGTGCAGTGTGTGAATCCCTTGTTTTAAACACCTATTTGGTGCCCCTGAATTCTAAGCGATTAAATTCTCATTTCACATGATTTTGGCCCAAATTCTTCAAAATTAGTAAAAAATGACATTTTAACAGAGTTAGGCAATATCTCGAAAGTTTCCCCAGCAGAGTCGCCAGCCTGTGGACCCCAATCAGAGAGAGGCGGGGGACGAGCCTCCGGAAGTCTCTAGATCATCCACGTGAAGGAGAACTCTACCAAGGAACTCTAAAAAGAATGCCTCTCACAACATGAGTGGCGATGCAAGGTGAGATACCTCTTGATTCGGGGACTAGCCCGGATTCGAGACGTACCTTAAATAAAGAAGAGTCGTCATCCAAGGAAGTAGGCCCTGGATCCCATACTATGCTCTGTTGCAATAGATAACCAGAGATATAAAAAGGTTCGTGCCTAGTTACCAATTTGGAAGGTCCGAAGAGCACCTCATCCGTCCAAGTGCAAGCACCTGGTCTCTTATGCCTGTAAACACCCCATTTTGACCGTGCCCTTAACTTTCCAATTTTGTGCAAAACCCCATCAAATGAATGAATTAGGGTCCCAAAATTCACCCTAAGCTAGGGTAGGATCCCACCAAGGTCCCTGCAAAATTTCGTCGAAATCCGAGCGCATTTGCCTAGCGAACGAGCTAAGAGAGGACCGTCGTGCAAATGCATAGAAGGGGGTGGATTATCCTGGAATGGTACCAAACAAATTCCGAATAGGACACGAAGATTCGTGAGCTCATCAAATCCGTGCGCTCATCACAAAACCGCGCGCCCATCAAATTTGGATTGCCAATATCAGTTCTTGAAAATTCCTATAAATACTGTTTTTCTCTCTTTTTTCAAAAAGAAAAAAGAAAAAAAGAAAATTTTCGCAGAGAGAGAAAACCAGAGAAAAATCCCAAACCCTAGTTTCCTTTTTTGTTGTTCCGGTTGATCTCCGGCCATTTTTCCTACCGATCATCGTCTTCTTCCTTCATTAGCTTTCTTTGCTGCAGTTTAACAGGAGATCTCATTGTTTTTTTTCATTGAAAAAAAGAAAAAGGAGAGGAAGAGAGAAACGGGAGAGATTTCCCCTTTTCTTGTTTCCGATCGTCTTCCTCGGCAACCTCATCGGAATTCCGATAAAAAATCTGTCAAATTTCCTTTCTTCTTCTTTAAGCTTCACGGTCTATATCTTTCTTCTTATTTTCTTTACATAGAATCTTAAAACCTAGATCTAAACCCTACTGCCTCGATCCAAATCATAGATCTAGTCATTCAGTTCATTTCAACTTTGGATCTGAGGTGCGGATCTCCGGATTTGAGTCATCGCTTCTTTGATTTATTCGAACATCATCAAGATCTGTCATTTCGTTTGAAGATCAAGTTTTAGTTCTGGTTTCTGGAAGAAGTTTTGATTTCAGCACAGGTATTTGATAATTTTTCCTTTATTAGTTTGATTATAATACTAAGTATTCTTATCCTTAGAATTTATGATACAAATTTTGATTTTATGCTTAAATTTATAGTTAAGAGAAGAACGGAGAAGAGAATAGCACTTTGATTTGTAAAATCGGATCGAAATGTGTATAAGAGATTTTGATTTACTCAATCTATTTAATTTATAGTAGATCTGAAAGATTTTATATCATTTAATTTAGAAATGAACTAGAAAATTCCTTAAAATTAAAAAAAATAAAAATAAAAATATGTATTTTTTAGTCAATTTCCAGGTTTTCTTGTTATTAGATCTGTGTATTCTCACTTATTTGAATATTATAGTTAATTTTGAAATTAAGTTGTAATTCGTTTCATGAACTCATGATAATTTTTATTTATTTATTTATATTTATTTTTGCATATTTCTCATCTTTGAAATTCAAATCCTCATAAGAAATTCAGTTTCGAAAGAAAACTTCAAGTTACTATTGTTCATAAAAAAAAATGATGTTGTACAGGGGTTACTCTCATGGTCGGATAAAAGGGATGATGATTTTCACATGTGTTTGATTTTGAATTTGTTTGCATCTAGATGAAAATTAGGCATAACCTTGCATCTTAAACTCAGTGGTTGCCAATACTAGATTTCACATCGGTATTACTTTGGATTGGTTGTGATACTAAATGAGATATTTGCATTGTTTTGGGTATATTTCATACAAAGATTTATACATGAGCAAATATTAGTGCACTGTTGTGGTTATCCTATGTAACATATTAAGCAGCAATATCTGTAAAGGTTTTCATGATTATACAACGTTTATATTTTGAAGGAAAAGGGTGGCCCATAGTGCTGAACAGACGGCTTACGGTCATAACTTGTGTTCTATAATGTCATAAGAATTTGCATGTTCATAACTGTACATTGACCGATGATATCAGCCCAACTATGCTTTGGTGGTTGCATGTTCCTAGCTTGATTTGGCCATGTTGATAGTGATTTCTTAGTAATTGTGGTCGTATTTTGATAGGATAATAACTCTGGGATTTCAGCTACATGTTTCATCTTAGTAATCACTTGATGATTTGATTGTAACATTGCGCAAGATGACATTTGATCTGAACTTTAGATTCATAAGGAAAATCACTGATTAAGTCAAATTTAAAAGTAACTTTTACTTTATGTGATTCATTAATTAGTTTGAAGTTTGTATGTTTTTTTGTTTTGTTTTGGTGGGAGGTGTTAAAGTTAGGCTAGCAACAATTTCCTTTTAGAATCGATTTCTAGCAACCTTGTACTCTCACATATTGATTGGAAACAACCGAATTCTACTTGAAAACTTCAATGCCTCTCATAACTTGTTTAATTAATTTAAGGTCTGCACATCCCAAGCTTCATTTTCATGATTTTCTGAAGTTCAATTCCCTGTATATGTCCCATCTCTGCCATCTATAATCTATTGAGCATACATAATGAATTGTTCTGAAAATTATTACTTTAATCATATGGTAATGGCTGATATCTGCATTCCTTTTATCTTAGTAATGGCACTCTTTCTATGATTGTGGTATATTCTTTGTAATTGATTTTGGAAATTTCTCTTTATGCTTAAAGAGACATTTGTAAGGCCAAAAGATAGGTAAAACAGCAAGAACCCATAAGAAAATGTGTTTTTCATTTTCAGCCTATGAAATAAATATTCATGTTCTAATGGTATAGAAATATATTTTTCTCAAATTATCAGGTTCAGTTGGTAGCATAAAAGCCTGTTTTTATCATGATATTAGGTTCATCTGGTAGTGTGAAATCTGCCTTTTAAGTGTCATCAGATACCAAGCTCTATATGGATTCGGTGTATTATAAGAAATGCTTATAATGGTCTTGCTGCTTAAAGGAGTTGTTGGAATGCTAAAATTAACATGGTTTCTTTGAAATTAAGATATTGTTATTAATGCTTATCCTTATTAGATTCTTTTCTAGATTGATTTATTTGCAATGTCTTCTATAAAATCATTACTCTAGTAGAAAGTGTATTAAAATGTTAATTATGAGATACATTTGTGGTATTAATATTGCTTAGGGAGTTGATCTCTGAATACATGCATATTAGTTATCATTTTGAATTTGCCTGTCAATTTTAAATAATATTTCATTAGTTGTTTGTAAAATGCATCCCATTTGATTGATAAAAAGATTGTTAACTCCAGCTTTATACAAGAGTTTAATAAAATGCAGTTGTTATTTGATATCATGTTTTGATAAATAAGGATTCATGCTAGGTTGGTTAATAGCATATTACAATGTTTAAAAAAAAATTTCGTTAGTAACAGACTAGTATCGCCTTTTAGATACCTATAGACATTAGTAGTCCTTATCATCGCCAGGGCGATGAAGGCGTTAGCCCAAGCCTATCTTTAGAGAGACTTACCTAGTCGTGGTAGTGCTCCCTTCTTTCTTCTTTTCTCTCTATAGACTTGCATAGTCTTTAGAAACTCTTAGAATTTGTCCTTGTTCATTGCAAGGGCAATGAAAGAGCTATCTAGAAACCCTCTTTAGAGAAACAAGCTACGTCTCAGCATGAAGGTCAAATCCTTTAGAGACAGGCTGTGTCTCATTAGAAACCCCCCCTTTTAAGAGACAAGCTATGTCTCGGTACAAAGTTGCGCCCATAGGAGACAAGCTTTGTCTCATTTGTCCCAGTTATCCTCTGTGTCTAGGAGACTTGCCCAGTCTCATTAGCACCCTCCTTTATCTCCTCTTCTTTTAGGAGACTAGCCTAGTCTCATCAGCACTCCCCTATTAGGGTTGTGCACTAGGAGTCAGTCCTTTCGTATGCGAGTCATTCTTTAGTCTAGGAGTCTGTCCTTAGCCTTGAAGTCTTTTCCATTAGCATAGGAGTCTGTCCTTAGCTAGAGAGTCAATCTTTCAGGAGTCTGTCCTATCATCATAGGGGTTAGGATTCTGTCCAACCTCTCGTCAAGTCATGTGATTTTATCCACTCTTGCAAGGTATAGGATGCTGTCCAACCTTTGCGGGATATCAGGAGTCTGTCATACTCTTATGATGATAGGAATTTGTCCTCTTGAATAAAAAACACTTGAAAATTCAAAAACATCTAAAAATCAAAACCTTCTCAAAAATCTGAGTCATTAGGAGTAGCTAGGAAGTTCTCTTCCGAATTACTTTGGCTTGATCCCTTTCCGTAGGGTACGTAGTGCAGCTTGGGATCCACATCCCAGGTCCAGCCAAACTTTTAAAAATAAACATTTCAAAATTTTCAAAAATACAAAACTTCTTCAAAATCTTTTCATAAAGATCTTCCCCTCAAGTTAGGAGTCTGTCCTAGATATTTGGGGTGTTTTAGAGTTAGGAGGCTGTCCTGATTTGTATTGATATGGTGTGTCCTGTCGTGTGAGTGTCCCTAGAGTTAGGAGGCCTCAAGTTGATCGGTTAGACATTTAGTCGAACCGATGGCTAGACTAAGAAGTATATAGTCAGCCCATGGTTTTGTTTAGGATGCACAGCCTAGTTACACATAGGATGTAGGGCGCACCTGCATTAGCTTAAGGCTAATTAACTTGCATTAATCAGGGCATATAGAGAGTCCTAAAAATTACAATTCACTTGAATTTAAGCAATCGTATAAAAAGCTTTAAAAAATCAGTCGAGTCTAGTGGATCGAGTTTAGGATAGCTGTTCTAGATGGTTAGGCATCGTAGTTTAGAATAGGTCATCGAACTACGTTGACTCCGATTCTTCCTGAGGCCGGGATACGTAGAGCAGCCAGGGTGGATGGCCATTCTGGTCCGAGTCAAGTCCTGCATTAGAGTTTTAGGATTCATCTTGTCCAGACATGTATAGAGTTGATTTGTGTTGCGTGTTTTGCTGTATTTTCTTACTTTCATGTACAGATCCTATACCTTTAGCCGTAGCATGCATGTGTTTGCACATCAGAACTCAGACACCAATTAGGCTTGTCACTCAGAATCTAGCTACTCTTAGGTGACACTTATTTTATTTCTTTTGTGTGTGTTTATTATTCATCTCTGAGACATGCATGATTAGGTAGACGTCTTCTCAGAGATATATGTTCCCATTTCACATGACTTTCGTCCAAAACTCTTCAAAATCAATAATAAATGGCATAAGAGACCAGGAGTTTGCACTTGGGCGGATGAGGTGCTTCTTCGGACCTTCCAAATTCGTAACCAGGCACGAACCTTCTTTTTATACCTCTTGTTATCCGTTGCAACAGAGCATAGTATGGGGTCCAGGGCCCACTTTCTTGGATGACGACTCTTCTTTGTTTAAGGTACGACTCGAATCTGGGCTAGTCCCCGAATCGAGAGGTATCTCACCTTTGTGTCGCCACTCATGCTGTGAGGGGCACTTCTTTCGAGAGTTTCTTGGTAGAGCTCTCCATTCAAGTGGATGATCTGTAGAGAGAGACTTACTTCTAGCGTGTGGGGCTCGTCCCCCGCCTCTCTCGGATCGGGGAGCACAATGCCATTTATTTATTGATTTTGAAGAGTTTTGGGCGAAAGTCATATGAAATGGGAACATATATCTCCGAGAAGACGTCTATCTAATCATGCATGTCTCGGAGATGAATAATAAGCACACGCAAAAGGAATAAAATCAGTGTCACCTAAGAATAGCTAGGTTATGAGTGTCTTACCTAAATAATGTCTAAGTTTTGATGTGCAAACACATGCATGCTATAGCTAAAGGTATGAGGTCTGCACGAGAAAGTAAGAAAACACAACGAAACACCCATCACTTGACTTCACACACAACTCGACAAGACAAATCCTAAGACTCTAATGCAACACTTGACTCGGAGCAGGATGGCCATCCATCCCAGCTGCTCTACGTATCCCAGCCTCGGGAAGAATCAGAATCAACGTAGTTCGATAACCTATTCTAAACTACAATGCCTAACCATCTAAGACCTCTATCCTAGACTCGATCAACTAGACCTGACTAGTTTTTAAAGCTTCTTGTACAATTGCTTAAGTTCAAGTGAATTGTAATTTTTAGGACTCTCTATATGCCCTAACTAATGCAAGTTGGTTAGCCTTAAGCTAATGCAGGTGGTTCCTATATCCTATGTGTTACTAGGTTGTGCGTCCTAAGAAAAACCATGGGCTAACTAAATGCATCCTGGTCTAGCCATCGGCTCGACTAAGTGTCTAACTGACCAAGACTCGAGGCCTCTTAACTCTAAGGACACTTACACGACAAGACACAACATATCAACACAAACAGGACATACACCTAACTCTAAAATACCCCAAATATCTAGGACAGACTCCTAACTCTAGGGGAAGATCTTTTTGAAAAGATTTTGAAGAATTTTTGTATTTTTAGAAAGTTTGAAATGTTTATTTTTAAGGGTTTGGCTGGACATGAGATAAAGATCCCAAGCTGCACTATGTACCTCGTGGAAGAGGATCAAACCAACGTAGTTCGGAACAGATTTCCTAACCACTCTCCTAATGACTCAAGATTTTTGGAATATTTTAAAGATTTTCTGGTTTTTCAAGATGTTTTTGATGTTTTTGACTCAACATGACAGAATTTTATCATCATAAGGGTAGGACAGACTCCTGATATCTCGCAAAGGTTGGACATAATCCTATGCTTTGCGGGGAGGGCTGGATGGAATCACATCTTTGCAAGGGTTGGACAACATCCTATACCTTGCAGGATTGGATAAAATCACATGATTTGATGAGAGGTTGGACAGAATCCTAACCCCTATTATGATAGGACAGACTCTTGAAAGAGAGAACTGACTCCTAAAGCTAATGGACTGATTCTTAAACTGGTGACTCTAAGAGAGGTGCTAATGAGACAAGGCATGTCTCCTAAAAGAGGAGGAGATAAAGAAGGGTGCTAGTGAGACTGGGTAGGTCTCCTAGACACAGAGGTGAGCTCCAAGTATCCTTATCACTGCCCCTCCAATGATAACATAGGGGTTGGCAAATAATAGACCAAGTTGGTCTTCAAGTAGTAAAGGTGTTCTACCTGAGGCTTCAATAAATTCTCTAAGGGGTAGGCTCTAAACAAGGCTTGTCTCCAAGGGAGGTGTTCCGTACGAGACATAGTATGTCTCCTAGTGGGGCTCTGATTTCAAGGTTCTTATCTAAAAGACTGAATTAGTCTTACAACCAAAAGAGGGGAGCGCTACCCGAACTGTGCAAGTCCCCTAAGGATGGGCTTGGGCTATCGCCTTCATCGCCCTAAAGAACTAATGTAACCTTTATATTAGTCAGATTCACTCATCAAAAATTAACACAGCAACCATATTTACCATTATAAAATTTATCCTTTATGACAGAATAAAATTCATTAAACCAATTCAAACCCATACAAGTAATAAGGTCGTTCCCTTCACCTTAATGAACAATAAGCTAACATGAAATCTATTTAGATGTTCCAAAAATGGAATCTTTTATAGAAAACCTCAACTCAAAAAATTATCTATCTCCCCAGAACTATCTTGAATCACAAAACCCATATGGCTACAAATCTTTAAAGTATCCATGTAAGTATGGCCTAAAGTATCTCTATGCTTCCCAAATGATTTTACCAGATGGATTGGAGAAGAATGGCTACAAAATTTGGTCATATACTAGCTAAGGCATAATTGGATTGAAATCATTTTCGACTAGCCTATTAAGCAAGTAAGCCCAACATAGACAAAATGAAATAGGCCCAGCTATATTTTTGGGAGCTTAAATAACCCTCTAAGACAATTAGTTTCATGAGACATAACAATGGTAAACTGACTAGAAATGAATTCTAAGACTCTCAACCCATACGTACAATAACAATAAACTCATCTCTTTGTAAACTAACAGGTTAGTCTTGTAATTACTAAGATTCCATTGTATGCTTTCACATGAGTCAAATTGACCCAAAGAGAGAGTTGATTGTGAATAGCTGCAGATAAACACCAAAAATAATCACTATAATCCTTCAAACAAAATAGGTCTTACTACAATTTATTAATAGAGCTAAGAGTTGTAAACAAGCCCAAGAATATAAGATAAGATAATAAAGAACAACTGGGCTAATGGCAAATCACATGTGATAACAAGAAAAGAATGGGCTTTGATAAGCTATTGTGTAGCTATCATTGAATTCTGAGCTGCAAGAAGTAGAAAAACAAGTTGGGATCAACAGCACAAGTAAAAGACAGCCATAGCTCTGTAGACACCCCATTTTAACCGAATCCCTAAACCCTCCAAGTTTGAGCAAAACCCTATCAAACCAATGCTTTAGGACCCCAAATTTCGCCCCAAGGTAGGTTAGGGTCCCAGTTAGGTCCCCATAAAATTTTGTCAAAATCCGAGCGCGGTTGCCTAGTGAACGAGTCAAGCAAAGTCATAGTGCAAATTCAGAAAAGGGGGTGAATTTATCCTGTGGGGGACGTGCCCGAGCCGAATAAGACAAAAATAGCGGGCGCGCCATAGCAACATTTCGCTCGCCTTATCAACTTGAGGTGCGAATATCGATTCTGAATTTACCTATAAATATCACTTATTCTCTCATTTTTTAGAAAAAAGGAAAAAAATTTCAGAGAGAGAAAGCTAGAGCTTGAGAGAGATTTTTTCCAAACCCGATCCAAGCTTCATCTTCTTCGGCGTATACACCGGAGCTCCGGCCAGTCAATTCGCACCATCGGCCAACCTTCCTTCACCTCTAATACCTTTACAGATCTTCACCTTATCTCTTTCGTTCATTTTCCTTGTCTTGAAACCCTAGTTTTTCCCTTTCTTCACCAGTAGATCTAGCCGGAATCCGGCCATTCCTCTGGTCAGCCATACTCTTAGCTTCTTCTTCATACTATTTTTCTCCATTTATAAGCTACTTCATCATTATTTTCTTCCTTTGCTTCATTCGAACCCTAAGAGCTTTAGATCTGAGGTTTTGTCCTTTAAACCCTAATCTTCACCCTCATTTCTTCTTCTCCGGTGATTTTTTGTAGAAATCCAGCTAGAAATTCTTCTCCGATCTTCCTTCAAAGCTTCACCTAATTCAGGCCAAGATCTGGCAACTTTTCTGTTTGATTTCTCTGTTTTGATCATCATGCTCTGTAGCTTGCTACTCTCATTTCTTTAAAACAGTAGAAAAGGAAGATCATCCTTTTCCTCCGCAATTTACATATTTTAAGATTTCTCTCCGACAATACTCTACCTCGTTTATTTCAAGATTCAGATTTTTATTTTTATTTTTCATATTGGAGGGTGAAATTTCTTCATCTGAGGATTTCAACAAGGAATTCGAAGTTCTAGGCTTATTTTGACTTTCTCCAAGCGATTCAGGTAATTCTCTTTGCATTAAAATCTCAGCTAAAGCATGAATTATATGGAATAATGTATGAATTGCATAATCTTAGTAGCTTGCTGTTAATTAGTAAATTTATTTTCTATCCTATGAAGATGATTGAAATGATAGTAGGTTTTAAGATGAGATTATTCCATCTATAAATTGTTTAGGTTATTTTGATCATCATTTCTTGGGGTATACGATACATGTACAATCAGGTAAATATTATTTAGTTTGCAAAAGGTAGATGTTCTCCTGTGATCAATTTCTTTGTTCGTTGGAATTTCTGAATAAAAGATTTGAAAAGAAATGATAGGTTGTTCTGTGTAAAATTCCTTTGATTAAGATAATTATGAGATTCAAAAATTGTGAAGGATGGATGATACTTGAGTTTGTCTTGATTTTCTAAAAGAACAAGTAAATGGAGTCTCATAATAACCTAGAAAATTACATATTTTTCTGATTTAGGCAGTAACGTTATCATGAGTTTATAACTTTGGAGGCCTTAAAAGATCTAATATGCATAATTCTTGTTCCAGTTCATCTTTGCTAGTATAATGGATTAGATGCTTCAATTTTGTTTTTTTTACCACATCATGCTATTTGCTCAAATTCTTCTTTCATGTTAGATATATAGTAGATAAAGATGTTAATGATAATAAATGAAGTCATTTTAGAAAAATAATTTTTATTGTGGACTGTAGATTTTATTCATTCTTTACATTCAATATGTTAATGATTACAGTTATTTTGAGGTTCATATTCCAGAGTAAGAATTAAGTGTTGACTTTTATTATTTCTTTAGTTGTTTTTGAAATATGTAAACTTTGAAATTTTAGTCTTAAGTCATGTCTTTTAGATTTTAGGGAATTAAAAATTCTTAGTTCATGGGATATAAATTTAGAAGAAATGGATTTTTGAAATGAATTTTTTTTTAAAAAAGGCATTATTTTTAGTTGTCATTTTCTATTTTTGATGAAGTAGAAGATTCATATGCAGTTAGAATAATGAGAAGATTAGCAGCTTTTATGAATTGATTGAAACAAATCGCACATGTTCATATAGGGATTTTTGTTATAATGATTTATTCATCTTATTAAGCCTATTTCTCTAGTTCGAATGATTCAATATGCTGTCTTGAATATGCATATGGCTCAATTTTGTCTCCTAGTTTCCTTGATTCAGAATTTTTTTTCACCCTACAGTAGATGTTATCATTCCTTCAAAATGCATTAGTTGGTTAACTTGTGTATTTAGTGAGTTTATAGACTGAATTGTTTCTACTTGAATCTACATGACATTTGGTTATAATTGAATTGTGTTTTAACATAAAAATCATATTCAAGTTCAGTATTTCTTTTCTCGAATGTATGGATTTGTTCATTGAGCTGGTTCCCTGCACTTTGATACCTAGTTTAGAGGCTGATTTTTCATATAGGGTTATGCAATGGGGATTATATTTTGGGGTATAAAATCTCAATGATGAAGGTGATATTCATAAGAAGAATTTGATTAACATTCGGTTTATAAGTTTTGACTTAGAAGCTACAGGTTTTGGGTGTAACATTTTTTTTATAAGTGATTCTCTCTTTTGCATAAAGTCAGCTTTACTCTTAACTGTTTGTGCTACTAGTTGCATAAATTTAGTTCTCTTTTTAAGAGTTAGTACTGTATGTTGCACGAGTATAGCTCTCCTCTTCATTGTTCGCATTGCGTATTGCACAAAGTCATTTTTTTTAGAACGAATGAATGAAGTCTTATAGCTCTTGTTACAGACCCTGTTTTGCAATTCAGCCCATGTTCTATACGATGAAATCAGCCCTGTTTTGTAATTCAGCCCATGTTTTATGCGATGAAATCAGCCCATGTTTTAGATCAGCCCTTGAATCCTAAATCCAGTGATGAAATTGTTTCCTGGTTTAGCCCCTGTTTTGTTTCAGCTCATGAGTTGATAAAGTTTTATATAGCCCCTTTTCCAGCCCAGTCACCTTTTGATCATCATCTTCTTTATTATCCATTCCAGCCTTATAGTCTCCATTTTATACCTTCAAAAGAGCAATGACAGGGAGCAGATTTATAGGATGTAAATTTGTCCAGTTCATATAGTTGAATGCCTATAACACCAGTGCTTATATAGCTCATTGTTTGTTAATTTAGTGCTCCCTTTTTATTGCTAGTGCTACATGTATTGGTATTGCATAAATTCAGTTTCTCTCTTTACATGTGGTACTACGAGTTGCGCAAAATACAATTCATAGACTGAGAGTTTGTGGAAATGGTTTATCTAGTTGTGGACAGGTTCTTCTGTGTACTTATAAAAATCAAAATATCTAGTTCAATTCATGTCTTGTTAGCACATCTATTTGTAGTCCAGTCATGATTTTTTGAGCACATCTATTTGCACTCCAACTCATTGTCTTTTCAAGCTAAAGCAGGAGCTTGCTTTCAATTGTAATGTTATTATTATTATTTTTTCCATGCTCTTTGGTTGACAAGGTAAAATTCGTTTTGTAAAAAAATGCATGTCGAAGAGAACTAGTGCTAGCAAGGCTGTAACTTCTTATATCCCATGTTTAGATTAGTTCTGTAAATTAATAAATCCATTGAAATTTGTAAAAATCTCACGGGTGATAAATCTTTATCTTTAAGGAACCAGTAATGATTGTGTTAACTACATTCTTTACACCACTTATTTCTTTTGCTTTATCTTATGACCTGTGCTAATAAACCCATGTTGTTATCATTTATGGAAATGTCGCTTTGTCTCTTCATATATAGCATTACTTCTTTGATTTTATTGATAGTTAGTATAGTTGTGGTGACAATTTTCCCTTTAAGACAAATGCTAGATAAATGATGGTTGTTTCCATATGTTGGTCATGACACTGTCATGATGTTCTGTACCTTTAATGGTTAACCAATATGCTGGGTAGATTATTCAATGAATTTAGGTTCAAATAAGTGAGCATATAATAAAATAAGTGGAGTCATGGTCAGAATTTCATGGTACAGGTAACATCGGTTAGTATTGGCATTAATTTACCTTTGTATTAGTGAGAAATCATCATGATTATTTTTTGAAAGTTTTATTAATAGAAGACAAGATAATTCTTGAATGGTTATTAAGGGCGATGAAAGCGATAGCCCAAGACCATCATTAGGGGACTTGCTCAGTCCAAGTAGCACTCCCCTCTTTTATTTTTAGACTTGCCCAATCTTTAGAAACCTTTAGAATTTGTCTTCTCATTGCAAGGGCAATGAGAGAGTTATCTAGAGCCCTCTTAGGGGACAAGCTATGTCTCAGAAAAATCAAACCCCTTTTAGGAGACAAGCTATGTCTTGTGTAGAAATGTCACACCCTTTAGAGAGACATGCTTTGTCTCATAGCAAGCTTTGTCCTTGAGTCAACCCGTAGGAGACTACCGCAAGTCTCACAAGCTGTAACCCTACTAGGTAAAGACCAACTCGGTCTATTAGTGGCCTAATCTTTTAATCATTGTAGGGGCAATGATAAGGATACTTGGAGCCCACCTCGGTGTTTAGGAGACTTGCCCAGTCTCACTAGCGCCCTTCTTTATCTCTTCTTCTTTTAGGAGACTAACCTAGTCTCATTAGCACTCCTCTCTTAGGGTTGTGCACTAGGAGTCAGTCCTTTCGTATTTGAGTCAGTCTTTAGCTAAAGAGTCTGTCCTTAGTTAGAGAGTCATTCTTTAGCATGGGAGTCAGTTCTTCAGTCCTTCAGGAGTCTGTCCTATCATCATAGGGGTTAGGATTCTGTCTAAATGTGGACCCCGATCCGAGAGAGGCGGCGGGGAACGAGCCCCACATGCGATTCTCAGGATCATCCACGTGAATGGAGAGCTCTACCAAGGAACTCTCGAAAGAAGTGCCCCTCATAGCATGAGTGGCGATACAAAGGTGAGATACCTCTCGATTCGAGGACTAGCCCAGATTCGAGGCGTACCTTAAACAAAGAAGAGTCGCCATCCAAGGAAGTGGGCCAAGGATCCCATACTATGCTCTGTTGCAACGGATAACCAGAGATTATAAAAGAAAGGTTCGTGCCTGGTTACGAATTTGGAAGGTCTAAAGAGCACCTCATCCGCCCAAGTGCAAGCACCTGGTCTCTTATGCCATAGATTATTGATTTTGAAGAGTTTTGGGCAAAAGTCATATGAAATAGGAACGAATATCTCCAAGAAGACGTCTATCTGATCATGCATGTCTCGGAGATGAAAAATAAGCACACATAAAAAGAAATGAAAGAAGTGTCGCCTAAGAATAACTAGGTTATGAGTGTCATACCTAATTAGTGTCTGAGTTCTGGTGTGCAAACACATGCATGCTACAACTAAATGTTTATGATCTGTATATGAAAGTAAGAAAACACAGCAAAACACACAACACAATTCAATTCTATACATGACTGGACAAAATGAGTCATAACTCTAATGCGACCTGACTCGGACCAAGATGGCCGTCCATCCCAGCTGCTCTATGTATCCCGGCCTCGGAAAGTATCGGAGTCAACGTAGTTCGATGCCCTATTCTAAATTACTACGCCTAACCATCTAGAACTGCTATCTTAGACTCGAATCCACTAGACTCGACTGATTTTTAAAGCTTTTTTGTACTATTGCTTAAGTTCATGTGAGTTGTAATTTTTTTAGGACTCTATATGCCCTAACTAATGCAAGTTGGTTAGCCTTAAGCTAATGCAGGTGGGCCCTACATCCTATGTGTATCTAGGTTGTGCAACCTAATGAAAACCATGGGCTGACTATATGCTTCCTAGTCTAGCCATCGGTTCGACTAGATGTCTAACCGATCGACTCGAGGCCTCCTAACTCTAGGGACACTCACACGACAGGACACACCATATCAATACAAATCAGGACAGCCTCCTAATTCTAAAACACCCCAAACAGCTAAGACAGACTCCTAACTCTAGGGGAAGATCTTTTTGAAAAGGTTTTGAAGAATTTTATATTTTTTAAAGGTTTGAAATGTTTATTTTTGAAAGTTTGGCTGGACTTGGGATATGAATCCCAAGCTGCACTACGTACCCTGTTGAAAGGGATCAAGCCAACGTAGTTCGGAAAAGAATTCCTAACTACTCTCCTATGACTCAAGGTTTTTGAGATTTTTGGTTTTTCAGATGTTTTTGTTATTTTTGACACAAGAGGACTGAATCCTATCATCATAAGGGGAGGACAGACTCCTGAAATCCCGCAAAGGTTGGACAGCATCCTATGCTTTGCGGGGGAAAAGAATAGAATCACAGCTCTGCAAGGGTTTGACAGCATCCTATACCTTGCGAGAGAGGATAAAAAACACATGACTTGATAAGAGGTTGGATGAAATCCTAACCCCTAAGATGATAGAACTGACTCCTGAAACTGAAGGACTGATTAGCTAAGGACAGACTCCTATGCTAACGACTCTGAAAAGGGCTCTAATGAGATATGACATGTCTCCTAAGACAAAAAGATAACTAGGGCTAATGAGACAAAGCGTGTCTCCAAAGGGTTTGAACATTCTGTATGAAACATAGCCTGTCTCCCTAAATGGGTATGACTATCTGCTGAGACGTAGCTTGTCTCCCTAAAAGGTTTGATTTTCTGCCGAGACATAGCCTGTCTCCTAAAAGAGGGCTCTAGATGACTCTTTCATTGCCCTTGCAATGATAGAGGGAAACCTAATGTCTAGGGGATACACATCTAAAAGACATAGGCCAGTCTTTTAAAAATGAGAGAGAGGAGTGCTACTTGGACTGAGCAAGTCCTCTAATAATGGGCTTGGGATATCTCCTTCATTGTCCTTGCAATGAATGGGCTACTGAGGTCTAGAGGATACTCATCTAAAAGACTGGGCAAGTCTTTTGAATAGAAGAGGGGAGTGCTACTTAGACTGAGCAAGTCCCCTAAAGATGGGCTTGGGCTAGCGCCTTCATCGCCCTTGAAATGAAATCATTCATTTATCAAACATCTTTCTTATATCGGAAAATCCCTAAAGTATACACCTGAGAAATGACAAATATGTCAACGAAATGGCAAAGAATTTGAACATGCTTCCCTAAAATAAGAAAACTAACATGCAATCTTTAAGGATGGAACACAAATTAGCATTAGAAATCAAAATCTAGAGATTTCAAAAAGACAAATGGACCATGACTACTTAAAGAACAAAAGAATTTGGGATATAAGTCATTGCTTAATCCATTTGATCCAAGCAAATTCAAAGCTAGATACAAGTTGCAATCAACATTCCTTTATCAAAACATAAGAACGCATGCATAGTATTTTTTTTAACATATGGTAATGACCTGAGAATTCCTCTTGAAGTTGAATTTCTAATAAGGATTTGAATTTCTAAGATGGGGCATATGCAATCGAACTTTCCAATTATTTTCTGTGATAAAGCTCAAGGTACATAATAAAACTTAGACCACACATTCAGTATAAGAGAATGAAGTCAAACCTCTTTCATTAGATTTTTCCTACCCATCACCACTACAAAATACTCTCTTTAAACCTAATGACTATACTTGCAAGTTATCAAACTAGGAACTCCCTTTTACATAAGATGGAAAGTTACTGTTTTCAAAATGAATCCTTATTCATATGAAGGGAAGGAGACTAACCACTGAAGATATTCCATCAAGCATCAACTTATTGATCACACTACATTCATCTTGTCTTTTATCGTTGGGATTGTTTCGTAAGATTTTTATAGTTCCAAAGGGAACTCGGATAACTCAGTCAACATAGAAAAAAACAAGGTGATTTCATGCAACAATCAAGACATGGTCAGGCCAATATCATTAACCAATTACCCTGACGAACAAGGAAATCTCTCTTAGGCAAATGAAACCAACCCAATCACACCTTGAATTACAATTTTGCTAGTGCAGATTACTACACAATCAATTTGCAATCACAGATTATCAAAACTGAGATTGTGACTTGAGCCAAAATCAAGTAGAAATCAAATTCAACTCTCAAAGAATAAAATCAATACAAATATGCAATGTTCAAAGCATGAAGACGTAATAAGAATGAATTTAACTGGAATTACCTGTGTCAGACAAATATTGTGGCGACGATCAGAGCCGATGATCAAAACCTCGCGATGATGGCACTAGTGGAAAAGGATCCGAAATAATGACCGCGGCTTCCCTTTTCCTTCTTCTACTCAGACGGATTTTCTTTTGAACCCTCACTTCTTTCAGATCTAAAAAATGAAAGAGACGTCCATGCTTTCTTTGCTTTGCTTAGATCTTTCCCTTCTTTACTATCAATAGACCTTAGATCTTCTCTTTTATTTTTAGATCACTACTTCTAACCCTCTCAGCTGATTTCAAAGTAAGGGTTTGAGATCAAAGAAATGAAGTAGATCTAGGGTTTCTCAGACTGGAACTAAGGTAAAAGAAAAAAAGAAATAACAAATTTACTAATGGAAAGGGGGAATGAACAATCGGACGGAATTCACGGCCGGAATCCGGCAGGATTCGCCGGAGAAGATGGAGGTAGGTTAGGATTTGCTATGCTTACTTTCTCTCTCTTTCTCTCTCTACGCTCAGATTTTTCCAGAAAATGAGAAAACCCCCTTCTCTTTTGCAGATCTGAGAATTCGAAGAGAAGAAGAAGAAAAATCCTAAAAGCTCTGCTAGGGATTGAGATTAAAGAAATGAAGGTGAATACCTCTATTTATAGGTGAAGAGATGGCTATGGCGTGAAGAACCGGAGAAGATGAAGGTTTGCCGGCGGGAGTTGGCCGGAGTAACGGCCGGAGTGGATGAAAAATGAGTTAGGGTTTGCGAGAGGTGGAGATCAAAGAGATAGGGAGTGGGAGGAGATATTAGGGGTAGCTAAGAATCGAAACTAAATCCGGCCGGCATGGAGGTCCGATCGGAGAAGATGATTAAATCCGCCCTCTTTTTCCCTCAGCAACTCTCGGCTTCTCTCCTCTGTTTTTCTTGAAAAAATGAGATCCCATTTCTCGAATGCTCTCGGCTTTTAATAGATGGGGGAGGGGAGCGGTGGCTAAGTGGAAGGGATGAATCGGATCCGGTTGGAGATGGAAAACGAAGTGGAGATGGAGCTCGAGCTCACCTTCTTCTCTTCTCTCTCTTGATTTTTTCCAAATGAAAACCCCCTTTTTTCAGCTCTAATCGATGCACTTAAAATGGGTAATTGGTAAATTTGACCCCCTTTTCTTGCCGTGGACAGCCACACTCTAATGCCTTCTTGGATGGGTTTTATTGATGAGGGGTGTGCTGATTTAACACTCTGATTTTGGTAATTGCACCCCTCTCTATGCCCTTACTCGATTTTAAAGGAAAATAAAAATAAAAATGATGTAGCACCTCCTTGTTTTACTATGGACAACCCTTGTAGCTCACTCCCCCTGCTTTGAACAAAGATGGGATCCCACCTCTGATTTTTCCGAGCAAGCAAGCCCTTCTTCAAGCCCAAATTCCCTTCCATTTATAAATGGAAAATGATATATTTCCCATACTTTTTCCTGGACAGCCCTTGGAATTTCTTGGACAACCCTCTTTTGCACCTTTTCAGTCCATTATTTTCACACTAAAGGGGCAACTTGGGCAGAAAATGGGTTGAATATTTTGCTACATTCTTTGCTGTGTACATGGGTTGGTATTAGCACACCTTGTTTTGATAAATGCCCCCTCCTTTTAGCTCATCTTTTCTTCTTGTAAGGAATGATATTGGCACCTCAAATTTTGAAATTTGCACAGCCCAACTTGTCTTTTCTTCTTTTCTTAAGATTTTTGCTGGCATTTTGGAAATAGTAATGACCATTGATAGCTCTTTAAACATCAAGGCAAGATGGGTTAGGGAAAAAATATCAAAACAAGATTGTACGGGTAAGCCTCGGAGTTTGGGGGACCTCAATAGGGGAGTGCCAATACCAATGCTCAGGTTTTTTTTTTTTTTTTTTTTTTTACTTTTCCAGGTTAATGAGAAGACAGAGACTAAATAAAAAGGGGCCTAATGTGGCTTAGGGAAGATACTTGGGCTTCAATTTCGGAACCTTATTTGATTTTGGGTAATTAGGGTCCGGTCAAAATAGGGTGTCTACAGATGCCCCTCTTTGGCAGAGCGTGCTTGTCGCGCGAATGCGAAAGCTGAAAAGACGTCACATTTTGACCGGCCCAAGATACCGGTTGAAAATAATTCAAAGAAAAGGGTTCTAGATGGCGCTATTCTAGCGTCCGATTGAAAAGCTTTGGAGGGACATTGCTCTGACATCCCTTGCGAAAGGTATCGACAGGATCGATTGGTTGCAGATGAGCTGGAAATATTGAATGCAATGTTTTAGCTGCGAGCGAGCTTGAAAATTAAATAAAAAAAGGCTGACTGCGAGCGAGTCACGGTTGAAAGGTTAATTTGGGCGCGGGTGAGCCGGGAAAGATATTGGTTTGGTTGCGACTGAACCAGAAGACGAGGAACTGATTTGATTGCGATGGAGTCAGAGAATCAAGGATATTAGCGTGGTTGAGAACAAACCAAAAAAAAAAAAAATGAAAATGGAACACTTACTTGACTGCGAATGAGTCGAAGAATTGGAAATTGGCTTAGTTGCGAATGAACTAGAAGACCGGATAATTGACTTGACTACGAAGGAGTCAGAGTATCAGGAATATTATCTCGGTTGCGAACGAACCAGAAGATTGGATAATGGACTTGACTACGAATGAGTCGGAAGGTCATAAATTTGCTTGGTTGCGAATGAACCGAAAAGCAAAGGGGTGACTTGACTGCGAAAGAGCCAGAGTCAGGGACATTGGCCTTGTTGCGAATGAACTATAAGACCGAAATAATGACTTGGTTGCAAATGAACCAGAAAGCAAGGGATTGACTCGACTGCGAATGAGTCAGAGTCAGGGAGATTAGCTTGATTGCGAATGAATCAAGAAATTAGCGAGAAACTTGGCAGCGAATGAGCCGAAGAATCTAAGATTTTAGCTTGGTTGTGAATGAACCAAAAGGCTGGAATTTGATTTAAGCTGCGAATGAGCTAAGAATTTGAAGATTGACTCGACTGCGAGTGAGTCGAAGTCGGGGAGATTAGCTTGATTAAGAATGAATCAAGAAATCAGCGAGAAACTTGGCAGCGAACGTGCCGAAGAGTTTAAGATTTTGACCCGGTTGCGAATGAACCAAACTTGCCGGAATGATGACTTGGTTGCGAACGAACCGAAGTCAAAGAGATTAACTTGACTGCGAATGAGTCAAGAAATTAGAAAATAGACCTGACTGCGAATGAGTCGGAAGCCTAAGATTTTGGCTTGGTTGCGAATGAACCAAAAGGCCGAGATGATGACTTGGTTGCGAATGAACCAGAAAGGTAATAACCTGACAAAGTCAGAAGTTAAAGGATTAGCTCGGTTATAGATTAACCGAAAAACTTGACTGCGAAAGTCAAAAAGCTCAGAGATCGACTCGGTTGCGAATGAACCAGAAAGTCGAGGACTTGACCTGGTTGCGAATGAACCGAAAGGTCGAGGATATGAGCGAGACTGCGAATGAGTCAAAGGCTAAAAGGATTGACCTGGTTGCGAATGAACTGAAAGGTCGAGGATATGAGCGAGACTGCGAATGAGTCAAAGGCTCAAAGGATCGACTCGGTTGCGAATGAACCGAAAAATCAAAGATACGAGCTGGACTGTGAATGAGTCAAAGGCTTAGAGGATCGACTTGGTTGCGAATGAACCGAAAAATCGAAGATACGAGCTGGACTGCGAATGAGTCAAAGGCTCAGAGGATCGACCTGGTTGCGAATGAACCGAAAAGTCGAGGATATCTTGATCAAGCCGAAGCCTACATGAGACAGTACGAGAATCAAATGTATGACGGGCCTGTGGAAAGGCTTCTACCAGAACAACAGTTAGAGGGACCTGTGGAAAGGTTGTTCTCCATACTAACTGCTAGGAGGTACAAACAATAATTTTGCTTTTGGATGCGAAAATTTTGATCGTTTTTACGGAGAGATTGATTGTCTCTTGCCGAGAACCATTGGGAGTGCGAGTTCTTCGCTGAGAACCGGACTCAGATAACCTGTTAGATTTTGGGTGTCTCTCTTCTCTCTTTGTTTTTACCAAGAGAACTGCATTCTGCTGGAGATTGAAGGCTGGGGAGCAAATTCTAGATTCCACTGGGGAAATTGATTTTCTTGGGAAGTTGACTCTTCAGGAGAGTGGACTCGTCTGAGGAGTTTAGAAGCTTGGTTCGAGATATACTCGTACATCTCTTATCTCAACTTACTGAAGACATTGACACTGATTGCCTTTTGTGTGCTTGATATCTTTTATGACGCAAGTCATAAAAGATGCCCCTAGTGTGTTGTGATTCCATGACAAGAGTCTTAAGGAAGCGGAACCAGGATAAGTAAGGGAAATTTGAATTTGCATGGGTTCTTTCTTTGAAATAGGAAGAACAATCTCTACAATGGCTGAGTGAGAATTTCTTCTATCGTTGCTCACTGTTTGAGGCCTTGATGTCTCTGGTAGGTTTAAACAAGATCTCTCTTGCCTCCCTTTGATTCCTAAACCAGGATTTTCTTTGAATTTTCTTCGCATTTTGGAAGGTGTACTCTCGCTCTCCAGTGCCAGACAACTTTAGACCTTGAGAGAAAGACGGATAAGAATGAGAAATAGACTTCGAATGACTCGATCAAAGAAAATTTATACGATTCAAGGGACGATTCACTTTTGATTCACCCTTAGATCCAATGTATTATTTTTTAGGGTAAGGCTAGCCGCTCTTAGAGTAATTTCGAAAACCATGTCAAGAGGCACTAATTTCCTCCATCGGTATTTCTATCATAGTTATTACCCCCTTCGGATTGCTCAGTTTTAATGCCCCTAGTTTAAAAGGGTATCAAAGTAAGTCTCGCCGACACTACTCAGATTCCGGGATCCTGCCCTGTTTGAAGACTGCTTCTCCATCTCTTTGATTCTCCTTCTTTCCAGGAAGTCAAACTGATGTCTTCCAGGTTTTCAGTCTTGCAGACCGCTTGTCTTGATTCTTGCTTTGAGTTCTCACTCTAAACTCAATTTCTAAAATTTTCCATAACTGAGGAGCTCCTTCTGTATTTCACCAACTTTCTGTCTGTGGGAAGTCTTTGCTGCTAACTAGATTACCTTCTTGAATTTTTCAATCTAGCAGACCACTACCCTTACTTTGCATAAGCCAACCTCTTTGGTTGTTGACTTAGCAAGAAAAATGATTCTCACTTTTCTCTAGGCAGCCCTTTCAGGTTTTCAACCTAGCAGGTCTTCAGACTCTCGTTCTTTTCATTTCTTTCTATTTTTTTTTCATTTGTCTTGAACATTTGCTTGTTTCACCAGAAGGACTTTCTAGGTAGGCTTGGGTTCAAAAGGGTTAGATATCAAAAGTTCAAACGATTTGGATCAAATCTGGTCTAGCCAGACTACCTACGTACCCCAAAAATGGAGGATCAGATCCGCGTAGTTCGCTTTGGGGTTTACAAAGAATGGTTTAGCTTTTTAGCTTCAAAATTTTGGAAGCGGGATGACTTAGATTTTATCCCAAAGGTTTGACCGAACCTGAGTTGATCAGATTGCCTACGTACCCCCGAAGAGTTGGGGATCAGGTCATGACGTAGTTCAGGTGCATAAATGCCCCTGGTTTATAATGTGGTTGGAAGAAATATTTGGCTTAACTTTTGGCTTCAAAAATTTGCAAGCGATTTTTCTGACGTTAGGATTTTGGCTATAAAGGCTCAAACGTCCAAGGATGGCCTCCTGGTGTTTTGATGTACAAGCTTTTGAGGAATAAGGTTCAACAGCTTTGAATATTTTCATCGAGGAGTCTGGCGGTATTTGTAAGCAAGACTTCAACCACGGTGCTCTATTTAGACTTGTGCGCTTCTCGAATATCTTGAATTTATACTCAAGGTTATACAGCTCTCGATAATCTCCAAATGTTGGAGACTATTCTGATATTCAACCTATCTCATAGACTTCATCACTTGGGTCTTTGATTTTTCTAAAGAATTGTCTTAGGGACACATTCCCTTCTCCTTCTTATCTTTTTCTCATGCCTTTCTTTCTTTTGGATGTGCTATTTCTTTTGGACATAAGAATTGTCTCTACTATCTGAATATAACGACTTGAAATCCCACAAAGATGTACAACTCGAATGTTCTTCTTGGGGATCAAGTTCTATGAATATAACTTTGCATCTGAAAACCTTCTCTCGATGTTCTCATCAGCTTCACTTGATGTCTGATGTTCATATCTCTCTCGAATCTTACTTTTGACTGATAGCTAAAGCTGATGGAGTTTTGGTTTTCATAACAACAGGGCGTTCACCTGGTTTATCCTTATAGGATCAAGCAAGACTACCTCAAACCCCTATAAACAGGTTTATCAATTCTTCGCGCTCCTCGGGAGATAAAGTTTTGCCAATCCATCTTTCTCGAGTTTCAGATTTCCATACCACTATCAATAGCTTCGATTTCTTCTTTGAGTGGCTATGCTCGACGCTCTTCCTCTCGTTTGATCATGTTTCAGATCTCGAGGGGAATTTCGTCTACATTCTCATCTGAGAAGGGTGTCTTTAATTATTTTAAACATTAGATCAAAGAGTGAATCGTAAAACATTGAAGATACAGAACCAAATGCTTTATTAAATTGAAAAAGTTTGAAGTACATAGATGACTCACAAACACGCCTCTATGGGCTTTACATCAGATTTGATAGAAAACAAAACACGGACTCAACGAGAAGACTGACAAACATGACATACACTTTTTTTTTCTTTGACATTAACATTGACACTATGACTCACCAACTTTCAACACAAGAGTTGGTATACACTTGATAGAAACATCTTGAAATATGACACTTGGAACATGACTTTTGAACAGAGATAAGAGTATGGCACTGAAATTCGCGAGTAGCATGCCTTCCTCCATGATGTGGTCGACTAAGGAGTTCGACCCTGGTATAAGAATCTTGGAAGAGGCGGTCTCATGTAGTTCTGTCTACCTGGCCCAGACTGCCCTTGAAAACCTGCTGGTGGCATCATGCTCTCTGCCCTGACATTCTTCGGAGGCTCAAATTTTGACATCTTTTCTTTTCCTTTCGATTCATTTCTCTGTTATGAGGCAGCATAAGCAGAGGTGGTGGAACCTTTGAAGGGTTGAATAAGTCTAACCGGTGCATAATTCACGAAAGCACAGAGTTCAGGAAGAAGGGAAGAGTCTCCATCTATCTCGTCCTGAATTTTGTGTTTCAATACCAGGCACTTTTCTGTTGTATGACCAATACCTCCGTGGTACTCACAATACTGATCTCTTCTCCAGTGTTTGGGGATTGGGTTAGGAAGAAGCTTGGGATCTAAAAGTGTCAAACGACCTTCACTGACCCATTTCTTCATGATAACTTCCTGAGGACATGGCAGCTGAGTGTATTCTATCCTCAGTTTCTGACCCATCCTTTCTTCCACTTCTGTGATTGGCTTCTTAAAAGGTTGACGATAAGGTCCAACATTCTTAACTTCACTGGGAACAAATACAGACTTTGTCCCATTATGCAAATCAACATATCTGTCAAGAATTAAACTCTGAACTGATGTTTCTTCTGTCATAGTACCCATATCGGCAAACTGCTTAGGAGCTGAATCACATCTAGTGGACAGATATCGTATCTGAGTTTTCATCTCCCTCACTTCTTCAGTTAGCATGGTCATCTGACCAAAAAGTTTAACCATCCAGCTTTCCATTCGGATGAGGGCCGACCTTTCAAAAGATTCCTCTATTGGTTGAGAATTTGATGGAACAAACGGCGTATCTGAAATAGGATGAATAAGGGATGCAGGATCCAATAATGGTTCATCCATAGAGATAGCTCCTACCATCGGTAAAGGGCCAACTGACCTTTGCACTGGTTTTCTAGTAGCACCGGGTTCTCCAACAACTACCTTACCATCCTTGATAAGTTTTAGGATCTTATGTTTCAAGGCTTGGCAACTGTTGGATGAATGTCCATGAACTCGATGATATTCACAGAAGTCTTGTTCATAAAAGTTGCTAGGAAGAGGATTTGGAGGAGGAGAAGGTTCAGGAAGTTCAAGTTTACCCACTTCGACCAATTCTCTCAAAGCTTTTTCAAGATTCTTTGGTAATGAAGGAATCTGTTTATTTGGTTTCTGAATAGGCTTGCTTCCTTTCTGAGCTACCTTCTTGAAAGGTTGACGAGAGGTCTCCACATTGCTGACATCTTCAGCTGCTACCATAGTCCTCTTTCCGTCTCTAGCATCAGTTGAGGTCCTTGTCTTTAAGCCTTTGGCCAGTGCATCCTCCACTTGGGTTCCCGTTTTGATAAGGTGATTGAAGTCAATGAAATACTGAATGGCCATGTGATGGTAATACTGCGGAGACAGATTCTTAACCACAATCTTGATCTGATCTTCATCGGACAATCTGTGGGTCATCTGAGCTGCTTTCCTTCTCCATCTTCGGATGAAGGAAGTGAAAGTTTCATCATGCCCTTGTTTCAACATTTTCAGATCCCTTTTGGTTACATCTATCCCTTCCTCAATGGAAAACTGTTCCACGAACTTGTTGGCAATGTCTTCCAAAGTTCTGATCTCATCAGACTTCAAACTCAAAAACCATTTCTTTGCAGTTTCGATTAGAGATCGAGGAAATACGAGGGCAATCTGCTCTGGAGAGAGTCCATACTGCTGACGGACTTCAAATGGCTTGTGGGGCATCCCGTCCCATCATACTTATCAAGATCAGGTACTGTGAACTTAGGAGGAAGAACAACACCTGGGGCTATCATGAAGTCAGACATGTTCAGCTTCTTAGGGCCTTGGAACTTCATGCTTTCCATTTCTTGGGTTAGCTTATCCAACCTGTCTACAATCCCTTTGCTTTTATCAGTTGTATCCAGATGGGGGAGACAATTCTCTTCGGTGTACTGCTCTTCATCAAAGTCATCCTCAACTGGGAATACAACAGGCCTAGCTACCACCGGGGGTGGAGGAGGTATAAGCGGAATTTGCTGGGGTGCAAGTCCTTCAAAAGCATAAACTCTATCACTTTTCAGACGGACTATCTCCTCACTCATATTATTCATCTGTTGGAGCATAGACTTCATCAATTCATTCATTTCAGCCAGAGTATTTCCGGATTCAGCCATAGGTTCTAGTGTGGGTTGAATAGAAATAGGTACTGCAAATGAGTGAAGTCAACAAGGTCAGACTCCCGCCATGGAATTGACGAACACTAGAGTTCAATATAGGGTAATCAAATGAAAATCCCATATGCAAGTTGAGACAAGAGATGATGTGAATATTTCTTTCCCATAAGATAAGATAAGCACATAGAGTTTGTCAACAAGTCTAAAAAGATACCGACCAAACCCAAGGTATTTGGAGAAAATTTGGCAGCATAACAGCTATGCAGGGAGAAAGGGTAAGATAAAGTGAGGCTCTCCACAAGAATACACACTCGAATAAATGTCAGCAGGACAAACTCTCAATCAAACAAGTGGAACATAATCAGATCAGAATCAATCATAGGAGAATGATACGATAGGTAACACTGAATTTTTCATCCCTGGTAGATCAGAAAGAAGACTACGGCCACAAAATGACAGAAGTAGGTCCTAGACCGGGTCTAAATCTTGAAGATGGATTGATAGAATTAGATAAGGAAACCTCACTGAATAAGTAGGCCATAATCTAATAATCAATAGATATATATATATATATATATATACATATATAAACCCTAACTAGGGGCACCAGCCCTAACCTAATCTAGCGGAGCCAAGAAAATCTTGACTCAAAAGTGTTTGTGAGTGTATTAGATAACACGGCGGATAATCACGGTGTGACTTACCCTTCTACACTATATGGGTAGGCTGACTTCTATCCTAGGCTCACATATGCTGGTCGCACATGTTCGTCCTATATGAGTACATATATATAATGTCCTAGCAAGGGTTCCCTAATTTTGGTTCTAAAGAGATCAACTAATATATATATATACATAATATAATGAAATAAAAGTAGGGCCCAGGCATTTCTGCAGGGTACTATGCTTATGACCATACCCTTGATGTATAACGCCAGCACACCCAGCATTATACAGAGTAAGTTCATTGCTCATCGGCTATTGTAGAACACCAGCACACCCAGTGTCTACGGCTACAGCTCCGGCACATAGCTCGGAAATAGATACAACGGTTCCCTCCAGGTCATAATTACCCATCTGGTACGCGTCATATCTATTCCCTGAGGCCAATAATAATAAAAATCAATAAAAGAAAAAATCAAAAACAAAATGATGTATGTTGTGCAGTGTGTGAATCCCTTGTTTTAAATACCTATTTGGTGCCCCTGGATCCTAAGCGATTTAAATTCCCATTTATAATGATTTTAGCTCAAAATTCTTCAAAGTTAGTAATAAATAGCATTTTAACAGAGTTAGGCAATATCTTGAAAGAGTATCCCCAGCAGAGTCGCCAGCCTGTGGACCCCGATCCGAGAGAGGCGGCGGGGAACGAGCCCCACACGCGATTCTCAGGATCATCCACGTGAATGGAGAGCTCTACCAAGGAACTCTCGAAAGAAGTGCCCCTCACAGCATGAGTGGCGATACAAAGGTGAGATACCTCTCGATTCGGGGACTAGCCCAGATTCGAGGCGTACCTTAAACAAAGAAGAGTCGCCATCCAAGGAAGTGGGCCAAGGATCCCATACTATGCTCTGTTGCAACGGATAACTAGAGATTATAAAAGAAAGGGTCGTGCCTGGTTACAAATTTGGAAGGTCTAAAGAGCACCTCGTCCGCCCAAGTGCAAGCACCTGGTCTCTTATGCCATATATTATTGATTTTGAAGAGTTTTGGGCAAAAGTCATATGAAATAGGAACGAATATCTCCAAGAAGACGTCTATCTGATCATGCATGTCTCGGAGATGAAAAATAAGCACACATAAAAAGAAATGAAAGAAGTGTCGCCTAACAATAACTAGGTTATGAGTGTCATACCTAATTGGTGTCTGAGTTCTGGTGTGCAAACATATGTATGCTACAGCTAAAGGTATATGATCTGTATATGAAAGTAAGAAAACACAGCAAAACACACAACACAATTCAATTCTATACATGACTGGACAAAATGAGTCCTAACTCTAATGCGACCTGACTCGGACCAAGATGGCCGTCCATCCCAGCTGCTCTACGTATCCCGGCCTCGGGAAGAATTGGAGTCAACGTAGTTCGATGCCCTATTCTAAACTACTATGCCTAACTATCTAGAACTGCTATCTTAGACTCGAATCCACTAGACTCGACTGATTTTTAAAGCTTTTTTGTACTATTGCTTAAGTTCATGTGAGTTGTAATTTTTTTAGGACTCTATATGCCCTAACTAATGCAAGTTGGTTAGCCTTAAGCTAATGCAGGTGGGCCCTACATCCTATGTGTATCTAGGCTGTGCAACCTAATGAAAACCATGGGCTGACTATATGCTTCCTAGTCTAGCCATCGGTTCGACTAGATGTCTAACCGATCGACTCGAGACCTCCTAACTCTAGGGACACTCACACGACAGGACACACCATATCAATACAAATCAGGACAGCCTCCTAATTCTAAAACACCCCAAACAGCTAAGACAGACTCCTAACTCTAGGGGAAGATCTTTTTGAAAAGGTTTTGAAGAATTTTATATTTTTTAAAGGTTTGAAATGTTTATTTTTGAAAGTTTGGCTGGACTTGGGATATGAATCCCAAGCTGCACTACGTACCCTGTTGAAAGGGATCAAGCCAACGTAGTTCGGAAAAGAATTCCTAACTACTCTCCTATGACTCAAGGTTTTTGAGATTTTTGGTTTTTCAGATGTTTTTGTTATTTTTGACACAAGAGGACTGAATCCTATCATCATAAGGGGAGGACAGACTCCTGAAATCCCGCAAAGGTTGGACAGCATCCTATGCTTTGCGGGGGAAAAGAATAGAATCACAGCTCTGCAAGGGTTTGACAGCATCCTATACCTTGCGAGAGAGGATAAAAAACACATGACTTGATAAGAGGTTGGATGGAATCCTAACCCCTAAGATGATAGAACTGACTCCTAAAACTGAAGGACTGATTAGCTAAGGACAGACTCCTATGCTAACGACTCTGAAAAGGGCTCTAATGAGATATGACATGTCTCCTAAGACAAAAAGATAACTAGGGCTAATGAGACAAAGCGTGTCTCCAAAGGGTTTGAACATTCTGTATGAAACATAGCCTGTCTCCCTAAATGGGTATGACTATCTGCTGAGACGTAGCTTGTATCCCTAAAAGGTTTGATTTTCTGCCGAGACATAGCCTGTCTCCTAAAAGAGGGCTCTAGATGACTCTTTCATTGCCCTTGCAATGATAGAAGGAAACCTAATGTCTAGGGGATACACATCTAAAAGACTTAGGCCAGTCTTTTAAAAATGAGAGAGAGGAGTGCTACTTGGACTGAGCACCTCTAATAATGGGCTTGGGATATCTCCTTCATTGTCCTTGCAATGAATGGGCTACTGAGGTCTAGAGGATACTCATCTAAAAGACTGGGCAAGTCTTTTGAATAGAAGAGGGGAGTGCTACTTAGACTGAGCAAGTCCCCTAAAGATGGGCTTGGGCTAGCGCCTTCATCGCCCTTGAAATGAAATCATTCATTTATCAAACATCTTTCTTATATCGGAAAATCCCTAAAGTATACACCTGAGAAATGACAAATATGTCAACGAAATGGCAAAGAATTTGAACATGCTTCCCTAAAATAAGAAAACTAACATGCAATCTTTAAGGATGGAACACAAATTAGCATTAGAAATCAAAATCTAGAGATTTCAAAAAGACAAATGGACCATGACTACTTAAAGAACAAAAGAATTTGGGATATAAGTCATTGCTTAATCCATTTGATCCAAGCAAATTCAAAGCTAGATACAAGTTGCAATCAACATTCCTTTATCAAAACATAAGAACGCATGCATAGTATTTTTTTTAACATATGGTAATGACCTGAGAATTCCTCTTGAAGTTGAATTTCTAATAAGGATTTGAATTTCTAAGATGGGGCATATGCAATCGAACTTTCCAATTATTTGCTGTGATAAAGCTCAAGGTACATAATAAAACTTAGACCACACATTCAGTATAAGAGAATGAAGTCAGACCTCTTTCATTAGATTTTTCCTACCCATCACCACTACAAAATACTCTCTTTAAACCTAATGACTATACTTGCAAGTTATCAAACTAGGAACTCCCTTTTACATAAGATGGAAGGTTACTGTTTTCAAAATGAATCCTTATTCATATGAAGGGAAGGAGACTAACCACTGAAGATATTCCATCAAGCATCAACTTATTGATCACACTACATTCATCTTGTCTTTTATCGTTGGGATTGTTTCGTAAGATTTTTATAGTTCCAAAGGGAACTCGGATAACTCAGTCAACATAGAAAAAAACAAGGTGATTTCATGCAACAATCAAGACATGGTCAGGCCAATATCATTAACCAATTACCCTGACGAACAAGGAAATCTCTCTTAGGCAAATGAAACCAACCCAATCACACCTTGAATTACAATTTTGCTAGCGCAGATTACTACACAATCAATTTGCAATCACAGATTATCAAAACTGAGATTGTGACTTGAGCCAAAATCAAGTAGAAATCAAATTCAACTCTCAAAGAATAAAATCAATACAAATATGCAATGTTCAAAGCATGAAGACGTAATAAGAATGAATTTAACTGGAATTACCTGTGTCAGACAAATATTGTGGCGACGATCAGAGCCGATGATCAGAACCTCGAGATGATGGCACTAGTGGAAAAGGATCCGAAATAATGACCGCGGCTTCCCTTTTCCTTCTTCTACTCAGACGGATTTTCTTTTGAACCCTCACTTCTTTCAGATCTAAAAACTGAAAGAGACGTCCATGCTTTCTTTGCTTTGCTTAGATCTTTCCCTTCTTTACTATCAATAGACCTTAGATCTTCTCTTTTATTTTTAGATCACTACTTCTAACCCTCTCAGCTGATTTCGAAGTAAGGGTTTGAGATCAAAGAAATGAAGTAGATCTAGGGTTTCTCAGACTGGAACTAAGGTAAAAGAAAAAAGAAATAACAAATTTACTAATGGAAAGGGGGAATGAACAATCGAACGGAATTCACGGCCGGAATCCGGCGGGATTCGCCGGAGAAGACGGAGGTAGGTTAGGATTTGCTATGCTTACTCTCTCTCTCTTTCTCTCTCTACGCTCAGATTTTTCCAGAAAATGAGAAAACCCCCTTCTCTTTTGCAGATCTGAGAATTCGAAGAGAAGAAGAAGAAAAATCCTAAAAGCTCTGCTAGGGATTGAGATTAAAGAAATGAAGGTGAATACCTCTATTTATAGGTGAAGAGATGGCTATGGCGTGAAGAACCGGAGAAGATGAAGGTTTGCCGGCGGGAGTTGGCCGGAGTAACGGCCGGAGTGGATGAAAAATGAGTTAGGGTTTGCGAGAGGTGGAGATCAAAGAGATAGGGAGTGGGAGGAGATATTAGGGGTAGCTAAGAATCGAAACTAAATCCGGCCGGCATGGAGGTCCGATCGGAGAAGATGATTAAATCCGCCCTCTTTTTCCCTCAGCAACTCTCGGCTTCTCTCCTCTGTTTTTCTTGAAAAAATGAGATCCCATTTCTCGAATGCTCTCGGCTTTTAATAGATGGGGGAGGGGAGCGGTGGCTAAGTGGAAGGGATGAATCGGATCCGGTTGGAGATGGAAAACGAAGTGGAGATGGAGCTCGAGCTCACCTTCTTCTCTTCTCTCTCTTGATTTTTTCCAAATGAAAACCCCCTTTTTTCAGCTCTAATCGATGCACTTAAAATGGGTAATTGGTAAATTTGACCCCCTTTTCTTGGCGTGGACAGCCACACTCTAATGCCTTCTTGGATGGGTTTTAGTGATGAGGGGTGTGCTGATTTAACACTCTGATTTTGGTAATTGCACCCCTCCCTATGCCCTTACTCGATTTTAAAGGAAAATAAAAATAAAAATGATGTAGCACCTCCTTGTTTTAATATGGACAACCCTTGTAGCTCACTCCCCCTGCTTTGAACAAAGATGGGATCCCACCTCTGATTTTTCCGAGCAAGCAAGCCCTTCTTCAAGCCCAAATTCCCTTCCATTTATAAATGGAAAATGATATATTTCCCATACTTTTTCCTGGACAACCCTTGGAATTGCTTGGACAACCCTCTTTTGCACCTTTTCAGTCCATTATTTTCACACTAAAGGGGCAACTTGGGCAGAAAATGGGGTGAATATTTTGCTACATTCTTTGCTGTGTACATGGGTTGGTATTAGCACACCTTGTTTTGATAAATGCCCCCTCCTTTTAGCTCATCTTTTCTTCTTGTAAGGAATGATATTGGCACCTCAAATTTTGAAATTTGCACAGCCCAACTTGTCTTTTCTTCTTTTCTTAAGATTTTTGCGGGGCATTTTGGAAATAGTAATGACCATTGATAGTTCTTTAAACATCAAGGCAAGATGGGTTAGCGAAAAAATATCAAAACAAGATTGTACGGGTAAGCCTCGGAGTTTGGGGGACCTCAATAGGGGAGTGCCAATACCAATGCTCAGGTTTTTTTTTTTTTTTTTTACTGTTCCAGGTTAATGAGAAGACAGAGACTAAATAAAAAGGGGCCTAATGAGGCTCAGGGAAGATACTTGGGCTTCAATTTCGGAACCTTATTTGATTTTGGGTAATTAGGGTCCGGTCAAAATAGGGTGTCGACACTAACCTCTCATCAAGTCATGTGATCTTATCCACTCCTGCAAGGTATATGATGCTGTCCAACCCTTGCAGAGTCGTGATTCTGTCCAATTCCCCCGCAAAGCATAGGATGCTGTCCAACCTTTGCGGGATATTAGAAGTTTGTCTTTCCCTTATGATGATAGGAATCTGTCCTCTTGAGTAAAAAAAAAATTAAAAATATTGAAAACATTTCAAAACATAAAAAAGACTTGGAAAACGTCAAAACACCAAAAATCTTCAAAGTTTTGAGTCATTAGGAGTAGTTAGGAAATTATGTTCCGAACTACGTTAGCTTAATCCCTTTCCACGGGGTACGTAGTGCAGCTTGGGATCCACATCCCAAGTCCAGCCAAACCTTTAAAAAGGAGCATTTCAAAGTTTCCAAAAATACAAAAACTTTTTCAAAACAAAGATCTTCCCCTAGAGTTAGGAGTATGTCCTAGCTGTTTGGGATGTTTTAGAATTAGGAGTCTGTCTTGTTTGTGTTGATTTGGTGTGTCTTGTCGTGTGAGTGTTCCTAGAGTTAGGAGGCCTCGAGTTGATCGGTTAGACACTTAGTCGAACTGATGGCTAGACTAGGAAGCATATAGTCAGCCCATGATTTTCATTAGGTTGCACAACCTAGCTACACATAGGATGTAGGGCCCATCTGCATTAGCTTAAGACTAATCAACTTGCATTAGTTAGGGCATATAGAGAGTCCTAAAAATTACAATTCATTTGAACTTAAGCAATCGTGCAAAAAACTTTAAAAATCAGTCGAGTCTAGTGGATCGAGTCTAGGATAGTGATTCTAAATGGTTAGGTATCGTAGTTTAGAATAGGTCATCGAACTACGTTGATTCTGATTCTTCCCGAGGCCGGGATACGTAGAGCGGCCAGGGTGGATGGCCATTCTGGTCCGAGTCAAGTATTGCATTAGAGTTTTAGGATTCATCTTGTCGAGTCGTGTATAGAGTTGAATTGTGTTGTGTGTTTTATTGTGTTTTCTTACTTTCATGTACAGATCCTATACTTTTAGCTGTAGCATGCATGTGTTTGAACACCAAAACTTAAACACCAATCAGGTATGACATTCATAACCTAATTATTCTTAGGTGACACTCATTTCATTTCTTTTATGTGTGCTTATTAATCATCTCCGAGACATGCATGATTAGATAGACGTCTTCTTGGAGATATGTGTTCCCATTTCATATGTCTTTCGCCCAAAACTCTTCAAAATCAATAAATAAATGGCATAAGAGATCCGGTGTTTGCACTTAGGCGGATGAGGTGCTCTTCGGACCTTCCAAATTCGTAACCAGGCACGAACCTTCTTTTATATCTCTGGTTATCCATTGCAACAGAGCATAGTATGGGATCCAAGGCCCACTTCCTTGGATAGCGACTCTTCTTTGTTTAAGGTACGTCTCGAATCTGGGCTAGTCCCCGAATCGAGAGGTATCTCACTTTATATCGCCACTCATGCTGTGAGAGGCACATTCTTTCAAGAGTTCCTTTGTAGAGCTCTCCATTCACGTGGATGATCCTGAGAGAGACCTTCTCATGGGGGCTCGTCCCCCGCCTCTCTCGGATCGGGGTCCACAAGCTCTTTCATCAGGTTGGCACAAATCAAGTTTTCCAGAATTCAAGATGATTTTATTCAAGGGATGGGGGCTGTTTTATATCAAGGGTATTAGGGCTGTCATTTTCAAAAGAGGACTACACATATTAAAACAAAAGGAGGGCTGCTCATATCAAAGTAGAAAGGGCTGCCACTATCAAGGTATAAAGGCTGTCATTATCATGGGGAAGTAATCCAACAGATTTTGGAGGGAGGGGGTTCACTCACAACTACACACACTCACAGCTCAATCGACTAGGGTGAAACAAAATGATATAAAACATTAATTTCACTTGTATCCGTAGACTCCTTTTAACTCAATAGACATGGAAAACAAACTATGATTTTCACAATTTACCATGTGTCCGCATACATTTAATTCTCCAACCACACAATTGTTCATTTTATTTTAGCACCTTTTTTTTCGTTAGAAATTTTAATCCTGATAAGCATGGCAAGCATTATGATCGTCCAAGAACCAAATGACTTCAAACAAATCGATTATGTTATCCAAATTTCTGGAAAAAAAAGACCATAAACATAAAGCCCAACACACAATAGACACATATGTAAGCCCAATGGTTCCCACCTTGGCAATTCCCATCTTATTTTGATGATTCCAATACACAAGTGATTTAAGATCACTAATGTGTTTGATTGTCTAAGTTGTAGATCATAATTGCTTAAGACAAGATTGCTTGGATTGAGGCCAAGAAGCTCTCATTGGACCACATTATGAAGGCCAAAGACATCGAAGATCCAAGACAAATGAAGGCTTGAAGCATCGCATTGAAGATCAAAGTCTATTAGAATGTATAAGATCCAATCCTAGTATTAGATTTTAAGAGGCATAAATTAAGTTAACCTCACACACCCTAAATGTTTATGTGATTGTTCTTGTGGTGTTCTAACACTTTGGAACCCTCATAACAATCCCAAATTGGTGTAAAGTTGGAAGCCCAAAAACAAGAAGTGAAAATCTGCTCAACATAGGCTTCTCGGAACTCCGAGAGACTTCTCGGAGCTCCGAGCTCGGAACTCCGAGAAAAGCCTCAGAGCTCTGAGATTTGGTCCAGTAGAATTTTTCATCATCTGTTTGTATTCCCAGAACTCCGAGAGAAATTCTCGGAACTCCGAGACAACTATAACGGGAAGAATTTTGACCGTTGGGAACTTTGCCAGATTTACGACAATGCCCCTCAAACGGTCATATTGGGTTTTCCTATATATATGGGTATTCCAAACTTCCAAATAATCAATCCTAACACTAAAAAACTCTACTTGAATATCCAAAGAGTGAATCAAACTTATTTATGCCTCTCATCCTCTTTAATTAGGATTTGGATCATTAGGCTCAAATTTGTACATCTTCTACATTTTGTAAACCCTTGTGAGGGATTGTTTTTTAGTTCTTTCTTTCTTATCAAGAACATTGTATTGGGCGAGTGTTCGGAGAAGCGGAGCCCACTCTCCGTGGTGTAGATTGACACCAAGGTTAAAGCATTCAGAATTGTAATCGGCAGCGATCTTCGCCGAAGTTAAGAAGATCAAATAGTGAAGCCATCAACGTGTTTGGTTGGTGGAGTGGAGTAGGCCTCGCTTTTGAGGACCGAACCACTTTAAATCTCGGGTGCACTCTCTCTTGAACTTTAGCTCTTTATTTGCATTGCACTTAGGATTTAACTTGCGGGCTTTAATTTCATTGTTGATCTCTTAATTTTCTAAATTTGGGTTAGAGTTTTCAAAAGCTTAAAACTTGTTAGCAACCTAAATTTTCCCTCCTCTTAAGTTGCCGTACTCGGGACCACCCTTGGAATTTCACTTGGTATCAGAGCCTAGGCTCTTAAAAGATTTTCTTTTCTTAAAATCTTTGGTAAATTTTTCTTTAAAAATTTTAAACAAGGGAAAGATCATAAGATCGTTGGCAACTTTCTATTTGTGAAATGGCAAATATAAATGGAACCGGACTTTTGGAAGGCCATTCCACAACTAGACCTCCTTTCTTTAATGGGTCCAACTATGAACATTGGAAGACAAGGATGCGCATCTATCTTCTTTCGATAGATGTGGAACTTTGGCACATTGTTGAAAATAGATACATTTTGCCTTCTAAGCCATTTGAAGAATGGAATGTTGAAGATAAAAGGCATGCAAATTTAAATTACAAAGCTATAAACTCTTTGTTTTGCGCCTTATCTACGGAGGAGTTTAATAGAGTAGCTCTTTTTTATTCCGCCAAGCTTATTTGGGATACACGTGCCGTTACCCATGAGGGAACATCACAAGTTAAGGATTCCAAAATAAACTTGTTAAAGAGCAAATATGAAATGTTTAGAATAGGTCAAAATGAAAGTATTTCCGAAATGTATACCCGATTTTCTAAAATATCTAATGAATTAGCAAATCTTAGTAAATCTTATCCTACTGATGAGCTTGTGAGTAAATTGCTTAGGTCACTTCACCCTTATTGGGACCCAAAAGTCACTGCCATCCAAGAATCAAAAGATCTCAAGACTCTAACTATGGAGCTTGTAGGATCTCTCATCACCCATGAGATGCTCCTCACTAGCCGACAAGAGGAGAAGAAGCCGAAAGAGAAAGAAAGAGAAAGTCGTTCTCTAGCTCTAAAGGCCTCCAAGACGGACTCATCATCAAGTGATGCGGATAGCGATGAGGAAGAAGCTTTAAGGAAATTTAAAAGCTTATGGAGAAAGAAGCATAAAAAGGATAAAAAGAAGAAGAAAGTGAAGTTGAGGGAGCTTTAAGATGCTACAATTGCAAGAAGATTGGACACAAAAGACCAGATTGTCCACTTCTCAAGTCATCTTCCTCAAAGTACAAGGGAAAGAAGGATTGGAAGAAGAACAAGGCTCTTGCCGCCGGTTGGGATGCTACTAGCACCTCGGGAAAGAGCTCAAGTGAAGGGGAAGAAAATAAAAAAGATGATCTTTGCCTCATGGCATTCACCCATGAAGAAGAGGTAAATTCCAACCCCTCTTGTAATTCATCAAGTAGTGATAGTGAAAAAATATCTTATGATGAATTATGCTTAACCTTGCATTCTCAAATTTCAAAAAATAAAGTTCAAAAGAAATCTATTTCCAAATTAGAATGAACTTGATGTTTTGAGAAATGAATCTTCTTCTTCCATATCTCAAGCTAAAGTAAAAATTGAAAATTTTAAACTTGAGATTGAAACCCTTAAGGGTATTTTGGATGAGAAATCTTGCCAATTTCAAAATGTGGCAAGCTCCTCCAAATCTTATGAAGATGAATTTAATAATTCTTTAAATTAATTAACACATCTTCATAATGAAAATGAAAGGTTAAGATTATGTCTCCATGGATTTCTAAATGGTGACAAAATTATTGACATAATCTTAAAGAAAGCTAGTCTTAGAACTAATCATGCAATTTATGATAGGACTAGTCTATCTAACCCTCATGTTAGATGCCATTATTATGGAATCAATGGTCATTACCAATTCCAATGTGCATCTAAAATTAGGGATTGTGGTGGAACCAAGAAATCTTGGGTTCCCAAAGCCCCCATATGATTCTATTCATGTGTATTTAGATTAGGGGCTTGATCTTAAATTTGAATATCTTTTTATGTTTATTTAAAATCGCCTCTTGTATTGAATTTGTTTTCCAAATAGGGGGAGTTCTATGTTTGTCTTTTTCCTTGAAAAATGGGGAGCTTAAATTTGTAAATTTCATCCCCTTGATTTCCTTTTTACCCCTTCTTTTTGATAGATGCCAAAGGGGGAGAGAAATCTAGTGTAAGGAAATATAGGTTGCTTTTATTGGAAAATCTCTTGTGCTTGTCATCATAAAAAAGGGGGAGATTGTAAGCCCAATGGTTCCCACCTTGGCAATTCCCATCTTATTTTGATGATTCCAATACACAAGTGATTTAAGATCACTAATGTGCTTGATTGTCTGAGTTGTAGATCATAATTGCTTAAGACAAGATTGCTTGGATTGAGGCCAAGAAGCTCTCATTGGACCACATTATGAAGGCCAAAGACATCGAAGATCCAAGACAAATGAAGGCTTGAAGCATCGCATTGAAGATCAAAATCTATTAGAATGTATAAGATCCAATCCTAGTATTAGATTTTAAGAGGCATAAATTAAGTTAACCTCACACACCCTAAATGTTTATGTGATTGTCCTTGTGGTGTTCCAACACTTTGGAACCCTCATAACAATCCCAACTTGGTGTAAAGTTGGAAGCCCAAAAACAAGAAGTGAAAATCTGCTCAACATAGGCTTCTCGGAACTCCGAGAAAAGCCTCAGAGCTCCGAGATTTGGTCCAGTAGAATTTTTTATCTTCTGTTTGTATTCCCGGAACTCCGAGACAACTATAACGGGAAGAATTTTGACCGTTGGGAACTTTGCCAGATTTACGACAATGCCCCTCAAACGGTCATATTGGGTTTTCCTATATATATGGGTATTCCAAACTTCCAAATAATCAATCCTAACACTCAAAAACTCTACTTGAATATCCAAAGAGTGAATCAAACTTGTTTATGCCTCTCATCCTCTTTAATTAGGATTTGGATCATTAGGCTCAAATTTGTACATCTTCTACATTTTGTAAACCCTTGTGAGGAATTGTTTTTTAGTTCTTTCTTTCTTATCAAGAACATTGTATTGGACGAGTGTTCGGAGAAGCGGAGCCCACTCTCCGTGGTGTAGATTGCCACCAAGGTTAAAGCATTCGAAATTGTAATCGGCACCGATCTTCGCCGAAGTTAAGAAGATCAAATAGTGAAGCCATCAACGTGTTTGGTTGGTGGAGTGGAGTAGGCCTCGCGTTTTGAGGACCGAACCACTTTAAATCTCGGGTGCACTCTCTCTTGAACTTTAGCTCTTTATTTGCATTGCACTTAGGATTTAACTTGCGGGCTTTAATTTCATTGTTGATCTCTTAATTTTCTAAATTTGGGTTAGAGTTTTCAAAAGCTTAAAACTTGTTAGCAACCTAAATTTTCCCTCCTCTTAAGTTGCCGTACTCGGGACCACCCTTGGAACTTCACTATATTATCCAATTAAAAGTAATAATGTAAATAAAGACAAAAATAGATGTTACCTGAGATCCCTTACTTATAGAAAATTATTAAAAATGAAGCTTTGTTCAAGAAAATGAAGATAAGCAAAAAATAATCAGCATGAACATGTACAGATCTATGCAACTCTACCTATCTTTGAGCACAACATTCTCAAACATAAGGTTTCTAAGCATAGATTCATAATATGGAAAGCTCAAATTTGAGGTTTTGAAGCTATAGATCTGAGATTTAGGATTAGAATTAAGGTTTGATTGACATGGGCCATGGTGGTGAAAATGGGCGTGGAGATGTCAACCCAATCAACCTGCTACATCCAGAAGTTCTAACCATGTCCCCTCATGACAAGAAGGTTAACTTAACAAGAATAACTTGTGAACCAGTGAAATGGAGATTCGCCTAACAATTGGTGGAACAAGCTATAATGTCTGCCCCCTCCTCAATTGAAATCATGATAATAATATCTGAATGCAATGATATGCGTACAATCATATTGGGAGCAGCACTACTGAAACTTGAGGCACATTCAAAGGTCTGTCTTGAAAATCACCACAGTTAATAAATGCAAGGCAATGTGATGCGATCATTAGGCTAAATGAAAACATATTCTTAGTTATCCAAGAGGATAGTAATATGGGCTTTATATTTCAAACCAAAATGTGAAGAACCAACACACCGAAACAAACACTAGAGCTAAGGATAAAACCACACTATAGTGCATTCCAAACATTCTTACCTTAATTAGATATTCATACTAAATAAATGTTCACAACCAAGCTAAAACAATAGTGACAAACTTTCTTAACAAAATTATTCAAACTCAAGCTGAGATAAAAAAAAGGGAAGCATAAGCCTGAATTCATACATGCAACAAATAACCTAGTGCTGATATTACTTTCTTGAAAGTTTAAGATGAGTCATATAAGCCTAAAACAATGAAGAATTCAGAAATATTCTTAAAGGCATTCAATCAAACTGATTATGGGCCTATGTAAAATAGTAGCCTGATAGTGTATCATCCAGAAAATAACTCTAAAGCATGATATACTACTATCTTCTTGGTGAATCAAGCATCAACAAGTAAACAAAAATTTGGACAAATAAACCACTCGAAATTTGCAGAGTGATTTTATAAACCTGGATCGAATTTTATTTGCTACTCTAACCTTGGATCCCATATATCCTTAAATTTAAATGGAGCTTTTGAACAAATAACCTGATATCATAATGATCCTTATCAACCTTATTATAGTTTTTTTGAGAAAAAGAAATTTATTTGATACACAGGATCCCTCACAGAAAATTAAACAAATACTATTGTCTAAAGATGATGAAGAGAAGTTCGTCACAATCATTTACAAATGAAATAGATCAATATTCAAGCTGAAACCTTAATACAAAATTTTTCTTATCATCATAATTTCTTCAGGCAGGGACTCGGAAAATATATATATATATATATATATATATATATATATATATATATATATATATATATATTAATCATCTCATTCTATGGTTCGGTAAAACTGATTCAACTTTCTTATAGCTTAATGCATTTTTTTTAAAGCATAGATCCACAACATCGATCACACTATTTTATAATTATTGAAAATAATTACGCGAAACCTCTAAAATTTTGTTGAAATTAACACTCTGAAAAGAATTTAAACATATAAACCATTTCAACTAATGATCAAAGATGAAAATACCTATCAATCGGATCTTCCTGCTCTTCCTCTTCTTCTAATTTTATACTCTGCACAGTTCTCTCTTGCTCGGTAAAGATCGAAATTTATGGATTTATGGATCAAAACAAAAAGGCTACAGATTTGGATGAGGACTTATACAAATCTCAAATCAGGTTTCTTTGAAATCCACGAATATCATGGCTATGGGAGAAAAATAACCAGAATAAAGTTGAGAAATGAAGAAAGATGATTAAAAATGGTTAAAGAAAGAAAACGAAAGTAGATCTGCAGGATCAAGCCTCCGATCTAGGGTTTGGAGATTTATAAAACAAAAAGAAAATCACAAATCTCACAATCCAAAGAAAAGAAGATGATTATAGGTAGATGATGACAACTAACCAGAGTTGAAAGGAACGGCCAGAGCTATAGCCGGAAAATCTGATCGTAGAATCGAGAGTTAGGGTTTGGATTGAGAAAAACAAGATGAATATGATCGAGTTTCCGTCGGATCTAGTAAGGAAGACGACTGGAGGTTGAAAGAAATGGACGAATTCCTGTAAGGATTCGCCGGAGAAGAACGAATTGATCGGAGAAGAAAGAGTATGAATTAGGGTTTGAGAATTTGGGGAAAATGTCTCTCTCTCTTTCTCTCTCTGAAAATTTGGGGAAAAACTTAATTAAATGAAAAATGAGGCTTCAGCTGATATTTATAGGAAACATGGGATATTGATATCGGCACTAACCTTTGATAAGGCGCGCGGATGCGCAAACTTTTGATAAGGCGCGCGAAATTCGTGTCTTTTTTTATCCAGGTTCGGCCCCTCACAAGATAAATTCGCCCCCTCTCAGGATACATTCACCCCCCTTCCGAACTTGCACCACGACACTGCCTCGGTTCGTTCACTAGGTAAACACGCTCCGATTTCGACGAAATTTTGCAGGGACCTTGGTGGGACCCTAATCTTGCTTAGGGTGCAATTTGGGGTCCTACCTCACTGATTTGATAGGTTTTTTGCACAAACATAAAATTTTAGGGCACGGTCAAAATAGGGTGTCTACATAATGACATATAATACAACTATATAAGTCAGTATTTAGCCTATACCTATATATAACCCAAGATATAACATATTTTGATCACATGATATCTGGGTCTGCATGCTAGGAGGCGTGGGGTCCACACGAAACCAACCATAAGCCTAAAATTGAAAGAAAATTCAATCTCCACATAACTTATGTCGCGCCCAACAAGGCTACTGTCAAATAAGGAGAATGATATTCGCTCACATATTTTTAATAATTGCACATTTGAAAAGGGGCACATTTATCATTTGTGCCCCTTTTCATCACTTCGGACACCCAGCAACAGTATATCTTTGATTGCAAAGGGGCTGATGTGCTTCACATCAGAAGGATTCAACGAATTTGATTGCCACATACACTGCAGTTGGGTGTCCCATGTGATGAAAGGGGCGTATTTATCATTCCCTATACAAGAGAAATGATAAATGCGCCCCTTTTCATCACTTGGGACACACATCAACAGTGTATCAATGACTAAAGAGGGGCCGATGTACTTCAGGTCAAAAGGATTCAATGGATTTGATTATCAATGACTGCAGAGGGGCTGATTTACTTCACGTCAGAAGGAATCAACAGATTTGATTGCCTAACCTGATTGGATGTGAGTTATACATTTAGCACCTAACATTGTTGCCATTGAATCCATTATATGTAACAATGAAAGTGTAGATTGATTTAAATTGAAGAGAGATGGAAAGGAGATAAAATTTTCACTCTCTTGCTTTGATCATGACACTCTTTACTTTATTAATAAATTTATAATCAGATGTCTGCAGTTTATAGTGGGAATCTTATATGTTTTTATAAACATTTTGGAAATGGGAAATGATAAATGCACCCTTTTCATCACATGGGACACCCAACTGTAGTGTATGTGGCAATCAAATCAGTTGAATCCTTCTGACGTGAAGTACATTAGCCCCTCTGCAGTCATTGATGTTGTGGGAAAGTAGGCTCCACCCCTCTCACGCCTCACTCAAAAATAGAGTCGTGAGAGAAGGTTTGACGAGTGAAAAGAAAAAAACGAGGAGAGAGAGAGGGAGAAATAGAGAAGAGAAAAGGGAGTTTTCTCTTGGTTCATCAAGGGTTTGCTTTGGGGCAAAATACTAAAGGGGTTTTTGTAACCCTAACTCCATTGAAGTTTGAAGTCTTTGCTTGGGTAAGAAAGAAGAGAGGAAAAGAAGCCACAACCAAGGGTTTTGGAGTGGTTCTTAGAGAAGAAGAAGATCTCTCACGCTTGGTTCTTTGAGGTGGGAAAACATTCTCTTGCAAGGGGTTTGTGAAGTAACCCGTATTTTCTCCAAGATGTTATTGTTTCTCTTCTATTCTTGTTGTATGCCTCAAGTTTTTTGGAAAAACTTGAGAAGAAAGACTTTGTATTTCTCTTTTCCTTAGTGGATTTCTTTCATAGTTTGTCATGTGGTTTTTCCCTTCACATCGAAGGATTTTCAACATTAAAATTGTGTGTTCTTGATTTGTATGGTGGATTGCTATTTTTGTGCTTTGTGGTTTCTTGTTCGTGGCTATTTTCTTCATTCGCAGATAGAATGGGGAAATTTATCCGCTGCGGTTTATCTGTGTTTCCCCAACAATTGCTACAGTGCTACTGGGTGTCCCAAGTGATGAAAAGGGGCACATTTATCATTTCACTTGTACAGGGAAATGATAAATGCGCCCCTTTTCATCACATGTGACACCCAACTGCAGTGTACGTGGCAATCAAATCCTTTGAATCCTTCTGACGTTAAGTACATCAGCCCCTCTGCAGTCATTGAATCACTACTGCTATGACATCAAGTACATCAACCTCTCTACAGTCATTGATACACTGCTGCTGGGTGTCCCAAGTGATGAAAAGGGGCGCATTTATCATTTCCTTGATTTTCTCCTCTTTCTATTTCCAACCTTTTTCTTTTTTTTCTCCGACTATTTACGGCATGAACCTACTGGGAAAATCTTTCTAGCAGACTATCGGATATAAGCAAAAATGTGTGTCTTACTATAGACACCCCATTTTGATCGAACCCCAAATAGGTCCGTTTGAATAAAAATATCATTAAACTAATGAATTAGTGTCCCAAATTTCATCTTAAAGTAGGTTAGGATCCCAAATAAGTCCTTCTAAAATTTTGTCAAAATCTGTTGACTTTTGCCCTATAAACGAGTGTGGTTTACGGTGTAGTATAGTGTAGGAATAAGGGGGATGAATTAGTTGAGTCAGGGAGTGCCCTGAGCATGTGAAAGTCAGTGTAGTAAACCAAAAAAAAAAAAAGAGGCTGTCCATGGGAAAAAAGAAATAAATATGTCATTTTCATGCAAAAGGGGGGTGGATTTAGCCCGTTGAGATTCCGTCCCTAGTTGTGCGCCCATAAAAAACAAGGCTTTTGCGCGCTTACGAAAAATGGTAGTACCAATACCAATCACTTGTGTCAAAAGCGAAGTGATATATTTGCTCCTCTCCTTGCCTAACCACCCCCTTTAGGATGAAAGAGTAGTGATAAATGCATTTAAGGTAGCTGTCCAAGGAAGGAAAGGGGTGTGATATATCATTTCCTTTTTGGGCATGTATCCCATTTCACCCAGCCACCCCTTAGTAGTATAAAAGAGTAGTCATAATACATTAGAGGAGGTTGTCCACGGAAGATGGGGGGTGAAAAATATCACTTTTTTTCTTTAGGTGGCCAACGAATTAGGGCTTTAGGGGGCTTCCCATTTTTGTGAAGAAAAATAGAGGAAGAGAGGTAGAGGGGATACAGATAGGGAGGAGGAGATAAGGAAGAGGGAAAAGCTTCCATTGCCACCACCATTAGCCGATCCCCCTTTATCAGCAGCCTCATCCCTCATCAGCCTGTTAGGAAATTATCCTAACGGTGGATGTGGCATGTGCAAGATCAACGGCCTAGATCATTTTGTTAGTTAGTTTTGTGAAAAGGCATTAAGTGAAAAGCCATAAAAGAAGGGGTGTAAATGTAAGAGACTTTTAGGGAGGGAACCAGCGTGATGAGGAGTTGTGTTTCTTCCCATAAATGTCTATTTATTCTCTCATCCGGTCCCTACTTGCACATAACAATTTCTACATCCTTCTCTTTGCAATCCACGGCAAAAAGAGAGACGAAGTCGGTCCCCATCACCATCTGTTGTGGAGTGAGGAGAAATACCGGAATGGAATCCTTCCAGTGATAGCAAAACGATATTCGGCTTTCGGTATGTTCCCTTTACTGTTTCAATTTCAATCAATATGGTTAATTGTGATTTTCTCAAAGTTGGACCGTCAAAGATCTGTTGCCCGTATTCCTTTTATGATGAACACTTACATGTGGTATCAGAGCCACGGTTCCGGCGAGAAAATCGCTTTAAAAGTGATTGAAATAGGGTTTGTGAAAACTTGTATTTTGATTGCCGCCATCAATTCTGGAGTCAGATCGATGATTAAATGACACTGAAACGTTGCTTGTGTTCCCATGAATCCAACGCAACAAACGGTTTGTCGATCCGATGTCTGGATTGCGTTTGGCGGCGATTTAAAGATGAAAATTTTAACTTTTGGGGAAGTTTTGGACCTCGCCGGAAAACAGTGTGCCGCCGGCGACCGGCTTGTCCAACCGGAGATTTTCTGGCGTGGTTACGAAGTTTGTTGAGAGACGAGTCCAACGGCATATTGTGAGCCTCAATCGGACATCAAATGAAGCCGCAATAATAAATCGAACTTTGAGTGTTTTTTCAAATTTTGCTGGAATTTTCACTATTTTAATGAAGAAGACGATGAATAGTGTCGGGCTTGTCGGGACGAACCGGGCCGCGCGGGCCCATTAAGGATCCGCGACGGGCTTTTCAATTAAAAAGGGCCCAATAGACCCTCTAAGCCCACCAGACCGCTTGACCCAACCTGACCTGAACCGGCCCATAGGCCCAAACGGCCCAAATCTGTGTTTAACTCGGTTTGGCCCATTTTTGTGAGATTTTTGGCCAGATTATAGCGGTTCTGGAGGTTTTGCACCCTTCTGAATCCAGTTTTTGGGTCAGTTTTGGCATTTGGTATTTGTATCATATAGGTATAGTGTAAATTCAAAAGCTTTTGATTTTTCAAGTTGGTTTTTTAGTCAAATATTTTAGGGTTTTAGCCCTAGTAAAACTGAATCCGGACGTTTTGCAACCCTTTGAAACCATTTTTGCTATCCATTTTGCCATTTGAGTACTGTATAATACACTTATAGTGTATTTTTAACACTTTTGACTTTATAAATTTGGTTTTGAGTCAAAAGTTTTGGAGTTTTGGGCTCGGATTAGATTGGTTCCTAAGGTTACAGACCGTTCTAGACCTATTTTTGAGGTCATTTTTGGTATTTAAGCACTGTATGATATAGTTACAGTGTAAAATCAAAACTTTTGGTTTTGTAAGTTTGATTTTAAGTCAAATATTTTGGGGTTTTGGACTTCGGTTAGACCATTCCTATGGTTTTAGACCATTCTGAACCCGTTTCCAAGGTCTGTTTTGGTGTTCGGAGTCTGGATTTTAAAATTCCAATGTAATTTTATAACTTTTGGGTTTTTTTAAGTGGGTCTTGAGTTTAATTTTGATTTCAAACTCTTAGAGAATTAACTAAATGCCATGGAGACCCAGTTATGTAAAGTTTTGATGTTGTTTAATGATTAAAACTCAGTCAATGAACACTTTTGGTTTCTAATTCTTAACTTAAGAACCCCTATATGTTGTTTATATGCTTTATGTTTTGCATATAACTTAAGGGTTAAAATGATTAGTTGAAATCATATATGGGACTAAACTTTTAACTTGAATGCACATTAGTTCATGCCAGATATGCTTAAAACACAAGCTTATGGTTATAATAAACTGATAGTGTGTATTTTCAAAACCTAAAACATTGAATTATGTTTGATCATGGAACTTGAAAGTTGGTTTTGTATACATAAGTTTATTACGTTGTTCATTATTTTTAGTTAAAATTGAACTATATCTTGTTATGGTTGGTCACTAAATGAATGAACAAAGAACTGCGATTCCGACTGGGAAACGAAATCGCTTAAGGTTAAGTGGTTAATTTTGAGAACCGTGTCGCATACAATGACACATTTATGGACTATGAACCACTTTCAATTGTGACTATTTGTCCAAGAGCAACACTTAGCCCAACGAATGACTGTTGTTTTGCACAAATAGGCGGTGAGAGAGGGCTAGGCCTGGGTAACCTGGTTTGGGGTTATGCTTCTGCCCAACGGTGATGTGCGCCTCAAGTATAAGGTTATCTGGCCCTAGTTGGTCTCAGGGGAGAGCCAATTGTGTGCTGTGGCATGGCCCAACGGACGGCTCACGGTGACACGCCTGGTGTCTCGCCAGAATCACAGTATTGTGATTTCCTGAATTGAAAATCGTTTGTGTGTTGTGGCACGGCCCAACGGACGACCCACAATGACACGTCTGATGTTTCGTCGGGGTCACATTTTTGTGTTTTTTTTATGATTCTGGGCAATCTAACTAATTTTCCCTTAAGAGAGATTGACTGAGTATTGTAAGTGAGAACCAATTATGTGCCGTGGCACGGCCCAACGGACGACCCACGGTGACACACCGGTGTCTCTTCATAATCATGGTATTGTGTTTTCTAAAGTAGAAACCAATTCTGCATCATGGCACGGCCCACGATGGCACATATGGTATCTAATTAGAATCACACTTATGTATTACATGATTTTATACATTTTAGTCATTCTTTTCAGTTGGATTGATTAAAATCGTGGATTGAGTTAATTAAACTCCATTTGTGGACTGAATAGGTGTTATAAGAAGTGAGCATGTTTGGAACTGCAAGTCTGTGTCTGTGACATTGAAGTTGTTGGTATCTTAATGTCTTTTCTAGATACCGATTATGTTGAGTACTTTAGTGGGTCAGAAACCTTAGCAAGTGATGGAATAGATCTGCATAATTCAAGACTACAAAAGGCTAGACTATGTATCATAGAATTACATGCTCACTAAACCCACATCTAAAAGATGCTTATGAATAGTGGGAGTTCAATGTTAGTATCACTCTAGTAGTAATGGTAGACCTCCATTTTTTATGCAATTCGAGATGTTTTTAAGACTCGAAAATGCAAAGGAGTTCTTGAATGTAGTTAGTGAATATTTTAGAGGATGATTGGAAGCACTTGCAAATACCCTTATGATTTGTTTTGATAACCTTAAAGTATATTCACCAAAGTTGTAGTTTTGGGCACACTTTGAAAGACTTTAGATTCAGAACCTTGGTTGTGCTCACTTTCGACACACCTCTTGGTTATTTTAAATGGCAACATTAGAGTCCTGAAGATATAGACTAGTCTTAACATTATCAATTAAAGAGAGTGAACTTAGTATCCAGTGCCATTATCTTGAATAATAAATGACACATAAAGTATGGATCCCTTAAGTTCGATATGGCCTGGAATTAATACCATATTTTTGTATATTATGATTTCTATTTCGTAAGTACTCCGGAAAAAGATTTGTGAATAGATTAAGGCATTACTATTCACATTTAGAATTCTATGTGAGGTCTTGGTGCGAGTTACGTACTTAGTAGAGGAGAGTATACCATTATATCGGAAAATAGAATAAAGGTGGTTGTTGAATCAATTATTGCTCGCCACTCTTTTCTGAAATTTTGGTTTCATATGAACTAGAAACCTTATTCTAGAAAAACTTGATTCCTTTGGCTATGAATCAAGGTCTGGAAGTATAATGGATTCTCTCTAGTTTTCCATTTTCCATTTAGTGATTTTGGTTCTCTTCAGGGCAATCCTTATTGACTTGGATTGCACTTCTCTCAAGGTCAGACTTGGCCCACCTTGCATTAGAATGAGATAATCAGTATTGTTAGAAATAAATGAAATCGCGTGAACAAGAATTTATCCAATTAGTGGCTTAAGTTTTTTAACCACATATCTGAGGATAGTTGGGTAAAAGAAGAATTCTAGATTCACTTGATTTTACCGATTTAAACAATGATACGGGGTACATTGAAGGATAAATATACAAAGATTAATCGGTTTAGGGTGTCACTAAGAGTATTGATCTACTAAAGGTCATTCACAATGACATCTTGGATCTTTCGACTCTGACAGTTGGTGGCAGAAGGTGTTACCCTTTTGGTTAAATTTTCTAGTCATATTTAAATGTGTCTCTCTAATCAGAAGTAGGAGGCCCTATCTTTGTTTGTGATCTATAAGGTAAGAGTCAAGAATTAACTTGACATAAACGATCAAAACAATAAGGGTCATTTATGCAACTCTCTGTTGCCTAAGATTGTGGGTTACAACTCTTAAAACACACATGTATTTTGTGATCCAAGTAAGGCTGTGCCTAAGACCCTTTAAGATTTATAGGTCATAAGGAAGCTGAAATTGAGAAACATACAACTTTAGGTTGTTTACATGAGGCAAAAGTTTATAACCTACGAATATAGTGATTAAGCTCTATGACCATAAGTTGCAATTTCATAGATTATCTTAAAGTATTTAAGGGTTTTAGGTTCTGTTGATTGACCCATAGTACGTATATTGTCGGGATTAAATGTGCCAAGACTTCTAAAGGATGGTGACCTTAGTGGGAGTGTAGTGTCTTTAGTAAAATCACCTTTAAGGAGAACCAGATTGTAGTACCGATACTGGTGATCCAAGAGAAGGTGGTACCAATGCTCATTGGAACATTAAAAGACACATATAAGTTAACAACCCACATTATAGATGTTTTGGTGGTGAAAACTACCGAACAATCCTTGAGGCTAAGGAAAGAGGCATATAGTCTGTAGACTTAGAGATTCTGCTTAAGGTTTAGAGCAGACTTCCCGACAATTGTACATAAAGTTTCATCAAGTACTCTCTATGTTAAGTTTTAAGAAATTGTTACAGGATAATGGATATATCTTAAGGTCAGAGGAGTAATATTATTTTCCTCGTGTTATGTGTTGATGGTATACTACTTGCTAGTAGTACTTAGCCATGTTCAATGATATTCATACAAAAGAATTCAGGTGAAGCATCCTACATAGTAAGAGTTTAGATTCACCTAGTTGGGACTCGAGGATTGATGAGATTGCAGAAAGCCTATCTTGGTAAAGTCCTAAGTATTGAACATGGATAAATTACTCCATTTGTAGTGTTCCTATAGTTAAGGGTGATATATTCAGTCAGTTCCAAGGTCCCAGGATCGATTCATTATAGGAGCAGATAAAGAGGTTCCCTAATAGTTCCGCAATTGGGGTCGATTGAATGTTTAAATTTGCACCTATCTGTTTATAACCTATATGGTGGGCAAATTTAGAAAGTACCAATGTTATTTATGTATGGATCATTGGAAATTTGCCAAAAGATTATATATTGTCTGTAAGGGACTAAAGGTTTAATGCTCACATAAAGTAAATGAGATAACCCTAGTGTGATTGGTTTCTAAATCGTGGAAGAATGTCAAATTGACACTCAGTTGCTTCCACCTTGGGTACAGAGTTTATTGTGTACTTCAAGGCCTTGTACTATGCCTTGAAGTCGTGGAATTTTGTCTCAGGGTTTTATCTTGTTGATAGTCGACAAGTTACTGAGAATGTTTGTGATAATTCCGCTGCGGTTTTACAATTCCAAGAACGACAAATCAAGTAATGGGGTCAATGTATTGACATATTGTCGTGAGGAAGTTCAGAATTAGTGTGTATCTGAAGATTACATAAGCACCGCACTTATGTTGGCGGATCCTTTGACTGAGGGCTTGTCACCAAAGCTCTTCAGAGAGCATGTAGCGCGCATAAGGTTGGTTGACACTTTTTATAGCCTATGACAGTGGGAGTCTGCATTAGGTATTGAGATACACTGTTGTGATCACATTTTATTTTATGATTCTGATATATATTATTTCCTACCGTTCCATTTTTGTGCACATTACGTAAATGGATTGTGAGTAAGAGGTAGAATGTCTGTAGACTGTTTTGGACCATATTTACATCTTATGCATGTATACGTTTACATTCATGTTAGTAAGTATTACTAATGATATAATCGTGGGGTAGGCTATTGGGTAGAGTTGGTGACCCAATGGTTACATGGTTTATTGTTAGTAGTTTTTGCTGAACGGAATGTTGTGTTTATTATCTAACTAACTTAAAGATATGATCCTTATGTTTGGCTCAAAGATCTTGCTGGCCAAGTGGGAGAATGTTAGGAAATTATCCTAACGGTGGATGTGGCATGTGCAAGATCAACGGGCTAGATCATTTTGTTAGTTGGTTTTGTGAAAAGGCGTTAAGTGAAAAGCCATAAAAGAAGGGGTGTAAATGTAAGAGACTTTTAGGGAGGGAACCAGCGTGATGAGGAGTTGTGTTTCTTCCCATAAATGTCTATTTATTCTCTCATCCGGTCCCTACTTGCACACAACAATTTCTACATCCTTCTCTTTGCAATCCACGGCAAAAAGAGAGAGGAAGTCGGTCCCCATCACCGTCTGTTGTGGAGTGAGGAGAAATACCGGAATAGAATCCTTCCAGTGATAGCAAAATGATATTCGGCTTTCGGTATGTTCCCTTTACTGTTTCAATTTTAATACATATGGTTAATTGTGATTTTCTCAAAGTTGGACCGCCAAAGATCTGTTGCCCGTGTTCCTTTTATGATGAACACTTACACAGCCACCTCATCCATCTCCATTTTCATCTCTTTTGTAACCCCAAACCTTCATCTGTTTTGCCATTTCATTAACCTCTCTAACCCTCCTTCTCCGACAAGATCTCACCGAAATCCGATCACCCAAACCCATCTCAGCCTCCATCTTCTCTCCCAGCCATCGCCACCATCACTACCACTAAGCTTCCACCACTTCAACCCCATTCTTTCCAAATCATCATCATCATCTCCTTTATCCCTAAAAAATTCCACCACCACAATAGATCTATTCCTAAGCCTCTTTCTTAACTATCATCCTCTTCATCTTCCTCATTAATTTCATCCACCACAAGCTTCAAAACCCCTTTTATTTCCATCATTTCCCCCCTTCATCAACCATCGCTTCCCTTATTTAGGAACCCAAAACCTATAGCCCTAACTCTGGCCACATCCATTAATTTCGGCAAAGACATATCCTTCTCCGATCATATCATTTATCTAACCCATACTCTGCTATTAATGCCACAGACCCCGATCTATTCTTCTTTGTTTGCAAGTCTCTGAAATCAAGTCTAGAAGGTTTTTTTTTTCTCTGAAATTTTTAGAAGAAAGAGCTTTGATCATTGCCATCATCATCATCACCACACACCATGGCTGCCTCAATGTCACTCATTGGCTTCGCCTCTCATCATCGAATCCGCTGCTTTCTCCTTCTCAGCTCAGATCCAAGAAAAGGATAAGAATATCACTTCACTGTAAGTTGATTCTTACTAAAACTTAAGAGCTTATTTGTTTTATCTAAATAAGATTCACATGTCATGGCTGCTTCATGGGTTTTATGTTTCATTCGATGGCTTTGCTATTACATTAGATGGGGTTAGAATGTTTTCTTGTTCATTTTAAATTTGTGTGTTGTTGTTACATGTATGGTTCAGCTAGTGAATGTCCAAATGCTCCTTGTGATTTTCATGATCCTGTTGTGTATTGTTTGTCTTGCAGAAGGATGGAATTGTTTAGCTCATAAAATTCTGGGGAATTGTATGGTGTTGCTTGCTTACAAAATGATTTTGGCTATTCAGTAATGGTCATTTTACATCTGCCTAAATTTTGTATTGAAAGAATTTACTCTAAACAAGCTCATCCGGTTATAAAATTTGTATTTCCTTTATTACCCAATGTCGATATAAATTGAAAACATTAGCTAATTGCCTTGGATGATCTCATTTCCTTTCTTTGTTCCAACGAATGGCTGAATTGGATGAATTGTAATTGCATGCTCTATGAGTCAACGTGTTTACAAAGGTGAAGATTTTCATGTCCGTTCGTATAAAAAATGGAAACAGTGGGGTACCATTATGAAAATGAATTGTGATTCGTATAGAAGATAATGATTGTTATCACTACAAGTTTATCTAGTGTTCGTTTAGGAGTGATATCAACATAGCCATATTCTATTTACAGGCGCTACCTCAATACTCTTTTCTTCATCATGATTGCAAGGGCTCTTGTGAAATTTTCTTGAATCCCTAATTGCTCTTTAAATTCTAAAGACAAATTGGATTGGCGCAAGTAATAAAATTTAGAGATGAGGATATCATTTTTGTATGGTTTATCATCTTAGTGGTGGATAATTAGATTCCCAAACATGCTAAAGTTATGCCTAATGGACTATAGATGCTTGTGAGCATTGGCTTGTGTGTGAAGTGATTTGTGATATATGCATTTACGCCATAGTATTCTGATATGAACATTATTGCATTCTAAATGGCAGTAGCACTTCATTGTATGCTTCAGTAGATGGCTCTTTAAATCATTTTCATATGTAACAGTGATGTTGCTTTTGAAATGCAATAATACGCATACCAGTTGCTTGGCTCACCTTAAATTCATGGTCATAAAAACTATAAACATCAGTACAGACATTAAATTTCAGGGATTTCAGAATTATGAATACATTTCTACTGGGTATATGTTGTCATACTTGTGGTTGGTTCGTTATCTTTTGGGTATATGTTCATATACCATCATGAATAAATGCAAACTTAGACATATTTCGAAAAGCTACTGAAGAAGTACCTGATTTAACATTTAGGGCTCAGGTCTCTTTTTTCTGATCATCATTGCTTCCTATCTTACACTCATTAAGTTGTTGATTGATATGTTTGTTGTCTCAGTTTGGAACCAACAAATTGATACCTGAATTGTTCTATTGTGATGAAACTGTTGTTCCACCAGTTCATTGAGTGACATTCTTGTTGATGCAGAACAGAATTGATGAAGGGATAATAGTATTGAAATAATTATATAACTTTATGTTTTGCATTCATCAAGTTTAATGCTAGGTATACCCCTTGCCCTTCATGCATTTTCTATCTTAGGATTTCTTATGAGGCTTAGGGGTCCCTTCTTCCTCGAAACTATCACTTCTTAGGGGGTTCAAGAGGTTTCATTCTTCTCCTAGTTCATCACTTCATACGGGGCTTTAAGGTTTCCTCCTCTTTAGGTTCACTACCTCTTACAAGGTTTGAGGTTTCTTCTTCTTCGGGTTCACTCTCCTCACGTTCCTAGGGATCCTATTCGAACTTCGGGATTCCGTTGATTATAGGGACATTTCCTCGGGTTCCTTCTTCATTCAGAGTCATTCTCCCTATGTTCCTCGGGATCCTTTTCGAGTTTCGGGATTCCCTCGATTATAGGAACGCTTTGTGGGGTTTAGGCGATGAAGGTGTTAACCCAAGCCCATCATTTAGGGGACTTGCCCAAGTCCCAATGGCAATTCCCCTTCTCTTTTAGGAGATTTTTCCAGTCTTTTAGATACCCTTAGATATTAGTTATCTATCATTGTACATTTAGAGCCCCACTAGGAGACACTTTGTCTCGTGAGGTGATTCTCCTTTGGATACAAGCTTCATTTAGAACCTACCCTTAGGGAGTATACCTTGATTTCATAAGCGAAGTTACTCATAAGAGGCCTGCTTGGCCTCATTTGTAGAATCATCTCTAAGTTGTACCCCAACTTGTACCCCCTACTAGTTGGAGACCAACTTAGTCTGTTAGTTGCTTAATCCCTTATTTATCGTTGTAGGGGAAATGATAAGGTTACTTGGAGCCCACCTCTATGTCTAGTAGACTTGCCCAGTCTATCTCTTCTTCTTATAGTAGTTACGTTTTGATTTATTTGCACCCCCTCTTGTAGAGTTGCTAGTCATGTTTTGGTTTATTTGTCCCCCCTCTTATAGAGTTTTTAGACATGTTTGGTCTTATTAGTACCCCCCCTTTAAACATTGTTTCATTATCTCTTTTAGAGACTAGCTCAGTCTTGTTAAAGTTTACCTATTTGGGATTTTAGCTTTCATAGTAGGATGTTTGTTTGTTTGCTTGGGATCTTATCTATTTTCATTTACCTTGGGACACTTGTTTACTTGTTTTGGGATATTAGTTTACTCGTTTTGGGATCATTTCACTTGACGCTAGTTTACTTGTTTAGGGTTTCCCTTTTAGCCCTAGGGTTTGGCCCTAGTGTGATGTTTGGTTTGTTCCCTTTTTAAGGGATTTAGAGCATTTTAAAAATCCAAAAAAAAAAAACATTGAAACATCTTTAAAATTCTAAAAACACTTGAATATCTTAAAAATCCAAAAAACATTAGAAATTTGAAACTGAAAAACATTTAAAGTGTCAAAAAGTTTTAGGAGTGTAGTTAGGAAAGTTTGTTTCCGAACTACGTTGGCTTGATCCTCTTTTACAAGGTACGTAGGCAGCTTGAGATCTTTATCCCAAGCCCAGTCAAACCTTTCAAAATAAACATTTCAAATTTTGTAAATAAATCATTTTGACCCTTTTAAACATGAAAAATCTTTCATAAAACATGTTTTCGAAAAGATCTTCCTCTAGAGTTAGGATTTTGTCCTAGATAGAGAGTTTTAGAGTTAAGAGTTTGTCCTTAATATGTTGTGTGCTTCGTTTGTGTTTATTTTAGTATTTTGAGTTTGTGTTAGAGATAGGAGTTTATCCTAGCTAGGAGTCTGTCCAAGCCTCCGTCCGGTCAGTTGGCGATCCACATTGCCGACTGATGACTAGAATATGATGCATTAATCTGCCCATTATTTTTCTTAGGACATACAGTCTAGTTACACATAGGATATAGGAACCACTTGCATTAGCTTAGGGTTAAAAAACTTACATTTAGTTAGGGCATATAAGGGGTCCTAAAATTCACAATTCACTTAAATTTGAATATCGCTCAAGAAGCTTTAAAAACCAGTCTGGTCTTTTAGGATTGAGTCTCGTTTAGTGGTCTAGATGTCTTAGGCATCATAGTTTGGAATAGGTGCGAAGAACTACGTGACTCTGATTCTCGTGGAGGCGAGGATACGTAGGCGGCTTGGATGAACATTAGACCATCCAAGAGTTGAGGAATACATTTAGAGTTTAGGGTCTGTTGTTAGTATTTCAGGAGTTGTGTTTGTCGTTCTCTACTGTTTATTGCATAGGATCATGCTAGTGTGCTTTCATTATTTGATTGATAGTGATTTATCATTTGCAATTTATCATGCTTAGCCTTAGTTTGGTTCTTTACAGTTTTCATTACTGCTCATACTCTTGCTTAATTATAAGTTATTCACCGCTTTCTTTATTGTCTTAACTCATGTGTAACTGTAGTTCTTTCATTTGTTCATCTCATTATATACATATATTCATTTTGTTACATATACAGAATCTTATATTATATTAGGCGCTATGTGTTCGCCCTAATTTATTGGCACTATGTGTTCGCCCTAATGTATATAGGCGCTATGTGTTCGCTCTAAATTCTATTCCATTATTCTTTTATCTGTCTGTCATTTTGTTTATTCTTTATTTCGTTTACTGTATTCTTAATTCATTTCATGAATAACTGCTAGTTTTAGATTTCTTTTCCTATACAGACATCATACCTTTAGCTTATTATGCATGTGCTTGTCCACCAGAACTTAGACATCCATTAGGCAAGGCACTCATAACTTAGCTACGATTAGGTGACACTTCTTTTATTTATTTTGTATGTGTTATTATCCCCGGGTCATGCATGTTTAGGTAGACATTTTTCTCAGGGATATTTGTTTCCATTTTACATGATTTTCGCCCAAAACTCTTCAAAGTTAATAAATAAATAGCATAAGAGACCAAGTGTTTGCACTTGGGCGGATTGAGATGCTCTTCGGACCTTCCTCATCCATAATCAGGTACGGACTCATATATATTTCTGGTTATCCATTGCACAGAGGATTTGTTTTTTGGGTTCCATGGCCTATCCATGGATGGCGACTCTGAGTTATTTTAGGTATGTCTTGGTTTTGAGCCCTGGCTCCGGATCAAGAGGTATCTCATTTATATCGCCACTCGTGCTATGCTGTGAGTGTGGCACCATTTTGAGAGTTCCTTGGTAGAGCTCTACCCTTCACGTGGAGATCCAAAGGACCGACGGGGGACCCGTTCGCCCGCTGCCTCCTCTCAGGATCGGGGTCGACACTTACACATCCTTTCAAGGTATCTAATAGTTGATGTCATTTTATCTTAGCCTGCAAGTCTCCCAAATTTTTTTGACCACTTTGCAACTAGTACTTGTTCTTTAAAAATCTGTTAACCCAGACTTCACAAGATTGAGCTGAAAGTGATTGTTGTAGATTCATGTTATAAATCTGTGCGGTAGGAAGTTCTTTGATTGTTATTAGTCTTCACTTAATGAGAAATGTTTGGTTACGTGCTTCAAAGTTATCATCCCTTTGCATATGATTTTGTTGATGTATGATATAGGTGTTATTCTAGTACACTAAAATAAATAGATTTGTGAGCAGGTTATATCTCCAAACTTTTAAATCTTATGTGTTTTACTCTGCAAATTGCATGTTAATCAATAGTTGATTTTGGCTAATGTTTGGGTACCTCGTTATTGAGAAGTAAAAATCACACATGTGTGCATCTTGAATACACTTAATGCTCATTTTTTTAAGATGGTGAATCAAAGGAGAAACTGAGTAATGAGTAGAAATATTAGTGCAATTATCAAGCATGTGTGACTGTTCTCTTAGTGGGATCTTGTCTACGCTACTTGATAGGAACTGGTAAAACTTTCTTGTCCCTTTATCTTTTTCCAGTTAATTAGAAGACATAGATTTAAAAAAAAGTAGTACTGATAGTATTTTTCTTTCTCATTTTTTTTGGTGTCAGTATTACTATGTTTTAATGCACTAATTTGTCTTGTTTATTTGAGGATTCTTGTGTCCCCTCGACTCCCTAACTTTTGTTGAGATACTTGATTACTTTACTCTTTTATGGCGATGAAGGCGTTAGCCCAAGCCCATCTTTAGGGGACTTGCTCGGTCCTAGTATCACTCCTCTCTTTTATTTAGTAGACTTGTTTAGTCTTTTAGACGCCCTAAGACCTTACTTTTCTTCATTGTAAGGGCAATGAAAGAGTTATCTAGAGCCCCACTAGCAGACACACTATGTCTCATTAAGGTGATTCTCCTTTGGAGACAAGCCTGGTCATTTTAGAGCTTACCTTTTAGGAAGCCGTTTTGGTCTTATAGGAGGCATGCTTGGCCTCATTTATAAAACCCTCTCTAAGTTGTACCCTAACTTATCTCCCTACTAGTTGGTGACCAACTTGGTCTGTTAGTGGTCTGATACTTGGAGCCCACCTCTGTGTCTAGGAGACTTGCCCGGTCTCACTAGCACCCTTGTTTATCTCATCTTCTTCTTGGTAGCGTTATTAGAGAGTCTTTGACTAGTCTGCCCCATTCTTGGTAGCGTTATTAGTGAGTCTTTGACTTATTTGCTCTCATTTTGGTAGCGTTATTAGAGAGTCTTTGACTTATTTACCCCCTCATTAGTGTTGTTAGTTAGGAGTTTGTCCTTTAAAGTTGTTGCCATTTTCCTTTATTAGAGACTATCTTAGTCGTATTAGAGTTTTACCTATTTGGGATCTTAGATCATTTTCATTGTTCTTGGGAAACTAGTTTACTAGTTTAGGGGTTTTTCCTTTTAGCCTTAGAATTTTTTCCTAAGGTGTTGCTTTGTGTGTTCCCTTTGGCTAGGAGTGTAAACGAGCCGAGCTTCGCCAGGCTCGGCTCGGCTCGTTAAGCTCAAAAGCTCGGCTCGGCTCGGCCAGGCTCGCGAGCCTGACCGAGTTCGGGTTATATTAAGTTCACACCCCTTATCTTCCCTGGACAGCCCTATCTAGTGTAATTTGACTACTTTTTTTACACTATGGGGGGTGGTCCAAGCAACAAATGGGGTTCCAAAAATGAAGTGACATATTTTGCCTCCCCCTTTCACTCCCTGGACAACCCTTTTAGTGTATATATTACTATATAATATATATATTTAAATATATTAAATTCTTAACGAGCCGAGCCTGGCCTAAATCGGGCTCGGCTCGTTAAGGATTCGAGCCGAGCTCGAGCGAGCTCCCTAGCCCGAGCCAAAATTGACACCCTTACCTTTGGCCTTTGACCAAAAGAGTGAAAATATTTTAAAATTCAAAAACACTTGAAAATTTTAAAAATCCAAAAACATTGAAATATTTTAAATACAAAAAATATTAGAAATTTGAAACTTAAAAATATTTGAAACATTTGAAAACATCAAAAACATTAAATCATCTAAAGTGTTAAATTTTTTAGGAGTGTAGTTAGAAAAGTTTGTTTTCGAACTACGTTGGCTTGAGGTACGTAGGCAGCTTGAGATTTTCATCCCAAGTCCAGCCAAACTTTGTAAATAAATAATTTAAAATCTTTAAAAAAGCACAAAAATCTTTCACAAACTATTTTCGAAAAGATCTTCCTTTAGAGTTAGGAGTTTGTCCTTGGTATGTTGTGTGTTTGGTTTGTGTTTGTGTTAGAGTAAGGAGTCTGTCCTAGCTAGGAGTTTGTTACACCTCTGTCTGGTCAGTTGGCGATTCACATCGCCGACTGATGACTATAATAGGATGCGTTAGATAGCCCATTATTTTCTTTAGGACACACAGCCTAGTTGCACATAGGATGTAGGACCCACCTGCATTAGTTTAGGACAAAACTTGCATTTAGTTAGGGCATATATGGTGTCTTAAAATCTACAATCCACTTGAACTTAAATAACGTTTAAGGAGCTTTAAAAATCAGTCTGGTCTTTTAGGTCAAGTCTAGTTTAGCGGTCTACATGTCTTAGGCATCGTTGTTTAGAATAGGCATGCAAGAACTCCATGGCTTTGATTCCTGTTAGAGGCGGAGATACGTAGGCGGCTTGGATGAACACCAGACCATCCAAGACTCGGGCGAAAAAGTTTAGAGTTTTAGGGTTTGTTGTTAGCATTTTAGGATTTGGGTCTGTTCTTCAACATTGTTTCATTGCATAGGTACATGTTAGTGTGTTTACTCTTTTCTTCTGGTTATCTTTTTTTTTACACAGCCTCCATGTTTACACATACTTAGCTGTAGTGTTGAGTTATTTTCTTTATTGTTCTTCACATGTTTAGTTATAGCTTTTTACTGTTTTCTTTATTGCTATATCACATGCTTAGCTATAGTCTTTTACTGTTTTTTCCATTTATTATATCTCATCATATATGTTCATTTATCACCTGTTTAGCTGTAGCTATGCATGTATATGTTTACTGCTTTCTTAGATATGTTGAGTTATGATTAGATGTGATGAGTTAGGACTTGGATATTTATTTTGTTTTACCCATCCCTGGGACATGCATGTTTAGGTAGACATTTTCTCTTGGATATTTGTTCACATTCCACATGATTTTCGCCCAAAACGCTTCAAAGTTAATAATAAATGACATAAGAGACCGATTTTGCTCGGGCGAGTTGGATGCTCTTCTGACTTTCCCAACTCATAAGCAGGCACGAGCCCATATATATCTGGTTATCCATTGCAAACAGAGCATTTATTTTTGGGTTCCAGAGCCGACTTCCCTGGATGGCGACTCTTTCGTATTTTAGGTACGTCTTTGTTTCGAGCCTTGGCTCCAGATCAAGAGGTATCTCATTTGTATCGCCATATGGCGTTTTGTTTCGAGAGTTCCTTGGTAGAGCTCTCCTTCATGTGGAGATCCAAAGGACCGACGGGGGACTCGTCCCTCACCGCCTCCTCCGGATCGGAGTCCACACCCATGTGATGAAAAGGGGCGCATTTATCATTTCACCCCTTTTCATCGCTTGGGACACCTAACAACAGTGCATCAATGACTGCAGAGGGGCTGATGTACTTCATGTCACAAGGATTCAACGGATTTGATTGCCACGTACATTGCAGTTGGGTGTCCCAAGTGACGAAAAGGGGCGAAATGATAAATGTGCCCCTTTCCATTACATGTAATGAAAAGGGGCTGATGTACTTCAACCAGCAGCAGTGTATCAATGATAAATGCGCCCCTTTTCATCACTTGGGACACCCAGCAACAGTGTATCAATGAATGCAGAGGGGATGATGTACTTCATGTCATAAGGATTCAACAGATTTGATTGCCACGTACACTGCAGTTGGGTGTCCCAAATGATAAATGCACCCCTTTTCATCACTTGGGAAATCCAGCAACAGGCAGAGGGGCTTATGTACTTCATGTCAGAAGGATTCAACGGATTTGATTGCCACATACACTGTAGTTGGGGTGTCCCATGTGATGAAAAGGGGCGCATTTATCATTTCACCCATTTCATCACTTGGGACACCTAACAACAGTGTATAAATGACTGCAGAGGGGCTGATGTACTTCACATCATAAGGATTCAACAGATTTGATTGCCACATACACTGCAGTTGGGTGTCCCAAGTGACGAAAAGGGACGAAATGATAAATGAGCCCCTTTTGTAATGAAAAGGGGCTGATGTACTTCAACCAGCAGCAGTGTATCAATGCGGGACACCGAGCAGCAGTGTATCAATGATTGCAGAGGGGCTGATGTACTTCACGTCAGAAGGATTCAACGGATTTGATTGCCACGTACACTGCAGTTGGGTGTCCCCTTTTCATCACTTAGGACACCCTGCAGCAATGCATCAATGACTGCAGAGGGGTTGGTGTACTTCACATCAAAAGGATTCAACGGATTTGATTGCCACGTACACTGCAATTGGGTGTCCCATGTGATGAAAAGGTGCGCATTTATCATTTCCCTATATATAAGGGAAATGATAAATGCGCCCCTTTTCGTCACTTAGGGCACCCACCAGCAGTGTATCAATAATTGCAGAGGGGCTGATGTACTTCATGTCAGAAGGATTTAACGAATTTGATTGCCACATAAATGTGCCCCTTTTCATCACTTGTGACACAACAGCAATGTGTTAATGACTGCAGAGAGGCTGATGTACTTTACGTCAGAAGGAGTCAACGAATTTGATTGACACGTACACTGCAGTTGGGTGTCCCATGTGATGAAAAGGGGCACATTTATTTTTTTCCCATTTCTAAAATGTTTATAGCAGCATATAAAATTCCCACAAAAAACTACAGATATCTGATTATAAATTTCTTAATAAAGTGAAGAGTGCAATGATCAAAGCAAGAGAGTGAAGATATCATCTCCTTTCCATCTTTCTTCAATTTTAATCAATCTACACCTTCATTATTACATATAATGGATTCAATGGCAACCGTGTTTGGTGCTAAATGTACAACTAACATCCAATTAGTTTAGGCATAAGCGAAGTGTACACGAGGCAAGGACGAGACTAGTACAGATGAAACTGCGTGCGGGGCCACAAAAGCAAAGCCTTTTTTCTGTGCTTTCAAAATGACAAAATTCACGTAAATTGCCCTAGGGCATTAACAATTGTAGTGGACCCCACAATAATAATGATTTAACCTCAACTCTTTAAGTTGCAAGAGCTAAATAATTCAAGGTGGAGTAGGTATTTCTACCCCAAGTTTTGACTGCTTACACACTATTTCAATGTGAACTTTTTTACTGTTGCATCACGTGATGCGTAGAATGTTCAAAGCTATACACAAGAGAATTGATGAAACTTAAAAATGAAAACATTACCTATCAGTCAGGAAAAGCACTTTTTCTCTACAGGGTTATGGGTTGCACGCACTACACAAAGTGGGAAAGAGTTAATGCTTGGTTTTCTATTCACATTTTTAGAGTGACGACATATAATACAACTATACTAGTCAATATTTAGCCTATACCTGTATATAACCCAAGATAAAACATATTTTGGTCACATGATATTTGGGTTTGCACTCTAGGAGGCATGGGGTCAACACAAAACCAACCATAAGCCAAAAATTGAAAAAAATTCAATCTCCAAATGACTTATGCCGCGCCCAACTAGGCTACTGACAAATAAGGAGAATGATATTTGCTCCCATACTTTTAATACTTGCACATTTGAAAAGGGGCGCATTTATCATTTGCGCCCCTTTTCATTACTTGGGACACCCAGCAGCAGTGTATCATTGATTGCAGAGGGGCTGATGTACTTCAGAAGGATTCAATGGAATTGATTGCCAGGTACACTGCAGTTGGGTGTCCCATGTGATGAAAAGGGGCGCATTTATCATTTCACTTGGGACACACAACAGCAGTGTATCAATGACTACAGAGGGGCCGATGTACTTCACGTCAAAAGGATTCATTGGATTTGATTATCAATGACTGCAGAGGGGCTGATGTACTTCATGTCAGAAGGATTCAACAGATTTGATTGCCACGTATATTGCAGCTAAGCTAATTGGGGTAAATATATCAGCGCCCTAAAAGAAACAAAGCTTATATGTTTTTGACTCATTTTAGTACAAAAGAAACCAAGCTTAGATCTCTAATATAATATTAGCATACACATTGTTTTTTCAGTTTTGTTCAGTGTTGCAATTCTTCTCTCTCTTGCTTCAGTTATTTTAGGCGAGCTACTATTTTTTTACCTCCTCCATGACTTTCATTGAGGAATGATCATGACTTATGTTGGTTCACTAAAAAAAAAGGAAAAGAAAAAGAAGAAGAAAAGGTCGCAGAATACACTTGAACACAGAGGAAACCAAACTATAATTACAGTTCCTTTATTTATTCCATAAATTAGCATACATTAAAGAAAAGAAGGAAGAGAAGGGCACGGCATGGAACCGCCCCAAGCACACGCATAATAGTATAAATAGGATACTAATAAAATACATCGGGAACCATCTAGTATTTGCCCCCTTTGCCAAGCAAGTAGTAAAACTTTCTTCGGAGCCATGATTTTGTTTATTTGATGCTTCTCAATGCTCTATGCCTTAAAACAACAGCACTAACGACTTTATATAGAGCAATTGGGGGGCCAAAAAATCTAACGATTAAAATTCAGGGTAAAGATAAAGGAGGTTACCGCTTAGACTGCTTAGAGATAGAACAATTGAAAATTAAAAAAAAACACCTTACCAGCTTATGTAGAAAAATTACTACATTTCCACCAATAGCAATTTCATCAGAATGTGTCTTTTGCCCGTCTCATTTTAAAGGATTCTGGTAACGAGTGAGGGCACTCGTTAAGGTGCATTGGGAAAGTATGTGTAAAATGATTGGAAAATGTATTTTCCAATGCACCTAAATGGCAAGGGCACCCATTAGCAAAACCCCAATTTAAATAGCATTCTTTTCGTAATGCAATAATGCTCCACATGTCTCTCTGCCATTCGATCCATAAGAATTGGGGAATCATAAATTCGCTCCTTTTTTCCTCCTTTAAATCCCCCTTCACCAGCTGTAACGCATACGATTGGTAATTTTCTTAGCTTTTTCCCATCTTTCTTGAGAGCACCTCCTCTATTGACATTGCTCTGGGTTAATGTCCAACACAGTTTTTATTAAGGGTTTTGCTAACTCAACAACAAAACGCATGGTCAAAATTAGGGCTGCAACTCGACCCGCATCGACCCGACCCGAAAATAGCCTTGGTTGGGTTCAGGTTTCATGGGTTTCGGGTCGAGTCGGGTTCAGCATTCAAAAGCCCGCATGAATCTCGGGTCGAGCCGGGTTTGAAGGAGCCCGACCCGACCCGACCCGAGTTACATAAGTTATAGTATGTACATTTTTTTCTATTGTTAGTTAAAAGTTAAAAGGGAAAACCCAAGCACCCACTGTTATTGTATGTGAGTGTAATTTCTGCTTCTATGAGTTGAGTTGATTCAAGTGTTTGATTCAGCATTGTTTGATTGTAATTACAACATTGTTTGATTACAACATTGTTTGATTCAAGTGTAATGTGAGTGTAATTTCTGCTTCTATGAGTTGAGTTGCCTTGCCAAACAAGAATTTTCCTTAAAAAATTGCGTCAACATGGAAAAACCTGACCCGAACCGACCCGAGATTTATCATGGGTAGGGCCGGGTTTGGGAATCGTGGGTTTTCCGAAAAAAAACCCGACCCGACCCGACCCGAGATATTTCTCGGGTAGGGTTGGGTTCTCCAAAACTCAACCCGCCCGACGAGTTGCAGCCCTAGTCAAAATGGTAAAGAAAGACTGATTTTGGACATCAAATGTTATCTAAATGTGTGAGTAAATAAAAAAGAGAGTTCTGGGAAATGGAAATAGCAGTATTTATTGGGTTTGCATTGGCAATGGTGCAATACTCTTTTTTATGTAAAGTCCTTTTGAGAGTTTGATAAACTAAAGGTCACTCTTTCAAAAATTGGATACAAGGGCGCCCCATTGGTCAGTATCAAGCAAAGGCATTTTATAAAGGCGTAGAGCAAAACAAAAATGGCCTACGGTAGCCTTCGATCTATCGTTTCTCTTTTTATAATTACAATGGTTGCAATATAAAAAGGGCGATGATGTTTTCACTCCCCCTGTAGTACGCATCCGCCCCCCTTATAACATGATTTGAAGTCAGAAAGCGTTAAAGTTGCCCACTGGTCACGTTATAAGGGGGTGAATGCTTACTTGGGGGGGGAGGTGAAAATATCATCGCCTTATAAAAAAGAAAATCCTATTTTGACATATAACGTCAAAAAACATTAAAGTTGCCCAGTGTTTATATGAATTCTGTCATTTTGAAAGCACAGAAAAAGGCATTGTTGTTGTGGCCCTGCACACCATTTTATATGTACTAGTCTCGTCCTCGCTAGGTGCAAACTTCGCCTATGCCTAACCTGATTGGATGTGAGTTGTACATTTAGCACCTAACACTATTGCCATTGAATCCATTACATGTGATAATGAAGGTGTAGATTGATTTAAATTGAAGAGAGATGGAAATGAGATGAAATTTTCACTCTCTTGCTTTGATCATGGCACTCTTTACTTTATTAATAAATTTATAATCAGATGTCTACGGTTTATTGTGGGAATCTTATATGCTTTTATAAACATTTTAGAAATGGGAAATGATAAATGCACCCCTTTTTCATCACATGGGACACCCAACTGCAGTGTACGTGGCAATCAAATCCGTTGAATCCTTCTGACATAAAGTACATCAGCCTCTCTACAATATTGATACACTGCTGCTATGACATCAAGTACGTCAGCCTCTCTACAGTCATTGATACACTGCTGCTGGGTGTCCCAAGTGATTAAAAGGGGCGCATTTATCATTTCCCTGATTTTCTCCTCTTTCTATTTCCAACATTTTTCTTTTTTTTTTCTCTGACTATTTACGGCATGAATCTACTGGGGCAAGTATGACTTTTCAGCCTTAAGTTTCGAAAAAAGACAAACACCTTTTGTGTTCGTATTATATAATGATAGGAAAGATTTCTTGATGATTTATGTTAAAAGATGTTGGATTTTATAATAGTATTTTCCAGTGGTATGGAGTTGTATGTAGATCCTAGTTGTGCATTTTAAACAATGTTATATTTGATGCATTCAATACATAAAAAGGAAACTATTTGTGTTCATTTTATGTAGTTTCCTTTTTTATCTGTTTGTATTTCTTTCCCCGACATTCTTAGTCGGTTTGTTTGCATTATGTTTGGTTATTTAATATATTTTCCACCATTCAAAAAAAAGAAGTAGACTTCACGCTCACCCACCATAGATATACAGATCGGAGGGTTAGGATCATCATATGGAAATAATCTCATAGGATAGGGCCAATTTTACGTTGTGGCCCAACAAATGAACTGTTTGGATCATCCTTTGAAGTGGGCCAAATTGTACTTTTTTTTTTGAAAAATAGTGGACTTTCACGTTCCTGTTTGGATTCCAAGAACAACATTTGTGACAGAATTTTTTATCAAGAAAACTCTTTCTTAGAGATAAATGATAAGATTATGGTTAATTTAGAGGGATATTATAATAAATTGAAGGTCCCATTATTAAAAGTTGCATAGGGTTGGTTAAAGTTACCATTGTTAGCGTGTCAAACAAATACGAAAATTTAGAAATATTTTTCCTTTCCAAACCTTTGCAAAATATTCCTGCAATCCAAACAGGGCCAATTAAGGGTAGCCAACTTTCATCTTTTAACAATAAAATGGGCATTTTGGTCATTCTACACTTAAAAATCACATGACATGAAGCATCAAAATTTTGAAGAGCCTTGTTTGGATTGCTGGAATTTTTCAGAAAAGTTTGGAAAGGAAAAATAATTCTAAATTTTCTTACTTTTTTTACACGAAAAAAAGATGAATCGAACCAACCCTACTCAAATTTTACACAGGAGGTCCCTTCAAACTAGGGGTGCAAGTTTGGCCCTGTCAGCCCTGACCCGCCCTGAGCCCGAACAGGGTCAGGGCTGGATTTTCCAACCATGAGGGCAAATCAGGGTTCATTTTTTTAGACCCTGACTCAAGTCGGGTCGGGTTCTAGGTTAATGCCTTGGGTACCCTGACCCAGCCCGACCCTAAGTTTTCTATTATAGAATTGAACCATCTGTGCATGTTTCTTTTGCTAATGTTTTCTATTATCTTGGATTGATGTTTCTTTAGATTATTATTATTAATTGTCTCTGTTGCCCGTCAAGTTGTTGAATTCATATTGTCGTATTTTGTTCCCTTTCTCTTTCTCTGTTTATTGATTATTTTGTTCTATATGATAAGTGGTTGCTTTATTTTTTGCACTCTTAACAAGTATTTGCACTAGGGTCAATTAGGACCGGCCCGGCCCAATCAGGGCCAATCAGGGCGGGCCAGGGCCAGCATTGAGCCCTGTAGGGCGGGCAATGGGTTGAGGTTTTTCGGCCCTTACTCAAGGTCAGGGTGGGTTAGGGCCGAGATAATGGGATCCAGGGTTGGGCTAGGGTTTTGAAAAACCTGACCCAACCCGACCCTGTTGCAGCCCTACTTCAAACACTTATTATAATTTATAACATCCCTCCCCCCAAAAAAAAAATCCCTCCAAATTTTAGAAAGAAGGGAAAAACTTTGCAACAGAAATGTTTTTCGTGCAATCCAAACAGGGTGTGAGATTTTAGTGAAGTGTTCTCTCAATAGAGAAATTTCAATATCAGCCTTGATTAAACAAGTCAACCAAATCGTACGGATGATATGACGTATGCCCACAAGATGAACGGTTTGGATCACCTACCCACATGCCATAAGTTCACATGTGTAGTACTTAGTCTTCATCACAACACGCGGGAGAATCTCACACTCTCAACTCTCAAGTCTCAAACTCCTCCCGCTTCCCAAACCCCTCTTCTTTCTTGAATGCCAAAACCCTAACCCCCAAAACCCAAAACCCAAACCCTAATTCCTTCATGCTAGGGTCTCATCTTCCCAATGGACATATACAAAGGTTCATGGATTCTAGAATTCCTCCTTCGACAACCAATCGAAGACTGGGTACTCAACAGACTAGTCTCAATCCTTCCTTCAAAAAAATCCGACATCCTTCTTAAAAAAACAATACTCTTAAGAAGAATCTGTTCTTCGATTCTAAAACGTTCAATCACAGAAAAAATCCTCGATTCTCTCGAATCAATCGAAGAGATAGACCGTGAAATCGGAATTAGGGCATCAGATTCGATCAAGGCGGCCTACTGCGCTGTGGCCGTAGATTTCACAGTTGGATTCTTGAGGGAGAATAGATTTGATAGGGTTAATAAGATTTGGAAAATTAGGGTTTCTGATTTGGAGAAATCAGAGGGATTTGGATTGGTTTCAGATTGGTTGAGGGATTCAAAAATGGAGATGGAGGCCGCGGTGGAAAATGAGAGAATTCGTAATAATTTGTTGGAGAAGGATACAAGGAAGGATGCTATGGATTGTGTTTGGGTTTTTTTAGAGGAAGAGGTGAAAAAGATGGGTCCTACTTTTTTGGAATTTACGGCAGAAAGGGTTTGTAGTAAGGAAGAAGAGGCACATAGATTGGATGCTGGAAATGTAGAAGTGGATGTTGGTAGTGTAATTACGTTGGGTGATGGCGTAGCTGACATGGAGCTGGATGCTCATAGGGAAATGGATAAGGAAACCATGCAGAAACCATTGCAGACAGGTTATTTGTGTAACATTGATTCTTTTATTTTGTTTCTTTCCAATTTGTAGTTGCTTTTGCTCAATCACTAGTCTGCTTGATTGCCATTCTTTTATGTTGTATGTTTGTGTTTGGTTATTTTCTGAACCAGCAAGTTTTCGTCAAAGGTTTTAAATTTTGGTTTTGGTTTGGGTCATCAGTGAAACCAAATGCTTCGGTTTCGGTATGAAATTTTGGCTGGAATCTTGTAAAATCTTGTAAATTACTGAAACATTTCGGTATGAAATCACGGCTGAAATCCGGGTAAGATTCTTCATCACTGGATTTTCTTTTTTTGTGGTTTTTTTTAGAAATATCTTAAAAGAATCTCGTTGTTCTTCTCTTTCTTGCGAGTGGAGTTAGTTTTTGTTAGGATTTCTATTGAAATATCGACATTTCAACGGAAACACTGTTTTTTTTATCTAAAAAGTTGCATGTTTCGCATATTCCAACCGAAACATCAATGAAATCCCAAATTTTCGGGCAAAATCTGCTATTTTTCCGAATCCAGGTGCATATTTTTTCGGTAGCGGCTGAAATTGAAATATTTTGGCTTTAAAACCATGATTTTTGTTACCATTTTTCAGATCGAAATTAAAAATTAAACTACTTCTTGATTGTGAGTGAAATATTTTGGCTTTAAAACCATGGTTTTCATTTCCAATTTTCAGTTCGAAATTAAAAATTAAACTACTTGATTGTGAGTGCTAAGGAAATTTTACATCCTTAATGTCGTTTGTTAGTGTTAATATACTATGATTGTTTGTTACTTTATCTTTCCGCATTCCACAGTCATTCTCTGAGAAAATTTTCTTTTGAAATACATTGCTTAGACGCACGAAAAGGGAGTTTGCAGTCTATAGACAAAGATGTACCCATTCAAGATATAAGTTCTAATGAGGAACGGGAGATTACAATGGTGAAAGAAGTGGGCAGTTCTGACACAGTGAATCTAGGTAACTGTGGAGTGGGGAATAAGTATCATCTCCTGTCTACACCCAGTGTAAATAAAGTACGGGAAGACCTTAAATCCAGCTTTATAAATCTGCAAGCCGTTGTGGAAGATCCTCTTCCTGATTCACTGAAAATGGCCGAAAGAATATTATCAGACATGCCAATTGGAAATATAAATCAAGAAGGTCCTGAAGTAAATCATAATCTGGTAGATGTAGATGTGCACAATGATGAAGGTGTTGAAGGTACTCATGTTGGGGAACCTAGTACTACTGCAAACCAGAATGACAGGAAGGATGAAACATCGTGTCCTGGATTCATTGTTCGAAATGGAACGGACCATACTTGTGAGGTAGTGATTTCACAATCCTTTGTTGTGCTATTCCTTCATTTCTTATCCATTTATACTGTTTGTAACCCTATCAAGTAGCTATTCTTGTTTTATAAATGTCACGTAAATATCTAGTGGACTTGAAATTTATGTTGCTGTTGATCATAAAAAAAATCTGTTGGAATAAGGAATTCTTTCTTGGGGCTTTATAGTTGTAATTTGTAACTCACGGATCTTGTATATGATACAAAAACTATATAACATTTTGAATTTTCTAATTTCTAAATGGTTCCTTTTATTCTAGGACTAAAATCTTGGTTTCGGGTGTTGACTTGATCTGCTGGCGGTGGGAGAAGCATTTAGGAGTTATTTTTAAGGGGGAAAAAAAATCCTAAAAAATCTGGGGAAAACATGAAAGTTGGAATTACTTAGAAAAAATGAACTATAATCAACATCTTGAGATGATGTTTTGCTGATTGTTAAACTATGGTTGACTTATCGCACAAAAAATCAATATTGATGCTAATGCATGGCAGATCTGTACTAATTGACCCGAGATCTTATAGAGATGAAAGAAAACAAAAAATAAAGTAAAAGAAGGCTTATTCAAGTCAGAGGATGGAAAAATACATCATATGCAAAGAGAGCCTTTTTCACCAAAAAAATTCATCCCTTCTCCTTTGATTATTTGCTCACTATAGATTTTGTAATGCATAATTCATGATAAAGAACTCGAGCCCGAGCTTGAAGAGGTGGGCTGAAGAAAATCTTCCCTCGAGCAAAATACTTGAAGTAGACGCATTTTGGTTTTTACGAGTTCTATATCCGAGATGAACGCTTCTTTGAATGGTTGTCATGCTCTTTCAATGTGACCAAGATTCATGTGAGAGCATTAACAATACCATACCCAATAACAAAGCCTCTCTTTGGCATTTTATCAAACATTTGATGTACACATCTACTGCCATAGGCTTTGTTCTATGATTATGCTTTGTTAAGACTGTGTTCCTCGTTTTCCTTTGTAAATAAGAAAGAAATCTAGATCCTCATCATCGCCATAGACATTAAATTCCCATAGAATTTTGGTTGGTCCTTGTCCTCATTCGGATATTCATCATATTCCTTTTTCTTAATGATAATATTCATCATATTCTTAGTTATTGCTTTATAAATCTCTTCCTAATTCACTAAGTGTATTAATTTCTTCCCGTCTTTATTTCCTTCTGAAAGGAAATTTCCTTTGGATGTTCTTCATTTTTTTTAATGGTTTGGATTCATTTTCTTTGCAATTCCTACCGAAATTTTAAATAAAGACATGTAATATACTGGGACATTTGATAGTGCTGCCTTGTGAGTATGATACTGATGCGGAATGGGTAAGGGAGACCCTAGACCAAGTTTTGTAGCTCTGAAATCAATTGACATAGGGAGTCCAACTGATGTGTTCTTTCTTCTAAGGCTTTAGACCATATCTTGATCAGATAGGCTAAAAGAAGATGTGAGAATAAAGGGGACAGGTTCATTCAGGCTGTAATATGGAGACTCAGGGACTTTTATGACAGTTTGTGGCAGGAAATAGTTCTGGACAGTTCTGTGACACTAGAAATAACAGAGATTGAATCTGGGTATTAATCCTGGATTAGGTAAAAATAGTTTAGGTATTAAAGACATGTCATTTAGGCTCGAACTAGGCCTGTTACAGTCTACGAAAATGGGCTGTTTCAGAGTTTAAGGACCGAAAGGTTGCGACAGTCAATAGGAAGGAGTGGCCAATGAGTTTGTGATGCAGAGCATCCCGTGGAGTGTCAGCTTCACTACTTGTCTTACTAGTTTACTTGTTGTACTAGTGTCCTTATAAGTCTTTTACTACTTAGGAGTTGTCCTTATTAGTCATTTTACACTAAGGTAGTTAAGTTGGTCAGTTTCATTTTGTATGGCTCTCTATATAGAACTACATCCCAGCTCATTTTCATTAGTGTTTCAATTTTGGAAAGGGGAATGATAAATTGACCCCCATATATCTTAAATCGACCCCCTATGTGTCTTTCTCTCTCCTCTTTCTCTCTCATCAATTTTGGAGGAGAGAGAAAGACACATAGGGGGTCGATTTAAGATACTTGGGGGTCGATTTATCACTGCCCTTTTGGAAATTAGTGATTTGAGATTGGTGTGGTGTTTTGGTGAGAGAGCTGTGGGCTCTTCTTCTTGTTCTATCCTTTGTAGAGAAATGGAATTATAGACAATAGTTTGGTGTCTTTCCAGTTCTCCCGTATTCTATCTTTTGTAGAATGCAAGATCTAGGAACCGATTCAGTCAGTTCTGGCAATACATATCCAAGCAAGGTTCTGCTGCTAATACATATCCAAGCAAGGTTTGAAATTTCGAACTGAAACCGTTGGTTTGAAATTTCAGTTTTGGTTTCGGTTTGGTGGAAATTTCGGCTAAAATATTAAAATATTGGCCGGAATTTTTAAAATTTCGGTTTCAGTAGCTATGTATCCAAGAAGCTCTCGTGTCCCCTCACCCGAGTTTCAATCCAAATTCGGAGAAAAAGCTACAGAAGCAGATTAGTTCGTTTGGCACCTACAAACATTCAAATCTGTAAGATCTTTTCCGAGATTTCATTTGTTGTTGTACATCAGTGTTTCTTCATATTACAAAGCCAAATCAACTTTCCTGAAATGAATCTGCAAATCCTTCACTGTGACCACATTGCATGGTTGAGAATAGTTTGTAAAAGATCAGATCTGTTTGTGAATGATCTGAATATGAAATCTGGAAGAGTTAAACTCAGATCTGTAAATTCGGCCAGATCTGGTTCATTCCAGACAGTTCTATTTCTGCAAGTTTTGTGCTTGAGAGTTACGATTCAGATCTTGAACTTAACTGATGCATATCTTCTTCCTAATTCCGATTTGAACTGCCATGCTTTTACACACCAGCTTGGAATTCCTTTGATAGTAGAATCCAAATCATTCAACCGAACTATTTAGAACTGGGGTTCTAAAATTGATCAGGTCTGTTCACCAAGTACATTAAAACAGAACCCGTCTATTTCAAAGAGTAGATGCATCCAGGTCTAATCCATTTCATAGCTTCATGTCAATTGCCATAGTTCTGTTCATTCAGAACATAAGAGGACTTCCATTGAGTGGTTTCTCCAAGCAGAACCTGATATGCTATATTTGCTAGTTCCGCATGTCCCACAGTCCTCGGGATCTTGAATTCAGACATGGAGGTTGGTTCTGCTTCCGCACCTACATCAGTTTGGAGTGCAGGTTAAGGCTCACGGTGGACTTAGTGTTGGGTAGTGTGGGACTAGTGAGCTAATCAAGCGTCTAGCAGCCCAAGAAGTAAACTTTCAATGCAGAGTTTTTGGTTACAGGTTTAAGGAGATTGCAAGGTTTAATCTTGAAAGAGTTTTAAAGGAATTTGTAAATAGAGTTCTTGGGCCTGTAAGGATGCAAAATTGTATGGAAATGGATATGGGTTGTGTCTATGGTTTAAATTAAAGATTTCAGATGTAACAAATTGGAGGAAAGTGGAGTATTGGATCTGATTCTGGATCTAAAATTGACTGGGCCAGATCTGGACAGTTTGGGCTTGTTAACTTACCAACTTCTCCAATAGCTTAAGCTGTTGGAAAAAGGTGTTATTTATCTCTTATACTTTAACACTCCCCCGCACGTGGCACATGTGGTCCTACTTTGGGCCGATCATCCAGGGTTTATGGTTGGGAGTAGGGTGGTGCGATGGTGAAAGGAGTGGGTAAAGGTATGCGATTTTGGGGAAATTATGGGACTGGTCTGTAAATTGATAAATGACTGAAAGTTTATGGATTTAAAGACTTTTGGTGGACTGTTGGGTATTTTGCCGACGCAAAGCCCTCCACACTATTAATAGTCAGCGATAGTTCAAACGGGAAGATGACACGCTTTTTGTTCGTTTTCGGCCATTTCCAGCTATTTTATCACTGCTTTTACTTTAAATCCCTATTCAATAGATTTTTTAATCTAAAAATCCAAAAATCATGAAAAAAATTGAACTTACCCTATCAATAAGTATATTGTTGGAGATGTGTTTGAATTCGTTCTTGAGGAGCTTTCCTTGATACCATCGGGGAATCTTCTAGGCGGGTTAGGCATTCGTCGCCCGCTCCTCCATCGGAGTCGAGGTGGACGATCCCTCACTGACCGCATCAGCCATTCTCGATGAAGATGGGTTGCCAGAAGGGATCACAGTCGTTTGCTATCACCCCTTGGTTGCGTTCTTGGGGATTCTTTCGAAGCTATTTGAGATGGGGGAAGGGGAGTAATGAGTGAGAGGAGTGATTTCGAAAAAAAATTAACTACTCCCTTTCTTCTCTTCCTTCTTTACTGTGACCATCCGACGACGCTTTACATTGGCAAGGATGGGTCTCCCTCCAGGTAAATGCTAGTTCTTTTGCAAAGTTGTGGCCTTCCTCCCCATATTCCTCTTGGCCTCCTAGCTCGAATCCATTCAGACCATTTCATTCTTTGAAGACTAACCACAAATCAATTGGGATCTTAATCTCTTATCATTCAGTTTTCTTCTAGATCTTTCGTCCATATCTGCTCAATTTCAATCTCTAATCAACTCGGATCAATCTGAATCTTACAGATCAATCTAAATCTTCTTCATCTTTCTAGATGTACTCAATTTCAATCTTTGATCAACTCAAATCCATCCATTTCTTTCGAATCTTTCAACATTTGCTAGATTTCAATCTCTGATCTAAATCCATCCAACTCTTTTAAATCTTCCAAGATCCGCTCAATTTCAATCTTTGATCAACTTGGAACAATCCAAATCTTTCCAGATCTGCTCAATCTTAATCTCTTATCAACTCAGATCAATCCAGTTCTTCCATATCTTCCCAATTCTGCTCAATTTCAATCACTTAGAACAATCAATTCCTTCTAGATTTTTCCAGGTCTATTCAATTTCAATCCCGGATAAATCTAGATCAATTCAACTCTTCTCAGCATCAGTTCAACTTCAGCCCATGAATTAACATCAAATCTGCTCAATTACAATGCAGATTAAGCCAATCTCTCAATCTGTCAGATCTGTTCAAAATTGATGAATCAGGTCCCAGCAAACCTATCGATCCAGATCATCGAAAATCACTGACATTGATGAACCATGTCCTAGCGGACATGATCAATCCTGATCATCAAGAATCCCTTGGGATTGATGAACCAGGTCCTTCCAGGCCTAATCAATTCTGATCATTCAAAATTCCTCAAGGTTGATGAACCAGGTCCACCCAGTAAACCTGATCAACTCCTATCATTTGAAATCTCTTAGGATTGACGAACTAGGTTCCAACATCAATTCTGATGGTTAAAAAATCTCTCGGGATTGATGAATCATGTCCTACAAGACCTGGTCAATTATAATCGTTCAAAAATATTTTAGTATTGATGAACCAGTTCCCAACAAACCTGATCATTCCTGATCGATCAAAGCTTTCTCACCATGTTGGTGGATTCTTCTAAATGGGCAAAGTACCCATGTCGGAAACATCCCGGATTCCAATACTTCAAGATTCGCAAAGACACTTCTAGGTTTTTTATGCGGTGTTTAAAGACCAGGATGCGGCGGGTAACGCGGCCGAAGAAAAATCCTTGTCGACTCGGCGCGGACGTGACCAAGAACGCGGTTGATGCGGTCATAACTCTGTAGGGTAAAACGTGGAATGCGGCCAAGGGAAAAGGGAGTTGACTCGGGGGAGTCCGCGATGACACCCGGGGGGGGGGGGGGGGGGGGCGGGGTAAACTATGCTTTATATATTCTTGTTCTGCCACCACCTTTACAATGCTGCCTCAAACCATCTTTGAATAGATTTGAGATTGGAAGTGGAATCCACATTCCCATCCACAAACACCAAAGATGACAAATTGGAATCCACACATGGTTTTAAATTTCGGCCGAAACGTTGCGTTTCAGCCGAAATATTTCGGTTTCGGCACAAACCGAAACGGAAATCACATGAAGTCGTTTCTTTACAAGATTTCACCGAAATTCTGAAATTTCGCCGAAATGTCGGTTGAAATTTCATTTTTGGACTTTTGTACAAAATTTCCACCGAAATTTAAAAAATGCGCACTGAAATGTTATAATTTCCACCAAAATAACCGAAATTTTAGACATTTCAGTGGAAATTAAAAAAATAAACGACATCATAATCAAAATTTTACATGATGTCGACCGAAATTTCGGCCCGAAACCGAAATTAAAAACCTTGAATCCACATTCCCATCCACTAACACTAATGATGACAAATTATTAAGTTGGAGGTTGAGGGGACAACAGTGGGGTGGAGCAATTGCATTTTTTTTATTTTTTTTCTATAATTTGGCTTAAGAGTCACAACTTAGTAAATGGGTTGGGAGGAACTGAGAAAGCCAATGGAGGGCTCCTTGAAATTGTTGCTTGAATATTATGTCATTATATTAACTGCCTTTGTATACCGTTCTTTATTTCTTTTGACTTCTGTTATCATAATTTCTACTCATCAGGGTAAAATGACATTGGTTCGTGTTTACACATTTGCGCTATTCCAACTTTTGCACACTTGAAAATATGAAGTTAAGGATTTATGTTGTACATCGTAATAGTTGCTAATTGGGCTAATAGTTTTTTTTTTCCATATGTGCAGTGGGATGAAGATTTCAGTGAGTCCTTGTCGAAAAATTCACCAACCCGTTCAAGGAAAATTCATTTGCCTAGCCCAAAGAACAATGCAGCTTCTCCTTTGAAGAAGCAAGATAGCAAGAGATATAGGAGAAAAATTAAGAGGTGGAGTTTAGAGGAAGAGGAAGCTTTGAGAGATGCTGTACAAAAGTACGTAGTTGTTGTTAGGAAAACTGATATGTTAAATTTCCTTTTTATTTCAATTTTTTAAAAATATGCAATAAATTTTGTTAATTGTAGCTTTCCTGTGTGTCATAAGTTACCTACTTTAGCATCCCTACTCTACCATGATTATGTGTCTGTAATGTTCAATTTCAATACGTTCTTTATCTATACTTTGTTTTTTATTTGCCCGAATAGATTGACGAGGGTGAACATTTCTACGTACTCATGGTTTCTTTGTCTATGAAGGCATGGTGTGGGAAGATGGGCATTCATTTTGGATCGCTATCCAGATAAATTCGATGAGAGAACACCGGTAAATATGATGCGATATGCTCATTTACAATGTCATGCTGTTTTGTATTGGGGTGTATTTAATAATTTAATAATCAAAGCTCACACTACACAGATTGATTTGAAGGACAAGTGGCGAAATATGATACATTAGCTTATTTGATATGCATTTTGTGGTCCTTCAACAAATGAGGTACATTGCCTTTTTGTCATATTGATTTTGTGCATTCTCACGTTTTGTGTACTGGCTGTCTGCTGAAGTCTTATTACTGCTGCAAAAGATATTTCTAGGGTGTTTGGAAATAGCAAAACTTCTAAACTTTTGGAATATTTTTTTTGAATGGTGTCTAATCTTTTGGAATATTCTTCTTTGTAAAATGCTTAGTTCCTCATCTTTGATTGGTTAGCATGCTAACCCTTTTATCATTCAAAAAAAATAAAATAAAAATGCTAACACTTTAAATGCAGCTGAAATTAAGGAAGTGACCAAGAAATTACTTTGTGATTTTACACATCGGTGAGTGTGATCTATTCATCCATATGAAGGGCTGCTTTTGGCTCTCTAACCTTTGGTTGAATCTTTGTTTTCTGTAGTAGAGAAGATTTATTCTCTCCCAAAGCTTTCAATCTTCATTGACTTCTCTTTTGAATGGTAAAACAATAATTGATTAACGAACAAAGAAAAATCAAAAAGTACCTGGGAACGATTGAGCTGACCATCAATGGGAAATTCAAGAATCTACTATTTGCTAGAAATAACACATAGATTTACCTAGACTTGTGATGTATGCCCTCTAATGGTAGTTTGGCAGTTTTTACATTCAGCCGTACTATAGTCATTCTGCTTGGGCTTTGCATCGTATTGTAATAAATATAATTAAACAAGTCTTGAGCCTGACTTGAACTCCTTAAACTTTTATGAGGCTTGCCTCAAGGTTTCCTAGGGTTCTTCATCATTCTTCGTTTCTTCTTTAATTTCATCAATCAAAGGCAATTTGAAAAGATCTTGAAGAAATTGGGCCCAAAAAAAATGTTAAATGTTTTAACAAAATTATGCTATAGATACCACGGTGGAGGGGTTCAGTTGTAGGGTAAGACACAACTTTGATCTTCTAAAGAGGATGGTAGCCTACAACGGTTCAATTTCTGGAACTGCCCCTGAGGGCGTTTTCTTTGCCTCCATGGCATTGCCCCCCATCAAATGGCCCTTCATTGTATAATCTAAAAAAGTTATGTGAACTTGTGAAGCATGCAATGTTCCTTCAACTTGACGTGCCTTATTTTAACTGTTCAAAATTAAAGTTAATCTAACAAAAGAACTCCTCACTCTAATAGGCTCGTTTAAATGCTCAAACTGGCCCCTTTTTTTGTCAATATCATAAACATAGACACCTACTAACAGTGGTCTCTCAGTATTCGAAATGCCGTCAAAGGGCAGATATATCCGATTTCTTAACTAGTAGAAAATTTATGCATGACTTTGTTGATATAGGACGTATCCAGAGTGGAACTGTCAAGAGTGGAACTGTTAGGAGGATTAGGAGAACTGGGGACTGTACTCTAATGGTGAACTAAATGGAATTCAATCCGGGATTTAAAAAAAAAAAAAAATCTCTTTGAAAGTTTTTGAATTTAAGAAAATATTTAATTTTAGAAAGGGAGATGATATTTTCACTCCCCCTGCATTACGTGCACACCCCCCTTATAACCTGATTTGACGTGAAAAGTGGGCAACTTTATGTCAAATCACATTATAAGGGGTGTGTGCAAGTACTGCAGGGGGGGTGAAAATATCATCACCCTTTTAGAAATTGGCCTGACGGATAAGCAAAGATCTGATCTTTGGATCCTTTTGAAAATTTTCATAAGGGATGGGAAATTACCTTAGAATGATAATTTCATAGTACAAAATCAATTGGGTCTGAAAATTCAAATGGGTGTCCAAATTTTTGATCTGAAACTTATCATAGATCACAATCCGAGTGTTGGATCGAGCTGAATTTTGACAATGTTTGGTCTACCATAGTCTAAGAAAAAATTTCCAAGTTTTATGCAATTCTGACCATTGGATCGACGACTTTGATCAATCAATTGAAACTGATTGCATGTAATTGACAATTTACATGATCGAAAAAGCAAGAATTTGAACAAGAAGGAATGAATATATTGAAGGGTAGAAAAGATATGCTTGAAGTAGAAGTAAGAAGGGATTTTAAGAGAACATAGAACCTCATCACCCCATTAACTAGGTAAAGCCATGTCACCAATGACGCTAATGGCTAGATCATGATCATCACGCCCATGTCTAGGTGTAATGAAAGTCACATCCAAGCAAACACAACATTTTCATATCTTTATTTTGTTCATTTATCTGTAAACTCGTGGCCCGGGCCTTGCATTATATAAGCGCATTATTTGATAAATACCTCCTAAACCAATTTAAAAACTAGAATCATAGTTGTTTTATTTTTCTATATTTTGATAAAATGATAAAATCCCAAAATGGTGCTGAGATTTTGAAAAATCGCCGAGATATCTCCATGTTTTATTTTTATCATGAAAAATTCCCGATGTTATTTGTTGATGTAATTTTGTTCTCAAATTTCATATATTTTATTTTTCCAGTTTTATTAACGATATAAACTCAAAAATAACAAAAAAATTAAAATATCCCGAGTTACTTTCTTCCCGGGAAATTTCCGAGACAATTATAGCTTCTACATAACTCAACTAACAATAATAATCAGTAACTTACTAAAAAGCAACAACTCCAAAATAGAAACTACCAAAGGACTCTTCAAACAATTAAAAACCAACATTAAGCAGAAACTAATCCTAACATGACTCTCTCGACTTGAATTCCTAAAACTAGACTAAACCAATTAGGAATTTCCGATTAACTTTATCCTCAAGATACTAATTAGGATCTTTACATTTAAATAAATCCCTTAAATAAAAGAAACACCCACCCCCCCCCCCCCCCCCAACACACACACAGACACTCCAAGAAATCCAAATTCAGGGGATTTGCTGTCTGCCACAGTTGGACCTAAACATGTCAAAATGATGATACTACTATGCATTTTTCCTGGTAAGCGCTTGAGGGTTCTTGTGGGCCCCACATGACCATCATTATTTTGGGAATGATCTTATCTTCATGGTTTGGTTGATGGTCCCCAACTTAGAAGCAGGAATCTTCCCTTGAGGTGCCACTTCCGACTCGGAAACTCGATTCGGCGCTCTTAGGAAGGAGCTTCCAAGGAGATCGATCCCGAAGAGATGGAAACCGATCCCATGGCGCTCCCAACCCACTCCTATTACTGCATTAGTAAACCCCTCACCAACTTACTTGCATCAAACTCCTCCAACTATTCAAAGTACTTCATTGGAGCAAGCACGAAGGCAAATCTTCAAAAGGCATGCCGAAAGAGAGCATGAAAATGAAGACGGTTAGAAATTACTACTTTTGATGTACTTAAATTTTGAAAGATTTATATAAAGATAGTTAAAAATTACTATTCTTTATGTACTTCAATTTTGAAAGACATGATGAAAATATTACATTAACACTCCTACGGTGCTCTCAACCGTAGGCTCTTCTAGACCCCCACGCTTCCTCGCCCCCGCTTCCGCTTCGTGCTTCTATTGTCCCCCATCAGTACTCTAGTTCATAATCATTAATGCCAAAGGAAACTTTATCACTTCTTCAACTGTTACTAGGATGCAATCTTATATCCTTTGTAATTAGACTCTGACAGATGCCCTCGTTGTGATTTAATTGAATTATATTTTTAAAATGCTTCCATTGGGACTATGTCCTTGATAAAGATAAGAATATCATCAGAGATCTTACATTTTTTTATGAAAGCAGATATCCTTTTCTTTTATCAAAATCAAGTATACCCACCTCTGAAATGCCGGTTTTTATTGGCCCCATTTTCGGGGTCGTAGTCATATTTTTTGTAATGAATTGATAATTATAGCATTGAAGAAGTTATTTCATATTGGAAACGAATATGGTATTTTGCTCGATCATTTTAAGAGTACTTATTCATGCATTTTTTCCGAACTTCTAAGAAGCTGCATGTTCTCTATGAATATGGTGATATTATGCAGAAACTTCTAGTTCAACTGACACATTTCTAAAAGCTACTTCCCTAACTAAATGCTGAATTTTGGCAGAACAACAGAAAACAACTGATTTATGTGAATATTATAATGAAAATTAACCCTCTTCTATGGAACATATGAACCACTAGAGCCAATTGTTAAACTATACATACTAGTTAGAACAACAAAGAGACATACTGAAATATTTAGTGTAGTACCGGATATATAGTGTGTACACTGGATATATACTGTACGATGCCCTTTTCTAGTCATGGTTCAAACTGGATAGGGTGTCATGTCGTTGAGTATGGACTGCTTATAAGATTTTGACATTGTATTTACTTACAATACTACTAGCATTGTCACTTTTTTATTATTACTTTATTAGCTCTGTTTACATTCATAAGTTTGGGAAATCTTATTGATAGTGATACTTAAAATGTGAGCTGTCAAGGCAGAGTGTAACTGTTTTGTGAAGATTGAATTGCAAGATTTCTTAATTCCATTTGGCCGCCATGTTTGGTAACCGTGAATTCTTTTTCCATGTAATATTTGTTTACTCAATGGTGATGGAGGGTGGGAGAGGAAGAAACCTAAGAGGGCGTGCATAAGGAGAAGGTGAGGAAAGGGTGAAAAGCAAGGGGAAAAAAACTCTATGCAAAATATGATTTATTTCCCCCTGTTTTTTAGCCTTCTCTTCACCCTCTCCTCAATCATGCCCTCTCAAATCTCTCCTTTTCCCACCCTCATCACTCTCTCATCACATTATGAACTAATATTCCATGGAAAAACATTTCATAGTCGCCAAACATGTCATTTATACATTAAATCTAGTGTTCTTGATTCCATATTTCCTTTCTATTGTACACACTTATGCTAATTTATTTGCTAATGATGTTTTTTTTTTCTTTTGCTTTTTTTTTTGAATGGTGCTAATGATGTTTTCTTGTTGATTTGTGACCAGCTATGGGTCTGGATGAGAGCCACCAATAGTATATGAGGGTCAGCATTCACCCAGACGTGATGTCCGCTGTATTCCTACATGTATGTACTTGTGTACTCACAGATAAAATGTTCAGTTTTCCATAGATATTTGTATATATATACGTGTATGCGTTGTGTGTGTATATATATATATATATATATATATATATATATATATATATATATATATATATATATATATATATGACTTCAGGCTGGCTTATGGCCTCTTTGGATGCCACCAAGATTGGTCCTTATTTGCAAATAAGATTTGATTTAATCTTATTTGCAAACCAATTATTGGACTCAATTTATTTTGAGTCCGATAATTGGTTTTGGACTCAAATCGGTTGCCATAATCTTAAATGAACAGGGCCGAAGGTTATGTTCGGCAACCGTTCTCATTCTGCTGTTGGAAGAGCTGATGAAACAAGAGAATGCCGGAATCAAATCAGTGTGGTTTTCAAAAATCAGGCGAAAACCGGTCTTCCCGATTTTTCATCCTTTCTCATTCTCCACAGAGCAAAAATGAGAGAAGTCCTGCAGAATATTGTTGCCGAACACACGCCCGAAAAATGGCTTAGACTATGTTATTCAAATACTTATATAACCATTGTTTTGGAAATAATCATATTTAACCATAGTTACCAGTTCGGGAAACGGGAAACGGTACGTGAAACGGAAACGTGAAAAAAATCAAAGGGGAAATGAGAAACGGGAAACGATAGAGAAACACATGTGAAACGAATTGGGAAACGTTTGTGAAACCTAAAGGAAACACTAGTGAAGCACATAAATCTGATAGTAATACACATTAATAGGAAAATGCTTGTACTAGAATCTTGAATATAATATATATAATTCTAAACTAGATAGGGCTGTCCACAGTAAACTAAAGGGTGTTTAATATATCCTTTTAAAGTCTTAAAATTTCAAGAAACGAGTTTCTATGGAAATAAAACACGTTTAACAGGCGTTTCACAATTTTCCGAAGAGCGTTTCGTACCCATTTCGGAAACGAGTTCTCCCCAGGCGTTTCCTATATCTATGTATTTAACATCAAAACAATTTGCAATAAGATTATAAGGACAATTTTTAGAGGTTTCCAAAGAATTACTTATGCAATATTGCTGATCTATGTATATGAGATTATGATATTTATGTGGATTCATGTCAATACTATATCTAAAAAGAAGTGGCCATTGTTTTTTCCAAACTCACTACACCATCCAAGATAGAGCCTAAAAACTGGTGACCAGAACAACCCAAATTGCACCCCCTTCTTATGTTCCTGAAATTCCCTCACTCTATATTTATAATTACTATTTGAAATTTGGACCCTATTTCATTATACATTCCAATTGTCAATCTTTACAATGGCTGAGCCTTTCCACCTTGGTTCAAGTGACTCACGTTAAACCCAACAAAGTCTTTTAGAGAAATAGATTTTTTTATTCAAGAATGAAATCCTACTGGAACTGTCTATGGAACCACTTAACATTCATCAAATCCGAACAGAAGCATGGTGAATGTATCAACCATTTCTTTATTTTCCAATCTCCTGCATAGAGACAAAAAAAACCGAAACCTTTCCCCAATCATCAAATCCGAACAGAAGAATGGTGAAAAGTTATGTAGAAGCAACAGTTCGTATTCAATGAAATTTTTTTGCACACTTTTGGAAGTTAGGATTAATTGATTTTCAGGTCATTTTGGCCATAAGAGACCCAAATTGAAGAGTGTGAACGGTTTAGATCAATCAAAGGTGGGGCCCGCTATGCTGTAGTTCGCTTGCCTCATTGGATTACACCTATTCATGCCCCACCGAAGCGTTCTTCTCAAAATGCCTGCTGCCACTAGATTTTAGTTTTGCAACTTTATTTGTAAGGATTTTTAACAAAATCTACTTAGTTTGTACTACCTTCCATGGTTTTAAATTTCGGCCGAAATCTGAAATTACCGACACCGAAATCGTTAAAAACCAAAACGGTATTTTATTTCGGCCGAAGTTTTGGAATTTCGGTCGAAATTTCGGTTTTTCCCAAATTTGACCCAAAAAATCTGTTTTTTTTTAATATTAATTTAATATTTCGCAGAAATTTTGGCCGAAATTTAATATTGAATAAAATATTGGTTTTGGGTTTTGTACCAGATTTTGGCTGAAATTTCAAAATTTCAGGGCCCGAAACCGGTACCGAAACCGAAATTTTAAACCTTGCTACCTTCTAATTAGTCACTGTATAACACTTGCACTTGTTTCTTTTATAATTATGCCTGGAATATTAGATTTCAAGATTTTTGTTGAAGGATCAATCCCATTAGCGTCACTTCTGTCTTCCGCATCCATGTTAAGAAAAGAAGCAAAAACCAACAAGGATACATTAATAAAATTCTAATAAATATGTGAAATTCACAAACCTTGAACAGCTGAATAAAATAAAATAAAAAAAAACAAGAACAGGGAAACATGGAAAAAAATAGTAAAAATAAGGGAAATGTTATCAGCACTACTGTATTTTGATGAGGGCACTCCCCACTTTATTAAAAGTACGGTATGGCCCGCACCATAGGATGATCCAAACCGTCCAATTGATGGACCACAGCCTTAATAGGTTGTGCCCCAAAAATCATTTCCATAGGTTGATCCTAACCCTCCGATCTGAATGTTAGAGGGTTGATCATAACCCTCTATAGATCGGAGGGTTAGGATCAACCTATGGAAATAATTTTTGGGGCACAACCTATTTAGGCTGTGGCCCATCTAATGGACGGTTTGGATCATCGTATGGTGAGGGCCATACCGTACTTTTAATAAAGTGAGGAGTGCCTCATCAAAATACAGTAGTGCTGATAACATTTCCCAAAAATAATCATAATATTAAGGGGAAGAGCTCTTCCATGCTGATGGTTCTTTAGTTTTAAGTTTTAACAAGAAATTGGCATTATCCTGAAGAGCTCTTTCATGCTGATGGTTCTTTATTTTTAACAAGAACTTGACATTATCCTCTGCAGCTCTAATTAACCAAGATATCAAATTCTTCTATCTTTAAAACCATAAAAAAAAAGGAATATCCAATGAAGCCAAGTAAAAATCTTGGAGTTTTAGGCCATGAAACCTTGACATTGAGGAAAAAAAAAGTGGACTGTATAAGTGATGAGTTCTTTCCCTGTACTTGATGAGTCTTGATGAGTTGGAGCTGTGCCGTTCACTGATTTGCATAATCGAAAACCGACACCCTTCCTCTTGTCCTGCTAAGCTGTCGTGCAAGCTAAGATTCCGACGATATGCTTAATCGATACAAATTGTAACCAACCCAAATACAGTACCCACAATGGAAGTAAACATGTTAGTAAAAGAACCTTCTTCAAAAATCAATACGGATTCGTTTATAAGTAGATTAATCCGGTTCATAGGAAAAATGAAAATAATAAAGAACCTGAAGAAGAAGAACAGCCGGGCAAAGGGGATATTAGATCAGATGCACAAAACCAAGAGAATCTTGAATCAGATGCACAAAACAAAAAAATATATATGTTGAATCAAAGAAAATAAATAAGTAAACAAATGATAAATAAGTAGAAGAACCCAGATTCCAAATGAAGAACCCGAACTCCTTCGGGGGGAGGGGTCAATTTTGGATCTGGAAAATGCTGAATAGGTTCAAGAGATGAGAGAATTAAGGATAGAATTTTCAGTGCTGGTTATTCAGTTGCAGAAGCTACCCCATAGGCTTGTGCTTTCACGTCTCTCTAAAATTGCGTGAAAATGGGGTTGTGGGAGAGCAATACAAGCGTCGTGCTGCTAGGCGAAGCGGTGGAGTGAAGCACCCGCAGCCCAAGCGAGACTTACTATATATCCATGTGAATTATGGATTGGGTTGAGCTTCTGCTAAAAAATGAATTAGAATCAACCCGAACCCAACCCGATTTTATGGTAATAGCTCAACCCAAATTCTCAAAAATCAGCCCGACTTGCACCCCTAGTGCAAGTTGGCCGGTCATTAGAGGTGCAATTTGTGTTGGGACCCAGGAATCAACAACACAAAAACTTTGTTATATAAATTACCCTTTCTCCTTATCAGGATCGGGACTAACAAGAATGGGTTGAGCTTTGTGCTGAAAAATGAATTAGAATCAACCCAAACCCAACCCGATTTTATGGTAAAAGCTCAACCCAAATTCTCAAAAATCAACCCAGAGTTGCACCCCTAGTGCAAGCTGCCCAGCTGTTAGGAGTGCAACTTGGGTCGGGTCTGGTTGAGCTTTTGCTAAAAGATGAATTGGAATCAACCGGGACCCAACCTGGTTTTACAGTAAAATTTCAACTCAAATTCCGAAAAATCGACCAGATGCTTCTATGTAAATCTGCAAACCCTGATTTTTCTACTTTAACTCAGCTCTCACACATTAAGAGAGGCTTTGGAGAAGTAATCTCGTATGCATATTATTAGAGAGGGGTGTCCATGGATTCAGACAGTCCGATAGATCCAAATAATTTAAACTTTAATGGATAGGATTTGGGAATAACAGCTAGATCAGATCCATGTCCGTTGGATTGATATCGGAACCATGGTAATACTACTCATAATATTTTGATCAAATAACAAAGCAAAACCCTTGCTTTGAAATACGCTGTCAACACTAAGATAACCCTTGTTTGGGATAATCCTAAAAAAAGCATGTCTTTGTATCATTTTTCATGTGAAATGATATTTACCCCTCCCCTGGTTTCTGTGAGAATGGTTCACATCTTGAGGATAAATTCAATTATTAGACATTAAGATGATCAAGTCAGGAACTGAAAAATCAGCACATCCCATCTTAAGATTCTTAACCAACTGAAAAATTATTTGCATACGGTCTTATACGAATGAGAAAACGGTTCCTACACATATGTGTAGAGAGTTCTCTACACACTAGCTTAAAATACAGTGGGGGCCCACATTGTTTGGGTGATCCAAGCCATCCATTTTAAAGGCCCTCACATAGATAGGGTGTCTACAAAAAATCAGATCCATAGGATCATTCCAACCCTACGATTCGTGGAGGTAAAATGGATGTCTTTAAACCTTCACAAATTAGTCAATTTTTTGCCTCCACAGTTCTAATGGTTAGGATGATCCTATGGATCTGATTTTTTATGGACACCCTATCTATATGAGGGCCTTAAAAATGAATGGTTTGGATCACCCAAATAATGTGGCCCCCACTGTATTTTAAGCTAGTGTGTAGATAACTTATCTACACATATGTGTAGGAACCGTTTTCTCGAATGAGAAAACGTCTTAAAGTTAAACTTGAATATTTGCAAAAATAATGGTTTCCATAATAGACCTTTAGGCTGTTTGGATGTAGGGAAAAAGAGTTATCCGACGTTTGCTATACTCATTTTTTAGGGTTTTTTTTTTCCGAAATTAAAATTTTCGATTCCTTTCAAGGAAAACAGCAAACATTCCATAGAATTTTACTTTCTATGGATGTAAATCAAAATTTATGCTCCTTTTATATTGTAAAAATGGGCCTAAAATTTGTTTTTACGCCCATTTTACATCTAAAGAAACGGAGCCAAAGGAAAATATTATTTTACATAATTTTTTTCCCATATAACCAAACACCTCCTTAATGTCATATTTGCAGATCAGAAAAATTAAAATAATCTTGTATGCAAAGAAGGACAAAAAATCTTTGGTTTTAAGCTGGAAAAACAGCTTTTAATTTTCCATCTGAAAAAATAAATAAATTCCAGCAACATTTTTGTTTCAAAGCACTACGATAAAAACAGGAAAAATGAGCTCAAGAAGAAAAAAATATTTCCTTTCCCAAATTTCCCTAACTTTTCCCACCAACCAAACAGACAAGGAAAAGGAACTAGGGGAGTTTACACCCATTTTTCTTCTAAAGAAACAGAGCTAAAAGAAGAAGAAAATTGCTAGTAAGACAACCATTTCTGTAACTTCCAAGAATGAGAGATGGAAAGCATGAAAATCTTCATAATCTTATGAGCCTTCTCAGAGCCCTGCCATTCAGGGGATTTAAAAGGAGCAAGAAAGGATAGAGAAAGATCAAATGAATGGACTACTGATTAGTACCATTGCAACAGTGTAACTTGCAAAACTAACTTATAGTGTAAGAGCAAGGAAACACTTGTGTAACAACATAACCAGTGAAAAATCCAGATAAAATGATGACCCCGAATCCCAATTTCCAATATTCAATGCCATAGCTTTGTGCAAAAAGCGTTTCGTAGAAATGGCTTCTCTTTACTCGAAATCCAGTCCATGAAGGTATCGATGAGCTGGCCAGCCAAGCTTGGCGGGTCATCGATCAGAGTATCAATAAACGCACTCACCACCCTCCTATCTTGCATTGTTGCTTTCAAGCTAAACCAAGTGAGAAACTTCACCCTGAATTCCTTCTCAATATGCCCTTCACATTCTAACCATCTGATCACCTTCACAGAATACTCATACTCCCTCTCCATCATTTGCTTTTTATTCCCCGAGTCAGGCTCCTCATTCACCCCCTCGGATTTGGATGGCTTGGTGGGGGGGCTTGAATTGGAGTGGACGAAAGGTATGACCTCCGTGGGAGGTGGTAAGTGGCATTCATTATCGTTGCTAATTTCCTCTAATGATCGAACCTTACAGTGGTTGTCAGTACCAAATTTAAGAAGCTTTGATGCCTGATTATTATAGCTTGAGTTGGTTGAATCCCTCTGCGAATCTGTTTCAATTCCCAAAGCTCGTTCACCTGAATCTCCGTGTATGCACACTTTGTCTGAGCAAAGAGTGGACAAGCTGCTATAGCTACCACTTGGTGTCTGTGTAACACAACAAGCTTCCCACTCTACAAATTCTCTCGTGTTGCTAAATGGAGAAACCTTGAAGAAATACTCTGTTGACGGATCCAGACCCGATATCACGAACCTGGTCTCTGGCATAAGTAAGGTGCAAGTGGGTTCTTCTGCATAGTCCACAATAGCAGACCTTCGATGCCACAATCGGCATCCTTTGATATCTTCTAATAGTTTATCCTCAAATTCCAATTCAATAACAATTGAGACTGGAGAGATGTCTTTGAAATGAATGAGGCAAGCTGAGGGAGGTGTGCAAGGTATAGCTGATGGATAATAAACAAGGCTATCAAGATTCCATGGGCAATATTAGTTTAGACCGTAGTTAGCAACATGTGATTCGGCAAAAAAATGGGATGCGAAAAATTCGAGTTTAATACAGTATTGGTCTGAAAAAACATGGTAAAAAAGACGGAAACACAAAAAAAAATGTGTTTAAAATTTTGTAATTTACAAAATCTAGCGGGGAAGTTGGAAAGTTGGCCAAAGAACGCATTTCATATGTCTAAAACGCGTTTTAAACATGTTTAAAATGTTTTCCACAAAAAAACGAGTTTTTTTTTATCACTGTAAAAGTTTTAAACGGAGTATTAAATGGCACACCAACAAAAAAACCTTTTTTTTTTCACAAACACACCGTTTAAAACGGAGTTTTGCTAACTATGGTTTAGACAGTATAAAAAATCAGTTTTACGATTTGGGACTCAGATTCTAAATTTGAAAAGAAATAGACTTACTTGGGACTTTTGGAACATCATTGGGCAATGGCTCCAATATTAAAGAAAGCATGGAATCAGATGCTTCCAATGCGGAAGTACACAACTTCTGAATCTCAGCTCCACAATGTAGCCTGTTGACAATGGCTCGTGCCATTTTTGCAGATACGCGGTCTAGAGGTCCAACCTCTTTCTTGAGTTTTTGTGCAGCTAAGTTAACAATCCTTTGTAGTTCTTTATACTGTTCAGTTCCTTTGAGAATCTTATAGCTCAGCGATATGCGACAACACAATACATCAACTCTTCTAGCGTCCTTAGCAATCGAAAGTTGTTTTCTCCAGCATCTGCAAGATGTGCAAGTATAAATGGAGAATTGAACAATGGCTTGAAAATCATCTGAAGGCATAAAAAGTTGAGACTGATAACACGATGGATGAGAGGATATTTGGGGGTGTGCAAAAAAAAAAAATGAACATGCATAAACAAAATTGTATGGGCTAAAAACCATTTGTTTGATGGAACTACAGGCACAAAAAACCATTAGAGTGAAGGAAGCGAAAGCACAATATTGTATTCATTCATGAACAATGTTCTATATGCCTACACTGTGTTTTGCAAACTACAGAATAAAAAGTTCTAATTCAGTATCCATCTTTCAATCCCTGAGATTGGGCTTGACATGCAAATTATTCAATTCGTCGTGTGTGTCCATTTCCTTAAGTGCACTTTACACATTTGTCCTTCAATATTTGTCTTGTATAATGGGAAGAACCCCCTTTCTAGTAATGCAAGCACAATTTGTCACTTGCTCTCTAACCATGGTGCCAGAGTCCTCATCACGCTGATGGAGGATTATCATCCACAAGTTTAGATTATTTCCTCATGATCATGCCTCAATCAGCATTGTCGTGTCTGTGAAAACCAGACCCTGCTGCAATTCCATTTCTGAAGCACCAAAATATTTAAGTGTTTCTATGAAACATTACACCTTTTCTACACAAGTGAGAAATAGAAGCTAAAACTCTAAATTTCCAGATAAGCAATGTTAGAGATTACAAACTCTTGGTCTGCCACCAGTGAACTTTTTCACTCAGATTTCATATTTGTGATGTAGAAAGCAAAAAATTTTGCACAGGAATCTAGGTCTATCCCCCATATTTTAACCTATGCTGGCCCTCCCTCCTGATCACCTGTTCTATACTCATCTCATGAAACATCCCACATATCACGAAATCTGCTACAGTTGTGAATCTTGTAACAGAATTGCATTCATCACCTATTATCATACCTCAATCTTAATCTATGTTGGGCTGTTGAAGTTTAACTTCGGCGGAGTTCTTAGAGATGAGAACAACTCAACCAGGTGGGCCTTTTGCGGGCCCAATTGGGATCATAGACTCTAACAAAACAGAGGTGAAGGCAGTTCTTCATGACATCAGGACTACAGAGACGAGACTTGGGCATGGACAGTTTGATAGTTTGAGGGAGGCTCCCTTAATGCTATCGGGTGGCAGGATGTTTCTCATCCTTATTCATGGAGATTTGTGCATGAGATTCTTGATTGAGTAGCAGTCCCCTCGATTTCTTTCCAGCACGTCTGGAGATCGGCTAACAGTGACAGACAGATTAGTCATGGCAAGAGTTGCCATGGACAGCTTGGCAATATTTGATTATCTCCCTCCTAAAGTGATTCTGAATTGTTTTGTGCTTTTGTGTCTTTTCTTGCTCTTTCTATTATTGTAATGATCCTCCTGGTCATGGGGTTTTCCTCTCTTTTCCTTAATAAAGTTTAAATATCTTTCAAATAATAAGGGGAGCCGATTCAATAATAAGAGAAGGATGATAAAGAGATGAAAGAGATTAGATATGAGGGAGTAGTTCACTTTACACAACTCAATAACAATCTCACTCAAGTTCTGCACAACAAATCCATACCACATACTCTAGATTCGCAACAAAGGGCAACACTTGATTGTATGCTAGACCTAGAGATGAACAAGTATCTTACAGGGATTTGAGTGAATAATTGGTGCAAACCTGGGGGCTTACATGTATTGTGGAGAACTCTTAGGAGCTTGATGGATAATTCGCAATATAAGGGTTGACAAAATTAGTGGTGAGAAAATTGTGCCCTAGGGAACCCCATCGGAAAAAAATTGTGACAAGAAAATTGACTAATAATAAAACGACATTGGAGAGGATTTATCTACAGATATATGGTCGATCGACAAATGAGAAGGTCGAGCGATTGGACGAGATGAGCATTGAAGTTTCATTCACCATTCATCCAATCTTAGAGGACTTTATTTATATCCTTCCCGATGACATACACCTGGATTACCACCGGAATATTCTCATTCCAAATATCTTGTATAGAAGAGCAACACAATCCTTTGATTCATCTATCGTCGCTACAATGTTTTCATTGACAAGCAATTATTTTTGGAAGAGAATGACTTGAACTTGAGGTTGCGTTCACTTCAAGAGGAGTGACTGATGTAGTACGTCATGTTGAGGATGAAGATGAAGTGGATCAACATGTGCGAAGGATTGAGCATCCAAAGATTGTCAAAAGCTATATAAGGAGAGCCAAGATGGCGAGTATTCGTGACCCAAAATTGGACCGTCATGAGCCAAAGAAGGGAAAATCTACTGTTTGAGTGACAAGTTTTGACGTAGATCGGGCTCATTCTTAGTTCCAATGTGACTTTAATTTCAGTTATAAGGTTCTAAATAAGTCTTTTAGATGGTTTTAAGTCATAGGGTTAAAATAGGCATTTTCCTTAAGTTTCACTTCTGATTCGTAGATCGTTGTTAGATGTCTTCATTAACAAGCAATTATCTTTGGAAGAGAACAACTTGAACTCGAGGTTGCATTCATTTCAAGAGTGACTAATGTAGTACATCATGTTGAGGTTGAAGATGAAGTGGATTGGCACATGCGAAGGATAGAGCATCCAAAGGTTGTCAAAAGCTCTACAAGGAGAACCAAGATGGTGACTATTCGTGACCCAAAATTGGACCGACATGAACCAAAGAAGAAGGAAAAATCTACTCTTTGTGAGACAAGTTTTGCCGTAGATGGGGCTCATTCTTAGTACCAATGTGTGTAGACACCCCATTTTGCCTAGCTCTGACTGACAATAGATCAGTCACGATGAAGACTCTGATTATTACCAAAGTATCTGAATGTCTTTGTGGGCATGAAAACCAAGGGAATCTACCACATGTATAGCTCAACTACCAAGCACCTCAGCACACCACGAAACACCCACAAATCCCCAATTCCCAACCATCTAACCATCACCCATCTCTGGATATATCAAACTACACATTCTCCGGTTCCCAAACACAAATGGTCCCTGAGCCAACTTGTCGTTGCAATACATAGCTTAAGGTTTCACATTGCGATCACAATCTGCACATTGTGGTCGCAATTATCCAATTATACTAGATAAACTCCATAGCCGACTTTCTCTCATTTCTTTTAGTCCCACATCGAAAATACAAGCCAAAAACCCTTGGTTGGTGTGCCTATAAAAGGACCAAGGACCAAGGACCAATGCATTTGTGTGTGTGTGGGGGGGGGGGGGACTCTATGAACTTATAGCTTCATTTCATGGCCAGAAATCCCAAGAAAATGCCAAATACCCCAGAATATTGTGGTTTTGGCTCACTGAAAGGACTGAAGAGTCTTGGAACGAGCCAAGAAGACCATGAGGAGTCGAGCGGCGCCCACTGGCATTTGACAACAATGTCATCAATCAGGAAAGTAATCATTTCCCTCTTTTATTTGTCTGATGTCCTTATCCTTCACATTTCCTTAGGGCCAACAACGACATGTTAGGAGGAAGTTCTGAGGCGTAGGGTCTTGCTGGACCCCAAACCTCAAGGCCTTCTCCTAAGGTTAGTTAGCATAGATGCCTAATAAATAGCACGGGCCCACTTAGCCCCTAGAATAACTTCTGATTTTTCATTGTATTCATAAAAGATTTAAGGCTTATTTTAGAGACCGGTTTTCACCGGGCGAGGATGGTGCTTAACGCCTTCCATTCTCGTAACATGGTCGCTAACCCATCTCAATGGGAACATAGACTAGACAGTCATAACGGGTTCTAGGCCCATAAAGCGGATGGTCCGTTCATTAGTTTCTACTAACATAATGATGGCCCTAACCGTTCATTAGTTATAATAGGTATTTTTCTTAAGTTCCACTTAAGTCGCTTAAGTGAATTAGAATAAAAGAGGGCTCACTCCACTCCCATGACACTATTCACATCATTATTCAAGTAACTATTCAGATGATTTTGTAAGGAGCTTTAATTTAGGGTATTTTGTCAGAAGTTGAGAGTTTTTAATTCAGGTTTTAGAGCTTTCTAGGCTGTTTCCTTTTCTCTTTATATATATATATATATATATATATATATATAAGATTCGGGTTCTGGATCGCGACAGTGGCAGGAATGAACAATTGGATCGAATCAGAAAGAAGCTAGGGTTTTGCACCAAGTTTGGTCCATATTACTATTCATGGGGTTTTCTTGGAGAGGAAGACTACAGCTTTTTGAAGATTTCTATAATATTTTTTATGGATTTTTTGTGGGGTTTGATCTTTGATTGTAGTCAACCTAGATTAAATATATTTTGTAGCAAATTTTTGTACTCCTTTTTTTTAATAACAAACAATTTTTTATCCATTGGATTTGTTATCCACTGAGAGGTTAGTTGTTGTGATTTTATGCAGTAATTTATCTTTTATTTGATTCTAGATTTGAGGAGTATTTTAGACAATTATAATCAAGAGCTATCCATCAACTCCTGGATTTATTTCTTTTATAATTTACATCATAAGTTGGTATCGTAGCATCAATCATAGATTTGTTCTGTATTACCACCCAAAGGGCTATTAACTACAGTGATAGTGGTCAGTTTATACTTTATGTACTTCTAATGCACGAATGGAGTTTAAGATAAAGCTTCCATTCTCCATAATGATGATTTCCTCTCTTCATCGAACTCACATCTGTTGGTTGGATGTAGCTTTAGTAACTATTCTTGATGTTGCCATAGTAACAATTTTTTATGAGATACTATGATTTCCATAGCATTCCCACTGGTTCTAGCAGTTCTCTTGATGACAACTAGACCATTATAAATCCAGTTGACATACACCTATTTTCATCGGATAGGATCACTAACATAGATATCAAGGCAAAGAAAGTGATTAATGCTCAGTTGCTCCTCTTTTTCTTTGGTGGAGGGTGGGAAAGAGAACTCAAAGAAGAAAATATGTACAGAGCGTGAAGAGTCGTTGAACAAACTATCTATAATGTTTGGAAAGTTATCTCATTTCCTATTTTAGTGGGAAACCAATTTAGAAAGGACTCTTTGTTAGTTTTGTTTAATACCTTTCACACATAAGAGACACACGACCAAAGAGGGGGACATGAGAACAAGGTGAAAGAAAGAGAGAAGGAGATGGAGTTTTCTTAGGTTTTTTCTCTCGGGTTATCCCTGTGTACGGTCTTGGTTGAGAGGTCAAGCAAAATGATTGTGGTTTGCGGGTTTCCAGGTTAATCCTGTTGCAATCCCTGTATATTGTTTTCTCATAGTGGAAGATCGTGTGCTCTCGTAAGTGGACGCAGGTATCTTGGCCGAACCACGTAAAATCTTGTTGTCCATCTTGTGGCTTGCTTTTTTTTATCCTTTTGTGCATGATCAGATCGGATTTTGTCAGGAAATTTTTTCTCAACAAGTGGTATCAGAGCTCAGGTTGGAGCGATCGCTGTTGGGTCGGGTTGGAGCGATCACGGGTGTCATTAGACCACAGCTAAATGATTGTCAGAGGTAGAAAGATTTTTCGAGAGATTCTCATTTGAGGTGGAGCTCCGTAACAAGGGTAACAAGGGTGATCTGAGATGGAGATAATAAGGGAAAGAGAGTTGTGCCAGTTGACTGTGCAACGGAAGCTTCCATAAAATGTTGGTGTGGTCTTCACTTTTCTCATTTCTCTGTCAGTGTTAGATGCCGTCCAGTAGGGCAGATGAGAAATGATAGAAGTAGAATACCAAAACCATACTCCCCCATGATTTCATGGGCTGAATCACCCTTGATCCATTGCCTGCATATCTGCAAATCACCAGCCAGTTTTACACCAAGTTGCAAAGCGGCCCATTTTGTTGCATGGCTCATGTTGTGGATAATATGCACAATGCAACCTACAAAGAATTGATTGTCTGGAATGTGAAAAAGACATCCAGATGTAGGACCAATTGGGAGGGGAACTTGACATAGTTTACAATAGCTGAACCTAGGAAAAAAACATAGTCATGGGCAAGATTTGAGGCAAGATAATAGGTTCAGTCTTGGTAGGATTTAAAATCAGGGTCAATCTAGACTAGTTAGAATTACTAGTGAGCCTTTCTAGCAGCTTGGAAGCACCAGGGAATTGTCTATTGCATCTAACAGCCCAGATCTGTTTATAAAATTCCAGAACAGTCCCAAAACTTGCACAAGAGGTAGTAATAAGGAAGACACAGTAACTTCAGAATTCGAGCAGAGTGCTTAGGGTTTCAAACAATTCGAGAGGTTTGAAACGGTAAGAAAACAGTCCAATATGACTAGAAAGAAGAAAAGGCGGAGATTGTGTTGATATTAAGGATTTACTAAAATGAAATTGTTTTTAAATAACTTTTATAGAAATACATTGCTAAGGATTAGGTTTGTTGGAGTCGCACAAGCTAGACCAAAGGCATCACACCAATGATTTTCCTAAGGTATCACACCATAGAAAGTCAAGGCATTACACCTAGACTAGGGACATCATATCCACGACTTTGTGAGAGAGCAAAAAAGTCTTTTCATTCATTCTTACATTTAATAACTTTCACAACTTCTAGAGAACCTAGAGCACTTAAAAAGCATAATTAATCTAAACTCTTGGGCTTTGAAAACAATAAACGAAAAATATTTAGACTTTCAAGACCATCAATGACTTAAACATGGTTACAAAACTAACCCTCAGATTTATACCCCTACAAATAAATAAAAGAACCCTAAAGCACTTCTAATGGACCCCAACTGGGCATGAGTTGCCAAGAGAGGGCCCATCAAAGGTTCCCATCATCTCCAGTCCTACTAGGCATGAGTTTCCAAAATAGGGTGTTGGGAAAGTTGCCTTATTTCCCACACACCTAATTAAGGTCGGAAGGCAAGCAACATCCAAATAGGAAAGTCTTGTTTTTTAGGTTTTAGGAAAAAACCTAGGTATAAAAGATGTTTCACTTTTGGTGAGTGTGTGAGAACGTGAGAGAGAGAGAGAGAGGAGGAGGGACAGAAAGAAGAGAAAGTGGGGTTTTCTTCTTGGAATCTTTTTTGGGGTTTTCTCTTGGGTTACTCTCTTGTACGGTCTTGGGTTGAGAAGCAAGGAAATGGTTGCGAGTTTTGGGTTTGGTTTAATCCATTGTAATCCTCATATATTGTTTTCTCATAGTGGAAGATCGTGTTTCTCGCCCAGTTGATCGCCAAGTAGGCTTGGCCGAACCACGTAAAATCTTGGTGTTCATCTTGTGGCTTGTGGTTTGTTTTACTTTTCCGTTTAATTTGTGCACGATCGAATCAGATTGCCCGACGGATTTTCTCAACTAGTGGTATCAGATTTGTGGTAGGAGCGATCGACGAGGCCGGTGGAGTGATTGTGGGTGTTGTGGTTGGATCGTGGCTAGAGCGATCTTTGGGAGTAGAAAGATTGTCCAAGAAAGATTCTCGTTCGAGGTGAAGCATTACACCAAGAAGTGCGGAGTAATCTGAGATGGCGGTAAAATCAAGTTCTACTCGGTTCAACATCGACAGATTTGACGGGAAGGGCAGTTTCACCCTATGGAAGATGAGGGTGAAGGATATCCTAGTTCAACAGGGATTGGCTAAGGCGTTGAAGGGTAACGATGGGAAATCAGAGAAGATGACAGATGTCGAGTGGGAAGACATTAAGTCGAAGGTGGTCATCACGATTTGGCTATGTATGTTAATAGCTTTATGTTTAACGTTATGGAAGAAGAAGATGCGCCTAAATTATAGGAGAAGTTGGAAAAGCTTTACATGTCAAACAGTTGGGCAGTCCGGTTGTCTATGAAGCGGCAATTGTACGGGATGAAGATGCAAGAAGGCGAGAATCTTTTGGAATACATCACGATGTTCAATGGACTTGTTGATCAGCTCCACAAGGTTGATGAAAAGTTGAAGGAAGACGACAAGGCCGCCCTTTTGCTTCTTACTTCACTTCCCGATTCGTATGACAACCTGGTGACGACTTTATTGTATGGTAAGGATACAGTGAAGTTAGAGGAAGTCACGACGCCGCTCTTATCGAATGAGATGCGGAAGAAACATGTTCTTGGTGGAAGTGAAGAGCATGGGTTGGTTGTTCATGGTGGGAATCAAAGAGGAAGGTTGTTTGACAGGGAAAGACAGGTCAAGATCTAGTGTCGGCGGAAATGGCGTGCAATGTTACCGTTGCAAGGAATATGGCCACATCAAGTGGGTTTGTCTTAAGCTAGCTGCCTCTACGGACAATGATGCTACGAATGTTGTGTTGTCGGTAACGGATGAACAGAGCGAAGAGTTTGGAGACATTCTCACAGTCTCCGCAGGTAATTGCACTTCTCCTCATGATGAGTGGATTTTAGATTCAGGATGCTTTGTTCATGTATGCTCTAGAAGGGATATTTTGATACGTTCCAGGAGACAAGGACGGTTGTAGTCTCCGCAGGTAATTGCACTTCTCCTCATGATGAGTGGATTTTAGATTCAGGATGCTCTATTCATGTATGCTCTAGAAGGGATATTTTGATACGTTCCAGGAGACAAGGACGGTTGTAGTGTCCTAGGGTGACGGGTCTATTTGTGATGTCATGGGAGTTGGGACGGTGAAGATCAAGAAGTTCGATAGAGTGGTTCGTACTTTGGGTGGTGTGGCATATGTCTCAAAGATGCGAAGGAATCTGGTATCTCTTAGCCGGTTGGACTCCAGGGGTTGCAGGTATTCAGCAGCAGGTGGAACCATGAAAATCAGACATGGTTGTATGGTTCTGATGAGAAAAGAGAAGTGTGGAGGATTGTACTGTCTGGTTGGGAACATGGTGACTAGTGTTCCTAAGATCGCGATAGATAGTTGGAAACAGAGTGGTAGTGCGTGCACACGTAGGGTCTCTTTCGCAGTTGGTGTAGAGACGGGTTTTCAGGTTGCAGACGATGGTGAGAAGGTGGCAGTACCTGCGTTGGGGAGGATTGATCGAAATCCCTCTCCATGTATGACTAGGTGAGTCAACGGGTTGGCAGCTACACATGTGCATTAGCCGTGTTGATCGAATCAGGAGGAGTCAGAATCAGGATGATTCGAGGGCTGTGTAGCTGGTACTTCGAAAGGCCAATGGTGGTTTGCGGTGACAACGAACAGGTGACGACATCAACGAAAAATCTTCAGGTGGCTGGGAAATAAGCCAAGGTGGAGATTGTTGGGAAAGTTGCCTTATTTCCCACACACCTAGTTACGGTGGGAAGGCAAGCAACATCAAAATAGGAAAGTCTTGTTTTTTAGGTTTTAGGAAAAAAACTAGGTATAAAAGGAGATGTTTCTCTTTTGGTGAGTGTGTGAGAACATGAGAGAGAGAGAGAGAGGGAGGAGAATGGAGAGAAAGAAGAGAAAGTGGGTTTTTCTTCTTGGGTTCTTCTTTTGGGTTTTCTTCTTGGGGTTTTCTCTTGGGTTACTCCCTTGTACGGTCTTAGGTTGAGAAGCAAGGAAAGGATTGCGGGTTTTGGGTTTGGTTTAATCCATTGTAATCTTTGTATATTGTTTTCTCATAGTGGAAGATCATGTTTCTCGCCCATGGAGTAGGCTTGGCCAAACCACGTAAAATCTCGGTGTTCATCTTGTGGTTTGTGGTTTGTTTTACTTTTCCATTTAATTTGTGCGCGATCGGATTAGATTGCCCGGAGTGTTTTCTCAATAGAGGGCCCATCAAAGGTTTTGATCCCTTTGAGGGTCGTATAAGCCTTGATATCAGATAGAAATGTTTTTGTGCCGAACTAGGAAGGATGGCATCCATACTAATCTTCAAGATGCAAACATGTCAGCTATTTTCTTCTCCTATCACAAGCTTCACAAATTTTCAAGTGTAAATCTCCTTAGCTAATACCTTAATAGCTGTTATCAAACCACATCTAAACCACAATTCTCAAGATGGAAAATCAGCTCTCTGTAGGGAATTTGGTGGCTGGTTTACAAGGCTAGATTCTCAGGCTTGAGAAAGGTCTCGGCTGAGATTGTTTTTAGTTGTAAAAATGCAATTAGGTAGGACAAAATTTCCAAAACTCAAGTGCAGATGTAGTCCTCGGTCTGAGACTTCAACATAGATTGTTTCTCAAAGCTGAACCGATACTCATGCCTAATGGAGTTATCTGCAGAAACTTCCTGGATCACTAATTCAATCTAGGAAATTTCACGTACGGGGGACAAATAATTCACATAATATCACAGGGGTCAAGTTTTCTTGAAAATTACACAGGGGGTCAAAACCCAGATAACGAGGTCAGGCATGACGAAAATGCCCCTCTGCCATAAAAACAAAAGCAGACAACTGATTTGACTTTGAAAATCTGCTTTTCCCTCTTCCCTCTTCCCTCTTCCCTGTTCGCTTCGTTCTTCCCTGTTTTCTTTTCCTCCACTCCTCCGGCAACGTCATTTTCGCCGGTGAAGCACATAAACAGTCTGGTTTGATGTTGATTCATTTAAATAAAATGGGTTTCATGTGTAGTTGATGTTGGGTTTGATGTTGAGTCATTTAAAGAAAATGGGGTTTTAGGTTATGAGATAGGATTGACTGTGTAGTGATGATGGGTTTTATGTTGATTCATCCTTCAAAATATTAAATTGGGTTTCCTCTGTAGTACTTATTTTTTCATGGGTTTCATGTGGATTGTTACATTTTCATTGGTTTCATGTAAAAAATAGATAGGGTTTGATGTATTTCTTCTTGAGATTGTGTAATGTTTTGTGGGTGGAAGAAAATCCATTTTATTAGGGTGGAAGAAAATCCCTACTCGTACACCCTGATTGTGGGCTGATAATCCCTACTTTAAGGGACTTCTTCAACCCCCTTTGGGTACTAGTTACCCAATATAGGTAGCTGAAAACCCTTGGGCGTGAACTTCATGACCATGATTTGAAGTTGGTGCGCCCTCTATGGGGACTTCTTCTACCTCATTTAAGGGCCCATAATACCTTCTTGAATACCTTGTAGAGCTCCCCTATATTGCCCTTCAAAACCCTCTTTAGGTACTAGTAACCCCACCTAGGTAGCTGAAAACCCCTTTGTGTGAATTTGAGGACCATCTTCTGGATTTGATGGGCCCTCCATAGTGACTTATCCTACCCCATTTGAAGGCTCATAATTCCTTCTCTAATACCATGCACAGCTCCCCTCTATTGCCCTTGAGAAGCTCCCCTTAGGTACTAGTTACCCCATTTATGTACCTGAAAACCCCTGAGTTTGAACTTGAGGACCATCTTCTGGATTTGATGGGCTCTCCAAGGGTATTTCTTCTACCCCATTTGAGGGCCCATAATCCCTTCTCTAATATCATGCACAGCTCCCCTTTATTGCCCTTGAGAAGCCCCCCTTAGATACTAGTAACCCCATTTATGTAGCTGAAAATCCCTGAGTTTGAACTTGAGGACCATCTTCTGGATTTGATGGGCCCTCCAAAGGTACTTCTTCTACCACATTCGAGGGCCCATAATCCCTTCTCTAATACCATAAACAGCTCCCCTCTATTGCCCTTGAGAAGCCCCCCTTAGGTACTAGTTACCCCATTTATGTAGCTGAAAACCCCTGAGTTTGAAGTTGAGGACCATCTTCTGGATTTGATAGGCCCTCCGAGGGTACTTCTTCTATCCCATTCGAGGGCCCATAATCCCTTCTTTAATATCATGCACAGCTCCCTTCTATTGCCCTTGAGAAGCCCCCCTTAGGTACTAGTAACCCCATTTATGTAGCTGAAAACCCATGAGTTTGAACTTGAGGACCATCTTCTGGATTTGATTGGCCCTCCAAGGGTACTTCTTCTATCTCATTTGAGGGCCCAAAATCCCTTATGTAATACCATGCACAGCTCCCCTCTATTGCCCTTGAGAAGCCCCCCTTAGGTACTAGTAACCCCATTTATGTAGCTGAAAATCCCTGGAGTTTGAACTTGAGGAACATCTTCTGGATTTGATGGGCCCTCCGAGGGTACTTTTTCTATCCCATTCGAGGGCCCATAATCCCTTTTCTAATACCATGTACAGCTCCCCTCTAATGGCCTTGAGAAGCCCCCTTTACGTAGTGGTTCTTATGATATCTTGTCGGCCCTTTGCAGGTCTTCGTAAACTGGCACGCGCAATGTTTTCTCTACTGTTACACTATGATGGCGTACTGAATGATGAAGTTAATTGGGAATATGTTGGTGGGAGTAAGAAATTCTTATTGGTAAGTACCCGAATAAATCTTAAAGAATTGGAGGCTCTAATCCACAGTCGAATTGGGAGTATAGGAGGACGGGTGTCACTATCCACCAAATGTCGATATGTTGTTGATCCATATATAAGCACTCTAACGACGTCGATAGCGATGATATCATCCAAACGTTGGATATGGTGCTTGAGAGAGATACTTTCAACTCTATGATGCTATACATAACAAAATTGACAATGGCCTAAATTCATCATATTCTTTATGCTGCCCCCAAACAATGTCATACCTTCTACTTCCTTTTCACCGCGAAATCCCTCTCATAACCTGGCCATACCTTCGACTTTTGTGCCACCGATTCCCTCATGAGCCCCAACATACATGTCGTCTACTTCGACTGGTCGACTTGTGCCAGCAGGTAGAAATGGCCGACCATTGCCGGTAGGGGGAGCCACTTCTGTTGGCTTAAGGTTTTCACCAGAATCTCGAACCCTTCACAGTTCAACAATATAAAATCAGGATAGTAGATAGAGTACTTGATTATAAATAAAATTCTACAAGACATACCTTCCAGTAAATTGTGCCAAGTCACCTACTATGCTTGTATTACCCAATTCCGTTTCATAATCTCTTTGTAAGTCTACTTCAAAACGAGAGTCGGGAGTGACAGTTACTCGTTCCGGTGGATATCTTAGGTGTGGAATCGGTGGAACGGAAGTAGGAGGTATGCATGCATTATGAGAGGGATTTTGAGAGGGAATCGGTGGTACAGAAGTCGAACGTATGGCAAGGTTATGAGAGGGATTTCGCGGTGAAAAAGAAGTAGAAGGTATCACATTGTTTGGGGGCAGCATAAAAGAATACGATGAATTTAGGCCATTGTCAATTTTGGTTATGTATAGCATCACAGAGTTAAAAGTATCTCTCTCAAGCACCCTATCTAACGTTTGGATGATATCATCGCTATCGACGTCCATTAAAGTGCTTATATATGGATCAACAACATATCGACATTTGATGGATAGTGCCACCCGTCCTCCTATACTCCCAATTCGACTGTGGAATAGAGCCTCCAATTCTTTAAGATTTATTCGAGTACTTACCAATAAGAATTTCTTACTCCCACCAACATATTCCCAATTAACTTCTTCCTTCAGTACGCCATCATAGTGTAACAGTAGAGAAAGCATTGCGCGTGCCAATTTACGAAGACCTGCAAAGGGCCGACAAGATATCATAAGAACCACTACGTAAATGGGGCTTCTCAAATGGGGTAGAAGAAGTACCCTTGGAGAGCCCATCAAATCCAGAAGATGGTCCTCAAGTTCAAACTCAGGGGTTTTCAGGTACATAAATGGGGTAACTAGTACCTAAGGGGAGCTTCTCAAGGCCAATAGAGGGGAGCTGTGCATAGTATTAGAGAATGAATTATGGGCCCTCAAATGGGGTAGAATAAGTCACCATGGAGGGCTTATAAAATCCAGAAGATGGTCCTCAAATTCACACAAAGGGGTTTTCAGCTACCTAGGTGGGGTTACTAGTACCTAAAGAAGGTTTTGAAGGGCAATATAGGGGAGCTCTACAAGGTATTCAAGAAGGTATTATGGGCCCTTAAATGGGGTAGAAGAAGTCCCCATAGGGGACACACCAACTTCAAATCATAGTCATGAAGTTCACGCCCAAGGGTTTTCAGCTACCTATATTGGGTAAGTAGTACCCAAAGGGGGTTGAAGAAGTCCCTTAAAGTAGGGATTATCAGCCCACAATCAGGGTGTACGAGTAGGGATTTTCTTCCACCCTAGTTTAAGGGACTTTCTTCCACCCACAAAACATTGCACAATCTCAAGAAGAAATACATCAAACCCTATCTATTTTTTACATGAAACCAATGAAAATGTAACAATCTCCATGAAACCCATTAAAAATAAGTATTACAGAGGAAACCCATGAAAATTTAATATTTTGAAGGATGAATCGACATGAAACCCATCATCACTACACAGTCAATCCTATCTCATAACCTAAAACCCCATTTTCTTTAAATGACTCAACATCAAACCCAACATCAAGTACACATGAAACCCATTTTATTTAAATGAATCAACATCAAACCTCACTGTTTATGTGCTTCACCGGAGAAAATGACGTTGCCGGAGGAGAGGAAAAGAAAACAGGGAAGAAGGAAGAGGAAAAAGCAGATTTTCAAAGTCAAATCAGTTGTCTGCTTTTGTTTTTGTGGCAGAGGGGCATTTTCGTCATGCCTGACCTCTTTATCTGGGTTTTGACCAGGGAAGCAGGATTCGTACCTGAGGGTGGGGATTCGCGATTCCCCGAATCGCAAATCGGAATCGTGATTCGATTCGATTACCCGATTCTGGGGAATCCCGAATCGATTCCGTCGGAACCCTTATTCCCAATTTTGGGAACCCCGATTCCCAATTTTGGGAACCTCGATTCCCAATTTATGGAAACCCCAATTCCCACTTTATAAGAACCCCGATTCCCAAGCGATTCCCTGTGAATCCCCAACGAATCCCAACTCCCTAGCGACTCCCGGCGATTCCCCGACGAATCCCCGGCGAATCTCCGTCGACTCTCTAGTAAACCCACGATTCCCGCTTCCAACTATCCCAGGAGCCTTCGATTCCCGCTTTCGAATCCCGCTTTCGATTCCCGCCCTGGCAACCTTGGTTTTGACCCCCCTGTGTAATTTTCAAGAAACCTTGACCCCTGTGATATTATGTGAATTATTTGTCCCTCGTACGTCAAATTTCCTTCAATCTAAAGAATCAAAAGCTTCAATTTCCAATAAAATCCAGCCAAAACCTCTCAGCGTAAAAGAAAGTTCGTCGCAGAAAGTAACACTTGCTGTTCAAATAAACTTCATAAGGAAATTCGATCCTCTATCCAATAGCTTTCTCAGTAGAAAATGAATTTTAATTGATCCAGACTACATGAGCAGAATTCTAAGATGGAATTCTCTCTTAGAAATTGGAAATATGGAAGTCTCTCTCAAGTCTAGGTGATTTTCGGTCACAAAAAATTTGAACAGCATAAAATTTTACCGTAGATTTCAGAAATCAATAAGGGCCCGTTTAGATGCCGAGAAGATTTTGATTTGCATTTCTCACATTTGCAGCCCATTTTGCGTTGTGATTTGGATCTGGATCAAATCCTTGGATTTCCAAATCCGCGACTGACAGTGAAAAAAATTGGATTTCCAAATATGCTGTGGAAATAAGTAATTGGTTTCCTTCACTCTCTTAGCTCCTCAGCCTCTCCCCTCCAGTAGGAAGTACCCCCTTCCCTCCCTGTCTCCCTTAACATGAGCTAGCAGATCTATTCAATTTGTATTCAAAAGTCAATTCCAAATCCAAATACAAAATATGAGGCATCCAAACGGGCCCTGAGTATCTAGATTAGTGAGCTTCTATAGGATCGTTTACTCCAAAATATTAATCAACTAGCAATTTTGATGTGTCAACTGGGATAGCCCTTGTGTGGAAGAGACAACTCAGGAAGAAAGCCTTTCGATTGATCTCGTTGACACCTAAACTGCAGCTTTGTGTAAAAATGCAATCACAAATAACTGATAATTCCAAATTTGTAGTACCAGGACCTAATGAAATTGCATTTCAGACACGTTCTGTGTAGTTATTAGTAACTTGCAGGATCTGAGACTCACATGCATACCGTGAATCCAAATGGAATTGAGGATTCAATTGAACCTTCAAATCTGAAATTGATAATTGAATTCTAAGCATTAGGAGGAGCTCATTTTGTTAAGAGTGTATGCCCTAAAAGCAAATAATTCTTTTATTGAATCATAATTTATAAATGAAATTCATGACATATATTGGGCAACATAAAAGGAAGGAAAAATGACCGATGGGGGACTCACTATCTATTGAATTTTCAACAGGTCCAAGCAATTTAAAAGGTTACCGAGGAGGGACGATTTACGGATTCTGACAGAAAAGATTACCAAAATGCCCTTTTACAAAGGTAACACCTTATTTACTTTCCCTTCTTTCTTTTACTTTTTACTTTTCACCTTTTTTTTCAAACCGTACCGTCCTTCCTCCGGCAATCTGCCATTGTCGTCGGCGTCGGCGACTGGAAGTCCGCAGAAAGCATGAGTCCAACGCCAAAATCACAAAGGTGAGTTCTTTCCTCTCTCTCTGTATCTAGGTTTAGTTTAATTTTTCTTTCTTCTTAGGGTTTTGCACTCGTTTTTCGTTCCTCTCTCTCTCTCTCTGATCTCATTTAGGGTTTATGTGGATTATGTTGGAGGAAGAAGAAGAGAATGTATCGGGTTATGTATTTTTTCGGGCAGATTTCGGTCGATAACCTTGTTTAGAGACTTGAAAACCCCTTCGAGAGACTTTGAAACCCCCTTTAGAGATTTGAAAAGCACCATTTAGAGGGTTTATAACCCCATTTTAGAGACTTGGTGAGCCCCTCTATTAGTACCTGATAACCTAATCTTTAGTGCTTGAAAACCCCCTTCTAATATATTCAAAACCCCTCTTGAGGGAATGAAAACCCCCTTTTAGCTATTTTGTAAGCCCTTTTTTGGATTGATACCCTATATGTATTGATAACCCCCCTCTATATGAATCGATAACCCCCATTTAGGTACTACATAAGCCCTTCCTGTGGACTTCATAACTCCTCTTTGATAACCCAATTCAAAACCACCCTCTTTCCAGATAGATAACCCCATTTAGGTACTTCATAAGCCCTTTTTGTGGAGTTGAAAATCGTTGCTTAGATAACACTCTTTATAGACCCGATAACCCCTTTCTCGAGACTTCAAAAACCCTATTATAGTAATTGATTACCCCACTCAATATGAATTGATAACCCCACGTAGGTACTACATAAGCCCTTTTTGTGGACTTGAGAACCCTCTTAGATAACCCTGTTTAGATAATTGTTACCTCCCTTCAAAACCCTATTATAGGAATTGATAACCCCACTCGATATGAATTGATAACCCCCATTTAGGTACTACATAAGCCCTTCTTGTGGACTTGAGAACCCTCTTAGATAACCCTATGTAGATACTTGTTACCCCCCTTCAAAACTCCCACTTCACAAATAGATAACCCCCATTTAGCTATTTAATACGGCTTTTTTGTGGAGTTGAGTAACCCTACTTAGATAACCCTCTTTAGATACTCGATAATCCCTTTCTAGAGTCGATAACCACTTTCGAGAGACTCGATAACCCCTTCTAGAGACTTCAAAATCCCTATTTAGGATTTGATAAGCAGCCCATTTAGCTACTTCATAACGACATGATAACCCCCTTCTAGAGGTCTGAAAACCCCCATTTGATAAGCATCCCTATTTAGGAGTTGAGTAGCCCATTTGATAAGCCCTCTATAGCGAGATGATAACCCCCTTCCAGAGGCCTGAAAACCCTCTACTTTGGGAATTGATAACCCCATCTGTCTTCTTGATAACCCCTCCTTGTTGGGAGTTGAGAACCCTTAAAGACTTGATAACCCCCTTTTAAAGACTTGTGATTCATTTTTATAGTGCATGATAACCCCTTATTGTTTTATACAGATCCATTTATTGTTTTATACAGATCCATATACAATGTCTAATTTGTAAAATGGCAAAGCCTTCAAAGAAGGTGACACGAAAGACTCCAAGAAAGAACCAAAAGGATTTTAAAAATAGAGGAAGGAAAAAATAAAATGGGGAAAAAGAGACAGAGACATGTAAGTGTATTTGATGTTAGTGGTTTCAATCTAAGCAAGTTAATTTATTTATGACATTTACATTTCGATGATGTAATTTGTTTTGCAGGCTCCATATGTCCTAGCACGATGTTCTCCTCCAAGTTTTAAAACGGCAATGGTTTCAATCTAGATGACATTGTGATGCATAGGCCTCTAATAAGAGCACTCCATAATAAGTGTGATCATGTAATAAAGACTTTCACATTAAGGAGTATCTCAATCTCCTTTCAGGCCACCAATGTTGCTTTGGCATTAGGCCAGCCACTTAGGGGAGAAAGAATGGAGGTGGTGAGGGTTCTATCAACCGGCAAGAGAAACCCTCCTCTTAAAGTGGCTGATTGGTCATTTCCTAAAGCCTCTGTCATGGCATCCGCTTTTGAGGAAATTATGGCAGTAAGTTCGAGTACATGAGCAACCCTCTATAAACAAAACCGTCAAATATGTACTCTTATACCTTTTTATGACTGTCCTTTTCACCTAAAGTGCACATCGAACTGACCAGTTGTTCTAGCCCTTTATAGACTATTTAGAAAATATTGCCAACTACAACTGGGAAAATGCAGTATATTACTGGTTAGTAGATTATTTAAACAAAGTCAGCAAGGGTGGCAAATATCTTGACGGCTGCTCCTTGGCAATGCAAGTATGATGGACTCAGCCTGTTTAATATTTTAACTGTCTTATTTATGTTACGATTAACACGGCATGTCCTATGTTTGCAAGTGTGGTTACACGAAGATGCCAAATTTTGGATTCCCACTAATCCAAATGTCAGTCCACTTCTGCTGAAGTGGGATTCGAAAGTAAAGGAATCGAGAAAGTATCAATTGGTTGAGTATAAGCGGATAGAGAAATCTGAGATGAGACATAAAGCTATATATTGTAGCATATCAATTCTAATATCTTGTGAACTAACTATCTTTTCAAATCATCGGGTAGTGGTCACATTGACGTCACAAGTGGAGGAGTTAGAGTACGTAAAATGATCAGGCAATGCAGCAGAGCACGCCTATGTTCTGTAATTTTACTTCTTAATATTTACAATTTGATTAATTTTTGCCCTGTTTATATGTTAGGATCCTGAGGAAATAATAGGAGAAGTGAGAATGAGCCAAAATTGAGGACGAATATTTAGGAGAAGAGAGGGAAGAATCACAAAATCAGTGAGAGAAGATAAGAATTTTGGCAAAAGACAGAGAGGAAGTTAAAAAACAATAGGAGAAAATAAGAAAAGCATGGGATGCAATAAAAAGAAGAGAGGAAGAAACTGGAAAGAAAGAGGAGAAATTGAAAAAGAATGGGAATGTTTAAGAAAAGAGAAGGATCAGGGGAAAAGAGGGAGGGGTGGAGGAGCTGAAAAATGTAAATACTTTTGAAGTCGTAAAATTAACATCCCAACTCCCCGAGGAGATGACGGGCTTAAATGTAGTTGGATGCGACATAAATGCAGCAACTAGTTTGACGGTTTTGTTTATAGAGGGTTGCTCATGTACTCGAACTACTGCCATAATTTCCTCAAGAGCGGATGCCAAGACAGAGGCTTTAGAAAATGACCAACCAGCCACTTTAGGAGGAGAGTTTTTCTTGTCGGTTGATAGAACCCTCACCACCTCCATTCTTTCTCCTCCAATGGCAGGCCTAATGCCAAAGCAACATTGGTGGCCCGAAAGGGGACTGGGATACTCCCTAATGTGAAAGTCATTGTTGCAGGATCACACTTATTATGGAGTGCTACAGGGAGGATTTACACTGTAGTTATGGTGTATGCACTTCAGTGTATATACGGTGTTTATTATCTATTAATTAATTAAAATGGAAATTGGGTGGTTCTAATTTTGTGGAGATTGAAAAGGGAGAGATAATGAGAGAGAGAATTCCTATTTATTTATTTTTATTTTTATTCTGGTACATGGAGTTTTTATTTTGTCAAACTCTCTAAAAGAAATAAAGTCGGTTTATTGGAAATTAAAATAAAGAGAATGTTTTTATGGAGAAAATGTCCAAGAATAGGGTTGGGCGTTTCCTCCTTACATATTAAAAGGAAAGGAAAAAAGAGAAGGTAGTGTTTGCACGTTTTACACTCTTCTCTCTTTCCCTTCTCTCAAGTTTTCTCTCCCTTATTAGTTTCCACAAGAATTCCATTGATTTAGAAGAACTCTTCATCAATCCTCCATGTTCGTGCAAATCCAAGGAAGCCATCACTTTGGCTTATGGGTTGTCAACCTTGATAAAGCGTGAAGCCAAGTGAGGAGTAAATCAAACAGAGATTATCAGTTGTGTAATCAATTTGGTATTGATTTCTTATTCTCCTTTATTTCTTTTGACAACCAATGTTCATCTAGTAACTAAGATCTTGGGAAAAGGTTTAAAGGGATGTAAAATTTTTGAAATAGTACCTCCCAGGCATTTTGCTGCGCCTGCGAATCCCTTTGATCCAACCCTAACTAACACGTTTGACTAGAGCAAGCACGGATCTAAGCTGTGCGTTTTCTAATTCTTACCAGCCTTGAATTCAACTCAAAATTGAAGCAAGAACACTTCTCAAGCCCCAAGCAACAGTAATGAAATTCATGCACAGCCCATAGATGTGATTCTCTATTTTCTTTGAAACCTTCAAGTTTTCTACAAATTTTCCAATGTAGACATTCCTCAAATGTTATCAAATCAGAAAACTTACCAGGACTGAAGTTAGACAAGATTTTGTTTTAATCTTTGCATGAATTTTTCTAGACCCGAAATTTATTTTATTCCCTATTGAAAACCAAGTTGGATCCTACCTAACCCAAATATCGACACCCTATCCAACCCTTGCTAGTCGTCCTCCCTTCCATAGTTATGTCATGCATCACAATCACTATTAATCTAGAATCTTAGACAGTCAAGACCATAAATGACAAACACTTCAGACTTTCAACACCACAAATGGCGGACACTTCAGACATTCAATACCACAAATGACTTAAATACTTAGACTTCCAAGACAATAAATGACTTGAGTAAAATTACAAAAGTTCCCTTCGGCCCTAAAAATGAAAAAATAAAGATAAGTGTGCCTTCCTACGAATAAAAGAAAACGTGAAAAAAACCTTAGGAAGGGGGACAACCATTCAAAAAAAAATGATAAAATCAATTGAAAACGTATAGGATCTCTAAACAAGCCACATGTAAGGTGTTCTTTTATCTTTAATCAAATTGTGATAATTTATCATCCATATCTACCAAAAACAAGAAGTGGGAACGAGAGCAAGGGGCAGGAATGGGTATGGATACGGTCCTGAAAAGGGTTTCTAATTTTCATTTATTCTAACACTTTTTTTGCGAGGTAAACATTATTTTGGGCATAACAGTCACGGAATTATAAGTTATGTGGATAACGATAGTTACACATGTTAGCAGTCTAATTATATTATTTCTAGCTTCTCAGCCTTTGGATGTCATAAACTCCTAATTACTTAACATCTCATACTAACATTATCAAATCAATAAACTCCAAATATAACATTCATAATTAAACCTCGAGTTTTAGTGAGAAACTGAGCAAATAGAAGATGAGTATGAATTCATAACAACTGGGTACAATGGTCCCAGAGGAGTCCCTAGTAATTATTTCCCCATCTGTAAAAAAGATAGGATGCATCATAAGTAGGCAAAGAGCAATGAGATGGGATACATCATATGAGAAGCAATTGGTGAGAAGTACTCCCTAAATTTATCCTTTTGGTATTCCTCTAAACCAAATTCAAAATGCAAAGAAAAGGTATCTGAAATTTCGGATGTCCGTGGAGAATAGGTAGGAAGACAATGCTATACAATCCATTAACCATTTAGTGCATGCATATTGAGCATATATCAGATGTCAGTAGGGGTGTAAACGAGCCGAGCCGAGCCGAGCTTGGCCAGGCTCGGCTCGGTTCGTTAAGCTCAAAAGCTCGGCTCGGGCTCGAACCAGGCTCGGGCTCAGCTCGGCTCGGTCAGGCTCGGCCAGGCTCGCGAGCCTTACCGAGCTTGGGTTATATTAAGCTCACACCCTTCATCTTCCCTGGACAGCCCTATATAGTGTAATTTGACTACTTTTTTTACACTATGGGGGGTGGTCCAAGTAACAAATGGGGTTCCTAAAATGAAGTGACATATTTTGCCTCCCCCTTTCACTCCCTGGACAACCCTTTTAGTGTATATATTAATATATAATATATATATTTAAATATATTAAATTCTTAACGAGCCTTAACGAGCCGAGCCGAGCCGGGCCTGGCCTAAATCGGGCTCAGTTCGTTAAGCTTAACGAGCCTGGCGAGCCGGCTCGGCTCGGCTCGGCTCGTTAAGGATTCGAGCCGAGCTTTTTTCGAGCCGAGCTCGAGCGAGCTTCCGAGCCCGAGCCAAAATTGACACCCTTAGATGTCAGCATCCAAACAGTTAGTATTAGCTTTTTGAAGTGAAATTTTACAATTAGCATGAAAATATCAATGTACAATTGGAGAAAAAGAAACTATTGGAATGAAGAGATTAGTCAATTACCCCATCAGCCCATTCACTTTTCCACATGAAACACAATAGAAACTGCCGTCCAACTTGTTAAAGCACCCATTCTTGACAATGCCAGCCCTATCATGCTTAAGAGCACATTTTAAGTGGCACGACATGCCACATGAATCGCCATAATTTGGAGGATCAGAATTGCAAACCAACCATAGACTAGGATCCTTGTTGTCATCATAATGATAACATATACAACAAGAACACCTCTTACAAAATGCATCTTCTTGACTTAAAGTAGCTTTGCAGGCAAGATTTTGACAGAGAAGGGAGTTATCTCGCTCCTCTCCATTGTTCTTCAATGAACCATGGTCTAAGTCAGTGACTAAACACACTGGGTTCTCTTTCTTTTTTTGCCTTTTAGATCCACTCTTGGTCTTTGTAAGTGAGACTGGTGAAAGAGAAAGTGTATGATCAATCTTTTTCGCAGATTTCTTCTCAGAGACTAGCCTCAAGAGGTGTTCTATCATTTTAATCTTTGTGACACCGGTATATTTCCTTTCCTTACCCATTTCTGCACAGATGATTTGGAGAAGCTCTCGGCGACTCCAAGACTGAAGAATTTCAGGTGCATTTTTCGAACATTGTGAAATTTCATGCACTAGCTCTCTTTTCTCTTCCAAGCTCAGCTGACTGCATTTTGCAGGATCAAGTACGAAACCTAGAAAATAGAAGAAAATAAGTTGAAACATAGCTTTGTATTGCATTGCAAGTTTAGGAAATGAACCAATGGTAGAAACTAAGCATAAATGTTTGTAATGATGATGTCGTAGAAAAAAAATTACAAGCGTCCTCTTTGCTTCACAGAGAAAAAGTTTACATCAGCAATATTAAGAGTTAAAAAGGTCCAACTAGTAGGCAAAACTCTTTTGGCTCACAAGAGTGGATGCTCTTTCAAAAGTAGTCAAACATTTAACACTACAAGTGCTCTCACTTGGGTTTCTTCAATCTTAGAAGCAGCAACTACCAATAAAGACAACGGATCAATAGATGCAGTTTGAAAAGCACTCGAAAAATGTAACACTACAAGAGATTGACTCAATTTTCTGGTTCAAACACATAGTCAATCTTTTGTTCTCAGCCATTTACAAGCAACACTGAACATGCTGATCTTTAAAAAAAAGCGAAGTGGACGCAAGACATTGCCATCCGAAATTTTATATATATATATATATATATATTGACCATCAACTACTAGTTCCCATCATTACTGTACTGATAAATCATCTAAGAAAAACCATTCAAAGATAGATTTTCATGTAGGAAGTATAATGCCACTTATGTTACAAGACCCCTTTATATATATCTGTGTGTGCGCGCGTTTGGGGGGGGGGGGCTGAGCTCGAGCTCCAAAACAGTGTGGGTCCAATTTTTGGGGTGATCGAAAGCATTCATTTGAAAGGCCCTTACATCGATAGGGTGCCCACAAAAAATCAGGTCCATTGGATCATCCTAACCCATCCAAAACATAGATAGGATGCCCACAAAATATCAAGTGTTTAGGATCATCCTAACCCTTACATTTGCGAAGAGCAAAATGGGCAGTATCCGTCCATTTTGCCCTCAACTTTAAAACCGAAACCGAAATTTAAAACCAAGACAAAATTGGCGACTCTTCTATCATTTTCAAGCATATCCGGAGATCGGCAAACGATGTGATGGATCACCTTGCTTGGGAAGGAGTAGGGAGGGAGAGTTTGGATTTGTTTGATTTCCTTCCTCCATAAATTGTTCTTTCTGTTATTCTTTTTCTTGGTTTTGTTTCTTTTTTATGTAATTTGAAGTTTCGACCATCTCGGTCTTCTCCTTTTCTTTAATGAAATTTTCACCATTCAAAAAAAAAAGTGCTGTTCTACGCCCAATCACCAAAAAATGAAAGCATGCAAGCATTTTTCCAATCAATCCAACCAAATAATCAGTGACCAAACCCCCCCCCCCCACGCCCACCCCCACGACACACATACCCACCCACGCACCCACACCAAAACGGAACAATGCAAAGGGCAAATAATCTTCTAAATATCATCTGGGAACAAAAAATGTACCTTCCAATAACCACTAACACTTGCTTTATCATATCCTTGCAAAGATTCATTTTCTTTTCTCCAATCATGTACACTACTAAAAACTAGAATCTCAACTAAGTAACATGCAGCACTACTCAACAGGCATTCCCAAATATACAAAATAGTGAATGGAAAAAACTAAGCAACATTGTCTGCAAAAGAAAAAAACCCAAATGCAAACTGACCTGAAAATATAGATTCCATGCCTGAAAATCTCTCTCCCTGGATTAATCACAAGCAACCAGTAGAGAGAAGAAAGAACCAATAAACCCTTTACTTAAAACTTCAGGCAAATGGGCTTGAGAGAGAGAGAGAGAGAGAGACAATTGAAGGGTCATCAGAGACGTTATTTAATGGAGTAGCTATTAAAAAAAAGGAAGTTAAAGGGGTGTCAGAATTTTCAATTTAGCACGGATTTCTCGAGAATCTGAACAAACCCGTTTGGAAATAAAAAATATATATCAAAATTTTCAATTGGATACTGATATTTGCACTACTTATTTTAATTGCACAAACTCAGCTTGTCTTTTCTGTTTTAATCGGCTTTTTAGAACTTTAGTGTAATAACCTTTGACAGCTGTTTAAATAATACACTGAATAGGACTATTGATATGGTGGGCCACATCTTGGCCCGCTTACGTTCACTAGGATGATCAATTTTTGGGTCCCCACATGGGAAAATGCATGTGTAATCAAGACCGTTGATCTTTTAGATCATCATGAGGCGACCCACATGATCAAGGTCTCATGGGGAATGAATATATTATATGTAAGGTAAGTGTTTACAAAATCAATGGCTTTGATTTTCTTGTGGAATCTTAAATGTGGCTTGATGGATTAGTGAGATAGGATCGTCCGATCAGGTCGGGGTTAATGGCAATGTTATGAACCTGTAACTATTGGCCAGATCAACGGATCCGATCACATTCAAGTGGCATCCAACGGATCATCCGATCAGGTCGAGGAAAGAACATAACATCCTACACCTTTTCTATCATTTTATTAAGAAAATGATATTAGCACGATCATACTTTAATAATTGCACAAACAGAGCTTGTCTTTTCCCTTTTAATTGGTTTATAAGAGCTTTGTTTTGAACTGTGATAACCCTTGACAACTCTTTAAATAGTAAAAGACAAGATGTGTCAGTGCAATTATCAAAACATGTTGTGCTGATATCATTTCCCTTAAGCCGATATTTTATCGAGAAGAAAAAATCTGCAAAATATCTTGAAAATATCGGTAGCAGAGAAATTGCGTGTACAAAAAAGGTTCGTGGAGATATCCGATGTGGCAGTTCTTTATCCACTTTTTCTTCGTAGTTTGGATTAGGTAGAGGTCCGAGTGGGCCGTTGAGCTTCCAATACCAAAAATACCCTTTTTCTTTAAAGAAAATATCGGATAGAGCCCTTTGCTATATGAGAGTATGGCCTACCTTATGGACGGTCCAGATCATTTCGCTATAGAATTGGTGATTCTACTTAACACAAAACTCCCTCTCTTAGTCGAAGTGATATATCCACCCCCTTTTCTTCCCTGGGCCACCCCACTAGTGTATTTTTACGATACGAGTATACAACTGCTCTTTATACATTACGAGGGGTTGGCAAATTAGGGTTTTGATAAAGTTATTTTTGGAAAAAGCTTAGCTTAGAGATGCAAAATGGGTATTTGAGTGAGATACCATGTTTTGATAATTGCACTAAGCCACCTTGTCTTTTAATTTTTAATCATCTTTTGGGAGCTTTTTGGGAATTGTAATAAGCTTTGATAATTGCACTAACCCACCTTGTCTTTTAATTTTTTTGGGAGCTTTTTGGGAATTGCAATAAGCTTTTGACAGCTGGTTAACTGAGAACTTTTTGGGAATTGTAATAACGTTTGACAGCTGGTTAAATAATAAAAGACAAGGGGAGTTAATGCAATTATTCAAACATGGTAGTGCCAATATCAGTTGCTAAAACTAAGTTTAAAAACACTTCCAACATCACCGGGAGGGCTAAAAAAATATAAAAAAATCCAAGTTTAAATATAGAGGAATGCTAAACTGAAGGGCTCCCATGCATAAACCATTCATAGGGTGCCCCTTTGGATTTGCATCACCAAAGTGCATTAACTGTTTATTTACTTTTACATTTTTTCAGTGGAGCAGTGATAAATCAACTCCCCAAATGGATAAATCGACTCCTCATGTGTATCTCTCTCCTCTTTCTCTCTCTAACCTAGAGGAGAGAGAAAGACACATGGGTAGTCGATTTATCACTCCCCTTTTCAGTGCTATAATAAATGCACTTTGATGAGCGAATCCAACAGGGATGCCCTTGTGACTGGTTTTTGAAGGGTGCCCTTCAGTTTAGCATTCCTCTTAAATAGACACAGCTGATAGAAAAAAAAACCATTGGATGCACTGGAAATGAAAATTCATAAGAATTTGTCTTATTGGAACTAAATACCAAGTTAAAATAAAATGATTATTCATATTTAATATTCAAGAAATAATAGGTATACTAAGTAACATAGCCTAACACAACCATTAAACTATCATAAACCTTGTTTTATATTTCAACTTCAATCTCTTGAAATATAACAGAAAACAACTGATAAAGGGTTCATCTACTTTTTTGTGTGTGGAAAGGAAAAGTAACAAGAATTAAAGATATGTCATCATCATACCACACAGAAATCACATTGAACTAACAAGAACTCAACAAACACAAATTCCAGTCATTATCACCTCCTTGTGGTAATTACAGTACCAACAAAAACAGAAAAAAATGTGCCAAATGGTAAGTTGCCTTGCTAGATCAAGGCTAAAGGAAGAAAAGCACTGCCATCTTACTTTGAATCAAAGATCCGAAGAATTTTCGCACAAATGACACAATTTCTCAATGAAAGATAAGAGATAAAACTCGAACGAATCACTTGAGAGTTTTTGGGAACAATTGCACAAAAAAAAATTCAGATATTAATATGGAGAATCTGAAGGCAGCTGTTTGGCTTGTTAGAGACAGGGAGCTGAGGCTGTTTAGTTCTCATTATAGTTGGGAAATAAATTTTACTGAAGGACAACTTTTGAGGTTTGATGAACCATACTGTTTTGATAATGTTTTCTGCTTGTTTTCATGGGGACTAGAAACATACCAAGCATAAACACTGCGCTGGAGTCATTTGTCAATCCAACTTGAACCTTTCCATCTAATATCCCCAAATTAGACAATATATTCCTAGAATTATGTACAATCTGCCTCCATTTGGGTCTTGGATCTCAATGACTACTGGATATTACATTTTGTGTTTAGAGCTTTATATTGATGCGGATCTAGATGCTGATGTTTATTTCTAAGTTTGATTTCAAAGGTGGCCCATATATTATCATCGTATAAACACTGATTTCCGATTTCTAGAAATAAACAAGCAAGTTAGGTGACCACGTTCCTTTGAGTTATATGCATAAATTGCCATTATATAGATTGAATTAGTCACAAGTGTTCGTCCGATTCAGGACTCTGACCAGTGATTAAAGATGACTTTCCCTAACAAATATGACCTTTTACGTAAAATACCTATTATGGCAAAACAAGCTTTCCCTGAGAGGATTTCTTCATACAATCAAATTGCTCCCCTTGAACCTGGACTGAAATGCTAATGGAAACAACTTCTTTAAACTGGAATCACCGCTTTCGGTTGAATCCTTGTCAGTTTAGTCCTTACCTGAGGTAATCTTCAGCTTACTCAATTAGTTCTATGAATTTAAAACAGATCAGCTGATTGTATCCAGTAAACTCAAGAATTGATACTTGTTTACAACAACTCAGTTGGAGCAGATATGACTGAATTTTTTTCTAAGGAGAGACCCAAATGACACCAAGAGAATTTCTGCTAGCCTTGCTCTGATACCTTCTGATGTAGAGTTCAGCAAATGGAGGCAAAAATTGATTGTTTTCGACACCAAAAACAAAATTTAAAACCTTTCTCCAATTTATGGCATGAAGATCTATGGATTTCATAACTTCAGTTTCCCTAGACATTTATCCCAAGCAGAAAAAACCAAGATTGCTCCTTTGTCATTTGAACAAGAAGATCTGAAATGCTGAGGACATTGTGGTGCTCTTTCAGAACAGAACGTACCCATATATGATGCATGCTGTCGATTACCCACCCTGTTCGGAAATACTTGTGCACCCACACCATTCTCATTTTCTAACAGCCATTGATCCAAATGAACCACGTTTCTATCTCTTGAAATGAATTTTCAAAGAAAAACAGTGAAGCTCTAATACCAGTGTTAACTCACCATGCAAGCACACATATATGAAGCAAATACTCCAGAAGAAGAATGAGGAAGATGAAGAAACAGGGAAACAAATGTATCCTCCAAGGAAATTTAATAAAAAAGAAAAGAACTTTTAGTTGCACTATCACTTGGTCTGGTCTCTGTTTAGTTTTTTTCTCTTGTTTTCCCTCTATGGGTTTATTTTCTTTATAGAGAACCTAGAGCAAATAATATCCCACTAACAAGATGTCCATTTGGCTCAAAGGCTAAAATAGAAACATAGCCTAACACAACCAGCTTTTGAAAGCACAAACTATCATAAATTTTATTTTATATTTGAACTACAAATCTCATACAAAGCTTGCCGACTTGTTCACTCATCTGGCTGATGATGTCAGGCAGACTCAATTCTAATTGTATATATAGCAATAAAAATAAATAAATAAAACAGATGCTAATCAGATCAATCTCTTGAAATATGACAGCAAGCAACTGACAAAGGGTACATCCACTTTTATTTTGTGTGGAAAGGAAAAGGAACAGGAATTAAAGATATGCCATCATACTACAGAGAAAACACATGGAACTAACAAGAACTCAACAAACACAAATTCCAGTCATTATCACCTCAAGTGGTAATTCCTTTAAGAACAAAAACAGAAAAAATAATAAAGGGGCTTGAGTTATTGGATGGATGTCTTGGCCTAAATTCCAAAATATTGTGCCAAATGAAGTTCCCTAATTAGATCAAGGCAAAAGGAAGAAAAGCACTGTCATCTTACCTTGAATCAAAGATTATGTTCGTCTGCAATAAAGAGTGACACCAATACTTGTATTGAATTAATATGCAGAGAAAAGTAGTGAGGCATGCTATGAACCTTCTTTTCCAACCACGCGGCTTTTATCTCTCTTCTTCAAACTATTGTTTTATCTCTTTTCGTCTCTTTAACACTTTTCTCATAAATATTGGCTCACTTACAACCATGGTTTAAAATTTTGGTTTCGGTACCGGTTTCGAACCCCTGAAATTTCGAAATTTCGGCCAAAATTTTGTAATATTTCTTTTTTTTTTAAAAAAAATTTGCATTTTCTCGAGATTTCGGCTGAAATTTGGTAAAGGCCGAAATTCGAAATTTCGCCAAATTTCGGTTTCGGTCCCCACTGAAATCCAAAATTTCGGATTTTGGTCGAAATTTAAAACCATGCTTACTACTAAATAAATGTTATGCACAATGATCTGGGTGGATCATCGAAAGGTCGACCAAATGATCTGGGTGGATCATCGAAAGGTCGACCAAATGATCTGGGTGGATCATCGAAAGGTCGGCCCAAAGGCCCATATGGGTAAGTAGAATAGAAGGGAAATGCAACAGAAATGCCCATATCAATTGAACGTCCCAAAAGCAGGGAGTAACCATGACGTCAAGGTGCTGAGGCGGTTGAAGATTCAAATTAGCCAAGGAGGCTGATGTTTCTATTTAGCCAAGAAGGCTGCAGTTTCTGTTTTAGAAGACTGCAATTTCTATTTTGGACGAGTGAGGTGGCTGGATTGAATTCTGTTTTCTGTCTTGGGACAGCACACCATTTTTAACGCGAAGAGTGAAGACTGAATTATGCTTCTGTTTTAGGACACAACACTACTTTTTCTGTTTGGAAAGGAGACCATATTAGTATTAGAGGCTGAAGTGGTTTCTGGAAATTTTCAGAGTGCAACCAACTGCTACTAAATGAAAGAAGTGACCAGCTGCAACTAAGATGCAAAAAAATAAAGGACCATCCATATTTCAGAGATCCTATTAATTATTAGCAATAGCTCAGGTTAGTATTCATTTCCCCTCTCCCTCTTTTTTGAAAAATTTCACTAAGGGGAAATTCTATAATTTTTATAGTTAACCATTATTAAACTGTCACGAGTGGGTACTAGAGTCCCTTAGAAAGTCTTCTTGGGCATTAAATCTAGTGTAATCTATTGAGTTGATTATGATTAGTTTCCTTTCCAAGTTATTCTACATAAGAAAGAAAGCTTTTTAGTAACTTGTGTTTAGAGTTTTGAGCTTCTATTTGACGAGGAGTCCAAGACCATTTTTTGTGGGGCTTCAAACCTCTATATATTATAAATTTATAATGCCCAAGGGATTTTGAAAATATTCCCGCAGCTTTCGTGCGGCTGCCACATCACGTTGTTTATGAAGGTTTTCAGTTGAAGAACTCGTTTAGAACACAGTTGTTCGAACCGAGCTTCTGTTACAAATCACAGAACTAGTAAACCAGTTCGGATTTCTGCACCTTGCTTCCATTGTTAATTCAGTCACAGTTCGGGCTTTAATCCTTCACAAATTCAATCCTAATGTCAAGTCAACTTCATATTACAGATCTATGGTCATAGATCTAAATGGTCACAGATCTAAAGGCCGGAACCAAAATTCATAGATATGTTGCGTGATTTCCAGCAACATTTCTCTTAAGTTCACTGGTTGTTAATGTCTCACACCAGTCCACGAATTCTATGATGAACTTGCTGTTATAAATCAATTTCGATATCATTTTCAACATCCTATTCTCTGCCTAAATCTTTATCATATAGTTCAGCTTCAAATCTGAACTACATCTATCCCAGATCCGTAATTACATCCGTCATCACATTAGTTAACATGTGATGGGAATACAACTATTTTTTGAAGTGTTGCATTGCAAAAGAAGCTTATACATCATTACGCACTAGCATTTTCCACGAGTCAAGTGTGGTGTCGAAGGGCTTTGTTGAGAAGGTACATGATACATCTACTGATGGAGAAGCATCCATAGCGAGGTTTTAAATGTCGTTTTCGGTGGAAATTTAGGCCGAAACCATGTAAAACCTTGACAAAAATTTTAGTTTTTTTAAAAATTTCACCAAAGTGTATAAATTTCCGGTGGAAAAGCAATTTCGATGGAAATTTCGGTAATTTCAGTGGACATTTTTAAATTTCGGTGGAAATCTAAACATTTTGGTAGAAATTTTGTAAATAAGGGTGAAGAACGAAATAATTTCAGCGAAATTTGAAATCCTGTAAAAATCCGATTCATGGTGAATTTCGTTTGACCTTGGCCGAAACCGAAATATTTCGACTGAAATATAAAACTATGATCCATAGTGCTTATTTGTAAGGATATGGTTGTCCTTTACTTTTTAGGGGGGTATACTTATTAGGTTTTTAACTTTAATGTAATTGAGCTAGGTTAGTTAGTTTCCTTAAGTTAGTGTTTCACTATTCACATCTAGAGCTGTCAAGATCGGATCTGCCAATGTCTGGGTCACAATGCATTCAGATCCTTATTAGGGAGAATTCCTCGGATCCTACTTTTGGTGTCTGGGTCACAATTCATTTCGGATGGGTCCACCCATCAGAGTGTCCTTAGGCCCTACACTCCTCTACGTTGAACAACATCATACGATGGGGACCATTGAAGGGCAAGCTACCGACTTGTGTCGAAACATAAATATTATTTTATATAAAAAAAAATAGAGAGTGAGCCTTGGCGCAACGGTAAGGCTGCTCCATTGTGAACTGGTGGTCACGGGTTCAAGTCACGAAAACATCCTCTCTGCAAAGCAGGGGTAAGGCTGCGTACATCTAGCCCTCCCCAGACCCCACAATGGCGGGAGCCTCGTGCACTGGGCCGCTCTTTATAATATATTGAAAATACCTCATGCTTCTTTGTGAGCTAAGAGAATAGTTGGAGTGTTCTCTTATGTTATGTTATTATATAGCATACCAAAAATATTCCTCATGTTTAGCAAGTACTACGAAAACATGAAGGGTATTTTCTTTAATGGGAAGGCAAAATCTTCCTATGGTCTATATTTGAAGATTATTACCCTGGCTATTCACTGGGCAAAAAGTTCTCCTCTCTTCTGTACAATTTCTGCCTATGATTTGTGGGAGGGTTGGCAGATCATATGCAATGAGGCGTCTTCCAAATCTAAAGTGATTCAAAATTGGGCTCTTCCTCCCGTGGGTTTCTTCAAGCTTAATTTTGATGGTGCTTCTTTTGGGAATCCGGGTGCAGCTGGAATTGGTGGTCTTCTTAGGAATGATAGAGGTGAAGTGGTTTGGGCTTTTTCCGGTCCAATCGGTATAAGTGCTTCTTCTGAATCGGAAGTAAAAGCGGCTTATTCCGGAATATTACATTTAGATAAACTCATCCTGGACAAGGTGATAGTAGAAGGGGACTCGGCAAATGTGGTAAAGTGGTTTCGGGTTTTGCTCCGCTGCCGTGGAGATTCCTCAGTCTTATGGATGAGATCTCTGATTATGTTTCTGATTCGGCTACAGTTTTCTCACATTTTCGGAGATCGGCAAATGGTGAATCTGATTCCCTTGCCAAATCTGGGGTTAGCAGGGCTAGTTTACAGTGGTTTGATTATCTCCCTCCGTAAATTGTATTTTCTTTTTCCTTTTCTTTGTATTTTGTGAACCTTCTCGGTTCCTTCCTTCAATATATTAATATTTCAAAAAAATGAAGGGTATTTTATTATTTAGCCACTATCCAATCAGACCTGGGACACTCCTACGGCCAGACAATTTCACCATTCAAGCACATGTTAGCGTTTTGTTATTAGCGTTTATTTTCTTAAGTTAAGCTATTATATAACATACCAAAAATACTCCTCATGTTTAGCATATACATGTGAAAACATGACGGGCATTTTCATATTTTGCCATTATCCAATCAAACCTATGACACTCCAACGAACCCACAACCTCTGTCTATGCCCCATCTGACTAGACTTTGATTGTGTCTATGCCCCCTTGGACACTTTGATGGACCCACAACTTGTGTCTTTGTCCCACGCATTTAGATTTAGATCATTTGGCTCTGTCGGACCATATAAATTTAGTAATAGCACTATTCACACACATGTCAGTGTTTTGTTGTTAGTTTTTATTATCACGCACAAGTCAGTGTTTTTTCGTTGGTATTTATTATCATGAGATTTCACAGAAATATTTCTAGAATTAGAATTTTAGTTTTGTTAAGTTAAAGAAATCCAATATATTAGATTTATGAAATCATGGGAGAAATATATATATATATATATAGAGGAAAGTGTTTCTAGTCCGGCCGACTAGAGATCATTCTCTAGTCCGCCACTCAAAAACACATGGGTCCCACATATTTGGGTGATGCAAAGCATTCATTTGATGGGCCCTGACATAGAGACGGTGTCCACAAGAAATTAGCTTCATAGGATCATCCCAACCCTATGATTTGTGGAGCTTAAAATGGACGGCTATAAACCGCCACAAATCTGTCCATTTTTTTAACTCCACAAATCGTAGGGTTAAGAAGATCCTATGAAGCTGAATTTTTGTGGACATCCTATCTATGATGAGGCCTATCAAATGAATGCTTTAGATCACCCAAATATGTGGGACCCATGTGTTTTTGGGTGGCGGACTAGAGAATGATCTCTAGTCGGCTGGACTAGAAACACTTCTCTCATATGTATATATATATATATATATATATATATATATATATATATATATATATATATATATCTGTGTGTGTGTGTGTGTGTGTGTGTGAGAGAGAGAGAGAGAGAGAGAGAGAGAGAGAGACTTAGCTGACACTTTGAATTTATTGCTGACACATGTGACGTGTCGTGTCTGACACGACACCCGTGTCCACACATGTCGCTCCTTTTGACACTTTTAAATGTACTGCTAGAAATGTCGGTAACTTTATATGCAAGTACGTGTATGAGTGTGTATAAATATTTCTATATTTTAAGGGTTACCATGTCAGATACCTCGTCTCCATGTTGAAACTCGGCACACGAATCTGTGTCCACAAATCATGATTATATGTACTTTCTACGTTAGCCTGTACTTTCTATTTCAGCCGTGTCCCCGTTTCTAAATTTTAGGAGTTTGCCGTGTCCGTCCCTCCGTATCGACCGCAACACTCGTGTCTCGTGTCCCTGTCCACAAATCGTAGTATATATCTGTGTGACCAGTCCTTTGTTAGTTCCTCAATAAATCAAATACATCACTGCAACTCTAATATACTAATGGATCTGGACTGTTCATCCAGTGGCCTGATGATGGATGGGCTTCTAGGATGATTTCCTATTTAGGAAACTGATACTTGCACCCCCACCCTTTTTTTTATATTGGCATCTCTCATTTTTTTTATTTTTTTTATTTTTTATTTTTAAGTTTAAAACTTAAAACTCACACAATGGATGTCATAAGCTACAGCATACAATGCCTGAAAAGATGATGCTTAATATAAAATACAAGTGCCAAAATGAAAAAAAGAGAGGACTTAGTACCCAAATTTCATAATAAATATTTTCAATATATTATAAACCCCACAAATGTCCTAATCTCAGTACCCAAAATGTTAATTGAAACGACCCATCAATAGAAATACCTAAAATTCAACAACTAAAGCCCTAAACAGAGCTAAAATCACAAAAACCTGTCAGCAAAAGAGATAAGGGCCCAAATTTCACAATATATTGATGCAGATACAAAAAAATCTCTTTATTCTCTATATATCAATAAAACCCACAAAAGAAAACCTTAATCTCAGTACCCAAAAATGTTAATTGAAACAGCTCAGCAATAGAAAAACCTAGATATTCAACAATTAAAACCCTAAACATAGATAAATTCAAAATCAAACCCTAATCTCATTACTGCAAACAACATCATAAAACCCATAAAAGCAAACAATATCTTTAATCTCCATATATCATAAAACCCACAAAAGCAATCCCTAATCTGAGTACTTAACATAGATAAATTCAAAAGCAAACCATAATCTCACTACTGCAGACAACTTCATAAAACCCACAAAAGCAAGCAATATCTTTAATCTCCATATATCATAAAACCCACAAAAACAATCTCTAATCTGAGTACTTAAACATAGATAAATTCAAAATCAAACCATAATCTCACTACTGCAAACAACATCATAAACCCACAAAAGCAAACAATATCTTTAATCTCCATATATCATAAAACCCACAAAAGCAATCCCTAATCTGAGTACTTAAACATAGATAAATTCAAAAGCAAACCATAATCTCACTACTGCAAACAACATCATAAAACCCACAAAAGCAAACAATATCTTTAATCTCCATATATCATAAAACCCACAAAAGCAATCCCTAATCTGAGTACTTAAACATAGATAAATTCAAAAGCAAACCATAATTTCACTACTGCAAACACCATCATAAAACCCACAAAAGCAAACAATATCTTTAATCTCCATATATCATAAAACCCACAAAAACAATCCCTAATCTGAGTACCCAAAATGCTAATTGTTTTTTTGAATTGGAGCGTTTCCGAGCAAGTATCTCCTTGGTTTGCTGCAACTGCTGTATGAGCTCCTCGCGGCGAGCCATTTCTCTCTCGAGCTGGGCTCTGAGAGCAGCCAACTGAGAGAGAGCCTCCATTATCTCTCTTCTCTGCACTGATGTTATGTCTGCAACCAAATGGTGCTGCTGGTGGAAACACATTGCTAGAGAGAGAGAGAGAGAGAGTGTGTGTGTGTTGTTTTGTAAGGAAGAAGAGATTTTACAGGGAAAAATCCCCAAAAAGGGTCAGACAGGGGCACAAACATGTTTTAATAATTGCACAAACTCAGCTTGTCTTTTCTGATTTAATTGTCTTGTGATGGCTTTCTGAGTTTCTGGTAACTGTAATAACTAATAACCTTTTGACACTACCATGTTTTAAAATTTGCACCGACTTCGCTTGTCTTTTATCATTTTAACAGCTGTCAAAAGATTATGACATCTCCCAAAAAGTTCTCTCAAGCCAATTAAATGAAATCAGAAAAGACAAGCTAGTTTTGAGCAATTATTAAAACATTTTTGTGCCAATATCAGAGGCGGCTTTAGGGATTTTTCACTTTTTTGTTATTTTTCCCATTTTTCTTTTCTTATTTTTACAGGTTTTTCTATTTTTTTAATGATCCCAACCGTTCAATTTGGGAAATGATATTTCCACCCCCTTTTTCCACCTTTTCCACCAACTTCTGTTTGTCTTGTTCTCAAGAGAATTTATCGGATGATCCAAACCGTTCATCTGTTTGGGCACAACGTAAATAGGTTGTGCACTTGTGCCCCAGAAATCATTTCCATAGGATGATCCTAACCCTCCGATCTGAACTGATCTGAAAATGGAGATTTCCAAAAATCATTTATGGAATCTTCTACAGATCAGAGGGCTAGGATCATCCTATGGAAATGAGTTTTTGGGCACAACCTATTTACGTTGTGCCCAAACAGATGAACGGTTTGGATCGTTAAAAAAAATGGGCCGTACCTACTTTTTAAGTCATTTTCTAGAAAAAGATAAACAGAAATGGTTGCAAATGCAGGAAAGATCTTGATTGATATGATGGTGCCCGGTCGATGATTTCAAGCATCTTATGATCCCAACCGTTCAATTTGCGTAGATTTTCTTATTGAATTATATCCCTTTATATTTTTATTTTCTAACCATTGATTTGTTGGCCACAAGCACAATGTTGGAATCACTCAAACGAAAATAATATGAGACTGATATTGGCACTTCCATAATTTGATAAGTTGATAATGGCACAACTCACGCTGTTTTACACTTTTAGTAAGCTTTTCACGGCTGTTACAACTTACAACACCCAAGATGCCATCAACATCCAATCGGAAAGTGTAAAACAAATTGAGTAGTGCCATTATCAAATTATAGTAGTGCAGCTATCAGTCCCCAAGAAATAATTTGGGTATGGCTCGCCCAACAGAGATTAGAGACACAACAAATGAAGGGTTTGGATGGGCCTTATCAAGTGTTTTAACCCTACATTTTATGTATTAGAAGAGGAGAGATAGCATGAAGAATCTATAGTAAGGTGCCACCTCATTGTAATCAATGAGGCTCGGCTAATACAAGACAGTGGGTCCTACATTTGAGTAATCTCAACCGTCCATTTGATAGTCATGGCTCAAAAGTTGCGGCAATCAACAATCCTACCATCCAATAATCTTTATTTTCAGCTGTTAAATGTGAACAATATATTGTATTCAACAACAAAAAGAGAGAGTGATTTGCTAGGCAATTTCCCGAAAGCCATTTCGCAGCTCACTTTTGCAGGACAACACAGCCACCTCAGATAAATTAAATGAATAAGGACACAAATACAAGCTTTTTAGCAACATCGCGAGTGTTCAAATTACTTCTCCACCTCCAAGAAATTGTACATGGAATTTCAAGATCTCGGAATAATCTCCCTCTCAATATACTTAGCATGAACCTAATCACACCAAATGGGTTTCCTTCCATTTGATAAAGAACAAATTTTCCAAGTTAATGAAGCCCAATTCTAATCAAGTAGTTTGAAAAACCCACATCCCCTTCTTTTTTAGGCCGACAGATATCACTCCAGCTAATTGGGTGGGGCTTATTTTTAAGCTCAGGCCCAGACAATAGAGAACCTCTGCACATTCTCTCAACTTTGTAGATAATCTCCTGTGGGATCTGGAATGCCAAAATCCCAATAGTGTTAGAGGCTGTTCAGGAAAGGCTTAGGTCTTAAATGCTGCAATGAGTTGCATGATTAGGTGAAGGGTTAAAAAACTGAGTGTGACTCTGACATCTTTCGATGGTCTGTGTGAGGTATGGACTGTCCACCGTCCTGAGGAACAAAAACTACATGGCTGATGGTATTGAAAGCTTAGGAGTTCATCTCTCTCTCTCTCTCTCTCTCTCTCTCTCTCTCTGCACCCTCGTCTAACAAGATTGGTTTCATGAAATAAGCTCCACATTCATTGAATTGTATATTTGGTAAGCAAGAAGATGAAGTGTATATTTGGAATTAACTTTCACATGGGGACTTTTCTGAACCACCTGTGATTCAGGAAAGCCTGAAAAAAAAATGAATTTTGTTCGAAATTACCTGAAGATTTCCAGCTCCTCATCTAAACGCGTTGGAGAGTTGGTTAGGGTTTCCCTGACTCTTCAACTTCACTGTTTTGGTACTAAGCTTCAGATTTCTCCCTCATTAGAGATAACATGTAATAGGGAATAAGCTCTGCGAAATGCCTCGCACTACCCTTTTGGGCTGTTCTCGTCGGGGATAGTAATCCTTCGAGAAGCTATTACAGGGCTTGAACGGAGGTTACCAAGCCTATCCGAGGATAAAATAAACATGGTCTAGCTATCCCCATAGAGAAAAGGCACATTGAAATCATTGATAGGAAGAAATCTGTGGTTTTGAAATGATCAGGAGAGGGGCTTAAGAAGAAGAAGAAGGAGAGAGGAATGAGAAAGTAAGAAGACAAAGTGTATATTTGGAATTAACTTTTGCATGGGGACTTGGCAACCAAGGCCACGACCACCCTCTGAGTCTCAACCACCACCAAGACCTCGGCGACCTCTACCTCGGCCAGATCGGCCACCATGACCACTACGATCACCCCCAATATGATCAGCAAGGGCAGAGTGATCAACAGTGGGATCACCGGGCCCGACAATTTCATAGAGCGTTGCACGCGGGAGAACACCTCATCAAGAACGAGCAAAGTGCCTAACCCAACGATTTGCTGACGAATCGGAAGAAACTCACGCCCTAAGGAATCCAAGTATTGGACCACTCAAAGGTCCGCCTGGAGCTTGGCCAGCACTGTAGCATCCGTGGTGAATGGCATATACATATCCAACTACTCACACAGCATCACAAACTGAGAATAATGCTCGAAAACAGACATATCACCACGCCTTAAATGAAGGAGTTTTGAGTACACATCACATATCCTCGTAAGATTATTGACACCGAGTAAAGAGTCACGACACGCTTCCAAACGACCTTGGAAGTATGGAGATATATGATTGGCCCAGCAATATTGGGCTCCATACTATTCCAGAGAAGCGTCTGAATGAGTGAATCCTCCTGGTTCCACTTGCTATATGACTTGTCATCAACAGGAGGAGGATAATATATAACGTAATCAGATTTACCCTTGGCCCGGATAAAAGTTTCAAACGCCCTATGGCACCGTGGGTAATTAGATCCATCAAGTTTGATAGATGTCATCTAGACCATGTGGACCTCCATCGAAGAGCAACTAGAGGATGCAAGAGAAGGATGCGCAGCCATGAGAGTACCAACGACGAGCAACCAAACCTCAACCAACAACAACGAAGATAAAACCAAGGTTTTAAATTTTGGCCGAAATCCGAAATTTTGGACCGAAATCCGAAATTGGCAAAATGTACCAAATTTCGGCTGAAATTTTGGAAAAAATATTAATTTTTTAATCCTTTACCATATTTCAGCCGAAATTACTGAAATTAAGGCCCAAAAAACCGACATTTTGAATCCCTTTACCAAATTTCGGGATTTCGGCTGAAATTTCGGTTTCGGTGGGGACCGAAATTAACCCCGAAACCGAAATCTAAAACCTTGGATACAACAACCGACAACGACAACAAAGAAAAATCACAAGGGCAAAGGCCCGGATAAAAGTCTCAAACGCCCTATGGCACGGTGGGTAATTAGATCCATCAAGTTTGACAGATGTCATCTAGACCATGGGGACCTCCATCGAAGAGGAACTAGAGGATGCAAGAGAAGGAGACGCAGCCATGAGAGTACCAACGATGAGCAACCAAACCTCAACCAACAACAACGTAGATACAACAACCAACAACGACAACAAAGAAAAATCACGACGGCTATAAGAACGTGGCCCAATACACTATCACACAGCTCCGGAATATAGAAAGAAGCCAAGGACGAATGCAATCACCACCGACGATGAAAAAATCAGCAACGACATTGGTCCAGAGCCGACAACCATAAGTTCGAAAGAGAAAACGAGAGTTTAGATCATAAAAAATATGATCGAAAGCAAGGAGAATCCAAAAATAAGGTTTTGGGAGGGGCGATGAGGTGATGGGAAGGGCGGCTAGAGATAGGAGGCGGGCGGCTAGGGTTAGAGGTGGAGAAGGGGCAGCAGCATTAGGAGGGGTTAGAGGTTGGGTTTTGGAAGAGGGGTGGGGAAATAATGGGTTAGGAGTAGGGTTAGGGTTAGAATGATAGGAATCTGTTGGTAGGAAAGAAAGGAGGGGGGGTACGGCACTATAGGGGTGAAGAAGGGGGGCAACGGCTTTTGGGGTAGGGTTAGGGTCGTGGGGTACTGTGGGTTGGGGAAGAAGAGGGTAGGGGTGGCACTACAAGGGAGGGGGAAGAAGAGGGGGGCAGCGACACTATAGGGCTGAAGGAGGGGGGCGGCAACACTATAGGTTTTGAGGAGGAGGAGGGCAGCACTATAAGGGTGGAGGAGGAGGGCGGCGGCTTACAAGGGTGGTCCCTAGGGCACGGTAACCCTAGGGCTCTGATACCATGTTAACTAAAGGAAAAGAATGAGGGAAGAGTTTGAGAGAGATAATCTCCCTCTCACCAAGATGATGTACACACACACGCACACAAGCACATGATTAGGTATATTAGTGAAATGACCAATATACACTCAATATAACGTGATACATCTAATACTTGGAAAGGACTGTCCTCTTGTAGTGCCTCGCAGCTCTTAAGGGTGGTCTCTGTTTTGTATTGCAACAATCCCTGGATAGATCAATTGAACAGTTTGCTTACAAATGAAACAACTCCTGACCATTGTTTTCAATTTAAGTTTTGGTTTTCGTCAAGATGCCACCAATAGAAATTCTTTGGAAACCCTAGAATGTAAGATGCAACAGATCTTGGCGATTCAACATTGAGAAACTTACAAAACAACATGGATTGAATTGAAATAACAAAAAAAAAAAAAAACATACCGGAAGCCATGAATTGGGTTTTTCTTTTTCTCTGAGTTTCTCTTCGCTACACAACCGTCGGTGATGGGGACCGGTTTCTTTTTCTTCAAGCGTGGATTCTCAAAGATTGAAACGAATTTGTTGTGTGCAAATAGGACCCAAGAGTACCTTTTTATAAGCGTTTGTGGGAAGAGATGCGACTCCTCATCGCGTCGATCCCTCTCCCCAAACGTCTCTTTACGTTTATACCTTTTCAAATAAAGTCTTTTCATTAATGACTTTTCACAAAACTAATTAACTAACCATATGATCTTGACCGTCGATCTTGCAAAAGCCACATCCACCGTTAGGATTATTTCCTAACATTCTCCCACTTGGCTAGCAAGATCTTTGAGCCAAACATAAGGATCATAACTTTAAATTAGTTAGATAATAAACCCAACATTCCGTTTAGCAAAACTACCAACAATAAACCATGTAACCATTGGGTCACCAACTCTACCCAATAGCCTACCCCATGATTATATTATTAGTAATTCTTACTAACATGAATGTAAAAGTATACATGCATAAGATGTAAACATGGTCCAAAACAGTCATACATACACATTCTACCTCTTATTAACAATCCATTTACAAAATGTGCACGAAATGGAGCGGTAGAAAATAATCATAATATATATCAAAATCATAAAATATAATGTGATCACAACAGTGTATCTCAATACCAAATGCAGACTCCTACTATCATAGGCTATCAAAAGTGTCAACCAATCCCATGCGCGCTACATGCTCTCTGAAGAGCTTTGGTGACAAGCCTTTAGTCAAGGGATCCGCCAACATAAGTGCGGTGCTTATGTATTCCACAGATACATGCTGATTCTGAACTCTTTCCCTCAGAACAAGATACTTTAGATCTATATGCTTCGAGCCGTCTCCAGACTTGTTGTTCTTGGAAAAGAAAACCGCAGCGGAATTATCACAGAGAAGTTTCAGCGGCCTCTCAATAGAATCAATCAAATGAAGCCCTGAAATAAAATTTCGCAGCCATAAGGCGTGAGCCGAAGCCTCCGAACATGAAATAAACTCTGCCTCCATAGTGGATGAAGCCGTCATTCTCTGTTTGACGCTTCTCCAAGAAATAGGTCATCCTGAAAGCATAAAAATATAACCAGAAGTGGACCGATGGGTGTCCCGACAACCAACGAAGTCGGAATCAGAATAGCCAATCACCTCAAGGCTATCCGATCTCCTAAATGTGAGCATGTAATCTGAAGTCCCTCGCAGGTAACGCATAACCTTTTTGGCTGCTTTCCAGTGATCCAAACCTGGGTCACTTTGGTACCTCCCAAGCATGCCAACTGCAAATGCAATATCTGGACGGGTACAAACTTGAGCATACATGAGACTACCAACAGCGGAAGCATAAGGAATATGTCTCATCTCATCCCGTTCCAGTACGTTCCTGGGACATTGTAACTGACTGAATATATCGCCCTTAACTATAGGAGCAGGACTAGGGGAGCATTTATCCATGCTGAATCTCTTAAGGACTTTCTCTATATAGGTCTTCTGAGATAATCTCAGCAATCCTTGAGTCCTATCTCGATGAATCTCAATTCCTATGACATAGGAAGCTTCACCAAGATCTTTCATATCAAAATTCCTTGAGAGAAATTGTTTTGTTTCTTTCAGCATGCCCAGGTTACTACTGGCAAGTAGTATATCATCAACATATAACACTAGGATGATGAATCGTCTCCCACTAACCTTAAGATATATGCATTGATCTACAACATTTTCCTTGAACCCAAAACTAGACACTACCTCATGAAATTTCAGATACCACTGCCTAGAAGCCTGCTTAAGTCCGTAAATTGACTTTTTAAGCCTACAGACTAGGTGCTCTTCGCTCTTAGCCTTAAAACCTTCAGGCTGAATCATATAGACATCCTCATGAAGGTCGCCATTTAAAAATACAGTCTTCACATCCATCTGGTGTAACTCTAAGTCATAATGAGTCACCAAAGCCATAACTATCCTTAAAGAGTCTTTCCTTGATACTGGAGAGAAAGTCTCTTTGTAGTCTATTCCCTCTTTCTGAGTGAACCCCTTAGCGACTAGTCTGGCCTTATATCTTTCAATCCCGCCCTTAGAGTCTCTTTTGGTCTTAAAGATCCATTTATAGCCTACAGGCTTGACCCCTTTAGGTAACTTGGTGAGTTCCCAGACACGGTTCTTTTCCATCGAGAGCAACTCATCCTTCATGGCTTCAAGCCACTGAGCTGATCGGTCACTATTTATGGCCTGACCAAATGAAAGTGGATCATTATCCATTTCACCGTCGTAGTCACACTCGTTTAAATAGACAATATAGTCATCTGAGATGGCTGACCTCCTCTCTCTCTGTGATCTACGCACAGGTTGCTCAGCGACAATCGTCATTGGAGCATCAGGAATGTGGGGCGAAACCTCCAATGTGCCATCTGGTGCATCAATATCCTCAGGTGGAGGAATCGACACTACTCTTTCTTGGATTACCGGTATTCGAACAAATACCCGGTTCTCCTCAAAAGTAAGTGACCTAGGCACAGAACTCCCACTGAGATCACCATCCTCTAAGAATACAGCGTATCTAGTCTCTACAATCCGGGTGCTATGAGTAGAACTATAGAACCTATAACCCTTAGACCGTTCAGGGTAACCTATGAAGTAACAAGAGATGGTCCTAGCGTCTAACTTTCTCAACTGTGGGTTATATATTTTGGCTTCAGCCATACAGCCCCAAACATGCAAATATTCTAGCTTAGGCTTTTTACCGGCCCATAACTCATAAGGGGTCTTAGCCACAGCTTTACTCGGTACACGGTTTAGGATATGAACGGCTGTTTTCAATGCTTCTCCCCACAAGGACTCAGGCAATGGTGAATTGCAAATCATGCTCCTCACCATATCCATAAGAGTACGGTTTCGTCTCTCAGCAACACCATTATGATCAGGTGTACCTGGCATCGTGTACTGAGCGACAATACCGTTCTCCTGTAGGTAAAGTGCGAACACACCTGGACTGCGGCCCGTATCGGAATATCTGCCATAGTACTCCCCACCTCTATCAGACCTCACAACCTTAATCTTCCGGTCAAGTTGTAACTCAATCTCAGCCTTATAGATCTTAAAGGTATCCAGTGCTTCCGACTTTTCTTTGATGAGATAGACGTAGCTAAAACGTGAAAAGTCATCGATAAAGGTAATGAAATATCTCTCGCCACTTAGGGCAGGAGTAGGAAATGGCCCACATATATCAGTGTGAATAACTTCTAACAGGCCGGTACTCCTAGTGGCGCCCTTCTTACTAGTTTTGGTTTGTTTACCCTTAAGACACTGCCTACAAATCCCGAAATCAGAAAAGTCAAGAGGAGGAAGAACTTCATCCTTCACCAGTCTTTCCATACGACTAATGGAAATGTGGCCTAAACGCTTATGCCACAAACTGGAAGAGTTTTCATCAACTCGACCCCGTTTATTGCCACGGTAACTGATTTCTTCATTCACATGCATGGATAACAGAGAATGTGCAAACGAGCTATCTAAATTAATCATATATAGATTGCCCACAAGAGGACCAGAACCAACAACATTGGAATCATAGAGTAATGTAAAACCTTTATTCCCAAACTTAAATTCAAATCCAGAGGAATCAAGTCTGGATACAGATATAAGGTTTCTGCTCATGGCAGGTACATAAAATGTGTCTTCCAAATACATAATGAAGCCACTATCTAATACAAGACGAAAAGTGCCAATAGCCTTGACGTCTGCTTCTACTCCATTTCCCATCTTAATGGTTCGCTCCCCTTTCCTAAGTCTCCGTCTCTCTTGAAATCCCTGCAAGGAATTCGAGATGTGAATAGTGGAACCTGTATCTATCCACCAGGTATTTGTAAGAGCATTTACAAGGAAAGATTCATGACAAACAAAAACTGAATTATTACCTTTCTTATGCAGCCACTCTTCATACTTGGAGCACTCTTTCTTTATGTGACCAAGTTTCTTACAGAAATGGCACCTAATGCGACTTTTCATCCCACCGGTCAAGCCCTGAGCCGAACCACTTGCTACCTTCTTCTTGCCTTTCCCAAAGCCCTTTCCTTTGGTTTTCTTCTTGAAGTGACCCCTCAATGTTCCCTCTGTGGTGTAATGAGCACTTTCAGGTTGCTCGGTCTTCAACCTCTCTTCTTCTTGAACACACATGGCTATGAGTTCACTCATTTCCCACTTCTCTTTCTGCGTATTGTAATTAATTTTAAATGGAGTAAACTGCGCAGGAAGAGATGTCATCATGAAATGAACAAGGAAACCCTCAGAGATCTCCATGTTCATTTTCTTTAGCTGGGAGGCCATGTCATTCATTCGCATAATGTGCTCTCTCACACCACTACTTCCATTGTACTTCATAGTGATCATCTTCATCATCAATGTACTGGCAAGAGCCTTAGACGATCCCTTAAACTGACCCTCTACTGCCTGTAGGTACTCTCTAGCAGTAAATTCCTCATTTTCCTCTGAGTCGGGAATGCCTCCTCGGATAGAGGTAGAGATCGTGCTTTTCATAATCATAAGGCTCATGCGGTTTGACCGTTCCCATTTTTCATAGGTAGCCAAATCCGCAGCATTACTTTCATTAGAAGGCACTTCAGGTTTGTCATTCCTAAGTGCATAATCTAGGTCCAAACACCCTAAGACTATGTGAATATGATCCTTCCATTTTCCGAAATTAGTCCCACTCAAAACCTCGATCCCAGACAAATAACTAGAGATAGAACTAGGGTTCAATGCTGTAAACGAAAAAGACAGACAGTTACAATTTTGCTCACTATCTAAGACACCATTTAAATCCACAAAAGGAGTTTATTCAGTAAAATCCACGATTTAATGTAATCCAACTTTAAAATAAATGACTAAAGTATACAGAAACACAAAATACATAAGTGTGTTCTTGATGGAACATCCAGTGTGTCACCGTGGGATGTCCGTTGGGCCATGCCACGATACACAAGTGGTTCCATTTTTAAGTCAATTTATCTTTAGGGAAGTTAGTTGGATTGCCTAGAATCACAGAAACACATAAATGTGATTCTAGGGAGACACCAGCGTATCATCATGGATCGTCCGTTGGGCACCAAATAACTCTATACTTAAGGTACACATCACCGTTGGGCAGAAGCGCAACCCCAAACTAAGTTATCTAGGCCTAGCCCTCTCACACCGCATATTTGTACAAAACAACAGTCATCTGTTGGGCTGAGTGTTGCTCTTGGACAAATAGACGCAACATTAAGTGGTTTTGTAGTTCATAATGTGTCACTATATGCGACACTGTTCTTTATTTAAACCACTAATCCTAAGCGATTCCGTTTCCCAGACGGACTCAAGTTTCATAATATATCAAAATCAATGCATAAGGATTTTGAAAGATATACACAACCAGTTCAATAACCAAAAGACAAAGGTTTTAGGTATATTTGACAAAAAACAATATGTTTTCAAGTCAAAATTTTCGTCCCATAGATGGTTATATAGAATCAGCAAATATTTGACTCAAAACCAAACTTTAAAAAAAAAATCCAAAGTTTTGAAAATTATACTGTAACTTTGAAAACCAAGTTTCTAAACCCAAAACCGATGACATAAATAGGTTCAGGAGGGTCAAAAACCCCAAGAACCGGTCCTACTTGGGAGAGACACCCCAAAAATCAGGCCGAACCGGCCCAAAATAGGTGATTTGACTAGTTCAGGCCGGCCGGTTCGGGTCAGCCAGGTTGGTCTCATGGGTGGTTGGGTGGGCCTCATAGAAGCCACGACATGCATATGTCACATGCAAATTCAAATTTTTGTTTTATAATAAAAAACAACAGTGCTATGACGTTATGTCACATACAAAGTCAAATTTTGTTTTTAATAAAAAACAACAGTGCTATGACGTTATGTCACATACAAAGTCATTCTCATAGTTCAATTCCAAATATGCCCTTATTAGCTAATCATAAAGAAGGTGGAGTGTCACTATCAAACAGAAGGAGTGTGAATATAATTATCGATTCATCGTCTTCTCCAATCCACAGAAGACAAAATCGGAAACTTTTTATCCAAAAATCCTTATTTGTAATAAATTTCGATTTAGCACAGGGAATTCATTTCTCAACCATTTTAGGCGCCGTTTGCGGCGCTGGACTCGTCTCTCGACGAACTTCACATCCATGCAGGAAAATCACCGGTCGGAGCAACCGGCGATGTCAAAAATTCCCAAAAAAATAAAATTTTCAATCAGATTTTCTCGCCGTTTTCTAGCTAGAACCGTGGCTCTGATACCACATGTAAGATGCAACAGATCTTGGCGATTCATCATTGAGAAACTTACAGAACAACATGGATTGAATTGAAATAACAAAAAAAAAAAACATACCGGAAGCCATGAATTGGGTTTTTCTTTTTCTCTGAGTTTCTCTTCGCTACACAACCGTCGGTGATGGGGACCGGTTTCTTTTTCTTCAAGCGTGGATTCTCAAAGATTGAAACGAATTTGTTGTGTGCAAATAGGACCCAAGAGTACCTTTTTATAAGCGTTTGTGGGAAGAGATGCGACTCCTCATCGCGCCGATCCCTCTCCCCAAACGTCTCTTTACGTTTATACCTTTTCAAATAAAGTCTTTTCATTAATGACTTTTCACAAAACTAATTAACTAACCAAATGATCTTGACCGTCAATCTTGCAAAAGCCACATCCACCGTTAGGATTATTTCCTAACATAGAAAACATAGAACATACGCATTGAACTCCGACTGATCAACTCATAGGAGTTTGCGATCCAAATCCAAAAACAACTAAGCATTTCCACAGTTTAAATTGCAAGTAATCCTTCTTTTTTCTTTTGATAATGGTAGCCAATCTTATTAAAAGAAGACCGAGATGGTCAAGTACAACGAAAAAGGGAAGAAGAAAAGATACAGCACAAAAATGAAAATATAGTCAAGGAGGGAGAGAGTCGAAATAAACCAACGATTCCTTAGATACACCCTCTCTTGCTAACCCGTCTGCTACCGAGTTTGCAGAAGGTCACAAATGATGGAATACCAAAGGAGAAGACTTCACCCAATCATGCATCTCAACAAACAATCTATCAAAGCTCCATGGGTGTTTCTTTTTTTTTTTGAAATGGAGTAACAATCTATCAAAGCTCCATGGGTGTTTCTCCGATTTATTAAGCCATCAGATCACATTTAGAGAATCTCCTTCTATTATCACGTTGGTCAACCCATTTCTAATCAAAAGCTTTAAGCCTTGTTAGACAGCTCGGACCTCTGCTTCTGTTCCATCCACTACACCAATGGGACCCGCAAACGCCGGCCGAAGTTCATTTCTCAGAACTCCACCAACCCCGGCTGGTCCAGGGTAACCAAAGTTAGACCCATCAAAATTGAGTTTCAGGAAGCCAATAGGAGGGGGAGTCCATTTCTACACTATTTTTTCTTTTCTCTCACTATTACAACGTACTTCTCTCCACCCTTCCTATAGAGCATAGGTCGATACAAATTTGAAACTAGGAAGGATCTTGGCCCAAGCGATTGACAAAGTAATAACATTGATGAATAAAAAAGCTGAGCTTTTAGAGATCCCGTCAAAGGCTCTAGCATTTCTTATAATCCACAAGGTAGCCATGAAAGATATATTCCATTGGAACTCTTCCTCTTTTTCTCCAAGGTGCAAAAGACAAACCTTGGAAAAAATCCATTAGTTTTGCAGGGAAAACCCATTGGATACCAAATCGGCATAATAATTTACACCATAGCTCTCTTGCCACCTTATAATGCAAGAATAAGTGATCCAAAAGCCCCCCCTCCTCTATACATAAAGGGCAATGATCAATGATAAGAATCTTCCTCTTACGAAGTAAGTCTACCGTCTGAATCCTTTCAAGCAAGGCCACCCCCCAAAAATGCTCACTCTTGGAGGGGCTTGGAAGGTCCACACTAGCTAACGGTGCAGAGACAGGGGTCGCCACTAGAGTATGATAGAAAGACTTTACTGTGAATTCATCAAAAGTATTCTAGATCCAAACCCGCTTATCTTTCCCATCATGTTTGATGTACCCCTCTTCTAGCAACTCCAAAAGCCTAGCAATAGATGCAAGCTCCCGGTCAAAGAAGTTTCGTCTGAATTGAGGCCTCCAAATGATGTTCTCATTCCTTCTTTCCATGTTATCAATCACAAACTCATACATACGTCTAAATTACAAGCAATCCTCTCTCTCACGAAGCTCAATTTTGGGCCAAGTGTAACTTGAAATTATGTTGTTTCTGAACATGTCATGGATTTCAATCATCTAAAGTTCTAAACCATACCTCTTCACAACATCAAGTTCATTAAGCAATACAATCTACATCTCATGGCTGTGACATTGTTTCAATCCTTCAACCATACCAAGAGGTTACACACCATATCTGTCTGGGTAATTCCCACAACCAGTTCTTTTCTCTACCCTGATTATGCATCTACAAACAAATGGAACTTTCATCTGAGTTACTGCTTACTAACAGAATAAAAAGAATTTCCGAAGCACGCCAAGTGCAGTTCAGTAGTTGAATGAACCAATTTGGATTCAGAATCAAAATCCTCTCAAACTAGTTCTATGGTATGCAATAACTTTTTCGGTCAAGCCCAAAAAAAATGATTTCCAAAATCACCTTCCCATTTACTCTTAGGGCACTGCCAAAGACATCTCATGGCTGGGACGTTGTTTCAGTCCTTCAGCTGTACCAAGAGGTTACACACCATATCTGTCGCGTTAATTCTCACAAGTAGTTCTTTCCTCAACCACCGTTATGCATCTACAAACAAATGTAACTTACATGTAAGTAACTGAGTAGTAACATAATTTTCAACGTGTCCCAATTCCACTTCAGTGGTTGAATTGAATGACCCGATTTGGATTCAGAATCCAAATCCTCTCAAACTATTTCTATGGTATGCAATAACCTTGATCAATGCTGGGAAAAAAAAAGATTTTCAAGTTCACCTTCCCATTGGACAAGATTAGGGAGGCAATAAGATGGCAAAGTGGGTGCACCAGTGGGCTTCTTTTGGATGGCCTTCTTTTTTGTAAGGCTCTAGAGATTAAGACATAATGGATCAAATCTGAATGACATGACTTGATTAATATCTTACACTGTAAAGGCTCCTTTACTTGGTATATTATTTGCTATTGGAAAGAGATTAAACTTTTACTAAAGCAAGTGAATGCTATTGTCACTCATCAATATAGAGAAGTTAATCAAGATATAGACTCATTAGCCAACTTCGCTTGTTTAAAGGATAACAAAGTCTTTACTTCTAGGGTTGATCTCTGAGACTCCAAGAGCTGTTAGATGTGATGCTCGGGATTAGCAGTTATAGAGGTAATTTATAGTTTGGCCTTTTCTGTTCTTTTTTTCTTTTCTTTTCTTTTCTTTTTTTTGGGGGGGATTTTGACACTAGGTGGCATGTCCTCCTCTTGTATGTTTCTCTTCTTCGTTCTTATTAGTAAAATTTCAGGTGACGTCTAGGTTTCCTCGATAAATTCGCTAAAAATAATTGCACAAACTCAGATTTCTCTTTTATTTTTTAATTGGTTTCTGAGAGCATTTTGGGAACTGTAATAACTTTTGACAGCTGTTTATATAATAAAAGACAAGATTAGTTACTGCCGTTATCAAAACATGGTAACGCAAATATCAATAAATTTATTTTAAAGTTTAAAACTTAAACTCTCACAATGGATGTCACAAGCTACAACCTAAAATTACTAAAAAGTAGATGCTTAATATAACACACAAGTGCCAATATGGAAGAAAAAATAGAGGATTTAGTACCCAAATTTCACAGTATAGTGACCCAAATACAAAAAAAATCTCTTTATTTTCCATTAATCATAAAACACACAAAAGAAAACCCTAATTTCAGTGTAGTACCTAGAATGTAAACTGAAACCACTAATCTATCAAAATACTTAAAATTCAACAATTGAAAACCTAAACTGAGATAAATTCACAAAACCCTAACAGCAAAATAGATAAGGGCTCAAATTTCACAATATATTAATGCAAATACCAAAAAAAAAAAAAACCTATTTATTATCCATAGATCATAAAACCCACAAAAGAAACCATAATCTGAGTACCCAAAATGTTTATAGAAGCGACCAATCAATTAGAAATATCTAAAATTCAACAATTAAGACCCTAACCAGAGATAAATTCACAAAACCCTAACAGCAAAAGACATAAGGGCTCAAATTTCATGCAAAAGACATAAGGGCCCAAATTTCAAAATATACTGACGCTGATAGAAAACAATCCCTTTAGTATCCATATACTATAAAAGCCACAAAAGAAAACCCTAATGTCAGTACCGAAAATGTAAATCGAAACGAACCTAAAATTCAACAATTAAAACCCTAACCAGAGATAAATTCACAAAATCCTAACAGCAAAAGAGATAAGGGCCCAAATTTCCCAATATATTGACGCAAATACAAAATAATATCTATATTCTCCATACATCATAAAACCCACAAAAGAAAACCCTAATCTCAGTACCCAAAATGTTAATCGAAACGACCCATCAACAGAAAACCCTAAAATTCAACAATTAAAACCCTAAATAGAGCTAAATTCATAAAACCCTAACAGCAAAAGAGATAAGGGCTCAAACTTCACAGTATGTTGATGCAAATACAAAAAAAAAAAAAAAAAACTCTTTATTCTCCATAGATCATAAAACCCACAAAAGAAAACCCTAATCTCAGTACCCAAAATGTTAATCGAAACGACCCATAACAGAAAACCCTAAAATTCAACAATTAAAACCCTAAATAGAGCTAAATTCATAAAACCCTAACAGCAAAAGAGATAAGGGCTCAAACTTCACAGTATATTGATGCAAATACAAAAAAAAAAAAAATGCTCTTTATTCTCCATACATCATAAAACCCACAAAAGAAAACCCTAATCTCAGCACCCAAAATGTTAATCGAAACGACCCATCAACAGAAAACCCTAAAATTCAACAATTAAAACCCTAAATAGAGCTAAATTCATAAAACCCTAACAGCAAAAGAGATAAGGGCTCAAACTTCACAGTATATTGATGCAAATACAAAAAAAAAAAAAAAATGCTCCTTATTCTCCATACATCATAAAACCCACAAAAGAAAACCCTAATCTCAGTACCCAAAATGTTAATTGAAACGACCCATCAACAGAAAACCCTAAAATTCAACCATTAAAACCCTAAATAGAGCTAAATTCTCAAAACCCTAACAGCAAAAGAGATAAGGGCTCAAATTTCACAGTATATTGATGAAAATACCAAAAAAAAAAAAAATTCTTTATTCTCCATACATCATAAAACCCACAAAAGAAAACCCTAATCTCAGTACCCAAAATGTTAATCCAAACGACCCATAAACAGAAATACCTAAAATTCAAAAATTAAAACCTTAAACAGAGATAAATTCACAAAACCCTAACAGAAAAATAGAAAAGGGTTTGAAGCTAACAGCTACCAGATGGATCTTTTCTACTAGTCTCTGCCACTAATTACTGGTTGAGGCTTCTGGGGTTTTTTTGTTCAAGAAGGGCTTCAAAGTTTCCATAATCAATACAAAGCGAGCCATTTCTGTGTGCAAGCGCTGTGTGAGCTCCTCGTAGCGAGCCCTTTCTCTCTGGAGCTGAGCGTTTGCTTCTACAAGCTCGGCTCTTAGAGCATCCAACCGAGCTCGACCCATCATTATCTCCCTTCTCAGCAGGGACTTTTCATCTTGAACCAAATGGTGGAAACACATTGTAGAGAGAGAGAGAGAGCAGCTCTGAAAAGCTCAAATGAGGGAAAGGAAGAAAAGTAAAACAGGGGAACGAATTTAACGCTTTTTTTAAGTAGGGATGTTGATGGACCCAGACGGTCCGAATTTAAATGGACAGGGTCTAAAGATCCGAAATTATTAGCCATCCAGGTCTAGACAACCTACAAAAGCCCGCGGGACAGTCCTAAATCCGATTTTATTAGGGGAGTGACAAATCCACCCCATATATCTTAAATCAACCCCCTTCAAAGAGAAGAAAGACACATAGGGGGTCGATTTAAGATATCTGGGGGTCAATTTATCACTGCCCTTTACAAAAGGAGTCATAAATCGACCCTCGTATATCTTAAACCGACCCCATATAGGGCAGCGCTTAGAGGGAGAGAAAGGAGAGAGAAAGACCCCATATATCTTATATCGACCCCCATATAGGGCAGTGCTTAGAGAGAGAAAAATATGGGGTCAATTTATCACAGCCCTCTACAAAAATACCATCTAACTTGTTATGATTTTAAGTATTATTTTAGGGGTATTTTAGTAAAAAAATGTTATATGCATTTTCCTGAACTATTCCAAATTTTAGTATTTTTTTCATTTATCTCCCTCAGTCTTGGGCCACGTCGGATCAGATGGCAACAATAGGGATCGCAACGGATCCATGTCAGATCGGATCCACCTATTCAAGTTTCTTATCAGTTTGATCCGATTTGGAGGGTTCTTCGGATCCTACTTCCTACGTCTCGGTCACGGTCCATTTCAAATCGGAGTGTCCTAGTAGGTCCTACTTACATTTTACAAAGTTTAAATTCTCAAAAGAGGACAATTGCAAACCTGACCACAAAGTCGACAACGCAGGGCCAAGGGACTTTAGGGTCGATGATTATAGAAGGAACATAAGACGGTGACTCGAGACTTGAGAGAGATGAATGAAAAAAAAAATACTTAGAAAAATGCGTGTGGCTTATTTTTACTAAAATACCCAAAAATAATACTTAGTTATAAAAAAGAAGGTTCTTTTGCAAAATAGTATACTAAAATGGGATTTAGGACTCTCCCGTGGGCTTTTGTTGTTCGTCTGGATCTTATGATTGGGTTCCGAAATGTGTCCATGGATCCTGTGTCTAGGTCATGTCAATTTAAGTTTCTATTAGGATAGTCCATCGGACCGTTTGGGCCCATTGACACACCTACCTAGCACTCTAGCAGCCATGAGAAATGTAAAACAGGGTGTTTCCCCTTTCAAAATTATTTTCTTTTAGCGGGAAGAAAATTTTAAAATGAAAACAAAAAATCTCCAGGAAGGTCATTCTCATAATCTACTCATTATCATAGGTATTCAATATTCAGACTCAAAAAAAAAATCATAGGTATTCAATATTATAAATAGGGGCCCCACCTTATTGAACAAATCCTCTTATCAAAGTTGAATTGGTATTCCTCTTAATGAGTTATGAGACCCACTAACGACCAATCTCAACATTTTTTTCATGAAATTTGGATCGTCATGTCAATACAGCTGCAATGTTGATGCAGCCAGAGTATTCAGTTTCATATGGTTATACAAGTCATAACTCGAGAGTCAAAGGAGTTTTGATTAACACACAGAGTCAAAAGAGTTTTGATTAACACACAGGAGAGTTTTGAAACTGTTAGCCTAATATCAGCCTAAGATCACAAACCATCATTGAGGAGAGGCTAACTCCTTCCCTATCTTAATCAAGTAGAAATTCTAATAGCGGGGTTCATTACCATTTGAGAATCACCCTAAATGCATACACAAATATTTTTGGATAGCATGTTTTCAAATGTAATATAGACAGCCATATACAAATGTTTTTGGATAGCATGTTTTCAAATGCAATATAGACAGAAACCTTAATCACACCTAATTTGGATGAGTAGAGTACTACTGCAAAAACCATTCAAAAAACATAAAGATTACTACTCCAAAAGATTTTCACAGGCTGTATCTTAAGAAAGATCCCTTCCTTTAACTGCAATATGCACACATCTCTGTGAACATAAAGGACATTTAGTATAAGAAAAAATAAAATCTCTACAGTTTTCCACAAAATAACAGAAATGCATAATTATATTTTGTGAATCCAACACAAATGCCAGTATCAAGAGAACATATGAAAGGAATGCTAAACAGGTTGGTCCTTCTTAGAAAGATGAGAAGGTATTTACAGTAAATTTAAGCAAAAGATGCTCCCATCTGTACAATGCTATTTACAAAAAGAATTGCATATACATATTACTCACCAAGCCAACCCCTTACAGAGGGGAAAAGCAAGGGGAGTGAAAAAAGAACATATAAAATTGGCCTCTTCAGTCATCTAAAGTTCTCAACTTAGATCCCCCATGCCTCCTTTTGCTGCTTCTTCCCCTCACTACTGAAGCATTTTTTACAGGAATCAAATGATTTGCTTCCACAACTTGTCACAAGCAGCATCTTCTTTACTCTTTACTCTACATTTCAGCTGAGATTAGAGGCTTTGTCACCACATCTTTCTTTTCAATTTTCCATTTTTTTGTTCCTTCCCCCCTCTCTTTTTCCCCTTTTTCCGTTCTTTCTTCTTATTCTTTTTTTTTTCCTTTGGGTCGTTTTCTGAGTTATCTAACAGCTTGGGACCTCCAGCAAGAATAACACGGAGAAGATCTCAAAAAGGGCCAAGCTGACATTCAGTAAGTCGCTCAGCTGTCCTGAAGAGAAGAAAGCCACTCTTCCATATACTTCTTGCTGTCTGCACAGGAAACAAAATGAAAGTACTATCTCAGCATATGGGTAAGAATAAGATAACCTAAAGCAGGCACTTTGAAAATTAGTATAATGTTTTTTCACTCCTCTTTACCAATAATATGTATTTGAAAACTGGAACAGGAACATAGGAGTTTGGCCAGAAAGAAATTTCACTACCAAATATAAAAGGTGGCTGATATCCCCACGGCCATGTTTTGATAATGGGACGAACTCACCTTGCGTTATCTTCTTTAACCATATGTCAACTGATATTACATCTCAGAAAAAGCCTTTGGAAGCTGGTTAGAAAAGGTAAAACAAGGGGAATTCGTCCCATTATCTTTTTTTGAAAGACGAAAGATTACAAAAGGTATAATATGGCTGCTGGGATTCGAGCCCAGGTCTCTACGGCCACAACGTATATTCGTTCCATTTTCAAAACATGGTCGTGCAGATATGAGTAGCCATATAAAATTGTCAGTTTGTCATTTTTTTCAGATCAATCTCACGCATTGTTTATAACCTGAGTTTTACCAGCAGGAAAAAAGTAAGGTCTAACAAGACTAAAAGAAATAGAAACAATGTAAAAGGAACCTCCAGAAGTATGATGTGGATCATGAGATGGCAAGGACTAGCCCAAAAGCATCGACCGCTGAACGAGGACAAGACTCTATAATAGCAAAAATTACACATATTGATGATTACTGTAAGAGACTAGCCACTTTCACACTCCCCAAAATTTTAGCCAGATTCCCTCATATTATATTGATAAGAGTAGCAATTATTTTGCTACAACAGCTCACTAACAGACCAAATTCCTAGAAGCAACCTTCTTGTCTTTTGCACTTCTCACAAGGAAACTCCTCCTTGTTCATTGCTTTTGAAGAAAAGGACTCGGTCTTTCTTAATCTCAAAATTTAAAGAAGTCCCTTATCTTCATGATTCTCAAGCTATTCGATGATTATTCTTTTAATTGATTAATTTACATCAGTGTTTTTCTACTATCTTAGTATCTCTGAGCTTTTAATATTTTTAACAGCCACACAATTTTAAGCCCCTTGACCTTTCTCTTTTTACCCATGAATTTAGTTTTATTCTCACCTTAAACTAGCTTAGTGGACCATGCACTATGCGAGCCATCTCATTACTGACTTCGAATCCATTGTGGTTGATATACCACTACAAACCATATCCATCAAGAGATTTAAAAAAAAAAAAACCATGGTACCTTTTTGTTTCCCTTTAAAATAACAAAAAAGAACAATGAGCATGTATGTTAAAAGAAACGTTAACACCCAAAATGTTGGCTAGTCTTAGTTTAATTATAGAAGTTCCCTACCTTACATTACACAACAAAAACTTTTAGAAGTAAATCTAAAGTACAAAACTCAAACATTAAAATAAACTGCAGATAAATTGCTTACCAGCAGAAAACCCATTCGTAAGGTTCGGTGCGACAATGGTACCCAAAACCTGGTTCTTCGAACTCTCCACGAGCTCAGTACGACCCCGTCCATAGCATGGAACCAACACAGCAAAACTACTCTCAGTTTCATCATCGCTTTCAAAATCAGGAGCATGAGGTTCCAACCACCCAATTGACCAATCTGAATCATCAGATTCAGATCCCGATAAACACCCACCATCAGAGGGCACCAAAACCAGATCAAACTCCCTATCAACTCTCCGTTCTTCACGACTCTGCCATTTCCTCTTAATTTTTCTCGATGTAGAACGCATCTTAGTTCCCTTAACTGAAGGGAACTTAATAGAATCTGGCTCCCTTGAGCTTAAACCAAAATCGGACGAGGAATTTAAAGGGGAACCAATAGTGGATTCATGATCTTTTCCACCCCACAACCACCAGGAAAGATGGGTAAATGCTACAGCCATCTTGCACAGAATAAAGAATTTAAAGGAGTTTTGAAACTATGGAATTTTCCAGCAACAAAAGGCAATAATTTGTGGAAAAATGCAAAATGCAGAAGATTCCAACCTAGGCAATTTGAAGAAAAAAATTGCGATTAGTTTAAATATTGAATCGCAAAATAATCAAATTTGGAGCAATTTCAGTCAGTAACAGAAACCATGAAATTAGAAATATTCAAGAAAAGACTAATATAATAAAAAATTGAACCCAGTTCAAAGAACAGATTAGATAAATTACAAGAACCAAAATAAAACCCAAATCACAAATACAAGCAGCAGAATCAATACTCAGAAGCTTTAATATCCTAAAATTAACAACATATAAAGATTTCTTTAACAACTGAAAGCAAAACAAATTAATTCTCACCAAATAATCTCCACCCAAAATTGTCAATTAGGTTGAAAACTACTTCAAAAAGCTCATGATTTTACAAAAAATAACACTAATTAAAAGCTGCAAACACAATAGAAAGAGCAAAAGAAAACCTAAATCAATACCCTAGAATCCGATCTTCAAATCAAAACTAGCAAAATCAATTTTTTTTTAGTTTCTTGAGATATAAAAGAAAGAAGATTGATTCCCAAAACACTTATCAAGAACAGGGATGAAGAAAAATAAAACAAATGAAAGGAGAAAGAAACCCTAAAAGCCTTAAAAGAAATCACCTTAAAAATCAAAATAAACCTCGTAAGATCAACAAAACCCTAGGAATTACAGTTTCGGAAACCCTATTCCTGCAAGATCCCGAAAAATCATAGAAATACGAAAAAATCCCGAAAAAGAGGGAAATTTCGTTTACACTTCAAACCCTAGGTTTTACTCTCCAAACCCTAACTTTCTCTCTCTCTCTCTCTCTCTGAAAAATCAGTGCAAATGAACTTAGGCTGCTCTATTAATAATTTAATAGACTCTTGTGGCTTTTAGAATTTGACAGAGACAATCGGACGGTTGATATCGAGTGAAACTGCATTGGCAACTGTTAGCCGTACGATCAACTCGCTCCTCAATCATTGAGTCTGTGGATTCTTTATTTGGATAAATAGATAATTTTTTCGCTCCACTTTAGGATAATGGCCCCCTTCTACGTGAATTGTCGCAAACTTTAACGCTTTTTGACGTCAAATCATGCTAGCAGTGGGGCGCATTATCCTACAGTGGGAGCGAAAAAGTCATCACCCTAAATAATAAAAAAACTGGTAAAAAAATCTACCACGTCGGATATTCTGAGAGTAGGCGTACTGATATCCGGAATTGCTGACGTCAAATTAATAGTAGTCCTAATCATTGCATGTCGATTATATTAGGATGATCTGGACCGTTCATCTTAAGGGATCCTCTTTCACAGTTGGATCCATGAATATTCCGAGGAATAATTTTTCATTGTCGCCCTGAACTTTACTCACAATATTTCACTCACTTACCCAAATTAACCACCAAAATAAGTTGGGGTGTGAAAGTACCAAAAAAAAAGGGAAATGTTATCCCCACTACTGTATTTTGATGAGGGCACTCTCACTTTATTAAAAGTACGGTATGGCCAGCACCACAGGATGATCCAAACCGTCCATTAGATGGGCCACAGCCTAAATAGGTGTTGGCCCAAAAATTATTTCCATAGTTTGATCCTAACCCTCCGATCTATAGTGGGTTCGGATCAACCCTCTAACATTCAGATCGGAGGGTTAGGATCAACCTATGAAAGTGATTTTTGGGGCACAACCTATTTAGGCTGTGGTCCATCTAATGGACAGTTTGGATCATCCTATGGTGCGGTCCATACCGTACTTTTAATAAAGTGAGGAGTGCCCTCATCAAAATATAGTAGTGCTGATCAAGGTTTAAAATTTTGATTTCGGTAACCGTTTCGGACCCCACCAAAAACCGAAATTTGATAATTTGGTTCCAAATTCCAGACCCAAATTTGAAAATTTCGGACCAAAATTCCCAAATTTTGTATCACTTTTTTTTTTAAATAAATAATGTCATTAAACAGAAATTTCGGACCGAATAAAGGGCGAAAAATGGAATTTCAGAAAATTCCGGTTCGGTCCCCACCGGTATCCGAAATTTCGGATTTCGGTCGAAATTTTAAACCATGGTGCTGATAACATTTCCTAAAAAAAAATGGGTTTCAAAATGCGTACGCCATTGTACTCAACATGGCTTATAATACATCTTCTACCCTACATATTACATTGATCTAACCATCCAGATTATATGAGCCCATAATCTAAAGATTTAAAAGGAAATTCTACTTAAAGGGTATTAAGTAGAGTCATAATTAGGATTCTTTTCAGTGGAAAATGGCCCTTGCTTTGCTCACCAGGTATCAAGATGTTGCACATGAGCACTCAACTTGAAAATGATATAATAATAGGTGTCTTAAATGCCGTGGGGCTAAGAAATACATGATTCAAAGCACTCGGGTTCTGATCTGATTAAACAAGTATTAAATTACTCTGTATTTGTCATTCTACCGAAATTTTGAACATAAGACACCATGAAGTAGAGCCGTGGAGGAGAGGACAAGATTTACATTGCTCTCTCATATTTTTAAAAATTTATTATAGATGGTAGTTGCTGCGGATACAACAAAAACTCAAGTTGGAATTATAATCATTATAATAAAAAAATAATATAAAATTAGTGTCATTATTAAATACACGAGATATGTGCATTAGTAATTATAGAAGAAGATGAGTCATGGCATGTTAGTTGATGAGTCAAATTGATGTGGCTGATAAGTATCGTACCTAGTGTTGAGAGGGTAATGGTTTTGCGTGGATGAGTGTGATATTTATTGGTAGAAACAATTGAGTCTCTGTCATTACCCTTGTTTTGAACAAGAGACTTAGACCATGGTGGCAACCATGAATTTTTTTTCATGATAAATTAGTTTCTAAGGTGGTGAGGGAGGCCTAGGTTGGGTGGGAGGAGGAGAGATTTGAGATGGCACAAATGAGTAAGGGATTTGCTACGGTCCATCGCAAAAGGCATTCTGCGGCTAGTCTCTCACATGTCAGACCAGCCACCTCGTGAATGAAGACAACAGCTGTTATCTCCATTCACAAAGCTGTTGTCTCCATTCACGAGATGGCTGGTATGACATGAGACAGACCAGCAACGAAATGCCTTTTGCGATGGACGCTAGCAATTCCCAATGAGTAGAGGGTGAAAACTGAAAAGTGGCTAAAAACAAGGAAACTCAAATCATATTTTGGGTGGAGTTTTTTATTTCCTTGTTTTTTGAGGCATTTCTTACCCTCTCCTTACTCGGCCCCTCTTGTACATCCCTCTCTCACCCTCACTCCTCACTTTATTAAAAGTATGGTATGGCCCGCACCATAGGATGATCCAAACTGTCCATTAGATGGGCCACAGCCTAAATAGGTTGTGCCTCAAAAATCATTTCCATAGGTTGATCCTAACCCTCCGATGATGGACAGTTTGGATCATCCTATGGTCCGGGCCATACCATACTTTTAATAAAGTGAGGAGTGCCCTCATCAAAATACAGTAGTGCTGATAACATTTCCCTAAATTATATGGTGTCTATTTTCCAAGAACAATGACCGTTAGATTCATTGACGCTGTTAGTTCCTCGGGCATGAGATGACAAGGCCATTTCCTTTGGCCCCACCTAGATCAGATGATCCTAGCCCCTTGATCCATTAACCTAACCTCGTTTTTAAAGTTCCGCATGGGACCAGGACCATGTGAAAAGCTTCATGATGATCTACAAGATCAACGGTCTTGATTACACGCACATCCCTGGGACCCAAAATTGATCATCAGGATCGACCCAATCACTGACTGATTGTCTACCTAGGATGAGTCTTTTTTTCCAAATAAAAATAAGAGTGTGGATCCCCCCAGAACTTTTGCATCCTATAAAAACTCCCCAAGCACCAAATAACTCTTTTCAAGACAATCTTCCTTTTGGTTCGGACGGTCAGAAAAAGATCAGATCAAACAGTAGCACATACCTCATATGGATTTTAAGTTTAACAGGCTTAAACCAGCCCAGGCTTAAATGCTCTCAGTTCTGAAGAGGACATGAGAAGCAAAAGCACCCAGAAAACAAAGAAGTTCTCACTACAATCTTTCAATTGTTTCATATCCTTGATAAGTAGAATGACTAGCTTATTTTTTTGTAGCTATGAAACTACAGAGACTTTTCCCTTAAACTGAAAAGACTAATTTCACTAAGAAATCTGAAATCCTACTTCTGCTAATAAAGCCATAACACGATCAGAAACTCCCCACTAATCTTTGGATTTTTGAAAGTTGATACTCCCCTTTAACTAAAAAGCCTAACTTCACTTAGAAATCTGAAATCTTCTGCTAAACCTGTGACATGAGGCTAAAGATCCGTCTTGATCAGAAACTCCTCAATCATCTTTGGATAATAGAAACTTGAAACTCCAAATTTCCATATTTAAAAAAAAGAGGGAAAAATACATATACACCCCTCTAGTTTCTGACACATTTAATTCTAACCTTGACTTTCAAAACGTGACAAGTACACCCTGAAGTTTTTTTAACATGACGGAATAGATGGCGAGGCGGAAATGACCAAAATGCCCTTGTCTTCCCCAACTAAAAAATTAGGGTTTTCAAACTTAAAAATTGAAAATTAGGGTTTGATTCGAACCCTTGTTTATTTATCAACATAAACCTTCGATTTAGGAGTCTTATTTGTCTTCATTCACATCATTATCATGATTTGCACATAAACCCTAATATTTTAGGGCTATTCTTGTTTTTATCAACAGTGAAACTCTTATCAAGACGTTTGTGATCCGCCATGGATTTCATACGCGACTTAGCCTGATTTAAATTAGCCTTAAGTTGAGTCAAATGGTATCCCGTTGTGTTAATTCTTCGTCAACTGCTTCAATGGGTGAAGTACCAGTAATGTAATTGGGCAGAGAAGGTGGTGCTCTCCCGTAAACAGCTTCAAAAGGTGTCATTTGAATGGCACTCTGATAAGAAGTATTATAAGAATATTCAGCCCAGATAAAATGGTTATGCCAATGCTTTGGATTTTCATACGAGAAGGCTCGCAAGTATTGCTCAACACAACGATTCAGAACCTCAGATTGACCATCAGATTGAGGGTGATAGGCAGATGAAAGGTTGAGAGATGTCCCACTCAATCGGAATAATTCTGACCAGAACTTGCTAATGAAGATTGGATCTCTATCAGATACGATAGACTTCGGTAATCCATGGAGCTTAATCACCATTTCATTGAATAATTTGGCAACACGTACAGCAGTGAAATGTGATGGCAACGCCCCCAAATGAGCATATTTTGACAAGCGGTCAATAACAACTAAAATAGTTATAAAACCATTGGAGAGTGGTAACCCAGTAATAAAATCCATGGTGAGGTCTTCCCAGATTAAACTGGGTGTTGGTAATGGTTGCAACAAACCAAAAGGCGGTGATGTAGAATACTTAGTTTGTTGACAAATAAGGCAGTCTTTGACAAACTGTTTCACATCCGCTCGTAGCTTGAACCAAAAAAAATTAGCAGAAATCTTCTTTATAGTACGAAGTACACCCGGATGGCCTGCTTGAGGTGTGCTGTGGAATTCGTGTAGAATGGCGTAACGTAGTGGAGAAGACGACCCAATGAAGAATCTATTGTTATGGAAGAGAACACCATTTTTCAAGGTGAACTATGTTCCAGCCATGCCCGTACCAATTTGGTGATGTACTTCGAGTAACTCAGGATCCGTAACATTTTCCCGTTGAAGCTAGACAGCAATGTCGAAAATAGGAGCGGATACAGCCATTTGTAATTGCCCTGTATTAGAGTCTGGAAGAACAGAAGTTGTATCTTCAACTCTTGATAGTGCATCAGCAGCCTGATTCTCCTTTCCAGCTTCATATAGGATAGAGTAATTGTAACCCAACAGCTTGAAAAGATATTGCTGTTGCTCTGGTGTTTGTATAACTTGTGATGGTCGGTGTAAATGACAAATTTCCGTCCAAGCAGATACTGGCGCCATTTCTTAACAGCTTCAGTAATGGCAAACAATTCCATCACATATGCAGAGGCCAAGGACATTGTGGGAGACATTTTCCTACTGAAATATGCAATGGGGTGTTTATTTTGCATCAAAACAGCACCAATAGCGATGCTTGACGCATCAGTCTCTAGAACAAAGTCCTGAGAAAAATCGGGTAAAGCCAGGACAGGCAATTGAGTCATCCTCAGTTTCAACTTTGTAAAAGCGTCTTGAGCCTCATCAGACCACAGAAAAGCCTATTTTTTGAGAAGGTTGGTTAGAGGTGAAGCAATTGTAGCATAATGTTTGACAAATCGCCGATAATACCCTGTGAGTCCAAGAAATCCCCTTAATTGCTTAAGATTTTGGGGTGTTGGCCAAGTCTGCATTGCTTGAATTTTATCAGGGTCCGGTTGAACACCCTTGCCTGATACTAAATGACCCAGATAATCTATTTGAGCTTGACAAAATTTGCATTTACTCAATTTGGCAAACAGCTGGTTAGAAGACAAACAATCTAATACCAATTTTAAGTGCTGAACATGAGCGGCAATGGAACGGCTGTAAACCAGTATGTCATCAAAAAAGATAATGACAAACTGTCGTAAAAATGGTTTGAAGATCATATTCATGGCACCTTGAAACGTAGAAGGTGCATTAGAGAGACCAAAGGGCATAACAAGGAATTCGTGGTGTCCTTCATGAGTACGAAAAGCTGTTTTAGCACAATCCTCCTGTCGCATTCGAATTTGATGATACCCAGAACGCAGATCTAACTTGGAGAATACAATGGCCCCATGTAATTCATCCATAATTTTCATCCATAATTTCGTCAATCGTCGGAATCGGAAATCTATCCTTTACTGTGATAGAATTCAAAGCACGATAGTTAACACAGAAACGCCATCTATTATCCTTCTTTTTAACCAAGAGAACAGGGGAAGAATATGGACTATGACTAGGAACAATGATCCCATCTCGTAACATCTCTTGAACTAATCACTCAATTTCTGTTTTTTGGAAATAAGGATATCTGTATGGCTTAACATTGACAGGCTGTGAACCAGGCAAGACATGAATTGAGTGATCCAATCCACGAGAGGGTGGTAGTCCTGTAGGTTTCTGAAAAACCTGTATGAATTGACGCAGAATGGTAGAAATAGCAGGGGGTAACCCGTCTGGAAGGACAATTTGATCGATAACGTCCTTGGAGGAATTAGAAAGAGGGTTGTCTACACATATCAAATGGAAGTATGAGGCAATGGAGTTGGATTTCGTTAAACACTTCAATTGTGCTGTCTTAAGAGGAGTAGGATTCAAATTAGGTTCGCCAAACAATTTGATGGGTTTATCATGCCAAGTAAACTCCATAGTAGAGAGTTTGTAATCTGTTAAAATGGGACCCAAATCAGCTAGCCATTGAACACCCAAAACAACATCAGCTCCCTTAATTGGTAAAACGAAAAGATCTAAGAAGAAAACATGTGTTTGTAATGCTAGTTTGACAGCGACACATTTCTTGCTACAGAGAAGGTATTCCCCATTACCGATTAGGAATTTGAATGGAGGAGTTGACACAATGGTCCAATGAGGACATTAAAGGATTTGGTAGAACTAATACCTGTGAGACGTATTGTACTAAGATTTTGGTGTCCCACCATTGCATTGAAGCTAATTTCAGCATTCTTTTTGGCAGAAAAAAATTCAGGGAATGGAACAATTGTATCAGAAGGAAAATCATCCAATAGAAACTCAGTATCATCATCGCAAGCAGCAAGATGATACAAACGTTTCCGGCAATCATGCCCTTGAATATACTTTTCATCACAAAAATAGCAAAGTCCTTTATCTCGTTTGATTTTCATTTTCTCCTTGGTGAGTTGTTTGGTACGAATTGGGTTCGATGTAGCCATGAGGTGGGGTTTCATTGTCTGTGGTGGAGGTGGCGGCGGTGGCCGGAGATGGCGGCCGCGGTGGGCGAAGGTGGCGACGACAGCGGTGGCCGGAGGTGCGATGGCGGCGGTGGGAAATGGCGTAACCCTAATCCCTCTGCAAATGAGGGTATTTCTATCTTCAAAATATTAACCATGGTTAGTTTGAGTCTTTCCGTCAGGTTAAACTGACGGACATTTGACGGAGGGGATGTACTTGTCACATTTTGAAACCTCAAGGAGTGTACTTGTCACATTTTGAAAGTCGGGGTTAGAGTTGAATGTGTCAAAAACTAGAGGGGGTGTAAATGTAATTTTCCCAAAAAAAAAAAACTACAGTTCGCTACACTCTAGGTAGATGGTTCAGCTTTTCTTTTTTTTTTGCGATGAGAAATGAGAAATCCATAAACTATAACCTTCAAACCTCTAGTCTAAATCACTTTAAGAGGGAGTAAAAATGGCAAAGATTCTGAGATAAAACCCAAAAACAGGAATGATAACCATCATTATCCTGACAGGAAGAATTCAGACATGTAAATAAATGGGGAATGATAAATTCGCCCCATTTACCAGTTGTGAACATTCCAACCAACTAAACTGGTACATCCGATGATGCCCTTCAAGAAATTTGGCAAGATCCTCCTTTTCCACAAAAGAGTGTGGGTCCTGTTCACATCCTGCACCTGAGAATATTCCTCAAATTCGTTCTCCCAGAAAACCATCCCAATCAAATGCTAGTGAAACCCCCTCACATCCCATCTACACATCTGTGAACCCTCCCCTCGACTCGGATCCAAGCATGAACCTGAAAGGTGCATCCTTGGCTGTGGAACTCGACCAATGATATTTAAGGTTGCTCCTATCCACCTAGGTGGAAACAGTAGCTGAATTGAGTTGCTTGAGGATGCCTGGATGATCATCCATCTAATGGGCCAGGCAGTTGGATTAGAGAGAAGTGTTATTGTTGCACTGAACTGAGGAAAGAAAGCAACCAGTAGCTGAATTGAGTTGCTTGAGGATGCCTGGATGATCATCCAACTAATGGGCCAGGCAGTTGGATTAGAGAGAAGTGTTATTGTTGCACTGAACTGAGGAAAGAAAGCAATTAAGACTGATCACATATCAGAAATTGACTAAAGATGATTTCTTGAACCTTTTTTTCTAGATCACCCACAACAAGGAACTCGAGAATATTCTTTAACGAGTCATAGTACAGTACATATAGTAGTCCACCTTTCATATTTATCTGTACTGATAGTCATCCCTTCCAACCCATGTTACAAGGTTTCTTCGGAATGATTTGTATCCCCGCGTCATATTCCAATATTTTAGGATTTGTTGCAACACCTTCTAGATCTCTTTTATCTGTTTTTTTCCTGAATAATACTACAACTTCACAATTACGACATGTTTTGAGTTTTATCCATCCTAATAATAAATTTTTATACAGAAATAAAATACTATATTTACTCAACCAATTAAAATTCTCAATATATTACACGTCATAATTAATGTGTAAAAAATAAAATTTGAGGATTGATTAATTGAGAATTGATTAAAATATTTTTGGACCGAATACAGTGGTGTCTTGAATAACAGAAGATATTTCCGTTAAGACTGGTTTATATGGTATTGTCATCTGGGGAGGACGAAGCACGGAACCTGATGACTAAAAGAGCAGGAAATCAAGAGCCTCCCCCAAGTCGCCTTCAGGTTTTACCTGGATATTGGATCTGTGATGGTTGTGGCTACCATAATTTCAGACGAAGAGAGTCATTGGTGTTTGAAGAAACAGAAGAAGAGGAGAGAGATACTAGTAGGGTGTCAAAGAAGTTGATTGGAGAAATTCACGAAGGCTGCCCTGAGAAGGGAAGTGACTACCATTCCTTCATAATATCTGGAAAAGTGGAAGAAAGAAACTCTAAAATCCTGTCTAAATAGGCAGAGTGAAAAGAGAGGGTTGGAAGATTGAAGAAATTAGGCATTGGGCTTGCTGGTTTTGGGTTACCCCGAAGCTTCCCGAACCCCGTAAGCTTAATTGGAATAAAATCATTTTCAATCCGTGGAACTCATTGCATAGAACTGGAACCAAGACTGGGGACTATTTGGATCCCGCTCCACGCTTGGGATATAGGTCGACGGTACAAACCACTTGTTTGGAAGAGTATTGAAAGTTGAAATAGAATCAGAGGATGGAACCAGTATTGAGTATGCCCAGGCACAGATGATCTTCAAGGACGACTGGGGTTTATTGCGATCATCTGTCTGGCTGAAGGTAGGGATCAGCGGTTCTCGATTGGCGTAGGTGGGAAATTGGGGAAGATATGAAGATAGCTGCCAAAAATCCGAGGAGAGATTGATTCTGCACTCCATTTCATACAAATGAAGATGGGAGGGTGACAGGGAAGCCAACTGGAAGAAGCAAAAGGTCCTGATTCCTGAACGTTATTGGGACAGACTCCAACGGCGACGGATGGTAGTTTTGCAGTGTCAACCAAGCATCGGACTAGTACCAAACCAAGGAGGAATAGACAATCAAGACCATCCATAGAGGCGGGATCCCGAATAAGTACAATATTTTAAACAGATGGTGCGGATGGAATGGGGGGGAATCCGAAAAAGAAAGTATATGGTCGCCGGCCATATGTTTGTGGAAATAAAGTGTATAGCCCGATCTGGGGCGTAAAATCAAAATTTTGAATCGACCTCTGATTACAACTCTTTGGCAGGATTCCCAAACATAACAAGAGTGGCACAAAGGAAGGGTTTGGACCCACATGGCGTACACAGAAAGCCTTCATCTTTTCAGGTTTCAAGGGGCAAATCCCACATGTCATCATGTGATGACTGAGTTGTGATCTCTAGTCCGGCCGACTAGAGATCATTCTCTAGTCCGCCACGCAAAAACACATGGGTCCCACATATTTGGGTGATCTAAAGCATTCATTTGATAGGCCTCATCATAGATAGGATGTCCACAAAAATTCAGCTTCATAGGATCTTCTTAACCCTTAGATTTGTGTAGTTAAAAAATGGACAGATTTGGGTGATGCAAAGCCGTCCATTTTAAGCTCCACAAATCATAGGGTTGGGATGATCCTATGAAGCTAATTTCTTGTGGACACCGTCTCTATGTCAGGGCCCATCAAATGAATGCTTTGCATCACCCAAATATGTGGGACCCATGTGTTTTTGGGTGGCGGACTAGAGAATGATCTCTAGTCGGCCGGACTAGAAACACTTTTCACATATATATATATATATATATATATATATATATATATATATATATATAATCGGTAATAACTTTTATGATATTAAAAATGAAATAAATCCAAATAAGTACAATGATTATGAGGAAATATTAGATTTTTTAAGGGAAGCTGCAATCTGTGACACTATGTCACCAACAACCGGATGAGGGGTCGACTGAAAATTCGGACAAACCTGGCAACGATCAGAAGAAGTCACTTTAACCAGAATAAAAGCAATAAGATGCATTTTGTAATCTGATGACAACGAAAAATGATTTTTTTTCAATGATGAAGTACAAGAAGCCGCTCTTCAACACCTATGGAGAAAAGCAAGAAAAAAGCTTTCAAACATACCTTCAGGAGGCGCCAACCCTCTTAAGTTGATGCAATTATAAAAAAACCGAGAGAGGGCTAGAGAGATTTCACAAACAATGGAAGAAGAAGCACTCATAATGAGATTTCGACCTCCGTGTTGGCAGAGTCCAAGGAATCCTCTAGAATGTCACCTGACAAGGGGCTTTTGGGCAAGAAAATGATATGGAGATGGAGAAATGTTCGGGTATCAACCAGACCGCGGATCAAAGACAGATGTCGACAAGTTTCTCCCCTAGCTTTGAAAATGAAATGGAGGGAAGGAGTTTTGAAGAGGAAGATCCTCTGGAAGTTGACTTGAAGGATACTCTCAATGTTGTGCTAAATCAAGAAGACAAATAAGCACCCTGATGTACATTGGTGTGAGCAGTAGCAAATCTCTGATGATTGTGCTTTGATGTTGTAGAGTCTTGTGAGCGTAGGAAGCACCTCAGGAATGAAAGAATGTTGGAGTATAACAAGGGTAATGCCAAAGGAACTGAATTGGAATGATATTGGAGTTGAGAATGGACTCGATACAAGAATATTAGATATCAACAGAAACAGTTGAGAAAAATGTCTAAATAAGCTAACCGTTAGCAGATTAAGGACTCAGGTGAAACTCAATTGTGCCTTGTTAGTATAGATCTATAAGTATAAAAAGAGGACTCATATAGGTCTGAAATGTGAGTAATGAACTCAGGGAATGAATGATCTTTCATTCTACCTCGCTGTATAGATCCATAAGTATAAAAAGAGGACTCATACAGGTCTGAAATGTGAGTAATGAACTCAGGGAATGAATGATCTTTCAGCCGAGATTCTACCTCGCTGTCTAGATAGCATGAACACAAATTCATTCAAGACTGAAGAATTTTGCATCAAATCGAATTTACTTCTCAAGAAACCTGCAATTTGAAGAGGTGTAAATCGAAGAAAAAAAATTTCATGCAAGAGTTTGACAACATGGAATTCTTGGCTGCAAGCTTTCTGGTAACTGACATTCATGATTACTGGAGCTCAACCAAAAGATAGAATCGCTTAAAAAAATGCAAGAATTGTGACAAAAGAAAGATGAGATCTGAAGTAAAGAACAAGATGCAATCAAATTCTCAGGTCATAAGCTGATGTGGTTGAGTTGGTTATAACAACCACATGGGTAGTCACTTGGCCTTCAAGATCCACACTTACACCACCCTTCTTCACTCTCTTCCCCATATGCCCATCCTCTTCTTAAACTTACGTGCACACACTTACATATACACACTTTCAACACTCACATTATCTCACCTTTTACCGTTGAATCTATTACACTGATTACAACACACCATATTCCATACGCGCTTTACAACACACACTGCATCAGTATTCTCATGACTTACACATTATACCTCATGTTTCATACATCCATTACACCCTTATTTCAAAAAAAAATAAAAATGCCTACTCTATACTACTTATGACCAGCAGTTGAATTAGATCGATCAACTGAATTCATATCACATTGAGGCAGCTCCTCTGCTCTGGATCAGATCAGCTCGGGTGCCTTTTAGTGAAGCTCCAAGGATTATTTTATTTTATTTTTTATTTTATTTTATTTTTATTTTATTTTATTTTTTATTTTTTTTGGTAAAGAGTTGGAGTGGGCTAGAAATTTCTTTTCAGGAAACTGCTGTTAGCAGCAGAAATTGCTATCGAAAGCTAAAGACAGATTCTAGGTGTTCCTGAACTAATTTAAACCATGGAATTCATGCCTTGGTGGAAATGGAAAATCTGATACGAATTGGATGAGTCAACTCACACTAGGACTTTTGTAGAATGCAAGGACGCCCAGAACCGAATCAGATTTAACGAACAGATGAGAGTTCTCCTTCCCACCAGCAAGGTGCTTGGGATAATTACTCACAGAGAGCTCGATTGGGATCCGATTTCCTGGCGAACTTCAGTTGGAATCATAGACAGTCCTTCATGCGCTCATACCCATCTAACATAGGTTCTAACCCTATTAGTATGTAAACACATTTGTTTTCTAAATTTGATAAAAATATACTGTCGGTCCGTGAATCTTATTTTTTGGTGTCTACCGAGTTCAACACCTAGTAGGGTTAAAAATGGCATTGGATTTTGATACACGAATCCATTCTCTGCTACTTACATATTATAAATAAAATACTATTGATTCTATTATTGACCCATTAAAGGTCGTCTATGTAACAATGAACCTCCTCTTTTTTTTTGTGGAAAAGATGTTCTGGACACATGTTGAGCACACCAAGATAGACTCTGAAAATAACCTTTATTTATTATTATTTTTGTTTATTTATCTATTGTTTGGTATGTTTCCTGTGATTGAACCCGTGATCTCAAGGCTGCGATGTGGAACACCTTCAAATTAAGTTATGAGTTCAGCCTATACTTTCTACAATCTAAAATATTATATAATTTTTATGTTATTATGTGTCTATCGATATCATCATGCAATTCGAAGACATGGTGGCACGCCTAGTTTTTGAGGTTTGCCCTGTGGAAAAAAAATTCATGTTTATTAGTTTGTGTTTAAATTACATATTGATTGGCTTTTAAAATTAAACTATATATATATCAATTTCGTGGTGAACTAGGTTGTTTTGACACTACTGCCATAAAAAGCCTTTTCCAGCAAGCATACATTCTCAACTATGAAGCCCTCACCGCCCATTTTCCTCGTATCGAACACCATTCCTTCCTAAGCCACCCTACCAACCCCTTTATCTTTCTCATAGCCCTATGTCCTATCCAACCTATGTGGCAGCATCAGCCCTGAACTACTTACCCTGCAATCTTGGCTATCAATTCTAAAACCCGCTTCAACATGGCCCACAAGTTTTCATGGTTTGCCTTCTGTTCTACTAGCTTTTTGTAAGTCGTTGCAACAGTAGAGCAGACAAGAATATACCACTGATAATGGTCGTGTTCTTCTCACATGCTGCTCAAGGAAGCATAGTATCCACCAAGAGGCTTCTCCCATTGTCAAAGATCTCCTGTTTTAAGTTTTGACTCATACAACTTCACAAAGTTCCACTCTTGGGAGTGCATTTGTTGAGCAGAGTCTCAAATCTCTTGTTTTTCTCAGATATAGAAACTGTTGCTTATTGCTGGCTGGCTGCATATATCACAGTCTTCCAACTTGTCTTATCCAGGATCCAATTTATTTGGCTCAATTATATGACACCACACACACACACACACATTTTTACTCGTTCACCAACAAACATACGTGCATACTGTGTCAATTCCAAATAAATTTCTTCCATCTAACTTGACTGTTATAATCTGCAGTACCGGGTAGTTATTGCAATGACTATTCACATACGATACACTCATCACACTACACTCTCATCTCACTGAGACACTAGGAAATTCCACAAAATTTGAACTACTCAACTCAACTCAACTAAGCCTTTGTCCCAAACTAGTTGGGGTCGGCTACAAAATTTGCACTACTACTGGTCATATATTCTTATTTACTCTGGATCCCCACCAAAAAATTCAAAGCATGTGAAAACATCATTGTGGCACAATAAATCATGAGGAGAAATGCCGAAAGGAAGCCCATCACACCCCCAAATTTCTTCAATATAAACAGTAACCAAACTTGTCCAGATTTGATGGATTTTATCCTCTAAAAATCACAATCATAAGGAGGCATTCCACGCATGGAGGACACGACACGACTATGGTCTACCGAAGATCTCACTAAAATCGGCGGTGGTGGGTAGAAGGGACAGAAATAATCGCTTTTATCAAACCGTTTCACCAGGTAAAAAGGAAAGTCTCGCTTCTAGCTGTCGGTAGGTGGAGAACTCAAAGTGATAGGGATCTCTCTTTGTCAACAATTCGGAAAAAATATTCACAGTTATTGGAAAATCTTTGGGAAGATACTACTCGCCTCACCGGAAATTCGAATACCAAACCTCAATGATCGGTATCCATCAAAGGAAGAAATTGCCCAGGTTTTTTTAGACCTCAAATGGCGGAAAGCTAGGGAGGCAAAATCTATAGCTGTGCAAGAAAATATACTGAAACTTTGACTCAATTAATGAGGACTGGAGGAGTTGACGGAAGGATCCCCACACTCGCTTGTGTAAGAGATCACACCTTAGAAAGGCTCATCAAAGAAGAGGGCATCAACACCTCAGATGAAAACCACCGACGCACAAAATTACTCAAAAGATCTGTGCTGCGAGATAGCGGATGAAAAGGGCAAGAAAATGATGTCATTGTGGAATCCACGGCAACAAGGAGCTGTTGAGGTGATTCCTGAAACCGTACTGGATTCTCTTGAGGTGGAGGATCTAATTCAGGATACAAAGCTCGGCCTTGTCGCAATCATCGAATCTAAAATCATGGGGGTGACTGATGCCACTTTCAATACGCTATGGGGAAGATTTCAACACGATACGATTTCCGTTGGAAAAAATAGGGAGGCCAGAATTACGACGAGCATGAGGAAATTATCAGACTTCATTCTTGACTCTCAGCTTATCGATCTATCAATAGTACGGGGGAACAATCAGGTTCATCTTATAATGAGTCGTCTTGATCGAATTCTTGTCTCTGATGAATGGGATGAAAATTTCCCTCTGATTTAGCAAAGGTTATTATCAAAACCCACATCTGACCATAATCCAGTTATGCTTGATATATCGGAATTCTCTAGTGGTCCGCGCCCCTTCAAATTCAACCTGGTGCTTTGCGAAAATCCAAAGTTTGAAGACTTGATCAGCACTTGGTGGCACGAAGAACAACCTGAGCGATGGAAGGGCTTTATACTGTTTAAGGAGTTGAAACATACCAAGCAGAGGGTAAGGGAGTGGCAGAAAAAGGAGGAAGTTGCAAACAGATTATGAAAAGAGGAAGTTATCACCTCTTTGGATGCCCTGGAATGTAAAGAAGAAGAAGAAGAACTGGACACAAATGAGAAAAAGGAACGGTTATCTCTTTTGGAGGAGCATGACGAAATACTCAGAAGGGAGGAGATCACTTGGCGACAAAAATCGCGTGCTACATGGCTGAAAGAGGGGGATCAAAATTCCAGATTCTTTCATTGGATGGCGAATGTCAGAAGGAGAATCAACTCTATAAACTGCATTCGGGAAGGGGAATCGCTAATTGAAGACAAGGAAAGAATGAAGGAGTTGATTAGCAACTACTATTCCAATCTATATTCTCAGGACGTTGATTGGCGACCAAAGCTTGGCGGGCTCAAATTCAAATCAATTAGCCGATGTCAACAGCTGGAGTTGGAAGGTGTGTTTACAAAAGAAGAGGTGGAAAGGGCAATTTTTTCAATGGCCAAGGACAAAGCAATGGGTCATGATGGCTTCTTGATTGCGTTCTTTCAAAGGTACTGGAATATTATTAAGGAAAATGTTATGGCGTTTATGCATGAATTTCATGACCCCGAAATAATCGGTAAGGAAATCAACTCCACTTTTATCACTTTGATTCCAAAAAAAGAACGCATGGCATCAAGGACTTCAGACCGATAAGCTTGATTCATAGTATCTATAAAATAGTGGCAAAAGTCTTGGCGCGAAGGTTAAAAGGGGTCATGGGAGGTATCATATCTGAATTTCAGGGCGCTTTTGTGGACAATAGACAAATCCTTGACGGCATCCTTATTGCGAATGAAGTTATTGACTCGACTAAAAGGGAGGGGCAGAAGGGGTTGATTGCGGAAATTGATATAGAAAAAGCATACGATCACGTAGATTTGAAGTTCTGGAATTCGATCCAATAAAAGATCGGATTTGGCATCAAATGCAGCAGATGGATGGAGGCGTGCCATCTCAACGGCATCTTTTTCTATTCTATTAAACGGGGTCGCTGAAGGATATTTTCGCAGTAATAGAGGATTGAGGTAGGGGGACCCCTCATCACCCTACCTCTTCATTATGGTGGTGGAAGCACTTAGTTTGATGATAACAAAGGCGGAAAGAGCAGGATACATCAGGGGTCTCAAACCGTGTCGAAATTCTGAGGCGATAACCCATCTCCAATTTGCTGACGACACTCTCATGTTCATTGAGGACGATGAACAATCGGTTATGAATCTGAAGCGGTTATTTTGACGTTTGAAATTGTATACGGATTGAAAATCAATCTCTCCAAAAGTGTGATGGCGGGTATTAATGTTGATCAAGGTGTTGTGGTGGAACATGCTAAGAGAATTGTATGCGAAGAGGTACGTCTACCGTTCACCTACTTGGGATTGCCGTTAGGATATGGGGTGCCTTAAGCCACGTTATGGGATCCAGTGGAGGTCTGAAAGAATCAGGTGGCAAAACAAAGCACTACTGGGGAAATGTCTATGGCGGTATGGGGAGGAGAAGAATGCACTAATAATAGGGGAGAACTATGGCACGAGTTGGGGTGTGTGCGTGGGGGGGGGAGGTCCATATGTTTGGTGAGAGAACACTTCGAACTATTAGTCAGATTCAACGCGGGGAAAGGAGATGGCATCAGATTCTGGGTGGATGTATGGGTGAGAAACTCACCGCTCAAACTTACGTTTCCTAATCTACACCGATTGGCACTTAACGGCGAAGCTAAAATCTCTGTTTACTTAATTAGGGATGTGGCAAGTGGGGGAGGGGGTTTTGGGATATCAGGTTATGAAGGGATCTGAAACAAGAAGAGATTGGGGATTTCACAGCCCTACTTCAGATTCTAAAGTCCTGTTTCTGTTCGAACTTCGTTGATGACGACAGAATCTGGACACTGGACACTGGACCCTGATGGATGTTTCTCAGTCAAATCATTCTTCCCGTCCCTTAACAATGGAGCGAGGAAAGCTAAGAGAGGTGCCATCATATGGAAAATATTGCCCCACCTGGAGTAAAAGCATTCACATGGACGGTCATTTATCGCAGAATCAACACTTACGAAAGACTCAAAAAAAGGAAATTTCATTTGGGCAGTCAGTGCGTCCTATGCAAGCAAGCGGAGGAAACTTTGGGTCATCTAATGCTACACTGCCCATTTTCATATCATCTGTGGAGGGACACACTAAAATCTTTCAATGTAGTTTGGGCATTCCAAAAACCAATCCGTTGAGTGCTATTGGGGTGGTGTGGCGGTCCTTTTGGTGACACAGGTCAGGCTTTGTGGAAACTTATACCATATGCAGTTATTTGGAACATCTGGAAGGAGAGAAACGTTCGAATTTTTTAAGATAAGAAAAGGAGCAGAAATTGGGTGTCATTGCAAATAAAAATTGATCTGATATCATGGATTAGAATGAAGATGGAAGTTACATATAACACTGGCGACATCCTTAGAAACTGGAATGCAATCATCTGGGAAAGAAAATTAAAGGAAAAAATCACTTGGAAGTGGAAAGCTCCCCCGAGAGGATGGTATAAACTGAATTTTTATGGCTGTTCTCTTGGCAACCCTAGTAAGGCGGGTATTGGGGAGTTATCCTGGACTCCAAAGGGGGGATTTGGATGTCTTATTCGGGACCGGCGGGGATATGTGATGCCTCACCATCCCTATGGAATTAAGGCTTGAACATCCTACTCACAACACAGTTGCCATTCGTTACGCGTACTCTTGAAAGGCTGTCCATGAAATGTCTGGAAATTGGGACTTCGAGCTGTCGGTCCACTTCACAAGGACGGCTTAATTCCAAGTTCTGCCATTAGTGAGTGGAACCTACTGTTCATGGTCTTTGCTTGCTGCCCATACCATAAACACAACAGCAAGGTGCTGCACTGCTGCCCATTCCTCCAACTCATGTTAGTATGGTTGCTGTCCACACAAGACAATATCACAAGCCAAATTTTAGCCCCTGTTTCCCAAAGTTCAGCCCAATGTTTTGCACATATCTTCACATATGCACCATTCTACCACCTAGAACAAGACCAAAATTTTATGAGTTAAGCCTTCCTCATTAACCTTTTACTATCCCTTTTGCCATCTTACCCTTTGCCTCCTCTCAAGACCGCCCTCTTATCTCCACAATTTCACTTCTCATCCTTCATTTTTTAGTCATATTGCCATCAATTAGCCTCCCTCTCTAATCACCCTTTCTCTTTTCCCCACAACCCTCCAGACCTTTTGAGCCCCACATCGTGAAACTAGAGCTTCCCTGTGCAACCCTGCATTATTAATGGTATCAGAACCTAGGAAGGCAAGTGTTCTGAATCTTGCAATTTTGAGAGGTGCATCGGAATCGTGACATGGAATCTGGCTCACAATCTTAGCTTGATTGGTCTGATTGCTAAATCTTGTGGCTTCAGAACTGAACATCTACAAGGGAAATGTATTATAGTGCTGTTAATGTGAATGTACAGAAAATTCCAATTGAAGTCTTGAAATTTTAGGCATCACATTCGTTTCTTGTGGATAGCTCCAGCTTCTAAACACTATAAGCAAAGTCCTACTACTGGATCCAAAACAAGAGGGAAAAAAACTCATCCTATGACCAGTGGTTCTCTTCAATCATGAGTTTAGGGCCTTTAGGCAGTGTTTAAAAATGAGGATGCAGGTCAAAATGCGGCCAAGAAAAATCCTTGTCAACTTGGCGCGGATGCAGCCAAGAACGCGGTTGAGTACTCGGTTGATGCGGTCATAACTCGGAGAGTCAAAGGAGTTTTTATCGACCATGTAGGGCAAAAAGCGGAAAGCGGTGACAAAAAGCAGAACACGGTGACAAAAGGCGGAACACGGCCAAGGGAAAAGGGAGTCGAGTCGGGGGAGTCCACGATGACACGCGGGAGTTTTAAAACTATGGTTTAGGCGCCAGTTTCAAAGATAATGATACATGTGAAATGCTCTGTTTGGTTCCTCAAAGGTCCTCAAAGGTGGCTGGGAGATTAATGGAAGAAGAAGTCAAAGGGAAGTAGACAAGCATGGTAGATGGGGAGAAGAATAGTGGAAGAGTGGTAAGTAGTGTTTGGTTGCACGGGAAGCCTCAAGAAGATTAGTGGAAGATGTAGGGGTGTCATTACCAAAAAAGAGAGAGGAAGAGAGAAAAGAGAATAAGACAAGAATTTTCTCCTCTTCTTCCACCTAAATTCCACCAAAATGATGAAAGATGGGGAGAAGATTAGAGGAGGGAACATTACCTCCACGTAAGCGCCAAGTATGAAAAAACGCAATTATGATGTGAGGAAGATGCCGGGGTCAAAAGGAGTTTCAATGCAAAATGGAAGATCATCCGCATTTCAAATGCCGATGATCTCCATGCTTTGAGGAACCAAACAGAGCATAACTGTATGCAATTCAACTTCTTTTTAGACAGACCATTGTAAATGAGAACTTGGAAGGACAGATCTTTCAGCTGTGTTAGTGGAGTTAAGGAGTTAGTATGTGCTTGAGAATTGAGAAGGATTTGACCTTCCTCAGACCTCCAAAATCCCTATACAGCACTATTCTTCTCAGAAAAGTAACGAGGATTGATTGTCACATTGTCCAACCTGCCTGAAGCGGAGCACTTCAACCGCCTCACCTAGGCAGGCTTCTCAAAATGCAATTATGGGCCTAACCACACGATGAATGCTAGTGAGGTCATGATAGAGGGCAGTCCAAAACAGAGTTCAACACGTTTGATGGCTTCAAGACCTGTAACAATTCCTAGAGGCTAAACCCACACCAAGAATTGTGAAATCCGAAAATTCTCAACTCTAGTTGAGACTTGAGAGTATTGCACCTGATCCCAATCAGAGCAACTAATGAGCTGAGCACAAGTGGAGAAGCTAGTCAGTTACAGAGGGGTCTTAATTATAGGAAGGATTGGTCCTTTTGAAGCTCCACTCACCAATTGCATTGCTATGCTTGCCACCCTCACATACTTGGTTTAGATGTCCCCGTTGACATAGGGCGATCTGGCTCTAATAGCAAATCTGATGCAGGACGAACGAAGGAAGGACTAATACTCTGATCCGATACAAAATCTGATGTAGGACGGATCTATGAAATGGCTGTAAGGGGTGAAAATGATGGGTCAAAATTAAGGTTTTGAGTCTTTAAATGAGTGATTATATTGGGGAAATATTTCTACGGGGTTTATGATAGGTTTGGGGTGGTGCAAACATATGCCGGGAAGCTATCGAAGGATGCCGGGAAGGTGTAAAATGAGTTTTGTGGCAAGGGCAAAACGAGATAGAGACGGGATGGGATAGATTTAAATGATGTTTCTAAGGAAGGAAAATATCTTTTATGGATATTTAGGAGTTTTGGGTAGAAGATAGATGAAAAAAGTAATGCAAGAGAGGTTTTGGGTGAGATTACTGGTTCATGGGAAAACCCAAAAAAATAAAGAAACATGAAAGAGATAGGTTGGAATCTCACAAACCAAAGCCCAAGGCATCGCACTAAGGGGTTCCTAGGCATCGCACCATAGGGAAAGTAGACTTCACATCCATGATTTGCAAGAAAGCAAGAGAGAACTGTGTTCTCAGTAATATTCGGTTGCCATTCAATTAATCAGGTGTCCTCAGCCTAAACTCCTTCAAAGAGATGTTGAATAACTTCAAGGCTATTGCGGTGATCAACAACTCGGACATTGCTGCTCTTTAATTATTGGGCGAGGATTTTACATCCATTAAGTTTCAATTTTCCTCTTATTTACTGGAAATTGAAGGTCACACATTCACAACTGATTGTCTTGGGACTGTGGATACAACTTGGACAAGATTTGAGCCACACAGAAACTTAATTCAAGGTCTGAGAGTAGGCTTCACAAACTATATTACTACCAAATTAGGAAACACAATCAGAGGCAAAATACCAACTCTGAGAATGGCTCTTCCGTGCTGATTTTAGTTTAGTATTGGAGTCTCATTCGTTGAGGGTCATACTATTTGCTAACCTCGGGATTCTTACTTAGGAATTGGTGAAGAAACCCTTAACCGAGAGCTATACTTCAGTCAGTTCAGATTGAACTTTGAATTTTGAGCTTAAATGTATACTCTCAGCCCAAAAAGTATCCTTTCCCAAGATTGGTGACATGCTTCTTCCACTAGTTAGCTGATTGCCTCGCACTTCGTTCCCTATATTTTCTGCCATTGCCTGCATCCTTGTTGGACTACTTTGAGCAGCGCCTCTCAATCCACCTGTGGAACAACAGAGCATAGCTTCCGAACCATTTTTCCTGTCCCACCAGTCTTGGAAGTGTTCTGCTGAAAACCATTTCTAGCCTGAGAACCAGATTAGAATACTGGTCCAAAGCTCATCTACTCGAGTTCCCAGTTGAAGAGAACTGGTACTTAAGAACTTGATGAAGTTCTACTTCAAATTGTTGGAGAAAGTCCCTCATCCGAGAGGCTCCCACTTACTACAGCAGCAGTAGTTCAGAATTCTAAACTTATTAGTGCTACTTTCGACCACAATTCTCCAATTTTTAGCTTGGCTATCACACATTACTCCTATTGGACTGATTATCTAGCTATTCATTTCCATATTTCAATCGCTTTTTTGCTGGTATTCTGCTAGTCTATTTGACCAAGTCTAGTCAATCCACTTTCGACCACCAATCCACGCATCTAATTGTGTCACAACTAATAACCAAATTTTGCAAATATCGTATCTAATCCAAATGCTTTGTAACCCATATATATGACACAAGAAATTGGGAAGTCCTAGAGATATCAATCACTCAAAGAATTTACAGCAGATGGACACATTAAGACTGAACAATTTCCAAGGCAATAAATAAGGAGAAATAATATGGTTGCCATAAGGAACCTCAGCAAATCAGACAATCTAAAATGATAAAAGTAACTTCCTATAATGCACTGATCTCGCCAAAGCACCCCTACAGCATCATCCAAACCTTCCATTCCTCAATAAACAAAGCTTATACCATATTTGCAACTTGCATATAGCATACATTCATCACGAAAGAAAAACATATCATATCATCCTAACTAATGCCAGTAACATGTAATCTAGGAAACAAATTTTTAATCCATATCATTTATTAGCTTTCTGGATGAAATAGAAGAGTAAATATTTACAGTTCATATGAACAAAGAACAAATTAATACACAACAATAGTAAAAGGGTTTTCTTTCTATGCCAAATTCATACAAACTCCATGTCAGTTCCTTATTTATAAATCCAAGAAAGAACTAAAAAACAGAAACGTCGCACATATACCTTACAAGAGAAACCTCGATAACCAGTCATGGACGAAAACAGCTCAATTTAGTTCCATCCCGTTCATATATTACATAGATTTTACGCTTGTGAAGACGATCCAAAACACGAAAACCAACCCATTTCACCTAGAATCCACCCACTCATCATCAGTGTTGAGCCCATTGAATACTCTTAATATCAATCCCTTCCTTCACCATCTCATAAAGAGGACTCATCTCCCTCAACTTTTCCACTTGCTGCACAGTCAACTCCACCGCCCGATCAATCTCATCCTCCGTCGTAAACCTCCCAATCCCAAACCTAATCGAAGTATGCGCCATATCCTCCTCAACCCCCAAAGCCCTCAAAACATACGAAGGCTCCAAACTCGCACTAGTACACGCACTCCCACTCGAAACCGCAACCTCCTTCAACCCCATCAACAAACTCTCCCCCTCCACATACGCAAACGACAAATTCAAATTCCCCACATACCTCCTCTCCACACTCCCATTCACCACAACCCCATCCAACCTACCCCTAATTCCATTCAATAACCTCTCTTGTAACCCCTTAATCCTCCTCTCATCATACTCCATCTCCTTCATCGCCAACTCACAAGCGGCCCCCATTCCAACCACCAACGGGGTCGGAACGGTCCCACTCCTAATCCCCCTCTCCTGCCCACCTCCACTCATCTGCGCCTGAACCCTAATTCTCGGCCTACGTCTAATATAAAGCGCCCCAACGCCTTTAGGCCCATAAATCTTATGCCCACTAAGCGACATTAAACTAATATTCATTTTATCCACATCAATTGGGATTTTCCCTAGGGCTTGCGCCGCATCAGTATGAAATGGTACATTCTTCTCCTTACAAATCTGCCCAATTTCCTCCATGGGTTGTATCACACCTATCTCATTATTAACCGCCATGACGGAGACTAGACCAGTATCCGGCCGGATTTCAGATCGGAGCCGATCGAGATCGATGATTCCGTCGGGACCCACAGGGAGATAAGTAACATCAAAACCCTCTTGTTGGAGATACCTACATGAGTCTAAAACGCACTTGTGTTCTGTTTGGGTGGTGATGACGTGGTGCTTCTTATCACCATAAAAATTCATTACACCTTTGACAGAGATGTTGTTGGATTCAGTCGCACCGGAGGTAAATATGATTTCTTTTGGGGAGGCTGAGATTAGGGTTGCGACCTGATTCCGGGCATGTTCGACAGCGGAATCAGATTCCCAACCGTAGAGGTGAGTACGGGAATGAGGATTACCATAACGAGAGAGGTAGAATGGGAGCATGGAATCGAGGACACGTGGATCTACCGGAGATGTGGCTTGAATGTCTAGGTAGAGTGGCCGGCCGGAGATTTTTACGCCTTTCATTGAGATCCCGCCGGAGGAATCTTCGTAGGGATCGAGAGGAGCAGCGGCGGCGAGGGAGAAGCGGCGGATTAGGGTTTTGGTGGCACGTGTGGCGAGGAGCTTTGAGGCCATTGGTTTTGGTGTTTAGGGTTAGGGTTTTGGTTTTTAGGGTTTTCTGATTTGGTTTTTTGGGGGAGGGGGGGGAAGGAAGGTATAGGAGGAGGAGAATCACCGCTTTTGGGTTTGGATAGAGGCGCACGTGTGAGTTTGTTGCGTAACGTAGATGGTTTGTTACTCTCTAAATGGTAAGTTGTGAGGATCATTCGGTTAGTGGATCTGATTGAATACGTATAGAGGAACAGAGTGCAGGTCTAACTAGTGCAACCCCTAAATTCGAACATGGTAACAAAGAAAACCACTTGAATTTTGTAACTATCATGAAATGGAAGAGTCATGGGTGTGATTTTTTCAAAACAGGGCAATGCCCAGATGAATTAACACCCCTTGAAAGACGAATTACCTTTTTTTACAGAGATCGTTAAGATCATTCAGTGGGCAGAAGAAATATGTTACCAAGCAAACTAATGTTTGTGTAATTTTAGCATGTATGTGGGTCCCAACAGTTTTGTTAAGGGTCAAAATCTCATGGAACCCACAAATTACCTCATAGGTAAGTCGTCCCTTTACCTCTCATATCAACCCCAACAGATAAGATCAAGTAGCTAGCCACTAAGAATTTAGGGGTGCAACTTGGGTCGGGTCGGGTTGAGCTTTTGCTAAAAAAATGAATTGGAATCAACCCGAACCCAACCTGATTTTAAGGTAAAAGCTCAACCTGAATTCCGAAAATTGACCTGACTTGCACCCTACTACGAATACTGGATCCGACCGGGTAATCAACGCTCCGGTACGTGCCAAAACCCAGTTGATATGTCTATGGTGGCCCCAAGTATAATCGGCTAAGATTCTTCCCCATATATTTATTAAATAGTGGATATCGGAACTACAAAATTCGTTTTCTACTTCTCACATTGAAGTCATCTCCTACTTCTCGCATTGAAGTAGGAGCATCAACCATTAGAGCCACGTCCACTAAAACGCAAATGGGGGGGCTCAAATCCCCATAAAAGCAATAAATACACATATCAGTTCCGTTTTTATTTTCCAAACGGAATCCCATTTTCAAAGTTTTTTCCTTAACAAAATTAAGGAAAACTATTGATTCATATTATTCAAGGGTTTCGAATCAATTTACTAGAATCCATTCCTTCAATGGTACTGCTGCAAGATCACTTACAAAACCCCAGTTTATATGGTGTAAGCCAGTATAGTCTAAATCTTTTTCAAAAAGTACTGTGCGGCTTACACTAAGGATGATCCAAACCATCCATTTGATGGGCCACAAGTAAATAGGTTGTGCCCAAAAATTCATTACAATAGAGTGATCGTAGCCCTCCGGTCTAAAGATGAACTGCCTTTTATGGAAATCTCTATAGATAGTATAGTTGGGCTGTTGGGATGATCCTATGAAAAATAATGAGGGTGGAACTCAGGTCGGGTTGAGGCCAACCTGACCCGAGAACCATTTACTCAACCCGAACCGACCCGAAGGAACCCTTTTCTCCAACCGGACCCAACCCGACTTTTTATGCTTAGAAAAAAATGATAAAAAATGTCGGGTTTCACTCGGGTCAGGTTGCCCAAGCCCACAACCCTAACTCTAACCCTAGCCCTAACTCTAGCTCAAGCTCAACCCAGGCTGGGAAACCTTAACCCAACCCGACGCCAACCCGACATACATAACAGATGAATTATATGTTCTCTCTATCCCACTCTCTCTTCCTAGTTTTTTCTTTTAAATTTCCCTCTATTTTTTTTTCTCTGATTTCTTGCAGATTTACTTCTTTTGATCACTCCATCTTATTTTTATAGGAATTAAAAGAAAACTCCCAGTCTCTCTCTAGGGTTTGCTTTTCTGCTCAATTTGGGATTTGTATTTCCATTAATTTGTCTCGATTACCAATGTCAGACCAGCAAGGTAATGATAGAATTCCTTTCAAAAATTTCTCCAGCTCTCTCTGTTTCTTTTTTCATTCTTTTTGTTTTTTGGCAGATGATATTTACAAGGAAGAGATAAAGTTGCGAGATAATGACAATGATGAAGAGGAAGGTCTGTGATTTTTTTATTTTTTTTAGCATTCTGTTGTTTATTATTAGGGTTTCAATTGTTTATATAGAGTTCTTTCTATTTTTCCCACATTGCTTCTGTTTCCATGGCTGTTAGGGTGTCAAATCTCTTGTCCAATGTCTTTTTTTTCCTAATTTAGATCCTCTACTTTTTTGGTTTTTCTATGAAATATATCTTTTGAAAATTTATGGGTTGTATTGAATTTGGTTTTGGAGGTAATTTGGTTTAATCTTTTATTGGTTGATTGGAGATTGTGATGATATGATCTTATTATTTTGTTTTTGTTCACTATTTTATTTTTTAATGATATATTTTTTTGGTTTCTGCCACTAATTTTTTTTTTTTTTGTTCTTTCTTCCTTTCTTTTAACCATATCTGTTTGCTTTTGATTCTGGGAATATAATCTTGATCCTCATCTTTTTGAAGAAATAATGTTTTTTTTTCCAATTTACAGTCTACAAGTGTTGTGCTGTAGAATACTCTTCTTATTTATGTTTTATTCTGTTCTGAATTCAGTCTTTTTGTTTTGGCAATATAATCTTCTTATATCTTTGTTTGTTTTGCATTATTTTTATGTTGTTTTATTGGGTTTCTGTTGGTAAGCAGAAGAGGGGCAGGATGAGTATGAGAAGGATGGGTTTATAGTAGATGACGTAGAGGAAGAAGAACAGGATGGGGAAGAGGAAAAGGACAGCGAGGAGGAGGAGAAACAAAAGAAGAAAAAGAGGAATAAAAGGTAATATGTGATTTTTATTTTCTCTTTGTTTACTCTTGTTGATTTTGCTTGTTAGTAATCATTTGTTTTTGCACACTTCAGAGAATCTGAGAAGAATTATGTTCTTGATGAAGATGACTACGAGTTGCTTCAGGACAATAACATCACTGGCTTCCGCTGGCCCAAACTTGTTAGTTTTTAAGCTCTTGAATTTTATCTTCTTATTTGTTACTTTCACCTGTTGTCAGAAATTGGTGGGCTAATCTCATATCTCGACTTCTTACTTGAAAATGAGCAGGGGGGCAACAAATTCAGACGTTTGAAAAAAACTGGGTGGGACGCTGAGCAGGAGGAGCAATCTCGGTTTTCTAATGAAGAGGAAATTGATAAAAGCAGTAGGAGTGGTCGTACTGCCGAGGAAAAACTTAAGCGCAGTTTATTTGGTGACGACGAAGGTTGTTACCTCGGCTCTCGTTTTCTTGACTTGGTAATTATTATTATTTTTTCCAATTTTGATTGGATGGTTGAATTCATTGTAATGTTCCTAGGGCCACCTCTCGAGGATATCGCTGAAGAGGAAGAACAGCCAGAAGAGGAGGATATGGATATCGGTGAAGAGGATGAAATGGCAGATTTTATCGTGGATGAGGAGGAAGTTGACAAGAATGGAGCTCCTGTGAGGTATACTTTCCTATGCAGAATATGCGATTATTACTTCTTAACATTGTGTTTCTTGAATGATCTCATTCTCTTCTCTTTCGTTTCGTGTATGAAACTGGTAACTTGTTCGTTTCTCTAGGAGGAGGAAACCGTGTAAAAAGAAGTCAAGGCCAGCAATTGGAGTTTCGTCGTCTGCATTGCAGGAAGCTCGCGAAATATTCGTTGTTGTCAATGAACTCCTGATGCTTCTCAAGCAACGCTTTGCAAAGGTTGGTAGTTATGATGATTTTGGTGAGTGGAGAGAAAAACGGCTTGAAGATGAATTTGAATCTTTTATTCTTACGGAGAATTATCTGACTGAAAAGGATGACCGGATACGAAAGATTGATGTTCCAGAAAGGATCCAGGTCATATACACTATATGCCCTTATCATTTTGTCTTTTCTCGTGAAATGTTATTAATATATTCCACTGTTCATGTGTAAATTATCTATGGTTTTAGCCCTCACACAACATCCATCCTGATTTTTTTTCATTGCAGGTCATTGACCAATCTCGAGATGATCAAAAGGTGGATCTTTACTATAAAAAAGAAGAAGCTCTTTGCAGAGTGAGCAAGAGAAAGACAAGAAGCTTGCAAAGAAGTATTTCAAGCCAAGGATGATTGTTCACCCCCGGTTTCAAAATTTCACAGTTGATGAAGCGATGGAGGTTTGTTTCTAGTGGTGATGAAACAATCATTTTAATTTAATAATTATGGGTCATCAAATTCCTTATGATACTGTCTATTGTGCGAGCAGTTCCTGTCAGACAAGGATGCAGGTGAAAGCATTATCCATCCTAGTGTTAGGGGGCCTTCCTATTTGACTTTAACTCTGAAAATTTCTGATGGGGTTTACTCCCATAAAGACATATTTGAGGGTGGAAAAGAACATAAGGACATCACAAGCTTGCTTTGTCTTGGGAAAACTTTAAAAATTGGGGATGACACTTTTGAGGATCTGGATGAGGTTGGTATAAATTCTTTTCCATTACGCTTGACAAGTGTTTACTCTCTTTGGCTGATTTTGTTGTGTTCTTTTTTGCTTTTCATTTAGAAATAATGGGACAAAGTTTTTTGCTTTTTTTGCTTGACAAGTTTTAAGGCTTTGATATAACTAATGAAGTTTTGATGCTTACTCTTTAAATAATAGGACAAAGTATTGTTTAATTTGCAGATAATGGCTGAATTTCTGTCTCATTGTTAGACTATCCCTATCTTTGTGAAAGTAAATAAATATATCTACTATTAAAATGTTAGGAAATACCTAAAATATTCAGTCACTTAAAGGTATTTGTTTTTCTAATGAGATCAATTAGAAGTTATTTTGTATCAGAATTGATTTATATGTCCCTAGTTATCGAGGAATGAGCTAAAATCCTGATAATATGGAATAAACATTTTGCCCATAAAGCTGTCATAAACTCATGAATAACCCAAAACCTCTGAGTTTTTTGACGAAAATTTGGTCCTAAAGCTTTCGTATATACTTTGAAATAAAAATTTGAATATTTTAAAAAGGGAATTGCTAGCGTCCATCGCGAAAGGCATTTCGTGGCAGGTCTGTCGCATGTCAGACCACCCACCTCGTGAATAGTGACAAAAGCTGTTGTCTTCATTCATGAGGTGGCTGGTCTGACATGCGACAGACCAGCTGCGAAATGCCTTTTGCGATGGACCCTAGCAAATCCCTTTTAAAAAAAATTACTTGAAAATAAAATTTCAATATGTCACATAGGTGTTTGCGTGCATGCCTTACATCACTGGTGCTGATAATTTGTTCAAAATACTCGATTAAATCTGCTACTAAACATGGACATTTCCTTTGTTTTGTTTTAGTTTTAACTATTGCTTTGCAAATAAGCTCACAATTACTAAGCCATGTTGATAATTTTAGGTAATGGCATGAATAGAAAGTATTCTGTGGAACTAATATCAATTGTTGGCATTTATATATATTTTTGTGCATCTTCTCTCAAAGACTGATCTTGTTGTGAGATTTGTTCTGGTTATCATTTTATGATTCTTGTTCTCTTAGGATACGTTTGAACTTACATTCGAAAATTGATTTGGTCCTTATTGCCTTTCCTGGACAATAATTTCAAATTTGACTTACAATGTGTGGAGCTCAGTTTGTATTGTACCATGAGAATCTTTTAATCATCCAAGTTCCCTTGGTTTTCATAGAATGGTTTATATTGAGTATATTAAGTTTCATTCTTCATTCTTCATTCTTCATTCTTCATTCATTCTTTGTTTGTTTTTTCTTTCTTTTTTGTCCTGAAATAATTCAATTCTTGGATTGATGTTTCTTTTATGTTTTTTGTCCTTTTCCTTTTTTCTCCTTTTGTATCTGCGTGCACTTAGTATCTGTACTTGAATCTCTAGGTCATGGATCGATATGTTGACCCACTGGTAACACATCTGAAGACTATGCTTGCATACCACAAGTTCAGGAGGGGCTCCAAAGCGGAAGTTGACAACCTTCTAAGAATGGAGAAAGCAGCGAATCCAATGAGGATAGTATACTGTTTTGGCATTTCTCATGAGCATCCGGGAACTTTTATTTTGTCATATATACGGAGCACAAATCCACATTATGAGTATATTGGTCTGCATCCAAAGGGCTTTACGTTTCGTTCAATTGATTTTGCGAACATTGACCGTCTCGTGGCATATTTTCAGAGACATTTGCAGCTTGATTCAATGCCACCAATCCGATCAGTTGCTGGAATGGTACAGATGAGAAGCCTTGCAACTGGGGGTTCCTCAAACGGGTAAAGATCTTCCACCCCACGTTCCTGCTCTTTTAACACATGCTTATGTAGAGGTGTCCTAAGAATGCTAACATTCACATGGCCTAGATGAAGTTTGATATTCATTTTGACTATTGGGTAAATCTGCTCGACATTTGTCCCATTATTTTCACCCTTTCAATAAAAAGAAAACCGCCATTTTTTAATTTACTTTGTTAAATTTGAAAATGTGGATCTTTACTGTACATGCCAATTAACAGTGATTGACTAGTTTTGTGTACATTGGGTTTCGTAACCCAACATTGTTTCTGGTCTTTAGTCTAACAAACGGCATTTCTTGAAGTGCCCAAAGAAATTTCAGATAATGCATTAAGTGACTGTTATCACAGATGTATGCTAAAAAAATTTCCAAATCTTTAACATAAAAAGAGAAGTAAGCAATAGTTTGTTAGTATTACATAGTAGATTTCCCAAAAGATGAATTGAAGCAGTCCTGCCTCTTGATTTAGGTCACAGCCGATTTACATTGAGGCCAACCTTTTTTTGTGCAATAAAATAGAGTAGGCCTTACTGTATATTGCCCTCTGTGTATTTTTTAATACACTGGAGTCCACATTGTTTGAAGATCCATATGTGGCAGACTTTAACGCTTTTTAACGTAAAAGGGTGTGAATTATCATACAGGGGGTGCGAATTTATCATTGCCCTTTATTTTTACTGTTCGTGAAATCTGTAATGTACATTTGTCCCATTATTCACCCTTTCAATAAAACGAAAATTGTCATCGCGTTTAGGGTTTAGGGTTTAGGGTTTAGGCATACCAATGATACTGATAGGAAGTAGGACTCACTTTTGAAGCAAGGGAGTGTGATGTCAATTCTCTATTTTCATTGAATTTTAAGTGATCCTACTATTTAGTTGGTATTAGATGAATTTCAGTGAGTATGAAGGCTCTGTTTGGATTGGAGGGAAAAGTTTGGAAAAAGAAAAACTTTTATAGAATTTCCAAGCTTTTCATTGTTTGATTACGCATGAAAAAATAAAGTAAGTGTTATTTCCCTCTAAATTGTTGAAATGAACCTGACTTACTAGTGTCGTTAGAGATGTCATGTCAAGTTTTAATTGATCAGATCCGTTGATCCAAATAGAAACCATACGTCAGGCCAAATGTTGTTGGTTGAGAACACCTTGACCGGTTGATCCCAGACCGTTGATTCATCAATCCTTGCTCTGGGTTTGGAGAATAAAATCTAAACCGTTGATTTTTAGTCCTTTCTCTTAAATGTTGAATGTTAGTTTAGATGGGACCGTTGATTTGTCCTTTTATCTTAACCGTTGATTTGTTTGTTCTACAAGATCAGCATGCTAGATTATCACTGTAAATTTTTGCTGTGTGTGACTGAACAAATAATCCCAACCGTCTAACCGGTGGCCTGCCCATCAGATCGGATCACTTAAAACCAAGAATGGGCAAAATCCATATTCAATTTAATGGACGGTTAGGATCATTCAGCGAGTGTGACTTTTTGGCGCTGGCCCATCCAAAACAAGACCCATTAAAAGAAGGGCAGTGATAAATCAACTCCCCTAATGGATAAATTGACTCCTCATGTGTCTTTCTGAGATAGACACATGGGGAGTCGATTCATCAATTTGGGGAGACGATTTATCACTCCCCGAATGGTGCGTTTGGATCGCAGGAATCAGGAATCGATATCAGTATCACATTCCAATCCAATTCCAATACCCCCCCCCCCCCCCCCCCCCCCCCACAAACAGAATAACGATTCCAATTTTGGTGTTTGTGTAAGCACTGGAATTCATCTGGGGAATCAATCGTGTTTCCGATTCTAGTGTTTGGTACAGTCCATACCAACATTGGAACTGGAATTCATCTGGGGAATCAATCGTGTTTCCGATTCTAGTGTTTGGTACAGTCCATACCAACATTGGAAATTTTGGTGTTTGTGTAAGCACTGGAATTCATCTGGGGAATCAATCGTGTTTCCGATTCTAGTGTTTGGTACAGTCCATACCAACATTGGAATGGAATCAAATTTTGAACAAATATTTCATTTAATAAGACTTGAAGGTTTAAACTTTAAACACTCAAATAGCAAACTATGTCCCGAATGATAAATTTTCCATTAGTTAGCCTTAGATAGTCAATAAAAAATGACAGAACATTAGCTGAAAGAACCTAAGTTTTCGATGGATAGTCAATCCAAATAAGAATGATAAGGGAGTTAAATGATAGGAGAAGTTGAGGTTCTTGATGTTTTTTCATTGGTGGCAAGCAAAAGCCTCTCTGCAGATGTCAACAAGGCAAAGCCCATTATTCATTACAATGTAAGTTAGTTGGTTAGGCATTACATTTCTTCTTTTCATTTCATCAAGCACCTCAAATGCACTACCTAAATTCTGCTCTTTAGAGTGACCCGCTATGTTTAGATTATAAAAAACATGCATCCAGACCCATCTCTTTCCCTGAATGCCTCTTCTCACAACTTACCATTTCATCTCTTGCCCTGAAAGGATGATATAGATTACTACATTTGGCTGAATTCTGCAACTTACCATTTCATCTCTTGCCCTGAAACCCTCTTCTACAATGACTTCTCTCATAAGCCCATCAATCAATGTAACTGGACTTCAGACCCATCTCAATCATCTCATTCGCTTCTTTCAATTGTCTTTCCTTGCATGAGATTATTCATCAAATTCAGCACCAATTTTATTCCGAATGAAGAGATGCGTTGGTTGTGGAATATTGAAGAAAATGGGAGGTCGGTTTCAGGGGGCTACGGAAAAAAGAGTTTTAGGGGGTTAGGGAGAGAGAGAGAGAGAGAGAGAGAGAGAGAGAGAGAGAGAGAGAGAGAGTTGGGGAGAAATAGAAACCGATATGGGCAAATCGGCGTCCACCCAGGGGAGGAGGGAGGGAGGGAGGGATGATTTACAGCAGCGGAAGGTCGCCTCACGAAAACCCAACACGATGCTTCTTCCTTGAAAACCTAACAGAGAAGGGAGGAGGAGTGGAGCTGCCGTGTTTATTTTTATTTTTTTCCGAAAATGGGTTTGACGCTATTTCCGTTGGGCGTTGAAACTCATATTCCATTCCATCGTATAAAATTACCCAAACGCTACAATCACCTAAATAGGAATAGCATACCGTTTCTTGATTCCCATTCCCACAATCCAAACGCACCCTGAAAGAATGGTTTCGATCGCGGGGTAGGTCGAGTTCTGAGTTACCATTTCAAGAAAAAGGCCACTGATATTGACACTCCCATGTTTTGATATCTGCACTAACTCAAATTGTCTTTTTCTATTTAATCTTCTGTCAAAGTTTCACAATTTCCCAAAAAAAATCTCAAACAAAGTAAGAAGGAAAAGACAACGTGAGATAGTGCAGTTAACAATATCATGGCCAGGAAAAAAATAGGCAAATTATGAAAATACTCATGCCTGCGTATCATGGTATTTTCTATCCCCCCGCCCCCCCTCAAATGGATAAAATCCCCCTCTTTAACGGTTTCCGTGAGAATGGTAAACTGCCTGAGGATAAATTCACCCCCTTTAACGTTTTTCTTTGCCTTTAAAGCTTAACGGATAACGTTAAAGGAGGGGATTTTACCCGTCAGAGGGGGGGGGGGGGAAATATCACTTCCCTTTTCATTATCAAATGCCATCTGCAAGGTAAAATACGCAGAGATCTGAAGAAGAAGAACAAAACCCTCTTCTCTTTCTCTGCATTTAAGGTATGAAATATTATTCTTTCTATCTGTTTGGGAATAGTTTTGGATCTTCACAGCTTTCTTGTGGAATTTCAAAAGATGGGTCTTTCTTAGATCTTCTTTTACTGTTATATCATTAGTTTTTTCAGCACTGTTGGAGTAAATCATATGTAAATATGGCCATTCAAAAAAAAATAAAAAAATGTGTAGATATGTGGAATTACTCTTCTTTCCCTCTTTTGTTGGGTTTTTGCCCACTTTTTGAATAATGGGTTTGATTCAGAATCGTAAAACTTGGTTTGTTTGTTTTTTTTTTTGCCTAGAGGTTTAGGGTTTCTGAGGGGGTTAGGGTTTATTTCATGTGGAAGTGGTTATGAATTTCTAGAAATCTCACTGTCTCTATCTTGATTTTTTTCTTTTTTCTACTCCTTTGATAGATGATTGTCTTCTAATTCCTTATAATATCATCCATATTGTAGCTAGCTAAGAGCCAACCATAACTAGTTTGGGACAAAAGCTTAGTTGAGTTGAGTATTGTAGCTAGCTAAGATGTTTTCATTTCTGTTCCATGTGACCAAATTTATCCTGATTTCGTTAATGATCCGTGCAAAATGCCGTTCTTTCTCCTCAGAGAATTGGTTGTTCTGCTCTTCCATAAATGTAATGTCATGGTGTAGGGAACTAGTCTCCAAAGAATCTGCCCTGCAATACCAAATCGTCCACTCTTCCAATTCATGATTGTCACTTTGATTGATTTGTTGAACGCCCATAAGATTTAAAAACTCCAAGTGATTCCCTGCCATGTCCGATATGCAAAGGGACAAAGCAATATTACTTGGTCAAGTGTCCTCCTCCTCCTCCTCTCAAAGTATGCACCTGCTAGCTAGATGGAATGCTATTCCTTTTAGGTTATTACTTTTTTTTTTCTTCTTTGCCACCGTCCAGGCATAAGCTACCCACTCGTAGAGGAGCATGTGAGCGCCGGATTTTAATGTAGTTATGTCCTGTCCTGTCTCTCCTGGACAAAGAAAGAACGAATAGAAAAGGGGCTGGTTATGTCAGGAGTCCAGACTCCAGAACCTATGTCAGGAGTCCAGACTCCAGAACCTATAATCAAGGACACAAAGGGGAACAATACCGGGATCCTAGACGACCTAAAAGCAAGGACAAACTCTCTATTTCTCTATCGTTGAGGTTTCTTCTTTGTTTGACCACCCACATCACTTGCCCCTCTATCGGATGTTAGGAGGTAAAGGCCCAAGAATGCGTGACATAACAATGACTCTCCTAACCAAAGATCTACCCCAAAAATGGTTCCCCTTTCCCTTACCCACCTCGAACCTGACTAATGGCTCGTACAATGGTATGGAGTATGGACGCACAAATGGGCCTCCGCTTACCTGAACCTTTTCCTAAACAAGGGTTACTACTCTCCCAAATTCCCCAATCCCTGCCCATGTTTGTGCACTATAATTTGTGCCAAAGGGCATCTTTTTCCTCCCCATACCTCCATAACAATTTCCCCAGTAAAGCTTTGTTTCTCAATCTTACTCTCCCAATCCCCGATCCTCCCTTTTTGGTTAAGGAAGGTTGGGTTTGACTTTGGAAGGGATTCAGGAAATTGTTGCTTATCTTCTTTTCTTTTTTTTTGTTATTGAATTTCCTTTTTAAGTAAGATTTTTGAGTGGATGAGTTTGTTTCATATCAAGAAATTGTGTGGCTTTCACTCTTGTTTTTCAGCCTAGATTTCCATTGGGGTTTTTTGGAGGAGGATTAGGGTTATAATGGTATTTATTTAGGGGATTGGCAGTTTTAGACACCCAAGAAATTGCATTATGGGTATTTGGTATTAGTGTTATAATTATTATTATTTTTTGAATGATGGCAAAACTTTATTAAAAACGAAAAGAAAGACCGAGATGGTCAATGCATAGGAAAACAGAGAAAAGGAAGAAAAAAAAAGGAAAACACAAAATAAAGCAACTATCCCAAAGCGACGTAAAGAGGCTAAATAATAGCATTATAATTACTATTATTTTCATTTTTTTTGTTTCTAACCAACTAGTGGGAGATGGGGTTGCTTCAATTTAGAAGTGTATATGGTTTTAATTTACTTATTTTTCTTAATCCCTGTTTGGATAGAATGGGGACAACTGGATGCATGCCAGTTTCAGGAAATTCGGTTTTCTTTGTTTTGTTGTTCAGCTAACTTTTTCTAGTCAACTTGTTCACTGATAGTTTTAAGTTGTCTTTAGATAAGTTTGTGGTTTGATTCAATTTTTTGTATTTTGTTTTGTCTTTTTGAACCTTGATACAGATTTGTTGGTGCGGACTTTTGTGCATTTTGATATTGAGGAAGTAATTCCCTGTTGAATTTTTAGAGGAATTCTATCATGTTAAGGCAAGCATCTAGTAGGAATCAGAGAACCAGAGGGTTCAAGGTAAAACACGCTCTGCAGATATGTTTGTTGGTTGGTGTTTGTATCTGGTTGCTTTACCAGGCCAAGCATTCCGTTGAAAAGAAGGCATTTAATGCGGCTGATGCAAAAATTCCAGACGAGGTAGAGAGGAGGCTTGAAATCCTGAAACTGGGGAGGAAAGATCTCAACCATGAGGTGGAAATGGTTTCTGCGGATGATAAACACGGCGATGAAGAAGAAAGTGAAAGAGAAGAAAGCAAGCGGGAAGAGAGTAAAGTTGAAGGGAGAGAGGGTGGAGATGATGAGATTGATGAACATGATCAAGAGAAGAAAGCCGAGGAGGAAGTTGATCACCATGCGGATTCTGTGGACGAAGAAGAAAGGGAGAATGAAGACAACAAAGAGAAAGAAGAGAGCAAGGAGAGGGAAAAGAAAGAAGAAAACAAAGGTGACAAGGAGAAAGAAGAAAATGACGAGAACAATGAGAAGGGGGAAAAGGAAACGAACAAAGAGAATGATGCTCAGAATGAGAATGCTGGTTCTTTAGAGAATCCGGATCATGATGGAGATAGGAATCCTCATGAGGCACGCGAAGCACAGTACAATGGAGATGATGCTTCAAGCGCTGTGGTTCAGGATACCCAAGCGATAAGATCAGAAATGGGAAATGGAATTTTGGGAAATTCAGATGAAAAACAGGTACAAATTACAAAAAAGAGTGAGTTAGGCAATGATAATAAAACCAATGCAGTTGAGGATGGCTCTGTTGATCATAAAAACGAAGCTCACAAAGAGATTGATGCTCGGAATGAGGATATGGGTTCTTTAGAGAATCCGGATCATGATGGAGGTAGGAATTCTCATGAGGCACGCGAAGCACAGTACAATGGAGATGATGCTTCTAGCGCTGTGGTTCAGGATACCCAAGCGATAAGATCTGAAATGGGAAACAGAGTTTCGGGAACTTCAGATGGAAAACAGGTAGAAATTACAGAAAAGAATGAGTTTTATAATAAAACCAATGCAGTTAAGGATGGGTCTGTTGATCAGAACACTTCTAATAACCCGAAGGCTAGTGAATTGCCCCCTGCTTCAGGGAATGTTTACACAGTTGATAATCCTTCCTTGAATGGGACGACCAGTGAAGAGAAAGGAACTAAGGTAAGTTTGTCGAAATTAGAAAGCGATTCTCCTTCAAATTCAACAATGAAAGAGTCTAACAGTCAAACAGAATTACACAATAATGCAACATCAGAAAACACGGAAAATCATGCTTCATCTCTGCAGAATGAAACCAATACCTTGGATTCAACCCAAGATCAAATTGTGACAGCCAAGATGGAAATTTCTGATCAAGACAACTCAAAATTGCAAACAGTTGCACTGGAACACACTGAGAGTTCAAACAGAACAGCTGGAGCAGAGGAATCAGATCAAAACTCGGTGTCTACACTAGTTATGAATTCAGATGGAGATGCAGCTCAGACTGAAACCACTGATCCTTCTACTTCTCTGGTTTCCAAATTAGTGAAAGATGCTCCCAGAGATCTTGGAAGCTTACCCATAACTGAGAGCGCGGTTAAGAATACTGAAGATGTAGCAGCAGAGTGATATCTGGTTTTTGGTAGCTTCCTTCATGAGCTAGTTCCTTTGTACTTTTCTTTTGGCTATAAAGAGCTGTTTTACATACTACAAATGGCAAAAGCAGTTAGGTAATCTCCCTAACTTTTTAAATTTTTGTGTGTTATCAAATATCTAAAGCAAAGTTAATACAAAAGGAGAACAAAAAAATTGAGTTATCAGTGATGAGTAAACATATTAGTTTTTAACTGTATTCACTCACAATTTCACATGCAACCCAAGGCAAAACTAGGCGAATTAAAACGTCTTACTTCCTTGCAATTAAAGGTGAAGGACAACGCAGATGCACAAAGGAAGGGAAGGTAAGTATAACAACATGTAGCACAGAAAGGGTAGAAAATAACAGCTTTGAAAACAAGGTATAACCAAGTCCCTGTGGCCAAAGAACTGTACAGACCACATCATCGGTTGATCCAAACCGTCCATGTGATGGAACACAACAGAAATAGGTTGTGCCCGTAAAATCATTTCCATAGGTTGATCCTAGCCCTCCAATCTATAGAGGTTTCCATAATTAAAAAAGCATAAAGGACAGGGATAGGATTGAAATTATGTGGCGTTAATGGGTGCCTTTCTTAAAAAGCATAAAGGAGGGGGCAAGATTGAAAATATGAGGGTTGAATGGGTGCCTTTGTTAAAAAAAGTCAAAAAAAGTGATGTGTATTTCTCATAGAATTTTGGGAGAAATTCAAATAATTCTCTCCTTTTCTCTTCTGCTATATAGTATACTAGTAAAAAACCTCGTGCAATGCACGGGCCAACAAAGACCTGTACGGACCACATCATAGGTTGATCCAAACCGTCCATGTGATGGAATATCAATAGGTTGTGCCCGTAAAATCATTTCCATAGGTTGATCCTAGCCCGTTGTGCCCGTAAAATCATTTCCATAGGCTGATCCTAGCCCTCCAATATATAGAGGTTTCCATAATTAAAAAAGCATAAAGGACGGGAGTAGGATTGAAATTATGTGGCTTTAATGGGTGCCTTTGTTAAAAAGAATAAAGGAAGGGGTAGGATTGAAAATATGTGGGTTGAATGGGTGCCTTTGTTAAAAAAAGTCAAAAACAGTGATGTGTAATTCTATTAGAATTTTGGGAGAAATTCAAATAATTCTCTCATTTTCTCTTCTGCTGTATAGTATACTAGTAAAAAAACCTATGCGATGCACGGGCCAACAAAGAACTGTACGGACCACATCATAGGTTGATCTAAACCGTCCATGTGATGGAACATCAATAGGTTGTGCCCGTAAAATCATTTCCATAGGCTGATCCTAGCCCTCCAATATATAGAGGTTTCCATAATTAAAAAAGCATAAAGGAGGGGGGTAGGATTGAAATTATGTGGCTTTATTGGGTGCCTTTGTTAAAAAGCATAAAGGAGGGAGTATGATTGAAAATATGTGGGTTGAATGGGTGCTTTTGTTAAAAAAAGTCAAAAAAAGTGATGTGTAATTCTCATAGAATTTTGGGAGAAATTCAAATAATTCTCTCATTTTCTCTTCTGCTATATATATAATATACTAGTAAAAAACCCTATGCGATGCACGGGCCGACAAAGAACTGTACGGACCACATCATAGGTTGATCCAAACCGTCCATGTGATGATGGAACACAACATCAATAGGTTGTGCCCGTAAAATCATTTCCATAGGCTGATCCTAGCCCTCCAATCTATAGAGGTTTCCATAATTTGTTGTTCGTCTGAAGGTGCTCGGAATTTGTAAATATTTTTACAGGTGTGCTGAATTCGTAATATCCTCAAAAAATTAATAAGGAAAAGTAGTTTTTTCGTGATTGTCATATTTTGAAACCTCTTATTTGTAGTTTTTCCGTAATTGTCATATCCAGGTACCCGTTGTCTGTAATTTCCCTCCCAAACTTTACTACGTGATGATTATTATTGCTAGCTTCTTTCTTTAAGTATTATTGCTAGCAACCTTTCAAGAAATAGTATTTCCGTGCAGTTTTTCATCACATCCAATAAGACAAATCTCTGAATACATACAATTGCAAAGGATGGGCGAGACATAGCGTTTGAAGAAGGTGGCTAGCGAACATTCATACTTTTTTTACGCTCACATAGATAGTATGTACATATATGTGGGGAGGGCAAAAAAGGGTAAAAATCATCCACATTGACGTGTTAAATGGACAAAATTCTCTCCTTTTCTCTTCTGCTATATATATATATATATATATATATATATATATATATATATATATATATATATATATATATATATATATGAGGAAAGGGTTCCTGCTAACGTTAGCAGCTAAGCTTACCTGCTAACGTTAGCTTAAACAAGGTCGGGCTCACATTGTTGGGGGGATCCAAAGCATTCATTTTGAAGACCCTTTCATGGATAGGGTGTCCACCAATAATCAACTCCATTGGATCATCTTAGGGTGTCCATTTGTGGGGTGAAAAAATGGGCAGATTAGTGGATAAACAGTATCTGTCCATTTTCACCCCCACAAATGGCATTCCTATGATGATCCAATGAAGCTGATTTTTGGTACACACCCCATCCATGATGGGGCCTTTCAAATGAATGCTTAGGATCACCCCAACAATGTGGCCCCACCCTTGTTTTATGCTAATGTTAAGCTAGCTGCTAACGTTAGCAGGAACCCTTTTCTTATATATATATATATATATATATATATATATATATATATATATATATATATATATGGGGAAACGTTTTCTGTGCGATACCTCAGATAAGTAATCTAAGCAAGAGCTGAAAAAATCATGTGGGCCCACATTGTTTGGATGATCCAAAGCATTCATTTGATAGGCCCTTACATAGATAGGGTGTACCAAAAAAATCAGCTCCATGGGATCATCCTAACCCTTCGATTTTTGGAGGTTAAAAATGGACAGATTTGTGGAGGTTTATACCCATCCACTTTAACCTCCACAAATCGAAGGGTTAGGATAATCTTGTGGAGTGTGCACACTCTATCTATCTTTGGACTATCCAAATGAATGTTTTGGATCATCCAAACAATGTGGGCCCATATGTTTTTTTGAGCTCTTGCTCAAATAACTTATCTGAGGCTTGAGTCATCAGATTGTAATGTCAGAGATCATTTTCTGGAAGGTAGGTTTGGGAGGTTGGAGCCGTTAGAGGTAAAGATGGAATACATCCTTATTCATAATCATCCATTGCCCAAGTCGGCCATCACCTTAGTTCCAACGGATCCACATCGGATTGAATCCACTTATGTCTTGGTCACAATCTCTGTATTCCTCATTAGTCAGATCTTTTTTGGATTGGTTTGGGATCCTACTTTTTGATTTTGAATCACGATCCATTTCGAATCGGACCGTCCATCTGAGTTTTCATCAAACCCCGTTATCTCAAAGAGAAGGTTCCTTGCTACGGTCTTGAGTGGGGGCTGCCTAGACATGAGACTAGGTTGGACCCAACCTAGTATCGGACAAGTTTAAAGGGCCTAGCCTAACACGTTCCATCAGCTATGGAGTTTTTGTCACGTTGGTTAGTTACCTAACATTTGGTATCTGAGCAGCCACCATGCCCTGTGTTCAAGTAACGGAAGGGGTGACTCGTGGAGAAGACTAATTGGTAAAAACATCCAGAGTGAGAGTTAGCACAGAGTGGGCCGCTGTAGAAGGGGCGATCTATGGAAAGGGTTACTTGGAAAAAAAGGCCAAAGTGAAAGCCGTCACAGAGTGGGCTGCTGAGGATGACAGATGCGGAAGCGTGGTGGAATGGTACGGTCTCGAGTGTAAGCCTGCCTAGGTAGGTATGGGACTAGGTGGGACCCAAACTAGTATGGGACAGGTATAAAGGGCCTAGCCTAACGCGTTCCATCAGCTCTCGAGGTTTAGATGTATCGGTTAGTTACCTAACATTCCCCTCCCCCCAAATTTTCATTTCCAAAAAAAATGGATCGTGAGCCGAGATTGGACGTGGATGCGTTGTTTGAAAAATGTGTAGAACTAGCTCTTCCCAATCTTTAGAATCTAGGATTCTATCAAGTCAACTATATTCATGATGGGATAGGGTTGATTATTTGTACATGACTTAGAGCCTTCCAACAAAAAATCAATCAATTCACTAAATGAAATCCTAGAATTTATGCATACTAAGTTGTCCTTTCCCTTCTACCTTTCTCATGCAAAAACATTATTGTATTGAAATCTCTATCCACAAGCCATGGTCCGCCCCATTGTGGATGAACTTCAAGTAATTCCACTCCTGGGTCATTCATAGTAGGGAGCCCTATTTGGGTTGTCTATAACTGAGACCTATGCCAAACTAAACCAGATAGAAAGACCCTCTTTCTGGCGCCATTACTGTTATTTAAGATTGTTTTTAAGTCAGTCAGTTAATGTTAAGTAATTCCAGAGAACATGTATTAATGGTTTTGATGGGTAAAAAATAATTGTAAGAAACTCTCCTCCTTTGGAGCCCTAACAATCCACTCACCTACAACTTATGGGTAAAAGATATAGAGGTCTAGCACTACGGATGGTAATGAGAGCCAGGCTTGGTCTTTATGCAGATATGCTTAGGGTTATCTGCAGAGAAGGATTTAGAGAAGGTAGAAGGTAAAATACGAGGAACGAAAAGCTCTAAAGAGAGTTAAGAGGTTAAATGTGGGTAGTGTCATTGAAAGTCAAGATGATGCAGGTAAGAAGCCTCATTGTTAGCAAGCAAGAAGTGTATTGATAGAGTAATATTATAGTAGGTTAGGGAGGAAGGATTAAACAACTAGTAAAGAAGATTCAGAGCTGATTAGAATTACAAGCGATTATAAATTCTGTTTCGTTGGTCATTTCGTTTTGGCGACCGGAACAGAACGTTTCGGTGTTTCGTCCGTTTCGTTCAACTTTTCATTCAAAACTTTTTGTTCTGCTACGACAAGGGAATTTTTTTTTATTCCCACCAAAAAAATGAATTTTTTTAATTGTTAAAAATATGAAAAAAATCAGAAATTGTTAGAGAAATATAAGAAACAATTAAATGAACAAAATATGTAAAAATTCCAACCTTTACTTAAAGGAAAGTCGCTATCAGCTGAAATGTTTGTGTTGACCAGTGCTGACAAGATGAAAAAATTTAGAGACCAAATTATGAGATTTTTTTTACCGGAATTTTGGGATTTAATAATTTTTGGACATAATAGGATTTATAAATTTTTTAAATTGGAAAAATACCCCGTTTGGAAGTTAAGATTTTGACCCGACCCATTTTTTCGAATTTTGTACTAGAACTGGAAAGTGGACTTTTTATCCTTTTAGAGTTGGGTATTGAAACTATTTTTAATAAATCCAAAAGGAGGGGGGGGGGGGGGGGGGGGGGGTATACCCTTATTTACATTTTAAATCACATTTACTTAAATGACTTTACATATAAATACTAAGAAGAAAAAGGAAGAAGAAAAGAGAATCAAGAAGAGGAAACAAGAAGAGATTAAAAAAATATAAAAATGGGTAATTATGAACGAAACAGGGCATTCTGCCTGTTTCCTCCGGAATTGCGACCAGAATGGACCAGAATTCAAACTCGAACGGAAATATTGTCGTTCCGTTCTTTAGGTGTTAAAGACCTCAAAATCTCTTGCATGCTATGAGAGTTGGAGGATTCCAAACCCAGCTGCGCAACAGCCAAATTAGATCGGTTGCCGTGGCATTATTATTAGACAAATGCTACTAGATATGCCTTACAACTGTGAAGGAAGAGTAAGAATATTTCAATTTGCTTGCTCTCTGGTGTGACACATGAAAATCATGATTTTCATTACTGGATTGGATGTTTTGTGAGCTCAATTCATAGATCTGCTAGGAATTTGATAAAAGAGGATAAATTTGCATGACCTATGTTATAGATATTGAGTTGTGATTCTGTTTTCCCTTCTCTATAATCTGAGGTTTGTGAAAGTGAGCTGTGAATGATTTCGTGTCAGATGAGTAGACATGTGCATGTGCATGTGCATGTGCTTATAATTTGCTCTCTGAAGTTACTGTCAATGAAGAGCATATTTGTAAATCTTTACAAGTTTTCAAAAGAACTTAGATGCACATAGTTTTGCCTTAGAATCTTGCATACAGTGATTTTGAACGTCCATGGAATGTGTAAGCTGAGCATGACTCTTATTATACCCTTCCCATTAATACACTTCTGTGGGATATAAGCTTGGTAGTTGATTTTTTTTATTTTTTTTGAATGGCTAAGCTTGGTAGTTGATAAATCAAGAATTGTTTATTTTAAAACACTTGGAACCTCCTGTAAAGTAACCTCATTGATTTAAAGGTTAGTGTCAGTTTCTTTCAAGCCTTTAAGCTTTGAAAGCTGGAATCATTCTTCAGAATTTACATATACTCCTGAGATGCTATTAAGGCCACTCATTGTGACCAGAATTTTCCGACGCATGTACATTCACATTTGATTGCCTTTGACATATTTTCCCCTGCATCACCGAAAGTTCTGTAGCCAAGGTGATTTCGTAGGTGTAAGCTGTGTTATGTTTGAATTCTACTGGAGCAAGAAGCAGATCTGGCCACACGAATTTGCTGCTCCTAACTGTTGCTGGATGGAATACACCTCTATTAGGCTCTGTTTGGGTGCAGGTAGTTAGTTACCTTGTAGATTAGTGGTAAGTAGTCAATAGGGAGGAGACAAAATTTGATTTACCTAGAATTTACCTCGTAGAATATTGATAAGTAGTGTTTGGTTGCCAGCCTCGTAGAGTAGTGGGAGGGCACCAATATATAGAGGGAGAGAGAGGGAGAGGGAGAAAGACAAAAAGAATCATTCTCCAAGCCAAATTCCACCCGTTCTGTGAAATTTAGCTTGGAAGGTATAAGGAGGGGACATGGATGCCACGTCACTAGACATGCAATACTTACCTATGAAACTTGTCTGGTTGTCTCCTAAGGATTTCGATGCTACATCGGCAACTAACCAAGAGATTTTGCTGATGTGGCACCCAAATGCAAAGCAAAACCCCTAAACTATCCTGGCTTTTGTGCAACCAAACACACCCAGAGAATTCATCGAGAAGCACTCAGAGATACAGAAATTGTCTAGGATGCCTTTTTCTGCTGGAATTGGAGTCGTTTGCATGCATGCTGAATTGGATTTTTCCTGGTAATATCATCTCCAGCAAGTAAGGATTATCTCCTCTTGTTTACATTGTCTGATTTGATTTAAAATTATTCAAGATCAATCAAATTCTGCTTTCAAAGCTTCAGAAATTGATCTCCTGTTTGAGCCAGTATAACTGTCAGAAACAAGAGTTAGATCTGAGCTTTCAAGCTTTGATTTCCGACCCTGCGATCTTCCTTTGAACTTTCAGTTGGATTTCATTTTTAACACTATGATGGCAGAGCTTACAGCTATAAGATAAAATCCAGATAATTGGTTGAACTTACTGATATGAGAAACTCAAGGCAAATTGGAATTGAAGTTGTGTGCTATAGAGTGTAATTGGAATTGAAGTTGCCTGGAACAAATTCCATCTTCCAAGGTTCAGAACACAATATACCATAGCTAACCTATAGCTTTGAGTAATGGAGAATTCTGTGAATTAAATTGGGAGCAAGAGAATTTGCCATTGAATTTTGTGAAAACCACTATTATAATCTGTTAGCTGCAGGTTACATTTTGTTCTCGGTTTCAAAAGTAGTCGAGTTATCAAAGGGCTAGCTATCCATTTTAGTCTGGATAACATAAGTTCCTGAGGTTTAGGGGCTAAAAGATATGATGCTGAATTAAAGGGTGAATGACCTCCAAGACAAAAACTCATTATCCACTGTTCATCTGCTGAGATTTGTAGCTTCATCAATCTGTTCAAAGCCTAGAACAGTAATGTCCTGAGAATAGGTTTAAGTGAGAGTTGTGCTTGGCCATATCAACCCGAATGTTGGTGTTCTTAAATGTGCTGATGTGTTAGTGGATTTCTTAAATGTGCATATGCCCAGCTGAGAATTCATGTGCAGATTAAACAGAGTCCATTGTTATGTGAACTGCTTTGGAACTTATTGATGATTCATTTTCAAGCAATTATTCAGTTCATTCTAGAACCAAAACATAGATTCAGATGGATTCGAAGATTGGACATTAGCTGTTGGGTCGAATGTGGCTGAGACTTGAATTGTTTCTTAACTTACAGTTGATTCAAATGCTATATTAGTTCTGAGCACTTCTGATTCTATCTATGCTTTCCATTTGGTCTTCTTGTCATTCACAATCAGTTTCCTCCTATTTTGGAAATCACTAGTTTGGAAATCACTCGGTTAATTAATCTTGCTTCTACAACCATGGGCTGAGACTTAGTGAGACCTGCCATAAGTTGAAACAATCAGTGATAGTGAAATACTGCTGCCCTTACTGTTGAGCATTGATTCAAAACTCCCCATGTAATCGTTGACGTTGACTCTCCCGAGTCGACTCCCTTTTACATTGGCCACATTCTTGTCCATGTCCGCATTTTTCCTTACAAAGTCAATTAAATTTCCTTTGACTCTTCCGCGTTATAACCACATCAATCAAGTGCTCAGTTGCATCAACCGAGTACTTGACCATGCCGCGCCTAGTCGACTAGAATTTGCTTTGGCCGCATTTTGACCAGCATTCGCATTTTAAAACACTGCTCTTGATATTTAACCTTTTCAACAAATATCTTAATTTGATTCCTAGCGAGCCTCCGCCACCTTATCCTGCAGCAAATTTATAGTAATTCTGCCCAAAAGTTACTCCCTAATATTGCAATTGTTAGACCATACACTTATTAGACCATACACTTATGTAAACCTCCATTTAAAATTATCCACACATTAGGCTATTCCAGAGAAACTAGAGTAATCCCTTCTAATGTAAATTTATCCTCCTTCCAAATCACTATAATACCTTGTTGGTCCTCTTGAAGCTAATGCCTCAAGATTTTGATTTTCTCTTCCCCATAGCCCCTGTTTGGATTGCCGGGAAAATATTTCTTGTGGAATTTTTTTTCCTATGACTTTTTTTTTGATAATTTAGAGGGAAATGATATGATTATGGCTTATTTATCAATTTTGAAAAAGTTTTTCTTTTCCAAACTTTTCCAAAAAAAATTATTGCAATCCAAACAGGGCTATAGGGAAGAGAAACTTTGCATAATTTTGTTCTTTTCATCCAATGAACATTGAGGCCTATACAGGATTAGATTCCACTCTTGAGTCATTCATGGTAGGGAGCCCTACTTGGGCTGTCATATCACCGAGACCCTCATTCCGAGGGGGCCATTAAGTAAGTACACATTTACTGATAGAGCTGTTTTTATCTTGGAGCATCGATTCACGGATCCCGCCTGCACCGTAAAGGGCAAATACGATTCTCAAGGAGAGTGACCAAGTGGCAACACTCGGCCGTTCTTCCTTCTTCTTCAATAATCGAATTTGAAAAGGGTTTTTATTTAAAAATCGATAGGTGCAATCTGCTTTCTCAGCTTTATTCTTATATTTTGATTGTTAACAGTATCAAATTTGGGTTTAGATAGCACCAAAATTTGGGTTCAAGTAGCATCAAAATTGGGTTCGAGTTACCAAAATTTGCCAAAGATCAGCCCCTTTATTGAATTGATTCCAATAGTCTTAAGAAAAGCAGTATTCAATTTATATATTTCCGACTGGAGAGGGTAAAAAAAGCCTGAAAAATCAGGGAACAATAAACTTCACTCAAAATATGACTTGACTTTTTCGTGATTTTTCACCCATTTTTCACCCTCTACTCATTCGTGTCCTGTCAAATCTCTCATTCTCACACCTTCCCTACCCCTTTCTCCACTTAGAGACACTAATTTATCATGAAAAACAATTCCTGATTGCCAGACATGGCCTAGATTCCTTGGTGATAGTTTGAGTCCCTTGCTTTGCCTAGTTTTTTCTTCCTCTGTTTTTATTTTCTATAGTCCGGGTTGGGTGACCTATGGGCTGTTCTGGACCTCATCGTTAGAGGATTTCCCTTGTCTAGTGGATGAGAAAAAATGGAAAAAATGAAGGATCTGTGTACGTCAGAGAGAGAGAGAGAGAGAGAGAGAGAGAGAGAGAGAGAGAGGCAACTTTGAACTTGGCTCAGGCAAAGAGTTTTCGAAGCTTAGACATAGGAAGGACCTATCTCCGGAACTCCTCCCCCCCCTCTTACCAAGCCAATAAAGTTAATTAAAAGGAAAATTACTTCAGCTTTAATCTAATTAGGGATTTGCTAGGGTCCATCGCAAAAGGCATTTAGCAAATGGTCCGTCGCATGTCAGACCACCCACCTCGTGAATGGGGACAACACGAGGTGGGTGGTCTGACATGCGACAGGCCATCCACGAAATGCCTTTTGCAATGGACACTAGCAATTCCCATCTAATTATGTTAAAATTAGTAAATTATTACTAAATTGAACTAATCTGCATAAATTACTATCTTTCCAATAATTTTACTCTACCTAGCTGCCAACTAATTGTTAATTTTTTTATGGGTAAGTTGGGGTTAGGCGAACCCCTACCAGTATATTAAAAAAGAAAGATGATACAATTGAAAGACCAAGATCACTAACAAGATCACCGCCCAATCCTTAGTACAATGCCTAAGAGAAAGGAGGGAACAACTAGGGACAAAATACCCTTGAAGACAAACTCAAGAAGCAAGAGAAAAGAACATTCATGAGATCCCTATAGTAGTGTCCTATACTCAGGTGGAGCCATGTTTGCTGTGATCCAGGATGTCTATTATTTTCTAGCTACACCCCTTATTCTCTGGCTTTCCCTCAACTCATCAATCATTGGTTGGCTCTCATCTTTAGATATGGGTCTTAGGCTCGACATGATGGCTGCAAGAGAAGTGCATGGATCACTCGGGTTATAGAGAGAGCTCTTGGAGCAAGCGGTTGAAAACAATGGATTTTAACTAAGAAAATAGTGTAAAACTATAAAATTATACTGACTTGAATAGAGGATGGATTACAAAAGATCTTGATTGTGATACTGCCGTACGTCTTTGAACACCCACCTTAAAGTATTATTCGGCCCAACTCCAGTGCAAGGATCACATGACCGAACCACCTCCGGGAACAATAGGAGATTGGATTGTTGTAATGAACCGCTCAACAATCCGATCAGGCAAGCTCTCTAATGAATCACACTTTCTATTATCTTTAGAGGCGTTAGAGTAGTTTCCTTTCTTAGTGTCTCTGGATGTTAGAATGAAGGCTCTATTTATAGAGTTTAAGTAGCAATAAAAAGGACACCCATTAAAGGTGACCATTAATGGATTCATGTATTTATAGGTGAGTCTTCTAAGAGTCATACATGAATCCTTAATCATAAAGCTCATGCATGAATCTCTAGATGACTCTCCATAAATTCCAAGTCCTTAAGAGCCATGCATTTCAATGTCCTTAAGAGCCATGCATGAATCTTCACATTCATTGAAACTTGTAACATTTAATGTTTCAATAAATATAGAGCCATACATGAATCCTAATCCAAAGAATCGTGCATGAATCTCTATATACAATGTCCACCATTATTAGATACATGTTCAAGGTTTAATAGAAGATTTGAAACTCATTTATTGGAACAAAATCCAACAATCCCCCACAAGTTTCAAACTTATCAACCAAGTATTAGAGAGCACTAGTCACATTGTGCATAATGAAAATGTCTGAAGACTTGAATTTTCAAATAGATTATCTGAATTGTAGTGTAAGTACATGGTGGACTTAGCCTTAAACCAGCGCATTTCTACTTTTCAGTAATCACACATGACTAGATCCAGAGTACGTGCGCATAGTGGACCAAGCCTTGAACTATCACACTACTCACAAACTTGCCTGAAACAAATAGCACACACAGTGCTCGTCCTGATTCTGCGAGGGCTCTAGGAGTATGCTGGCTCCATAGAAGACACAGTCTCCACCCTAACATAGGTGTGTCATTTAGTGTGTTTCTGTCAAACATCTCGTACCTGAAGTACTTCGAACCACATTAAGGCTTAAAAGCCAACCTCTTTACTATGACAGGTTTCTGTGTGGGCTCTAGCAGTCTTTCAGACTACATAGGAGATGGCAAATCTCCACCCGCACATAGGTGAGCTCATCAGAGTATACACAATACTCAAAACTCATTAAGGCACTAATGACATCCTTAACTCATTAATGTTTCTGCATGGGCTCTAGCAGTCTGGCCTACTCAGACTACATAAGAGGTGATATGCCTCTACCCATACATAGGTGAGTCCCTCGGGGCATGCACCTGCCATGCATCCAGCACACAAAGTGCTTTGGGCTCATTAAGGCTTACAGCCATCCTCCACTCCGACAGGTTAAGTGCACTAACACAAGAATGGTCCCAAACAATTTATATTAAAGTGCACCAAAACAATTCCATTCATATTTCATTCTTTCAACCATGAACTACATTTGATGGTAGACTAAGCTTTGAACCACTAACACAGTTCCATGATAGATACAAATACAAACAGATTACCTAGGCAAGAGACCCATTCCGACAATTGTCTGTTCAATCAGTTCCCTCTTCAAACCTTTTGTCAAGGGATCCGCCAAGTTCGTTGAAGATCAGACGTCTATAACAGCAATGACTCCGTGACTTATCAGCTCATTCAGATAGTCATGCTTCAGCCGAACTGTCCTCTTCCTTCCGTTGAACAGTGAGTTCTAAAAAACAGCACCCTGATTGTCACAATACATTGTGATCGCAGTCAGTTGCTCCTTCTGTAATGGAAGATCTAACAGGAGATCTCTGAGCCACTCTGCTTCATCTCCTGCGCTTGCAAGGGAGAAGAACTCAGATTCCATGGATGATTGTGCTATCATAGTCTGTTTTTTAGACTTCCACGACACAGCTGCACCAGCCAGGGTGAACACAAATCCGCCTGTCGATCTGCACTCATTCGGTTCTGAGCACCAACTAGCATCTGGAAAACCTTCGACCACTGCAGGATACCCAGAATAGATCAAAGCATGATTAAGGGTAGCTTTCAGATATCTCATCAGTCTCTGAATAGCATCCAATGTGCCTTTCCCGGATTACTACTAAACCGACCCAGCATCCCAATAGCAAAGGCTATATCCGGTCTTGTACAGCTCAGGGCATACATCATACTGCCAATGACCCTCGAGTATTCCAACTGCCTGATCGTCCTACTAGTGTTGGGTCCAAGCTTCTTGTTGTAATCATACGGCACATACAGCTCTGGTAAGTCGAAGTAGCCATACTTCTTTAGCATCTTCTCTATGTAATGAGATTGAGATAAAGCAATCCCGGACTCAGTCCGTAAGATCTTGATCCCAAGGATTGTGTCAGCAGCTCCAAGATCCTTCATGTTGAACTGAGTCGAGAGAAACTTCTTTATAGATGGCACAATCTGTAAGTCACTCCCAACTATGAGCATATCATCAACATATAGGCAGATGATCACCACCTTGCCTTTGTTAACTTTAGTATAAAGGCACTTGTTAGATCCACTGACTCGGAAACCATATCCACGGACAACCTTGTCAAACTTCTCGTGCCACATCTTTGGAGCTTGCTTCAAACCATAGAGAGACCTGATAAGCTTGCAGACTTTGTTGTTAAGACCTTTGACCACAAACCCTTCTGACTGCTTCATGTAAATTTCCTCAGTTAGGTCACCATTTAGAAATGTTGTTTTTACATCCATCTGATGTATCACCATCTTCTCGATTGCAACTATCGCTATAAGAACTCGAATGGTTGCAATCCGACAGACTGGTGAGTAGGTGTTGAAGAAGTCAATGCCTTCTTTCTGTGTGAAACCTTTAGCAACCAGTCTTGCCTTATACTTCTCAATGGTACCATCCGCACGCAGCTTCCTCTTGAAAATCCACTTACAGCCAATAGGTCAAGCACCTTCTAGAATATCCACGAGCTTCCAGGTGTTGTTCTCCATCAAAGAACTCATTTCATCTTCCACGGCTTCTTTCCAGAGCAGAGCATCTCTGGATTGCATAGCTTCTTTAAATGTATGAGGATCACTCTCAACATTATAGGTGTGTAGACACCCCATTTTGACCAGACCCAAGTTCGCTGTGTTGGTGCGAAACCCCATCCAATTACCAAGCTAAGATCCCAAATTGCATTACAAGTTAGGATCGGGTCTCACCAGGGTCCTCGCCAAATTTCATCAAAATCCGAGCAGATTTGTCAAATAAGACAGGCGATGTAGGAGGCGTAGTGCAAATCCAAAGAGGGGTGAGTTATCTGCTGAAGAGGTTGTCCGAGTGAGAAGAGGGGCGAATTATCCTGTGATGGTCGCACCCAGGCCAAATAAGATAAAAATGGCGGGCGCGACTCATCCAGATTCGCGCGCCTCATCAAATGGAGGTGCGAATATCAAATTTTTTTTTTATATATAAAAGCAAAAATCAAAAGGGAGGGGCACTGTTCATTCCTCGTGAAAAATTTGAGAAGCAGAGAGCGAGAGCTGGGTTTTTCCCTTTTCATTTTCCTCCTTCGCCGATCATCTTCTCCGATCACCTTTCTTTTCCGATCATTTTCCGATCTCAAATCTTCTCCGGTCATACGTTACCTCCGGTGAGCCTATAGGATTTCTAGCAATCTGTATAGATTAGATTGTTTTTCTTTTTCTCTCACGATCATCTTTTCTTTTGTTACCTATCAAAATCCAGATCTGCTCCTTCCCTCTATTTTTCCGGCAAGAACTGCTATTTCTGCTCATTTTCTTGCTCCTCTGCTTCATTAACCTCTTCTGGCTTTGTATTTCTTCTTAAACGTGGTCAAAACTTTGATCTATTCCTCCCTTTTCAGTTTCAAACCCTAGCTTCTTCTACTTCTCCTCTGATCGATCTCGTTTGAGATCCGATTTAGTTCCGGTTATTCCTTCGATTTCTTTAGATCCAGATACTTCCATTTCAAGGTTTCTTCTCCGGTCGTATTTTCACCGGATTCCGGCTGTATCTTAAATCTCCGATCAGTTTTTGCAAGTTTCTTTGATCTTTAGCATCAGCAATTAGGATTGTGTAGAAAAAGAAGATTAGGAGTGCTATTACTTGAATTTGCAGGATAGAAATTGATCTTGGCATAATCCCTTTGCAGAATAAGGAAAAAGGCTTGGATCTTCACAGAGGTAAAAGAAATTCGAGGTATGATTCATTTTCCTTCTCGATTTACAGATTTTTTTGATGTATTTCATTTGTGGATCTGATTTGAGCATGATTTCTTTAGCTTCGGTTTGATGTGGATCTCGTAATCTAGCTTAGTTCTCCTACATCTATGCTAATTAGAACCTTGAGAAAAAAACCTCTTTAAACCCTAACTCTCATTTCCTTTTCTCCGATCGTTTTATGCTGAAGATCCGGTTAATTTCTAATAGGATTTCATGCTATTACCACCCCTAACCTAGAGATTTGATTTGCTATAACCTTTGGATTGATTTTCTATACCTTGAGGTTTTGTTTATTTCACCCGATCCAAGCTTTAAAGTTTCAGATCCGGTCTCATTCTTGAAATTTGTTCATATGGCTAAACATTGAAGATCAGGTGCTATTGTGAAAGGAGAAAATCAAGAAGAGAAGATAGTGCCATTGATTATTTTCTTTTTATTTTTTATTATTGAGCAATTTAGGTAAGACTTTCTTTTAAATTTTGTATGATTTTCTCGCTTTAAATCATATATCAAAAAGCTTGAATTGCTGGGATTTTCTTTGCCTATATTTTTTTTCTTCTTGTTTGATGATGAAGTTGGTGTTAATTGTGAATGAAATAATCTCTGTACTGATAGATCACCTTTGTTTGTTACAAACAATGGTCATTTGGTTTGGGAATCCAAATAATCTGCAGTTTTAGTATTTGTTCTAGCGTTGGTCATGCTTGTATTTGGACTCAATTTATCATGTTTTAATCAAGCAGTTTTATGTGTATTTGATTTGTTTTTCCTAGCGTCTGAGTGGCAAAGGAGATTTACATTATTATGCAATAGCTTTAATTCAAAAGAGGGGTTGGCATTGTCATTTTGTAATGATTTCGTGAGGGTAATGTAGTTCTGTCTTGGTAATCATAGCTGAATCTTTGTTTATGCTTATCAATTTAAGCATATGGAGAGAATTAATATCAAGGGTAGTTGTATTCATGATATTTTCCTTATCTAACTCGACCGCATTTTGATAGCTTGTATGGATAATATAGTTGGGGATGAGAATATTAAAACATGGTATTGTTACTATTGCTTTCCAGTACAGTTTTAATCAGGTTGTTTGAAATTGTGCGATCCCAGCTTGGCTTTTCTAGTGAATGTTGGGGAATCATAGTAGCTATGATTAGTTGCTATAATGGTAAAGGCAAGATGAGTTACTGCAACTGTTACTATATAGCTGTGATGATATCATTTCCATGGAATAATAACAGGGAACTTATATTTGTGCCACTGTATTTCTATAATGATGCAATTCTGCTGTTTTCCACTCATGCAATCAGTTTTGTTGCTCTCCAAGTCATAATAACTGTAGATTCCTACATATTGTAGTTACAAGACAGTTAAAAATTTGATTTTCCTTGAAATGTGTCATGATTACAAGTTAATTTGAGGTTACTTCAATGATTTCTGGATAGTGATAAGTTTGAGATTGAGAAATACTCTCACAGTCCATGCGCCTATACAGTTTCATATCTGTTTTCTTGTGTAGAATCCAAGTGTTTAATATCACTTAAGCTATGCCAATTTGAAAAGGGATATAGGGTTATGCTAGTGTGGAATTTTGCCTTTCATATCTGTAATGATGTTATCATTGAATTTGGTTTCAATATGAAGAGAAATGGTCAATTTGTGAACTCTTTTACCAGTTTTTTCTTGATTTTTTATTTATTTTGTGACCTTGATACTTAAAACATATTTTTGAGAAAGTATTTGGCTGACTATCTATTAATTCACCTCAGAATGGAGTTGTTTTCGATTAATTTAGTTTTCAAAGGTCATTTTAAAGAATGGAATTTGATCAAAAGGCATGGCTATAATTTAATTGCTTAGGAAGTGATCAAAGGGTCTAAACCAATTCCTTTATCCATCAATGGTCTTTGTGGTCTTTCTTATAGAAGAGAATCCATTTTTTAGAGGGTTGAGGGTGCATCACTCATCATTTGAGCATTTGATTTTTGGGATATTAATTTAGAAGTACTTGTTGAATTCGAATTCCAATTTGTACGGGTATCAAGATTTATCCCCCCCCCCCCCCCCATGATGACCGAACATGGTGGAATTATATATTCTTGTTTCAGCACCTGTTTGGCAATACATGTTAACCCATAAATATGCCCCCTGTTTTGAACAGGTTTAACCCGCAAATCAGCCCCCTGTTTTGAACAGGTTTAACCCGCAAATCAGCCCCCTGTTTTGAACAGTTTTAACCCGCAAATCAGCCCCTGTTTTGGACAGTTTCAACCTGCAAATCAGCCCCTGTTTGGTACATTTCAGCCCCTATTGTATACATGTTCATGCACATATGAATGAATACATGTGATTATGAAAATACATATTGACCTCTTGAATTGTGATTTTAAGGTAGCAAGTATTGAGTCTTCAATCTTGCATAAGATTGTCCTGTGCACTCAAGTGGTTGAAATAAAAAAAAAAAAGACAGTGGGGATTGTTGTATTATTTGGTTAGATATTTGTGATTTTTTTTAACATTTGACAGGGTTATTTGGTTAAAGAAATGAAATCATTGTTCTGTTATATTCATTACCTGTGAAAATGTGATTTCTGTCGTGTGCCAAAAATTCGTTTTGTATATCTTAATCAAATGTTTCTTCTTCAGCAAGTGTTGTGATAAGTCAAGGATTCCCCTTTCTCGTGAATTTCACATTTCTTTTAAAAGGCTAATAGCAGCCCTGTTGCAGGTTTTGGGCCTTAATCTTTCTTTCAAAATCCATATATGGTAAAAAAAAAAGTGTTTTTTAGTTTGAAGTAATTGCTCAATGATTATTTTTTAGAATTTCATCAAATTAGAATGAATGAATCTAATGGTATCAGTACATTAAAATTTTACATGGATATTCATGTGTTATAGCCTTGCAGATGATTGATTGCTTTATTCAATTTGAAGAAAATTTTGTTAATTTTTGTCGAATCTTCATTCAAAGAACAATGTAGCCTGTTGGAGTATAAAATTAGCCTGTCTTCCTTTCTGTGCACAATATAATATTGTTTAGGAAAGGAATTTTGATTGATTGTGATGATATTTTAGTTTTCATTTATGAGGTAATATTTGTTATTCATAGTGTAAATCAGTCAGGTTTTATATATATATATATATATATATATATATATATATATATAATGATAATTAGAGTATATGGTTTAGTTAGAGTTTGTTCCTTCGGGCAATGAAGGCGCTAGCCCAAGCCCATTATTATAGGGGACTTGCTCAGCCCTAGTAGCGTCCCCCTCTTTTATTTAGGAGACTTTTTAAGTCTTTTAAATATCTTTTAGATAGAGGAGCCTTTTGCTTAGGAGATCACTGTGGTCTCAATAATGAGTTGCACTAGGAGACATGCTTTGTCTCATTAAGGTAGTTCTCATTTGGAGACAAACCTTGTAGCTTAGAGCTTATCTCTTAGAGGGTATACCTTGGTTTTGTATAGAAAGCTAGTTCTTAGGAGGCGTGCCTCGCCTCATTTGTGGAGCATTTTCCAAGTTGTACCCTAACTTGTTTCCCCTGTTAGTAGAAGACCAGCTTTGTTTGGTAGTAGTCTATCACTCTTGTATAAGAGAGAGGTTTTGTCTCATTAGGGAGTTTTTCTTTTAGGAGGCTTATCTAGCCTCGTGTTAGAGTACCCTTCTTTTAGAGCAGCTCCTTTTAGCGAGTCTTTGACTCATTTGCCTTTCTTTCTTTTGTTAGTATTAATGGGGAGTCTTTGACTCGTTGTCCTCTTTTTATGTCGGTATTAGAGTCTTTGACTCATTTCCCCCATTTCTTTAGTTGTTTTTAGGAGTTTCTCCTTTAGAGCTGTTGTCATTCTTCTTTGTTAGAGACTAGCACAGTCTCATTAGAGCTTTTCTTTTTGTGGTCTTAGATCATTCCCTCGTCTTCGGCGATAGTTTATCTAGTTTAGGGGTTTCCCCTGTTAGCCATAGGGTTTGGCCCTAGGGTTTTGCTTTGTATATTCCCTCAGGTCTTTGACCAAAAGGGTGAAAACTCTTTAAAACTTCAAAAACACTGGAAAAGTTTTAAAATTAAAAAAAAACATTGAAAACTTTAAAAATGTCAAAAACATTAAAAACTTTAAATCTTTTGGATTGTCAGATAGTAATTAGGAGAGTTCGATTTTCGAACTACGTTGGCTTGATCCTCTTCCGAGGTACGTAGTGCAGCTTGGGATCTATATCCCAAGTCCAGCCAAACTTTTGTAGATAGCATTTTAAATCTTTTCGAATAAGCAACTTTTAAAACCTTCATTTTCAAAAGATCCTCCTCTAGAGTTAGGAGTTTCTCCTAGATAGAGAGTTTTAGAGTTAGGTTGTGTCTTTTGATAGGTTGTTTGTTTGTTTGCTTGTTGTGTGCTTGTTTTAGAGTTAGGGGTCTGTCCTAGAGTTATAGGAGCGCCTCTGTCCAGTCAGTCGGCGATCCACATCGCCGAATGATGACTAGGGTAGGATACGTTAGTCCACCCTTTGTTTTCCTTAGGAAATACAGCCTACTTACACATAGGTTGTAGGAACCACCTGCATTAGCTTAGGGCTAATCTGCATTTAGTTAGGGCATATAGGATGTCCTAAAATCCACAATTCACTGGAATTTAAATAATCGTACAAGAAACTTTAATAACTGGTCCGGTCTTTTAGATCGAGTCTAGGATAGAGGTCTAGGTGTCTTAGGCATCCTAGCTTAGAATAGGCGCGAAGAACTACGTTGCCTTGATTCTCGTGGAGGCGGGGATACGTAAGCTTCTTTGGATGAATATCAGATCATCCGAGGACTCGGTCTAATCATTTAGAGTCTTAGGATTTGTTGTGTAGTCATCGTATGTTTTGATGTGTTTTCTTACTTTCTTGTACTGATCCTATACCTTTAGCTGTAGCTTGCATGTGTTCGCACATCAGAACTTAGACACCTATTAGGCATGTCACTCATAACCTAGCTATGCTTAGGTGACACATCTTTCACTTTATTTTATGTGTGCTTATTATTTGTATTCTCATGAAATGCATGCTTAGGTAGACGACTCCTGAGGATTGTTCCCATTTCACATGATTTTTACCCAAACTTCTTTAGAGTTAATAAAAATGGCATAAGAGACCAAGTGCTTGCACTCGGACGAATTGGGGGTGCTCTCAGACCTTCTCCTTTCGTAACCAGGCACGAACTCATATATATTTCTGGTTATCCATTGCACAGAGGATTTGATTTTAGGGTTCCATGGCATATCCATGGATGGCGACTCTCAGTTTATTTTAGGTATGTCTCGGTTTCGAACCTCGGTTCCGGATCAAGACATATCTCTTTCTTTTTATATCGCCACTCGTGCTATGCTATGAGGGTGGCAACAGTTTCGAGAGTTCCTTGGTAGAGCTCTCCTACACGTTGTGGAGATCCAGAGGGTGTTGGGGACTCGTTCCCACATCTCTCTCAGATCGGGGTCCACAAGGTGACAAAGTCATCGCCAAAGGACGTGGGCTTCCTTTGTCGCTTAGGCCTTGGCTCATCAGCTTATTCCACAGGAACATTAACAGGTTCATCATAGACTTCATTATCCTGAGAAGTAGAGGGAGAAGTAGGAGCATCAGGGTTAGCTTCAAATTGAACCTCTTCTCTAACATCTCAGGTGAGTCATTTAAAGATATTGACTTGTCGTTGATGAACTTGTCTTCAAAGAATTCAGCATCTCGAGCTTCAATGATAGAGTTGGTGCTGATATCGAGAATTCTGCAGGCATCACTGTCCACAGCATATCCAAGAAAAACACATTTGTTTGCCTTGGCTCCAAGCTTTGGCCTTCTACAATCTGGCACTCGAGCATAAGCCAGACACTCCCACACTTTGAGCTTTCCCAAAGATGGTGGATACCCGAACCAGAGTTCATGAAGAGAGATCTTCATCTTGGCATAAGGAACTCTATTCAAGATGAAGGTCGTCATAAGAAGTGCCTCACCCCAATAACAGGTTGGAAGTCCAGACGTCAGAAGCATAGAATTCACCATCTCGGTCAAAGTCTGGTTCTTCCTTTCTGCTATCCCATTTGACTGAGGAGAATAAGGGGCAGTCGTTTCAGCGACAATCCCATTTTCTTTGTGTTGACTTTCCTTGTGAAAAAAGAAAAAGTCTTTGTAATTCAAAATTACAAAAAGGGGATTCTATTTGTCTTTTGTGGTTTGTCCTTTAGGACCTACTTTATGATTTTGAATGTCTCTACCAAAATTTGAACTTCCCTCCAAAAGGGCTAAAGTCTTGTGAAAACTTTTAGTCCAAGATGGGAAGTTCATGGGGAAGAGAGTGGCCATATATATTCTTTCACTCTGTTTGTCTTGTGAATGAGAAAGAAGAAAAGGGGGGTTCCTCGCGCATGAGCCGACGGGTGGCCCGGTGGGCTAGACCATACCACACGCACGCGGCCCGGCCTGGCCTGGCGCGCGCGTGGGTCCAAAGCCTCTTTTACTTTTCTTTATTTCTTTCTTCTCATTTGTTAATTATTTTATCATTTTATCCTGACTTGTTATCGTTTGAGATACGGTGTAATCATGTTTTGTAACCGCCCACTTAATTTGCGTTAATTTCTACCAGTTGGGAAACGTCTTAAAACGTGTCCCTTAATTAAGGAATTATGGACGAGTCTTTTGGAAGTTTATAAAATCATCCTTTGGAAAGAGGGATATGGACAGAAAAAGTTCTTTTCTGGAATTTTTCTTCCTCTCTTCTGCTTCTGTGCTTTTGAACAATTTTTGTTAATTTTTCATCTCTGATCAAGGCTACACAAGCGTGTTCGCAAGGCATCTGGGTAGCGTGAGTGCACACCTCCTGGAGCGGAGTTGTTGTATCTTGGAGACATACGCCAAAACACCCAATATGCACCACGATTCGTCGTATGTGGGGGCGATACTTGTCTCAAGGACAGCAAATTTAGATTCGTGCCTCGACTCACCGATAAGTTCCACTAACTTTTGTTTCGCTGATGTTTTAGTTCTACAGATCACATTTTATTGCAATGCTTATACATCTGCCATATTATCAGATTCCTCAGAAGAAAGGTATAATCCGAAATCTCCCAAATTCCTTATTAACAAGATAACACTTTGAAGTATGCCTCAGCATCTTTAGAGCGATATTCACCTCCTCTGTCGCTTCAAAGCCTCTTGATTGAACGTCCTAGCTGCTTCTCGACTCGATTTCGAAATTTGATTAACTTATTGAAAGCCTCATCTTTAGACTTCAGTAGATAGACATGACAGAACCTTGTCTGGTCGTCGATGAAGGTGATAAAGTACTTCATGCCACCTCTTGTAACAAAACTCTTGAAGTCATATGTGTCAGAGTGGATTAGTTCCAACACCTCTGTACTCCTTGTGACACTGGGGAAAGGCTTCCTTGTGATCTTAGCCTACGCACAGACCTCACACTTGTCTGGTTTCTCACCCCCACAGATGGGTAGAAGACCTTGTTTACACATGTCATGCAACTTTCTGTAGTTAACATGACCTAGCCTATTATGCCACAACTCAGAGGAGTAAGCAGAAATAGAAACTTCATTTACTAATTTAGAGGCATGAGTTACAACGCTCATCTTAAACATACCATTAGTCTTGTATGCATTGCCAAAGTACAAATTTTTAAAGGATAGCACCACCTTACCGCCTTGAAAATCCAGGCGCATTCCAGCATCACAAAGCAGACTCTCGGATACCAGATTCTTGGCGATTGAAGGAACATGCTTCACATCTTTCAGTGTAAGAGTTTTGCCAGATGTGAGCTCCACTACCACGGTTCCGACCCCGAGAACAGGAAGTGAAGACCGATCTGCCATAGCCACTGATTCTGATCGTGCAGTATAAGTAGATAATAAGGACTTGTTGGCACAGACATGACATGTAGCACCCGTGTCTAACCACCAGTCCGTAACATGAGAGGGATCCATAGTCTTTAAGACCATTGCCACAAAGTTCTCCACTACAGCCACAGACTCTTTCTTTGATGCCTTGCTGTCACTAGCATAGTGGCCAGGCTTTCCACAGTTGTAACAATTTCCCTTCTTCTTGAAAGTCTTCTTCTGAATATTTAGGTTAGACTTCTGGTCTACCACCTTTTTCTTCTCGAACTTGGTTTGTTTCTTCTTCTTGCTTTCACCCGTATTCTGAATGACCAAGTTCGCAGATGCTTTTTGATTAGCAAGCAATTAGTTTTTGGAACGAATCCTTACTTCATCCTCAATCCTGATGAAACGCTTCAAATTAGAAAGTGGCACTTGCTTCTTTCTGAGGAGCATTTCGGTAGAGAAAGACATCCAAGATGGAGGCAACTTATACAATTGCTCCAGCGATAAAGACGTTGTCGAGCTCTACCTTCTCGTCCTTCAATTTCTGAACGAGTTTTTCCAATTCCTTAACTTGAGGTAAAACCTCCTTGTCATCTTCAAATTTCATGTCAAGAAATCTATCGATAAGGTGGGTTTTGGAGAGCTTCTCATCATCTTGGTACTGCTGGACCAAACCATCCCAAATCTCCTTAGCGGACTCCTTTTGGGTGTAGATATCTGTTAGGTGGTTGAAAAGGCTATTTAGCAAATAGCTCTTGTAGAAGTCATCATCACGCTCCCATTGGGCATCTTCAGCAGCATCATCCTCACCAAATATCGGTTTGGCATCGGTCACAACATAATAAATTTTAAGTAGTTATATGCCAAAAACAACCTTTCGACGCCAACATTGAAATTAGAACCATCGAACGTTGCCAATATCAAGTTGCTAAAACCTATAGTACCAGTATCCATTGCTTTCCAACGAATAACACTTTAAGATTGTTGGAGCAAGCGGTTGAAAACAATTGATTTTAACTAAGAAAATAGTGCAAAACTATAAAATTATACAGACATGAATGGAGGATGGATTACAAAAGATCTTGATTGTGATACTGCCGTACGTCTTTGAACGCCCACCTTAAAGTGTTAGTCGGCCCAACTCCAATGCAAGGATCACATGACCGAACCACCTCCAAGAATAGCATGAGAATGGATTGTTGTAATGCACTGCTCAACAATCAGATCAGGCAAGCTCTCTAATGCATCACACTTTCTATTATCCTTAGAGGCTTTAGAGTAGTTTCCTTTCTTAGTGTCTCTGGGTGTTAGAATGAGGGCTCTATTTATAGAGTTCAAGTACCAACCAAAAGGACACCCATTAAAGGTGACCATTAATGGATTCATGTATTTATAGGTGAGTCTTCTAAGAGTCATACATGAATCCTTAATCATAAAGGTCATGCATGAATCTCTAGATGACTCTCCATAAATTCCAAGTCCTTAAGAGCCATGCATTTTCATGTCCTTAAGAGCCATGCATGAATCTCCACATTCATTGAAACTTCTAACATTTAATGTTTCAATAAATATAGAGCCAGACATGAATCCTAATCCAAAGAATCGTGCATGAATCTCTATATACAATGTTCACCATTATTAGATACATGTTCAAGGTTTAATAGAAGATTTGAAACTCATTTATTGGAACAAAATCCAACAGGAGCTTACATCCCCACGGCCTTCAATTTTCTCAAGCCGGTTTCGTCTTCTTCCACCTCTCCAAGGATCTCATAGGAGTTGTGTGTGTGAGTAGATGTGGTCGATAGGTTTTTCTTTTATCTTGGAAGCAGGAAGGTTGGTCTCTAGGTACTGAGTCTTCTTTAGAGAACTAATTGTTAATTATCTACTACCAAATTAGCTATTATCCTAATTAACTATTAACCACTAAATGAAATTGTAATTAATTGACAAAGAAAAGTTGGAATTTTAAATTCTCTTGCATTCAAGTTCTCTAGTTCACAGAATTGTTCTCAGATCCATTTGAATTTCTTTAAGTTTATTTTTATATCTATTTTAGAGAATTATGAATTTTTTATATATAAAATAATATACCATGGAAAACAATTTCCAAGACCTAAGTAATTTTCCTGAAAATCGGGAAAATTCTATTTTGAACAAAATCCAAAAAAGTAGCAAACAGAGGAAAATTTATTTTCCAATGCAAAAAATTTCCATACATCTAAACTAGGGGTGCAACTTAGGCCGGGTTGGGTCTGGTTTAGAGCAACCCTAGCCCAATCCAAGTGTGGACCCCGATCCGAGAATGGTGAGGAAACGAGTCCCTACATCCTTAAAGATCTCCACATGAAAGGAGAGCTCTACCAAGGAACTCTCGAAACGGATGCCACCCTCATAGCATAGCACGAGTGGCGATAAATGAGATACCTCTTGATCCAAGGATAAATCCCTAAACCAAGAGATACCTAAAATAAACTCAGAGTCGCCATCCATGGATAGGCCATGGAACCCCAAAATCAAATCCTCTGTGCAATTGATAACCAGAAATATATATGGGCTCGTGCCTGATTACGAATGGAGAAGGTCCGAAGAGCACCCCAATTCGTCTGAGTGCAAGCACTTGGTCTCTTATTCCATTTTCATTAACTCCAAAGAATTTTGGGCAAAATCTTGTGAAATGTGAACAAAATATCCCTGGGAAGACGTCTACCTAATCATGCATGACCAGGGGATAAAATAATAAGCACACACAAAATAAAATAAAAGATGTGTCACCTAATGACAACTAGGTTATGAGTGACATGCTTAACTGGTGTCTAAGTTCTTGTGAACAAACACATACATGCTACAGCTAAAGGTATAGGTCTGCACAAGAAAGTAAGAGAACACAACAAAATAACACAACAAATCCTAAAATCGTAAACGATCTAGCCCGAGTCCTTAGATGGTCTGATGTTCATCTAAAGAAGCCTACGTATCCCCGCCTCCACGAGAATCAGAGCAACGTAGTTCTTCGTGCCTATTCTAAGCTATGATGCCTAAGACACTTAGACCTCTATTCTAAACTCGATCTAAAAGACCGGACTAGTTATTAAAGCTTCATGAGTGATTATTTAAATTCCAGTGAAATGTAGATTTTGGGACACCCTATATGCCCTAACTAAATGCAGGTTAGCCCTAAGCTAATGCAGGTGGTTCCTACAACCTATGTGTAACTAGGCTGTGTTTCCTAAGGAGAATAAAGAGCGGACTAACGCATCATATTCTAGTCATCAGTCGGCGATGTGGATCGCCAACTGACCGGACGGAGGCGCTCCTAGAACTCTATGACAAACCCCTAACTCTAAAACAAGCACACAACAAACAAACAATACGTCAAGGACAAACCCCTATCTCTAAAAAAAAAAACTCTCTACCTAGGACAAAATCCTAACTCTAGAGGAAGATCTTTTTGAAAATAAGGTTTTAAAAAATTTTATGCAATCCATTTACAAATTTTAGCTGGACTTAGGATAAAGATTCCAAGCTGCACTACGTACCTCGTGGAAGAGGATCAAGCCAACGTAATTCAAAATGAACTCTCCTACTACGCTCCTAAAGCTTTAAAGCACTTCAAATGCTTTTGATGTTTTAAAGTTTTGATGTTTTTGAGTTTTCAAATATTCCAATGTTTTTTGGATTTTAAAGCTTTTCCAATGTTTTTGATATCTTCAAAATGTTTTAGATGTCTTTGGATTTTTAAATGTTTTAGATGTTTTTGAATTTTTAAATGGTTTTGGATTTTTAAATGTTTTCACCCTTTTGGTCAAAGACCTTAGGGAATACACAAAGCAAAACCCTGGGCCATACCCTAGGGCTAACAGGGGAAACCTCTAAACTGGGTAAGCTAGTGTCAAAGACAAGGAAATGATCTAAGATCCCAAAGATCCCAAACAAGCAAAGCTCTAATAAGACTGTGCTAGTCTTTAATAAAGAAGAGTGATAACATCACTAAGGAGAAACTCCTAACTGATAACACTAAGGAGATGAACAAACAAGTCAAAGACTATCTAGTAATGCTGCCAAAAGGACGAATGAGTCAAAGACTCTCTAATAATACCACTAAAAAGATGAATGAGTCAAAGACCCTCTAATAATAACACCAAAAGGACGAGTGAGTCAAAGACTCTCTAATAACACTACCAAAATGAGGGCAAATAGAGTTAAAGACTCTTTAGAAGAAGGGGTTACTCTAACATGAGGCTGGGTAAGCCTCCTAAAGGGGAAACTCTCTAAATGAGACAAGGCCTGTCTCCAAATAGGAGCTCTATAAATGAGGTAAGGCATGCCTCCCAGACACAAAGGTGCGCTCCAAGTATCCCTATTATCACCCTTGCAATGATAAAGTAAGGGATTAGACAACTAACGGACTAAGTTGGTCTCTAACTAGTAGAGGATACAAGCCGGGGTACAAATTAGAGATGGATTCTATAAATGAGACAAGGCATGCCTCCTATGGGTACACTATTTATCAAAATCAAGATAACCTCCCTAAGGAATCTGCTCTAAATGACAAAGCTTGTCTCGAAAGGAGAATCACCTTGATGAGACAGAGCGTGTCTCCTAATGGTTAACTCTATACTAAATCCAAAGTATACTCCCAAAGAGATAGGCTCTAAACAACGAGGCTTGATTCCAAAAGAGGATTGCCTCATGAGACAAGTTATGTCTCCTAATGAGGGCTCTAGATGACTCTTTCATTGCCCTAGCAATGATAGAGAACTAGTATCTAAGAATGTCTAAAAGACTAAGAAAATCTCCTAAAAGAGAAAGGGAAATGCTAATGGGACTCGGCAAGTCCCCTAAATGAAGGGCTTGGGTTAACACCTTCATCGATTTTAAAGAGTTTCTAATCGAACCAGATTATTGGGGGTTCGGTCAAAATGGGATGTCTACACCAAGGTAGCATTCCCTTAACCCTAATCCGACCCAACTTGAGTTTCATGTCGAGGAGGATCAACCCTAACCCAGCCTGCCTCAAGGTGGCAAACGGGCCGTGCCCGACCGCGGCCCGGCACGGCACGGCCCGCGAGCCCGGATGCCCCCTTTAAAAAATGTGTTTTTTTTTAAAACAAATTCGAGAATACCCCCAAAAGGTGTTTCAAACGGCTAGTTTGGGGGTATTCTCGTTCAAAACTTATATATTTCATAAAATCTCAGAAAATACCCCCTCCAACGATTTTATTACAAGGTTATTTTAGTACTTCTGTTTCACATCCCTTTGACACATGGCACAAGTTTATTGCATAGTTTTTTTTATCCAGAAGTGATTAGTATTTTCCTATAGCAACCCTGTTAAAAAAAAATTATAAAGATGGGAGGTCTCAAAGAAAAATTTATTCAAAATTAAGGTATTCATTCTGAGTTGGTTGCCCCACGGCACGTTTGCCATTTTGAAATTGTGGGCCAATGAATAGATTGAATTGAAGAGACTGGTAATGTGAAATTACCATGTGAACCCATCGTGATTATAATATTGGTTCATTGGTGTCTACACCTACCTTAGTTAAGATATGGATGGGTTAGTATAAACCTGTCACATTAGATTAAAATAATTATTAGACAATCACTTTCCCATTAGATAATTACTAAAAAAGGGACAGATATAATATATATATATCACTTTCCCACATATAACTCATAAGTTTACACGATATACATGTAATATGGTGTAATCCCGTATAGTAAAGTATTTTTCAAAAAGTATAAGGCTTACCCCATAGGATGATCCAAGCCATCCATTTGATGGGCCGCATATTTACCCCAAAAACCATTTTCATTGGATGACCCGAACCCTTAGATCTGTAGAGGTTTCCATAGTATGCAGTGCCACTATAGATTGTAGGGCTAGGATCCAAGAATTTATTTATTTTTGGATATTTAAGTCCTTTGGTTGAAAAATGTGATTGAACCCAGCCCGGCACGGCGGCCTGCGGGCCGGGCTGGGCTCGCCTTGGAGAAAATCATTCCGGCACGGCACGGCCTGTGAACCCTTCTGTGCCGTGCCGTGCCCGGCCCGCGGGCGGCCCGTTTGCCACCTCTCTCTCTCTCTCTCATCATAGTTAGATTTAGATATAGATCTCTCTCTCTCTCAAAACAGACCCTCGGTGGGGCCCAACAACTAAATGGTTTGGATCTTTGGACAAGGTAGGCGCCAATGTATTTAAAAAAATATATGTGCACATATATGCATACACTATATAAAGTATATATATATATATATATATATATATATATATATATATATATATATATATATATATATATATTTTAAAGAAAAATACTTAGGACTACCTTGTTCGAAGATCTAAACAATTCATTTGTTGGACGCCGTGTAAATATGCTTTGCCCATAAAATCATCTCCATATGATGGTCCTAACCTTCCATTTTGGAGAAATTGCCATTTACTTTGGGCAGCAACCAATGAACGGTTTGGTGGGGATTCAAGCTCACTTCCTTGTCTTCTTGTGCATGTGTCACAATATTGGAATTTATCTTTATTTTCCAAACAAAATCCCGTTTCTTTTAATTAACTAGTAAAAGTGCACGTGAAACTAAGGTATTTGATAACAAAATTTAGTAAGATTTTCTTCCGAGTGAATAGATTCTGCTCTTCAATAGGCACGATCCATTTATGTACAAATCTTATCCATTAACGTTTGTATCCTTTTGAACCCTTGGCCAAATATTCAACTCTTCAGTAGGCATCCATTTATGTACGTTTGGATCCTTTGGAACCCATTATTGTCTGGGCCACCACTAATGACAGCAAAGGCGTAGCTGGCTTTTTGTAAGGGCACCTTCATTTTAACATTACTTCCAAGAAGAAAAGAAAGCAGTAGTGACGTAGTGTTATCATGCGTGTGCGGTATATAGAATAACCACCCATAGAAACTACGATGAAATAAAACCTCATCCCATCTCCAACCGGTCTGCCACTCCATGAATATCCAAAACTTTGGCCTTCCCCAATTGCTTTCACCCAATTCCTCTACAAGCTCCCCATGAGATGAAAATGAAACTTTGGCTTTCCCCAATTGCTTTCACCCCAATTCCTCTACAAGCTCCCCATGAGATGAAAATGAAACGCGCAACAACAGTTCATTGTATTTTTTATTATATCATTTCATTATATTGCCTACTCATAAACTTAAATTCATGAATTTATATCCTCAATACCCTTGAAATTCAAGGAGACCCAATGAGCATAAATTTTAAATACAACAAATTTAAAAGCAAGCACAAAATCAATGAAAACCAGTCTTTCTCACATACCCATTAACTCAAATTTCAAAAATTTCGCAGTAAACAGAGGTATACTAAATTCAAGCATAGTTCCACCAAAAAAAATCCATTGAACCCATGAAAATACAAAGGCTACATTAGAGAAATCCGATCACTTATACGCATACCCATTAGTCCAGAGGTTATGACCCCATACAAAAATTACAGCTCCATTCCACAGGGTAGAAGTCCAATTTGAGCCCCATTCCACAGGGTAGAAGTACAATTTGAGCCAGGAAAAACAAATGGTTATCTTTAGCACCCATGGAAATTCGAAAAACAAATGGTTATCTTTAGCACCCATGGAAATTCGAAAAACAAATGGTTATCTTTAGCACCCATGGAAATTCAATCTGAAGGTGTCACCCAGCCTTGCCGCTCTTGGAATCCATAGAAAGCCCTGGAATCACTGACACAACATTTCTTCCCTACCCTCCTCCGGAACTCAATAAAATTGGTGATATTGCCTCCAACCCCTCCCTCATTCGCTGAAAATCCTTGCGAGGATAGAACTGCACAAAATTTCTCTAAAATGTGCATTCTGATTGGTGATGTCCCATAATCCTCACTTCGCTAAAGGCAGACGATGCAATTAAATAATCATTGACATGCCAATGTCATGTAGTTAATCTGCTTATGCAAGCTTCCCACAACTAACAAATAAAGAAAGACACGATATTTGTGAATCATATAGAACAGATTGAGAATCTTCATTAGTTATTGCTTTATCAGGTACTTTCTCAAACTATTGCTTGATAAGGTGAAACTGAGGTATTTTACGACATAAAAGTGCAGGTAATTTTAAATGGATAATTTTTCTACCACTGGCAATTTTATGAATTCTAGTAAAAGATGCACGTGCAAATGCACGTGCGACCAAGATATTTTACAACATGGTTTAGTACAGCTGCGAAATTTCTCGTTTCAATCTTTAAAATGAAGTTGAAGTAGCTTTGGACCTGTTTTATGTCAACCAAAGCAGGACTTTTCTGTCAAATTTCTCCCCATAAGTGTATCATTTGAAAAAACGGGTTATTCAGCAAGGCGAGAGAGTTGCATGGTGTATGTTTTTGCATCTAAAATTTTACTCTAAAATTTTAATACAGTAAAACTCATTTTCCAAGATTGTACCTCCATTGGCAAATGTAAGATCAACCCATGTTGTGTTGATCATCTAGAAACCAAAGTGAAAGAATGGGCGAAAAATTAATTTTTTTTACGCTCATTTTACGTCAAAAGAAACAAAGCCTAAGAGAAATTTAGAGGGAACAAGACTTTACCCAAGAGACAAGGCATGGAGGCAGGGCCTTTGTAATTTTGAGACCAAGAGTGAGAGGTGGCTGTGATAACTCGATGGAGTCTTGGCCAATAACATGACAAATCCATGTTCTTTGTTCCTCCATACACTTCATCACCTAATAGAGGAATCCCCATAAACTTTGAATGTACACAGATCTAGTTCAGAATAGCAGACAGGCAATGTGAGTAGAACATTTTTCGCAAACCACATTCGCTGCCACGTACAACACTACTAAAAATAGGGAATCTTAGAATTTGCCATCAATGCAGGAAGCAGGCAAGATCATTAAAACAACATAATGTTTAAAACTAACGAATTACTAAAACATGAAAGTTATATGAAGATATTGCAGCATGATCTCCATAGGAGCACCCTGAAGCAAATAACCAAGAGCTTAAGCAATATCATCCAATCAAATAATGGATAATGATAATAACATAAGTTGTTGCGGGGAGAAACATTTTAGAAACTACAGTCAAGCCCACTCACTCATTGTCAAGATGATCCAAAAATATCTCCCACTTGTTTGTCATGTACAGTATAGCTTTCCAAATGTATAGTATAGCAAATCACCAAAAAAAAAAAATGCACAGTATAGCTTTCCAGTTTTGTCAATACATTCGATAATTAACTTCCTAGTTTTGAAAAAACCATATTCATCCGATTCTCCAATTCTCAAAGGACTTACATAATATGTATTTCAGACTACTATCACTATACAGATCACTCACTAAGAGAAATTCAGAAAAGTCCCCAACAAAACTACAGCCAAGGTGATCTTGTGGGTTTTCCATCTTTCTTTTTTCTGAAGTTCATGAACAGACATTTCTGGTTTTCAGATATTGGAACACAAGATGCATCTGTATAACATTTCAAAAAACAAAACCCACTTTTCTCAGGCTAGTCTGCTTTCATCGCTACAAAACCAAACGGTCCCAAGTTTTGTAGTTAACTTTCAAGGTAATTATAAGGCAATCTCACAAATGAAATCAATTGAAAGGGACATGACATAATGATTATTTTTAATATGAGACATTAAGATTGAATTTTGTAGTGAAAAATCATGATTTTTTAATAAATTAGAGGATAAATTCAGCAATTAAAATTGTATATAGTCTATGAAAACTTTTCCTTCCATAATTGGGAAGTAATTGGAAAAAACTGTGAATCCCCCCAAATTAACTTCGGGTCATTTCCAGGAATAATTGGGTTGAGTCGACTCTTTCCTGATACCATCCGGCATTTTCCGACACGACTCGAAATTTTTTGACACGACCCCAACTTTCACCGAGTTGACCCCAACTTTAACAGAGTCAAACCCAAATTTCACCATTATTTTTACATCGGATCAACCACTTCGACCAGATTTTAAATTTATCATTGATTCAGTTCATTTCTCGAAAGATTTAGAAAAATGAATGGTGTGACTTACTGTTTAAGTGGTCAACGGTTGTTGATTTCGCTATCTCGACGAATGTTGCCTGTATGAATGGAATGGCTAGCAGAATGCAATGCATGGTAGATAGATCGTCAGGAAGGCGACGGGTAGAGAGGAATCAATGTTACAGTAGGAAAGCGACAGCCGGAAAGGAGCAAACGCAGTGGTAGATCGTGTCCTGTTCTTCTCGGTGTGTGAATTGTAACTGGGTAAACATTTGTTCAAATCCTAAACATAAGTGATTGATTTTCATGTAGTTAATTGAATTAAAATGAACTTTTAAGTTATAAAAGGAAGACTCATTTTTTAGGATTAAAAATGATCAATTCCATTCCACCTTCATCCCTTCACATGCCAATATCGGCAATAAATGATTATGATTTGGAGGACTTTCTTCACCAACCATTCACCATCCATTCGCTGTGCATCCATCCGGTTTTTGAAGAAATTCAAAACCTACAAAGAAGATAATTGTTCAAATCTGCTCCGTTCTCATGGATAAGATAATCTTGGAGGGTTTAAAATAATTTAAGGGAACTAATCACCTAAAACATAAAAGCGTACCATCTAAATGTTTTCAAGGAGCTCATTAAAGTGAGACCTTCTTTCGGTGAATTATTGCATATACAACCTGCACTACATGAGGCTTTAAAGACCTTCTTTTGGTGAATTATTGCATATACAACCTGCACTACATGAGGCTTTAAAGACCTTCTTTCGGTGAATTATTGCATATACAACCTGCACTACTCATAAAATAAGGTAGTAAACTAACGAATAAGATAATCTAGGAGGAGGGTTTAAAACAATTCATAAGAACTAATCACCTAATTAAACATTAAATAAAACGCATACCATGTAAATGTTTTCAAGGAACTCAATAAAGCGCAGGGGATTCTTGCAAGGCATGAAAGAACTGTCGGTAGAACTCCGAATCCCTTTTCCCCTTCCAATATTGCTTTGTTGGACTGCACCCACTGCTCTACCCCGAAGCAAGAATAGCATTCCACTAAGGTCCTTGAACATTCAAATAAATAAGTAGATCTAAAGCTGCATAAAGACATGATAACTTTATTCAACTTTTTTCTTCAATAACAAAAAGAGAAATGCTGCTCAAGTAAACACTGCTGAATTTACATTGACAAGGAGCAAGCTTGTTCCCTCTCCCATGACAAAGCCATCGAGATCCTAGAAAAGGTAATGATCATCATTTACAACATAGATCAAAGTTCCAAATCCTGATTCATTGAATTTCGCTATAGAGTAGGGCTGCACATGGTTCGGTCCGGTTCGGTTTTGGGGGATTTCTTGAACTGAACCGATGCCATCGGTTTGGAAAATTTCCAAACCGTAACCGAACCGTTTGGTGGTCAAACCGAACCGAACCAAACCGATCTTGACCGGATCGGTTCGGTTCGGTTCACGGTTTATCCGATTTCCTTGAGTTGGATTGTTGCTACTTTTATGCCCTGTTTGGATTACAAGAAAAAACATTTTTGACGAAATTTTACTTCAGTTTACACAATTTAGGGGGTAATGATATATTCAAGCATATCGAATGCAGAAAAAGGGATGCATATTCAAGCATACCTCAACGAAAAAGGGATGCATATTCAAGCATACCTCAAAGAGTAGAGATTTGAGAGAAAAATCAGAATCAAATGCTAGGGTTTTGCCGTTTCGCAGATCGAATGTGCAGCTACTTAATCAAATGCACAAAATCCTTCTTTCGCGAATCAAAAGCACAAAATCCTTCTTAGGCTAGGGTTTTTCCGTTTGGTCGAGAGAGAGTGGAGATAGAGTAGAGATTTGAGAGAAAAATCCGTCAGCTAGGGTTATGAGGTTATCCCTTTTCAGTTTTCAGCGTGTAATAAGTTATTCTTTTGGTCTTTGGTGTTATATTTCCGCCCATTTATTTACTTGGAACCACCCATTTTGGTCGGTCTCTTCTCTTTCCAGTTAAATACATTAGATTTGGGTGTGCCAAGTAAAGAAAATTGATATATATATATATATATATATATATATATATATATATATATATATATATATATATATAACAAAAAATAAAAAATGGCAAAAATACCATCGGTCCATCGGTTCGGTTCGGTTTTTCCGATTGAAATTTTTCCTAGACTGTGACCGAACCGATCCTAACGGTTTATGGAAAACCGAAACTGTGACTGAGCCAATGCCACTAAAAACCGAACCGAACCAAACCGAAAGGCCCGGTTCGGTTCGGTTTATCGGTTTAGGCGGTTAAATGTGCAGCCCTACTATAGATAATGGCATAATAAGTGAATAACAAAGAATTTAAATTTTTCTTTACTAATAAAAAAATATATAGTAGAAATATGCAACTAAGAAGGTGCTAACCAGAACCATTAAAAGGCATAGAATGAGAAATGTAGATTTTTTTCATGTACCTTTCTTTCCTCTAAATTTTCTTCGATGACATCCAAACAAAATTTAGGCTATGTGCCTGCTACTATTTTTAATATCAAAACTGAGACAAGAATTTAAAAATCATAAACAACTCCATAAGCATTTTTTGACTCCTCTATTAAATTTCCCCATTAGATAAAATAAACCAAGCCAACCTTGCTCACATTGAAAACTCACAAACCAATAAATCAAATTGGTGTTGTTCTCCATAGTGATAGAATAAAAAAAACAATCTGCCCTTCATAAATTCAAAACCCATTACACTAATAGATCAAATAAACCAGCCCAACATTCCTAAGCTTCATAGCTAATCATTCTATTAGAGTATTAGACCAAATAAAAGTAGAATTAACAGAACAGCCCCAATAAAAGAAGAAACAACACTCGTACCCGCTTATGAGAGCAGAAACTATCCAAAATTATAAATTTAGTAAAACTCACTTTGATTGTAATAGAAAATAGAAAAAAATCAAGAAAACAACATAAAAGCAATTCCAGATTGTGAATAACCTTATTAACTACATTTGTTTTTCTAGTTGTAGACTTTTCCGTGGGAAATCATCTTAAGTAAATGACAAGGGGTATCACTACCATCGATGATTTTAGAACACAGGGGTAGGGAATTTTGTCTAAAGATGATTGACGAACTTTCGGTGCTTCAGGCTTTTAGAATAGAAAGGATTCGTCCATAAAAATTCATTTAAAAAATAATACAAAGAGGCTCTTTACCAACTGCCACGTTTTGTGCCCACCTATGCCACATGGATGTGATCTAATCCATTGATCAGATCAGTGACTAAAAGGAGACAAATGCTGTATAAAATACCTTGATCTGACGATTCTATATGCTTGATCCAACGTGTCTTGTCTAGAGATCCATCAAGAAAAGTTAAACCGTTGATTAGTTTTGGCAAATATTATCAGCACTACTGTATTTTGACGATCACATTCCTCACTTTATTAAAAGTACGGTATGGCCCGCACCATAGGATGATCCAAACCGTCCATTAGATGGGCCACAGCCTAAATAGGTTGTGCCCCAAAAATCATTTCCATAAGTTGATCATAACCCTCTAACATTCAGATCGAAGGGTTAGGATCAACCTATGGAAATGTTTTTTGGGCACAACCTGTTTAGGCTGTGGCCCATCTAATAGACAGTTTGGATCATCCTATGGTGCGGGTCATACCGTACTTTTAATAAAGTGAGGAGTGCGAGCATCAAAATACAGTAGTGTACCCCTACTCTATTGTTGTAAGCCCTTACACCATATAAAATCTCTGTTTTTTATTGCATGAAAAAAGAGGTTTCCAACAATTGATAAACTCTTTTCCAATGGAATTTGTTTTCCAAAATTATATTGTTTTGAAAATCTTCTAGACGACAAAACACTCTAATTTGTTACTTGTCTGAGTTGACAGCTTTTTACCTGGCCTGTGTTCTTTTGTTGTTGTCGGCCTTCGCATTTTGCCCATCAAAATAAATCAAAAGCAATTTGACTCTCATGAGATGGCAAAATTTTGCCCGCACATAATAGGTGTATGACAAATTTACGGCCGTCGGTGTTTGATTAAAAAATAATACTAAGGAAATTGAATTGAATTGGGAACTTGAGTCTGTAACAAACATGATGTCAAATTTCGGAATATGTTTGGATGCTCATCGAAACCGAAATCTTGATATTTCGGCCGAAATTCGACGAAACCATTAAAATTAATATTTTATTTCATAATAAATTTCGGCTATGATGAGAAAGAGAGAGATTTTAAAACAAATTTCAGCAAAACATTAAATAATTAAAATATTTCAGGAAAATATTAAATAGTTAAAAAGTCAAGATTTTTGGTTGAATTTCCTTAAATTTCGGTCGAAATCATGTAACATTTCGGGTATTACTGATTTCGGTTTCGGGGTTGACTGAAATCCGAAATTTCGGTCCTAAATTACGGACTATGGCCGACTTCATAGGATGATCCAAACCATTCATTTGTTGGGCACAACGTAAATAGGCTAACTCTCCTGTACATATGGAAATGATGAGAAAGAGTGAGAGAAAATTGTTTCAGCAATTAAAATTTAAACTATTTTGTTTAAATGACAGTTATAGCCTTTAGGCTTTAACCGTCTTTTTATTTCTTCTTCTTCTTCTTATATATATATATATATATATATGAGGAAACTGTTGGTGCGCTCAAGCTCACCAAGCTTATGGTGCGCTTAAGCGCCCAATCACATGGGTCCCACATTTTCTGTGGTGATCCAAACCATTCATCTTATCGTAGATAGGGGGTGTACCCAAAATCAGCTCCATAGGATCATCCTAACCCCTCCATTTGTGGATGACAAAAATAGGCAGATTTGTGGACAAACAATGTCTGTCCATTTTGACCTCCACAAATGGATGGGTTAGGATGATTCTATGGAGCTGATTTTTGGTACACCCCCATCTATGTAAGGGCCTTTCAAATGAATGCTTTGGATCATCCTAACAAAGTGGGGCCCCATGTGATTGGGCGCTTAAGCGCACCAACAGTTTCCTCTCTCTCTCTCTCTCTCTCTCTCTCTATATATATATATATATATATATATATATATATATATATATTATTATTATTATTATTACTTAAAGTTCTTTCATGGTACTCTCTCAAAGAGAAAGAGCTCCAAAGAACTTGAATGAGATAAGTGAAACTATCTCTTATTTATAGATGAATGAGTGAAGGAATTTGAACCCTAAATCTCCATGTGGGATTCACCAAATTTCAAATAATTCCCACCAAAGCATTTGAAAAGATTCTGAATGAAAAAAGATAGAGGGAACTTTGCACAACTTTCAAGATTTTGATTTTTCCCTTCAAATTAATGGAGGGAACTTGCACAAGTCTAAAAAACCATGACTTTTTCCCTTCAAAACATATTATTGTAATATAATATAATTTATAATATCAAATACATTATTAGTAATATAATATAATTTATAATATATAACAACTAGTTCCCGCCCAGATAAAGTCTCAATTTTTTTTTTTAATTTTGTTTGACTTCAGAAGGGAAAAGAGGCAGACCAGTATAGCTGGAAGGTGTTGAGGACAGATTTTGTAAGCTCAATGCGGCCTGCTCTAGATAGAAGCCTGTTGGACCAGCTTGCAATTCTTTTGTCAATTTTCCCTAGGAGAGGCTGGCAATTCGAGGATGATAGCCGAGTGGTGATTAACGGCCCAAAGATTTGATATGAAGCTTTTCTTCGGTGAAGCCCAAGGTGGAAGATATGAAGTTCTTGAAACAATTATTATCCCCTTTAGAATAGAAGATTTCACTCTTGAGAGGATTCACTAAAAGACCTGAACAGAATTTGAAGTGACCCATGCAATCTTTGATTGCTCGACAGGAAGCTAGGTTTGCATCAGCAAAGACAAGAACATCATCAGCGAACAAAATATGAGAGATAGACGGGTTTCCTCTAGGGCCCTGTTTGGTTGCCAAAGAAGTAGGAATTCTGAAGCATTTGGACAGGATTTGAAATCCGATATAACGTTTGGTTGCTTTTTTCATCCAAAAGCACATTTGACTATTGGGATTGTCGGATCCTTCTCGGCTGCTGACGTGGAAGGAAAACGAGAGCCGAATTGTAAACCACAAAACCAGAGTTTTTTTTTGTGGAATCTAAGTTGGAATGGGATTTTGAAATGACTACCAAACTTCAACACTTTATCATGACAACCAAACATAGCTAGTGAAAGGGGAGGAGAGCTTTCTAGAAGGGTGACTTTATGAAAACCGAAAACACTCCGTACACAAACATCTCCCTGTCTAACACCATTGGTGGAGGGGAAAAAACCTTGAGGGCAGCCATTGAATAGGACAGAGAAATGAGCAGTTTGGATCATTATTACATGGGGGGGACAACCTATTGACGTTGTGCGTTGTGCCCCCAACAATTGAAACAGTTTGGATAATTATGAAGTGGGCCCACACTACATACATTAATTACATACCGTAAAATGGAAATTGATATATTCGTCCCTTTTACTTCCTTAACCCAGATTGTATTTATTTACGCTAAAGCGGGTGGGCATACCATAGTTAGGCTATTATTAATAAAAGACAAGGTGATCTTTTATGATTATTAAAACCCCGTTGTGCAGTTATTCAAAAAACTAATTTATCGGTAGTTATTGATTCTTTCTGTAGTCCAGATAGAAAGCGTCAACCTCAATTCCAACTGGCAAGCGACAGCCTGTACACAGCTGTATCCAACGCATTTCTCTCTTTCCCTAGGGTTAGGGTTTCAGTGTCCTCTTAAGCACAGAGAGACAGAGAGAGACGTGTCTCGTGCTACTACACTAGCCTATTTCAGAACCCTAACCCTAGCCAAATCATAAATCACAGACACTGCTCAAGTCACCGAAGAGGAGAAAGATTCTCTCTCCGGCCATGGATCCATGCCCGTTCGTTCGACTACTCGTCGGAAACCTAGCCCTCAAGATTCCGGTCGCCTCAAAACCCACTCTCTCCGGCATTCATCCCTCAACCTCTCCATGTTTCTGCAAAATCCGCCTCAAAAACTTCCCTCAACAAACCTCAATCGTCCCTCTCATTACTCCTGATAATCCCTTCCCCAACGAACAATCACAATCACAATCTCAAACCCTAACCCTAGCCGCGAGTTTCCATCTAAGCAAATCAGATCTCAACAAACTCATTGAGAAATCTATTTTTAAAAACAAGTCGGATCTGTGCCTAAAAGTTGCGATTTATACTGGTCGAGTTAACTCAGGGAAGCTTTTGGGAAAGGTTTCGGTGCCGTTGGATTTTTCCGGTACGGAATCTAGGGTTTCGGTGTTTCATAACGGGTGGATTTCGGTTGGGAAGGATTTGAAAGGATCTTCGGCTCAGTTGTATTTGAGTGTTAGAGCAGAACCTGATCCGAGATTTGTTTTTGAGTTTGATGGAGAACCGGAATGTAGTCCTCAGGTTTTTCAGATCCAAGGAGATCTAAGGCAACCTGTTTTTACCTGCAGTTTCAGTTTACGGAGTCCATCCGATCGGAATCCTATGGCAAGGTAAATTTTTCAGGTTAGCTAGGGTTTCTAGCCTTTCTGTAGATCTCGGCTCTGTGCAATTTTCATGTTTTTAGATGAAGTTTTGAACATTTAAATGAGAAGTGAGAATTTAAATTAGAAAAAAAAAATCTTATGTTTGATTTGATTATCTTCTGTTCTATGTAGCTCATCGAATTTCATCTTTCTAGAAAAAATGCCCCTTTATAGTTTTATTTTATTTTAATCACTATTTTGTACTTCATTTCTCTATTTGATTGTGTTTGGTATATTCAATTTGAATGCTCTAGTCTCCGAAGATTGTATTTAGTTTCAATTCAACAGGATTTAACTAATTTGTTTCTGCATTGCAGCCTGCACTTTCACCACACAAATGTTCTAAAATTAATTTCTTGAGATTTTGTCTTCAAAAAGATTACCATTTTTCAGATTTCTCACATGATCTCTCTGTTTGATTTTGAATTTGCTCATTGTTTCCTTCTCCATGCTAAGGTTTTGAAAAGAAAAGTTATGATTTGCAGAACTAGGGAAAGTGAAATTCAGATCTTGTATATCTTTGCATCTGTTCTTTAGCTTTTCAAGAAATTAAATTAAAGAAATCTTATCTGATTTCTATTCTGCTATGTCTAGCTCGACGAGTTTCATCGTTCTCCTAATTTTCAACAATTCTGTTAAGTTTCCTTCTAAGGAAATGCTTCATTTTACCTTTATTTTATTTTGACTACCAATTTAAACCTCATTTCTCGATTTGTTTGTGCTTTGTAGATTCAATTCGAGTTCTCTAATTCCCGAAAATTCTGCTGCGCTTCATTTTAACACACGATTTTCCCAATTTGTTTCTGCCTTCATTTTCTCCAGATTTCTGACATGATCTCTTTCTTTTATTTCGAATTTCCCTCATTGTTTCCTTCTCTCTGCCAACAGATCATCCCAATCTGAACCAAGCTGTTCAAGGAACTGGTTAAGCTCACTTGGAAGTGACCGAGAACGACCCTTAAAGGAGCGAAGAGGGTGGTCAATCACAGTCCATGACCTCTCTGGCTCACCAGTGGCCACCGCCTCCATTCTCACGCCCTTCGTCCCATCCCCTGGGTCCGACCGCGTTAGCCGCTCCAACCCCGGCGCCTGGCTAATTCTCCGCCCCTCCGACGGCACATGGAAACCCTGGGGCCGTCTTGAAGCCTGGCGCGAGCGCGGAAGCAGTGACGGCCTTGGCTACCGATTTGAGCTCCTCCCCGACCTGAGCTCCGCCGGAATTCTCCTCGCCGAATCCACACTCCCCACCGGAAAGGGCGGAAAATTCGTTATTGACATGGCAGGAAACAATGGCCAGTGCAGTAGTCCTCAGGGAAGTGGGGATTTCGGAATTGGGTTGTGGCCATACTGTCTCTACCGGGGTTTTGTTATGTCAGCGACTCTGGAGAAGGAAGGGAAGTGTAGTCGTCCGGTGGTGGAGGTGGGAGTGAAGCATGTGAGTTGTACTGAAGATGCTGCGGCATTTGTGGCATTGGCTGCTGCCATTGATCTTAGCATGGATGCTTGTAAGCTTTTCTCACAGAAGCTCAGGAAAGAGCTCTGCCAAAAGGTGGAACTGAGTTAGAGGGAGTTTGAGATCTCTCTGCTTGTTGGGTTTTCAATTTTCAAAAGTTTTTGCTGAGAATTGAATGGATTTTTTTCTCCCTTTTCTTTCCTGGGTTTTTTTTTTCTTGGTTTTTGTTGGTGTTGAGATTGCTGGTATGTTTTAGAGAAGACTGTTACTAACTAACCAGTAGGTTTTAGATGATGATATTCATTTTGTTGGTTGTACAGACTGGAAGAGTAGAAGAGAACTGTTATTTTTCTTGGTTCTTTTTCTGTGACTTCTGTATATTGTTTTGACTCTTGTTTCTACTCGTTTTGTGTTGAGAAATGGAGAGTGGAATGTAAATCTTTAATGCTCTGTTTGGTTGCCGGGTTTTTTTTGTGCCTGGGAGTTTTGTGGGAGAGTAAGTTAAATTTTGGTTCCATCCCATGTTTGGTTGCCTTTTAGCACTAGGTTTATTTTAATCCCACTCTTGTAATGATTACTTGTGGGGTGAATTTTTTAATCCCACTTTTGTAATGATTGCCTTTTCATCCCATCCCAAGATAACCCCAGGAACAAAAATAAGCTTGAGAAGAATTTTTTTCTACCCAACAGTTCAAGCAACCAAACAAAGGTATTTTTTTCTCCCACCATGTCTCCCAGGGTATTTTTTTCTCCCACATAACCAAACATGGGATTTTTATTTTACCAGGATACTTCCAGGACTTTTTTTTTCCCACCTATCTCCCAGGGTATTTTTTTTCTCCCACATAACTCCCGGGAACAAAAAAAACCCGGCAACCAAACAGAGCATAATGGGTGTGTTAGATAATTAGAAGAGAAGTGTTTTTTTTTCTTCCTTGGTTCATTTTTCATTATTGTTTTGAATCTTGTTTCTACTGGTGGTGTTGAAATGGAGTGGGATGTGATCTTTAATGGGTGAATTTGATAATTGGAAGAGAGCTGTTAATTTTTTTGGTTTTTTTTTCTGTGATTTCTGAATTTTGTTTTTTTTATTTTGGTTCTTTTCCTGTGATTTATGAATTTTGTTTTGACTGTTGTTGACTTGTTTCTACTGGTTTTGTGTTGAGATGGAGAGTGGAATGTACATTTGTTTTGACTCTTTGTTTCTACTAGTTTTTTGTATGGATGGAGTCTTTAATGGTTGTGTTAGATAATTGGATCTGTAGATTTGGTAATGGCACTCTCCTTGTTTTGGTAACTGTGCTGCCAACTTGCATTTTAATGGCATTACAACTGCTGCTATTTTTAATGGTGTTGGAAGGCTTGGTTCAACCACATCTTATTGCTGTATAGCTGTTTTGTGGTCATATGATTTGATATTTGGTTCACGTGGGGGGCAGAACTAACTCTTATGTCATTTTAAATGAACAGTTAGCTGGCTTGTGGGCGAGATTTGGTGGGAAAAAAATTGATATTTTCACCCACTTTTCCAACATTTTAAATGAACAAATAATAAAGCAGTAATCATGCGAACATCTTTCTTTTGTTTTCTGCGTGTATGGTGCAGTAGTCAGTTCACGTGGGTGGCAGAACTCTTTATGTGTCGCTTTGCATGAATAGTTAGATGACATGTGGGCCAGATTTGGTAGGAGGGGAAATGATATTTACACCTTTTCTAGGAGAATCCTACTTTCCTTTTGCCCTTTTCTTCCCAGAAATAGCACAAGTTCTTCCTTTTGTTCTTGTTTCTTTTCAAAATAAAGTCATTCTCGCGAAACGACAAGCAGAGATGTGTTGGAAATGCTGAGCAAGGGGGTGGAAATATCATTTTCCCACGTTGGAAACTTTTGGGGGCGCTTTAGAAAAGTGAGGTGCCCTTGCTGCTGGTTTTGTCGCTTTAGAAAAGTGAGGTGCCCTTAACATCAAATTTTTCATGCCCCACCCATGGCTCCACTTTCCTTCAACTTTAGGGTGCTTGGTTGCCGAATGTAGCATCCAAATCCTTACCACTTTAAGTTTCAAAGGCAAATAATTGTATGTTTGGAAAATTTTATTTTTGTTCTCCCTGCTCTTTCTACCTCCTGCCCTCTACGAGGTTGGCAACCAAACACTACTTATCACTATTCTAGAAGGTAAATTTTAAGTAAAAGCCAAATGTTTGTCTCATCCTTATTGACTACTTATACCACTAATCTACGAGGTAACTACCGTTATCCAAACAGAGCTGGTGTCTGTGGATGCCACAAAAAAACCGGAAATTATGGGTAAGCAAAGGTAAATGTTCACTTATTCTGTCATGTTTTCCGACTATTTGGTTTACATGTGTAGTGTTTTTTCGGAAAATGGAAAACGCCTTGTCTCTCCATGTGGCAGCTGATTTTCCCAACATAATTCCTCTTGGAAAATGCCTTGTCCCTCCCTGTGGCGCCCTTTAGTTTAGCATTTGCCTATATATTTGGTGGCAGGTATTCACCTCGGATAGTAGTGGCATTAGTAGTCAACGGAAGGAGTGAAGCTTTGGATTTACCTGGTAGAATAGTGGTATGTAATGTTTTGCTGTCAATCTATGAGAATAGTGGTGGGGGGCCATTACCAATATGTAGAGAGGAGAGAAGGAAAGAAGGCACCATTCCTAAGGCAATTGAAGCAAACTTCCACTTCTTTGTGGAATTTGGCTTCAATATCATAGAGGAGACATGTTCGACACGTCAGCAGACATGCAATGATTAACTGAGAGACATCCTTATAATGCTCTATTGGTAATGAAAAAAAAGAAATTTGCTTATGTGGTACCCAAATGCTAAGCAAAATCCATAAACCTCCCTGGCCTTTTGTGCAACCATTATTTTGGTTGCCGTCCAAATATTCTTCCCCTAGTACAGGAAACTAAAGATGTTTGGTTGTTACGTAACCATTGAATTGATAGATTATAGAATTTTTATTTATTTATTTTTAGGCTAAAAAACTATAGCCTTTTAAGTTGCCTCCTAAGTCAAAATAAAAGAGAGAAGACAAGATTTTTACTTCTACTTTGTTCCTATTTAGAAAATGATGCCATTTATTTTACTTTTCTTCTATTTCTACTGAGCTTGCATTCTATGGATAATCTGTATGATGCAAGAAGTGATGCTAGGAAGGACCAGATCACATCTATTTCTGCACTTCATTTAATTTCATCATATCCAATAGTTATTTTAAAATAGGTTATGCCTAGACAAATACAAATTTTAGTATTCATAAGACTCCAAGTTGCGGAATCATAAGGAATTCTCTTTATCTATGCCTGTTTTAAATCTATCTTATAACCTTAACACTGACTAAATGTATCAACCATAACTACACAGGCATTACTAGTAGAGTAATTTATCCATGGTGAACATGTAAAGGAATTTACCAATATTGACTTTCTTAAACAATTCCAATAATTCTCAAGTTCTAACTAGGTGAACTTAAAATCCTATCACATAGGTTGCTTAGCTTAGATTCCTCAAACCAAAAATCCTATATGGGTATATGGGAATATCATAAACATAATCAAACAACACTACATAATCGTTGGGTAGAAAAATTTATCAAGCCAAGTGCCTATGTTTGCTTGGCCTCAATAGAGCTTGGCCAAAGTATTGCTAGTAAGCAATATATCATCAACACGTAATGCAAGAAAGAAGAATTTGCTTCCATTGACCTTAAGGTATATTCATTAATCGATTAGTCTTTACGTTTATTTATTGTAATCCAGAGTCATAATGACATCATGGTTATTTCAAAAGAATTTTTCTTAAAATCATAAGAGAAAGCTTTTTTATAGTCATAACCTATTTCTGTATCTATTTCATTGAAACCTTTTGCAATCAGCCTTACTTTATATATCTCAACTATACATATAATATCTTTTGGTCTTAAAAGATCCATTTATAACTAATTGGCCTGATTCTTGAGTTTTCAAATAAAGTTTCATTGACAGTAACTCTTCCTTTACGGCTTCGAGCTATTGGGCCGACTAAGATTGCTCGTTATGGTTGATTGACTAAAGGAAATGGATTCACTCATTCAGATAAACCATATAATTATCGGCATTAGTTGACTTTCTCCCTTTATGTGACCATAACATAGACTAGTCAATGATGGTCACTACCAAAGCGGCTACAGTGTCGGCAGATGCTAGCTCCTATGCGTCTTCTGGTGCATCAATATCTTCATGAATGAACATTGGCACTGCCATTTCTTAGGTCACCAATATTGATACTATAACCAAGGTTTTAAATTTCGGTTTCGGCCGAAATCACAAAATTGGGTACTGGCCCACAAAATATAGGTTTTTTCAGTCGAAATTTGGTAAAGTAATAAAATAATCAACATTAAGAAATTTCGGTTTCGTACCTATTTCGTTTCAGTCGGATTTCGATCGAAATTTAAAACCATGACTATAACTTGGTTCTCCTCAAAGCTCATATGTATAATTGGGCTTCCAAAACATTTAACACTTAAAATTCTATACATTGACACGCCTCTCGTGCAAAAATGGGCAAGACAAGCAAATATCAAATCTATAATTTCCGTTTCTAATAGAGAATGATCTATAGCTTACCAATAAAAAGAGAATGATCTATATGATTACCTTAAATAGAACCAAAGAAGGTGTGCCAGGGATCAAACTGCCAAATTTAGTTGAACAGTAGAAATCTGCCCATAGGGAACCAGGTTCATATAAAAGTTTTGAACCAAGAACCATGCAACATAGGTCTAGATCTCCCCATATAGCCACTTGGAGATCAAATTATTTCATCACAAGGCAATCTTTGGCCACCCACAATTAGTAGATGAAGGTTTGTTACCTATCATCATCATCATACACATAGGGCTATACAGTGGGATGATCTAGAGGGGGCCTATTCATGGTACAGAGTCATTGATTAGCCTATCTTAATCACTCTTATCCTTTGAAGAGAGACTATTGATTATCTCTAACCAGTTTTTTAAATGGTATCAATCAGACGGTTAGGATCGCCAAATCAATATAATTGTACCATATACCCTACTCATGTCCAATTTTAATTACATGTAGGTATATAACTTCTTAATTTTAACATTAACAAAATCCATTGTAGTCCAGCCCGGTTAGGATACCTGGCTTTCACCCAGGCGACCCGGGTTCAAATCCCGGCAATGGAAATTTATTTTATTACAAATGAGTTTTTTTAGACCTGATGATTTTTTCGCCCCCACTGTAGGATTATGCGCCCAGAGTTCACTTTAGCAGGGGGGCGCATAATCCTATAGAGGAAGGCGAAAAAATCATCTCCCTTTAGACGTGTCGGAATGCATTTGCTCATCAGTGCCACTATCAAAACAAGGGAGTGAGGATATCGACTTCCTCACCATCAAGCAACCATTTGGATACAAGAATTTTATAATTCATGATTGTAAAATCCTAGATTTTACAAGCCAAAACCTGGATTTTATAAGCTTTATATACTGTACATTTCCAAGATTAAAAATCCAGTTTTTTAGCTTGTAAGATACTAAGTGCGTGTTTGGCGTACCGTTTAAAACACCGTTTGGCGTTTGAAACACCGTTTTGGAGCCAAACGGCCGTTTGAGAGTGTTTGGGTGCGCAGCCACCGTTTGAAACACCGTTTGCAAAACGCCGTTTTCAACGGAGTTTTTAGGCTGTGGGTTTTTACATGTATGCCCTCACCAAAACCCATTTTTACGTATATGCGCGCGATTTTATGCGTTACGTTAAATACCAAAAAAGTGGGGGTGTTAATATCATTCTTGAGGACACAAATTTGTTAAATTGTTAATATTTAATTCAAAACAAGGGGCTGCTAATATCATTATATGATCTCTTAATTTTGATTTTCTAAAGATAAAAGAATTAAAAGAAACTCTAGTTTCTTACTTTCTTCATCTACTTTGCAAAATTAAAAACCCTCTCACGCCTCACTGCCTCAGCGCCTCCACTCGTTTTAATATTGGTCCTAATGAGAGAGTAGTTGAGTTACATCGAGGCCAACCAAACAATGCCCTTTTTGGTCATTTTACCACTAAAACTCCGTTTTGGGACATTTGCAACCAAACACACAATACTTTCGTTTGCTGTTTAAAAAGCCATTTTGATCTGGCCAACCAAACATGAAAACGCTGTTTGGCAAACCGCCGTTTTGAACCAAAATGCCGTTTTGCAAAACGGCGTTTTAAACGCTATTTCAAACGGTACGCCAAACACACCCTAAGATCCAGGATTTTACATCCTAGATTATAAAATCCATGTATGCATTCAGCCCTGTTTGGAATTTTCTGGAAAAACTTGGAAAAGTTTTTCTTTTCCTTTGCAATTCCGTGATTTTCCATTGTTTGATTACCCATGAAAACAGCGGTTTGTACACCCGTAGTTCAAGCTCTATTTATACGGACTTTTAATTTATAAATGTTATCCATAACATTTCTTATTTCCCTCTAAAATGTGGGATCAATGGTCAAGCAGGTGGCTTGGCAACTTGGGACCTGTACTAGTTTGTGAAGAACTTCTTCAACTAAACTGAATTTCCATTAATCAACAGTTTATTCAAATTTATAGACAATAAGGGCTCGTTTGGACGCCGAGAAGATTTTGATTTGGAATTTCACATTTGAAGCCCTTTTTGTGGTGACATTTGGATCCGGATCAAATCCTTGAATTTCCAATTCAGCGACTGACAGTAAAAAAAAATCAGATTTCCAAATAAGCTGTGGAAATAAGTAATTGGAAATCAAAAGATCTGGCAGTTTCCTTCACCCTCTTGGCTCCTCAACCTCTCCCCTCCACTAGGAAGTAGCCCTACCCTCTCTCTCCCCCTCAACATGAGGTGGCAGATATATTCATTTTGTTCTCAAAACTCAATTCCAAATCCAAATACAAAAAAATGAGGTACCCAAACGGGCCCTAAGTCTATTTATAGACTTTCATAGAAGACTCCTACTGAAACATGATTTCCTATTTCAACTCAAACTACAATTCAAAAGCCTAAAAATTCACTTATGAGAATCCATGTCGTACAATATTTATCCCTCTCCACAGTGCAAACAAAACAAAAAAATTCTCTTGGGAATCCCTCTCCACAGTAACCTCCACCACTTCCATATCACAGTATCCTTCACTTGCCCTATGTGTCACCACAACCACAAAATTGCAACCCACCTTCTCTTCCATTGTCCATATGATACTCATCCATGGAATGCACTTGGTGCATCTTCCAATTTGGAGAAGATCCATGGTAGATGCTATCAATTGGTAGTACAAATTGGCTAAAAAATAAGTGAATGCCTTCACAACTTATGGATTATTGCTATCCAACCCACCCTCTAACATAATTGGAAAGCTAGATATCTCTTTGTTCTGAAGCAACAAAAAAACAATTGGACATTTACATAGGCCTCAGTATAATGAGTCTAGATTTTTCTTTTAAGTGTTATTTAGTGATATGTTTTGACCTTCTAATATTCACTTTGAGTAATTGAGTATACTTTTTTTCAACAAAAAGGAAAGCGAGTTAATTATAATTTTCCTTTGGTGTGCTTGGTTGCATAAAAGCTGAGAGGGCTTAGGGGTTTGTTTGGCATCTGGTTAGCACGTCAGCAAAACCCTTATTTGGTTGTCAATATAGCATTGAAATTCCTGGAGACAACTAAGAGACACATGTCTCCTACTTAATCGTTGACTGTCTACTGTTGTCGCCCTTGTCCCCTCCAAAGAAATTCAAGCGAAAAACCACAAAATAGCTTGAATTTTACATGGATTTCTTGGGAATGATGCTTCTCTCTCTCTCTATGGTTTCTTTCATCCCTCGATATTGGTAATGGCACTCCCTACCACTTCTCCAAGAGGTTGACAACCAAGCACTACTTACAAATATTCTATGAGGTAAGTTCCAGCTAAATCCAAGGATTGTCTTCTCCATGCTGACTACTTATATGAGTTTTTATATCGTGTGGCAGTATAGTCGACACATCATACAATGGATGGTTTGGATCAAACTATGGAGTTTTTACATGTAGTGTGGCCTCCATGCTGAATGGCTGGACTGTTGGGATGATGGCCCAACAAATGGACGGTTTGGATCATCCTATAGAATGGGTGGCACCGTGGTACGTTACTTTTTGAAAAATAATGGACTGTAGGGCCACACACCATATAAAATCTCTTATCCATGGTAGGGCATCCTCGGATGTAGGTAATTTTTTTTTCTCAGAAAAAACTTTTCTTAAAAATTGAGTTTTCCCCAATTTACTGAACTCAACATTGCCGAAAATGAATAGAGTGTTTTTTAACCATGATCTACCAGACCCGAAAAAGTATGGATTGGAACCAAACAGTATAAAGAAAAATCCAGGAAAAGAAATTTTTTTCCAGGCAAATTTTACTCTCCAAGAAAAACTTTCAACAGATCCAAACATGGGAATGGGACGTTCTTCCCAACAATCCAGCCCTTCATTTAGTGGGCCCCACTTCGCCTCCCGAGTGAGCATCTTACGAGTCCTTTTACACCACGCTCAAATTCTAACCTACCAATTCCCAGTCTCCCCAAATTACTCCTTCAAAGTTCCAACAACGCAACCTCCGCTAAAAAGAAAAACAAAGGTTTTAACAAGACAGAAAATCCCCCCACTCCCCTCTCTGTGAATCAATGCGAGAGAATTAGCGTTAGGGTTAGGGTTTCCGACTCATGGCGTCCACCGCAGCTTCAATCCGCTACGGTGCGACCGGTGCCGGCGCCGGAGTCTTAATATCCGGCCAGGGCGGAGGAAGTGATGATGCTCTCCATCGAATCCTTGCAGATCTCTGCACAAGAGGCAATCCAAAAGTATATAATCTCTTTTCTCTTTTCCAACCCTAAAATCTCTCCTTTTTTTTTATTTTTCAATCTCTTGTTTTCTTTGATTATAGGATGGTTCTACATTGGCTTTGAGAAAACACGTTGAAGAAGAAGCTCGAGATCTAAGCGGAGATGCTTTTTCTCGATTTATGGATCAATTGTATGAAAGAATTGCTACTCTTTTGGAAAGCCATGATGTGGCTGAGAATTTGGGAGCTTTAAGAGCAATAGATGAATTGATAGATGTGACGCTTGGGGAGAGCGCGTCAAAGGTCTCGAAGTTTTCTAATTATATGCGTGCTGTGTTTGAGGTTAAACGTGATCCAGAGGTTTTGATTCTTGCTAGTAGGGTTTTAGGGCATCTTGCTAGTGCTGGAGGTGCCATGACTGCGGACGATGTCGAGCTTCAGGTTTATTGCTTTTCTTCTTCTTCTTCTTCTTTGTGTTTGTTGATTAGGCGTAAAAACAAAATTTTATGCCTATTTTTACAATTAGGATCTGTTCCTTTATATGTAAAATGGGTGTAATAACAAATTTGGAGCCCATTTTTTTTACAATTAGGCTTTGTTTCTTTCGACGTAAAATGGGCGTGATAACAAATTTTATGCCCATTTTTACACTTGGGCTCTGTTCCTTTCGACGTAAAATGGGCATAATAACAAATTTTATTCCCATTTTTACATTTGGGTTCTGTTCCTTTGGACATAAATTGGGTGTAATAACAAATTTTATGCCCATTTCTACAATTGGGCTCTGTTCCTTTCGACGTAAAATGGGCGTAATAACAAAATTTATGCCCATTTTTACACTTAGGCTGTGTTCCTTTCAACGTAAAATGGGCGTAATAACAAATTTTATGCCATTTTTACACTTAGGCTCCGTTTCTTTCGACGTAATAATGGATGTGAACTGAACATAAACCAAATTTTATGTCCATTTTTATGTCGAAAGAAACGGAGCCTATAAACAAATTTAAAGATAACAATGGATGTAAAGATAATAATAATTTATGTCCATTTTTACATTTAAAGAAAAGGAGCCTTAAAACTGAGTATAAGATTTGTTTTACGTCCATTTTTACGTTGAAAGAAACGAAGCCTTTTAGTGTTTTGTTGGATTGGGTATGTGAACTGTGTTGTTTCTTTGTAGGTGAAAAATGCGTTGGATTGGCTGCGTGGGGATAGAGTGGAGTATCGCCGTTTTGCGGCTGTCTTGATTTTGAAAGTAAGTTTTACTTTTTGTGGGTGTCTCCAATTTGTTTGAAGTAGGATCTATTATTTATACTTGTCATCCTTGATTTCTATGTCCACAATTCAACTGCTTAGTTATTGTTGAATCCACTTAGGGTCTGTTCCAATCGTAGTAAAAGTGTTGTAAATCAATTTCCGGAGGAAAAAGTTTACATGGTATACTTTATCATCGATAAGTTTTCCTTTTCTGTTGATCCATTACATGTAGTAAAATGAGATGCAAATCAAATACAGTGTTCCAATTACCACTGGTTTTACAATGTAAAATTCAAAATTTTCTTAAGCATCTATTTTTATTACAATTAAATCAATGGGCTAAGACCATCTTTTCTGGAAGCACAAAAATAGAGTTTCAAGGTATGGTGATCAGTTAAAATAAATGAAACTTGAATAGTATCACTAGTGGTAGTGGGGAAGATCGGGGAAGCTAGGTTCTAATCGAGGAGAAACTCTGCAGTTAATTAAAGTAGCATACCTGGTGCATTAGTTCGACCACTCAAAGATATCATCAACAACCTAAACAATGATGGTCTACAAGTCTGATTTGGTAGACAAAACTCATAGTCCCTTATATACGCAAGATATAGAAAGATTCTGTCTTAAAATTACACAAGCTCAACTTCCTTAGTTGCAGAAGTTAATGGAACAAACAGTGATCAGCATTGGTCTCTTTAAGGAGGTGAACCAATGGCACCAATCAGTTGAATCTAATTCACTTCCACAGAGATTCATTGCTCTTCTGTAATTCAAAGAGGACGAACATTCGAAACAGGTTTGATGAGAAAATTCCGATCTAGTTCTTAAGATTTGGATCTACTAAATGACTATGGAATTGAGGGCAAAATTGACAAAGCAAGCAAGGATTGTAAAGAGGAATTTGACAGCCAGAAGATTACTGATGCATGTGTATTTCTTGCAGCTTTCTGGATATCTGTCGGATCATTACTTTCACTGCAGATAAAGGGTATCTCTCTGGCAAAAAAAAAAAACAAAAAAAAAACAGGGATATTTTCATATAACACATCCAGTTCAAGAGATTGCATTTTTTTTTTATCAATTTTTTTATATCTGAAATACGCAATCTCCAAAGAAGCTCTTGGATTTCATGCTTCTGAAATACCCCTTGTTTGGGATTCCTTCTCTTTTGCTCTTTCGAACTTATAACTCTTGGATTTCATGCTTATACATCTCGGGGGACACTGAAACTGAGAAGGAAAAACGAGAGCAGATGAAAACTGAGAGGAATAAGGATAACCAGAAAAAGGGTCTTGAAACCCTACTCTTCATACTATAGGAATCTTGAGCACATGAAAAGGCAATAAAAAAAAACGAAATTAAAAATGAAGCCCTACTCTGCAATCTAGATGAATATCAAGCAGATGGAAACTGAGATTTCCGAATTGGAGAAGGAGGGGGGGAGAGGGAGAGGGAGAGGGTGGCCGGAGATCGAGAGGTTGGAGAGGGATATCGAGAGGCTGGAGGATTGCAAGAAGCTTGAAAAGGTCCTTCCCGAGACACCAAAGTCAAAAACGAAAAAAGGGCTTTGGGATGTTTCCTAACGCATGTGGAAATTATGTCTTCCCTAATTCGATGAAATAACTTTACTGCCCTCGGCTGTAAAGTCGTCTTTCCGAAATTTAATTCAGGGATACAGGGCGTAAAAAAAAATGAAGTACGGCACTTGGAATGCTCTTAAGTTAGTGCAAGGGCGTACATTTTTTTTTACCTACTTTTACCATGATTGGAATGGACCCTTAGCGGTTGTTGATCAATTTTCCTTACTTCATTGCTCCAAAGACGCTTCTAGTGGCTGAGAAAAAAAATCTAAAATGCGTGTACAGGCAGTCCTGACAATATATACAGAGAAACACAAGAAATTTCAAGAAATATCTTTAAATTCATCAGTGAGAGTCCCAAACTAGATCAACATTCAAGGTCGAGAATAATTTTTTTTTTTACCGTCTTTGCAGCCTTAAGAGTGAATAAAATGAAAGTAAACTCTACATTCCCCATTTTTAGAGCTTTTATAACTCCTACTTAACAATCAATTAGAAAATTAAATACCTCAAATTCCCATATGAGCGTGTTACAACTATCATAATAACCACCAGAACTCGGTTTCAATTAGCCATGTTTTCTCAGGCTGCGGTCCACTCCATTGGACTAATATATGGACTATTCACAGTCACAGGAGATCCTCTTCTAGATTCAAAAAAATTGAGTATATCATGTATGGATGCGATGCGAGAAGCAAACACTAAGCACATGAAAAGCACGTGGGAAGCGTATATGAAGAGAAGTTTGGAGAATACGAAAGCGAATAATTAGTGAAAATTACAGAGGTGTATATCAAGAGAAGTGAGGAGCATATGGAAAGTGAATAATTAGTGAAAATTACAAGTAATCTATTTTCAATTGTGGAGATTAACACAATTTAAAAGTTCAAAGCTTCTAGTACACACCCAATTATAATATAAATGTTGCATGATTCCACACTTTAAAATCAAATCTAAAAATAAATAAATATAAAGTATTATTCTTGTCACTATTGATTGGATTTTGTACACGACTACATGCTACCTACTAAGCTATTTTTTCTAAAGTTTGTTGGGCTTTTTGCGCCGCCCTTCTTTGGGATTAATGTGATAAATGTCGCTCCCTTGCTTTTGTCTAAATACAAGTTCTTATGGAGCTCCTCGAACAAGCCCATCACGTCCTCTCACCTTTCATAAAGGATATAGCATTGTGGGCTCTTCCTTGCTAAAGCTCTATTCAAGAGTATTGCTACTGTCTGAGTCCAAGTGATTGAAATCAAGCCCCTCTGGTTGTAGAAAACTTGGATCTTTTGAGGAATATAGAGCATGGGAGAATTTGACAATCTCCTCAATAGTATCTGTCTATTATTGCTTTTAGCTTCATTGATCATTAATGAATGGTTGCTATGGCTTTATCGTCTCGGGTTAGCAATGCCGTGAAAGCAAACTATATTTTTATTTTCTTCTCAATTCACTCAACTGTAGAGCTTTGTTTCTAGTTCTACTCTTCCAATTGTATTATTCTTCAAGAGACGCTCTCAGCTCTGGCTCGTCATCTAATATAGAGACCCATGATCTGCTTGAGAGTTTCATCTTTAAGAGATGCCCTCAGCTCTGCCTGGTCCATATCTTCCTTTTCGTCCAAATCCTTGTTCCGCTTGAGAGTTTCATCTTTTTTGAAGGTGACCAACTCCTTCTCTTCACGTGCCAATCTTCTAAGCTTATATTTAGGAATCTCAAATTTTGCCTGTGATAAATTAAGATCTAGGGTTACTTAGATTGATATTGAGATTGAGAAGAAGAAGAAGAACAAGAGAACATATACAAGAGAAAGAGAGAATCGTTAGTTTCTTCTCTCCCTTCACAATTTATTATTTATATGAATACATACATATAAAATGACAGTAATACCCTTATATGTCTAACACTCCCCCTCAAGCTGGAATGTATATATCATACATTTCCTAGCTTGTTACACGCGTCCTTTAATTTTGCAGGCCCTAATGCTTTGGTAAACACATCAGCAAGTTGATATGTGGATCTAGTAAACATGGTGCAAATTTCTCCTCTTTGAATCCTTTGACGAATGAAGTGCCAGTCAACCTCAATACGCTTGGTTCGCTCGTGGAAAACTGGATTGTTGGCAATATAAGTAGCTGACCTATTATCACAATACAACCGGGACGGTCTTGAAGGAGGGAAGCCAATTTCTGACAAGAAAGAACGCAGCCAAATTAACTCTCCAGTTGTATATGACATAGCTCTGTACTTGGCTTCGGCACTAGATTTGGAGACAATATCTTGCTTTTTACTTCTCCAGGACACCATATTACCACCAACAAACGTGCAATAACTAGTCGTAGATCTCCTGTCCACTGGAGAACCAGCCCAATCAGCATCAGTGAATCCCTCTACTATTTCATGTCCATTTTTCTTAAAGCATAATCCCTTTCCTGGAGTGCCTGTCAAGTATCGAATGGTCTGAAGTACTGCAGCCCAGTGAGATGTGTAAGAACTCATAAACTGGTTGACCACTCCTACCGCGTATGAGATATCAGGTCGAGTAATAGTGAAATAAATCAACTTTCCCACTAATCTCCTGTATCGACCTGGATCCTCAAATAACTCTCCTTGTTCAGGAAGACGTTTTACATTTGGGTCCATAGGAGTAGATGCGGGTTTTATTCCCATGGAGCCTGTCTCCTCTAGAATATCATATCTAAAGTGTACTTTCTTTGTGATAGGGAAAGACCATGTTTAGAGTGAGCAACCTCAATTCCAAGAAAATACCTGAGACGACCCAAGTCCTTTGTCGTAGATTCTTCCTGAAGGAAGACCTTCAATCTATGTATCCCGTCTTGATCATTTCTAGTAATGACAATGTCGTCTACATAAACAATCAGGAAAACATATCCTGTACTGGAGTAATGGCTAAACGCATAATGATCAACCGAGCATTGTTTCATGCCAAAACGGATAACTGCACCACTGAAACGACCAAACCATGCCTTCGGAGATTGCTTCAACCCATATATAGCTTTCCTAAGGCGACATACTGATGAACCCATCTCCCCCTGAGCAACATACTCAGGAAGTTGCTGCATGTAAACCTCCTCAGTAAGGTTGCCATGGAGAAAGGCATTCTTCACGTCCAACTGATAAAGTGGCCAACCACGGTTAACTGCAATGGAAATCAGCACTCGTACTAAAGATATTTTTGCAACCGGAGAAAAAGTCTCTTGGTAATCAACACTAAATGTCTGAGTGTAACCCTTAGCAACTAGTCTCGCTTTGAGACGCTCAATTGTTCCATCAGGCTGATATTTAATAGCAAATACCCAACGACAGCCAACGGTTTGTGCACCAGAAGGTAAGGGAACAAAATGCCATGTGCTATTTGAGTGTAGGGCATCCATCTTAACATCCATTGCAGCCTTCCAGCCAGGATGAGCCAACGCCTCTGTAACTGATTTTGGAACATAAATAGAAGAAACACTGGAAACAAATGAGCGAAATTTGGGTGAAAGATGATCATAAGAGTGACAAACTTTGAAATAGGATGAGCAGTCGTACGAGAACGAGTACGACTGGCAACAGGAGAATCAGAGATATCAATAGTATTACCTGTAGTCTGATCGGAGGATTGGGTTGTTGAGGAGATGGAGACTGAAATACCTGTCGAGGACCACGACTATACACTTTCGTCACTGGCAAAGCAGGAACTTCCGGAGAATCTGTCACAGGCTCTGTTGAAGAAGAATCTATGAGAGGCTTGGCGGAAGAGGAATCAGGATTAGTGGGAATAGTATCAGGTCCTGGCAACGGGAAAAGTAAACTCGGCGGCTCGACTACAGAAACCTGAAAATCGGAGAAATAAGGAGTATCCTCAAAGAAGAAAACATCAGCTGAAACAAATGTTTTGCGCAGGTTAGGACTATAGCATTTGTACCCTTTCTGAGTTCGTGAATAACCCAAAAAGATACATTTTCAGAACGAGGGTCCAACTTATCCAGTCTCGGAGCTAACTTGTGAACAAAGCAAGTACAACCAAACACACAAGGTAGTAAAGGAAAAGGATTACCTAGGGGATGAAGAACTGAGAAGGGGGTCTGACCAGAAACTACGGAAGAGGGCAGGCGATTCCCTAGAAAACATGCAGTGACTACGAAAGGCATTATACACAGCATAACGTTCTTTAAGAAGAAATAACCACGTAGTGCGAGAAAAATCATCAATAAATATAACAAAATAACGATAACCATATAAAGAAGTAGTGCGTGCAGGACCCCATACATCAGAATGAATAAGTTCAAAAGGTCTAGACGACCATCGACCACCACGCGAAGGAAAAGACACTCGATGGTGCTTTCCCAACTCACAAGACTCACATGAAAAAGACTCAATAGATTTATTAATGAAAGGAGATTATCGTAATTTGTCGGCAGGAGGATGACCGAGGCGACAATGCCACTGAAAAGCGTCGACAAAGGTACTAAGAGCAGCGCCATTAGGTACTGAATCAAGGTAATATAAGCCACCCATCTCACGGCCCCAACCAATCCTCTCATCCCAGTCTTCAGATCCTGAAAAGTGCAATAAGAAGGAAAGAATGAAACAGAACACATCAAAGTTTGTGTCAAGTGACGCACAGATAACAGATTAACTGGGAAGGAAGGAACATAAAGAACAAAGGATAATAAAAGACCATTAGAGATTGACACCACACCAACACCAGAGACTGGTGATGTAGTCCCATCTGCTAATGTAACAGTACGAGGCGCAGTAGGTGGGGCTGACTGGAAAGAAGAAAGAAGTCGAAAATTACCAGTCATATGATGGAATGCCCCTAAATCAATGAGCCATGATTCAGAGGATGGACGAGAAAGGAAACAAGACGAGCTACCTGACTGGGCAAAGGTGGCAGCATGTTGCTTGCCTCTATCACGCATGCGTGTGAGATCTTCATATTCAACACGACTGACTACCATCTGATCAGCAGTAGGCAAATTGGCAGGAGGCAAACATGCAGGGGTAGCAAGAGCAGAACCAGAGCCATCAGATGTAGCAACAGAAGCAGTCGGTCGTGAAGGTCGAAGCTCTGGATGTAAATCATAACAATAATCAATGCTATGGCCCTCCAACCTACAGTGGGTACAAAAGCGAGCCCCACGGCCACGACCACTCTAAGAGTCCCGACCACGGCCTTGTCCAGTAACATCTCGACTACGGCCACAACCCCAACCACCATGACCAGCACGGCCAGATCCTCGGCCACGATCAATACCATAAGAAGTAACAAGGGCAAAGCTATCAAGAGTAGTATTTGTTGTCGGAGGAGCCCTCATACGCTGAACCTGAGAAAATGTCTCATGAAGTGATGGTAAGCTACCAGAACCAAAAATCTGCTGGCGGAACTGCTGGAAATCTGGCCCTAAAGAATCCAGATATCGAACAACGTGCATCTCCTCCTGACGGCGGGCGAGCTCAGCAGGGTCGACAGTAAAGGGCATGAGTAAATCTAACTGCTGACAAAGCGCTTGATAAGAGCTAAAATGGTCGGAAAGAGATGTCATCACGCTGGAATCCTAACTAGTCAGAGAACAGGTCACACATTCGTGTGACAAAACATCATATTCGTTGCCACTTGAGAATCCATACAACTCCAAAGAAAAAAATCTGACGACTACATCCTCCTGTTCCCGTTTTTCAAAGGAAGGATCCTTGGTGGGCGGAGGAGGACACTCCAGAAAACGTACTTTGCCACGACCAAGAAGATAAGTACAAACAGCTCTCCTCCAAGGAGGATAATTCTTCCCATCCAGGCGAATCGAAGTCATCTGAAGAGGGGCTTCCGCATGTGAGTAGCTCGTAGAAGAACTAATGGCAGAGGAAGAAACCACATCAGTTTTCAAGGACGCCATCGGCAACGAAGAGGTGTCAGCGGGTTCCATAAATAATGGCTAAATGGGAGAGACAACGGAAAACAATAAGAAATGAACATCTAAATAGCCAACAATGCAACTTCAGGCCACCACAAGTATAGTCGAAGCAAAAGCCTGTAGAATCACAAGCAACAACATACGAGAAAATAAAACACCACCGAGTATTAACAACACAAACCACCAATAAAACTGCGAGGCACACACATCGATAGTCACATCAATCATCAAAATACTATGACCACCAATGCGAACAATCATCAGTCATCACCAACACACGACCATCAATATGAACAATCACCACGAGCCAACCAACACCCAAATATCCAGCGCCTCAAACCCATCTACGAAACCAACCAATCAGGAAGAGCATCGATCAACAATCACAATATACCAACTATCACCACCAACAAACAACCATTAATATCACCACGAATACGAACGGACCTCAAACAACCCATAAACAAGCAAGAAACAACTATCCTTCTACAATTCAGGCATAGAAGGGTCGTGGGTGGAGAAAGGAAACGAACACGACACAGAAAGAGGGGTAAGAGGAGGACCACCAATATTCGAGGTTTGGGTTATTGGGCAAGGAAAAGAGGGGGTCGTATCAAGTGGAGGCCGAAGAGGGGGTTACGGCAAGATAGGGAGTGGGTGGGGGGTTACAGAAGCAAATGGGATTGGAGGGGAAGTCGTGGGGTTATTACGGAAGTCGTAGGGGGGTTGGGTATTATCGAAAGAGAGGTGGGGTGATTACGGAAAAGGTTAAGAGGCTGGGGGTGTGACGGCCAGCAGCGAGGGGCTGGGGTGGATTACATAAAGGGTTGGGGGTTGTGGGGTATTACAGAAAGGGTTGGGGGGTTTGGTATTACAGAAAAGAGGTTAGGGTTGGGTATTACGGAAATTATTATGGGGGGTATTACGGAAAAGATGTTAGGGTTAGCGTAGATTAGGGAATAGGGTTGGGGTTGAGGCAGATTAGGGTGGATCTACATGGCATGGCTATGATACCATGTTAAATTAAGATCTAGGGTTACTTAGATTGAGATTGAGATTGAGAAGAGGAAGAAGAACAAGAGAACATATACATGAGAAAGAGAGAATCTTTAGTTTCTTCTCTCCCTTCACAATTTATTATTTATATGAATACATACATATAAAATGACAGTAATACCCTTATATGTCTAACAGCCCGATTGCAACTTCTGTTGGACCAAAGGAGAGGGCTTCTTCCACCATTTTTCTAGGTTATCAAGCATCATGGGTTCCTTAGCCATGCGAGCTCGAACCTAAATGGAGTTAGCCTCCAAGAGTTTATCCTAGTATCTTAATAGAATGGGGCAGTGGTCGGAGACCGTTTGGGTAATGCAATCAGATATGAATTAGGAAAATGATTTAGCTAGGCCTAACAGACAAGGGAAAGACTCAATCTACTCCTACTTTGATTTCTCGACCAAGTGAATCTCGCCTCAGTCCACGGTAAATCCACCAAAGCATTCCTGTTGACGAAATCTGAAAAGGGAATCATGCTGCTGGATATTCTGGTGCACCGAGAGCCTCCATAAGCCTACCTTTGTCTTCATCCTGAGAAGCACCGAGATTAAAAAGATGCATAGGATTTCGTCTATCAGATCCAGGAGAGACCATTCCCAAGCCACTATATGCCTCCAGCAGTCTTAACTGAGTCAATGCTGGAAAATCAGAAGTTGGATTTACTCCTTAGTTCTTGAAGCAAGGATCTGCTAACCTCATCATTTTTTTATTCTTAAAGGCAAAAGATACTGGGATTATTAATCCGCAGTATTTCTTTGACGTGATTTTTTTTTTCAAGGGAGCCCAGTCTCCTCATTCCAGCGGATGCCCTTCATTGTAAAAAAGTTAACCGTTCCCCACAAATGTATTTCCTCCTATTCTGCTTCTCCATGTGACACACCTTTAGTGGATGATCCATTCTCATAATTCGCACCCGACTGAAGTCTGGCCAATTCTCTGATACATTATCTAGAATTGCAGCAACTTCTTTGTTCACGAAATCTTTACTACTTTTCTTTGTTTGAAAATGTTAGGTTATTCATCTTAGCTGATCAAAGATTTTCTTTTGGAAATGGTTGTAAATGTTTCTTTCATTCAAAAGGAGTTTCATTTGTTTTGTACGTTATTCATAAATATGAAATTCCCATGTTCTTCATTGTGGGATAAGAAGATTGTTTTGGCAGGTTTATTTACTTGCGTGTTTCAAATATCCTGCTATTATTTTTCTGCAATGGAAATGTTCCCTTTTTGTAGGAAATGGCGGAAAATGCATCAACTGTTTTCAATGTTTTTGTACCTGATTTTGTTGACGCCATATGGGTTGCATTGAGGGATCCAACATTGGCTGTTCGGGAGCGAGCTGTGGAAGCATTGCGTGCTTGCCTCCGAGTTATTGAGAAGCGGGAGACGCGTTGGCGAGTGCAATGGTATGTTGAACTGTTATGTTGAAGTTATGATTAAATTGATATAGGGTACTCTGTTTACTAAATAGTTGGTCAACACATTATTTTAGTTTGTTATGTTTGAAGTTATGATTTGATTCTGGGCACTCTGTTCACTGAGTTGTTGGTTAACATATTATTTTCGTATCATCATGCATTAACTTTTACTTTTCATGTTTCCAGTTCTTATTAAACATCCCGATCTCATGAGGCTCCTACCATTGTGGGGTCTGGGGCCTCTGCTTTGCAGAGAGGCTGTTTCCGTGACTAGAACCCCTGACCACCAGGTCACAATGGAGCAACCTTACCGTTGCGCCAAGGCTCGCCCTCTTTAAGCTAAAACTACAATTAAAACAAAAAAAATGTTTTGACAATCGCTTAAATAGTTACACTGTAAATCATGATAGTAGATCAACAGGGAACACTAAATCACGATAAGCCTTAAGGAGAGACATTGAATAATCAAACCATAATTCCCTAGTTTAGATTTCAAGGAAGTAGATTACACCATGGAAACAGGATTCTTCCGTGGGAGTGGGGAACCACGATTCCCCGATTTGCGAATCCGAGACGGGAATCTTCTCGAATCATCAAAAATTGGGAATTTCGGTTCGGATTCGTCGGAAATCCGATTCCCACTTTTGGGAATCGCGGTTTATGATTCCCCGGAAACGCGATTCTCACTTTTGGGAACCACGGTTCAATGTTATGTGAAACGCGATTTTCCGCCGATTCCCCCGCGATTCTTTGGCGATTCCCAACTCCCTAACGATTCCCGGCGACTACCCGACGGATCTCCAGTGATTCTCCGGCGACTTCACGATTCCCGCTTCCGACCATTCTGGGAGCTGTGTTGCATAAATTTGGATTCGTATGTCGGGATCCGACACGGATTCGGCAAACTTCCAAAAGTGGGATTCGAATTCGGTAACTTTTAAATAAAATAAATCTTCAAGATTAAGCGACTGTAAAATCCCTACCAAGTTGAAGGGAAAGTTTTATTAGACAAGTGTGAGGCCAGCCATGCTGTACGGCTCAGAATGTTGGGCCACCAAAAAGCAGCATGTGCATGAGATGAGTGTAGCGGAGATGCGAATGCTTAGATGGATGTGCGGCCACACAAGGTTAGATAGAATTAAAAATGAAGACATTCGTAAAAAGGTGGGGGTGGCTCCAATCGAGGAGAAGATGAGAGAGCACCGCTTAAGATGGTTTGGACATATCCAATGTAGGCCTTTGGATGCTCTGGTGAGAAGAGGTGACTCGTGCCAAATTGAGGGAGTAAAAAGAGGTAGGGGTAGACCGAAAATAACGTGCGTAGAAACAGTGAGGAAAGACTTGATAGCTTGGAACATAACAGAGAACATAACCTTGGATAGGATAGAATGGAAGAAAATGATCCACGTAGAAGAACCCAACTAGAACCAGGATTAGAGCTGGGTAGATCCCTTTTACCTTCTTCATGAATTTTTTTTTCTAAAGGATTCATTTAGCTGACCCCAACTAGCTTGGGACAAAGGCTTTGTTGAGTTGAGTAATCTTCAAGATTAAAATTATATATATATATATATATATATATATATATATATATATATATATAGAGAGAGAGAGAGAGAGAGAGAGAGAGAGAGAGAGAGAGAGAGAGCTCATATAAGCTTATCTGAGCTCTAGCTCAAAAACACATGTGGCCACACATTTTTGGGGGCATCCAAAGCATTCATTTTTAAGGCCCTTAAATGGGTAGGGTGTGTACCAAAAATCAGATCGATAGGATAATTGGTTAACGCTATTAAGGAGGTTGACCGATGGCCTGACTCAGGATGATCTTTTAATCGGTCGGGGGAGGTATTCCATTCTTATCTATTATGGGTAAGGAGGTGGAAACGAGACTGGATACCCTAAAAGCTTGCCGGATAGGGAAGAGGAAGGAAACGTTTGGGACCCTTAATGAACTTTGGTTGTGGGCTAAAAGAGTTTGGGATATCCCTTCCGTCTCTTGCCCATGCACCCTATCAAAGAATGAAATTCTGTTTATGTTTGAATTGGAGGAGGCTGCCGAGATCCTGGCTAAAGGAAGCAAGGTGTGGGACAATCAATTGTATTCTCTATCCTTCTGGAGCAGAGAATATGTTGAAGGCACATAAGCTCTCTGGGTTAATTTCTATGGCATCCCACTACATGTATGGGCCACTTCAACGGTTGAAGCCTTTGGAAACATATTTGGCCGAGTTCTGGAGGTGAAAATGGAAGGGAGCCATAACCAATGTATGGGCTGTGTGTCCGCTAAAATCCTTGCTCCATGGTGGAAGTTATCCCAATCCCTTGTTCAGATTCGGATTTCAGGTCAGTTTTACATAGTCAGAATCGTAGTCCAGAATACTTGACCTCAGCTGGGCTCCGACTCTGCTCACTGTGTGCCATCCCATTGTTCGGGGCTACTACCCTCCCTGGAGAATTGATCTGTGAGGAATTTTATTCTGAATCTGGAAAGGCAGCCGTCGGCTCTGGTGATAAGGCCCTCACTACTTTCTTCGGAAAATCAGGGCAGGAGGACCGTTGATCCTATGGGGCCTGCCTCATTGAATTCAAATTTCAAATTTCATCACTCAGCTGAAGTGTCAGGACATCTGCAGGGTGAAGTTCCCTCCTCGTCTCTGTCTCCTTCTCTGATTGACGACAGTGCCTTGGGATTATCAAATAAACAATCTGGCCAAGAATGCCCTTTACCCTCTATATCGGGTCCCATTAAAGAAGGTTTCAGGCAGAAGGGTATTCATCCTAATCAATCACCTAGGCGTGCTAGTTTTGCACGTATCTTGACTCGGAAGGGTAGGACTGCGAAGCCTAGGAGAGGTTTGGAAGTCACTGAGCCTGGGACTCCTGGACTATCTTTTGCTGGGGATATTCAGGGTCAAAGTCCAGATTTCGAAAGGTGAAATCTGGCTTAGCATGGAAGCAAAGATCCGAAGTGGAAATGTCCAGTCGCCATGGGGGGTACCCTTTTGGAAAAGTCCCCATGAAAAAAGCGGATGCTTCCAAGAAGCTTACCTCAGTAGGACTGATGGATAAAAAGGAAAATATTGCGAGTTACGGTTGGGTCTCCCAGCTACCCATGGTTTGTGCTGCTTGCGGATGAAGGTTATCTGGGGTATCCCAAGTCTCTGGCTTGGGAGTGTCTTGATGGTGCTTGAGGAATGGGATAGCATCGAGGAAGGTATATTTATTTTATTGATTTTGACATTGGTACTGTAGAGATGTTGCTAAATGGAGGAATGATCACTCTTGCTTAAAGAAGGAGAAATCGAGATATCCGTTTTGGGACAAGCACCTAAGGCATTTTAAATTTTTTGATTAAAGTACTCATTTTTTGGGGTCTTTTATATCATGGGAAGTTGAAAAGGTCTCCTCGAGTTGGGATGGATGGCAATGAGTACTACGGCGCCATTAATGCCCATTTATGGCAGGATGAGATCTTTGTACGCCACAATGAGTACGAGTTTGGGTACCTGGTTCTTGATCAGTGGTCATTCTGAGGCGGTGAATCACCAAAGTAGGAATAGCCACCTTTCTCGTCTCTTCGCTTCCCTTCTAAATAGTAAGAGTAGAGGAAAAGAAAACACACTAGAATACCAGATGGAAAATTTGAACGATACCTCTATATCCCGGCCCTCTTCCTCGAGTACCCTGGTGTTGGGTCGGAAGAGGAAACGGTCTGTGGACTTAAGCGAAATGGAGGAAATTTTAAGAAGAATAAAAGCTATTGTCTACAATAAAGAGTTAGCTTCCAAATTATTGCCAACGCCGAGAAAAGTCATTAGAGACTTCTTGAAGAGACAATGAAAGCTTTTTAAAGAGGCGGCTAATAGGATACCGGAAGTATTCTTTAGTGTAACTGGGTCCTGCAATATTAAAGAAACTCACTCACCCATGCATAAGCACCCCTTCTTTACTAAGGTGCTGACTGATGAAAAGAACTTGAGGCTTCTATGATGGGAAGGAGACAAGGCGTCGGGGATTCAGAAGTTGGAGGCTATAATCAAACGGAAAATGGCATATGAAGAAAAGGACCCAAACGTTGAGGAGCTCTCGGCTATCAGTCTTGATGAGGAGGTCTTTGCATCTGATATTGAACAACTTCTGATGGACTTACAAAAATGCTCAGCTTAAGGGGAGCTTACTCAGGATCTTTAATAAAAACTTGTACAGGTTTTGACAAGTATACATCATGGTTTTGAAAGGTCTTTAAGGGGTGTTGGTATGGAGGTCTTTTGTTTTTAGATGGTGATAGTTTTCGAATGATGTAGCTTGATGGACGGGATGATGCTGAAGTGTTAAGTATTTTTGGTTTTTCTTATGGCTGAGTGGTGATCCCCTGGATCCCATACTTTGTAATTCAGAATGGGACTTCTGGTCCCTAATCTCTGTAATTCTCGTATGAGTTATAACACACACACACATGTCATTTTTTTTTAAAAAAACCTGAAAATTCATTGAACAGATTCAGGATTGTGAACGGTAAAAGTTAGTACTTCACCTGTATTTAACAAAAAATGAGTCGTAAAGAAGATGCTAAGGTCAAAGATCCTACCACATCGCAACATTAGTAGGTGCCTTATTGTACCATACATTCACTTGACCATATATCACTTATGTGTCCAATGATGCCTGCCAACATCAGAACACTATGCTTGGTTGTCCTTAAAAACCCCTATCTCATACTTCCTATACCCCTTTTGAATGAATGGGACCCATATCTCTCTCTCTCTCTCTCTCTCTCTCTCTCTCAGATCTTGGTTGTCCCACATACCCTAAAATAAACTAAATAGGATTCTTGACTCTCTCTCTACGCTTTCGGGCTTTATCGGCTTATAGCTGTGCTGGTGAAGACGGAGTTCATTGATCTTGATTCATAACGCCAGGGAACTCTTACAAGGAGCCAATTCTCATATGTGTTCGAGGTACGATTGACTGGGGGGCAAGTGATTCTGATGCAAATAGACCCATAATTGGTTTTTATGTGATTGTGAATGGTGATTTTGTATCATCTATGTCACAAATATCTCCGATATTTTCAAAACATCGTGTTTTTATCGTGACATTTTGATAAAACGACAAAATCCCGAAATAATCCCGAGATTTAAAAAATATAGCGATATTGCCATTTTTATCATAAAATATAGTGATAATATCACGATATTATCCCGATATTTTTACGATATTTTATTTTGTATTTTTTCTTAAATTTTATATATTTGTATTTTTTTAAATAATTTTATTTTTATATAAACCCAAAAATATAAAAGAAATTTAATATATTCCGAGATCTTCCCTTGCCGAGAAATTCCTGAGAACGTTATTTGTGACATAGTGTATCATGGAGCTGTAAAAAATAGGGTGCGCAGCATGATACAATGTGAATCCCGAGTATAGAGCCATGACATCAACCACAACAGAATTTACATGGATTCATCAACATGTCCTAGAGGAATTGCATTTCAAATTGCACATCTTCTCTATTGCGAGATAATCAAAGTGCAATCAATGTATTAATATCCCTTCTTCAATGCTAGTACAAAGCAAATTAAGATCGATTGCCACTTCGTTGGCGAGAAAGTAGAGAATGTTTACAGGTGCCAAAGGACTCGACACAGATCCACATTATAAATTGGTTAGGAAGCTTAGAATGTTTGGAGGAACCTTTCAGATTGTGTAGTAGTGTTAGAAAATACCACGTAAGGGTATTTGAGTCATTTCGTACGCATGTATATAAGTCATTGTGACCTATTTTTCGAAATGAATGGACAAATCCTCCCTCATGTGTGGTTGTTTCCTCTCTCTTCTTTTCTTCTTCACATAATAACTTGGTTGATTTTGCTTACGCTCTAGAGAATTACTAGCGAGAAGTTGGGCGGCAAAAAAGCATTTGGGTTGTAAGCTACTAACAATCATTATATGGTCAGTTTAAAGCTTATTTATTGCGTAACTTTCAAGACTCCATTTTTTTGTGGCTAATGCTACAATACTTGATTACCTTGAAATTTGTCCCGTGCACTGTTTTTTATGCTTTATTAATCATGAAGTTTTGTTTTGCATTATTTTACTGTTTCTATTCCGACTGGCAAGATATGGAGGGATCATTTCCGATCATTCTAAGGCCATCCTTGCCTTTTCTTCTCCAACGTATCAAGTTCGCACAATTGATGTGAAAGTTTTTGCTTTATGGAATGAAGTTTCTCCATAGATTTGATCCATAAATGGTGTGGATGGAAGCGAATTCCAAATTGGTAATCAGATGGATGAAAAAGGATTCACTTCCTCCGAAATTCTTATCTAGATTTTGAGAAATAGAAAGTATCTTATCTGTTTTTGAGGTTTGTTTGGATGCTTGACTTCAAATTTCCACCGAAACCGACACTAAACAATCGAAATATTTATGTTTCCATCCCCACCGAAAGACATTGAGAAACCAGCACCTAAGTATTTATATCACATTATTTCGGTAAAAAGTTAGAAACATATTAGTTTCAGTTGAAACTTTCAGTAAAAATCTTATAAAATTTCAAAAACATATGGAAACATATGCAAATGATGGAAATTCAAGTTGAAACTTAGCAATGCTTGAAAATTGTTTATTTTATTTAAAAATAGGAAAAATAATTAATTTTTTATATTAAAATTATTAATAAAAATTAAATAATTTTTAAAATCAGAAAAATATCAGAATGAAAAAGGAACTTATATAAACAACAAAATTTCATACTACTGTAATATTATATGCAACATTTTACAATTGGGGACTAATATCGGCTCTACATCTTTTGAAAATTATTTATTTTATCTGTTCTTTTATCTCTACTTGCGATAGCATTTCCTGTATATTTAGTCAATAGCTCATAAATTTATTTTACACGTTCAATAGAAAAAGAATGTTGCATTCTGTGCTTCATACTAAGTGCTGACTGTTGAGCTCTGTTCTCTGTATTATTGGTCTGCGATAATTGTCCTGTTCAATCCTTATTGCTGATGTTCCTTTTAACCTGGTGAATTTTCTGATTTCTCTTATCATTGCCAGGTATTATCGTATGTTTGAGGCCACACAAGAAGGATTGGGAAAGAATGCTTCCATTCATAGCATACATGGTTCACTACTTGCGGTTGGAGAGCTTTTGAGGTAGGTTTGGATCCTTACATGATCCTTTTATTTGCATGTTTGCTGCTGTTATTAGTTTTGATAATAATAAAAATTAATTACCGCACAAGGAGTTATTTTACCATTCAAAAAAAGAAGTAATTTTTTCTTTTCAAAAAAGGAGTAATTTTATCATCAAATATCTTTTTTTGTCAGGAACACAGGAGAATTCATGATGTCGAGGTACAGAGAAGTGGCAGATATTGTTCTCAAATACCTTGAGCACCGGGATCGGCTTGTTCGTCTCAGCATAACATCGTTGTTACCTCGTATTGCACACTTTTTGCGTGATCGGTTCGTTACAAACTACTTAAAGGTCCATACACTATCTTTTGTCTCATCACAGCTGTGATAACTCTTGGAATTGTACTACGTGTATAAGGTCTGTCCATGTGGACAATGCTATTGTTTATTTTGGTAGTATGCTGCTGATTTGTGGAAGGATACTATATTATATTGATTCTTCTGAATGGGCGAAGAATCCGTGTTGGATGTGTCTTAGATTCCAATACTTTAGGATTCACAGAGACACTTCTAGGTCTCTTTTAATTGTTTTTTTTTTCCTGAATATTGCTAATACAACCTTCATGTTTTAATCTTTATCCATTCTAATAGCAAGTTTTTCTATATTTTGTATGAAAATAAAACATTATATGTACTCAACCTACTAACACTTTTAATATATTATTTATTGGGATTGGCTAGTGACCATCGTAGAAGGCATTTCACAGATGATCTGTTGCATGTGAGAGCAGCCACACAGGCTCACCTTTTAGCTGATTTTGTCTTCATTCATGTAGTGGCTGTTCTCACATGAAACAGACCATCCGCGAAATGCCTTCTGCAATGGACGCCAGCAATTCCTTTATTTATTATAATTAAAATTTCAGAATTAATTAAAGTATTTTGGAGAATCCACGGATCTTTCTTTTTGATGCCGAATCGACACTCGATACCTGTGTCGGATTTCGACACTCGTATCCGTACTGATGCAACTTAGAAGGATAGGTGTTGATGTTGTCATTATTTCACAGTTCTTTACTTGTGCATACCATCCATAACTGCAATTTCATGTACAGATTTGCATGGATCATATTCTTACGGTTCTGCGCATCCCAGCTGAACGTGCCAGTGGGTTCGTTGCTCTTGGAGAGATGGCTGGTGCTTTAGATGGGGAACTCATCCATTATTTGCCTACAATTACATTGCACTTGCGTGATGCAGTAAGTGACCAGTTAGGGTTTCAGAAAATTTGACATTTTGAATGTAATTACAGTATTATCGAGCCTTGACATTTCTTATGATTCATAGATTGCTCCACGTAAAGGAAGACCTTCTCTTGAGGCCTTGGCTTGTGTCGGAAGCTTTGCAAAAGCCATGAGGGCTGCTATGGAACCTCATGTTCGTGTTCTTTTGGACTCTATGTTTTCTGCTGGCCTTTCCCAAACTCTTGTAGAAGCCCTCGAGGATATAACTCTCAGGTACACTTAAAAATTTTCTTCTGCTGTTAGACTTCTCTTCTTTCCATTTTATTTGATGTAATTTACTCATCAATGTTGTGGCTTTTGAACATTTCAGCATTCCATCTTTTCTGCCTACTATACAAGAGCGCTTGCTTGATTGCATTTCTCTGGCTCTTTCGAAGCCCATTTATCCACAGGCAAGGCCTGGTGTTACAGTCGTTCGTAGCAATACGATGAGCTATCCTCCACAGGTTTCAGATATCAGTGGTTCAGCCCTCGTGCAACTTGCTTTGAAAACTCTAGCCCGTTTCAACTTCAAGGTTGGCTCATTAAATATCTACTTTTCTATTTATGCTGGCTTTTCTGTCCATTTATTTTTTTAATGTACTTTTTTGTCCATTCATCTCACCTCAAAAATAATCGCGGTAGGGGCATGAACTTCTCGAGTTTGCCCGAGAATCGGTCGTTATATATTTGGAAGATGAGGACGGTGCCACACGAACAGATGCTGCCCTTTGTTGCTGCAAGTTAGTTGTGAACTCTTTTTCTGGAGTAGTGTGTTCACAATTTAGTTCAAGTAGGTCCAATCGAACTGGTGGAGGAAAGCGCCGCCGCCTTATTGAGGAGGTATGTCTTGAAATGATCCAGTGTATTTGTACCGGCCATTATGTTGATGGCTTTTTCTTGCATTCTTCATTTTTATTATCACTCGGTTATGCAATATCTATTTGTGTGTCATTTTTCTTTTCTTACTTTGAAGGTTATTTTATTTTATATGGATAGTTTACTAACTGGGCCCAATCATATTTATTTGATTCGCTTTTTCAACAGTCTATATATGAAGATAGCTCGATGATGTTTCCCCAAAATATCAGGAAAATTTTGGAATTTTAACATTTTATAAAAAAAGGTCACAAAATATCACGATATATATCAGAAACATTAGTGAGTATATTCTAGTTACCATAACTCTTCATATTAATTTTCTTTTTCATATAGCGATGGCATTTTTTTTATTATGAACATTGTAGTGGAACTTTTAAAATGTAAATGTGTCGTACTGTCGTTAAATTGTGCATTTGTAAAAAAATGTGTTATTAAAGTCTCTTGTGAATTTAATGATGTTTATTCAAGTTGGTCAGGTATGTTCTACATGAGAATTAATTGTTCTTGCTCTTTATGCAGATTGTGGAAAAACTTCTTATTGCAGCTGTGGCAGATTCTGATGTCAGTGTTCGACAGTCTGTCTTTCTGTCTCTCCATGAAAATGGAGGTTTTGATGAATTTTTAGCCCAGGCTGATAGTTTGAGTGCTATCTTTGTTGCTCTAAATGATGAGGTATGAAATCTGTTATTGATCAAATTTTTACATTAGATAGGTACATGGATTTAAGTTTCGGTTTCGGACCGATTTTTTTTCCGGCTGAAATCCAAACCGAAATCCGAAATTTTCAGTTTGGCTGAAATTTAAAACCATAGGTGGGGACCAGATTGCGTTGTCTAGCTGCGACAAATGGCATGCTTAATTTATAATAGTGTTTTAGTCTTTTCTGCTTCTCAATTGGTTTCCATGGCTGTAGTGTGATCTATGTTGCTTTATTGGCCATGTTCTATTCTGATTCTATTTCTGAAGTGCCTTTTCAAAAAAAAAATTTGTATCAAATGTAAATGAAAGACAAAGAAAGCCACATTGTAACAAATGTAAAGAGAAGACAAAGAAAGCCACTTTTATTTTTAGATTATCTAATAACCATATTCGTAGACAAGCCTATATGTTTGTTTAAATGATTATGGTTTTGTGCCAGCCATGTCCTTGTGCCGTGGGCCTTCTGTAAGAAGAATACAAAGAGATATCAACTTCATAAGGAAGTACATTTTACAGTTATAAGCATATAGTTCCAATTCATTGTTTGGTGTTTGGTGTTTGGTCAAGTTGCGTGCCTACCCATTCCCTTGTGGAAGATACATGTACTTTCTAGCTGAGAGAATCTGTTGTCCTCTTAAGGCTCTGTTTGGATGCAGATGGTTGCCATGTAGATTAGTGGTATAAGTAGTCAATAGGGAGGAGTCTAACTTTTGTAATGTTTGTTCTACTAAGGATTTACCTAGTAGAATTGTGATAAGTAGTGTTTGGTTGCCAATCTCGTAAGTAATGGGAGGGGTTGTCATTACCAATATATAGAAAGAGGAGAGAGAGAGAAGATGATATCTCTTTGGGGGAGGATCCCTTTTGGGTCATCAATGTCATGTAAATTCTTCAGGAGTAGTAGCTAAGAGCACCTTTGGTGGGCACTCCTGGCTAAGTGAGTAGGTTGCTAAAGCTCTTTACCCTGAAAGCTTGCTTGGCCATCGAGTGGTGCATTGCTAGTGCATATCCGATTCCATTCTAGTCAACGGGTGATCGGGACCCCTTAGGAGTTGTAGTCATTTTTGGCATAGTCCTATTGTAACTTGTCAAGAATCAGCAATAAAGATTAACATTTGCCTACTTGTATGCCCCATTCCTTTGTGTGTGTTTGCAAACTCAGCACTTCTTCTTCTGCTTGTTTGTAGGTTTGACCCTCACAACCTTGCTAGTCTTACTTGCTTGTTGTGAGACAACGCAAGTGCCGCACGGACCTGACTCCCAAACCATAGGTCCGTGACGCCATGCACGCAGGTAGTCATGTGTGTATATATGTAGTAGAATGTGTGCAAGTTTTTGTTGAGAGAACATTGACTTGTAGATTAATATTTACGGCCCATACTTAGAATGTGTAGGCAATAGCCATCAATATATGTGTCCCACTTCACTTTTCTGTTCATTTGTATGTGTGTTGTCATACATCAATAAAGAAATATATGGATGCTATCCAATTTTATCACTTGGAGTAATCTTAGAGGGTCTTTAACATACTTTAGAGTTTACTACCTCTAAATCAGAATATTAGATAACTTCTCATCCTGTTTGTTTTATATCTTGCTTCCAGCTCGTTTTTATTCTTTTTTCATCTTGTTCAGGAATAGTGTTTCCCACGAGTATTAAAGACAGATACTCCATATCATTAAAAAACTACTCCACTTATCCTAATTCGAGTGGAGTTGATTTCTCCCTCCAAATGAAGCTAGTTCGGATGCCGATCCAATCACAAATTAATGTTTCTAGTTGCTTGGGAATGCACAAATCTGTAGAACATAACACCCGGAAGAAAAAAACGAGAGGGGTGGAGAAGAATTGCAAAAAGATTAGGCATCCTCTTTTTTTTCTATGAAAAACACCCCAAAACAACAAGAAGCTTCTACTCCTCACTTCACGTTCATTGTTCGTCCTCCAGTATATTACTTCTCCTTCCAATTTTATTTTACACCAATCAGCATCCTCTTTTACAAAAAGGAAAGCCAAATATCATAGTACTCAACTCAACTAAGCCTTTGTCCCAAACTAGTTGGGGTTGGCTAATGGATCCTTTAGAAAATTTTCATGAAGAAGGTGAAAGGATCTACCCTGCTCAAATTGACCAAGTCTAATCTAGTTGGGGTCGGCTAAATATCATAATAGCAGTCTTGTAATTCTTTTTAACCATTTCATAAGAAATCAAAGAAAATATAATGGAATCTTCTATTCTTCTTAAGCCACATGGTTACCACAAAAGAAACAAAATGTTATGAATAGAAACCTATGAATGAAAATCTCTGTCCTCTTTTTATCATACTAGTAAAGCTATTGCCAATTTGATCTAATAATGTATAGCATAATATATCAACTTTGGACGTTTCTCCTTAAGATATAACTGGCAACCAGAATTCTTTATGAAATCTCATTCCAAATTATACGCCATTCTTATGGTGTGCTGTCCATAGTAGGAATAGGGTGCTGTCCCATATTCAATATCGAAATTGCAGAAATTGAAACATGCAATCTAAAGTAGAACACCAATGAAATTCGGCTAAAACTCAAACATTAGTTCCTTCTTTAATTAATTTTTGAAGCCACATCACCACACCCTCGTTAACTTTTAAACTTTTGCCCTGCTACCTCATCACACGTGCAAGTGACATGAAATTGACAGACATTCCAGCCGGTCCATTACTCCTTCAATCTGTAATTAACTTGGGCCTTTGTATGGACTCAAATGGGCCCCTTGAGTTGGACCCACCTAGCCAAGATCCACCAAGATCATGGCTCCACCTGTTTAGGGGATTGCACACCCGTGAAATCAAAATGCAAATGAGAAAATTTTTGTTGCCCTCTCTGTTTCCGGAGCTATTTAGCATGGCTTAGCAATTGACATTTTCCCCGCATTACAAAATGCCCCGTCTTGCCCACGTCGGGTCTCGGTCACCTTCCTCTTAGGGCCTCCTGTCGGCCTTCTTTTGTTTGAATACATCCCAGATATTTCTCCCTTCTGAATCATCTTTGATGCTACGTTCGCCATGCCATTCCTTATTCTTCCGCTGACTACATTGTGATTGTGCCTCCAAACAAAGCTACTTCGGATGTTGATCCAATCACAAATAAATGTTTCTACTTGTTTAGGAATGCACAAATCGGTAGAACATAACACCCTGAAGAAAAAAAGGAGAGAGATAGAGAACATAACATCCGGAAGAAAAATAAATGTTTCTAGTTGCTTAGGAATGCAAAAGAGTAGGCGCCTCTTTTTTTCTATTAAACACACCCCAAAACAACAAGAAGATTCTCCTCCTTTCATGTTTTGTGTTCCTCCTCCATTACATTGCTTCTCCTTCCATTTTTATTTTACACCAATCACCATCCTCTTTTACAGAAAGAAAAGCCAAATAGCATAATAGTAATCTTGTAATTCTTTTTTTTTAATGGTAAGCAATCTTGTAATTCTTTTTTCCCATTACATAAAAAATCAAAGAAAATATAATGGGAATCTTCTATTCTTCTTCAGCCACACGGTTACCACAAAAGAAACAAAATGTTATGAATAGAAGAAACCTATGAATAAAAATCATTCAAAAAAAAAAAAAAAACCAGAGAAAAGAAACCTATGATTAAAAATCTCTGTCCTCTCTCGATCTTACTAATAAAGCTATTGCTAATTTGTTCTAATAATTTATAGCATAATATCTCAACTTTGGATGTTTCTCCTTAAGTTTAACTGGTTGCACATTAAAAGGCAACCAGAATTCTTCATGAAATTTCCTTCCAAAGTATACGCCATTCTTATGGTGTGATGTCCATAGTAGGAATAGGCACGGTGTCCAACTTCCAATACCAAAATTGCAGAAATTGCAACTTGCAATCTGAAGTTGAGCACCATTGCAATCTAAACTCGAACACCATTGAAATTCGGCTAAAACAGAAACATTAGTCCCTTCTTTAATTAGTCTCTGAAGCCTTGTCAGCACCCACTCGTTAACTTATAAACTTTTTCCCAGCCACCTCATCACAAATTCAAATGACATGAAATAACAGACATTCCTGCTGGTCTCAATCTCTAATTAACATGAGCCTTTGTATAGACCCAAATGGGCCCCTTAAGTTGGACCCACCTAGCCAAGATCCACCCGGATCATCCACAACATTATGGACATGGAAGGTGTCCCTGTAGGAGACCTGATTCTTAGTTATTTTATTTCACCGCTTTGTAACTTAGTTGTTACCATGTGGGGTGGATTTTTTATCAGAACGTTCTTCTGATCTTCTAGTTATATCTCAAGTGGACCTGTGGATGGCTCTTATGAACATTTTAATTGTTATCAGTAATTCAGGGATTTATTTATCTGTATAGTTGCATTTTAACTGTTATATTGTGCTCCATTTTCTTTTCTTCCTATAGGACTTTGATGTTCGAGAGTTAGCCATATCAGTGGCTGGCAGATTATCTGAAAAGAATCCTGCATATGTTCTTCCTGCGCTTCGTCGGCATCTCATACAGTTGTTGACACATCTAGAGCAGAGGTAAGCTGAAAGATAGTCATTACATGGTTTTAAATTTCGGCGGAAATTACAGATTTTGGTTGGGACCGAAACTGAAATCCACCGAACCTGAAATTTTGGCTGAACTTTGGGGAAAATGATTTTTTTTCCAAAAAATAAAATATTTTTCCGAAATTTCGTTCTTTCGGCCGAAATTTTGGATTTGGCCAAGGTCGAAACCGAAATTTAAATCCATGGTCATTTCTAATAGTGCCGATGTTTCTTGAATCAATGACGTAATTGTTGCTGTCTGTGTGTTATCTTATAAATCTTCATATGTGACTTCTCTGTTACTTTGGTAGCAGTGCAGATAGCAAATGTAGAGAAGAAAGTGCGAGACTCTTGGGTTGTTTAATTCGCAATTGTGAACGACTCATACTTCCATACATTGCTCCTATTCACAAGGTTTATTTAGTGTTTTGCTCCTTCAATCCGAATAAGTGGATGCTGTTTCACTGAGTGAACTTCCTGATTGTTCAGGCACTTGTGGCAAAGCTGTGCGAAGGCACTGGGGTGAATGCTAATAATGGTGTTGTCACTGGAGTTCTTGCAACTGTTGGGGAGCTTGCTAGAGTGGTAGATTAAATCTGCCTTTTTTTTTCCGGTTCGATTTTAAATGTGTTACTTTCCTAGCTCGAAAGTTGCTTATTTGTTCTTGTGCTGAATTCCTTCATTCTAAACGTGTGATGCTTTGCCTTGTTTTCAGTATGTTAAATATTTTTTACTATTTAAATTACTTATTTGGGTTCAGCTTTCTTATATCGAGTATCTTGTTAAGAAATGATGATAAAGCTTTCATTTTAATCTAAAATGTTCAAGTTAAGAATGTGTTTTTGGCTTTTTGCACGTTTTTGTTTCTACGAAGTAAATTATAATTACTTCCATCTGCTGGTTTAACTTTTATCATAGATGTAAGCATTCATGTTTGCTGCATTACACTTCAGGTAATACATGAATTACCAACCAGTGTTGTTTTCACATGGACATTTAACCTTTTGTCTGCCCCTAGAATGGCAAACTCTTACTTAGTTCTGATTTTTTTATAGGGTGGGTTTGCAATGAGGCAATATGTTTGTGAACTAATGCCATTAATTGTTGAAGCCCTATTGGATGGAGCTGCCGTTATTAAGCGGGAAGTGGCTGTGGCAACTCTTGGTCAGGTTGTACAGAGCACGGGGTATGCTACATTCTGTCACATGCTGTCTCTCTTTTCTTATGTCAAACGAAATTGTGTATTTCTGCTACTTACCATTATTGTATATATCGGTAATGAATTGCATCAAACATTATCCTCTCCAAAAATGAAAAAATTCATGCCTTTCAATGCACTCTTTATTTTTTCAATGTCCAATAACTTCCATAAGCTCCATCTCTAGAACTCGATATTAGAATGACTCATAGTAAATGAAATCTGGAAGTGTCCCAACCTTTGTGGATATAGATTTTGCCTTGATGGAATCACATAACCGTTAATTGAGCAACTTATGATTCACCTTCATAAATTTATCACCCAGTTGATTTAATGCAACAATGTAATGCCCTAGGACAGACTTGAACTCGATAATTAGTCATATTCAGGTGACTAGCACACGATCAAGTGTTACTTGTTTTCTAGCCGTTTTTAAATTTTTTTTTTTTCATCAATTTTCTTATTTTCTAACATAGAGGATAGTTTTTTAGTTGTTTCTTTTTTAATTTTCCACTGCATTTGATAATTTTTTTGCTCAATTCTCAAGTCCTCTTGCATTTGTCTTGACTACCCAAAATATCTAATGTGATTAGTATTTATGTTCAAAGTAATTTATTTAAGATTGGAAGGTGTATTGGAACAGTTGGATTTGGTCATATTTTACAATAATACGAGTACAACTCGGTCATTGTACTGAGTACTGATTCTAAGTAGTGCATATAAAATTTCCATCAGATTTGCTTAACTTGGTCCTTTCGGCTCCCCCTATACGTCATGTTTCTCTTCCTCCGTCATTAAGCATTTCATGAGTCTGAATCATGGAGAACTCAACTATTGGCACGCTTTGGGTTCCTGGGCTTTTGAGACTTATTCTTTTCGTAAGTTGCTATAATGTATGTGTGATAGTTTTTGTAGCAAGTTAAATTCTTATTCCCTACATTTGGCAGCTATGTTATCACTCCATACAATCAGTATTCACAGTTGCTCGGTTTACTCTTGAAATTGCTCAATGGTGAGTTTCCATGGTCGACCAGGCGAGAAGTATTGAAGGTACTTCTTCTGATTTGTTATTCCGAAGATATATCCTATTGATGTTCCAGGCTAAATTCTGTTCGCATTCCCAGGTTTTAGGGATTATGGGTGCTTTGGATCCTCATGTACATAAGCGTAATCAGCAAAGCCTTCAAGGATCACATGGGGAAGTTAACCGTGCTGGAAGTGATACTGGACAACACATACGATCTATGGATGATTTACCTACTGATCTTGGCCCATCTTTTGCAACTTCTGAGGATTATTTTGCTACGGTATTTATTTAAAGGAAAATTTGGCACAGCTTCTTTGTTCTTGCATGGTATTAAACTGATTTCTAATGACTAGGTTGCCATCAATTCTCTTATGCGGATTCTTCGTGATCCTTCACTCTCAAGTTATCACCACAAGGTGATCGGGTCTCTTATGTTCATATTCAAGGTAGGATGCAGAGTTAATATTGATTTTTTTGCTTACCGTTCTTATCATTTTTGGTTTCTAACTTGACTTTCAACTAATTTTCTTGTTGTGTAACTAGTCAATGGGCCTCGGCTGTGTCCCATATTTACCAAAGGTGAGACCATGAGCTTTATCAATGAGTTCTAGCCGATTTCTTTATACTTTTATTTTTGATTTTTCCAGTATTGACTTTTCTGTGTTACTATTTCCATGCTTTCCATTGTTTCTCTAATATATGAAATTGGAACTTTGTGATTAAGCTGTGTTGAGAGAATGCCCTTGGCATATCACACACTCTCTGAAATGCTTCGATGATGGGGGACCATCCAAAATGCCAAGAAGAATAAAGGATTCAATAAGATTGGCACATTGTTCATGTTAAAAGTGTTTTATTTAGTTTTTTGAGTGTTATTTATGTCTTTTTAAGTCATATAGAGTCTTTTCCCACTAAAATCACTTAAGTTCTTTCGGTTATGTGTGTTTTAAATAGGCCTCAGATGTATTACGAGATTTTGAAGTATGAAGGAAGTCTTTAGGTCATTAGAGGGTATTTTGGTCCGTGGTATTAGGTTTTTTTTAGGGTTTTAGGACTTTCTAATTCTCTTCTTTCTTCTTATATTGTAAGCTTTAGTGCACTTTTCTTTTAGCCACGATAAAATGAATGATGAAATAAATGATTGAACATGAAGACTTCTTCTCTTTTGTGGATGTGATGTCTACTCCGTGCAAAGGTGTGATACTTTGATTTTCCCAAAGGTGCAATGCCTAGGAACCCCTTGGTGCGATGCCTTGGGTTTTAGTTGGTGAGATTCCAACCTTGCTATCTATCTCTTCCACGTTTTCTTTTTGGGTGGATTCCAGGAATCAAGAATTTGTATGGACATCAAATTCCATTCCCATACCAATTCCCTCGGTAAAGGGAATGAAAATATCGATTCTCATGTTTGGATAATGTTTTAGAATTGGGAATTGTATTGACATCTACCTCTGTCCTCTCCCAGACCCTCTTCTCTCTCCTTTTGTCATGCTTCTCACAAACCCATCTTAAATCGTTTTGGTCGATCAATAACCCTGACCAAGAGAAAGATCCAAATCCTAACCCTAATTACAAGATCTTGTAATAGGGATCCAACCAAACCCTAGAAACACCATCAAGAGAAAGATCCCCCAAGAGCAAGCTAAGGAAAGAAAACCCTAATAAAAAATTCCCAAATGAACATATTCATGAAGAAGATGAAGATAACCCATCTCTGAAAATCTGGGATTTCTTTTTCTCCTTTTGTCTTAGACCAAGAAACTGGGTACCTTGCTGATAACTAGAAACAATTGATTTTTGTTTTTTGTCCTTTTTTTTTCCAGCAAGAAACTCCATATTTTGATGACAATCTTGAAAAATCCTGTAGCAGCAACTCAAGAGCTTGATAATGAGCTCTGTAAAAGTGCTTTTGTTGGTGATATTGAACAATACTTTCATGGGTAAAAGGAAGAGTATGATGAGAGAGAGAGGAGGTGTAGCTTTCGGGAGAGAGAGAGAGAGAGAGAGAGAGAGAGAGAGAGAGAGAGAGAGAGAGAGAGAGAGAGAGAGAGAGAGAATACCACCTGTTGGGGAGGGTAACGAAATCCCCCTTAAATTCCAACATTATCTTCGCCAGGTGTCTCCATTCCCTTACCCAATTTCGTTCCAAACGGGTGAATCAGCAGAAAAAGAATCGAACTCCGATTCTTCTTCCCTAATCTCGCGATCCAAATGCGCCCTTTAGGTTTCCTCTACAAAACAATCTGTCCGGGAACAAAGAATAATCCTTTCTCTTGCCTGAAACCTCCATCCCATCTTAATTTGAACCCTGTGTCCCTTAATCTTTCCAAAACCCTTGCATGCAAGCTTCTCGGCATACATCTGCACATTCCCATCATATGTTTGCAACATTCTAAACCTATCCTAAACCCAGTAGAAATATTTTTCCAATCTAATAACAGATTTTAAGATCCAAACCCTTAATTTTTATTCATTCATTTTACTCATATTCTTTCCCACAACATTCTACACCATCTCAGTATAAATATGCAACTTTCCGGCTTGTGTCTGCACACTTTTAATGTCCCTTCCATAGATCCGTCCTACATCAGCTTTGGTATCAGAGCTAGATCGTTCTACACCGGATTTGGTATCAGAGTGAATTCCTTCGATCACCCTGCATCAGATTTGGTATCAAAGCGAAGTATCAATTCAACCTTCGATCGTCCTGCATCAGATTTGGTATCATAGCTGAAGTTGGAATCATGTGGTATAGATGCAGTGAAGATTGAATACTTGAATTGTTGAAAGCCTTAAACGCTAAATTTGACCGATTGTTGTCCCGCTTGGATCATGGGGATCATACTCATCAAGATTTCCATGCAGCTCTTCTAGTCTTGAAGACTCCAAGATGCAGAGTCATGAGTTCGTACCGGAACAATCATTGCTGATACCTATTATGGAGGGCACAAAATTTGAGCAATGGACTCTAGCCACTAACGTGATACAAAGCTAGTTTCGACAATGCTTAGCTCATATGCGTTGCACGAGGATAAAGATGGCGACAATCTCTATTCAATACACTTTGAAAAGAAGACTCGGCAGAGCTTGCTAGAGTTTCAGTTAGTGTCAAAGGACACGGATGGTGATGCAAATGGTTGTAAAGCTTGAAGACTATATTGAAATTGAAATTGTGCTCATCATAGGACGCAACCATTTGACATGCTTACTAAAATGGAAGTACTTAGTCCGTTGGAAAGGACAACCATATCCGCCGTGCACGAAGATCAAAGGTGACGAATCCTACCAAAGAAGTTTCAATTATACTCGACAGGGTCGAGTCCTTTAAAGTGGGGGAGTATGATGGGGGGACCATCCAAGATGCCAAGAATGATCAAAGAAATAAGAAAATGTGGCGCATTGTTGATGTGAAAAGTATTTTATTTAGTAGTTTTTTTTTTTGAATGGGAAAAATAAATTTCAGATCCAGAAAAAAAAAACTACTAAATAAAATATTTTTAACATCAACGATGCGCCACATTTTCTTATTCTTTGATCCTTATTTAAGTCTTTTTAAGTCATATGTGGGGTATTAGTCTTTTCCCACTAAAATCACTTAAGTTCTTTGAGTTATGTGTGTTTTAAATTGACCCCACACATGTATTACGGGATTTTGAAGCATGAAGCAATCCTTTGAGTCATTAGAGGGTTTTTTAAGTCAAGGTATTAGGTTTTTTCGGATTTTAGAACTTTCTAGTTCTCTTCTTTCTTCTTATATATTGTAAGCCTTAGAGCATTTTTCTTTTAGCCATGATAAAATGAATGATGAAATAGATGATTGAACAAAGATTTTGAAAGCTTCTTCTCTTGTGTGGATGTGATGTCTATTCCCACCCAAGGTGTGATATCTTGATCTTCCCTAAGGTGCGATGCCTAGGAATCCCTTGGTGCGATGCCTTGGGTTTTAGTTGGTGAGATTCCAACTTTGGTATCTATCTCTTTTATGTTTTCTTTTTTGGTTTCCTCTACAAAACAATCTATCTAGGAACATAAAATATTCCTTTCTCTTGCCTGAAACCTCCATCCATCCCATTTCACCTTGAACCATGTGTTCCTTAATCTTTCCCAAAACCCTTTGCCTGCAGCTTCCCGGCATACGTCTGCAACTTCCCGGCATAGTCTGGACTTCCCTGCATGCATCTACAACCTTTTAAACCTATCCTAAATCTAGTAGAAATATTTTCCCAATCTAATAACAGATGTTAGGAGAAGCAACTTTCTGGCTTGTGTCTGCACAGTTCTAACCATGGTTTTAAATTTCGACCGAAATTCGAAATTTTGGATTTCGGTGGGGACTAAAACTGAAATTTTCCGAAATTTCATTTTTCGCCATTAATTTCGGTAATTTTTGTAATTTCGTTTAAATTGCATTATTTATTTAAAAAAAAGTGTTACAAAATTTCGGCCGAAATTTCGGAATTTCAGTTCGGAATTTTCGGTGGGGTTCGAAACGGTTACCGAAACCGAAATTTTAAACCATGCTTCTAACGTCCCATCCATAGATCCATCCTACATCAGGTTTGGTATCAGCTAGATCGTTCTACATTAGATTTGGTATCGGAGCGAATTATTACCCCTTCCTTTGATCGTCCTTCACTAGGAGTACATCAAGAGGAAAATCGATGTGCAATATAGGACGATCAAGAGAGCAACCATTATCATACAATACCCTTGAAATAGAAAAATCGTTTGACATAGTCAACATGAGCTTTAGATCATACCAACAAAGTCATTGATCATAATGTTTGGACCCCTGCTAATTTTCTACTACTTACTCGAGGGTACACGAGCCGAAGTCTACAAACTTAAGGAAGCGGAGGACCTAAGTTCCTTTCCGCCTAAGTTGTCACGATACATGGAGTACATCGAAAGCACACCTTCTGATTATGTTACTTTGAATCAACGAAATGATTGTCCAAAGCTACTTGTGCATTGGAAGTACCTTGTTCGTTGGAAAGGACAACCGTATATGACATGTGCGAAGATTCCAGTTGAAGAACTCATACTTGTCATGTCAATCTTTATATTAAGCACGGTCAGATCTTTTAAAGCGGGGGAGTATGATGGGGGACCTTCCAAGATGCCGCGAAGAATCAAGGAATTAAGAAGATATGGCTCATCGTTTATGTTTTTTTTTTTTGAATGGTAAATATTATTGATAGAAGGGGACCGAGAAGGTCAACACATACAGATCGGCGAAAAAAGCAAAATACAAAATATAAGTCCCGGAGGCAAAAAATCAAACTGCTCGAATCTCGCCCTGAGACCCTATCTCGGGCTAGTTTATCTACTATTCCGTTAGCGGACCTCTTTACATGGTAGGCTTTTATAGTAGCTTCTCCAACCTGATCTTGTATTTCATGAAAAAAGGTCGCAAACCTCCACGGTATTGAATGTAAGCCATTAATCCATCTTATCACTTTCGTTGAGTCTCCTTCTATTTCCATCCTTTCCAAATCTACATTCTCAAGTAGCTTGATACCATGGTGAATGGCCCTGACTTCTGCCTCGTTAGCATCCGCTATCTTGATAGGACCCGAATAGGCCCATATTACATTGTCTTGGTCATCTCTTAAGACTCCCCCTATTCTACATGGCCCTGGGTTTCCCACACTAGATCCATTAAAATTGAGTTTCAAAAAACCTTGAGCAGGTGAAATTTTTACAAGATTTCGTCCGAAATTTCGTACCGAAACCGAAATGTTTCGGTTTCGGTGATGACCGAAACCGAAACCGAAACTGAGATTTAAAACCTTGCTACTCTCCATCCATGCCATAAGACGTAAGCGGACATAAATGCAATGATTGGCACACTTGAGACATTCCAGACTTCTCTTGAAGTTCTTGAACTTACACCCGGAGCAAATCCAGTCCCCAAGATGGGCTTCTCTTCTTCTCTTCTCACCATTCCTCAGCCTCTTGTTTTTCCTGGAAAGTTGTGTTTCCCACTCCACTTCGAGTGGTTGAGCATTACCTGTGGTCCCCCTTATCTCCGGAGGTCTTCCACGACGACCTCGAACTGGAAAACCTAGGTTAACCCTCCCATCTGAACCGTCTTCGGTTTCAACGACTACTCGTTCTTGGAATCTGATGATCTCACGAGCTTGGGCTTCACTTTCACATATTCCTCCTCCGATTCCGGCTACTCTTCCATCGATGTTTCTCCTCCGCACAAGGTTTTAAATGTCGGCCGAAATCATGTAAAAATTTGACAAAAATTTCGGTTTTCTTAAAAATTTCACCGAAGAGTACAAAATTTCGGCCATTTCGGTGGAAATTTCGGTAATTTTGGTGGAAATCTTTACATTTCGGTAGAAATTTTGTAAATAAGGGTAAAAAACGAAATTGAAATTTCGGATTTTGGCGAAATTTCGGGGAAATCATGTAAAAATCCGATTGAATGTAATTTCTATTTCGATCCAAACCAAAACCAAAATATTTCGGCCGACATTTCATATTTCGGCCGAAATTTAAAACTATGCCTCCGCATTTTTGGCAAGGGAAAACCACAAAACTCTGTAAAACCATAGAGTTTACCGGCCTTTCCGAGGGAATTAGATGGAATCCGTGAGGAAATCCCTGTTTCGCTCTCGTTAACGGAGTGCTGCTTTTAAAGTGTTTTTTTAGTTTTAGACTTTAGACTACTTTTTTTTGAACGGCAACTTTTAGAGTATTATTTAAGTCTTTTTAAGTCATATGACGATATTAGAGTCTTTTCCTATGAAAATCACTTAAGATCTTTGGGTTGCGTGTATTTTAAATAGGCCGCACACATGTATTATAGAATTTTTAGTAGGAAATAAGTCTAAGTTATTAGAGGGCATTTTGGTCCAAAATTATTAGTTTTTTTAGGGTTTTAGAACTTTTTTAGGTTTTTTTTTTCTTATATATTGTAAGCCTCAAGCACTTTAATACGATTCTATGTTAAGCTATGATGATGGAATGAATGAATGAAAAGGGTTGTTCTTTGTTGCTTTGCAAAATTGTGGGTTTGAAGCCTTCATCCTCAAGGCGTGATGCCTTCTTCTTCGTTCGTGAGATGCCGAAACTTCTTTGGTGAGATGCTTAAGAAAACTCTTGGTGGGATGCCTTGAGATAAGTTTCATGTTTCTTTATTACTTACAATCTATATTTCTCTATTTTCTCTCTTTTTTCTTGATTCCGTCTACAAAAAGCAAAATTTTTTCTTTCTCCTTGCCTAAAACCTCCAAACCCTAATTTTTATTCTTGTTTTTACCATCCCATCTCAGCCTAAACCTCGCGCCACTTTGTTTTTCCCCTATACTAATTTTACACCTTTTCGTCATCCTTCGACAGCTTCCCGGCATATGTTTGAACCCCTCCAAACCTATCATAAACTTCGTAAAAATATTTCACCAATCTAATCACCTATTTTAGGACTCAAAATCATAATTTCCCTGCTACATCAGATTTGGTATCAGAGCGAAGTATCAGTTTAACCTTCGATCGTCTTGCATCACTCAAGTTACAGCAGTGATTATTGAGTTTCTTATCCATTAATAAAACTAGGCTAAAATATTCCCTAAAATAATTTTTGATTGAACCATTGCAAGTAACAAAAGAAATTTGGTAAGAGCTGACAATCTGCAGCAAATAGGATTGTAGTTCTATCTTAACTTGTGTACTTAAGGAGATGTTTGCATTGATATATTGCACTTTGAGTCGGTGGGATGCTTGGATTAAGTGTTTGTTCCTATTTGCAGGTTTTGCCTGAACTTTTTCATATTGTTCGCACATGCGAAGATGGGCTGAAGGAGTTTATCACTTGGAAGCTTGGAACATTGGTATCTATTGTTCGTCAGGTATGGTTTTCCATAAAAACTTTCGCCATTGAGGTTTTTTCCTATAATATTTGATCACTGGGGGTGTCCCTTGCAGCATATACGTAAGTATCTGCCGGAGTTGCTCTCCCTCATTTCAGAATTGTGGTCTTCCTTCAGTTTGCCCGCCACTAACCGTCCTGTGCAAGGCTCACCTGTAAGTTTGATTTCTGGTGTGTGTGTGTGTGTGTGAGTGTGTGTCTATATATATATATATATATATATATATATATATAGGAATTGCTAGCGTCCATCACAAAAGGCTTTTTGCGGCTGGTCTGTCGCACTTCAGACCCGCCACCTCGTGAATGGAGACAACAGCTTTTGTCTCCATTCACGAGGTGGCTGGTCTGAATTGCGACAGACCAGCCGCGAAAAGCCTTTTGCGATGGACCTTAGCAAATCCCATATATATATATATATATATATATATATATATATATATATATATATATGAGAGTAGAGTTCCTGAGGTTAACCTCATATAAGCTTATATGAGGTGGCGCTCACAAAACATAATGCGCCCACTTTGTTTGGATGATTCAAACCATTCATTTGCAAGGCCCCATCATAGATAGGGTGTGTACCAAAAATCAACTCCATTGGATCATCCTAACCCCTCCAAAAGTGGAGGAAAAAATGGGCAGATTTATGGGCAAAAAGTGTCTATCCATTTTGCCCTCCACTTTTGGATGGGTTAGGATGATCCAAGGGAGCTGATTTTTTGTACACACCCTATCTATGATGGGGCCTTTCAAATGAATGCTTTGGATCATCCTAACAATGTGGGCCCCTTATGTTTTGTGAGCGCCACCTCATATAAGCTATATGAGGTTAACCTCAGGAACCCTTTTCTCTCTCTCTCTCTCTCTCTCTCTCTATATATATATATATATATATATATATATATATATATGGGCTCACATTTTCTAGTCTGTCCGACCAGATAAGTTATCAGGTCCATCGACTAGAAATCGAGTGGGGCCTACATTGTTGGGTGATTCAACACATTCATTTGATGGGCCTTGACATAGATATGGTGTGCCCAAAAAATCATTTCCATAGGATCATCCATACCCTTGATTTCTGGAGGTTCAAAATCTGTCCATTTTAAACCTCCACAAATCAAGGGCTAGGATGATCCTATGGAGATAATTTTTTGGGCACACCCTATCTATGTCAGGGGCTATCAAACGCATGGTTTGGATCATCCAACAATATGGGCCCCGCTGTGTTTCTGGCCGTCAGACTAGATGATTCATCTAGTCCGACGAACTGGAAACATTTTTCCCTTCAGTTTGCAGCTTTGCAAGACCACTTTTTGTTGTATCTTACATTAGATTTTCTCAGATTCTACACCTTGTGGAACAACTTTGCTTAGCACTGAATGATGAATTTAGAACGTATCTTCCTCTTATTCTTCCGTGCTGTATTCAAGTATTAAGTGATGCCGAGCGGTGCAATGACTACACCTATGTTTTTGATATTCTGCATACCCTGGAAGTGTTTGGTGGTTGGTGGCTTTGACTCTTTTTTCTTTTCTGCTTTTATCCTTCTTACACTTCTATCTGTCTGAATCGTAGTAACCATTTTAAACGTTCTCATAGATATTTATAATTTTGCAGGGACTTTGGATGAACACATGCATCTTCTTTTTCCGGCGCTTATTCGCTTGTTTAAAGTGGATGCTTCATTTGACATTAGACGTTCTGCTATTAGAACTCTTACGAAACTGATCCCTCGTGTCCAGGTTGGTAGCTTCCAGTCAAGGTTTTAAATTTTGGTTTCGGTTTTCATACTGAAACTGATTTGTTTTTTAAATGACCAAAATTTTAAAAAATTTGGCCAAAATGACCAAATTTCGGCCGAAATGAAAACTGAAATCCGAAATTTCAGATTTCGGTCCCTACCGAAATATCGGATTTTGGCCGAAATTTAAAACCATGCTTCCAGTGAACTTTGGTTGCATCGTATAAATAAGAATTGCTGAATGTGACCACCCATTGTGTCATTATTTGTGTTTCTATTTCAGGTCACTGGTCACATATCAACTCTTGTGCATCATTTGAAGCTAGTCTTGGATGGGTAAGTTGTTTCCTTCTTTGTAGAACTTTTTAGGTATTTTATTGAACATACGGAGCTCATTTGCATGTTTATGGATGCAGTTATTGCATGATACACAAGCTGTTACTTTTATTGGTTGTTTCCCTACCTGATTGCTAGAATCTTAGGCTAGTGTGCAATTTTATGCTATTATTGTTCTTCAGAATTTAAGAAACATTAATGCATTATGATCGCATTCAACTGTGCTTAGAAACATTTATTTTTATATGTAACATTTGGATTAGTTAGTTTGTGTCTACCTCTCTCTCTCTCTCTCTGCTCCCCCCCCACCCGCGCGCGCGCACACACACACATATATTGTGCATATGCATGTATGTAATGCAGTCCTGGGAAGGGTTTCAAACTCTAAACCTTCCAGAACGGTATTTTTTCTTGTGGTGAAAAATTTTATTAGAAGAAAAAAGGGGCAAGTGCCCAATGTCCAAGATTGTCAAAGTAGTACTGAAGCGAAGAAACTAAAGCAAGGGGAAAAAATATAAACATTCAGGAAGTAATACATCCTCAAGGAGGAAGGTGGGAAAAAACATATAGACATTCATGAAGTAATACATCCTCAAGGAGGAAGGTCATCAAATAGCCTGATCAAGTCTATCAACCTCGATCAAGTAAGAGAATCTGCATCCGAGTTGGCCAATTGCCAAACATGTCGAATCTTTAAATTGTGCCACTCCAACATGTCCTGAATCTCCTCAATAGCGTCTGCAAATCTCCAAGGGAAGCTAGCTCCATCTCTGTCCCACCTAACCACATGGAGAGAATCTCTCTCAACGATAGTATGATTCAACTCTGATTGGTTTGCATACCGCAGCCCCTTTAGAAGTGCTTGAACCTCCGTCTCATTGGAATCTTCAACAATAGGATTCGAAAAAGCCATTATCACTTCCTATCCACATTCCTCATGACCTGTGATGCTGGCCAGGCTCTGGTTGCCAAGACTCTATCCGTCAAAGTTGATCTTCAACTCCCCAGGAGAAGGTGTGTCCCACCTAGGGCGGGGTCCCACCTTGAATCAATTGCTCAGTTTAATCTCTTTGCAAGACCCGCGGAAGGTGGTTGCCGATATTCTATTAAAAGGAGACAGATTTGACCCCCATTGGATTGCGACATAAAAAGTTGCCTTTGAATATTGCGACCTCCTTTAGGTATGCCTTTGAACACTCCTTTTTCCTTCCTCCCAACCAAACCAAAGAATATCAGCAAAGAACAGACTCCAAAGCAACTTACCTCTGGAAGACCATGACACAAAAACGAATGACTCCAAATGATTACTATGTGTCCTGATAGAACCCAATTTATTCCGAAAAGGCAAAAACTGAAGTACCACAGTCTACACATAAAGTGGCAATGCTGCAAAAGGTGATCTTCTGACTTTCATTGAGACTTAAATCACAATCGTTGATAATAATCTTCTTCCTATGATGAAGATCATCGACGGTGAGGATCTTGTTAAGATAAGCACACTAACAGAAGGTATTGACTCTCAAAGGGGCTTTATATCTCCACATCTTCTTACTGACGAGGAAGTTTTTGGACCAAGTCTTCATAAAAAGATTGAACAATAAAATTCCCCACTGAGGTTTATCTCCACACCTTTTCCTACTTTTCATTTCTCTTGACATAAACTGTGTTAATTCTCGACAGGAAACATCATCGAGTTCCCAATCAAAATGTTTATTTCAAACTTAAGGTTCCAGTCAACCACCCCATTAGATTTGTGAAAAGAATCGGCCAGACATATTTCTTTATCAGAAGCCACGCTTTAGAGCACTTGGATATTCTTCTTAAAGGATCTGTGATTCTGTTCCCGCACCATGAATCTGTCCAAAATCTAATCTTCCACCTCCCACTCCAAAGCAAATCCCTTAGGCTCTGTTCACTTGCGTTCCCTGGAAAGCAAATCCCTGGAAAACAGCCTCTTTTTTCCTTGACAAGATCTTGAGAAGACAAAATTCTGGTGTTCACTTGCTTTCCAGTGAAAATAGAATTACACATGTGGAATTTCTGCAATAAGTCAAAAAATGACATGGAAAAGCCCATTTCCGCCCCCTTTAGGGATTTCATTTCCGACCAAAAACACACGGATTTCGTTTCCCTGGGAAACTAGTGCAAAAGGAAGGGCAAGCAGTTTCCGTGGAAACCTTTTCCTGTGCAAGTGAACAGTCCAGAAACAGTCCAGGGAAACCTTTTCCTGCACAGATTCGCTGGATTTCTTTTCCTAATGCCACCGCCACGTTAGATTCCCGGGAAACATTTTCTTTTCCTTTCCCGGGAAAACAAGTGAACAGATCCTTAGTGGAAAAGGGGCTAGAATTTCGCAATATTTTTCCAACCGAAGTCCCATGATTCCTGTACTCATCCAGTGGGGCCCATTCGCCAGAACTAGATCTGTATATTGCACTTATCATAGTTCTCTTTATATTATTTCTCTCGTCTCCATATTTCCAAAGTCATTTCTTTAGTAATGTTTTGTTCACCATTTTAACCTCATGATGCCAATGCATTCTTCTTTTAAAGACTTGCAAACTTCATCCCAATTGACTACCATCTCCATATTTCCAAAGTCATTTCTTTAGTAATGTTTTGTTCACCATTTTAACCTCATGATGCCAATGCATTCATTCTTTTAAAGACTTGCAAACTTCATCCCAATTGACTACATTGTACTTTCTATTGTCTTCTTTTTCATTCCGCAGTGTTTGTTTTAGCTGCACAAATTCTATTAAATATTTAAATATCAAAACTGGGCATAGAAAAAGCGATGTGAAGTAAAGTTGGAGATTGGCAAGGACTGCCTTGATGTGAGTAGTATTTCTGCCTGCCAAAGAAAGTAGCTTTTTCCCATAGGGGAGTCTTCTTTCTACATGCTCAATTTCTGGATACTAGATACTTTTAGCAGGTCTACTAATACACAAGGAGAGGCCTAAATATAAGTTAGGGAGTTTTATCCTCTTACATCCCAAGATATTAGCAAGAGTCTCCTGATCTTCCATCATCCCCGCTATGACCATGGATTTAGCAAAATTTTCCTTTTGGCCAGAAATTGCTTCAAAGTAAAGTATCACCTGCATATTGGAGAAGCGATATTCCTACATTTGGGTGACCAATATAGAAACCTTCCATTAAACCTCTAGATTTAGCCCTATCCACCATTCTATCATAAGTCTCTGCCAAGATAGTGAATAAGACCCTACAAAAAAAGGATAGTGAATTAGAAAGGAGAAGGGGCTCCATGATGAAGATGTCTTGAAGAGGCATTTAGGCAACCTGTTGACTAGGATCGAATACCACGTCAATGATAAGCATTTGGACATCCACTCGCTCTACTTGTTACCGAAACCCATTCTTCTCATTAAGTGCTCTAGCCAACTCCACTCTACTCATTCGTAGTTTTCCATACCCACGTTGTAGAGAACCCTCTTTTTGCTCGATCTATGGTAAAGTTCAATGCATTCGTTAGCAATTAGAGCTCTATTGAGAATTTGGCACTCTGTGTTCTAGAGATAATACTGCCTAATGCTTCGCGCAACCGATCAACTAACAACACTTTGGCCAAAATCTTATAAACACTCCATACCAGACTAATGAGACGAAAGTCGGGCAGACTCTCCGCGTCTTTTTTGCGTGTAAGGGCAATGAACGTTGCTCCTGTGCAACCTACTCAAATTTCCAACCCCATGAAATTCCTCAAGCATATCCATGATCTCCTTTTTGAGCCATGCACCTTATCTCTTTTTAAGGAAATATTGGCATTTTGACCTCGTCTGAGAAAGGTCTTTCTAGCCTCGCCTTTGTCTGCTCGGTCAATTTCTCAAACTACACATTCTCTGGGTTGGAGTGGCTCCAAAATGGCGTTCGAATTGCCCAAAAGTTAGAGATTTAACGCCATCTACAATGAAGGGCTTCTATAGCATGGAACATAATCCTGAACCAGCATGTAATACATGTCTCGGACTGACTTTGGAGATTTCAGCATGAATAATGAAGGAAAACAGAAACTAAATACCCAGTTGATAGATCACAGAGTCTAGAGGATATTACTAGAAGGAAAACATCAAAATCCAGCAGAAATGGGTTTCAATCCAAGCCAAAATCTCTTGGGAGTTGCAAATCATATGAGTCAATCAACTCTCCATTAAAAATAATAAAACCTGACTTTTTTTTTTCCGTGAGCCCTCTCCCCCATATCTATCATCACTTAACGTAATTAATTAGGAAAAGACCTAAAACATACCCGGTACTCGAACCATACCTAAAAATATAGGTAAAGTCCTTTTAAGGTACTAAACCACTGAAATTTATGACCCCCATTTTAGCATAATGCCCTTTTAAATATGTCCCTTGAGAAATAAAAATAAACTCTTAAAGTAAAGTACTAAAGTACTGAAATTCATAAACCCTATTTTGGTTGTGTGGTTCTCCTTGGTGGGCCACTGTCCGACCCATGCATCAGTATGTTATATAATGTGGCTTATCTGACTTCTCAATTCAGATTTGACAATGTGTTTTTCTTTCTGTGCAATGTGGTCATCTTAGTTATGGATCTGATTTGTGCTCACTGCCACCTCCTGCTCATCTATTCCATTCACCAGTTAGTCAATGTGATATGAACTATATGATGGACATGAGTTTTGAATTAAAGGGTGTAAATTTGGGTTTGGACCTTGGGTGCAACGGGCCTCCTTCTTACTTGGTTAAATTAGTAAAGAAGCAAATGTATTGACATAACGTAAGTTGTTCCTTAAGAGGATAGGAGGAAGAGAGAGAGTTTCCGACTGTCTTTCTCAGTGTAGTTTTCTCCTCGTTCTGTGTGTCTTCTTTTTGTTTGGTTAATTGTGTGTTCTCCATCTCTTTTCCTCTAAGGCCCATTTTTCGTGGTTGAATAAAAAATTGGAGCTGTCAGAGGTTGAATAGGAGAATTTGTTATGTGGGGGCTTCAGATACATCGAGTGTTATATTATGTGATGTGGCTCAATATGCAAAAAATGGTGCCACTGCTTCCTTTCTTTAGTGTAGTTCCACTCAAGGTTTTAAATTTCGGTTTCGGCTATAATTTCGGTCCTCACTGAAACCGAAATTTCGGTGGAAATTCGGTAGAAGATATCCAAATCCCATATATTTTCTCCCAAAATTTCGGTCGAAATTACGGAAATTTCGGTCGAAATTACGGAAATTTCGTTAATTTCGGCTGAAATTCTGTGAAGGAATAAAAATTCAAAACTTTGTCAAATAGTTCACCGAAATTTCGGCAATTTCGGTTTCGGAATGTTTCGATTTCGGTCCTCACTGAAATCTGAAATTTTGGATTTCGGCTGAAATTTAAAACTTTGGTTACACTATCATGAATTACTTTGGGTGCATTCAGTTTTGTCTGGGTACGCGACACTTGAATTATCCTCATGAACATTTGTGCCCCCCCCCCCCCCCCCCCACCCAACCACCACCCCACACAACCCACCACCATCATGTATTTCCTTTTATGTGCTTTAGACTAGACTGTTCTCGACTTGATCGACCATAGTTTTGGTGGTAGTAGTGAGAATTTAGATTGGCTGGTTTTGGGAACCCCTTTTTTCCATGATGATGGTTTAGTGGTTTAGCATATTGCTAGATCCGTTTGGTTGGCCACTTGAATATCTGATGCATGCAGAGGGGTGAGGCCTAAGATGGGGTTTGAGATGTCTAAGCAGTCCATTGCCTTTTGATTTTGAGTAACTCCATTTCCTCCGATTAGATGGTTGATTGTGAATGTGAACCCAATTTCCATGGGAAAATGCGTGAGTTTTTAGGAATACAATTGAGGGCATGTGCTCTTGCTAGGCAATCATTATTAATTGTGATCCTAGATTTGTAACTGAAAAGCTTGCTAATTATGACACACCATCTCTCTTTCTCTTCACCTTCTCCCTTGCCAATATTCAACATATTCTCAATTCACAAAAAAGGAACAACTCAGAATCATACAACCCAGCCTATTCCGACAAGAAAAAATAAAGTCAATGCACAAAAGCAAACAAAACCCAAAACGCTAAGTAGAAAGGATGACGGGAAGCAGAAATCCAAATCTTCAATGACCAAATTCTTCTAAGTCTCTCTAGAAAGATAAAGCAAAACCCCTCTCCAAAAGAAGATGGCTTAGGTATTCACTCGCTCTCTCTAAAACACAATTTCTCTCACTGGGAGATAAAATCCATAACAAAACTATGTCATCCGACTTTTATTTTCATTTGCATGTTGCATGAACAGTTCAACACCATTTCCTTTTTCTTCCCCAAGCCTTAAAACATTGGTTACAGCTAAATTTAAGAATTTTTAAGGAATTGGGCTGTAATATTTGATTAGTTTTATACTCTGGAGTAGGAGAACTAACTGAACATTTGGCTTGGAGTCGTTTCTTGTAAGCGGGAGGCTTTGACTGGAAGAGCTTGGGGTCCTTCAAGGAATTTAGAAGCTGCACCAATGCAATGTAAACTGTCTGGACCTTCTATAGCAAGAAGAAAAATTAAATAAAATGGCAGTGCATGTCTTTCTTGCATTTACGAGGAAGGAGATGTCTCGTCCCATATGAACTATAGCTGCTGCTTGGTAACAAATCAGCGCCATTGACCTGCCGCTTTTTTCTTTGCTCTAGAATGTCATCTTCTATAGAGACTTTCACCTCATCCTTGAATAGTTCGAGTAGGTATAACCTCATCTTCGCTTAAGCGGTAGACGTCCGACTGAGTAAAGAGAAGATGGTGGCAGAGAAGAAAAAGCTAGAGTGAGAAAAGTGTTGTTGGGAGAAGAGAAAGGGTGGATGTGACAATAGAGAGTTTTATTGGCTGTTTACATTAGCCGGTAATTAACTTGTAGGAGGGGGCGGATGAGGAAAGTTTGGGGGCGAATTTATCACTGCCCCAATTTTTTTATGTTTTCGGCCCAGTGCACGAGGCCTAGAGGGCGAGCCTTGGCGCAGTAAGGTTGCTCCATTGTGACCTGGTGGTCACGGGTTCGAGTCACGGAAACAGCCTCTTTGCAAAGCAGGGGTTAGGCTGCGTACATCTAGCCCTCCCCAGACCCCGCAATGGCGAGAGCCTCGTGCACTAGGCCGCCCTTTCGTGTAAAATATGAAGAATTTTACAGCTACTTTTGAGATCTTTCTCAAACCAAAGTTTTAAAGGTTTCTTTGAGGCGTGAAGCTTAGAAACCTAGTGTGAATCTAGTTTTCCCTCTTCTCCAATTTTCTTATTTTCTTTTTAATTTTCCTTGTTGTTTTCCTGATTAAATATATATCATCTGACCAATAAATACCTAAACCTGATTTCCTAAACCCTAAACTCCCTTTTTCGATCAAACCTTAGGTATGTCCTATAACTGAACACTCTTTCCTTCATCGCCTACCACTCGGCGATCATAGTTTTCTAAAAATATATGCTCAAAACCAGCAATTATCACCTAAGCCAATCGACCCCATTCAGTCTCTTTTCCCTTGTCCTATTTGCTAAACCTGAGCATCGCATCCTTTAGTCCATTGAAACCCTGATTCTTCAAAATCCTACCTCGAATGCCTTCAATTATCCGTCCCTTAAGGTCCTACATCAGATTGTTATCAGAGCTTAGATTTGTCACTATGTCTACTCACAGTGGGTGGGGCTTTTGGGTAAGATTTTCTAATAAGCAAAGGGATGAACTTCTTATGAAGGTTATGGACTCCTAGGAATGCACTTGCAAGGAATACTCCACAAGCTTCACTTATAGAGGTGGCATGTGTTATGATGGAAGAGGGAAGAGATGAAACACATGATTTTCGTGGTGACTTCACCGGATGGTGCTGGTTGAAGCTTCTGAATTGATGGGAAGATAGACCTTCAGGTATTTTCCAATTGGCTTGCTGCCAAAGAAGACTACTTTGAGTGGTATGAGATATCAGATGATTGGAGAGTTAGGTTTGCAAGATGAAGCTCTTACGGCAAGCCAAGATTTAGTGGACTGGTTCTGAGATCCAAATCCGAAGGTTAGGCCAGTCTCCTATTGTTAATTGGGAGGTGATGAAACCTGCCCAAGTATTGTTCTCTTGAACTTTCTTATTTTTGCACCGATGTTTCGTTGCAGACAAGTGCTTATGATTATTATTATAATTTTTTTTTTTTTGGGAAAGTAAGTGCTTATGAAATATTACCTGCACTTTTTTTTGGATGCGTTACCCTTTTTACACATTACACAATAACTGTTATTCTTAGTATCATATTCCTATGCCTATAATATCTGTTATCCTTTCAATCCTCAGTACTTTTATGATATGTATTCCACACATCTGTGTGTTATCCTTCATTTGCATATGAAGCTAGCACTGTTCTCCTAGTGTACCCTGAGGTTGTATTATCTGATTTCAAATGTGATTTCTACCTTAGTTGTTGGAATATTTTACTCAACATGTGGATGAGTGTGAGTTGTGACACCCATTTTTGAATTTTGTGCTCTCGCTGCTTTTGAACCTCTTCTTCATAAACTCTGTGTAGCACAGCCACTATCCTGTTCCTAGTTCTACTCCTAAATCTGCTACTGTATCTGTTTTTGCTTTGTTCAACAAAGTCCCTACCATTTCATAATCTTCAATTGGGCATTTGTACAATAATATTAGGGGAGTGATATGTTCATCCCTTTTTATTCCCCTAGCCACTTTAGTGTATTTTTTACTACTCTTTTTACACTAGAAGAGGGTGGCCCATGGAAGAAAAGGAGGTGAATATATCATTTCGCTATTATTTTTATTATTTTATTTCTTTGGTAAGTTATGAGACATTATTCTTATGATATGTGGACGCAGATTCATATGTCGAGTGTCGACTCGGATACAAGGCTTCTGACATGGCAGCCCTTAAAATTTTAGAAACGGGGACACACCTGTGTGTACTTTCATATAAAATTACTAATTACTAATCATAATTTGCAACAAAAAAAAAATTGTATTCATTTAAAAAACTAATAACTCTTAGGATTAAGCAATTCTATATCTCTAAGAAACCTGAGATAATCAAATAACAATGCATTCATCAATTTAATCTAGTTATCTTCAGTCTCCACTATGCATCGAGAAGAGAGACCATTTGGATACAATGATTATAATATTGAAAGAGTGTTTGTTTAGCGATTTAAGTTTAAGGGAGTGGAGATAACAACAAATATTAGTTCAAGAAGAGGTAAATAAAAAATTAATAGTAAAATAATTGTTAATGATAAAAAAAGGAGGTAAACATAATATTCAATAATAAATAGTATTTCACCTGACATAGTACAATAATGTCTCACTGCCCACATTAAGTCTGACAGTTCTAACAATACACTTACAAGTGTCGAAAGGAGTATCGATAGATATCGACACAGGTGTCGGTGTCGACAGGTATTGACACACGTATCTATCGAATGAAGTGTAGACTAAATGATAACATTATTCTGTTCACTGGCTATGATTACTGCTGGTCATGATATATCTGAATCCAAGTATGTATGTTTTATTTTGTTTTTAGTAGAAAATATTCTCCGGTTCTATTTTCTCTATAGTATCTATCTGCTGTTTATATGTTTTTTTTTTTAAAAAGTCTAGCTGTTATTTAAACTATTTTTTTTTCCGAATCCACAGAAACAATGACGAACTCCGTAAGGATGCTGTTGATGCCCTTTGCTGTCTTGCACATGCTCTTGGGGAGGACTTCACCATTTTCATACCATCCATCCACAAGCTTATATTGAAGCACCGTTTGCGGGTATTATTTACCTTCTGATCCTTAGGTTCATTTGGTGAATCTCTGGATTTTTTTTTTTCAAATGTGGTGACACAATTAATTGCCTTTGCAGCACAAAGATTTTGATGAAATTGAAGGCCGGCTACGGAGACATGAGCCACTAATTCTGGAGAGCATCTCTGTTAAAAAATTAACTCGACCAGTTCCTCTTGAGGTTATTAGTGACCCTGTAAATGATATGGACAATGACCATTATGAGGAAGGGATTGAGATGCACAGGCAACTTAAAAGCCATCAAGTAAGCTCCCTGAACAAATGCTGGATAACTCTATGCATACTTTAGTACTGTCACATTTTACTCATTCATACTGTGATGTCATTAATGTTGCGAGCCCTTAGCATATTTTATGTTGCTCTACATATACTTAACACATTTCAAAATGTTTCATGTGTAATTCTTGGGTGGCAACTTTGGCCCAAACTACCTTTTAAAAAAAACTTTGGCCCAAACTGGTCTACATCTTTCCTTTTATAGATTAGGAAAACACTCCCAAAACGGAACTCTGTTCTGAAACGAAAGTGAAAATGACCATCGATTTGGTCATTTTAAACGTACTTTTAGTGTTTGTTAGGATTCGAGCTCTCTTCATTGTCTTCTTGCCCACGTGCCACTGTAGAGGATCCTGTGTTTTTTACAAAACGGATTTCCGTTCTGCTAGCAGTCCACTATACTTTATTTTGTGGAGTAATGTTGGAAGTGAAATAGTCTTATGTCCTTCTTTTCTGTCCTCCAGTATTTAAGAACAATCTGAGAACAAAGAGAAGAGAAATAAGGAATGCAACGAATTTGACAATATCACAAAATGCATTATCACGATAATTGTTTCCAGTCGGAAATGAAATAAGGCATCGTTATGACACTATTAGCTCATCACCCTTCTTGAATCATGATATCTTACATGTTTGTGGGGTTTTCGGCCTTCAAATTGAGCTTGTCAACAAGCTTTTGGGATATTTGAAACTTTCACTCCCAATAAAATCATATTGCATACCTTACCACTGTTCGTACTAGTAGTGTGGAAATTATTTGTCATCAACTAATCCTCTTTGCTTTGCTATGTTGGCGATATCAAACTCTTCCAATTAACCAGAGAGTATCAATGATCACTGTATAAAACTTGCCTTCCTCTTCATCATTGGGTGCCTCTTCATCGAACAGTTCCTTATGATTTGACTCGTAATCAAGCTCACTCTTCAATTAATAGCTGGTTGCTCCTATCCAATGTGACAATGTCAGGCAATCCTGAGTCTTGTGCTTGGTTCCACACACTTGAAGCACCGAAATCTGGAGCCTTGGTTTTGTACCATAAGATCAGACATAGTCGGCCGCTGTCTGGTTGTTGCATTAAATCCCCTCACGTCTCCAAATCGACCATTGAGGGTCCCTCTTTTTTGTGGTTTTGTAGTCTTTCCCTCGGTTGATCTTGGGATTGCTGCGCATTCAACTATTCAGGACGACAGCTCTGGCCTTGAAGGTACCTCTTGTTTGTTGCTTCTCCACCACTAATGTGCATTTGTACGTCACGGAAACTGTATGGAACGAATAATGGAGGTTGAGCACATCGTGGATACTTGACTGTAAACCACCAAGATACTGCACGGTAAACTATTCATTGCTTTCTCCGTGAATTATGTAAACGTTAAAAATAACAGATCTATCAAGTCTCCCAATGTCATTGATAGATCCCCTACATCAAACCCCTTTTCTTCTGCTTGTACTACTATTTGGTTCGAAGGTTGGAAGTCTACTAGCTTGGAGTCTATCTCATCATGCCTTGTTCCCTTCTCATTGGTCTGGAGCTACTACCTATGTCTACAACTCTCACGACCATGGGATATAAAATCATCCAATCAAGATGAGCTGCCTCATTATTTACTATAATTAGGGGATATTATGCACTGCCATAACCTTGATGGGGTATGAGTTGGTACCTGTGTTTTTGTTTTTAGTTTGGTGTACATGAAGAACCCAACACTAGCCAGTATTGGGTCTAACTCCAAGGTACACACTTAGCTTTCTCCAAGCTCTTACAGAGTCCCACTTCCGCCACGTTTGAAAATGAACCTTATAAAGTTGAGCTGAATATGACTTGGCAGATAATCTCCAGATTTCAATTCACTGAGCAAGGTTACAGATAGCTTCTCGCCACCATTATGTTACTTCTCCTGCATATGAATAATGTTTAAAATTTCGGTTTCGGTTTCGGACATAGCTGAAACCGAAATTTAGGCCGAAATTCGGTAAAAAAATAACAAATTTCAAACTTGTGCTGAAATTTCGGAAAAAGGTAAATTTCAGCTGAAATTTCTGAAATTTGGGACTGTGGCCGAAATTTCGGTTTCAGGTAGTTTTGGTTTTGGTCTTGACCGAAATCGGAAATTTCGGACAAAAATTTCGGATTTTGGTTGAAATTTAAAACCATGGATATGATTAGCTTTTTTTCTTTTTTTAAAATGGAATGGTTATGAGCATTTTCCTCCACCCAAAATCTTAGCAGGGACACCGACTTCAGTTTCCCATCTCCTCTTAATCCAAAACCATTAGTTGAAATACTAAGAGATTCACCATAGAAACCAGGAATTTTTGTTTAAAACCATGGATACGATTAGCTTTTTTTCTTTTTTAAATGGAATGATGCTGAGCATTTTCCTCCACCCAAAATGTTAAAAGGGACACCGACTTCAGTTTCCCATCTCCTCTTAATCCAAAATGTTAGGACATGAGTTGAAATGCTAAGATTCACCATAGAAACCAGGAATTTTTGTTGAAACTTTGTCGACCTGAAGCTATTGCATCCTGTACTAACTTTGAAAAAGTAAATTAAGTAATCAACTCCGAATCACTTTCTGAGTATCACCCTCCATTGAATATCGAGGGCTCTATGCTGCCCCTATGAAATTTCTTCCCTCATTTATGTTGTTGTAGAACAAGAACTGCTATCAAGACATCTGCTATCCCCAGTTTTCCCTCTTTTGTGAATGTGTCCCCTCACCTGCGCCAACCGAAGCAGAAAGCGAAACCCTCCGTAATGCTTTATCTATGATTTACTAAAAATGAAAAAAATCTCAGTGATTTATCACATCGCTTGCTACGCTACTATAATTAGTTGATAGCGGATCTCAGCTGGGACAGCATATATGATAAAGAAAGAAGCAACGTACTCCTACCTAAACTTATCTTGCTTTAGTGCAAAAGAACAACGGATATCACACTTTATGATGTAGGATAGGGAAGGGAAAATAGAAGAAAGGGGTAAAAAGAAGAAGAAGAAGAGAATAGAAGGAGAAGAAGAAAAGAAGAGTAGGGGAAGAAGAGAATAGAAGAAGAGTGGGAAAGAATAGAAGAAGAAATTAGGGGAGAAGAGAAGAGGAATAGAGGAAGGAGAAACCTGTGGAGGGGAGAAGCCAATCAATCTTTATTCAATAATCATCAAAGTTAATATCCCTAATACAATGAGGCCTATAATAGGCAATGGGATGGAAATAAAATTCCATGGAAAAGAATTAACTTTCCTAATTCTAAATAACATAGAAAATAAAATCCTAGAAACTAATAACATAGAAATAAAAATACCAGAAACTAAATAATGCGGATATAAATCCTAATATCTGCATCATCCCCTCCCCCCCCTCGATTGAAAAGAACTCAACCTCGAGTTCTAGTCCGCCTGGATCAAATATGTAGACGATCAACTGAAGAAGTAGAAGTCGCAATCCGCCGGAAGCACTCCGGATGTCTAATACTTGTGCCAACCATGAAAGTGATCTGAAATGCTGGCGGAACGATATGGAAGAAATCGCCCATATAGAAACATACGAACACAAGCTGTACCGGATAAGTAAACTGGCTGGAAGATAGCAACGTCCTCCTCCTGGGTCAGTGGTACCGGCATGACAGCTATGGGCAGTACCAATCCTTGACCAGCCTCAATAAGGTCATCATCCACTGGTATCACATTTGGTGCAATGATATCAACAACAAAGTCATCTGCTAGAATCGTATCTGGCATAGTGATATCAGGCGGGCAATCACCTCTGGGTGAGCACAAATCTTGACAATCTGCTCAATCGGCTCAAAGATAGGGCAATCCTCCGTAATATACTTTCGATCATCTATCTCAGGTAATGGCTCAAAAGTCTGGTCAGTCTGCTCTGACTTAGGATGATACTCGGTCGACTCAGTTAGTGGAGCAGCCTCACATGGCTCGGTCACAATATCTGCCTCTACTGTGGAAGTGTCAAGATCTCTATCTAGATGCTTGGCAATCGGCCCTGTGGAAATATCTGAATCGTCATGCTCATTGACGTCGGCCTCATCAGTCACTGTACTCTGTGGCTCTATATCTGACATAATCATAGGCTCAACAACTATAATGGTCTCATCCACATTGTCAGCTGGATCATCATGCGGCTCTATAGTAGTGGTAGCAAATTCCTTCTCATGCATGTAACGCTCTTGATATCTGTTTTCTGCTTCAATTTCGGCTACTCGTGCACGTCGGGCTGCGGCTTTCCGTTCACGACGAGCAGCTTCTTCGTGCATCAATTGTTTTTCATACCGACATGCCAATAATGCATAAGTACCCAGAAACTCATCACGGACCTCCTCCCATCGACAAAATGGAGGCTTGCCTACGTGACGACGGTCCGTCACTTGATGAGGCCATATATAGGCAATGGGATGGAAATAAAATTCCATGGAAAATAATTAACTTTCCTAATTCTAAATAACATAGAAAATAAAATCCTAGAAACTAATAACATGGAAATAAAAATACTATAATGACGCAAATATTAGGATTTATTTCCATATTATTTAGTTTCTAGTATTTTTATTCTCTCTTTTGGCTGATACGTACAGCTTATTACAAATGAAACTCTTCCTTAAGCGTAAGGTAACTTTTTCTCCCTCAAAAGCAACTTTGATCAACTTCAAAAGTAACTTTAACCAAGTAACAGCTAACCTTTCTATATCAATCACCAAAAAGTAACTTTCCTCTTATCAAAAAGTAACTTTTCATGATTTTTACCAACTAACTTACTTGCAGAGCAAGTTTCCCCTAAAGAGAGAAATATGAGGTAGTAAGTTAGGGTAACTTTCTTTTTCAGACTAACTTAATTAGGCAGCCGCTAAGGGTTACTCTGCCTTTATGCAATGTTTAAGAAAAGGATACCTTGCTTGTAATGTAATTGATAAGGTCTCTTTGCTTTTTGGTGCCCCCCCACTTGCACAATTTGATTAATGCTCTGATTTTATATCTTTTTTTGCTCACGCAACCTCAAGCCACCACGTGCGGCACTAGAGACTCCTACTTTGCCCAGCTAAGAAAGAAAACTTGATATATTCCAGATGAGGCAGAACTCTTTTGCCGTTTCAATGGCACGTAGGGAATCGAACAAGTCGGAAAAAGAGATCTGGATGGTAGATAAATAGAAGAGGTTGGAGAAGGGTTGGTTTTGGGAAGAGGGTTTCAAACGATGGTGAAAAATCAGAAGAGGGTTTTGGTTTTGGAAGAGGGTTGATTCTCTTCTCCCTTTGCACTGAGAGCAATCAAAAAGTTTTGGTGCTGCAGGACTGGTTTGGGTGGAGATGGTAAGGCTGATGGGTTGGAAAAAAAATGAAAATAAGGTGAAAGGATGAGGACTGGTTCGGGGTTTGGCTCGGGGATGAGAAATTGCACAAAATTCTTGGATCTTTCGCTCTAATACCAAATTTGATGTAGGATAGGGAAGGGAAAATAGAAGAAAGGGGAGAAAAGGAGAAGAAGAAGATAATAGAAGGAAAAGAAGAGTAGGGGAAGAAGAGAATAGAAGAAGAATAGGGAGAGAATATAAGAAGAAATTTGGAGAGAAGAGAAGAGGAATAGAGGAAGGAGAAACCTGTAGAGGGGAGAAGCCAATCAATCTTTATTCAATAATCATCAAAGTTAATATCCCTAATACAATGAGGCCTATATATAGGCAATGGGATGGAAATAAAATTCCATGGAAAATAATTACCTTTCCTAATTCTAAATAACATAAAAGATAAAATCCTAGAAACTAATAACATGGAAATAAAAATACTAGAAACTAAATAATATGGAAATAAATCCTAATATCCTATGATTTGTGGACACGGACACGAGTGTCGCGTGTCGACACGGACACGGAGTGTCGGACACGGCAAACTCCCAAAATTTAGAAACGGAGACACGACTATAATAGAAAGTACATATAATCATAATTTGTGGATACGGATTCGTGTGCCGAGTTTTGACACGGATATGAGGTATCTGACACGGAAACCCTTAAAAATCTAGAAAGAGTGGCACACTCATACACGTGCATACATATAAAGTTACTAAAACTTAAGCAATACATTTAAAAGTGTCTAAAGGAGTGTCGACATGAGTGGACATGGGTGTCGTGTCAGACACGACATGACACGACACGTGTGTCAACAAGAAATTCAAAGTGTCGGCCAAATCATAGCTAATATCTGCATCACTGTAGCTAGAACTTTCATGGCTTACCCCCCTTTAGCGCCTATGGTCTAACTGAAAAAAAAGTACTCTTCAAGGGGCCAAGCGTGAACCTTCACTTCCGCATCTCATTTGAATAGTCGAGTTGTGAGTAATCTTATTATTGATTATGGAATCTTTTCCAGTTTCACTCGGTTGGTAGCCTTTCCTCAATCCAAATAGTAAAATTGAGTTCACTTTTGCAAGCTCTTTCATTATTCTTTTTTTAAATAGAACTATTTTGATAACCCATCTTATTTTTTCTTTTGGGACCTTTAGACAACAGTTTGTTCTTTCTTTTAAAATTCTGAAAACTCAAAATTTTTTTTTTTTTTTAACTTTTCTCATTTTTTTTTCGAGTTTTTTAAAAATGGGTTCAAAAAAAGAAGTTTCTTTTCGTGGAGAACCAAAAGGTAATTCAGTTTCCATTCCCCCAAATCGTTAAAAAACAAAAAAATTCTTTTTTTCCTTTGTTTTTCATTGGATCTCTACGATGGAATTGTAGTTTAGATCCCCGCCAAGGTTTCAGACAGAAAGGAAATAAGATCTTTATCTGAATCCCATCTGTTAACCAGTTTTTCGGAAATTCTGTTTCTGATAATTGAACACCATATCTCCCAAGTTCCTTCTCGGAAACAATGATCACTAAACCAATGTCTAGGGCCTCTTGGCAACTCTCTTCTCCCTTTTGACAAATAACCTTATTTGAAAAATATCCTATCTTTGATCGTGCTTTCAAGTCATCACTCTTCCTCAGTATAGATTGAGAAATAAGGGAGGTTTGATAATTCAAAATCATGGATTTCTTCATGTTCCAGACACATGCATAGCTGACTACAAGAGTGATATGTGTGATGTATTGGACCAAATCGTTTGATATGCTGTGTGCTTTGGATGTATCACGCTAAATAAGCACAATAGAAGAGTGCATATGGTACACATCCAGATTATGTATGGCACCTAAAATCTATGGCGTACCATGGGCTGCAACTCAATATGATATCGAATAATATGGAAACCATGGGCCATGCTTCTCTGCCTGTAGCTTGTCAGTGAGTTTGTCTATGTTCCTGTATTAATTGGAACATTTGTAAGTTGAGGCATGGACATGCGTGTTTGTCAGAAACTGACACAAGGTGTTAGACCTGAGCTTAGAATCACAGCACACCATGATACCCATATAGTGGCATTATTATATGACAAAATATTGAATAAATGTTAAAGGGATAAAATGTAGTAGTAGAAGAAATGCATGATAATTATGTAAATAGTAGATACTATATAAATCAGAAGATAAATTTGTCCCCTTTATTTGTCCTGATAGCCTCCTTTTAGTGGGTTTCATGACTAAAGAGAAAACTTTTAACTAGTCATAAACAGGGAGATGATAAATTTGCCTCCTTTTTTTTTGAAATATTAATATATTGAAGGAAGAAACCGAGAAGGTTCACAAAATACAAAGAAAAGGAAAAAGAAAGTACAATTTACGGAGGGAGATAATCAAACCACTCTAAACTAGCCCTGCTAACCCCAGATTTGGCAAGGGAATTAGATTCGCCATTTGCCGATCTCCGAATATGTGAGAAAACTGCACCCGAATCAGAAACATAATCAGAGATCTCATCCATAAGACTGAGGAATCTCCACGGCGGCGGAGCAAAACCCGAAAGCCACTTTACCACATTTGCCGAGTCCCCTTCTACTATCACCTTGTCCAGGATGAGATTATCTAAATGTAATATTCCGGAATAAGCCGCTTTTACTTCCGCTTCAGAAGAATCGCTTGTACCGATTGGACTGGAAAAAGCCCAAACCACTTCACCTCTATCATTCCTAAGAAGACCACCAATTCCAGCTGCACCCGGATTCCCAAAAGAAGCACCATCAAAATTAAGCTTGAAAAAACCAACAGGAGGAAGAGCCCACTTTTGAATCACCTTTGATTTGGAAGACACCTCATTGCATATGATCTGCCAACCCTCCCACAGATCATAGGCAGAAACCTTTATTTACCAAGAAAATGCCCTTTTAGTGGTCTCATGTCTAGGAAAACAATCGTTTAGTAATCTTAAAAGCCACTACAAGAGGGTGTCCACAGTTAAGGTATACAATACTAAAAAATAAGAAATGATAAAGCTGTGTCTGGTCTGTCTGATCGGAATTATGTTTTTGAAAATGGAGCATCTTTGTTACATAGAACGATTGAGTGACATTAGAAGCTCATGAATTCCTAACAGGTTAATGATGGCCGATTACGTACTGCTGGGGAGGCTTCTCAGCGCAGTACACCGGAAGATTGGGCGGAGTGGATGAGGCATTTTAGTATTGAACTTCTCAAGCAATCACCTTCTCCAGCTTTACGTACCTGTGCAAGACTCGCCCAGCTGCAGGTGCCGACTATTCTCATATCTGTTGTGTTTTTTTTTGTTGAGGAATGATAGAATGAAGGGCCCTTGCAAAAGTCAGCTTCAAGAGCGCCCTATTGGTTAATTTCTGCAAAGTCAACACGGTTTCCACTTTTTTAGGTGCCATCCACTTTTTTCGGCGCCACACTTTGCAGAAATTAACTAATAGGGGCCCCTTGAAGCTGCTTTTTGCAAGGACGCCCTTCATTCTATCATTTCTCTACCTTTTTATTTCAAATTTTGGTTCTGACCTTGAGCATTTGCAGCCTTTTGTTGGTCGGGAGTTATTTGCAGCTGGTTTTGCAAGCTGCTGGGCAGATATTAACGAAAGTTCCCAGCAACAGTTAGTTCAGAATCTTGAGATGGCCTTTTCATCTCAATATATTCGACCTGAAATTCTTTCGACACTTCTTAACTTGGTACATCTCGCTGCATGACTCCAGCATACTTATGGGTAAGTAGTGGTCTTAGTGCTGGGTGTCTTTTGATACTAAACTGATTTTTTGTAGGCAGAGTTTATGGAACATGATGTGAAACCTCTTCCCATAGACATCCGACTCCTTGGTGCTCTTGCAGAGAAGGTGTGTTTTTGTCTTGAAGGAGTTCATTAATTTTCATGTATTTTTACAGAAACTATGCTTTTTCTTCAGTGCCGGGCATTTGCAAAGGCTCTCCATTACAAAGAAATGGAGTTTGAAGATGCACGCTCCAAGAAGATGGATGCAAACCCAGCTGCTGTGGTTGAAGCTCTTATACATATAAATAGTCAGTTACATCAACATGAGGTCTGTCTTTCATCTTAGTCTACAATTATGTTTTTTTTATGACATAGGGTATCCCCACCCCATTTCCGGGCGGGTTAGTCTAGAAGTATGTTTCAGCTAGTTTGCAACTTTTTGTTGCTTTATATTCTGTATATCAACATGTGTGATTCACCATGTTTATTGATGAAGGTTTGTTTTCTCAGGCTGCTGTTGGGATACTGACTTATGCCCAGCAACATTTGGATGTTCAGCTGAAGGAGTCTTGGTATATTTAAGTTTTCCATTTTTTTTTTTTTTATTAAATAACTGGTGGAGGGTTTTTGGCTGTGAACTTTCATCACCATAATGCTATTTCAATTGGTTCCTCACTTCTGGTAGATTATATTCTGTTGGTCATAGGTATGAGAAATTGCAGCGTTGGGATGATGCTTTAAAGGCATACACTCTGAAATACAATCAAGCGTCAAGTCCACATCTCATTTTGGATGCTACATTAGGTCAGTTTTATGTTGTGAAGGTTGCTTTAATTTGGTGTGGCTGGTTTCTTTTTCAATTGTCTGTTTAATCTTATGACGTTCCTAGTAAGGCAAGTTATTACTTCTAAACATTGTGCAGTAATCCTACATCCCATTGGTTATTTCTGGCTAGGAGAAAATTAGTCAATGATTGGCCGTTTTCTTATAGATATTTTAGGTATGCTAATATGTTCGTCATGTCTGCCTACCTATATTAGTTTTTACAACCAGAAAGGCCATGTGTCAGTGTTGTTAATGCAAATTTTTATCTCTTTGTTGAATACACATATTTTTTAAAAACCCGGAATTTATCTAGGAACTCGGTCGGCACTGTAAATTTTATTGATATAAGAAAAAGGTACAAGAGGGGGACATGCCACCTTACCTCTGAATTCATAAAAACTATCAAATACTTTGTATACCCAAACCATCACATTTAGCTGCACCTGTTGCTCTATTAGGAAGATCTCTCCAAAATCTGAAGACATTATTACATTTATTATCGCAAGCATGGTTAGCAAAAGAGTAGGCAACTTGATTAACCTCTCCGTAGGCATGAGACATCGGTGGTTTCAGCTCAGCTATAAGCGATATAAGATCAGACTAGTAAAATTTTATGGCCCGGATAGCGTCCTTTTTTATGCTTAAGTAAATCGACTAACACCTTGCTATCATACTCGATCCAAATCCTATTAAATCCCAATAATTTTCTGTATCTTAGGCTGTCCAACATACTTCTTGCTTCCGTCTGCATGTTAGTTGTAGTATTGAAATAATGAGAAAAGGCGAAGACGACTACACCACAATAGCTTTTTACGACTCTCCCACCATAAGATATACCATGGCTGCCTTTGGAAGCCCCATCCTTGTTTAGCATGATCTCACCTTTCCACCAGCTGACATACCAGCCTGCTAACATCACTACCTTACTGTTCTGAGTGAGCTCAGCCATTGAGGATCAGATTGACGACATCATGGACATCAGGACGACGAACGCTCGCAACACATCACATTTACAATATCTTGTTCGTTGGCGAGGCCGTCCATCTACGAATTGCACTTAGATTGATGAGGGTGAGGACCGACTCTGAGAGGGTTTGTTCCAGCGCATCATTCCTTCCCACCCGGGGAGAACTGATGTGATCCGACCAGGTCTAGTGCTTAGAGAGACTTAGATTGACTTTTGCTTTTATTTATTATTTTTACTTTCATATTGACTTATATAGACCTTTTATTTCATCATATTTTGTTTCTAGAGCCTAAATGTGGGGGATGTCCACATCATCTAGGGCCCACGCCATTCACTCGCCACTTCACACGTGCTATTCCGTTGTTAGCCACCCTTTTACCGCTTAGGTTAGTAGTTTTCCTTTTATTTTAAGTGGGGGTAAATGGGTCATTTGTTATAACTTAAGGAGATGGAGGGGCGGTGTCATTTCTTATAACTGCAAATCTCACTTAAAAATTATTGAAGGCAGAAAAGAGAGCATGAAGCCTTAATTTTGGATTTGGGAAAATCGTGCAAGCCATCATCTCCACTTCAGCCGCAAGGTGGAGTTTTCTCCTCAGCCTTGACTCACAAGGAGGTGCTTCTCCTCTCCATTGGGTGCAATGAACCCCTCTTTCCCCCTCCCCTGCTTTTATCTTCTTCACTTCTCTCTCCCTTGGTTCTCATCCTCCCTCTTTCTTTTCTCCCTCTCACCTACTGGTCACAGCTCTCTCCTTTCCAAAACTGTGCAACTGGGCAGTCCTTTACAAATGCCCAGTCCCTCTTCTTTGGGCATATGTAGCTTCTTCTCCCTTACCTCTTCCTTTCCTTCACATCCTTTGCTGTCTTGAACTGTTTTAGGGGTTGTTACAACACCCCCTGAGCAGTCTCTCTTCTTCAGCAGTTCCCTCTCATTCCTTCCCCTATCTTCTCCATTTTCCCACTCTATTTATTGACACCCGGTTGATAACTGTATTAGTTACAGCCCCTTCATTGCTCTCCGTTACAAATCCTCATGGGTACCTTCCTATCTGCGCTGTGCATGAGGAATCTTATCCACTCCGGTTAGGCCTATTTCGAGTAGTGGCTGCCATTGGACGGATCAAGCCTGTCAGACTTCTCTCCCACTCTCTTGGGACTCTTAAACAATTGATCCGGACCAAGATGTTGACTTCTACTCGGTGAGATTGTTTCCATTTTTATTCCATCCTTTGGACCCATTTGGAGCCACTTACCTTTTGGATTGCTTATCTACCTTAGTTTTGTGTTTGGTTTCCATATTTCTATTTGACCGATGGTTGTTAGCTCCTAGCGACATTATTGTTTGACTTTTAGTTCGTAACCAGGCCTTCTTTATTTATAGCTATATTTGCTTCTTGCTTATTTGATGTGAAAGGTAATCGTTAATGCATGCTTGAGACTATTTCAACCCTCGTGAATTCCCTTGACAACTCACACTAAAGTAGAGCATACTTGGCTGGTTTGACAATTTCTGCTTGTTTAATCTGATATCTGGGTATGGTTTGAACTATTTTATTGCATGGGTTACCCATCAAGCTCATCGAGTTCTCCATAATTACCCGCAAACCCCGGGTTTGCACCACCTTCTCCTCCACATTCCTAAGCATACCAGCAAATTTCTTTTGTTTTCCCCTTGCATATGTTTCTGTGTTCATAGGAAAAGTCTCCTTCCCTAGAGTGCCTCCTCGTGTCAACCCTGGTTGTGTCCACCTTGTACTTCCTCCCATCCTCCCCTCATTTGCTCACACTACCCCTACCTGCTTCGTGTTTGGATGGGCCAAAATCTGCCCTGGAGGAGTTAAGTCTTCTCATCTTCCTTTTTATATATAAAAGGAAAGAGACAACCATTATAGATGAACCATGATAATGGATTCTATGCTGAGATTTGTGGATACCATTATAGATGAACCATGATAATGGATTCTATGCTAAGGTTTGTGGATACCCACTAAGTGCCGGACTCGACAAACTCCCAAAAGTTAGAAAATGGGACACTGCTAAAACAGAAACTAAATATAATCATGATTTGTTGACATGGATTCGTGTGTTGAATTTCAAGATGGATTTGAGGTGTCTGACATGGAAACCCCTAAAAATCTAGAAATGGTGACATGCCTATACACATACATACATAAAATTATTGATTATTATTATAATTTGCAGCAATATAAATAGAATATTCATTTGACAAAATTACCAATCAAAAAAATATTCATTCAACAAACTAATAAATATTAGGATTGATCAACTTTAATTTACAACAATCATGAAATCATCAAATCACAAGGCATTCGTCAACTTAATCTAGTTCTATTCGGTTTCAATTATTCAATGACAAAGGGAGACCAATAGGATACAATGAATATAATTGGAATAAGAGTTTGTCTAGGGCTTTGGGTTTAGGGGAGGGGATATAACATCAAATGTTAGTTAAAGAAGAGCTAAAAGACGAGTTTATAATAAATGAAATGTTTCTTTTTTAAAAAAATGGTAGCCAATATTATTCAAAGAAGAGGACCGAGATGGTCAAGTACATCCAAAAGAGATCAAGAAGAAGAGGAACTACAAGATATGTACAAAATCAAGGAGGGAGATAGTCAATAGAGCCAACAATTCTTTTGAGACACCCTCTCTAGCTAAACTGTCCGCTATCGAATTTGTGGAGTTCCGCACATGATGGAAGACGGTAGGAGAAGACTTCCCCCAATCAAACATCTCATCGAACAATCTGTCAAATCTCCACGGGTGTTTCTCCAATTTGTTAAGCCATCGGATCACATTTAAGGAATCCACTTCTATTATCACATTGGTTAGGCCATTTCTCATCACAAGCTTTAAGCCTTGGTAAACCGCACGCACTTCTGCTTCCGATGTGTCCGCTATTCCAATGGGATCCGCAAACGCTCAAAGAACCTCCCCATGTCCGTTTGTCAAAACTCCACCAACCCCAGCCGGTTCGGGGTTGCCAAAGCTAGATCCATCAAAGTTGAGTTTCAGAATGCCGATTGGAGGGGGTGCCCATTCTTGCACTGTCTTTACTTTCCTCTCACTATTAGAACATAGTTTTCTCTAACCTTCCCATAATTGATAGGTTGATACAAATTTGAAACTGGGAAGGGTCTTTGCCCAAGAGATCGACTAGGCAATGACTTTAATGATTAGATAGGCTGATGTTTTGGAGATCCCGTCGAAGACTCTAGCATTTCTTTCCTTTCATATGACCCACAAGGTGGCTAATAATGATATATTCCGTAGAATTCTACCTCTTTTCTTCCAAGGAGCAGACGGCCATCCTCGAAGAAGGTCGATTAGCTTTGCTGGGAACACCGAATGGATGCCAAACCTATATAATAATTTACACCATACCTCTCTAGCCACCGTGCAATGCAAGAATAGATGATCCACAGATTCCCCTCCCTCTATGCATAAAGGGCAATGATCTATTATGATTTTTTTTAAAATGGTAGTAGAATATATTGATAATGCGAGAACCGAGGTGGTCCTCAAGAGTGCAAGGAGGAGCTAAAACAAATACCGACATAAAATACAAAGAAGTTAGGGTGGTAGGAAGTCAAACCACTCCAAACTCAACCTACCACCCCAGACCTAGTAAGGGAATTTGCTTCACTATTCGCAGATCTCCTTACATGCTTTAAAACTATGGAATAACCATCAGTTAAGTCTGAAATCTCCTCAAAATAAGTTAAAAATGTCAATGGAGGAGCTCCCGAACCCTATAACCACTTAATCACATTTTTGGAATCGCCCTCCACAATCACCTTATCATAGACTTCTTTATCTAGTCGCTTGGTACTTTGAAAAGCCAGCCTAACCTCGGCTTCACTTGAATCACATATCCCAATAGAACCAGAGTAGGCCCACTTCACTGAGCCAAGAGAGTCTACAAAGCTCCCTAATACCTGCCAGCCCCGAATTGCTCAGGCTAGAACCACCAAAATTAAGTTTTTTAGATCATCAGGAGGTGCCTCCCAATACTGAACAATTTGGGGTCTTCTTTCTCTTTCATTGCACACTATTTGCCATCCCTCCCATAAGTCAAAAGCCGATACAAATCTAAACAACGGGAGGCTTCTCGCCCACAAGATGGATAGAACTATGATTTTTAAATAGAGCCAATACGAAGTTTTGGCCACTCCATCAAACACTCTGGAGTTCCTCTCTTTCCATATAATCCACCATGTGGCTAGTAGACACATCCTCCATAAGACCTCCCTTTCTTTTTCCAGGGGACCAACTCCCAACTATTGATCAATTCATGAATTGTCCGAGGGAACACCCATCAAATGCCAAACCTCCTCAATATAAAACATCATACCTCTCTCGCAGCCCAACAATGCCTAAAAGTGTGATCAATGGACTCCCCATCTTTCAAGCAAAGGGGCCAATGTTCCACAAGCCACCTACCCGTCATCGTGAGAAAGTCCATCATTTGGATTCAGCCCCGGCTCAACTCCCAGCTGAAAAAGCTTACCCTAGGCGGACAATGAAATTTCCATACTTTGGCTGAAATAGAGGGTACACCGCCAGGCACTAGATGATCTATAATGATAATCTTCCTCTTATGGAGGAAGTCCACCATCTAAATCCTTTCAAGCACAGCCACCCACCCAAAAATGCTTACTCTTAGAGGGGAAATTGGAAGGTCCACACTCTAGCTACAGGTGCAGACTCGGGAAATAGCCACTAAATTATGGTAGAAAGACTTAACTGTGAATTCACTAGAGGTATTCCAGATCCAATCCTGTTTATTTTCCCCATCCTACACCTCTTTTAGCAACTCCAACAGCCTAGCAATAGATGTAAGCTCCCGATCAAAGAAATTTCGTCGGAATTGAGGCTTCCAAATGACATTCATTCCTTCTTTCCGTGTTATCAATGACAGACCCATCCTTGAGCACAACGTTAGCAAACATTTCCGGGAACATATCCTTAACGGCTGATCTACACACCATGTATCTAGCCAGAAACGGACTCTATCGCCCGAGTGAACTCTGTATCTGATGCCTACATCAAATGTGTGGCTGAATTGCATGTTGTCTCTCCATATTGTTACCCCAGGATAACTGAATTTATCTTCTGTTACCCAGTTACCCGGCGCAACTCCATACTTGTTTTCAATTACTTTCGCCCATAAGGGAGAGCCCTCAATTCCAAATCTCTGCAACCATGTCCCTAGAAGGGCAGTATTATTCTCCTTAATCCTCCTTTTGCCTAGACCCCCACTTTTAATTGGTTTGCAAACTTCCTCCCACTTCACTATCAGGATCCCTTGTTTTGCTAGAGATAATAAATGAAATGTTAATAATAAAAAAGTTAAACACAATATTCAATAATAAAATAGAATGTCACAACACTTGACACTGTACAAAAAACGTGTCGACACGCCCATATTAAGTAACAGTTTTGGCTGTACATTTAAAAGTGTTGAAAGGAGTGTCGACACGTGTGGACATGTATGTTGTGTCAGACACTACACGACATGTTTCAACAATAAATTCGAAGTGTTGGCTAAATTATAGGTTCTATGGGATTGCTAGATGAAGTTCGAGGAAGAGCAATCACACTGAGCAATCTCTCTTATTTGGATTAGTTTTTCTCTTTGATTGTGTGTTTGTAAAAACCTATAGGGCGTTTTATGGCACTATTATTGAAACTTGGAAAACTGAAATCCATGTGGATCTGAAGGTATTCCTGTCATATATTTAATTGTTGATTCTGGTGCGGGAATCATTGTAGGAACTCTAGTAAAACCTGATGAGTGAAAAAAGCCCTCCGTCGAATAGCTCTAGCTTAATTTTTCATGGAAGCTACACAGTTTCTTATGATGAATTGAATGAGCATAGGAAGGCTCTTTTAGGGTGTAATTTCTAACCACGATGGCAATGTGATCTTGGCATTTGTGAATGCTACTGGTAAAGCCGAAGCTGTTGAAGCTGAACTTTGAGATGCGAGGAGCGGCATGAAGCTCTTTTCTATTATTGATTTCTCCAACACGCTGGTTGAAGATGATTCTTTACTAGTTATATTATGGTTAAGGAATGCCACGTTCCTCGTTTGTACTTAAACATGTTTAGAAATTTTTTTTTTCAATGGCAAACATGTTTAGAAAGATTGAGGTTATATCAAATGTTTTTGCTGCGATGTTTTGCCCACATTCATTACAGAGGAGATAGCTAATTTTGGTGTCTTGCATTGATGTTGGTCGTTGGTATTATTTGCCCTTTGTCAGTATCTGTCGTATATTCCTTTTTGTTTTTCTATAAAATTTTGCGTAGAATACATGGTATGTGTAGTATTTCTCCAACGCACAAGATGCCACAAACCCTAATGTCGAACAAATGGCCCATGTGGCTTTTCACCCATTTAGAGTAACAAATGCTGGTAAAGCTCTTCGGAATCTATTATTTGAAGGAAGCTCTATTGCACCCTAATTATTTTATCTCAATATGAATATGGACACAGACACATATAAGAGCAGAGGTTCAACTCGACTTTTTTCTGAATCTAAAACATGGATGCGGATACATGTATCCCATATCGGGGGATAAGAAATGAGAAATGAAGAAGGAAATTAGGAGACTTTATTTGTTTGAAATTAGATGATACTTATTGCTGGTTTTTATCTCCTTACTCTAGCCCTTAGTTATGTCTTGAGTTGGCAATCCAGTTCATTTTAACATACTCAAACTCATTTTTTTTTACCTCTAAATTATGATTTCTATGTGTTTGATATGCTCGACTAACTATTCTATTTGACGTGTATCATTCACAGGGAAAATGAAGTGTCTTGCCGCATTGGCTCGCTGGGAAGAGCTCAACAACCTTTGCAAAGAATATTGGACCCCAGCCGAACCAGCAGCTCGACTGGAAATGGCACCCATGGTTCGTGATTCCTTTTCCCCCTCTGATACCCAAACTGCTGAACCTTGTGCTTCAGTTCTTGTTTGTGCTTCTCTATTCACATGTCTGCATTGTTTTAAATTTCGGTCGTGAAAATTTCGGATTTCAGTTCGGATTTCGGCCGAAATTTAGTCATTTTGACAGAAATTAAAATTTCGGTCGAAATGACCGAAATTTAAAGAAAAAAATCGGTTTTGGTAGGGACCGAAACCAAAACCACTACAGAAACCAAAACCAAAATTTTAATGCATGCATGTTTGATGTGCTTATTTAGGCCGCTAGTGCTGCATGGAACATGGGGGAGTGGGAACAAATGGCGGAATATGTTTCACGATTGGATGATGGTGACGAAACGAAGCTTCGGATTTCTGGGAACACTGCTGCTAGTGGTGATGGAAGTAGCAATGGTACTTTCTTCAGGGCTGTTCTATTAGTTCGCTGTGGAAAGGTAACTTTTTTTTCCCATTTTACCGTTCTTCCTTTCACTCCTCACCATGATAGTTATGTTGTTGAGGTAAGAACTGATTTAATTATTCTTTTCAGTATGATGAAGCACGCGAATTTGTAGAGAGAGCAAGGAAGAGTTTGGCAACGGAGCTTGCAGCATTGGTTAGTTTTTTTTATAGCTGACTATATTTGCTAGTTGTTAAAGTATAAAAGATTAAATAACGCCTTCTCCAACAGCTTAAGCTCTTGGAGTAATTTGTTGTGAAGTGTTTGGCAATGGAGCTTGTAGCATTGGTTAGTCTTTTGATAGCTGACTATATTTGCTAGTTGTTAAAGTATAAAAGATTAAATAACGCCTTCTCCAACAACTTAAGCTCTTGGAGTAATTTGTTGTTTCACATGGTATCAGAGCAAAGGTCCTGAGTTCAAACCTCCTCGGTTTTAAAAAATCTACATGCAGTGGTCAACCCAAAAGAGGGACACATGTGCCATGTGTATGCCAACCCTAAAAATGAGGGGCCACACGTGAGGAGGGGGGGAGGGGGTGTTGTTAAATTATAAAAGATTAAATAATGCCTTCTCCAACCTTCTCCAACAGCTTAAGCCCCTGGAGTAATTGGTTGTTTCACACTAGTTTTTTAAGTTTGCGTTTGTGCTTCCATCGATTTGGTTCTACAGGTATTTATTGTTCAACTGCTGATCTGATTATTCTTATTTTCTCTATGGCTACATGAATTTTAATCCTTTGAAGTAGCCGTGGTTCTAATCTATTATCTTTAAAAGGCTCCCTACTTTTTGTCCATGAATGTACACAGCCTGTTTTTATTAGAGAAATCGATTTATCTTATTCTACCCTCTAGCTTTGAGGTACCTCTTCTGAATCTAGATTTGGTTCTTCTTCCTTTTTTTTTAATCCTATGGCGACGTTTTATGAGATTTATGGTAACTGTTTTAATGAAATAGCCAGATAGCTACCAATTTACAAAATCTCAAAGTTGCTACTGAAATTGGGAGCCTAATCGACAGTACAGCGGAAATTGTTTTGCTCTTTGACCTACTAACTGCTTATTCACAGAAGTTGGACGCTGTTTAAATTTTGGCGTCAAATCTACAAAATGGGAGAAAATATGATGTATTGAATTCATTAGTTTTAAGCTACCATATTGCCGGTTTACTCAAAATTTCTAAGAACTTTGCTATCTCTTCAGATAAACTAAGAAGTTGTTGAGAATCTCACAGACAAATGAGAGAAGTTTAAATAAAGAGAATTTATTGAAAGAAATCCTGTCCACTTCCTTTATTGTTGGATTATTGCCTTACATTTATGTGGAAACTTTTTGCTATTTGAATATTTTAGATATCTTATGGATCTTACTCAAGTTTTTGGAAAACAAGTGATTAGAATAATTCTTTACAAGCATAATTTCCCTTATATATGTGTGTGTACATAACTACATATAAAGTGAATCCCCCTTTTTAACTTTTTTTTTTGGGGTGTTGGTGGGGCAGGAGCAATAAAACTTAGAAAACCTATGTTTCACCTGTGGTCCCTTGAATCCTAAAATCTTGAAAGCTATGTGTCTATTCCCAATTCTCTCTCTCTCTCTCTCTCTCTAAATCTTTACCCACTCTCAAGAAACCCCACCCAAATCACGTTTCTCTCCCTCTTCTCTCTCTGTAACTATCCCTCAAATAGAGAAACCTTAGAAATAAATAGGTAATCAAGCACTATGTCCCTTAACATGATTAGGATGGGAGTGGCAGAATCAAATTCTTTGGGTTGGTTACCAAAGTCAGTAATTGGGGATTACACAATTCGTTGTGCTAGACCAGAACTCCATTTTCATAAATAAACTAAAGAACTCCCATTCAGAATATGTCTCTTTCTTAGCCACTTAATGACTAGCCTCAACCCCCCTTTAATCTGAAGCACCGTTAATGGCATGTCTCTTTCTTATCCACTTAATGACTGGCATCAAACCCCATTCCATCCAAACCTTTTTGGTACCATGACTTAGCACAAAACAGATTCCATTTTTTATAGCACCCATCACCTCCTGGCCAATTGCTTACGAGTAGCTAGTCGGATCAACATAAGTGAACAACACGATTCCAAGGCATCGTAGATAAAGCCTCCAAAGCCAGGTGGTAATGCTCACCGAAATCATTCGACTGAAGCCTAATGCTAATGTCAAAATTTTGTTCAATGCTACCATCTGAGAGTCTTTGCCATACATCATCCATACTTGCTTTCTCAAACACAATCTTTGCATACACCATTCCAATAAGAGATGACATGAGCGGGAGGAATTCCAAACAAATGCATTCCACCTATATAGTCCTTTCTATTTTTTTTAAAGGAATAGCCCGTTCTAAAACTCCGTTAATACTCTGACCAGAGTCATAAAATATCGTAAGTCTTTTCTCTTAACAATTACCAAAGCAGAATAAGTAAAACCATAGTTTTAAATTTCCACCGAAACTGACATGAAGCAACTGAAATGTTTCCATTTGCATCCCCACTCCGAAACCAAAATCCTGAGTGTATGTCGTATACTATCAGTATGTATTATATAATTCTATTTGGAAGTCATGTCAGTTGAGAGGTGCATATCCTAGTTCGACATTTGTCATCCATGAGGGATATTTATTTAGTGGTATTTGCTTTTGCATTCTTGAGGGATCTTTATGGAAGAACCCCATTCAGGAACTTCACAGTGGAGGTTTAGCGGGTAATTTTGGGCAGGCCAAGACCCTCGCTCTGGTCTAGCAGAGATACTTTTGGCCTAGGTTAAAATACGGCGTGATTCATTATGTGCGTCAGTTCAGGATGTGTCAGTCTTTAAAGTTCAGGCCTAGAATACAGGTCTGTACTCTCCTTTGCCTATTCCTAGTAGACCTTGAGAGAATGTTAGTATAGATTTTGTCATAGGTTTACCTCGGAATGCTAGGAAGTTTGATTTCGTCTTTGTTGTAGTTGATATGTTCTCCAAAATGTCACATTTCATTCCATGTCAAAAGACATCTGATGCTAGTCATGTGGCAAGTCTATTCTTTAGGGAGGTTGTTCGTCTGCATGGAGTCCCTATGTCATTCACTTCAGATAGAGACACTAGGTTCCTGAGTCACTTTTGGAGAACTCTATGGAGCATAATGGGGACCAAACTTCAGTTCAGTAATCCTTACCATCCCCAGATAGATGGGCAAACAGAAGTGGCTAATCATAGCCTAGGGAATTTGTTGAGATGTTTAGTTAGCGAGAGACCCCATCAATGGGATTTGATTCTACGTCAAGTTGAATTTGCATATAACAGTTCCGTTAGTAGGACCACAGGTAGATCACCCTATGGGACCATTTATGGCCTTCCCATTCCCCACTTACTTGATCGTACCCCCATACCCTACCCTGGACGTAGCAGTGCTGAAGCCGAGGATCTCATTTAACACATAAAGGAGGTACAACAAGAGGTGTTGGAGTGGTTGCATGTCAGCACTGAAAAGTACAAAGTAGCAACAGATCAGTGCCGTAGAGATCAGACTTTCATTGTGGGAGATTGGGTGATGGCTTACTTCCGTCGAGAGCGATTTCCAGCTCGAGCCCACGGTAAGTTGAAGCGGAAGAAGTATGGACCTTATCGGATCCTCTAGAGGTGGGGTCCTAATGCTTACCTATTGGACCTCCCTGAGGATGTTGCGACTTCCATCATCTTCAACATTGTCGACATGTATCATTTTCATGGAGACCCGCCAGAGCATAAACTGGATGATGTTAATACCTTACCATTTCGAGCAGCCACCTCTTCAGAGGATCAGATTGAGGACATTATGAATATCAAGACGACATATACTCGCCACGGATCACATCGATGATACCTGTTCGTTGGAGAAACCGTCCATTGACGGATTGTACCTGGATAGCTTGAGTTACGCGGACTTCATGAGGACTTGTTTCAGTGCGTTACAGATATTTACTCGACAGAGTTTCTCTCCACCCGAGGGGAGCTTGATGTGATCCGGCCATTGGATCCTCATTTATTTGCCTAGTACATTGATTTTTCTTTGTTTATTTCGTTTATTTGAGGAGTATGGGACATATTCGTTATTATTTGATTGACCTATATGTGGGGATGTCAACATCATCTAGGGCCCACCTTTGCACACATCATTTTTGCCTTTTTCTTTTTGTTTAGTTAGTTTTTCCAACTATGCCCTTATGCTACTAACTTCTTATTCTTTGTGAGTAAGGGTATGGCGGCCTTTTCACGTCCATTTAAGTGAGCTAGCAAAGGGGCCCCACCAAGAAGAAACTATAAAAGAGAGATCAAATGGAGAAAAACTCTAGATTTTGATGATTTGAGAAAAAACTAAGAAAAGAGGAGTCACAACCTCCATCTCTCCACAGACGCCATGCACGTCCTTCCCTTCACCTACACGAAGTAGGTCTCTCTCTCTCTCTCTTAAATCTCTCTGTTCTCTCTCATTCTCACCCCTCTTTTCTCCCTCTCGCACTCTCATACCATCCATATTCTCGTCTCTCTCTCTCTCTCTCTCTCTCTCTTTATATATATATGAGGAAAGTGTTTCTATTCCGGCCGACTAGAGATCATTCTCTAGTCCACCACCCAAAAACACATGGGTCCCACATATTTTGTGGTGATCTAAAGCATTCATTTGATAGGCCTCATCATAGATAGGATGTCCACAAAAATTCAGCTTCATAGGATCTTCTTAACCCTTCGATTTGTGGAGTTAAAAAATAGACAGATTTGTGGCGGTTTATAGCCGTCCATTTTAAGCTCCACAAATCATAGGGTTGGGATGATCCTATGAAGCTAATTTCTTGTGGACACAGTCTCTATGTCTGGGCCCATCAAATGAATGCTTTGCATCACCCAAATATGTGGGACCCATGTGTTTTTGGGTGGCGGACTAGAGAATGATCTCTAGTCGGCCGGACTAGAGAATGATCTCTAGTCGGCCGGACTAGAAACACTTTCCTCTCTCTCTCTCTCTCTCTCTATATATATATATATATATATATATATATATATATATATATATATATATATATATATATATATATCGGATTCACACTCCCTCTCTTTGAACTCTTTCTTTCTCGTCCCCATCTCACTGACCTCTCTTTCTCGTCCCTTAACTCTCTTTGATCTCTTTCGTACAACCTCTCCATTCTCTTCTCTCTAATCTCTTTTTCTACTTCACCTTTTTGGATTCTCCTACTTCTCTCTCATATTACATTCATATACCATTTCTTTTTTCATCTCTTTGTCTTCAATTCCTTTCCTTTCTCCATTAAAGACACAGTTTTGAGAGGGAAGTTGCTATACAGAGTTTCGAATCACGCCCATGAGCTTCTCCCCTACTCTCTTGGACCTTTTGCTAGCACAGATTTGAGGTGAAGGACTATTGCGTTTTCTGGTGAGGTTTTTCGATTATTTTTCATCCTTCTCTTGAACCCTTTTGCCCTTTGAAACCTATGAACTTTATCTACAATTCACCCTGATCGATTCTAGGAGTTTTACCTTTATTTAGTGTAGTTTTGAGCTTTAGATCATTATTTTATTTCATGGACAGCAGATAAACAGTGATTAATTTCAGTTATTTGAACCTCGTATTCTCATCTTTTTGTGTTATTTAGATTGTTATATGCACTATTGCTTAGTATATAATTTTTTTTCCAATAACCTGTTCTCTGTAAAGCTAATTTTTATGAATCACTATGCGGAGGTTAATCAATTACTGCTTGCTTATTTGTTTTGTGTTTGGATATGGCTATGTGGATGCGAAAGTTAGTTCCATTGAGCTCCTGAATTCCTTGTAGTTATCCGCGGGCCTCCGGGTTTGCATCTTTTAGTTCAGGAAGCCATTTCAGCCCAGATAAGTAGGGTTTTTTCATTCACTAGAAAGGGTGAAAGGTACATGAGGCTCGCAACCCTCCTGATGGTAACCGCCACCATCTCATTAGGAGTTCTAAATGAAAACCAGAGGCTCCCAACCCTCCTGATGGTAACCGCCATCATCTCATTGAGAGTTCTAAACGAAAACCAGAGCCTCTGATTCTATCCTAAGAGCAAGTGACATCAGCAAGGAAATAGACCCTGTCACCGGGAAGCCATTTCTAAGTAGGGTTTTTTCATTCACTAGAAAGGTTGAAAGGTACATCAGGCTTGCGGCCCTCCTAATGGTAACCGCCACCATCTCATTGGGAGTTCTAAACGAAAACCAAGCCATTTCAGCTGAGATAGTAGGGTTTTTTCATTGACTAGAAAGGATGAAAGGTACATCAGGCTCGCGGCCCTCCTGATGGTAACCGCCACCATCTCATTGGGAGTTCTAAACGAAAACCAGAGCCTCTGATTCTATTCTGAGAGTAAGTGACATCAGCAAGGAAATAGACCCCGTCACCAAACCCAGAGGCTCGCGGATAACTATAAGGAATTCAGGAACTGAATGGAACAAACTTTCACGTCCACATACCATATACAATCCCTCAGCATAGAGATTCATATAAATTAGCTTTAATGGGAACCTGTTAATAGAAAAAAAATCTATGATAAGCACTAGTGCGTATGACAATCTAAATAACACAAAATGATGAGAATGTGAGGTTCAAATGTCTGAAATTAATCACTTTTTATCTGCTGTCCATGAAATAAAATAATGATCTAGGGCCCAAAACTACACTAAATATAGGTAAAACTCTTAGAATCTGTTAGGGTGAATTGTTGGTAAAGTTCATATGGGTTTCAAAGGGCAAAAGGGTTCAAGAGATGGCTGAAAATAATAGAAAAATCTCACTGGAAAACACAACAGTCCTTTTCCTCAAAACCGTTCTAGCAAAAGGTCCAAGAGAGTGGGGGAGAAGCTCGCGGGCGCGTTGCGAAACTCTAGGCAGCAACGTCCCTCTCCAAACTGTTGCTTTAAAGAAGGAAATAAAGGAATTGAATATAAAGAGATGAAAGAAGAAATGGAATATGAATGAAATATGAGAGAGAAGTAGAAGATTCCAAGAAAGAGAAGTACAAAAAGGGAGAAGAGAATGGAGAGGTTGTACGAAGGAGAGAGATCAAAGAGAGTTAAGGGAAGAGAAAGAGAGGTCGGTGAGATGAGGACGAGAAAGAAAGTTTAGAGAGGGGGTGCGAATCAGAGAGAGAGAGGGTATGAGAGTGCGAGAGGGAGTAAGAGGGGCGAGAATGTGTGTGCATGTGAGAGAGAGAGAGAGAGAGAGAGAGAGAGAGAGAGCGAGAGGCCTACCTCATGTAGGGGAAGGGAAGGACGCGCATGGCGTCAGTGGAGAGAGGGAGGCTACGGCTCCTCTTTTCTTAGTTTTCTCAAATTATGAAAATTTAAGGCTTTTCTCCCCTTTTGCTCTCTTTTATAGTTTTTTCGTGGTGGGCCCCTTTGCTAGCTCACTTAAATGAAAGTGAAAAGACCTCCATACCCTTACAAAGAATAAGAAGTTAGTAGCATAAGCGCATAATAGTTTTTTCGTGGCGAGAGGGAGGCTACGGCTCCTCTTTTCTTAGTTTTCTCAAATTATGAAAATTTAAGGCTTTTCTCCCCTTTTGCTCTCTTTTATAGTTTTTTCGTGGTGGGCCCCTTTGCTAGCTCACTTAAATGAAAGTGAAAAGACCTCCATACCCTTACAAAGAATAAGAAGTTAGTAGCATAAGCGCATAATAGGAAAAACTAACTAAATAAAAGGGAGAAGGCAAAAATGGTGTGTGCAAAGGTGGGCCCTAGATGATGTGGACATCCCCCACCTAAGAAGCACGGGTACTCTGTGGAGGCCCACGCACCCATATCGGGTGCGAGTGCGCTTGGGTAATCTTTGGGTGCGTACCGGGTCCAGTTCGCACCAAAACAACAAACAAAACGAACATCCAGTTCAGGGGTTTGGGTACGTATCTGGTGCCGACCCGGTACGCACCAAAACAACAAACAAAACGAACATCCAGTTCAGGGGTTTGGGTACGTATCTGGTGCGCACTCGGTTCGAATTAAATTGAAAATTACAGATTTACAATAGAGGGGCTGTCCCAATTAACTGGTGGGGTGAATACATCAAAATATCTATTATATATATATATGAGGAAATGGTTTGTGAGCAGCTGCTCAGATAAGCTTATCTGAACAGAGCTCACAAACCGTAGGGGGCCCCACATTTTGGGGGTGATCCTAAGCATTCATTTGGAAGGCCCATGCGGTGTGTACCAAAAATCAGCTCCATTTGGATCATCTTAGGGTGTCCATTTGTGGAGGGAAAAATGGACAGATACTGTTTGTCCACAAATCTGCCCATTTTTCCCCTCCACAAATGGACACCCTAAGATGATCCAAATGGAGCTGATTTTTGGTACACACCCCACCCATGATGGAGCCTTTCAAATGAATGCTTAGGATCACCCCCAAAATGTGCCCCCCCTATGGTTTGTGAGCTCTGCTCAGATAAACTTATCTGAGCAGTTGCTCACAAACGATTTCTTGTATATATATATCCCATAATTAAAAACGTAACAACTTAAAAGGAATATAAGATTTTGGTGATGTTATTATTATTTGATTGTTCTCCAATTAAATTGTTTGAATTCTTTAACAAAATATTTAAGTTTTTAATTTTTATAAATATATAATAAAATATAAAAATATATTATATTCATCGTACCCCCAACGTACCCGTATCCTTTTTTTTAAATTACTTCCCACGTACCCGTATCGTGTCATACCCGTATCCGTGCTTTATTGTCCCCCATATCTAGGCCAATCTAATAATAACAAATAAGTCCCATAATCCTTAAATAAACGAAATAAACAAAGAAAAATCAATGTACTAGACAAATAAATGATGAATCCAATGGTCAGAGAACATCAAGATGGGCCAAAGAGTACTATGTTACCCGATATGGTGTGTTTAAGTATAGCATTATGCCCTTTGGCCTTACGATTTTATTGTAAATCGTACAATTCATACAATGTAAGATTCAATAATGGGAATCAAATTGAAATCCATAGGATTTGAATTTAAAATCGTAAGATTTTCAAAGCAATGGTACCCGGTATCCGTGGAGGTTGGTCGACCCGGTCGAAGAAATCTAAGATTTGATTGAGGGTCACGACATTGAGATTCGACATGTGTAGCGTACTGCATGCAATGAATATAATGACAGAAGAAGAGCTTGTTTAGGCTTTTGTGTTTTTTTCGAGGGGGTGAGAGTGGGGTGTAACAAAATCTTAATTAAAGAAGAGCCAATAATAATAATAAAGGAGAGGGGTAAAACCGAATCTTAATTAAAGAAGAGTTAATAACAAAATGTTTTAAAACATTATTCATTGAATAGGACTGGTCATAAATGTTTCATACTTGACATATGTTAAAAAACAATATCAAGACACCCACATTATGTTGATATTTCTATCAATACATTTACTGGGGTTAGGTGTTTTGACACGTTATTGTTGATGCACGTGTCAACAGTAGATCGAAAGTGCCGTGTAAATCATTGGTCTTTAGTCGAATTTCACAAATACTCTACATTCTTGCGTTCTTTTGGCAAGCTAACTCACTTGTAGACCGCTTGGTACACTTTTGCTCAAGGTTCCGTCCCTTATATTTAGTTTCCTTTTAATGTTATTCTATCTTCTTTATTTTGGTGCAAAATATTTAATATTATGTGATTTCAGTAACTTCTTGTAATAAATTATAATGTTAGTGACCAATACCCGTTTGTCTTGCTTCTTTTGGTAGTTTTGCTCTCTTTTCTTAATTTCTCCTTTTATTCTCGTAGAGTTTTAGATTATATGTATGTACTATTTTTTATATGGTGCCAAAACTTTTGAACTAATAGGAAACACCATGTTAGGGAAGGCGATCACCCTTGGAATTTCCTTCACGATGAATGCGAGTCAACTTGAATCATTCAAACCTTACAACATATCTTGCATCTCTCTGAAAATGTCAATGAGATGCGAAGGAGGCTTAGAGTCTTGGTTGAGCCACCTAATAGGAAAAAGATCAACACCTTCAATACACCCCTTGAGTAGCCAATAGTCTCCACACTTTTTAGACCTAAGTTCAAACCCTTAACTTCCGCCAAGGTTTTGAATTTTTGGATTTGCTAGGAACCATCACGGATAAGGCATTTTGCGTCCGGGGAAAGAGCAGCCACCTCCGATGAATTAAATGAATAAGACAAAATCTGTTGAAAAATGAGACTATGTGGCTGCTCTCTCCTGCAGGCTGCAACAGCCGGTCGCTAAATCCCTTTTCGCAATGGTCCCTAGCAAATCCCTTGAATTTTAATTTCTGTTTCGGTTTCAATTGCCACAGAAACGAAAACATTTCGGTTTGAATTGGAAATTTTAGTAGCATAGTAGCCAGAAACTCCTTGGGCGGGTGGGAAACTCGTTTCCCCTAAAACGCGTTTCAGAAAGGTGTGAAATTCCTTTCCCTGAAAATGTGTGAAACTTGTTTCCAAAATGCATGAGAAACGTGTGGGAAATGTGTGAGACTTACGAAAATCATTTAAAAAAAACACACAAAAAATTATGGGATAGATATTAAAAAGGAAAACGCCAACGTATACCGTAATAAAAACTAAAAGTAAGAAATATCCAAATAGAAATTTGAACTTAACAAAATTCAAATCTATAAAACCATATATTTCATTTTTTCCTTGTGTTTCACATGTGTTTTCACTGACGTTTCTCTATCTTTTCCGAAACGTTTCTTATTTGTTTCCTAAGACGTTTTTTCGTAAGATTTTTTATTGTCTTCCCATTTCTCGTTTCCCCCCTATTTTTTTTCTTGCGTTTCCCGTTTCGCTTCCCATATCCTTTTTCCCACCTTGGCTAATTGGGTGTCAGAATCTCAAGGGGTAGATCTTTAGCATCACAACCACTTGCCCAGTCTGATATGAAATATTAAAGAGGTATAAACCAAGGAAGCAGGATTCTTCCCTGGGAGCCTTCGATTCCCGCTTTGATTCCCGTTTCGATTCCCGCTTTCGATTCCCGCTCTGGCAACCTTGAGTAGGATTTTTCCCTGGGAACCTTTGATTCCCGCTTTCGATTCCCGTTTCGACTCCCGCTTTCGATTCCCGCTCTGGCAACCTTGGTATAAACAAATAAGCTATTAATGGGCCCCTCTCAGCGACTTCAATAATTTTTTTTCCTCTTATAATTCTACATGTTTTGATTGTTTTCTGATATTTGATTCGATAGGTTCTATATGACTTCCATATTTAATGCCGTTACTGTTGAAAATTGTATATGCATTGGTTGATTTGAGTTTCTATACATCTTGACGTAAAGATTTCGTTGTGCTAGGTTATAATTCATATAGTTTGCTTGATGCTCGTTTAGGTTCTCGAGAGCTATGAACGTGCTTACAACAATATGGTGCGTGTTCAACAGCTATCAGAATTGGAAGAGGTTTATTCCATACCCTTTACTCTTACATTTTAATTATACTGCACTTAGTGACTATGGTAGGTTTTTAACTCATGTGAATGATCGGGGTAAAATTTGTTGTGTATCATATTGCAGGTAATTGATTACTGTACTCTTCCTGTGGGAAATCCTGTTACTGAAGGACGCAGGGCTCTAATCCGTACCATGTGGACTGAACGTATACATGGAGCAAAGCGGAATGTGGAGGTGGATATATTATTAAAGCTTTTTCTTCCATGTATGCCATTTATGTTTGAAAAACTGGTTCATATGAAATGCCAAACTGATTGGACATGTCAGAACAGTCAGAAAATATTTCACCTATTAACTTGAAAATTAATGTTAATATTTTTTTTTACTGGTAAAAATTAGTGTTAATATTATTGGGTCGTGTCATATTTATGCTCTTAGATGAAAATTCATATATCTCACCTCCTCATGTTGTGAGGACTGCAGGTTTGGCAAGCTCTTCTGGCTGTTCGAGCACTTGTGCTCTCTCCCACAGACGACATAGAAAATTGGCTCAAATTTGCGTCCCTTTGTCGGAAAAGTGGCCGTATTTGTCAAGCCCGATCTACTTTAGTCAAACTCTTACAGGTCAGTTGTGCAAGTGTACTGCCACCACAAATGTGACATCCTAATTTTGCTGCTACTTTCGGTTTAGATGTTTTCTTCTTTGTATTTCAGTATGATCCCGAGTCATCTCCTCTGAAATTTTCATACCAAGGGCCTCCTGAGGTTATGTTAGCGTACTTGAAATACCAATGGTCTCTTGGAGAAGATGTTAAGCGCAAGGAAGCATTTTCTAGACTGCAGGTATACTGCTATTTCTTCTTTGCCATTCAAAAATAATAATAATAATAATTCATTTTGTGTTGAAGTATAAAAGAATAAATGAGGCCTTCCCCAACAGCTTAAGCTTTTGGAGTAATTGGTTCTTTGACATGGTATTAGAGCAAATGTCCTGAGTTCAAACCTCCTTGATGTTAAAAATCCACATGCAATGGTCAACCCAAAAGTGGGGCCACATGTGCCACGTGTAGGCCAACCCAAAGAAAGAGGGTCCACACGTGAGGGAGAGTGTTAAAGTATAAAAGAATAAATGACGCCTTCTCCAACAGCTTAAGCTTTTGAAGTAATTTGTTGTTTGACAGATATGTCATGTAATGTTCTGCCTGCCATTCGTTTTCAACAGGATTTATCAGTTGAGCTTGCTGGCACAGCAAATCTTGCACCAGTGACACCAACAAGTATACCTAATGCTTCAAGTTCAGGTGTTCCTCTCCTTGCTCGCGTCTATCTCAATCTTGGAATATGGCAGTGGGCACTTTTACCAGGATTTGATGATGGGTCCATCCAAGGTAATCACCATTTTCTTGATCATATCCTATCTTGAGTTCTCTTGGGAATTGTAGTGCAATTTCAACTGATCAATTTTACAATCCCCAGAAATCCTTATGGCATTCCGGAGTGCCACTCAGTGTGCATCACATTGGTCGAAAGCATGGCATAAGTGGGCTTTATTCAATACGGCAGTGATGTCTCATTACACTGTAAGAGGCTACCCTGATATTGCGGGGCAGTATGTTGTCGCTGCAGTTACTGGATATTTTCATTCGATAGCATGTGCGGCAACTGATAAGGGTGTGGATGATAGTTTACAGGTACATCCTTCTACTTATTAAGTACTTGTCACATTAAATATCTTATAGTGATTTTCTGGAACATTGATTGCTTAGGTGATCGATAATAAGGGCTCTAAAGCTTCTATTGATTTTAAAAGAACCTTACCCGCTGCTGTTAATGATGGTCGTGGAAATAAAAATTCCATGGGAAATAGAGTAGTGCTTGCCAACATGTAGAAATAACAGAAGGCTTGTTGTTAATATAGGAAAAACTTCAAAACTTGTATGATAATTTTACCGCAAAATTATTTTTATAACCCGGAATTTATCTCGGAACCTGGGGCGGCATCTTATATTTTATTGATATTAAGCAATAGATGCAAGAGGAGGACATGCCGCCTTGCCTCAAAATCCACAAAACAAGAAAGAAATCACTTAGACAGAATATTAGGAATTCCCAGAAAATAACAGCTTAATGCCCCCTAGAGTCTTGATTACATTTCATATCTCGGGCAAAATTAGCAAGAGAATCCGCTACATGATTTCCTTCTCTATAAATGGGACCCTTAAATCCTGGCAGCAGTAATTTATAGACCATGTAGATTTCTTATTAAGCGTTGATCATCTCAATCAATACCTTACTGTACCTTCACCCCAAACCTCAGCGAAACCCTGGGTCTTAGAATATCTAAGGCCATCTAAAATGCCTCTTAGTTCAGCCTGCAAGTCAGTACCAACTTCATAAAAATGAAAAAAGCAAAGATAAGCTTATATAAGTGATCTCTAATGATACCTCCACCACCAGAGATGCCCGGATTGCCATTTGGCGCACCATCATTTTTTAATTTTATTTTCAATCTATTTGTTTTCATCCTTGAAAATTTTAAACTTATTGGAATCATAACTCATAACCGTCTTTTGGGTAATACCCAAGTCGCCAAGAAGCAACAACTCGCATTAGGAGCATTCTAAAGATGGAGAAACAAACCTTGCAAGCATGTTGCCTCAAGCTCTAATTTATCTATTAATAATATTTGAAATTTCAGAAGCACCTTCTATACTCCATTTACATCTCTCTTTCCAAATTTCCTAGCTGATAACGGATGAAATAACCTTCAATAAGTAGTCAACCATCGAATATTTCCTTCTTTTGACATCTCAAACCTGGAAAGGAGTATTGCGGCAATTGGTTGATTTTGAATAAGAGAGACATTTATTATATTAGCTAAATGGCTTCTTAGATCTCTTGCTAAATCACTCAACAAACAAATAATCAAAGCCTTATCCCTTCATCTCCTCACTGCAATTACGTTTGGATGTAATAGGAATAAGGATATCTTTAATCCTACGGTCCACAGGATTTGTTCTTATAAAGATTCTGTATAGAAGCAACTTACTTTCATTGGCAAATCCTTCCATATAAACTTTTTCCCATTTCTTTTTTCCCGTTCGAAGCAGTTCTAGTTCTAGTTGTGGAATGGCCAGAGATTCTAGGAATCCAAACCAGCTTATCACTCTTGCAAGAAATCTTTAATATTGTGGCTTTCATACTTCCAATAACCTGTCGGGGCGATTATTTTCCATGACAGAAAGATCCCAAGTATCATCCTCTTTCAAGACACCTTTCACCTTCCGTTTTAGATCTAAGCCAAAGACGTTGGGGACAAGGTCTACACGAGGGCAGTTGTCAAACCACTTATCTGTCCAGAAGTATATTGTAATCTAACTATTCCTCTTTCAACTAGAGCATTTCTCTCCATTGTTTTAAGTCGCTCTTTTTTGGAACCGTCAAAGAAAAGCTCAACCTTTTCAAGTATCTCAACCTTTTCAAGTATCTTAAGTCGCCCTTTAAGAATGCGCTCCGTTAGTTTGATTTTCGGTGCAAGTTGTGGATACTTTTGATTTTGAAAACATTGCAAAAGTCCATCAACGACTTTGTATCCAAACCTCCTCCATCCTTTGGCCCACATAATTTGTCACAGTCCGCCCAATTATGTCTCTTGCCAAACTCCGTAGTGTTGCAGCAACAGTTTGCAAAAATACTCTCAATCCGTTTTAAAACTGCTATATGGGCCTTAATAGCAGAAATAGTGTAAATGGGGATAGATGACATCATATGATTGAGTAAGATGAGCTTACCTCCCTCACTATAAGCTTCCATTGCCATCCCTCTACCCACCTTCGCACTTTCCCGGCCAACTTCTCAAAGTATATAATCTTGTGTCTACCTTTGTATAGTGGAGCTTCTGGATAATCCATAGGTAGTCTTTCAAATTTAAAACCTGTATCCCACTTATTATCCTCCTTTTGTCCAAGGACAATTTTTCAAAGCAAGAAAAACAACTTTTTTACTTTATGAATAAGTTGACCAGTTGCAGCTTCATACTGAACCAAAAATTTCACAATGTTTTCAATCATTCTCTTTCGACCTTTGGAGAAGATTATGGCATTTTTTGCAAAAAAGGTAATTGGAGATAGGATTATTCCCTCTGGAACAACAATAGTATTCGACTAGATTGTCTTGAAATAACTTCCTCAGCCCCCCTGCTCATTACCTCTTCTACAATGATAAGAGATAGGGAGATAGCGGATCCCCTTGACGGAGCCCCCTTGTTGATCTGAAAAACTCTGTTGGTTTTCCATTTCTGCACGTAGAGAACCAACTGTTAGAAATTACATTCTTAATCAGATTTATAAACAGGCTGCAAAATCCAAATTTAGCATGAACCTCCCGAAGAAATCCTATTTAACACGATCGTATGCTTTGACCATATCAAGCTTCAAGATGACATGACCCCAATAAGACTTTCTATGTAGGTTCCGAACCATCTCTTGCACTATGCTTCTATTTCCCATGTTGTTCCTGCCTTTTACAGAAGGACCACAAAGTTAATTAAATAATGAGTATAATGAATATCAATACATTTCTGCAGGTAGAGAACCAACTGTTAGAAATTGCATTCTTAATCAGATTTATAAACAGGCATCAAAATCTAAATTTAGCATGAACCTCCCAAAGAAATCCTATTTAACACGATCGTATGCTTTGGCCATATCAATTGTCAAGATGACACGACCCCCATAAGACTTTCTATCTAGGTTCCGAACCATCTCTTGCACTATGTTTCTATTTTCAATGTTGTTCCTGCCTTTTACAGAAGGACCACAAAGTTAATTAAATAATGAATATAATGAATATCAATACTCTTCATTTTAGCAAACTAATAAATCAAAGCATAAATCTAATAAAAATGTCATTCATATTTGAATGACAGTACTAAATAGATCTAGGGCAAGTCTATGAGTGAGGACTTCTCTTTTTTTGGCTAGGCAACGAGTGCTTATCTTGACTATTTTGCGCTATAACTAAGGCTTTAGTATATATTATGAGCAGAGAGCATAATGAATTAAGTAAACACTACACCCTGTGACAATCTTGCTCTTCTCCTTTTGGCATTTGGCGGACCTCAAGAATAATTTGGTTTCCTTCATTAACTTTATGTCCAACATTCCACCACAAAGCATACACCATGACTCCTGAAAAATAAAAGCCACACAATAAATGCTAACTACAAACCTACGCATGACTTCATATTGCTATAGTACTCAGGAAACCTCAGCAATCGTAAGAACACATGGTCCTAGCATGCTTGTACCATATACTATAACGGGGCATGCCAGTGTAGACTTCACTCATCCAGCCAGTAGATACCTACCCATTTTTTAAACTATCCTGCCATGGCTGATCCTTTGCACATTACACCCCAAAGACACGAAAGGTTTCAATGGGGTTAGGATATTTCATCAATAACATACTATGATACTATTTTAAATGCAAGTAGACAGACAACTGACGGAGCTTTGACAAAGTGTTGCATGGTGAATATATGTCCTTGGATGTATGACCAAATGACCTATTTATTTTCCTTTTCGAATAGATGGCTAAGATTTTTTATTCAATAATGCAACAGCTACACAAAAAAGAGATACAATGCCCAATCAAGAGGGCATAGCAAGGCAAAATTTCATATGGAAAAGCCTATGCCTTAATGAAAGGACATCACTAGGCTGAAAGTTTGGTACGTATATTCTGAAGTTACTTATTTGTTCTATATGCCGTGGCGATTTTTAATCATTTAATCTCAAGGAGAGAGTCACCTTCAATCCAAACTTTGCTAGAGCGGAGCTCCATCAAAAATTTTAATCCATTCCAAAAGACTAACTTCTGCATCAATGGCCTAAGGGGTGCCGTGGCCTCGTGGAAAAGAAAAGCACATACTACACCAGAAAAATTAGATATGACCCAACAAGTTGTTACATGCCTAAGCTTTTCATTAGGCTCACAGGATCACGCCACTTGTAAGATTCTATTGAAATTATTTTAATATTATACGAAAGAGTAAGATAGAGGGAAATTGGAAAAAAAACACATACAGAAGAAAATGAAAAAATAAGAAAACATTTTTCTTTTTTAATTATAAAATTTTGAAAAATAAATTTATTAAAGCCTTTAATTTTTAATTATTTCATAACAATAAGAAGTACTTGGCTAGAATTCCGAAGGAAAGTGTACGACATGATCAGTTCACAAATTTCACAAGTTCACAAAAAACATGTAATGCCTCGTTCCATATATCAATCATTAATTCTTCAAAGAACGATAATGTGCGAAAAGAAATGAAGTGATCATGTATGACTCGGATGAATAGTTTCCAAGCTTTGGGTGGACCATAGGTAGCTCCTAGAAAAAATGGATTTCGAATCAATGGTTGCTGAGAAATCAAAGTTCTCAAAAGGCAGTTTTTCAAGATTCAAATATAATGGTTTTTTACTCCCATGGAAACCCCATTTAGTTTTCATTCTTCTGATTAGTTTGTTTGTTCATAATGGTAATTCATATTTCTTTCCAATACGTCATAAATAAATATCTTTTGGGTTTATAGGAGAGTTTATTGTATTTCTATCCAGACAAAGTGGGCATAGTTAAATATGTCAATTGCATAACAGCTTAGCTTTTTGTTTTTCCCGATTTTTATCCGAATGTTATATAAATTATTATGTGGATGCAAGTTTGCTCAAAATACAGTTGTTTATAGAAATTCTACCTGCTTTGGATTCTCTGCACCCATTTGTTATGTATTATTTCTTTGATACATTTTTTGGTTTGGAGAGTTTTCATTACATTATTTTTTAAGTCAGTTCTGATGGTTGGTTGTTAGCATTTCAGGATATTCTTCGTCTTCTCACGTTGTGGTTCAACCATGGTGCTACTTCTGAGGTTCAAATGGCATTGCAGAAAGGATTTCTACATGTTAATATTGACACGTGGCTGGTTGTTTTACCTCAGATAATTGCTCGGATACATTCAAATAACCATGCTGTTAGGGAATTGATACAATCACTTTTGGTGCGAATAGGACGAGTGCATCCACAGGTTTGCTTTGACTGGTGTTCTATGATATTCTTTTCCAATGTGTTCTGCATTATAATTTTTAGGGTACATTCAAATAAGCATGCTGTGAGGAAATTGATAAAATCAATTTTGATGTAAATAGGATGGGCCTCCTGAGGTTTTCTTTTTGCCCTTTTCTTCTGATCTTAAGTACATGTCTTAGATCCTTGATTCCTAAAAGCATTAAAAAGAGAAAAAAAAAAACTAGAACTCTTTATCTTCTCCTCGATACTTCTATCTCTAATTTCAAGACCTTGATCGGCTACCATTTTCAAAAAATTTCATGACCTTGATCTAGATATATCTTTATACATAAGCACAATGTCTCATTAAGTATCAAGTCTAGATATTTGCTATGATTTAGCTGACACTTTGAATTTATTGTTGACACGTGTCGTGACACGACATGACATGTGTGTCCACACATGTCTACACACCTTACGACACTTTTTAATGTATTGCAAGAAGTGTCAGTTTTATTGCAGGCATGTCGACACGTTTTTGTACCGTGTCAAGTGTGACATTCTAAGTTATTATTGAATATTGTGTTTGCCTCTTTTATTATTAACTCTTCTTTTATCTCTTCTTTAACTAATATTTGATGTTATATCCCCTCCCCTAAACCTAAAGCCATAAACAAACTCTTATTCCAATATTATATTCATTGTATCATGTTGGTCTCCCTTTCTCGCTATGTATTGGAGAAAGAAGAGAACCATATTAAATTTGTGAATACTTTGTTATTTTCTTATCTCATGTATGTTTTAAAATTTAAATTATAGTTGATTAATCCTATGATTTATTAGTTTGCTAAATGAATACCGTATTTATATTGTTGCAAATTATGATAATAATCAATAATTTTATATGTATGTACATGTATAGACGTGTTACCTTTTCTAGATTTTTAGGGGTTGCCATGTGAGACACCTCGCATCCACGTTGAAACTCGACATACGAATCCATGTCCAAAAATCGTGATTATATATACTGTTTTTTAGCCATGTCCACCTTTCTAAATTTTGGGGCTTTGCCGAGTCCAGAGACTACATGTCTGTGTAATGACCCGATTTCATTAATAGGGCCGCTACCAACAAGGAATATAAAGATGAATATATATATATATATATATATATATTTTATTTATTTATTTATTTATTTATTTATTTATTTTTATTTTTTTAATAATGAGATAAAATGAAGAACTAAAAAGGGAGAGCCCTTATTCCAAAAACCAAATTGTCCATTACACTTGAATTAAAAACCGAATGAATTATTTCAATTTATTAAAGAGTTCAATTGCGGAAGCAAAATAACCACTACCACAAGTACCAATTACTGAGGGGCATGACTATGTGTCATTCCCCAAAACCTCTACGAATGAGCCACTCCCCCATCCTACACATGTCGTGTAGATGTGTTCGTTTGCAAAGGTGCTATCAGGTTCTTCTTCGGCTACAAAATCATCACCTAGGACATCTGGAGGGAGGACTGAATTAGAGCAAGATCCTTTGACCAACAATGCAATAAAAGTACAATAGGATAACTGCATTGTAAATAATTTCACTTGCTTTCACATATTTGTATAAGGAGAAACTAAAAGTGAAACAAGGCACAAAATCAATTAGAATAGATGGAAGTCAAATAAGATGAATATAGAGGAATATGAAAAGAATCATAAGAAACATAAAAGAGTATAAATTATGATCAGTATCCAGTAATGAGTGAAGGAATATATCAAATATTGTTTATCTAGTATACCAACGAATAGAAGGAATAGCAGATCAATCTTGAATGGGTAAAAAGGGTCCACTATCTCCTCATATGTATGTACATAAAGCATTGTCACAGACCCGTCGGTGTGCGGAACCAGTAGCTCAATGGCCTTCACATACTCTCGTATGAGGTGATAACCCCATGTACATAATTTATGGCCTAAAATCAAATTTTCGGTGAAGATCGCAAAGGTTTCTTTTTGGGTGGTTCCAATCAAGGTTGTAAGGAATTATCTTCTAGGAAGATCATAAAGATAGAACTTATGTATGGAATGGTCGGTGTAATGGGAAAAGAGAATAGTTTCTGGAGCTCTTGTTTACCAGGGTCTGGAGTTATCTCCTGGGCCATCATACGATGAAGTTGTAGGGCGACTCCTGGTCCCTCCTCTATGTAAATTTCGTATGAATATTAGTACAATCTGTCATTTTTCAAAAAAAAAAATATATATATATATATATATATATATATGTATATATATATATATATATATATATATATGTATATATATATATATATATATATATATATATTTCGTAGGCGGCAAACCCATATTAGTTGGTGGCAAACTCAAATTTTGGGGCGGAAAAATATTTCTCAGAAAAACTTTTCCCGAAAAAAGCGAATGACATTTTGGAATCCTATAGGCTCAGTGTGTGCGTGCGTGTGGCGCGCTGACGTAGGTTGGTTCATGTCACATCTTAAGTGTTGATAACTTGAATCCAACAGAGAAAATTTATACCTGTAAAAAGAATCTTTTAAGATATATATTTTTTATTCGTCTCTGGGATGGTAACCAAAAGGTTGTCATACTATTTTTAGAGACATTTGTGGAGAAAAGTGGTTGGCATGATAATCAATTGCTCCAACAATTGAGGAACAGCTAAATATATGATTTTTCCTTATATAGAATGTTGTGTAGATGTCTTGTATTTTGGCATTTATACAGGAACCCAACGGACTAATGTGCGCAACTCCCCGAAAGCAGTGCGCCCCGGCCGGGGTTTCGGTAAATTTCTCCATGTAGTGGCGTTGATATATAAGCCACATATTAGGGTTGCGGGATGAGGTTTTTTATTCTTTCGTGTTTTCTTGGCCAAGAAGAAGAGACTTTGTAACCCTCCCCCGTGGACGTAGGCAGTGCCGAACCACGTAGAATTTTGTGTTTCTTTCGTGATTGTGTTTCTCTGCGTCGTTCTTTTGGTATTTGTTGCACGTCGTGTTCGATCCGTGTTGAGAATTATTTCTCGGATTTTCTACATAGAATAATTTAGTTTTGCTCTCTCTGGTGACTCTATATATAGGAGTAGCTAAAGCTCCAGACACGGGATTGGTTTCCAGAATAGATCTGAATGATGCTGATGTACTTAACTGCGGAAAATCACTATAACCCATTTAAAGATATCACTCTCATCCTAGAGTGAAAGCTCTTTGGCATGGATTTTGTTCCTAGAGCAGAAATGTTAAATTACATTGCTTATGTCCCCAAAATCACAAAGCTATTTATCATTACACTTATATTTTCAGTAAACATAATCAAGCACTCACTCTTGAATATGTACTCCTTGTTTTCTCAGGTCAACTTTCTACATGTATTCAATTTTGATATCCTTTTGGAGATCCTCTTTGAAAAGAGTTCAGTTTATTTGCAACTTTCATGTTTAGGGAGCATTTTGGGTGATTGCCGTTCTGATTATTTTTTTTGAACACTGAGTTTTTATGATCCGTTTTTTGGAAAGCAAAGTAAGCTCGTGTCTCTCACAGGCTCTTATGTACCCTCTTCTTGTGGCGTGCAAATCTATAAGCTCATTGCGTAGAGCTGCAGCTCAGGAGGTGGTTGATAAAGTTCGGCAGCATAGTGATTTACTCGTGGTTCAGGTGAAATTAAGTTATTTTCAGATATTTCCTGAAATGTGTGGAACGCTATAATTTGTGAAATTACTAGGGTTATTTATGCAGGCACAGCTTGTGTCAAAGGAGTTGATCAGGGTCGCCATTCTGTGGCACGAGATGTGGCACGAGGCATTGGAAGAAGCTAGCCGTTTGTATTTCGGTGAGCATAACATTGAGGGGATGCTCAATGTGTTGGAACCATTGCATGCAAAGCTTGAGGAGGGGGATAAAAAAACCCTAAAGGAGACAGCCTTCATTCAGGTAGTTCCCTTGTCACTTGTAAGATTGACCCTGAATTGTTGTCTAATTGATGCAAAAAATAACCGAATCGGTTGTAAGTTTTAGTTCTATATAGAATGAATTGATTTAGATTCACTACTGCTAACTTTTATGTATTTTGCAAATTTGGTTCTTTTCTAGCTCTTAGACTACAATTTATATAAAGTTTAAATTTCATGTTTTGTGACTAATCACTTTAGGTTAGGAAAGTTCTACCTAACATATGGTCTTGCTTCATACTATCACTCCACATCCTACTCCACTTACCACCTTCACTTGAATTCCTTTCAAAACTATCTTCTTGGTCCTGATCCCCAAGTTCAATCAGCTATGACTAATTGTTTGAGTTCATAAATTACAATCAATAGTATAAAGATAATATTATTTATGTCCAACTTCAGATCTTAAGCCAATTCTTTTGAGCATATTATTTTCCAGGCATGTAGCTCTATATCGATCCATCCAAATGATGAAGCTTTGGTTCGATTTTTTAAGCTCTGACAAGGTTTATTTGGATTTTTCCCTTTTGTGTATTGTTTACCTGACATTCAGACCCAATTTAGCAATGCGGGACCAAAATTTTGTGGTTAAGTCTTTCAACGAATCTTTTGCTGAAGAGAGAAAATCTGAAGTGAGTCCTAAATATTAACTTCATAATATTGATCTTCAGAAAAATAACTTCAGATATTCAGAAAATGAAGATTCAAGTGTATTACCAAAAAATAGAAAGAATAACAAATGGTAAGAGGAGAAAGGAAAGCAGTATAGATCAAGGAGTAGAAGATCGAGAAGATAGAATGGCGTTAGATTACCTTCTAATCTTATTTATATAAAAAATAACAGTACCCACTATGACCTTCTAAAGGCTTAATGCGGGTGCTTAAGAGGGAAGAAGAAGAAGAAAATTACAACTCAAGAACACAACAAGAAAAGAAGAAGAAAATGGGAGCAAAGCTCAACCCAATTGATATTCCATCAAGTACATAAGTTAATCAACATCCAAAATCCCCTCTAAAGATGGTTTCTAACTCTTTAAATAAAAGAAAACCAAAGCAAATTCGTTCAAGCTCCTCCACTAGTTTGCTTAGGGACTAACATAACATTAATTGCATTAGAACTCACCAACTTTGACTGTTTTGGGAACCCACAGACACAGTTCACTAAAACTGCTATAACTTTCTACCCTCTTGTCCAATTTTCGAGCACAAATACTTGTTGGAAAGATCTCAAAGATACCTACAACTTTGTAGTTTACTACTTTCCCATTTACAGGTTCAAAAACGGGCCAGCAACATTACTGCAGGAATACACCTTGGAACTCCACCAAAACCACTTAGGCATGACATGGCTGCCATGTTGGCACTGCATCAAGGCTACAATTCCAACTATGTCCCATGATACAATATATCAACCTTAGTTGTAAATTCCGTTCCGGTGGCCATTCCGTTTTGGCCACCGAAACGGAATTCAGGTGGGATTTCTGTCATTCCGGTGCATTCCGGTGGAAACTTTTCGGTCACACAAATCCCCTTTCTCGAAATTTCGGTGGGATTTCTGTCATTCCGGTGCATTCCAACGGCCATAAAATGGTCATAAACGGTCATAAAATGAGGGTAAAAGAGTCAAAAAGCAATCCCAACGGCTATAATGGCATTGTCATATTTTTTTGAAAAAAGTTGTGCATTTTCAGTCGATTCTGGGCGAAACAGGGCATTCTGCCGGAACGGAAAATATGCCCAAACCATTCCGAGCCGGAACCGGAATTCTGGTCCATTCCGGCCGGAACGGAACGGAATTGATAACTAAGATATCAACACTCCCCCTCAACTGGAGCATAAATATCTATCATGGCCGACTTTCTAAGTACCTTTTAGCTTCACCCATGCTGCACCTTTCATAAGAATGTCAGGCAATTGATCTCCAGTCTTCACAAATGCTAAACAAACTTCTTGGGAAGCTACCCTTCCTCTGATAAAGTATCTGCCCACCTCTATGATAGTTATGCCATGTTGTACAGGATTGTGTGCTATCTGTGTTGCATGGATTCGGATTCGCGTGCCCCCGACACAGATTCAAGGAGTTGGATTTGGCAAATCCCAAAAAGTATGATTATGTAATTTTTATTCTATAAAATAAAAAAATAAAATTTAAGTATATCCATATACGTGTATATATTCGTGAAAAAAATTGAGGGTGGAGGGTCGAGACATTGGGGTTTTTATTAAGAGAGTCGAGGATGCATGGGGGAAGAGTTGATGTTCGAGGGCAGAAGGTTATACAAGGCTAGGGTTTTTATTAAGAGAGGATGGGTTGTGCTTTTATTAAAGAAATGTTAAGAAGAAAACACTTTTAAAGGGAAAATATACAGGATTCACATTTTAAAAGAGACAACAATGTGTCAGATTCGCCTGAAAAAACAAGATTTGTGTGAGAAACGGCTATGACAAGAATCCATTTCTGATTCGGGTGCGACATCGATTCAGCATAGCGGGCGAAGAATCCATGCAACACAGTATGCTATTTTGATTGCAGCCTTGTTATCAATGTGGAGTCTCGTTGGATCATTAGTAACAAACCCAATCTTAGACAATAAGATCTTCAACGACAACACCTCTGCTATACCATATGTCATTGCCCTGTACTCAATCTCAGCACTTGATCTAGCCACCACCGACTATTTTTTGCTTCTCCACGTCACCAAAAGGCCTCTTACAAATGTGCAATAACCAGATCTCGACCTTATAGCATCAATAGAACCCTGATTACTGTATGCCTCGATAGATGACCATGATTAATGAATCAAAGGCTTATCCCTGCTGACAATTAAAGATACCTTAAAATTCTTTTGTTGTCTCTTCCAGGTGTCCCTGGGAGTATGCATGTACAGAATGATGACTCTCATTGCATAAGCTATGTCAGGTTGTGTTAGGGAAAGGTCTAAAAGTCTACGAACAAGCTTCATAAAGCTTCCCTTTTCAAAAAGCAACTGCTCTTCACACTCATTAAGCCTATGATTAGGATCAATACTGCATGCCATGCACCAAGTTTTCCTTTATCTTTGGGCATATCCAATGCACATTTCCTTTGTGATAAAAAGATTCCCTTCCTCGACTAGAAAACCTCTATTCTAGGAGAGTAATTCAAATCTGCCAAGTCTTTTAACTCTTGAGAGATTCCCTTATCTCATGAAAGTGTAAGGAACAAGATTTTGTTTCAAAATCTTCTGCTAAAGTTGAATACCAATCCATGTTAACTGCTTCAATTGAGGTTGTCTGGCTATGAGCACTTATGTCGGGCTTGGTATATCACTGCCCTCATCCACACCTTTTCAGGGAGATAATAAGAGTGGCGTTTAGATCGCTACTAGTCCTGTTTTTCACGAATGCACAAAGCATATTAAGGTGAACTGTCATTGTATATATTACGCCCAAAATCGGTAACAGATGAGGCAGTGACAAAGGAGCTGATCTGGCGAATTCTGTTCGAACTGACTAAGGAGCTATGTCCTGCACAGGAAAACACGAGGTCAGAAGACCAACCCGGAGTTGTAGCTCCGGATGGACCCTTCGACACTCAAGTCAATTATGGGCACAGAAAGAGAGGAAACCAAAACTAGGGATGATGATTCTTTGGGATCTGGTCCCCCTTCTTCGCATTTGTGAAGGCTATTTATAGTGAGGGCCTTGGGCATTAGATTGCCCTATTACATCTGGGACAGGTGTCACCCTATTAGTGGGCCAAACCCCATCTCTTCTTATTGGATTACCTCTTTACCCCTGGGACAGGTGTTGGCTTGTTAGTGGGCCATCTTCCGGGCCACATGTCGACAACTGATTGGTGGTTACTTTTCGTACCCTATCATTTGCCCCCCAATTCCTCAGGTCATTTTGATGACTTGGGGAAGCATGAGAGGTTGTGCTGAGTAGGCTGAATGCGTGGAATTGCAGGAACACTTTTCGGTTCGGCTAGGCGGTGGCCTGATCGGTTGGACGAACTGGACCCTGAAGTGAAATATTCTAGTCGGCTACACGTCCTCTGAACGGCTTAGGACGACCAGGATTTCGAAGTAAGACATTCTCTCCGACCATACGCTCTGAACGGCTTAGGACGACTAGGATTTCGAAGTAAGACATTCTGTCCAGCCATACGCTCTGAACGGCTTAGGACGACCAAAATATTAGAGTGAAGTACTTTGTCCGGCCATACGCTCTGAACGGCTTAGGACGACCAGAATTTTGAAGTGAAATATTCTGTCCTGCCATACGCTCTGAACGCCTTAGGACGACCAGAATATTAGAGTGAAATATCCTGAACGGCTTGAGACGACCAGAATTTTGAAGTGAAATAAAGTGTCCGGCCATACGTTCTGAACAGCTTAGGACGACCAGAATATTAAAGTGAAATATCCCGAACAGCTTGAGATGACCAGAATTTTGTCGTTTTGTGAAACTCATAATATCCTGAACGGCTTGGAACGACCAGGATTTTGTCGTTTTGTGAAACGAGTCATATCCTGAACGGCTTGAGACGACCAGGATTTTGTCGTTTTGTGAAACGCGTCATATCCTGAGCAGCTTGAGACGACCAGGATTTTGTCGTTTTGTGAAACGCATCATATCCTGAACGGCTTGGGGCGACCAGGATTTTGTCGTTTTGTGAAACACGTCATATCCTGAACAACTTGGGACGACCAGGATTTTGTCGTTTTGTGAAACGCGTCATATCCTGAACGGCTTGAGACGACCATGATTTTTTCGTTTTGTGAAACGCGTCATATCCTGAGCGACTTGAGACGACCAGGATTTTGTCGAACTGCCGTGCTTAGTAGCTTGAGACGAACTACCATACTTGGTAATTCCCGTCATGTTGTCCATCTCTCCATAAATGATAACAATAATGATTTTTTTTCAAAGCGTCGCCTTGCCTCGAGCTTCGTGCCCTTCTTGATTAATGTTGGCTACGTGGCAACCCAGGGTTCGCGAACGCGAACCGCCATCTGACAGGTTTGGTTATAAGAAACCATGAGACCTCAGTTTCCTCTCATTTGTATTCGCTTTTCGCTCTCCGCTTTCGCTCTGCTTGCTCTGTTCGGTTGGGGTTGCAGTGCCATCGTTGAGCTCGGGGCCTTTCCTATTCAGTTCTGTAATTTCCTTTTTCGTTCGTCTCCTTTCTGCATTTTGTTTTCTAGATGTCCGGTAGTAGTAGCTCGAGTTCAGAGTTGGTTGTCAGATCGTCCTCAGGAGGGTCCTCCTCGAGTGATTCGGGGTCTAGTTCGTCAGAGAGAACCAGGTATGTAGATATCGGAGACGAGGAAATCTTAGATTTAAAAGTTACTCCTGTTTGAGTAGACAGTCCTGAACGGGCAGAGGGGAGCAAAGAAAGTTTTGACTTGGGAACGTCGAGTACCTTTGTGCCGGGACGGGCGGCTGAGGTCATAGCCAAGGCTCGGATGGAAGCAAACCCGCAGTATAACATAACTTCCTTGATGAGTCCTGGATAGGGGATGTCCGGGAGAGGTATTGCATTCCTGAATGGTTCAGGCTGAGGGCGGCAATTGAGGGAGATTGGGATAGTAACGATAGCTCTGATGTTTGCATTTATAAGGAGGCCTTAAAGGCCGGATTCAGATTTCCCATAAATCCCTTTTTTGCTGCGGTTCTCCGATATTACGGTCTGGCCCGAGCTCAAGTGGTACCGAACTTATGGAGAACGCTGGTCGGCTTCATGTACTTGGTGCGAGGTCGTCTGCAACGGAACTTGTCCATTCCGTTGTTTCGTATGTGCGCGCATCTAAAAAGGCACCAGGATGGGGGTTGGATTTACATTAGCCAAAGGCCTGACATGAAGATGATCACGGGCATTCCTACTTCCATTCACGGGTGAAAAAATAAGTTTCTTTACGTCGAGCTCACAGATCCCGATGACGCCTGGTCGGTCCCCCTCAAATGGTCCTCTGCTAATGCAAAAGCGTTTAGTCGTAAGCCTTACTTAGAAGGGGAGGACGAGGTGACGTTTGCTCGGATCCTTGAGGAGATCCAACGCGAGGGCCTGATTCACTGCTCTGAATTCTCCGGGGAAGAAATCCTGGTCGAGTTCGGCATTAATACTCCGACACGAGGGCGTAGGTGTCTTGGGTTGGCTGTCTTTCTTCTCCCTTTTATTTCCTCACCCGGTCTCTAATACTTTGTTCCTTTTGTCTTTTGTTTCTTTCAGAAATGCAGAAGCAGTCAGCGTTGGAGAAGGTGAGGCAGAACGTCCTTGGCAAGGGCCAAAAGAGGAAGGTCCCCGAATCGTTCCCTCCTCCCGTCAGGACAAAGGGAAGAATATACGACCCGACAAAGGGGGCAGGCCCACGGTGAAGATTGTTGGAGGGAATCTGGGCGGGGCTGGAGGATCCGGCCAGGTTTAGTCCGTTACTCCTTCCCCTAGGCAGCCCAAATGTTTTTCGCCCGAACTGGGCCGTTCAGAAAGGTGACTCCGTTTTGGGAGACAGCCGGGTTGCTCAGGAAATCATCACCAAGGGCCGGTTGCATTATGACGAGATTAAGGTTATGAATGAGCCCCCAAGCACGGCTGAGCTTTAGTTTTGGCTCGGATTTTTCCTGGTCTTCCATTCCCTGGTCGATTGCTTCTACTTGTTTTTCTGATGTTACTTTCACTTGTTCAGATCGGACGTTACTGGACCGATCTATGCGTGAAGAGGAGCCTTCTCCCAGGCGATCACCAATTCCTAGGTTGAGATTGGGAACCTTAAGAAAGACAAGGAGAGGCTGAGCAGGGACATCCTCAACAGGGATGCGGAGATCGCGAAGCTCACCTTGGAGCTGAAAACTCAAGGCGAAAGGGGCCTCGACGCGCACAACAAGTTGAGGGAACGGTACCAAATCAAGCAGGATAAAGCCATGCGAGCCAAAGAAAACGAGCTCGTGACCCTGTCTGAGGACTCCTACCGCTGGGCTTCACTGATTGTTTGGCTCAGGTCAAAGCGGCTGATCCCGATGTTGACATGGACGACGTCAAGTTGCCCAACCCAGAGGTGGAGGAGACCGGCGACCAGAATGCCCCTACCTCTGTGGACGTTCCAGAGGTGACCGATTATCAGGCGGAGGGCACCCACGCGGAGTCTTGACTTTTCAAATGTAATTTGTGTACTTGCCCTTCAGGGCTTCTTGGACTTAGATCATGTATTCTGCCCTTCGAGGCTTTTTGAATAGAAATTTTATCGCTTTCCTTTGAATGAAACTCGCTTCTTCTTGAGTTCATAGTGTTCTTTGCTATGGTAATTGATTAGTGCGGTTTTAATACGTATTTCGGAATTACCCGGTTAGGTTTTGGTCCGTCCATCAAAGCTGTGCATGGTGGGCTAGGACTTAACCGTTCTGGTCGGTTTTGATTCGCCCGCGCTTAATTACGTATGCTTTTGATTTTTGGAACCAATCAGTTCGGTTTTGGTCCATCCACCAAGGCTATTGATGGTGGGCTGGGACTTAACCGTTCTGGTCGGTTTTGATTCGCCCTCGCTTAATTACTTAGGCTTTTGATTTTTGGAACCAATCAGTTCGGTTTTGGTCCATCCACCAAGGCTGTTGATGGTGGGCTGGGACTTAACCGTTCTGGTCGGTTTTGATTCACCCGCGCTTAATTAGTTAGGTTTTTTATTTTTGGAACCAATCAGTTCGGTTTTGGTCCGTCCACCAAGGTTGTTGATGGTGGGCTGGGACTTAAACCATTCTGATCGTTTTTTATTCGCGCCAACTTAATTACTTAGGCTTTAGATCGAGTTGAGGCAACGACAAAACATTTCATTGATCGCGGGGAAGAGTACCAAAACAAAACATTTCATTGAACGGGGGGAAGAATACAACATTTTTCCTTCATTGGTAGAATTTTCTCAGGTTCTTCGATTTCCACGCGTGGGGGGGTTGGAGCTCGTCAAGGGTTTCCAGTTTGTAGCTGCCCGGCCGTATGATCTCTCTCACACGGTACGACCCCTCCAGGTCGGGGAGAGTTTGAGCTGCCTTTCTTAAGACCAGATCACCCACACGGTGCTCTTTCGGACGGATCTTGGCGTCATGATAGCTAGACACTCTCTGTTTGTAGGCAGTACCCTGATGTGAGATTCTTCACGGATTTCCTCTAGCAGGTCCAAGTTTGCACGAAGTCCGTCTCCATTAAACTGCTCACTGAACTCGGTTACTTGAGTAGAGGGTACGCCGATGTCAATAGGGATTATTGCCTCAGTTTCGAAAGCGTGGTTGAAGGGGGATTCTCCTGTCGCGGTGCGCGGAGTAGTGTGGTACGCCCACAGGGCATGGTACAACTCTTCTGCCCATCGTCCCCCTTTCTCGTCCATCCTCTTTTTGATCCCTTGAAGGAGTATCCTGTTTGTGACCTCTGTCTGCCCATTTGACTGCGGGTGGGCTATAGAGGTGAACCGCTGCTCGACCTTGAGATCTGAACAAAAACTTACGGAAACTTCGGTTATCAAATTGCTTGTCATTATCTGTTATTAAAACACGGGGGATCCCGAATCGGCAAATCACTTATTTTCAGAAGAAGGTTTGTATATTTTGCTCGGTGATCTTGGCCAAAGGTTCCACTTCCACCCCACTTGGTGAAGTAGTCTATAGAGACTACGACGAATTGACGTGCTCCAGAGGCCGGCGGGAAAGTTCCTAAGATATCCATTGCCCATATCGCGAAAGGGAGTGGGCTGATAATGGACGCCAAGGGCACGGCTGGCTGATGGCTTGTGGGAGAGGATTTTTGGCACTTTTCGCATCTCTTTACAAGGTCCAAGGCATCTCATCTCAAAGTAGGCCAATACAGTCCCCTCAGAAGCACCTTTATGGCTAGGGCCTTGCCTCCCTGGTGCTCATCGCAGATTCCCTCGTGGATTTCTTGCAGGACGTTTGCAGCATCATTCGGCCGGAGGCTTTTCAAGTATGGGAGGGTGTATGACCTTTTGTACAAGTTCTCGCCGTCAAGGGAAAACCTGCCCGATCTCTGAACTACTTTGCATTCCTCTTTCTTCCCCTCAAGGAGCTTCCCACTGCGTAAGTAATCGATGATCTCATCCATCAAGCAAGGATTGTGCTCGATCTGCATTACTTCGACGATCTCGTTCTCAATGCTGGGCCTCTTCAGAAATTCCATGTATATGCTTCCGAGAGCGGTGTACCCAGAGGCTGCTAGTCGAGAAAGTACCCTTTCCCTTTCTGTTCTTGGGATTCGAACAATCTCGAAGCTTTTGAACTTGCCGGCAAGGCGGCGGACTTTCGCCAAGTACTTGCTCATGCGTTCGTCACTGGCTTCATAAGTGCCTTGTATCTGATTGACGACCAGCTGGGAGTCACTGTAGGCCCTCAGTTTTTGGGCATGCGTCTGGGCTGCCAGGTTCAATCCGGCTATGAGAGCTTCGTATTCCGCCTCGTTGTTAGATGTGCAGAACCCAAACCTTATCGCGTAATCCATGGCAAAGTTTTCTAGTCCGGTGAGAATCAGACCCGCCTCGCTGCCTAGTCAGTTCGAGGACCCGTCCATGTACAATTCCCAGAGCGGTCCCTCATCCGACAGACTTCGCTTCCCAGCTTCTTTTAGTTCATCTTCGTTGAGAGGGGTTTCTTCCTGTTCGCGTCCCCCGGGCGTAATCATGAGTTTTGCACCCAGAGGTTGGTCCCTCCCTTCAAGACTCTGCCCCTCATACGGGGTTAGGGCTTCCCCATCCAGTGGTTGATTTGTCTCTTCATGGGATTGCCCCCCGGGTGTAGTTGTATCCTCCCCGCCCGTAGGTTGGTCTGCATATTCCGTATCCGAGGTCGTGTTTTGTGTGGGCACGGTGCACTCGACAAGGAAATCTGCCAGCATTTGAGCTTTTATTGCCGGCCTCGGTAGGTACCGGACATCAAATTCGCTGAGTTCAACCGCCCACTTCACAAGTCGCCCCGAGGTGTCCGGCCTGTGGAGTATCTGCCTGAGCGGTTGATCCATCATGACTTTGATTGTGTGCGCTTGAAAATACGGCCTCAGCTTTCTGGCAGCCATAATGAGAGTATATGCCAACTTTTCTACTTGCTGGTATCTGGTTTCGGCCTCGTGCAAAACCTTGCTGACGTAATAGATGGGCTTTTGTTGGTTGTTTTCTTCTCGAATTAGTATTGTTGCCAATGCCATCGGGCTCACCTACAGGTATAGTACTATCTCTTCACCTGGCTCAGGCTTGGTTAACAACGGCAGGGAGGCCAGGTATTGCTTCAGTTCTTCAAACGCTGCTTGACATTCCGGCGTCCAGGGGGGTAGTTTTTCCCCCCTTGATTGCGTTAAAGAAGGGCAGGCACCTTTCTGCAGACTTCAGACAAAGCGCCTCAACGCAACTACTGTTCCGGTGAGCCGTTGTATTTCCCTTATGGTAGCTGGTGGACTTAAGTCCGTTACAGCTCGGATTTTTTCCGGGTTCGCCACTATTCCCCTCTGGCTCACCATGAACCCCAAGAACTTTCCGGCAGCGACACCAAACGTGCATTTTGTCGAGTTGAGTTTCATGTTGTGGTTCCTTAGGACCTGGAATGCCTCCTTCAAGTCGGATATGTGGTCCCCAGCTCTTTTGCTCTTCACCAGCATATCGTCGACATAGACTTTCATGTTTCGTCCAATTTGTTCCTTGAAAAGTTTATTAACAAGCCTCTGATATGTTGCCCCAGCGTTTTTCAGGCCAAAGGGCATCACGCGATAACAGTATGTTCCTTGGTCTGTTACGAAGGAGGTTTTGGGTATCTATGCCACGTACATCCGGATTTGGTTGTACCCAGAAAAGGCGTCCATAAAACTTAACAGTTTATGACCCGAGGTGGCGTCTATAAGCTGATCAATTTTCGAGAGCGGGTAACTATCATTCGGGCAGGCCTTGTTCAGATCGGTGAAGTCTATGCAGATTCTCCACTTCCCGTTGGCCTTTTTTACCATGACGACATTTGCCAACCAGTCGAGGTATTAGATCTCCTGAATGAAGTCAGCTCTCAACAGCTTCTCGACCTCTTCTTTGATTGCTTGTCGCCTTTCTGGGGCGAAATGTCTTCTCTTCTGCTTTACCGGTCTGCAAGTAGGATAAACACAGAGCTTATGCACGCTGACCTCGGGATCTATCGCGGGCATATCGGTGGGGGTCCATGCAAACACGTCCCCATTTCCCCTTAAAAACTGAATGAGTTCTTCATGGGCATCAGCATCTGAGGAAGAACCAATCATATGATGAACCTCTCTTTGTCATCAGCGTACAAAGGAATGGAAATGATGTCTTCGGCCGGTTCATTGACAGTAATCCCGGCTTCATCTCTTAAGTCAAGGAGCTCGATCGGCAATGCTTCTGATGCATTCTTTCCTTTAAGTGCCATGACGTAGCACTCTCTTGATTATGGTTGGTCTCCCTTAACTTCTCTCGCGCCGCTTGGCGTTATGAACTTCATTTTCTGATGATACGCCGATGCGACGGCGCGGAGGCGGTTTTGCCCGGGTCTTCCCAAAATAGCGTTATAGGCCAAGGTGGCCCTCACCACCAGGAAAAGACCATCACGAAGGCTTGGCGAGGGGGTTCTCCCACAAGAATAAGGAGTTCGATCTGCCCCTCGACCTTGACCACCTCTCCTGAAAATCCGAACAAATTTGAATTCCCAGGCCTTAAACGGTCATCTCCTATCATCATCTGTTTGAAAGCGTGATGATAGAGGATGTCGGCGGAACTTCCGTTGTCTACCAAGATCTTTTTTAACTCCTAATTGGCGACGAGCATGGTTATGACCAAAGCGTCGTCGTGGGGCAGTATCAAGTTGTCGAGGTCTGCGTCTGAGAATGAGATCTCATTCTCCACTTTCATCTTCTTGTTGCAGGTATGGATGGTGTTGACTTGGCGGGCATAGGCTTTACGAGAAGCCAATGAGGTTCCTCCTGCAGTTGGCCCGCCAATGATGGTCTTTATGACCCCAGTAGGCTAGGATCGTTGCATTTCTGAACGTGGGCTCGGAGGGGCAGGAAATTCATGCTGTGCTGGGGACGGTTGAGGCCGTCGAGGACTCCTGCTTTGGGAACTTCTTTCTCGGCGCTCTCTCCCTTTGCCATCGTCCTTAACATATTTCTTGAGATATCCCCTCTTGATCAGTAATTCGATTTCCTCCTTAAGATGCCTGCACTCATCGGTGTCATGGCCATCGTCCTTGTGAAATCGGCAATACTTAAACTTATCCCTCTTGTTTCCTTTGGAAAGCATTTTTTTCGGCCACTTAATGAAATCTTCTTCTCTGATCACAAGCCAAGATGCAAATCCTGGCCGTGTTAAGCGGTGTGTAGTTTTCTCCCCTTCTCTAAGGGCTCCTTTCTCTTCTTGGAGGTTTTTCCTTCCTACGCTGCTTCGTAGGGTTTTTCTCATGAAGTTCTTCTCCGGCTTGAATCCAGTGTAGCCAGTGTCTCTTCTACAGATATATGCTCTTCGGCCCCAGCCATGAGATCCGCCAAGGAGTGTGGATTCTTGCAGGCTATTGAACGCCGAAACTCATTCGATTTGGTACCTGCAAGGAGTGCATTCGTGGCGGCGGAGGGGTCTAAGCTCGGAACCTGGAGGGCTTCTCTATTAAATCGGCTCACAAACGCTTTCAAGGATTCGTTGTCCTCTTGTCTTAGGGCCATCAATGACGCTGCTGTTTTCCGCGGCCTTCGACTACTCATGAAGTGTTGGACCAGATCATCCCCGAACTCTTCAAAATTGTCGATGGAGTTCAGGTTAAGGCGTGAGTACCAGTTTCTTGCGGCTCCTGTTAGAGTGGTTGGGAAGGCCCTGCAGAGGAACTCATTGGAAGTACCGTGGAGGAGCATCATGGTCTTGAACATCTCCAAGTGGTCCACAGGACCAGTGGTTCCGTCGTATTGTGGTATTGGCGGCATTTTAAACCCTTTAGGCGCCGGTGCTTGTAACACTTTATCCGTAAAAGGAGGTCTGCTTGAGAACGGCCTTAGAACAGGCCGGTTACTGCTAGCTCTTCGATTCAGTGATCTATTTCTTCAAATCTCCGTAGTACCGGGTCAGCTCTCTTCTCGACTCGGTTAGTTGGTCTGATTCTTCTCTCCACGGGAGGACTTGCTGCTGAGTCTGAATGACTTTCTGAGCTCTTTCGACGGTGCCGGGACCTCACCTGCTCTGCACGGTCCTCTCTAGCTCGGTGTCCATGCACTGAGCGAGATCGAGATCGGTGACGGTAATGGGGCTTCGTTTGTGCATGTCTTGTCCTGGGGTGATGGACTCGCCTCGAAAAGGAGTGGTGGGTTTGATCATGACGGGGAGGTACAGGCTCTTCTCTGAGGGGGCTCAATCTTTCTTGCGCAGGTCGGGAAACTTCTGAGAGATGTTGAGGCGCTTGTTGGATCAGGTTTTTGTACTGATCAACAAGGGTTGTCATCTGTTGAAAAAGGGTTTGTATTTGTTCAGGCGTAGAAGTGAGAGCAGGATTTAGATGCTCTGAGCGAGCTGGACTATGTTCTGCTGTTGCCGAGGGAGCCACTACCTGTGAAGCAATTCGCTCACTTCGAGCCTTACGACGCGCTTCAGGTCAGATTGTCCGTGCAGGGGGTACCCGAGCACTCCTCCGTCCTACCATTTATAGTGGTCGGAACAGCTTTTAGTTCTGGGTCCCACGGATGGCGCCAATCTGTTACACTCAAAATCGGTAACATATGAGGCAGTGACAAAGGAGCTGATCTGGCGAATTCTGTCCGAACTGACTAAGGAGCTATGTCCTGCACAGGAGAACACGGGGTCAGAAGACCAACCCGGAGTTGTAGCTCCGGATGGGCCCTTCGACACTCAAGTCAGTTATGGGCACAGAAAGAGAGGAAACCAAAACTAGGGATGATGATTCTTTGGGATCCGGTCCCCCTTCTTGGCATTTGTGAAGGCTATTTATAGTGAGGGCCTTGGGCATTAGATTGCCCTTTCACCCCTGGGACAAGTGTCAGCCTATTAGTGGGCCAAACCCCATATCTACTTATTGGATTACCTCTTTACGCCTAGGACAGGTGGCGGCTTGTTAGTGGGCCATCTTCCGGGCCACATGTCGACAACTGATTGGTGGTTTCTTTTCATACCCCATCAGTATACATCAGTTGTAATTACCTAGATTTTTTTTTCCAAAACCCGGATCGCTATCACCAAAGAACAAGATACAACTCACAGGCGTAAAATACTAACTATTTTTTTCTTTGAATTTATAAAGCATATTGAGGTCATTACAACTGATGTATACCCCATCAGTATACATCAGTTGTAATGACCTAGATTTTTTTTTATCAAAAACCCGGATCGCTATCACCAAAGAACAAGATACAACTCACAAGCGTAATATACTAACTATTTTTTTCTTTGAATTTATAAAGCATATTGAGGAAATTCATGTCATTGTGCCTAGAAGAAAAAAAATATCCTTTAAAAAAAAAGCATATTAAGGTGAACTTTTATTGTCTATATCAGTTCTAGGGTGGACTACATTACCAGGCACGTCTTCCTCAAATCAGCTTGCCGATATCTTCACAAGAGCAATGAATCATGCCATGTATGATTTTTTGGTTCACAAATTGATTTTTTATAACCTAGTGCATCAATTTGAGGCGGATGTGGAACTTAGGTGACATATACATCATAACATAGTATATGTCACATGGAAGGATACTTGTATCTTTAAACCTATACGCTCTCTTAGGTGCACATAATGGAATAGGAGTCTTCGGTTATACACTTCATTTCTTATACAATGTATCAATGCTATTTTTGTAATCGTAACATCTCACTTATTATACAAGAGACAAAAGACAAGTTGTGCGACTTGAATCTCATTTCTCCAATTCATATGGGTTGCTCTTCTATTCCTTGTGAAAGAACGCTGAAGTTGTTAGTTATGTGACTTAAGGTGTTTCACTTTTCTATTTAATCACTTAATTATTGGCAATTCATTCATTCCCTAGATAACTCATCTAGGGTTTAATATTATTTAAAGTGGTTGATCAAGAGGTTTGTGGGGTTTTTGTTCTTGTGGAGGCATGGAAAGCATGTGGACCTTTAATTTAGTGCTTCCAGGTAAAAGGGATGACTTTTATGTGGTATATTTTCAGCACCCAGACGAAGCCATCTTCCATTTTATTCGCAGGTTCTTGCATTAGTTTGAAGTCATTCATAACTGGTTTATGAGTACTTCCTTTTCTATATCTTAGTTTCTATCATTTCTTATGGATCTTGGGCTGGTTATATCTAGATCGGTCCATAAATCTGCATTAGGAACAGTGGAAAGGCTTAGATCTCCCATTGGCAACCTTGCTTTGGTACCATGTAAGACCTCTTTATTTGCTTGGAGTGGAATAGTTTTACGGAGAAAATAATGGAGAGTGAAATCAATAATCCTTCATTGTGTTGGTTGATTGACCCCTATAGGAGTACATAATATGAAAAGATTGAAGTGGCATTACTTTAGCGGTTGTATGAATCACACATACATAGAGTAAAATCAACTATATTTAATAATAGTCTTTACGTGAAGCCACGCATCTTTCATAAAAAACTCATTTGGAGTTTGTTGCATATTAAGCTATGTGAAAGGGTCACTGGGGAAGCCAACAATGTTGTCTTAGGTTTCAATATTTTGTCTTCAGGTACAATCTTAATTTGGTAGGGGCCTTAATGGTCATTCTCACATAGTTATGAGAAATGCGATGTAATGGTTAAACCCGCACGGATGTGGCTCTTTGGCTTAAAATCATGCATAAAAAAAATGGTGGATGCTGCAAGTGAAATGGTGTGGATGAAGCAACTTTTGGAAGATATAGGCTGTGCAAGAGAAGAACCTATGAGTTGCCATCACAAAAAGTAGATAGCTTTCAACACAGACTCCAATTCTGCATTTCATTCAGAGGGCAAAATATGTTAGAAGTTGTTTGCTACTTTATTAAGGAATCTTCCACCCAGGCTTTTCAAAGACTCAAAGTCTTTTCTTATTTGATAAGTAAAGTGTCCTTTAGTTATTTATAAAATTATAAGCAAGTAAGATTGACTTACTTTCCAGCTTGAGAATGCCTGTCAGAGTGAATAATCACATGTAACATGGATACCCTTTGTAATATTGTTTAATATAGTTTGGAATTACTTATTCTTTTATAGGGACTGGATATGGTGTCCATGCATATTTTTTCCAGAGCTAACGTGAGTGACCAAAAGTAAAGGCGGGTTCCACTTGTTTTGATGATCTGAACCAATCATCCACTTAACCCATTCTGAGTGGACTATGTTACAAAAACCGCCTCAACTTGACTACCCTAGCCCTTCAATTCATCGATTTTACATGAACTGTTACAACCTAAAATGTTAATGGTCCACATTTGTGGGGAAAAAAACTCCTCAAATCAGGTGGTTGGGATGGTCCCTTAGAGGAGATTTCAGTGTATGAACATATATAGTGGACCCAGCTGATGAATAGTTTGGATGATTGAAGAGGTGGACTGCACCTGCATTCTCACCCTCTATTATTATTTCCATGGAAAGAACTTGCAGACATATCTGCACTCTTTTATTACTGGGTTTTATTTTTTTTATATTTTTTTATATTTTTATTACCCACACTGGATCTTTGTACAAAAAAATTGTCTCTTCTAGGGTTCTTTCACAAGCTGAAGATGAAGCTCTTTAGGTCATCCTATAGAAAAGACTCAACATATCATGTAATATTTATCCTTTTCCCATTGCATTCCCTGGTTCCCCCTTTCATAACACATACGTGATATTTTCTCCTACAGTGACTCGCTTGCTGGTGTATGTGACCAAATAAAGGGTTTCGAAATGGTCATTTTCACTATAGGTATTACAGCACATTTCCCTGTTTCTTCCTACACCTAGTATGCTTGAAACATGCTGTTATCAAACAAATTATAAAAGACAATATTTTATCTGTCGTGCTAGAATCTTGATGTAGCCAAAAACAAATGACCATTTTCATGTATTAATTTCTCTTCTTATTCTTCTCCTTCCTCTCAGATAAATATGTTTGAGTCTTGAAAGATATCCACCAATCCCATGTTTTAGGTGTGATGCTTCCACTGACTGTTTGGCCTCTGTAAATTCTTGGATGTTAGTGTGGGAACATATCCAGAAAGCCTTCTCTTAAGATCTCTTCAAATGTTTAATGAATGTCCTGTTTAATTGCAATGTTTCCATTGAGTGTTTGAACTTCAGAGTGTTTCTCAAAACAGGCATATGGTTGCGAGTTACTGGAGGCTCATGAGTGCTGCTTGAAGTACAGGAGAACTGGAAAAGACGCCGAACTTACTCGGGTATTCTATGTTACATGAATGAGTCATTAAGAACAATACTTATTTCAAGTAATATATTGTTTTTCATTTAATGATACTAATGATTAATACATTTCTTTTGCAGGCATGGGATCTGTATTATCATGTTTTTAAACGCATTGATAAGCAACTTCCCAGTCTTAACACCCTTGACTTGCAGGCGAGTATAACATATACGTAACTTTTGGTGAATGCATTTTCTTCAAGGTTTCTCATAACGCACGCTGTTAATTTTCTTTTTCTCTTTTTCTTTTTATAAAACAGTCTGTTTCCCCTGAGTTGCTTGAATGCCGTAATTTGGAGCTTGCTGTGCCCGGAACCTACCGTGCTGGTAACTGGGCTTAGTGCTATTTTAAGATGAAGCTCTTCTTCTTCTTCTTGTTCTTTTTTTGTTTGAACTGGTAAAGCTCTTCTTGTTCTTCTGTAGCTATGGAATTGAACATTTTCTGTTATTTGGTATTCAGGATCGACAGTGGTGACAATAGCGTCATTTGCACCACAGCTTGAAGTCATATTATCTAAACAGCGGCCTCGAAAATTGACAATCCTTGGAAGTGATGGGGAAGAGCATGCTTTCTTACTCAAGGGCCATGAGGATTTGCGGCAAGATGAGCGTGTCATGCAGGTATGCCATTCTCTCTAACAGATTATGCCAATTAAGAATACATGTTACGTATGGGCAATATTGAAACCCTCCCTCCCTCCCTCCCTGTGTGGTTGAGCTTATAGGAGTGATGGGATACATACTGCTATTATAACCTAAAATGAAACTAATCTGAGATTAATTTTTTTTCAGTGCTTTTTAGTAGTTTTCTGACAAAAATTTCCTTTGGGTTAATGTTCATTTCTTTTGTTCAAGCTTTTTGGCCTGGTAAATACTCTCCTAGAGAACTCGAGAAAAACTGGAGAAAAGGATCTTTCTATTCAACGTTACGCTGTCATACCCCTATCTCCAAACAGCGGATTAATAGGATGGGTTCCAAACTGTGACACACTGCACCAGCTGATTCTGGAATACAGGAAAGCCAGAAAGGTGAGTTCAGTCTCTTTTTTTTTGTTGATGACATAGGGTATCCCCACCCAATTTTTAGGACGGGACTATTCCCTACGGATGCGCGCAACCACCCATAAACCACGTGCATCGGGTCAGCCCAGGAGGGGTCAAACTCGCGTCAATGGGGTGCATACCCATGACTTTAAGCCAAAGAGCCACACCCGTACGGGTTGCGTTCAGTCTTCTTGTTCATTGTAGTACCCTCTGATTATCCAAATTAATCACTCAGACTATCTTTTTCATTTCACCATGGGGCTCAGATTTTCTTAAATCAAGAGCACAGACATATGCTAGCGTTTGCCCCGGATTATGACCACTTGCCCCTCATTGCCAAAGTGGAAGTGTTTGAGCATGCTCTGCAGAATACTGAAGGAGATGATTTAGCAAGGGTATCTTCTCTACTCTGACCTTGCATATGTTTAAGGTTTAGGGTTTAAAACTTTTGGAATTGTTCAATTAAAATTTACGTTTCTTTTTTTGTTTCTTCTTTTATTGGATATCTTTACCTTCTTAGGCAAAGTTTTTTGTGTTAAAAGGTTCTCTGGCTGAAAAGTCGAACTTCTGAGGTTTGGCTAGACCGTCGAACAAATTATACGAGAAGCTTGGCAGTAATGAGTATGGTATGGGATCCAAACTTTAAAATATATTCCTGAGACTTATTTCCTTTTGGAAACTCCATGCCATGCAAATGATGCTCACAGAAAAACTGGATGTTTTCCAGGTAGGTTACCTTCTAGGTTTAGGTGACCGACATCCTAGTAACCTTATGCTGCATCGTTACAGGTATTTGCTTAATCTGTGTTTTTCTTCTCTTGCAAACAGAACGTGCAAATGGTTGAGATTTCAAAAGATAAAAATATGTTTTATATTGTTTTACAGTGGAAAAATCTTGCATATCGATTTTGGAGATTGCTTTGAGGCTTCAATGAATCGGGAGAAGTTCCCTGAAAAGGTACATTGTTCCAGTTAGTTTCATTTTTTTAGATATGACGATTTTCCTAATCTTTAAAAAAAATATCACGACAGGTTCCTTTTCGCTTGACTAGAATGCTTGTGAAGGCCATGGAGGTTAGTGGTATTGAAGGGAACTTCCGATCAACTTGTGAAAATGTGATGCAAGTTCTCCGAACAAATAAAGATAGTGTCATGGCTATGATGGAGGTAAAGAAAGCACTACTCCTTTGTTGCTTATATTAATAGTATACAATAACCTACCCTCTACCCTCTACCCTCACCCACCCACGCCACCTGAAAAAGAGAAAAGCAAATTATATGCCATAATAGCCATACCCACCTATGTTCAGTGTGTACGTAACACAGATTTTAAGGATGGTGTGCTAACCCACCCCACCTGAAAAAGAGAAAAGCAACAGATAAATTATTTGCCACAATAGCCTTACCCACCTATGTTCAGTGTGTGTAACACAAATTTTAAGGATGGTGTGCTAACTGACCGCTGTTTTCAGGCCTTCGTACATGATCCTCTCATAAATTGGCGGCTTTTCAATTTTAATGAAGTCCCTCAGATATCAAATTTTGCAAACACTCATGCTCAGCCAGTTGTGAATAGTGAAGAAACTGTACCTCCTCATCCACAACGGGGTGCTCGCGAAAGGGAACTTCTCCAGGTGATTACCAGTTATTCCATTGAGCTCATGATTTTTTTTTCAAAAAATAAATGAATATTATTTTTTCTTCTCTGTTGATTCCATGCTTTTATTTCAATTGGTTGTTTGTAGGCCGTCAATCAACTTGGTGATGCTAATGAGGTCCTGAATGATCGTGCGGTTGTTGTTATGGCCCGGATGAGTAATAAACTTACTGGACGGGACTTTTCGGCTGGGTCTTCAATGTCTGGCACCACCAGCTCCATCCAACACTCAGTTGACCATACTACCTTGATTTCCGGAGATACACGTGAAGTTGATCCTGGTTTATCTGTTAAACTTCAAGTTCAGATGTTGATTATACAAGCAAAGTCACACGAGAATTTGTGTCAAAACTATGTGGGGTATGTATCTCATAACTTTTATTCTTGCATCATCCATGTTTGGTCAATAGTATTGAGTTTGAAATTGTTTAACTGGAAAAGCTTACTGATTAGAGAAAGATAAAAGAGGGGAAATGTTATCAGCACAACCATGTTTTGATATTTTCACTAACCCATCTTGTCTTTTAGTATTTAAAGAGCTGTCAAAAGGTTATTTTAGTTCTCAAAAAGCTATCACAAGCCAATTAAAAAAGAAAAGACAAGCTGGGTTTGTGCAATTATTAAAAATGGTTGTGCTGATATCATTTCCCTAAAAGAGTGATTGCTAGTATATACCGCAGGGGCATAGTAGTTATTTGTATATACCAGAGGGGCAGTCGACCTGTGAAGTAAAAGCAATATAGATCATCTATTATTTAGAGTTTATAATCAATGTTAATGAGGCCACTTCTTCATAACTTTTATTCTTACATCATCCATGTTTGATCAATAGTATTGAGTCTGAAATTGTTTCTTCATATTAGCAATCTGAAATTGTTTAACTGGAAAAGCTTACTAATTAGGAAAAGATAAAAGAGGGGAAATGTTATCAGCACAACCATGTTTTGATATTTTCACTAACCTATCTTGTCTTTTAGTACTTAAAGAGCTGTCAAAGGTTATTTTAGTTCTCAAAAAGCTATCACAAGCCAATTAAAAAAGAAAAGACAAGCTGGGTTTGTGCAATTATTAAAAATGGTTGTGCTGATATCATTTCCCTAAAAGAGTGATTGCTAGTATAGTGCAGGGGCATAGTAGTCATTCGTATATACCAGAGGGGCAGCCGACCTGTGAAGTAAAAGCAATGTAGATCATCTATTATTCAGAGTTTATAATCAATGTTAATGAGGCCACTTCTTCCAATTACATTTACTAGAAATCTTCTCAGTGTGCTCTTTATATGATCTGTTGTATAGTAATTCCCACGGAGGAATATGTGAGTTATAGTTATTAAATGTATATCTGATTTTCTTTGGCATCTGACTCACTACCTGTGGCTTGTTTTCAGATGGTGTCCTTTCTGGTGAGCAGCAGAGAATTCTTAAATTTCTTTGTAAATAGCATGTAAATATCTTCCTAATAGGAAGTCTTTTTAGTCAATCATTAGATATTGCCAAAGGGTCTTGTTGTATTTTTCTGTGTATCTTCTTAGATTTATGATGTGATTATGTAAGATGTTAAAATCAATGTTGGTATATATATTATCTTGATTCACTTGGAAGTCCTCATACAAATGGTCACTCCATATATATGAGCTAAGGACTGGAAGAGAGACAATCACCACTTTCTTTTAGAGGGAAATGACATCAGCACAACAATGTTTCGATAATTGCACTAGCTCATATTGTCTTTTATAATTTAAAGAACTGTCAAAGGCTATTAGAGTTCCCAAAATGATCTCACAAGCCAATTAAAAAAGAATAGACAAGCTGAGTTTGTGCTATTATCAAAACATGCTAGTGCCAATATCAGTACCCCTTCTAAAACATACCAAGATTTCAAAAGAAAACCCCTCCAAGGGTCCCCAAGAGAAAGGTTTAATGGCCAAATTTCCTAACCATGTCAGATTTGATGCACCCACACCCAAGGGGATTGTTTTGGATTCTGAGAACCGATTGTGAGTCCAACACTGATTATTGGACTCAAAAATGTGGGGCCACATGAGTTTTTGAAGCAGTTGCTCAGATAGCTATCGCGCAGGAACACTTTTCTCTTCTTGTTTTTTGGGAAAATGATATATTTGCCCCCTTTTCTTCCCTGGATCACCCCTTGTTGTGTAAGAAGAGTAGTCATAATTCATAAATACACTAGAGGGATGTGGCCTGGAGAACAAATGGGCGACTATATCACTTTCTATGTTAATTTTGTTTTACCTTTTTTGCTTGTGAGCCAAACCACTTACTCCTGCGGAAAATAGAATTTTTACCAATACCTATATATCCCTCTTTTGTAAAACATATAAACCTTAAAAAAACATGTTAGAGTTTAACTTTAAATAAAATCCAATATGGGGCTGTTTAGATATGAGGAAAATTTTCTTGAGTTTTTTGCTGGATTTGAGTTTTCTAGCATTTGTCTAACTCATTTTACATGGAGTTTTTTTTTTTTTATAGAATCCAAAGTATTCCCTATTTTCTAGGGAAATTTAATTTATTCTAGGCCCTAGGCCCTTGCATTTATTTTTCAGGGATTTTTAATGTTTTTCTAGATCTAAATATCCCTTATAAACAACATGCATTAGATACTAAGCTAATGAAACTACAATTATTTTTTAGTGCAAGGAATGAAAGAATCGTGATTTAAGGGAGGGGAGGGCATTTCTATCAATAAAGGTTTTATTGCTTTTTGAATATTTCATATAGTCTACCGATATTCCCACACTACCATGTTATGATAATGAGATGAACTCACCTTGTCTTTTATTATTTAACCAATTCTCAAAAGATATTCCAATTCTCAAAAAGCTCTGGGCAATCATCAATTAAAAAAGAAAAGACAAGGTGAGTTTGTCTCATTATCAAAACACAATAATCCTTTCAACCACTAATTAGGAAATATTTTATGAAACTGGGGTGTACAAAAAGGTGTATCCAAAAATCAGAAATTTTTTTGCGGAAATGATATCTGCGCCAAGTGTTTTGATAAACACGCGCTCTATTTGTTTGTGGTCTCGCATTTAAAAGAGTTTTAAGAGCCAAACCTCATATTAGCCTTCTTCTAAGTTCTAACATGATATAACAAACACTGTCAAACGAAAAAGAGAGTGGAGATGCATAAGACAGAACATCGATCCTTTCAAAATCGAGAACCACATCACGAGGATAAGGGTTCAGAAATTCAGTTTCACACATCCCAATTTTAGTAAATACTCTCCTTACTCCTTATAAAAACTCTACTCTATCTCTCTCTCTCTCTCTCTCTCTCTCTCTCTCTCAGCCCTAAAAAAATGCAGCCTAGTGGCGAGGCTAATCAGCGTCTTGCAAGGATCTCAGCCCATCTTCGACCCCCTACTCTTCAGGTATTGATTATTCTTCCCTTGTTTGAGTTGTCCTTATTTTTCTGCTTTTAATTTCTTGAAGACTTGGGTTTTTTTGTTCCTTTATTTGTTTGTAATGGGTTTTCTTTGGTTTTTCATATGGTGGCGATTTTGGATCAAAATTGGTGTTTTTGTTGTCTTATATTTTGTTCCTCTTCTGGGTTATGTTTTTTTCCTGATTTTAGTGGTGGTATTCCTTTGAAATTTGTGTCCTTATTTTTCTGATTTTAATTTCTTCAAAACTTGGGTTTTTTTATTCCTCTATTTGTTTGTAATGGGTTTTGTTGGTTTCTCATATGGTGGCAATTTTGGATCAAAATTGGTGTTTTTGTTGTCTTATATTTTGTTTCCTCTTCTGGGTAATGTTTTTTTCCTGATTTTAGTGATGGTTTTCCTTTGAAATTTGTGGTATTTGTGTTATGGGTCTTCACTAGTTTTCAATATGGTGGTGATATTTTATTGAAGTTAGGGCTATTTATGCTCTTTCTTTTTTGTTTCTAGTTCAGGGTTTTGTCTCTCTGATGTTAATGATACTGTTATGGATTTGATTCTTTTGAAATTCTGGTATACATGGTTTCTTTTCTTAGCTTATTTGAAAGTTATCTTTGTGTACTCTTTGCTCTTGTCTCTGTGTCTGGGTTTTGATCTTTCCAATCTAAATGATAGCCAATTGGGCATAGCTATGCATTGCCTGACCGTGTGGTATAAAGTCTGTGATTAATAAAAGTTATTACCCTATTGTGTAGTATAAAAGCTCTGATTAACTAAAAATTTCAGCCAAAAGTTATTACCCTATTGTGTATTATTAGATCTCTGATTAACTAAAAATTTCAATTCTAGAGTGATATTTAAAAATATATTGAATATTTGAATCTAATCACGAGATGCGAAAATGGGATCTGTTTACTGTTTTTCAATGAAAACTGAAAGGATCATCAGTAAAGAAATAATGTATTTGATGGTATGTCATACCGAATTGATATAGATTTGATCGTGCTTATGGTTTTTCTCCTTTTTATCTGCTGCTGGTATTCGTGTTTGATCATATCTTCCGATGGCTTTAACAGCCTAAACCCCACAGACCAGAAATTTTCCTAGGCAGGATACAATACTCAGTAACTTCATAACTGATGAAAACTTTCAGGGGCGAGCCGAGCAGTCATAGCGAAGATACCATTTTGGTGTGGTTGAAAAAAATGCTACCTTAAAGACTTTAAACAGTAGATTTGTGAAGTAACTGAAACTGTCTCAAACAAAAATTTGCGGGAAAAAATACATTTACAGCGTGTCAGAGATGGGTTTGCAGTGAGGATCTCTAATTCTTGGACCATTTGATTGCCCTTGATGACAATAGATTAACTGGTTGAGAGAGAGGATAGAGATGTTTCTATTTCAATTTTCCACTGAAATGAAAACAGGATCATAGCCTTGTTCAAAATAAAAATAGGAAACAGAAACAGTAGAAAGGGGATGACATCGCGATAGAAATTCAGTACCGCCTGAAAAGTACAACCCAAAATACATAGGTATCTGAAGTAAGTCACCAAACATAATCATTAATCTACCACTTTTTTGGACGGAGTAACTACAATATCTTATTTTAGCCAATGCTTAGCATATCAAAGAGTAAATTGAATGAAGAAAAATCTCATCATGATTAAGGAATAATATCATGATTAAGGAATAATAAGGAATAATAGTGACATCATGATTAAGAAATAGTTGATTTAGTTATAAGAACACCACTGTACTTATATAGTTATACTTGTATCCAAATTATATTGACAGTTTGGTACACTAATCTTCGATAACATTTTTGCATTCCTGTATTCGCATCGTCCTGGACTTGATTGTTGGGGGTTCCACGCGAAAGCAAAGATACCACATCGGAAAGTAAGGAGATATGGATGGCCTTATAAGGGCTTGGGCACCCTCCCCCTAAAGGCTAGCTTTTATGGGCGAGTTCTACCCGGGCCCCAACATTAATAATGGTATCATGACAGAAATTCCATTAGGAGACATGTTTCTGTTTACAAAAAAAGTACAAACTGAAAATAAAAGATCAATCAATCAAAAAATCCCAATGCATCTGACTGAAGTCACCAAGCATAATGAACCAGTTTTTGATGGAGAAACTACAAAATTTTAATTTTACCAAGGATTAACATATCAGAGGATAGATGAATTAAGAATATCTCATCATGATTGAGAAATAGCTATTTAAAAAACCATAAGAACACCTTTATATTTATATCCAAATTATAAAGAAGGTGTGAGAGATGAATCTTTCATACCATTTTGCATTCTTGTTTTGGCACCTTGGCGCTGTTGATAATGGTGGTACTTCTGTTGTGAAAGTTGGTATTGTTCTCTGCGTCAGGTTCTGTTCTTCTTTTTATCTGATCCTTCACTAATGTTCGAGATGTTCATGGATTTATGTGCCATTGTTTCCTCCCTGTTCTGATTGGTATTCCTGCTACTGATAATTATACTGGTTATGTGTTGAAGTATGAAACATTTTATCTTGTGTTCTTTCTCTTTCGTCTTGTTTTTTGTTTTGTTTTTTTTGTCTTTATTTTTAAAATTGTTGGAATTATCGATTGGAAGATGGAGGAGAGTTCCAGCCTTAGGCGCGCAGCTTGTCGAGCGAAAGGGGGGGCACCTGGATTCAGAGTCGCGATCTTGGGTGCAGCCGGGGGAATAGGCCAGCCTCTTGCACTGCTGATGAAGATGAATCCACTAGTTTCAGTTCTCCATCTCTACGATGTCGTCAATACCCCTGGTGTCACAGCAGACGTCAGTCACATGGACACTGGTGCTGTGGTAATTTTCTCTTCTCAGCCCTCTCTTGTCTTAAAATTTAGAATTAAGGGGGTTTATGATTGAACAATTAAGATTTTGGATTTTTGTTTTTAGGTTCGGGGTTTTTTAGGGCAGCAGCAACTGGAGAGTGCTCTTACAGGGATGGACCTTGTTATCATTCCGGCCGGTGTTCCGAGGAAACCAGGAATGACAAGGGATGATTTGTTCAAAATAAATGCCGGAATTGTTCGAACTCTCTGTGAAGGGATAGCCAAGTGCTGCCCTAATGCGATTGTGAACTTGATCAGTAATCCAGTGAACTCTACTGTTCCAATTGCAGCTGAGGTTTTTAAGAAAGCTGGCACATTTGACCCCAAGCGGCTTTTGGGAGTGACAATGCTGGATGTAGTGAGAGCCAATACTTTTGTGGTATGTAGTGCTTAGTGTTGATTTTCTTGTTTTTCCGTGTATTCAATTTTTTCAGAATTGTTCTTGTTTGAAATTTGTTTGGGATCTCTCTTTAACTTGCTTTGGTTCCTACTATCATCACCTTTGTTGACCTTGACTTGTTTTGGGTTTCTGTTATTTCGACGTCTCTATAGGCAGAAGTTTTGGGAATTGACCCTAGGGAAGTTGATGTTCCAGTTGTTGGTGGTCATGCAGGGGTTACAATTCTACCCCTTCTATCACAGGTTGATAAGAACTTATCACTGAATATCAACATATTTTGTTCTGATGCAAGATAAGTGTTTTTTTTTTCCTAGTGTTAAGCTTGAAATCACTTTGTGCAGGTTAAGCCGCCATGCTCTTTCACTACACAAGAAATTACTTACCTGACTGATCGCATTCAGAATGGGGGAACAGAAGTTGTTGAGGTGAGAATTTTCTGCTTGATTTTTGAGTACTTATGGTTATGGAATTGTGTTCTTATTAGTTTGTTTGAGGACTTTATTTCATTATTACTTGCCCCTTAGGCAGCTCATGCGATGGAGAGCCAGTACATCTAACCAAGGTTTGAAATTTCAGTTTCGGCCTTGGCCGAAATTTGGTAATTTAAAAAAAAAAAATCGGCACTGTTACAGAATTTCGGAACAACGTAAACAATTTGGAAAAAAAAATTAAAAAAAAAAAAATTTGGCAGGAATTTCTGAATTTCGTCAGAGTTTGGCCGAAATCCTGGACTGACACCGAAACAGGGTACTTTCAGTGTCGGTCCAAGCCGAGATCCAAAATCGGCCGAAATTTAAAACCTTGCATCTAACACACTGTCCATAGACTTTTTGTTGTAAGCTGTCAACACTTGGTCATACCTAACCATCGTTCATCACCTACTAGGGTCATAAACAGCTAATATAATTTTCCATTAAGCATTACTGTAATGAAGTTTCTGCTAACTTCATGCCAATGTATAAAGTGTAAAATTATCGTACAAAAAAATGCAAAACATGTAAAATCTCTATTTTAATATAATGAATTACAAAGGTAGATATAGAAGTAAAAATCGTTGAGTCTAAACTCATTCCTTTCATTTGATAATGATAAAACAGAGGTTACAACTCATATTCATATCCGGTTGGGCCAAATGACCAAAATACCCATATCATCAATTTCGACCAGTTTTAAATCTCTAATACTCCTCAAGTTAATATGGTCCACTAGACATGTTAAGCTTGCTCACTGGGTGATGAGAATGGTCATCTGTTAGCCTTTTGGAGAAGACATCTACGATTTGTAATTTGTTTGTGACTTGTAATTTTGTATGGAAATTCTTCACCACTCTCCGCTTTCTTAGAAATGTAGTAGTTGATTTCAGAATGTTTAGTCCTAGCAAGGAAGACTGGGTTCTTTGATAGTTTGATGTCACGTGACAGTACGATTTGTAATTTGTTTATGACTTGTAATTTAGTATGGAAATACTTCACCACTCTCCGCTTTCTTAGAAATGTAATAGTTGATCGTTGAAACCTTCGGTTTAAATCATGTAAAATCAAGGAAACATATGGCAACGTTTGCAAATGATAGAATTTAAAGATGAAACTTCAGGAAATGATAGAATAACAACAAATACTCACTTAGAAACCATCACATAAGCAAGACAATCATCCATAATGGTTTAAAAACATCGACCACGAGTGACATGCACGATACGTACCAAATTTTACATGTAATTCATATAAATATTTATGGGAAATGTTATAAGCACTACTGTATTTTGATGATCGCACTCCTCACTTTATTAAAAGTACAGTATGGCCCGCACCATAGGATGATCCAAACTGTTCATTAGATGGGCCACAGAATAAATAGGTTGTGCCCCAAAAATCATTTTCATAGGTTGATCCTAACCCTCCGATCTATAGAGGGTTAGGATCAACCCTCTAACATTCAGATCGGAGGGTTAGGATAACCTTGTGGAAATGATTTTTGGGGCACAACCTATTTAGGTTGTGGCTTATCTAATGGATGGTTTGGATCATCCTATGGTGCGGGCCATACCATACTTTTAATAAAGTGAGGAGTGCGATCATCAAAATACAGTAGTGCTGATAACAGTTCCCATATTTATAAATATACATGCACCACATTTTACATGAAATTCATATAAATATAATTATGTATTTGTATACCACTATTACACTTTCGAATCTGGTTTATGCATTTCAGTCGTTCGACTTGGGTTTCGGTGAGGATAGAAGTGAAAACATTTTGGTCGTTTTGTAATGGTTTCGGTGGGAATTTAAAACCCAACTGTTGTAGGAAAGGCTCTATTCCATATATATGTTGGTGAGTTAGATTGAAGCAACACAGAACACTCAGCCTCCGTGATGTGGAGGTTTTTCCTTTTTGTTACTCTATTTTGGGATGGAGTGCCCGGGCAAGAAAATTGTTGATTATACCATGCGGTGGGCAGAAGTCTTTGAATGCCTGTGAGGTGTACTCACCACCACAGTCTCTTCGCAAAAAAGAGATAAAAGTGCCAAAATGTTGGGTAACAAGAGCATGAAAGTGAGTAAACATAGAGGTGGACCTTGCGATAAGCAGTAGTCTTTGAAGGCATGTGAAGTGTACTCACCACCAGTGTCGCTTCGCAAAAAAAGGAGATACAAGTGCCAAAATGTTGGGTAACAAGAGCATGATAGCGAGTAAACATACAAAGAACATTTTTTTATTTTTATTTTTTTGAGAAAATAATTTCACAGAAAGAGATAATAGTGATCCACAAAAATAACATCAAAACAAGATTCAGATCCAGAAGAAAGAGTGGGTTAGTATTTTTATTATGAGAAGAAATGAAATATTGGGAAAATAAATAATGGACACTGGAGTTCGTGTGGGCTAGCCAATGATGCCACATGGACAATGAAAGTGGATAATGCAATCGTAGTGTAAATCTCAATCCCTGACCTAGACTATGAAGGCGATGAGGTGGGGGAGTCTGTTAGAAAGTAGAGGCTGCCACATCCAGTAGCTCTAGCTAGTAGCTTCTCCTTCTGGAAATCCTTCACAGGATTGTACATAGGTCGTCTAAAGATAAACTAACACTGAAACTAAGAAATAGAGAAATGGTCATCAATTTATGTTGAATGCTAGGTACAACATTCATAGGGAGCATCAAACGATCTAAGGGACAACAAAATGAACACCCTACCAACTTGGGTGATGGGAATAGAGGATCCATTGCCCTAATGCAAGAGAAACCAAACTAAGGAAAAATAAGAACTCATGTTACTTCTATCATTTATAATATAGTGAGTATCACCCATGTCTACAACCTGCAAAACTTCAGAGGTGAGGTGAGTACTAAGTCTCATGATTTTTCCATGATGTTGAGAAAATCCGCTAGACAAATCCGATCCTATCGTGCACAAATTAATGGAAAAGTAAAATAACCACATGATTCACATTGAGGTTTTATGTGGTTCGACCAAGATGCCTACATCCACGTGCGAGAACACGATCTTCCACTATGAGAAAACAATTTACAAGGATTACAATGGATTAACCCAAACCCCCAAACCTGCAACCGTTTCCTTGCGCCTCAACCAAGACCGTACACAAAGTGCAACCCGAGACAAAACCCAAGAGGAACCCAAGAAAACCCAAGAGAACTCTCTCTCTCTCTCTCTCTCTCTCTCTCTCTCTCTCTCCACACTCTCGCAGCCGACACACACACCCCACTAAAGAAGCCCCTCTCTCTTATTAGTAGTGGCTGCAAGTGTATAGTTTCCATCTAGGTTTTTCCCCAAAAACCTAGTGTTGTTCCTTGTTATTTTGGTGTCCCACTAAAATAAGAAACTAAAATTGAACCTACAGCCTTGAGTCATTAATCACAAGGCTAAAGCTGTGTGCCTTCATTTTTGAGAAAGTTCCTTATATATAAAACTCTAACATGCTAGATTTATCTCAAACTCTAGATTGTCAACTGAAGTTCAGAGCTGTTAGAAGGTGTATGTATTTGCCTAAGGGCATTATGGTCTTTGTACCTCTTCTCCTTTAATATAAATACATAAGTGAAGGGGAGCAACTATCCAACTCACTCTTTTCCTCTTATTCTCTTCTCCTCTTCTTCTCTCTCAACATGGTATCAGAGCCCTAGGGTTTTGGTACCCTAGGGACCTCCATTGAAGCATTCCTTGCTTCATCTCCCTCCACCCATCCCTTCCTCCATTACAATCTCTCTCTCTCTTCTCTCTCCACCCTTCCCTTCCCTCACTGCCTTCTCCCTCCCTCCCTCCCTCCCTCCCTCACCTCCCTGTTGTCCCCATCCTCCATCCCCTCCCACGCCTTCCCCACACTTGCCGTGGACCCTACCACCACCCACCGCTCCTCGCTGTCCCTCGCCTCCCGCCTCCCTTGCCGTGGAAACTCCAACCCTAACCTAAACCAATCTAACCTTACCCTACCCCTCTACACAACCTTCCTTTCACCTCCTCGCTCTATTTTGGGCTTCTAAACCCCTTCTTTTCACTGGCCTAAATCATCTTAGGTCCCCGAGCAAATCCCTATCCACCTCCTCTCGAGGCATCGTCCTCTCAGCCGAAGATACCGACTCCTACCTCTCAGGTACCTTCTCTTGCTTCTCCTGATACTGTTCCAGATTCTCCTATTGCTTCACATGCTCGTTCTCATTCTACTGCCCATCCTATTTATCACTTTGTTTCCTATGATAAAGTAACTCTTGTCTTTTGAAGTTTTGTATCTTCGTTGTCTTCTGTTTCTTTACCGCAGTCTGTGGCCGATGCTCTTGCTCACCCAGGATGGCGCGCTGCCATAGATCTTCAGATGGGTGCTCTTCAAACCCAATAAGACTTAGGATTTGGTCTCTCTCCTTTCAAGTTCGAAACCTGCGAGGTGTCGATGGGTTTTATCAATCAAATACTTGTCGGATGGGACAGTTGAGCAGCTAAAGGTGCTCTTAGTTGCGAAGGGGTATACGCGGGCATTTGGGCTTAATTACACAAAGACCTTTTCTCCTATCGCCAAGATCCCTTTTGTTCGTGTGTTGCTTTCCTTGGCCGTTAACCATGGTTGGCCCCTCTATCAGTTAGATGTGAAGAATACCTTCATGGTGACCTCACTGAGGAGGTGTACATGGAGCAACCTCCTGGGTATGTTGCCAAGGGAGAGATGTCCTCCTCCGTGCATTGCTCGCGAAAATTTCTCTATGGCGTGAAATAATCAGCTTGGGCATGGTTTGGGCGACTCAGTGAGGCTGTCATGCGTTTTGGCATGAAACAATGTGTCGTCGATCACTCCGTTTTCAGTCATCAGTCGGTTGGTTGTGTTCTTCTGATAGTATATGTTGATGATATTATCATTACTGGCAGTAACTCAGTGGGTATACAGAAATTGAGGCCTCTCTTGCAGAAAGAGTTTTAAACAAAAGATTCGGGTCGCTTGAGGTAATTTCATGGGATTGATGTAACCTACTCCACTAGGGGCCTCTCTCTCACGCAAAGAAAGTACGTGTTGGATTTGTTAGATGAGATAGGTTACCTTGGCGTGAAACCTGCTCCTGTGCCCATGGACCCTAATGTAAAACTCCGTTCAGAAGACGGTGACTCGGTGATGACCCTGGCAGATACAGGAGATTAGTTGGCAAGCTTATAAATCTCAAAGTCACTCGCCCAGAAATCTCATTTGTCGTAGAGGTAGTCAATCAGTATATGAGCTCTCCTCGTAGCTCTCACTGGGCCGCGGTGCTTCAGAATCTCAACTACTTGAAAGGCGCTCCAGGGAGAGGCCTATTATTTAAGAAGCTTGGTCATACAATGATAAAAGGGTTCTCTAATGCGGATTGGGCAGGATCTTCAGCAGATAGGAAATCAACCACTGGATATTACACCTTCGTGGGAGGTAACTTAGTGTCCTGGCGAAGCAAGAAACAGGATGTCATAGGGAAATCCAGTGCATAAGCCGAATACAAGGCCATGGCTCACACGAATGGAGAACTGATCTGATTGTGCTCCCTTTTGTCGAAGATTGGCATCACTCCTTCCTCTCCTTCTCAGTCGTATTGTGATAATAGCGTTGTGATTCATATTGCTACAAAGCCAGTCTTCCATGAGCGGACTAAACATATTAAGGTGGCTTGCCATTTCATCCGTCGGAGAATCCAAAAGGGCAAAATATGCACAGTTTTAACTGATCAGCTAGCTGATATATTTACCAAATCCTTAAGTAAGGCTAAGTTGAGCGATATTTGTAACAAGCTGGGAATACGTGATATATACATTCCAGCTTGAGGGGGCTAAGGGCATTATGGTCTTTATACTTTTTCTCCTTTAATATAAATACATAAGTGAGGAGGAGCAACTCTCCAACTCACACTTTTCCTCTCATTCTCTTCTCTTCTTCTCTCAACAAGAGCAATTTCCTGAATTCCCATAGTAGATCATTTTATTAGCACTGTTAAGTATTATCAATTTTCAATGCGTGAAGTATCAGTATCTTTGAAGACTACTTCTACTTCCTCCCAAAATTGATCCAAGTGTCCTTATCCTTTACAGGCAAAAGCTGGGTCTGGATCCGCGACACTATCAATGGTTGGTTTCTTTAATACTTTATGATCCGTTACCTTCCATATTCACAGTTGCTAACTGGTTGAACTTTATCACCAAAAACATATATATAGGCATATGCGGCTGCTAAATTTGCAGATGCATGCTTGCGGGGCATGCGCGGTGATGCTGGTATTGTGGAGTGCTCATTTGTGGCTTCTCAGGTATTTGTATCTCCATCCAATCTCTTTGCTGTATTCTTTCTTCTACTCGTGCTATTGTGAAAATGTCGTATATATTTTTGGGTACAGGTGACAGAACTTCCTTACTTTGCATCGAAAGTACGATTAGGTCGTGGTGGAGCAGAGGAGATCTACCCTCTAGGGCCACTGAATGAATATGAAAGGTCTGTCAGTTATTGTTATTACTATGGTGGTCTTTATGTTTGCTTATTCTTTACTAATCTCTTACTAAGTTTGCAAAGTTCTCATATGGTATTGACATTCTTAATTGAAACCAAATTAAATGGTTAGACAAATTGGGGGGGGAAAAGGAACTAACACACGTTTCAAGCCATTTAACACTGGAGGTTAGTAGATTTTGTTTATGAAAGTTTTGAAGGCTACCAATGAGATTGGTTGGCAATTGAAACAGGTGCCATTTAGGCCCTGTTTGTGTTGGATTATGAGAACCGAATTGCTTAAGTCCAATAATCAGTTTTGGACTTCCAATCGGTTCTCAAAATCCAATACAAACAGGGCCTTAGGATTGACTACTAAGATTTGGACATGGTGTCCTAAAAATACTGATACTGAACATATGTCTAACATTGACACTCTTATCTAAAATAGCGTGTATAGTTATAGATGTTGGTGATAGTGGTGCAAATTGGGTTGGGTTCAACCTGATTTTGGCCCAAGTTGGGTTGGCATCTCCTTCCCAACCCAATTTAACTTAGTGTTGAATTAGGGTTGAGGCCTTGAGCAACCTGACCTGACCCTCCCCTACAATTTTAAAAATCTTAGGATTATAGGTTTTTTTTTTTTTTTTTTTTTTGCCCTCGGCCAATCCGACTCAACTCGACCTGATTTGGAAAAAATAGTCAGATGTGTTGGGGTTAGGGTTGAGAGATTTAGAGGTGGGTTTGGTTTAGGTTAGATTTGACCCTCCTCAACCCGAGGCTCAGGTTGGGTTGAGTTACGGTTGAGGGAATGCTACCTCGAGTTGGCCTAGGGTTGGCGTCAATCCGATCCGAGTTGCACCCCTAGTTGATGATGATAATGGAAGTTATACAACCCAAATTTGCAAGAAATTTGAGTTTCTGTAATGTTTTTTTATTCTGGACAGATCGGGCTTGGAGAAGGCGAAGAAAGAGCTAGCAGAAAGCATTGAGAAGGGAGCTTCTTTTAGCAGGAAATAGGAAATAGATAAATATAGTTGATTAGCTCATCTTCCTTGGCCCTTTGTGAAGGTCCTTTCCCTTTCTGTTATATCTGCTTACATGTTCAGGTGCTTCATGTGGCTGATCAATTGCTGATAAATGGTAATAAGAATAATCCCTGTTCTAGGTGATTTGGGCTCTTTATCATATGGGTTTACTTTAGACAGAATTATCATCTCAATAAATACATTATGTTCTCTGAAGAATTCGTTTTTATGATGATCATATGTATGATATCAAATGGTTTATACTTTGGGTCCGCACTCCACAGTAGATGGGCTTTAGCTTATAACCCGAACTTGAACTGATTGAATGATCCTAACCATTAGCTGATAGGACAAGCCGATGGCTAAGGTTGGGTTGGGCCTCTAGGGTTAAGGTTAGGAAAAGCCAAGCTGATTTAAATTTGGGATGAGTTAGGTTTGAGACCTTGAGCAACCCATTCTGATCCTACCCTATCCTCCTAATTTTATCATGATTTTATCGCGATTTCAAAATCTTAGGACTATGTTTTGTTTATATTTTCCTGCTTTTACCCCGGTCCAACTCGAATCCGTTCCATCCCAGACCCATTTGGAAAATGTGGTTGGGTTAGGGATGAAAGATTTAAGGGCGGGTTGGGTTAGGGTTGACCCTCGTTGAACCGAGGCGGATTGGGTCAGGTTGGGGTTGAGGCGGCGCTAAAACATTTCAAATATGGGATTAGAGAAGAAGCTAAGCTAAATTATGTGGCACACACATCTTTCTATCTGATTTTCTGTATCTTCTCTAAACTAGTACTGATTGGAGGGTGCTTATGAAGACTGCAGATGAGCAGTTTGTTAACATTCATTTGGTAAATGACCTTTAATTCAATGGTTAGGATTATCAGACCATTGTGATTATTTTTGGCTGCAGGCCATCCATGATCGCTTCTCACTAGATGAACGGTTTGGATCATGTACTGCTCTGATGAATGTTTCGGATTAGAGATACTAAAAACAAAAAAAAAAAGAATCTAACAGTAGATAATCTACATTAAAAAAAAAACAAAGAAGCAGCAAGCAACTCATACAAAAAGGATGAAAATGATAGATTTTTTCTGTGTTTTGCTGCAACAAGATAAAAACCTTTTGAGCATGTTTGATTGAAGTGGAGAGCATTTGTTCTCCACTTCTTTAAAATCATGATAAAATCATGCGCTCCACTTCTTTCTCGTGTAGTATTTAACATGTTTAAAATGTTTTGATAAAAATGCATTTTTAACATGTTTCAAATGTTTTCCTTTAAAGATTTTTATTGTATAATGAAATGTTTTTTTTTTTTTGCCTCTAAAAAAAGGCCCTTAAAAGCGATGTTTGTTTAACTAAATCCTAAAAAAAAGGCCCTTATCTCATAGAAAATGACAAAATACCCTAATACAAAGTTTGTATACCATAAGTTTGAGAGACAGAATGAAAGAAAATGGGAATTTGAGGAAAAATATCCTAGAAGACCCCCTTTGCAAGCCAAAGCCTTAATAGAAAATGACCTCAGCACACTTAAATTTAATGACCAAAATACCCTATCTCATGAAACTGAAAAAAAAACATCCCTGCCTTTTTTCTTTTTATCAAAGGAAAAGAAATTGAATCCGAGTTCATAACAACAAATTTTCGGCCCTGCAAGATTTAGATCCCACCCCAGCCAGCAGTAAAGACCCCCCTCAATCTGTGAGGTCCTCAATACATGGCATGGCATCGGATCCTGGACGCTGGCATTTGGTCCAAACAAAGGAAGACCTCAATCTCCCTCCTTGCTCCTTTTAGCTTCTGCTTCATGGAGGCTCCCCTCCTTCCCAAATCAATCTTAGGATCCTCTCTTGGATTCCTTGGGCTTCCAGGGTATTATGTTTTGGTTTTGTTCTGGAGTTGGTCCCCCCTTGCTGCTGTCTGTTGAAGGCAAGCCCTTTGGTAGGGGTATGCCTAACCCCAGCTTACCCATCAAAAAAAAAAAAAAAAACAAAGGCATCCCTGCCTCATGCCTACTAACAGAAGCTACACCAATCTAAATTTACAGCCAAGCGTGCAACTTGGCACTTGGGTCGAGTCGGGTGCGAGGTTTTAAATTTCAGTTTCAGGGGTGATTTCGGTCCTCACTGAAACCGAAATTTTAGATGTCGTCTTTTGAGCCGCAATTTCTGTAATTTTAGCTGAAATTCTGTAGATGAAGAAAAAAATCATATTTTATCCAAAATTTCGCTAACCGAACTTTGGTGTTTCCAACAAACGTATCCTTCTACCGAAACTTAAAACCTTGCGGGTGGAGCTTTTGCTATAAAAATGAATTGGAATCAACCAAAACCCAACCCAGTTTTAATGTAAAAGCTGAACCCAAATCCTCAGAAATGGACCTGAGTTGCGGCCCCTAGAGCCAAGCCAGGAGGAGAGAAATGTGCCAGGAGAAAGAAAGTCAGAATTAGCAGAGATTAGTGAGCACACAAATATCAGGATTTGTGGGGCTCATGAACACACAGGGAATTAAAGGAGTGGGGCCCAAGAGTAGTTTGTCCTACAGGGAAAAATACAGGAAGTCGGTAGAAGGCAGCTCCTCAAGAGTTCTTGTTTCTTCACGAGTAGGTGAAAGGTGGCCCAAGATTTTTTTTCAACTGGGGTCTACTGTTTTTTATCTTTTGCCATTCAATAATAAAACAAAAAGGAGGAGAGACAATAACTCTGAAACTAAAATATCTAAAATTAAAATTAAAGTAGCAATCTCCATTTCTTTTTTTTTTCTTACCACCATTCACTGCATAATAGTTAAAACCAAAAAGCTGAGATCAAAAACACAGGCAGATAACAGAAACACCAGAGCACGCAACAGAGAGACAAAGAGGACATAGCAGATAGATCAAAACCCAAACCCAAACCCTAGACTAGAAACGGAGACGCATAAACCCTACCCTTCCCTTCCCTTCAGCTCCTCCAGTTGCCTTCTGAAGCACCACCACCTCTAGGGTAGCGAGATCCTCCTCCATCTGACCCACCACCATAGCTGCGGTCTCGGCCACCACCACCACCATTTCCACTGCGGTTATACCCACCACCACCACCACCACCTTCTCGGCGTCCACCAAATCCTCCACCACCACCACCACCATAGCCTCCACCACCACCACCACCGCTGCGGAATCCACCTCCGCCTCCACCACCGCTTCCTCTAGACTGAGCCTCGTTAACGGTGATGTTCCTCCCGTCGAGATTCTGTCCGTTCATTCCTTCAATGGCATCCCTCATCGCCTGCTCATTGCTGAAAGTCACGAATCCGAATCCCCTTGATCTTCCCGTCTCACGATCGCTGATGATCTACATAAGATAACAGAAACACCAAATCATAAGAGAACGAAACAAAAAACAGATCATAGTAAAGAGAATCGGATGATCTATCAATCATCTACAAGCAAAACATGCATCTCGCATAAAGAAGACTCGATCAAAAGGAAAAACAGATTAGACAACAGATAATCACACGATCGTTTATACATCTCTGACAAAAGAAGATTCGATCAAGTAAAAATCAGATCAGACAACAGATAGCCGCAAAATTTATCAATCATCTAGAGACAAACGATACATCTATGACAAAAAAAGACTAGATCAAAGAGAGAAACAGATAAACTACAAGCAAACCATACAAATCTGACAAAAGAAGACTCAATCAAAGAGGAAAAACAGATCAGACTACAGAGAATCGCACGATCTATCAATCATCTACACGTAAACGATACATCTGTAACAAAAGAAGACTCGATCAAGTAGAAAAACAGATCAAACAACACAGAATCGCACGATCTATCAATCATCTACAAGCAAAAGATAGATCGCTGACAAAAAAGACTCGCTCTAAAGGAAAAACACGATCTATCAATCATCTACAAGAAAACGAAGACTTACGCAAAAAGAAAAAACGATCAGACAACAGAAAATCGCTCGATCTATCAATAATCTACAAGCAAACGATAAATCTGACAAAAGAAGACTCGATCAAAGAGAAAAACAGATCAGAATACAGAGAATCGCACGATCTATCAATCATCTACAAGCAAAACGATACATCTGTAACAAAAAAAGACTCGATCAAGTAGGAAAACAGATCAAACAACACAGAATCGCACGATCTATCAATCGTCTACAAGCAAACGATAGATCGCTGACATAAGCAGACTCGATCAAAGAGGAAAACACGATCTATCAATCATCTACAAGTAAACGAAGACTCGTTCACAAAGAAAAAACGATCAGAGGACAGAAAATCGCTCGATCTATCAAAAATCTTCAAGTAAATGATAAATCTAACAAAAAAGACTAGATCTAACCGATTAAAGAACATCGACAGTAAAAAAACAAAAACAAAAACAAAAATCGCATGCGTCAAGAAAGGCTAGACATATCTTATCTGATCTGTTTAACAGCTAGATCTGTGCTATATAAGATCAGATCTGTGTATATATATAGCAGGGAAGAGAGAAAAAGACCTTGGATTCGATGACCTCGCCAAAAGAACTAAAGGCCTTCTCGAGAGACCGATCATCGGTCGCCCAAGCAAGACCACCAACAAAGCACCGATATTCAACATCTGCAGAGGCCATTGGGACAAGAAAAAACGAAGAGCAAAGATGAAGAAAACAAAGAGAGTAAAAAAGGGGGATAAGAACCCACCCCCAAAAGCACGAGAAACCCTAACGTAGCCCTAACCCCTACTTTTATAGGCGTTGTCTATCTCTATCCATCTCTTTAACTATAGTTAGTTATGCTAGGTTAGGTTAGATTAGGTTAGGTTAGGTTAGGTTTTCAGTTTTCTTCGAGAGAGAGAGGATTGATTCTATCGCCGTGGCCCGTGGATCCCCACCCGCACGTGATTTTTTTACTATATCTGAGCTTTCAAAATATCTAGAGGCTGAAATTACGAAAATCTCCCTGACCTTTACTAAATTTACGCTCTACTCACGGGGGTAACCTAACCTAGGGTTAGGGTTTTGGGAGAACAGTCTTTTCTAGGTTGACAATAGAGTCCTCGCATTAGAGTGAATTTTGCGAATCGAGTCTAGATATTTTGACATGTGAAAAGACTAAAATTTCCTTATACGTGAACCTATGAAAATTACCTTGTAAAAAGACCAAAATACCCGTGACGCCCACTCATATTGTTTTGAACTTTTGATAGGGCGTGCGAATATCATTTCTACTTATGCTAGCATTCTTGGCACATGTTATGTAACAGGTGGTAAAATTGTCGTCCCGGGACCCACTATCAAAACCTTATCATTGTGCGTAATGGGTATTTTGGTCTTTTACAAGGTAATTTTCATCTATTTATATTTTTGTATTTTTATGAGTCAAAAATTCTACCATGGGTATTTGGTCACAAATTGAGTGCATGACCCTATTTGCAAAAGTACTCAAATATAGGGGTGCAACTCAGGTAGGGCGGGTCGGGTCGGGATTTTTTACAGAAAACCCACGATTCCCAAATCCGGCCCTACCCATGATAATTTTCGGGTCGGGTTTTTTCACGTTGACGGGTTGTAGGAAAAAAAACAAATCTTCACATCAAAAATCTCTAAATTTATGTAATCAAGTGTATAAATTTAAAAAGGAAACTATATTCCACATCACAAACATGATCACTTCAATGAAAACAATTATTTCAATATATAGCAAAATAATTTGCTATGTTTTTCAAGAGATAATTAAAAAAGTCATGGTACACCTACATAAGTTGGGCCGGGTTTCAAGTTTTTTTTCTTTAAACCCAACCCTACCCAAGACCCATGATTTCTAAATCCGACCCATGCTATTTTCAGGTCGGGTCGGGTCGGGTTTTACCCTACCCAAGTTGCACCCCTACTCAAATATGATGACTATTGCAAATTGTCAAACTCGAAGATTGTTTTTGCAAATACAGAAAAATAGAAGACTTATTTTACAAAGACCCCCAGAATATTAGAGCGTCCATTTAGAGAATTTCTTGTTTTTTTTTCTTGAATGATTGATAAGATGTACTTTACTGAAAAGAAGGGGAAAACACGAGCGGGTAGGTTGATGAGTGTGAAGGACCCTGAATACAAAAGAAGAAGAAAAAATGCACTGAAGGAGGGAGGAATTCAAAGAATTAATAATAGCTCTTGATACAATCATGTTTTTTGATAATCAGACTACTCAATCTGTTTCATACTTCTCTAATTGATTGCGGAGAGCTTTTTATTTTAGGACTTATAATAGCCTTTAACAACCTGCTAAAACATGTAAAACAGGGTTAGTTTGTCCTATTATCATAACATAGTCGTGCCTGTATCTAGACGTGGAAAAATCGACCGAAGCCCACGGGTCAACCCAACCCACCTGCACATTTGCGGGTATGGATTGGCATATTTGAGTGACCTGTCAAAATTTGCGGGTATGGATTGGCATTTGGGCTAAAATCCCACTGGGCAGAAGACCTAAGCAAGTCATTACGCTAAAGTCCCACGAGGGATTATGACCCAAGTGCCACTTGGGCACAAAAGAAAGACCTAAGCACCTCCATATGCTAAAGTCCCACTGGGTAGAAGACCTAAGCAAGCCCTTAGGCTAAAAACCCATGAGTTATTAAGACCTAGGTCAATCCTAGGTGCAAGAGGCAAAGAGCCCGAAAATCAAGCAACATGGAATCATCTCAAACCTACATGAAAGCTAAGGCAAAGCGTACAAGGCACACAAAAAAGGGAAGTGAAGACCCGAAGTAGAAAAAGAAAAAAAAAAGAATCTTTCGTTAAGTACTCAAATAGTCTTTACAATGAGGGCTTCAAGAGCCAAATACAAAATCCAATAAGGAGCCAACTACCAGCAAAAGAATAAGTGCCGATCCACCTTCCTCCAAAGCCATTCCACACTGCATGCGCACAAAGGTATGGAGCTTTATGCTCTGTTTGGTTGCTGGGTTTTTTTTGTTCCCAGGATTTATGTGGGCAAAGGTTTAGTGGTCACATCAGCTTTTTCTTGCTGACATCAGCAAAATCTTGTCTTGAAAATGGTGTTCTCTCTTTCTCTCTCTACCCTCTCTCTCCACTCATCATAATATCTTTCTCTAATTAATGCTTGTCCCCTCTTTTGTCTCCTACCTTTACCCACATAAATCCCAGGAAAAAAAAAAACCCTGCATCCAAACAGAGCATTAGGAATTCGGGCATAGTGAGTGGCTGCACATTAATTGGAACAAAGCGAATGGGAGAGCTGGATGAAAAGTTGGTCGATCAACGACCTGGCCAATCATGAAGCAGGCAAACCAACAGGGAAAGCTGAGGCTAGCGAGTTGCCAAAAAAATATATCCACAAGAATGTATATCCGTAAGTACCCTAATCTCTTCAACATATATCCACAAGAACCCTAATTGATGCCCAAAAAAAAAAAAAAAGGAACAAGAACCCTAATCTCTGTATTACAAGAAGAAATCCCTATTATTCGCATCACAAGCATAAATTCCCCAATTCCAACCAACAAAAAAACATAATAAACCTAACTGAAGCATAAAAAACAAGATACATCCCCCTTCGAAACCCCAAACACATCCCCCTTCTTCAATTGTATTGCCAAAAAAGTCCATCAGTAAATCCCCAAATACATCCATCCCCCTTCATCAACTGTATGCAAAAAAAATAAAAATAGAGAGAGAGAGAGAGAGAGAGAGTGTTACGAACCTAAATCGGTTCGTAACAGATTTGATCTTCTTAGAGGGAAGATCAGCCTCTTGACCCACTTCGAGGGAAGGGTCGTCCTCCTCTGTGCACAAAACACACTATTTTGGGGATAAAATAAAGAAAGGCTGCGTACAAGTTATTTATTAAAAATCCCTAATCTAGATAAGCCTTATCTCTAAGACTCCTAACTAATTAAATAACTACAAAGCAAATTTCAGAATAACAAATATCTCAACTAACTTATTTCAACCAAGGTGGGACCTAAATAAGCACGTAACATTCCTCCCCCCTTGAAATCAACCTTGTCCTCAAGGTTGGATCAATGGAGAAGATAATTTCTTCCTCCGGGGTCCCAAATCTTAGTGGGCATCATCTTCACGAAAAATATTGTTGAAATCAATGGTTGAAACAACTCCATCTTCCAACCGATCTCATCGTGTCGTTCATCAAAGATCCTTCGGTGCGTGTTCTTTGAATGATTTAGATGATAACACACAAATGGCCGTGGATGAGAGTCTTTTCGATTACGTAGGACAAATTGAGGGGAAGATGAACGGTGGACTCTTCGGTGATGACCTCTCTTTTGTGTCTTCTTCGCCTTTGCTAATATCTGTTTTCTTTCTCTATTCTTCTTTTCTTCTCTTTTTATATTTCGCCGTTTCGTTTTTGGAACTTTCTTTACTTCATTCTTGAAACAGAAACTTTCATCTTCTGAAAATCATAGCGCAGGGAATCCAAAATCTCCAATGATGTATCTATGGTGCAGGACCGACTGCTTTGATACCAATTATTATAAACTTAAATCGGTTCGTAACAGATTTGATCTACTTAGAGGGAAGATCAGCCTCTTGACCCACTTCGAGGGAAGGGTCGTCCTCCTCTGTGCACAAAACACACTATTTTGGGGATAAAATAAAGAAAGGCTGCGTACAAGTTATTTATTAAAAATCCCTAATCTAGATAAGCCTTATCTCTAAGACTCCTAACTAATTAAATAACTACAAAGCAAATTTCAGAATAACAAATATCTCAACTAACTTATTTCAACCAAGGTGGGACCTAAATAAGCACGTAACATTCCTCCCCCCTTGAAATCAACCTTGTCCTCAAGGTTGGATCAATGGAGAAGATAATTTCTTCCTCCGGGGTCCCAAATCTTAGTGGGCATCATCTTCACGAAAAATATTGTTGAAATCAATGGTTGAAACAACTCCATCTTCCAACCGATCTCATCGTGTCGTTCATCAAAGATCCTTCGGTGCGTGTTCTTTGAATGATTTAGATGATAACACACAAATGGCCGTGGATGAGAGTCTTTTCGATTACGTAGGACAAATTGAGGGGAAGATGAACGGTGGACTCTTCGGTGATGACCTCTCTTTTGTGTCTTCTTCGCCTTTGCTAATATCTGTTTTCTTTCTCTATTCTTCTTTTCTTCTCTTTTTATATTTCGCCGTTTCGTTTTTGGAACTTTCTTTACTTCATTCTTGAAACAGAAACTTTCATCTTCTGAAAATCATAGCGCAGGGAATCCAAAATCTCCAATGATGTATCTATGGTGCAGGACCGACTGCTTTGATACCAATTATTATAAACTTAAATCGGTTCGTAACAGATTTGATCTACTTAGAGGGAAGATCAGCCTCTTGACCCACTTCGAGGGAAGGGTCGTCCTCCTCTGTGCACAAAACACACTATTTTGGGGATAAAATTCTTATTGAATAAAGAAAGGCTGCGTACAAGTTATTTATTAAAAATTCCTAATCTAGATAAGCCTTATCTCTAAGACTCCTAACTAATTAAATAACTACAAAGCAAATTTCAAAATAACAAATATCTCAACTAACTTATTTCAGCCAAGGTAAGACCCAAATAAGCACGAGAGAGAGAGAGACAGAGAGAGACAGAGAGAGAGAGAAGTTTCATACCTGGTTTTATCCAAGCTTCGTTGAAGACGACGAGAGTGGCGAGAGGAGGAGCCTGCAGCTTGCGAGGTTGGAGTCTTGGCGAGAGTCAGAGACGGCGAGAGTGGAAAACAAAAAACTAGGGTTTTGTTTTTTACGATTGGGATTTTATTCGTTTTTAACTTTTTAAGGCTAAAAGGCAAAGCAAGTCGTTAAAGGGGGGTGTGAATTAAAAGGCAAAGCAAAACGTTAGGGGGGGGGGAGGTGAATTTTCTCACGGAAAATCGGAAACCGTTCGGGGGTGGGGTGATTTTATCAGTTGAGGGTCAGTTCTTGGTTTGGTTCTCGTTTCTGGGATCCCAAACCCAGAACCGAACCGAATTTCCACTGGTTCTAGGATCTCAAACCGGAACCGAACCATTTAAATATGGAACCGAACCGAACCAAAGTGGCTGCTTTGGTTCAGTTCCTCGGGTTGAACCGGAACCATGTCCACCCCTAATAAGCAGAGCGACCGAAGCACCGTCAGGTCCATCGCCCCAAGTGCGTCGTCATCAGACTCCGAATCAAAACACCTGGTTGAGCTTATCCCATAAGCCAGCCCGCTGAGCTTATCTCGCTAACCATCACGCCCCCGAAATGCCTTCTGTGATGGTCCCTACCCCATATATAAAACGAGCATACCCTAACGTCGCCTAGTCTAGCGTAGAGAAATCCCAAAGAATGTTAATAAAGAGGCTACTTTCAAGGGTGCCCTTTGGAAGTGCATCTTCAACCAATCACACTCCATAACTCGACTCAGAAATTTTGCGTTATTTTGCTTTGGAAATTTTTAAGGGAAATGCTATCCTCACACCCTTGTTTTAATAATGAAACTCCTATCTTTATTTGCAACATTTCCTATTTAGCTGCTAAAACTTGCTACAATTTCCAAAAATACTATCAACAACCCGTTGCCAACGTGTTTAAGAAAGTGTGGAGTGTAGTTATCAAAACGAAGCAGCCCAGAGATTATTTCAATAGGCTACTCATGGGAAATGATATATCCCATTTTTGCACCCAGCTTTGTTTGTCTTTTCCCTTACATTACTTCATTTTTACCACCTTTTGCTTGTCTGTTCCTAAAAATGAAGTCATTTTAAAGAAAAGAAAAAACCGGATTGGAAATACTAGGAAACAGGGTGGAAATATCATTTACGATTAATCAATATTTACATAGAAAGAAGAGAGGTTTTCACTTGTTTTAAATGAGACTTATCATGATGAGAAATGCTACGTACTTTACCTGTGGTTGCTAGGCTTTCCCGAGTGCTGAAAATTTGGAAAAATAAAACTCTATTTTGACTAGAGTTCTTCTTTTTCCCTGTGTTTTTTTTCCCTGTTTTTCAGGCACCTCTCACGCTCTCTTTGTTTCCTCTCCATTGTCTCTCTCTCTAACCCTCCTTGGCCCTTTCTCTCCCTTGGATAAACTAATATTCCATGGAAATAATTTTTATGACAGTCAAACATAGTAGTGAATAATTTTTTTTACGGAAAACGATATCGGCACTCCCTTGTTCTTGGTTTCTATACTTCTCTATGTAACTACGACTATCAAAATTCCCAAAAAAAACTACCGATACCAATCAGAAATCCCAAAAAGCTACTGATACCAATCGGAAACGTAATAGATAGTGGACAGTGCCATTATCAAAACAAGATGTGCGTGGATATAATATTCACTTGATAGTGACTATAACCTAATGGTAATCCCCGAATTTCGGTGGAGACCGACACCGAAATCACCCAAAACCGAAACGGTCATTTATTTCGGCCGAAATTTTGGAATTTCGGTCGAAATTTCGGTTTTTCCGAAATTTGACCAAAAACTCTGTTTTTTTTAATATTAATTTAATATTTCACCGAAATTTAATATTGAATAAAATATTGGTTTTGGGTTTTGTACCAGATTTCGACCGAAATTTCAAAATATCAGGGTCCGAACCGGTACCGAAACCGAAATTTTAAACCTTATTGGTAATACACAACGGGGCCTGCCTAAATAGACACTCCTAAACAATACTCACAGGTCACAGCATCCACATGTACCAAAAAAAAATGCATAGAAACACAGATTAGCTTTAAATAAAACCAAATACTTCTCTGTTTCCCTCTTTACTTGAGATAAAACACAACTCTATTCGGGATTTCGGGCTCTTCCATCATACAAATTGTTCTAAGAAAAACAAAAACTGGGTGTTCACAAAAAAGTTGTTCTTTTATCCCTGTCAGTTATGAATTCTACATTTGATAAAACTCAGACAATAACCGAGATTATAATACAATAGATATTATAAACATAGCCACCAAATCTTGGATTTCTAACACTGATTAGTAGAAACACCTCATTACTTTTTGGTCTATGTGCTAGAGGACTATGACTAACCTTTTAGCTTTCCCACCTAGTTGTTGGTTTAGGACAAATCAGAGCAGTCAGCAAGCAAATCCGCTGATAACTCTGCCTTCTCAAAAAGTCACATGGTTCAGTTTAAGAGGCAATAACTAAATCAAAATCATCAAGTAAAAACATTAGATAAACTTGCATCGACAAAATTCAATCGCCAGTTGGCCACATGCTTCTGTTACAATCAGTGGGGCTCACATCCATGTGTAAATGAACATCATCCCTGGAATTGAAATTCTGACTAAGGGGATAGCTCCCCACTAAAAGGTCTCTAGTCTCAACCATAGTTAGCAAAATGTGATTCAGCAATAAAACGGGACAGAAAAAATTCGAGTTTAACACGGTTTTGGTTCAAAAAAACAGAAACACAAAAAAATGTAGTTGACCAAAAATGTGTTTAATACGTTTAAAAAAACGCATTTAAAACATTTTCCCCGAAAAAATGAAGTTTTTGATTGTGAAAGTTTTAAATGGAATTTTAAACAGCAAGCCATTAAAATGAGTTTCAAACGGCATTTTTTTGGGAAAAGAAAACCGTTTTTGCTAACTATGGTCTCAACCTTCCACCAAATATCACAACTTAAAGCAGTAGATAACTAACATGAGTGTCAAATGGCCTTAATCGGACATTGTTTAGTCGGAAGGAATGATCCATCAGGGAAGTTCATAAGGTCTCCAGTGCTTAACACTAGAGCTTAATTGGCCAGGGACGGCAGCTGACCACGCATCCAAGTCAGGTATGGGTCCTGTGAGTGCAAGGTAGTTCTCTCCTCCTTCTCCTTCAACCAGCTTCCAGCTTAACTGTGATTGATGAGATTTCAGAATGTGAGCTTTGTGATTAGAATTGGTACTGAGACATAATTGCACAAACAAATGCAACCAAGAATAACCTCCATACACTATCTTAATAATTGAAATTAAAGCACATGAATATTGCTCAAGCATATATATGGATTCATGTTTGATCCTATTTCATACCAGTGCGTTCATATGCAATTCGTGTCACAGTTTTAATAGATCATATGATTTTTCCAGTATTTGTATTTCATGTGCCCAAATGAATTTTATTTTAATGGCATAATTTATATCTAATGGGAAAAGTAACATCTAATAAAATACATTGAAGGAGAAAGTAGACAGATAAAAACAGGGAGTAGGAGAAGCAACAACGAAGCTGAATAAATAAAACTAAGTGGGGACATTGACCTTGTTTATACAACGGCGAATTATACTTGAAAGACTCATATAACCACCCAAACTAAATCTGAAAATTCTAAATTAGAAAATGTATAAAAAAGACGAAAACATACTACAGATATAATCCCAGGAGGTTGCTACTCTAGTGCATCACTTGAACTTGCAGCACACATATAAGGAAGTGTCATGCTACAGTATTGGCAAGACCCTCAGAAACTGGAAGACGATAATATTTGAAAGGAAGGAAAAATCCAACGTGACTCCGAGGTGGGTTCCACCACCTCCAGGATGGATAAAGCCGAATTTTGAGGGGAGTTAAAAAGGAAACCCGGGTAGGGCAGGCAAAGCGGAATATTTCGGAATTCAGATGGACAAACAATTCTCTCATATTCAGGACCAGTCGGGATTTGTGATGCGAACAAGGTGGAAGCAAAAGCGCTACTTTGGGGCTTGAGATGGTTTTCGATACATGGTTCCGGGCAGCTGATTATTGAAGGTGACTCTTCCAATGTTGTAGCATGGGCAACAAATAACACCATCGGACCATGGAAGCTTTTGCATGTTATAGATGAGATTAGGGACTTGGTTGCTCAAACAGTTCCTAAGTTCCATCACAGTCGGAGATCAGCCAATGAAGATGCTGACAAGCTAGCAAAGGAAGGAGCAGACAGGGCTGATATGCAGATTATGCATTCTAGATTGTAATGGCCATTAATTTCAGGACCTGCTTTTCACTTTATTGTTCTTCTGTTGTGGGTTGATCTGCAGGTTATGTATAATCTGCTTTTCACAATCCAGACTATGCATTCTGGATTGTAACGGCCATAAATATTTTCATCATCTGTTAAAAAAACAAAAGTAAACTTTATGGGCTACCCCTATTATGCAAATCGTCCTCTCTCTCTCTCTCTCTCTCTCTCTCTCTCTCTCTCTCTCTCTCCAACCAGGAGCAACTCCTTCACCGGCGATTTGAGAAGATCGACAACTTGATTCGTGACCTTATACCTGTCCAAGAAACTGGATGGAGAAGAAAAAAAAGCTGCTTGTGAGAAAACCCTTGATCCAGAAAGAAATTCTAGAGAGGAAATGCTTAGGATCGAAGAAGATGAAAGTAACCCTGGATCAAGAAAGAAACCCTAGAACGGAGATGATAGAATCAAAATAGATGAAAAAATCCCTAAATCTAGAAAGAAACCCTAGAACGAAACCATTGTTGTCGACCGCAGAGATTGTGGGTCAAACGCCACTAAAACAAGGGGATGATAGAATAGAAGGAGGTCTGAGGATCCGAATCCTAGTTCGTCTTGCCTGCAACTTTTGCCTCTCTAGATAATCAAGGCTATTGATTAACGAACCAACTGCTGAACATCGTCGCCGCACATCGCCACGAATCGAGTTGTCAATCCCCTCCAGTGAACCAACCGCTTTTGCTTTTTTTTATTTGTTAGTGGGTATTCTTCTTGGGTTTCTAACATTTTTCCGAAGAGTTGTTGACACCTCCATCGTCGCTTCACATCGTCTCTGGACATTGTCCGACACTTCCGTCGACGAGTTCTAGCATGTATCTTCGAAACAATAGTAAACAAAATTCCAGGAAAGTTTGGATGTGAACCAAACCGTAGATAAAAAAAGAATCCAAAAAAGTGTTTTCTAAGGTTTATTTTCCCAAAAAAAAATCCCTTGTCCAGACATAACCTTAAGCTCATGTTTACCCCATAATTGCACATCTCATCCACAGCAAATAGCAGACCTTTAACATGTCTTTCCTGTCTTAGAAGCAAGTTGGCATGCTCTTCTATGAAATGCTAAAACTTAAAATTAACCTTCACTGATTGAGTAATGCACCAGTTCATAACTGTACAAAGGAAGTACGATAAAAGATATTACAATCAAATTACATTGGCCAATCAACCTATCCACATTTCTGCTTTGAAAAATACTCCTGGAATTTCAGTCTGCATTTCCTTAAAATGTTTTCTTTATATCTTCTTACAAAAGTCACTTTAGGAACTTGTTTGCATGCGAAGTCATGCAAGAGAGTTTGAATTTTAAGAATAAGAAATGATTGTCAGAGTTTGTATAACTTGGATTCTTGCATAGCAACTAAAATGCAGAAAAATGGTGGTTAAATTAACAATAACAAGAATAAGAATATCATCCACTATTTTTTACCAAAGTGAATACAAGAAAATTATATGGCAATACAGGTACTTATAACTGATTACATGGAGGACTAAAGATGATGCTACCCCACTAATAGAAATCTAAATCACAATAAACGATGAAAATGTAGCTTTATCAGTACTTAATTTCGTGTGTTTCGACCAAATGTAGCTATATCAGCTAATAGTTGGTGCTGAATGAGACAGTGAAAGTTCTCCTTGGAGATTGATAAAGAGACCCTCATCATTCTGTCATTTATCGAAATAAAAGATTAGTCAAAAGATGTCAAATAAGGGAAGGAAGTAACATACATTTCCGGGAAATGCTTCGCATAATGCCTTGATAGTAGAATTATGTACCCAGGCACCATCATTTGCATAGAATGTTCCATAACCATTATTTGATGCTACAACATCAGCCCCAGCACAGTTCACCATGATACGACCATGGGGCATCAGTCTTTTATTGAGTTCCAACCACGTCGCAGCCTGTGATACACAATCCAATAATGCACCCTCCAATTTTACAAAAACTAATATTTTTTAATAAAACATAGCCATGCAAGAATAAGAGCGATAGATAAAATGATAACAGAATAAACAAAATGCACAAATGTGTTAATAAACAAGGAAAGATGTGGACAGAATAGAATGGAACCAAGAATGTTTAACAACCTTTTGTACAAGTGGATGTTCTAAAACAAGAGGTAAGCATATAGATGACAATAGACTAACACAAGGAAAACATTAACTACTATAGAACCCGGAAAACATTTAGGTCATGCAATGCTGGATACACAAATGGTGCCAATAAACTCCCTACAGAGAACATAAAAGACACTCTCAGAGAGGCTCACAATAGAAAGCAAAAGTGTTGCATGTGACAGTCATGTTTGAAACTCCCACATTCAAAGGCGAGAGAGTCAGTGTTTCAAACGCGGATGAGGGTCAAAATGTGGTCGAAGAAAATCCTAGTCAACTAAGCACGACACAGTCGATCGAGTAATTGGTTGAAGAGGCTGAGTACTCGGTTGACGCGGTCATGACTCAGAAGTCAAAGGAGTTTTTCTGGACTTTGTAGGGCAAAACGCGGAAGGCAGCCAAGGGAAAAGGGAGTCTAACTCAGAGGAATCCACGATGACATGGGGGAGTTGTAAAACTATGGGGGAGACTAATTAATTAGGAATCCACGATGACATGGGGGAGTTTAAAGAGACTGTGCCTCTAAATAATGCTTCAGGAGCATTATATAAGCCATCCAAACTACAAGAAAACCATATAGAAATACCCCTCCCTCCCTCCCTCCCTGATTCGATTGATGATGAAGAAAGAGAATTCTTGGTTCAGTTCTCCACCTTGACGACAGAAAAAAGGATTGATCAAATTCTATTGAGTCTGACTCATAGTGATCATTTATCAAAGATCAATAGACGTACAATAAACAAGGTTGACCCCTTGTTTGTTGGTGGAGGCCCAACGAAAACAATCCGATTGATGGTAATCCCATACCATCATTTTCTAGATCAGATTATTTCATCTATTCACTCGAGACTTTTTTTTTCTATCTATCTCATATCAATAAGAAAAGATTTTTTTTGTTATCGTTATCTGACATGGGATTATAGAGGAGCAATAGTGAATAAGTATGAATAGAGTAAGAAAAATCGGAGTGGTGGAGAAAGAATTACACAAATCTCTCTCTCTCTCTCTCTCTCTCTCTCTCTCTCTCTCTCTCTCTCTCTCTCTCTCTCTCTCTCTCACATATCTATAGAACTTTGAAAGTAGAACATACATCGTTCCTAATTTCAAAGTTCGTACTTCATACGGCAAAAAAATCTTCACAAGTTCTACTAATTCTTGGTGCAGGGTTTGATAATGATGACAATGACATGCTACTTCATGGGGGGTGGTAATTAGCAAAACTACTTAAAATAATCTTGGTGAGATTACTTAATAAGTTGTTATTATAAACTTAAGATATTACCTGAATATTAGTTAAGCAAACAAAATCAATTCTAATTACATAAGCGAAGAACAGAAATTATAGACACTTAATCAAAGATTGTGGCTAATCAAGCAACAATATGCACTTTACAGAGCATCAACAACAAACATTCCACTACCAGTTTCTTCCTCCAAAGATTTTATGAAATCATCCAGAGATAGGATCACGCAATATAGTTGGTATATCCTACTATTTCAATTTAGAAAAACAATATGAGAGACATCAAGAGACTTTGCCACTAATATATGAGACCTTTAAATTAAACACATTAGCAGCACAAGGCATATACCTCTTGCAACTGTGGTAAGACCTTTCCATCAGAAAACAAGTCCACCACGATGCCTGGATGGTTAACAGATGTCACTAATAAATACTACGGCAATTAAAAAGAATTCATTGAAAGACATTATATATGACAGTAATAGATAAGTTTTACATGAAAATACTAATGGTAATTACATTGCTAAAAGAAATCATTGAAAGATTTACATGGAAATACTGACCGTAATTACACTGGTAAAAGAACTCATTGAAAGACTTTACATATGGCGGTATTAGATAAGTTCCACAGGAAAAGACTAATTATTACTAAATAGAAGTATGCAACACTCAACCATCGGAATGCTAAAAGGCCAGAAGATAATTGAGAAAAATATATAGAGGAAAAAAAACTAAATTCAAGTCGCTAGACCCTAAAAACTTTACCAGCGAATCCTCCTGGAATAACAGCCGAATGAGAAAGGGCATCACCCACATGAACAAAAAGAATACCACCAGCTTGATTACACTTCTCTAGATGAGATAGACCAAGATATTCTCTTGCTTGATCAATCAACTGCCAATTAGTAAAAACAAAAAAATCATCTCAAGGTATGAAAATGTTTAAAGTTCTCTTGTGGTAAGATCTCACCATATAGTTCTTTTCACAAAAAAAAAAAAGATCTCACCATATAAGGAAACACACAATCATGTATAAATCTATAAATATGTACCTCGTAGAATAGTCAATACAAGTTCCATAAATAGTTCCAAGAGAAGTACAAAATTATGAGCTTTCTGGGGAGAGATTCTAACTAAAGCATCAAGCTAACTTCATAGTTCACATTGTAGTGATTTTGTCTAAATCGAATTGTAACTTTTTGCTAGTCACGAAGCAACTCGAGCATATCATTGCATGTATTTCATAAGTTCTCCTAGTCACTGTAATTCAATGGCCTCTCTCTAGGAAGCCTTTTTGGGGCTTGTGGCTAACACACATGTGATATTATTAGAAAATGGAAAGAGATAATTACCGATAAGGGTCCAAGATTGATTCTTGCTTCCAGATGGACATCGCCACCTTCTACCACTCTAGGGAGGAAATCCGGGTATGGCTTCTATTTCCAGCAGGTCGATCAGATGAGAACCGAGAAAAAAAAACTTGACCTTTCCTGGATGGGATTTGGGTTTGTAGGCTTCTATTTCTGAGTTTTTAATTAGAGTCAGTCTATTTCTCTTGTATCTGAAGTCGGAACATCTCATTCCTCTTCACATATGTCAAATTTCTTTTAATCAATGAAAGCTGTTAACTTTAAAAATAAAGTGACTGCACCTATTAGCTGATATTTCCAAGCAAATGGAAAGTTTATTTTTATCCAGGAGCCTTAAAATATTATAACCATAATTTTTTAAACATTTCTATGAAAAGAAGAAAGGTGCACGCATTAAAGTTGCTCTTGAAAATGGTAGAACTTTTAATTGTCTTAAACTTCATGGAGAGATGTAGGGTTGGATCAGTCAATATGTGAAGGCCCCACATTGTGTTGCAACAGTTAATGCAATAGCCTTATGTGTTTCTTCTAAGGTAAATCATGCCAAGAACTTGGTCCTTTCAAGAAAAATTTGCCCATACATCAGGGTCATCTCTCAATTGAATTGCTCTGTGCCGCAATCTTGAGGCACGTGTTCGATCTACCAAAAAAAACGATATAAATTCAACCAAAAATTCAACTGTAGAATGTTTTGATGCTCGGGTGTATAACTTTTCAAATTTTCACATTTTTCTGAGGACCCTTTAAATGTTTAAAAAGTATTCCACCACATCATTTCCAAGTGCCCACAAATTTGGTGCCCCTGTGCCTACTCCCACAGTTCGGATTCACAAACCATCATCCCTTGCACATCTGGGTATAGAAACTTATGCTTAATTGAAATGCGGGTAATAAAACTAAAATTTTGTGTAGCATATCTAATGCAGAAAACAGATAGTTTAAATAGGTAGCAAGTGGTTTATTGGAAGATACGTGGCAGGAGTGCCCCTTACTATCTGCACTTAACTGAAAAAAAAAAAAGCTAATGAAATTAAGACATTGTACATCATATATAATAAAAGAATCCCATATGTCCCATTTAAAAGGGTGTTGTTAGGAAGACACATCCATGTCAGGGATGTCCCTGAAAGCTCTTCCTTTCTAACATCTTTCCAAGGATGTATTTTTGTAATGACAATACCCCTATCTTTTAATAAAAAGTCAAATATATGTGTTGGATCACTTGGAAATATTTGGAGGGCATGGGACAACCTTGCCACAAGTGTGTCTACATATCATTTCCAAATTTAAAATCTGTAATAAAAGATACATAGCAGGAGTGGCTTACTATCTCATCAATCTCCCAACCTTCAAGCTTCAAAGAAGGGCACAATTCAAGCATCAAATGAGCTGCAGTTCCACCACCCTGAACAAGCATAAATTTAACCATCTCAAATCCATGCGAAATTATTTCTTTCATAGACAGATTAGAAGTAAAAAGTTCAAGTTAAAATAATAATAATTAAATTACCAAACCCAAGATTGCAATGGGGCCCTGTGGAACAATAGCTGGGAGTGTTGCAAACTCGTCCTGAACAACACATTAGGAAATGAGGTAAAAAAATGGCGCCACAAATGCTAATTTACAGAAAGAAATGTGAAATCCAGAGTCATACACAAGCATATACGTATATGGCACAATATATGAAGAGGAAATCCTAAAGTGCACTATAAAAAAGAGAGACAGGAAACAAAGAAAAAACAAAACCATCAGAAAGGGAAAGCAAATTGGAAATTGACCATTTCAAAAAAAAAAAAAAAATTGGTAATTGACCTGTCAACATAAAAGTACAATGTAATCCAAGAATACTTTGCAGAGGACATTACTAGCATAAAAATTGAGCATTTAAGCTTATCTTCACTACAAAAATCAACACAAATTTGGTTCCATCTCAATGTGCAACTTCATCTATATTCTCTTAGTAAAATTTGCAAAGATTAGATGTAGAAAACAAGCTAGAATAAGAAAAATAGAGTACAGAAATGATTTCATCAATATGTCAACACAGAATACATGTTTACAAGATGGACCCAAAAAGGGTAGCATGGGAGTTATACGCTAATAGAGAATCAAGGAAATTAGTCTGCACAATCAAGGGGAATGCTAAAAAAAAGAACTTTTGACTACAAAGAGAAACATATATTTAAAAATATTGAGGCCATTTCTCAATCGATATCACACATTCTCAATAGATATCAGACATATATGATGTAAAAAGTCTTCCATGAATACGATAGACCACAAAGATAGTAAGAGGTCGAAGAGACATGCCGGAGTCAAAACAAAGTAACGCAGTTCCTTTCATTCAATAATAACAAAATACAAGTTACAACTGATATTTAAATGGGGATGCAAAAATGACCAAGTACCCTTATCCTGAATTTCGAACTGGTCTAAGTCTCCACATCAGGCTAAAATGGTACACCAGACATGCTACGCCTGTTCACCAAGTGATGATGATGATCAGCCGTAAGCCACTTCGTGAAGATATTTGCGGTTTGTTCATGACTTGTAAGATGGCAAGAAAATACTTCACCACTCGACTCTATACTCGGCTTCAAATCATGATCAAGCTATTATCTTTTGTTTGTTCCTACTCCAAGAGATCATGCAATTTTTCATCAATATGCAGTACCTCATATAGATTTCCGCGTGTTAGGATCCATAGCCCAGTCTATATCCAATTAACCACATATCCTCACTCTCTTGTCTTGAATGATTTTGTAAAATCGTCCATGAACTACGGTCCATCTAAGGTATCTCAAAATAGGTGTTCTTTTAGAGGGTCATGCAAATGCTGACATATTTGATTTACAACATAGGTAATATCTACCCCAGTGAGCGTAAAATAGTGCAGGGAGGCCACTATAATTTGATAAGTGCACTCCAGCTGGTATTGGCGGTCTTTTAAGGGATGAATGGGGATCTAATAGATGGGCTTTCTCAGGCCCTATTGGAATCTCAGACTCAAATGATGCAGAGGTGAGTTCTTCAAGGAATTAGGTTAATGGAGAGTAGAGAATTGGATAATTTAACTGTGGAAGGTGATTCACTCAGTGTGATTAGTTAGTTGGAGGGCAGGTCCCCTCCCCCTTGGAGATTCAAGCCCCTTATTCTGGAGATCTGGGATCAGGTGTCGCCTTTTGAGGTTTCTTTTCAGCATATCAGAAGGTCTGGCAACTGCGAGGTAGATAGCCTAGCTAGAACGGGAGTTCTAAGAGATAGGCTAGAAGTCTTTGATTTTCATCCTCCTTGAATGGGGGCCTCTGTGTCTTCATTTTATGTAAGCTGCCTTTGTATCGGTTTGTATCTCCTTACTCTGTCCATCTCAGGCGAGTAAGCTAGCTTTTGCTCTTCTTCTTTAATAAAAACTCACCATTCAAAAAAAAAATTGATAAGTGCATAGATCCTTAACTTTCTCACTTCTCAGGTACAGATGTTTTTAGCATAAACAACAGAATAACCATAGGCTTGCAATTCATCATACAAAAACTATTAAATAAATCAAGTGCATACTTTCTTTGAAATAAAAGCATTCTATCTTTGGCTCTTTCAACATCCACTCTTCAGGAAATAATGAAGAATTCCAAGATCCTTCATGTTAAAGAATTCGTTGTTTCTAAGTAGCTGAATGCCACCACTATCACTTTTTTAAACCTGGAATTTATTTAGGAACTCGGGCCTGCACCTTAAATTTTATTGATATGATAAAGGAGTTCAAAGGGGGGAGGGGGCGTGATGCAGAGCATACCCTAGCGCATCGGCTTTTCATTGGATTGCATCGACGTGGAGTAGTTCTAGTGTCAGATTTGTTTTTTGTAAGCCCTTTTGTTGGGATGTCCCATATGGTGGCCTGATTAGTCGTTTTGTCCATTAGGGGTAGGGAGTATTTTCACGTTGTTCTAGGGCTGGTCTATATAAAGCCCACAATCTATCATATTCTGGATTTTTTGATGATTTGAAATTTGAGTTTCTTCTCTGTAGAGAGAGAGAGAGAGAGAGAGAGAGAGAGAGAGAGAACTTGGCTCTTTCTCTTGTATCCCTGATCTTTTTCTTGTAAAATTAGATGTGCAAGCTTGTGATCCTAGCTTAAATCCATTTCTCCCATTTTCATTTCTCGTTGAATGCAACAGCCCGTTGCCGACAATTCCGTGCTTGATCCGATCGCTTGCGTCCCCACGCTCGTGTAAAGATCAAGAGAAGAACGCTTTCACAGATCGCCCTACTTCAAAATTGGTATCAAAGCCGCTGCAAAGCTTTTCAGCCTTTGCAGATCTTGGGGAGAAAATAGAAATCTCAAATCCTGGAAGATCCGGGCAAAGACAATATCGAAATTGAAGTGGTGTTATTGCTATTTGTGAATGTTATTATGGTGTCTTCTACAAAATCTTACGTCCTGTAAAGTAACTTCATATTTAATTTTGTGGATACTGTTCATCTTAATTGAAGGAAAAGCTGAATTCTGTGTGCTCGGTTTGCTCTTTGAATCATGTGATTTGAATCCTTTTGATCCGTCATCCAATTCCTATATTTTTGAAAGCTTCAACTTCGAGTGATTAAATTCGGGTTTATTTTTTTAAGACGCTGGAAACATCTGCTATGGGTACTGGTAGTGATTTGCTAGAATGCTGATAGATTTTACATAGTGGGGAGACAAGTTCTGGCTTTTGGTCCTCATTCGAAGTTAGAGACTCCTCTACACAGAATCCAATCCACTTCGTGTATTTGCCATTGGAAGTGAAAAGCTGCTTATGAAGTTTTTGTCTGTTTTCATGGCTTATAGGTCTGGTATATAGAACAGCATATATCTGAATTGTATTATCTTTTTTCATCTCAATTGAAATCGAAAGGCTCCAATACAAGTCAGTTTAGACTAGTTCTGTGGAGTTAAAACAAGGTTGAATATCTCTGAGTTTGGCTCAACTGTTTGAGAATTTGACTCTACCTTCTAAATTTGAGTTGAGGACAGAATCCGGAGGAACAATTATTGTGATCAGTTACCTCTACAAATCTGCAGCTTGCTTATATCTGTCTGGAATTTTTCATCATACTCGAACCTTAATACCTCATAAGATTGATGCTGCTTATGAATGCCTTTGAAGACAACCTCCAAGGTTCCAACTTGTATCCTTCTCAGGTTACGGTCCTCATCAAGATCCACATGCATAGAGACCTTTGATGAGGTTCAAAATTCCTTTGCCAAGCTTTCACTCAATGACGAATTTAAATGCAAAAACAGTACGGAATTCATTCATTTACAGTAGGAGGGATATTCACGAATAGTAATTAAGAAGACTCAGCTTCTTGAATGATTTTCAAGAAAGACACTTCATGAGCCAGAGCTTTTAGGAGAAATTTTTTTGTGAACTCCAAGAGAATGTGTTGCATGAAAGCTCCTGGTGTAAACGAACCAGATCCACAATTCAGAATCCACCAAAGTATTCAAAATACAGAGTTTTGTAATTCATGCGAATGAAAAACACAAAACTCATAAATTCGATGCTTTTAAGTTCATGCATGGCTAAAATGATCATTCGTCTGTCCGATCTGGTCAATATTCAAAAGGCAAACAAAATATTCCTGGAGCGAATTCTTATTACAAGCAAGGATTTCGTCTAGACCAGATCCAGGTACGGAAAATGCCAACGTCTGATGCACAGATTGCAGCATTGGAATTCCTTTCACCAGATCCAAATTATCTCAATTGAATGTATTGAACTCAGTTTCTATAAACCTCTTGAGTGACTTTAAAACCACAACTCAACTCAACTCAACAAAGCCTTTGTCCCAAACTAGTTGGTGTCGGCTAAATGAATCCTTTAGAACAAATTCATGAAGAAGGTAAAAGGAATCTACCCGGCTCTAATCCTAGTTCTAGTTGGGTTCTTCTACGTGAATCATTTTCTTAAAACCACAAGCATTGGAAAAAAAAAAAAAACTCCTACCAGATGATGAATGCGTTCGAATACAAGCGAAATTACCATGAAAATTCAACATGCAGAACTCAGGCACCACTCTCTTCCAACTGGAAATCGAAATCCTCTTTTTTTTAAACAAACGTGGAGCTCAGCAGATGAGATCCATTCTAGATGGCATAACTACTTTGAATGAGCTTCCAGAACTGGAAGAGAATGTGATTTAGATTCCAGATCTGGATCGCAACAATCAAAGCTCCCACCGAATCAAAACTGATCTGGATCGCAACAAAACTGATCCTCCTTACAGGAGTTGTGTGCTCAAATTTCATTGTAATAATCAAACCCTTTTGCAGATTTAAGCAACAGAGAGTTCAGTTTCGCGCACAAGAACAAATGGCCAATTGTTTCTCTCCTTAAAGTTTCTCTGGAATGTAACTGAAATTCAGCAACTCTCTGCATGAGAGGAAAATTCACCACTCGATCTTGCTCCTTTTTATCTCCAGGACCAGCAAAATTAAAAACACTTCGCTTATTGCTCTGATACCAATTGATGATGGAGAAAACACGTGGAAGCTTTGAATTTCTAGCATCATTGAAACTTAGGGCAGAATCCTGAATTTGTGAGCTCCTCTTGGTGGATTCTTCATGAAAAATCTTGAAATTCAGCAAGAAGATGCTGAATTTTGGCAAAGATGGATAAAACCTTGAATTTCAAGGCAAAAGATGATAAAATTCCATGGAAGAGCTTGATTTACCAGCTCAATTTCTCCCTTGGATGAAAATTCCACAAGAAAAAACCCTCTTTGCAAGAGATTTTCCCTCCAAATCCGATTGGATCCAAGATCTAGAGAAAAATCTCTCCTCTTCAAATTCAAATTCAAACAAAAATATTACAAATGGGGGGAAAAGTCCCTTTTATAGACCACAAACAAGAAAAATGACCTAACCACCTCTAAGTGAAGGAAAATAACCCAAAAGTACATTAGTAGCCACAAAATATCCAAACTACCCGTATTAATGAAAAGACCACTAAAACATATGAAAGTAGCAAAATTACACACATGACCATATATGAAACACAAGCAACACTACCCTAAGGAGATATCAAAGGCAGATGTAGAAAATCTAGGGGATGCTCCTGCACAATGTTACCTAGACCGCGGTTTGTTCTGGGACGAGGTACGGGAACAGATATGGGGTACAATGGTAGCCCGGTACGCACTATGATGAGGGCAGGCAAGTTGGTATGCTCTTTGGAGTCGCAAGTCGGTTTGGAATGATACTTTGGGATGCTCTGGCACTCTATACCAGTGTTTAAAAATGTGGATGCGGCGCGAAATGCAGCTTCGCAGTAGAGTACTCAAGTGACACGGTCATAATTCAGGAGCTCTGTAGGGCAAAACTTAGAACATGGATGCGGCACAAGGCGGAATGCAGCCAAGGTAAAAGGGAGTCAACTCAGGGGAGTTGAAGCGGATGGCGGAGTTTTAAAACTATGCTCTATACATATCTCTCTACACACACACACACACACACACATATATATATATATATATGAGCAATGATAGATACAAGGGAGCCCTTGCATAAAGAGCCAAAAAGGGCTCTGGATTGGATCCACGTCATTTTCAGTTACAACTTAAAATTGGTTGAAAAAGTAAAATCAGTTACATTTGATGACGTGGATCCAATCCAAAGCCCTTTTTTGGCTCTTTATGCAAGGGCTCCCTTGTATCTATCATTGCTCTATATATATATATATATATATATATATAGGGGAAAGTGATTGTGAGCGGCCCCTCATAAAAGCTTATATGAGGTGACCTCTAAAAACATGGTGGACCCACATTTTTGGGGTGATCCGAGCCGGTCATTTGATAGGCCCTGACGTAGATAAGGGGTGCCCAGAAAATCAGCTCCATAGAATCATCCCAACCCTTCGTACCGTGGAGGTGAAAGAGGGGGAAAATGGGTGGGTAAGTTGGCAAATTTATACCCGCCCATTTTCCCCTCTTTCACCTCCACAGTTTGAAGGGTTGGGATGATCCTATGTAGCTGATTTTTTGGGCACCCTCTATCTAAGTCAGGGCCTATCAAATGACCGGTTCGGATCACCCCAAAAATGTGGGCCCACCATGTTTTTAGCGGTCACCTCATATAAGCTTATATGAGGGGCCGCTCACAATCACTTTCCCTATATATATATATATATATATATATATATATATATATATATATATATATATATATATATATTTATTTATTTATTTATTTATTTTTATTTTTTATTTTTATTTTATTTTTCATATATTTTTACAAGAATGTCATTCCATAGTACAAACTACATACATTTAATAAACAAAATCAAAACCCTCATGTATGGCATTCATACTTATTCAAATGAAAATTCTAGTTCCAATCTACCGAAATATATAAAATTTGAAGATCTTCAAATATTACTAAATTAAGTACCAGCATATATTGCCTTCTCAATCTTAAATGATAGCAAATAGAAAATAACCATTCAATTCCGAAATGAAAAACATAAAAACATGATAAATGATAAAACTAATAAACTATTGTACATCTCTCTTTCCCTAGTTCATTAAAGTGTTCGCTATTGCAAAACTGGACATGCGAGCTTGTCGTCGCCTGGATCGACGAATTGATGGTCCGCTTGAACTTGGAGGAGCAGGTCTTGTGCTAGAAGCCGGCATCGAAGCATGTGAGGATGATTTTTCATCATTTTTTATTTTTTTTTTTGTAAAATCATTTGAAGCTTCAGGTTGCCAATTTTGGCAATCCAGGTCGCAAATGACCCGCGTTTGGGATCGTGCGACCCCGGTTTATGGGTCGGAGAGTAAGATGGTGACAGAGGTAAAAATGCTCCCGCATCATGATCCTAACATATTATAAATTGACAAGTTGAGAAAACACATGAAATGAAGATGGGTTATCCTCAGAGCCTCAGAGAACCTATTCAAGAGGAATCGTGATGAAGAATTGAGAAAAAAGAAATCAAAATATGGAAAATGACAGAATGAATTAGAATCGAGACAAATATTGATGATATGATGCAAAAATGGGGTTAAAAGAGAGAGGAGATGATGAAGAATTTGAGGAAGGGAACGAGTGGGGGAATGTAGGGTTGGAATGGAGAGAAAAAAAGGGCGGCCCAGTGCACGAGGCTCCCGCCATTGCGGGGTCTGGGGAGGGCTAGACGTACGCAGCCTTACCCCTACTTTGCAGAGAGGCTGTTTCCGTGACTGGAACCAGTGACCACCAAGTCACAATGGAGCAACCGTTGCGCCAAGTTTCTGTGACTCGAACCCGTGACCACCTGGGGAGGCCTAGATGAATGCCAGCCATATCCCTGCTTTGTAGGGTTGGAATGGAGAGATGTGGTCAAAATGAGAATTTGGGGTTTGAAAATTTCATAGGGTTTGGGAGGATTTTGTGGATTTTGATGTTTGACAGGGAAAACTGCCAGCATGCACCTTTTTTCAAATTATGTTGTGTGCTAAAATGCACCAACTTAAGTAAAATGAGTGCAACCTCCTTTTATAACGTAAATAGAAGCTTAGGTGAGTTGATTACTTTCACCTCACTAAAAATGAGGCTTAAGTTAGAAACCAAAAAGGAGGGATTTTATGAGACTAGAAAAAAATGAGGGGGAAACCCCAGTATTCGTGGGGTTGAAGAAATTTTTTAGTTTGATGATTTTGGAGAAAAGATCAAAAAGAGGGATTGAAAAAACCATTGGGAAGTGAAATTGGACAAAAATAGAAATTGATTTTATGTAGGGAATGAAATAAAATGAGGAGAAAAAAAGAGAAAGAGACAATACAAAACTGAGAGAGATGGAAGGGACAATAAATATTTTGATCATGGCGTGCCCTTGGATCTTGATCTTCTTGATCTCAAGACTTTGATACCATCAAAAATCTACCTTGAATGTGTTGATCATACAGATAGTGCATAAGGTAGAAGAGAATCGTTCTCAAAATAGTGCATAAGGTAGAAAGGAATCCTTCTCAAAAATTATGAGACTTGAGAAGTAGATATACAAATGTGGAAGGTGAAAAATATGTATGAACTGAAAATATGGAAGCTGAAAGTCAAAGCTCAGTATCCAATTGGGTATCTAATATATATATATAGACACACACACCTCTATGAGAACTGGAAATATGAAAGGTAGAAGTCAAAATTGGGCACCGAACCAGGTATCTTTCATGTGGGTTCGTAATTCGGTAGCTTTGATGTATTATAGTGAACCATATTACCTCTATGCAATATGACGTGGCATTGGGCAAACCAAGGAACATAGGTTCTAGCATATGTGAGAATTAATCACCATACCATCGTTCATTTTCTAATCAAAGACAGACTGTTGAACACAAACATGTACTTCTATAGATATCAAGCAAGAGTTAAGAATTTGGGAATATGGACAAACCCAATTCCTTGATCGAAAGGCTATAATGGAGTACTTGACAAGGAAATCTTCTTTGATTATCAGTTCTTTAGAAGAGAACCACCAAACATAGAAAATCAACGCATGAGTTTGGGAGAGCTAAAGAGGCTCATAGTGATTCAATACAAGGTTTGAAATTTCGGTATCGGTTTTGGCTGTGGCCGAAATTCGGTACAAAAAAACAAATTTTGTTAATTGCCGAAATTTCAGCAAAAATGTAAATTTCGGGAAAAAAAAAATAAAAATTACATATGGCCGAAATCTGGGCCGACACCAAATTCATGTACTTTCGGTGTCGGCCCTGGCCGAAATCTGAAATTTCTGTATTCCGGCCGAAATTTAAAACAATGATTCAATATACATGTTATAGACTAAGCCTAGTAAAGAAGAAAGTGAAAAAAAAAAAATGTAACACAAACCAATTTAAATCTGTATTTTGATCTGCTTAACCTTTGAAATTCAAGCTTCTGTTGGTAAGCCGCATCCTCTGAAAGGATGATATAAAATCACAATGCTTTGAAAGGGAAGAAGCATGGGTACTAAAAGGTAGAAATGACTTAAAGCAATCTTCATTAATTCATTACAGACAAGTCCAACAAAGCAACTCCTAACTGTGCACTCAAGTCGAATCAGACAGTTCAAAACTAGGTGACTTATATCTAGGATGCAAGATAAAATAAAAATAGATTGAGACGAAAATAGTACCCAATATGAACCGGTCCATTTATGTCCCTTATTATAGATGCTATGAATATTATCTGCACCAAAATACATTTAGTCAGAAATACAACCTCAGGGAAAAGGAACGCCAGGCGTATTACATGTCAATGTCAAATTTCTAATAAAAAGTTCAGTTGATAGTTTATCCTGCTATGGAAGAATAGCCTACTTGAAATACAAAAAAAATGAAAGAATCATGAAAAATCCTACCACTTGATAATAGTTTAGGAGAAGAGCCACACTCAAATAATGCCAAGAATCAATAGAAAACATAATTTTAAAAAAAAAACTATTGAAGCAAGCAGGAAAGAACCCACATCTTCATGTGAACAAATTACCATTTCTTTAAACAAAATTATGTTGATCTATCACTAACCCAAATTAGGTTATATACTGAATGCCTCTATCCAATGACCAAACTATGAAAAAATTAATACATTAACTAATATACCCTCACATACAAAAACATCTACATAAAGGGAATTTCCCAAATGCTCATCAAGTTGGTATACCCCATAAAATGTTTTGTCAAACAATGGAGAACCCTCTCAAGAAATTAATTTTCAGATTAAAAATTAAAAGGGTTTCGAAAACAGACAAGATTGGGAGAAAATTAAAAAGAAGAAAGTTTGTTACGAGTGGAATCAAGGAGGAGAATCCTGGAATTGGGGTTTTCAAGGATGACAATATGATTGTACTGGCTTGTGATTGCACAAAGGACTGAGTAATCATCCTCCGTGGTTGAATCATGTTGGAAAGCACTTGGATAGTAGGGGGAGCCGTGTTTTCTTTTGCAGGTCTTTGTGAAGAAGTGGAGTCCATTAGCAGAAGTTCGGAGAATTGAAAGAAGGTTCACCGAGCGGCAGCCGTGGGAGACTGAGAAATGTGGAATCAGAGAGCGGGAAAGTAATGGAATAGCAGCTAAGGCCATGCCCATCTGGACTTTCTCCCTCCTCTTATCTCTCTCATATGGGATAGTAAGGGATAAAAAGGGCAGTGACAATCTTAGACCCAAAACATGGGCCTTTGGTGGGGCCTGACAAGTGAATTGTTTTGATATTTAATCAGGTAGGCCCCACTTGTACCTATTCTGACAATTAGTACTCTCTCTCTCTCCAAAACATGGACCTTTGGAGTAGGGGTGCAGCTTGTCAACCCGAACCCGACGGATTGAACCCGAATTTGGGTTGGGTTTGGTTTTTTTTTTAAATCGGGTTGGGTTGGGAAAAATCAACCCGAATTGGAAATCTGGTTGGGTCGGGTTTGGGTGTAGGGCAACCCGACCCGACCCGAAACCTGATTTCCAATTCCGATATGTGTTTAAATGTGCTTAAATCCCGATTTTAACTAAACACATTTTCCATTGAAGCTAGAAATGTGCTTAAATTTCAACATAAATTTATCCTTCAGTTCAATTACAAAGAGTTTATATATGGTGGCTGCCTGTGTAGGAATGTGAGCAAAAAAAAAAACAATGGGGCCCACAAAAAACATGTGCATAAATTGGAAATCGGGTTGGGTCGGGTTGACCCAATTGCAAATCGGGTTGGGTCGGGTTGGGTCTGGCTAGATTGAAAATCGGGTCGGGTTGGCCTCAACCCGACCCGAGTTGCACCCCTACTTTGGAGGGGCTTAACAAGTGAATTGTTTAGATATTTGAACCAGGTAGGCCCCACTTATACTTATTCTGACAAGTAGTTCTCTCTCTTCTCTCTTTGATCACAAACCTTTGGTGGGGCCAACAATGAATGGTCAAGGTTTTTGAAGAAGGTGGACATGATATAAAGTATATTTTTTTAAAAATACTTGGGACTACCTGATTTGAAGATCCAAATCATTCATTTGTTGGGCCCCAAACATAAATAGGCCTTGCCCATAAAATCAACCACATAAGATTAGGGGTGCAACTAGGGTGGAGTTGGGTTGCGTTGAAGCCAGCCCGAACTTGACCTAACTCTAAAACCAATGAAGGCTAACGCGACCAAACCCGAAAATTTAATATCTCAACCTGAACCCGACCCAATTTCCCAATTGAAGTTGGCTGAGTCAGGTTGAATCGGTTATGGTGATATCTTTCCCCTTTAGGGTTTGTATGTTCTAAAAAACAAACAGAAAAAATTGGTAAAAAAGAAATTAAAAATGTCAGATTTTGATGCAGGCCAGGTCAACCGACACCTCAACCTGAACCCGACTCAAACACAACCTAACCTGCAATTTTTTAGGGTTGAACCTGGCACGAGTTGCACCCCTAAATAGGATGATCCAAACCCCCTGACCAGCCTCTACAGATCGAAGAGTTAGGATCATCACATGGTGATGATTTTCAATGGGCCCTATTTACATTGTTTGGATATTGGAATAACGGTCGCAATGAATAATGAATTTTCTAATAGACATGTCTATGTGATGTATATACGGAGGTGAGCATATATTTTTTTAGAAAAAGTGGGGTCCACCTTGCTGAAAGATCTAAACCATTCAATTGATAGGCCCCAAAGTAAATGCAAAGTACCTCGAAAATCATCTCCATTGGATAATCCTAACTCTTCGATCTGGAGAGATTTCTATATGGTGTAGTTTATCTATAGAAGGGTTAGGATAATCAAATGGAGCTGATTTTTGGGGCACAATCTAGTAAACTAGTGAAATTTCTAAAAAAAATACGCGTTATATGATGTATGCACACAAGTAGGGTGGGCCCTGCATCGTCGGTTTGTAGGTGAGCATATATTTCAAAAAATACAATAAAACCCACTCTATTCAAAGATCCAAACCATTCATCTAGTGAGCTTCAACGTAAATAGTTTGTGCCCAAAGAATCATCTTCATGATCCTAACCCCCATGTATTATGACAACACCATATATGAATCTCCACCGATCTAAGTGTTAGGATCATCCTAGGGAGATGTTTTTTTGAGGGCAAGGCCTATTTACATTGGGTCGCAACAAATGAATGGTTTGGACCTTAGAACAAAGTAAACCCAAGTGTATTTTTTTAAATACATATTTATGGTGTCTACCTTCAAAGATCTAAACTGTTGGTGCTCAAATTCAGATGAATGGACGGACGGCCGTGATATTGGCGGTCCTGCCCTTTGTCCGGCAAAGCTGAAGGGGCCTGTGATCTGCGCTCACAGACAAACGATTGTTCACTGTAGTTACTTGAGAAGGTTATTTCATGTCCTCCACAAATTGAGTTTTTTAGTAGGCGAGTCTGATACAATATCAAAAATCTTTTCAAACACTTATTAGTTTTTCATGCATGATGGGAGGTAATTTGGATGCCTGGATTGAATAAGAAATTAGCAGGAGAATTATGCATTGTTATTGAGGGATAAAAACTTCCTAATTATGATCGATAGATCCATGGACTATTACAAGATGTTAGCAATCGGGCTTAAACACTCGAAGGTAAGTTTGACTCTACTTGGCGGATCATTGCTAACAAAATTCATGAACATACACATAATTTAGCAAGTAGGAAGGGATGGTCAGGAAGGCGGTCGATTAAGACCTAAACAAGGGCTCTAATGATGTTATTGTAGTTCATATATTGCTGCCAAAGTGTCTCTACCAACAGGAGGGTTGGCAGCAAAAGCTCTTAGCCAAAAATGACATCTCTGTAATCCAACACTGCCCATTAATGGAAATCTTCTAAAGCCTTTTAGGTAGAGAGAGAGAGAGAGAGATCATGTTATTCTTCAGAGTGCATCTAGGACTGAAGATGTCATTTCACTTTTAAAAACTTATATTTTTTGGAAGGAAGAAAAAATGAATAACTTGTTTCATTTTATTAAATACCTTATAAATCTATATCTATATGTACATGCTCGATACGATCTATATATAACCATACATAAGTGAAACCCCCTCCTACTTTTTAGTGGATTTAAGTCATGGTTTAAAATTTCAACCGAAATCCGAAATTTCAGGTACCGGTGGAGGCCGAAACCGGAATTTTCTGAAATTCCATTTTTCGCCCTTTACGAAATTTCGGTTTAATGACATTATTTATTAAAAAAAAAAGTGTTACAAAATTTCGGTTGAAATTTCGAAATTTCGGTCCGGAATTTGGAACCAAATTACCAAATTTCGGTTTTTGGTGGTGTCCGAAACGGTTACCGAAACCGAAATTTTAAACCTTGGTTTAAGTGACATAGATTTCGCAAAAACTCTCAGCACGACGTGGCTTTCCCCAGAATCTCTTAAAGTTGAGTTTAACTATTAAATACTTGTAAGTCTATAACTAGAGATTCTATACTTAAGGGTGGCAACAGGGCGGGGGCGGGCCGGATGTCTCATTCCCCGCCTCGGGGAAAATTCCCCATCACCGCCCCGTCCCCACTTCGGGATTTGGGGAATCCCCGTCCCACCCCACGGGGAAAATCTAATACCCATCCCTGGCCCGCACACTGCGGTGAAACATGTTTGATGGATTTTTTTAAATTGAAAAAATTCTACTAAAAATGCATTTGAAAATGATATTAGGGAAAATTTAAGAATACTGAAGGAAATTTGTTCAATGCCAAGTGCGGCTACCCAAATTAAAAGCGGCAAATCCAAATTTATTAGCGGAAAATTCAATTTTGTATTGGGATAACGGGACAGGGGCGGACTGGAGCAACCCCCATCCCTGATTCGGGGAATTTTTTTCAATCCCCATCCCGTCCCCGCTTGAATCGGGGAATCCCCACCCCGGTTGGGGCGGATCCCCTCTTTCACGGGTTTAATTGCCAGCCCTATCTATACTATCTATATGTATGGTACCATACATAAGTGAAGCCCTACTCATATTTTTTTAGTGGGTTTAAGTAGTTAAAATCAATTTCGAAAATTCTATCTCAACTCGATTCTCACTAACCTCAGAAAATTATAGTTAGTGAGTTGTACTCACAATTTTGAGAAACTGATAAATTTCAGGTGCCACCCTGGGTTCCTAGATAAATTCCAGGTCAAAAATGGATTCCCATTCTGGTATTATAAGTGCAACAAACAAACAGGGAGTAGGTAGGATGCTAGAGTCTCCATTATTCCTCTAAGCTTACTTTGTAGACGAAACAACAAGGCTAGAGATACAAGTAATCTGAATTGGAAGTCTACGGGGCGAAGAGGTTTTAGTTTCAATGGGGAGCTGCGTGGTCCACGTAAGTTAGAAGACGCGTTATGTCCACACACCCGCCCACCCCCCCCCCCCCCCCCCCCCCCCCCCCCCCAACGGCCAAAAAAAAGAAGAAAAACACACGCTTTGAAGACTGATGGAACATGTTAGACTATTCCCCTTGACTACATATAGGACTGTAACATTTCATCACGCTTTGAAGCTGACATCAGCAGCTACTACGTAACTAACAAATATGCCAAAAGCCCCAAGACTCTTGGAACTCATTAGACTACTCCTTTAAGACTTCTTAGGAGTGTAACATTTCATCACGCTTCCAAGCCGACATCCGTGGTAGCTTTCAAACTTCTTTGAGATGATTTTCACTCTTACTCTTCCATATATAGTCCCTTGTATCCCTTTTACAAGTTGCCCCTTATGTGAGTCGTGATGACTTTTGGAAACACTCTTTGGTAATTTTAGAAGAAGAAAATAATATTGGAAACTAGAGAGGTAAAACTAAACAACTCGAGATGTGCAAAAATGTTAAAAAGCACTCTCTAATCTTTATTATTCACCGTAACACTATTATATACATCAAGTAGTTTTAATTCGGTCTGACAACCACAGCAAACCAAATAGATAAAAACAAACTCTCAGAGATCCAATCTATTAAAAGTCCTAGATAAACACAGACTCTACCCAACATCTATCTAAACCATATATATAAAAGAAAACTAAACAGCCAACTTTTAAATAAAAATAAGAGCTAATAATAGATAAGGACTCTTATGAATTGGTGGTGAAGAGCCGTTCACAATTTTCCCCCTCAACACCGACTCACCAAACTAACCACGATTCAAACCCCCGTTGGCCCGGCCCCTCCGATGCCGTGCACGAATCAGTGATGACTCTAGCACTCTCCTTCAGCGTTAACTCTTCACAAACTACGCTAAGTTCCTTCCGAGAAAATTTTCACGATCTATCATTTCGCCACTCCTTGACACCTTTTGTATCTTCAGAAAATGTTAAATTTTCTGCCTTAAAAAAACAAGGCAAATTTGCGAACTTCGGATTCGCCTTTGGAATACGCGTTGATCTCCATGGTTTAGATGCACTAAACTCACGCTCTTCAAAATCTTCAAGTTGCGATTGTCGCAACTCTTCTGGTGAAGCCGGAACATCTTTTTCACGCGACGGACTTTTTCCAGTCTTCCATGGACTAGAGCTCTTGCTTGTCGAACTGCCATTTTGTGGGGTTGCCGTCGAACCTTGACGTGGCGCCTCCTGTTCCGACTCTAACACATCTCCATCCATCTGTGAGAGATCAATTGTGTTTTTCACCTTTTGGATCGAATCCGGATTTGCTACACCATGATTTTCTTGTGGTAACACAATCGAATCCAATCTCTCTTTCAAACTACCAATCAAATCTGTTGAGTCCGGCATTGCGGTGTTTTTCACGGACCACCATGACGACGCTTCATCGAACACCACATCTCTTGACACATAGATCCTTTTCGTACATGGATCCAAGCATCTCCACCCTTTGCTTTGTTCATCATAACCAACGAACATGACTCGACCCACTGCTTTCTCCATCTTTGTCCTCGTTTGCTTTGGTACAAGCACATAGCAAACACAACCAAACACTTTAAAGTGTCTAACCGATGGCTTCCTACCAGTAAGCTTTTGACAAGGCGACTCATAACCAAGTCGTTGTTGCGGAAGACGATTAGTTACATACACGGCTGTAGACACCTCCATTTTGCTCCGCTTTAATCAATGAAGTGGTTAGTGTCTTTCTATCGGTTTTCTAGTGTTTTTTATTTTCGTGTCCATCTCTTACGATCTTTTCGGTCGTTTCCGTCCTAATATGCATTTTTTCGCTAAGTGTTGAGAAAGATTATTCACAAGAACCTAAACAAGAGAAAATTTGGACTTATTTGGTGGGCCCACATTGGACGGATCGGATCATCCTACAAAGATTGCGAGTCGCGCCGAAGTTACATCGTGACCCACCGAATAAATAGTTTGGATTATCATGTGAAGTTAATTTGAGAGCACAATTAAATTTACCATGGGGTCCCATCAATCGCATGATCCTATGAAAATGGTTTGCGGGTACGAATAATTGCATTGTGGTCCATCAAATGAACGGTTTAGATCCTGATTATGAAATTGGTTTTGGGTGGTGGATCATCAAATTAATGGTCGAGATCATTGTAATAAGAATTAATTTTGAGAGGCACAACCAATTTACATATTGGACCACCATTTCAATGGTACGGATCATTCCACTAAAGCAATTCGGGGGGTGCAACCGGTTTACATAGTCCCCCATCGAATCGATGGTTTGGATCAGCCTATGTAAATAGTTTGGCGGGCACCATCAATTTATGTCAAAGCCCATCAATTGGACCGTTTGGATGATCTCATTGGACTGATTTAAGAAGGGGCGCAACCAACTTATATCGTGGTCCACCAAATGAATGGTTTAGATCATCCAATGGGAAAAATTTAGGAGGCGCAACCAACTTATACTATGGCCCAATCATTTGGACAGTTGGGATCACCTCGAAGAAACCAATTTGAGAGGGCCTTGGTCGAATGTGTCATGAGGGGTAGTTTCGCCATTTAAGGTAAATAAGGTTTTTTTTAATCATGTGAATGTGCTGTTGGTTCGGTTCCTTTCTATACCCAAGTTGATCTCCATATCATTTTTCAAATAAAATAATAGAAAGAAGAAGAATAATATATATTATATAAAGAAAGTTGATGTGAAAGAAGTTGGTCTTTCTCTTTTTGGATTTTAGCAAGGTTCTATTTTTCGATAATAAAAAAAGAGAAGAATAGCAACGATCTTTTTCCATGGACCGGCTCTCTCCACCTAAAAAGCAATATATATTATATAAAGAAAGTTGCTGTAAAAGAAGTTGGTCTTTCTTTTTTTGGATTTTAGCAAGGTTCTATTTTCGATAATAAAAAGAAGAAGAATAGCAATGATTTTTTTTGGGGGGATGGACTGGCTCTCTCCACTTAAAAAGAAAAGGAAAACCAGCAGCCGGAGGGGATAGATGATCCGAACCATCCTTCTTCATAGCCGTTCACCCCATCCATCCTTTTTCTCTTGGTTCACACTCAGACGACTCATTCCCATGACCTACATGCATCATGCTCCATCCCTTTAACTAATCCAATCCCATGGCAATTTGTTCATACCCCACCATCTAATCCTATGGTCATCAGTTACACCCCCATGCACCCCATACATTCATACACTCCATATCATCATGCCCATATTCCTATGCACAACCGACCACTTATCATCATGACCATACCCATATAGATCCCATCAATTCCATTACCTATTTAACTAAATCCAAACCACTTTGTCCCTATTTACCTGGTCTGAATCCTTGGTCCAACTGTCTGGGCCGAGACTCATCCCCTTACTTCATCAATTTGTGGTCAATTTGATCAAAAATCCTAGAAGGGTTCAATTATAACAAGGATCTCATCAAAGCGGCAGGATCGACATCAAATTTTGGAAAGAGGTGCGGCATCAATTGTTACAGGAGAGAATCCTCTCTCATCACTCTCATCACTCGGTTCTTGGATTCGAAGAGATTTTCAAAGCGTCATCAAAGGGGTTTTCTAGAGCATATAAAAGGGTGCGACAAAGCGTATACCTCGGATTTACGCACCCTAGAGACAAAGAGCGCGATCAACGGTAGGTTCCTCCATTTTTATAATATCAAAGGTAAAAAAGCATGTTTATGGCCGTTTCTTCTTTGTTTTCTTCATGATTTTCATAAAAGCTACCATGCATGATCTAATATGATTTTGGTGGGTCAGTTTATTTAATTATCAATTTTGGTGAAAAAAGAAATTGTTATATGAGAAAATTGGGTATTTAACCGATTGAGATATCTAGTGGCTTTTGAATCGTTTTACAAAGTGAGTGTTTTAAAACCAAGGGGTTTTTGCGAAGCTATATTTTCTGAGTCTTAATGTGGTTAAAATAGCACCAAAAATCTAAAAATTCCAGTAGATTTTATTTGTTTTGATGGCTCAAAAATTCATTTAAATATTACCCGGAAATAGGATTTTGATGGTTCTAAAAATCGTTCATATAACAAAACAATTCAACACTAATTGAAATTTGGTCTTTAGTAGATTTGTAATGTTTAAATATCCTACAAAACTTTTCAAAAGATTTGGAGTTTATTTATTATTTTTACTGGAATTGTTTTGATAAAATCACTGATTTTCATTTATATGAAGGACATATCATTAAACAACTCCTTAAAAGCTGAAACTTGGTAGCAAGATGAACTGACCAGTAAGAATCATATTTTGAATTTCTCAGGAATTTTGGGCATATTTTAATTATTTGTTATTGATTTTTAATTTCTCTGAGCAGAACATTAATATATCTGTTAAAAATAGACAATTATCGAAATAATGTCTGAAAGTTTCCTCATAATTTGATATTTGTCCGAGCATATTCTAGTAAAAGTTTGGTTGGATTTGGAATTAATTTGCTATATTTGTTAGTGTAATGTCATCAATCTGACCCGAAAGTGGAAAATCAATTAAAAATTGAATTTCAAATCTAAAATCATGACAAATTTAAGAAGAATATATTTTGAAAGAATACATGATATCCTAAAGTTTCTGGAACAGATAACTTAATTAGCTATAGGCTTCTTTGTAAAATCATTAATCTGATCCAATTGTGATAAATTCATTTAAAAATTCAAATTAATTCAAAGCACCTTGAAAATTTTTAGAGAACTCTAACTTTTCATCATATATTCAAACACTAAGTCATCTGAAACATAAATCTTAGGAGTAATAGATTTTCTTTGTAAAATAACATGCTAGGATAATTGAGATGCTGAGATCGTAACCATAATCGTATACTAATTGCGATCGATCCAGCATAATTGGAGTGCGTAAATTATAGTATGTTATTGGCTCCGAGGTCCCCTGTCCACGGAAATCCTGAGAAATATGCCAGGCAATAAGATACTATAACTTACGTGCTAAATTATACAAGGGTTGAGAGCACGATTCCCTTCCATGGTTGCGATTCGAGGCCGAAACTTGCGAACCATAGAGCCTTTGGTATTCCTTAGATGTTTAGGAATCGAAAATTCTCAAAAATCGAAAATCATTAAGTTCAACTAATCAAATTAACTCGATCTGCGTCTTAGGAGCCGTTGGATTACGGTGTCCTATCGTAGGAACCTTTAAGGCCCCTTAGGAACACTTACGTCACGTTGTGTCCTAAGTTTTAGGGAGTCCTAGAGTTAGGAGTCTAGCCTCATCACGGGCGTTTGCTATGGATAGCAACCGTGCCATAGATCTAGTTACACTAGTCACCTCACTTTTCTCATAGGACAAGCCTAGTTACCTAGGATGTAGGTTCACCTGTATTAGTCTAAAGGGTGTCTTGCACTTAGATAGGACCATATAGCATCTTAGATGAAGTCCTAGGATAATAAAATCTTCAACTTGAATTAAATAATTTCTCTTAAACTGTTAAAACAGTCAATCCAGTCTAGGTCGGTATCCTAGATGAGTTAGGCATAAGTAGCTTAGTTCAGGTCCACCGAACTCTGATTCCAGTGAGGCTGTGATACGTAGGCAACTTGGATACTTGAGTGGCATGCCAAGCCCAAGTCGGCTCCACACATAAGTGGTGGGTTTTGTATATTAATCCTTAAATTAAAAGTAATTAAATCACTTAGGACTTTCCATGAAATTAGAATTTTAGAAGAACTTTCACTTAGATTGAATTCAAACAAATTAAGAAAATCAAGATACATATTTAGGAATTACACTGAAATTAGATCTTATGATGCATGTCATGTAGTTCGCACATTAACATAGAGTTAAATGAGCCATTTAAAAGAAATTCAAAATAGTTAACTTTTGGAATTGAAGACCGATTATCGGGCAGGAATGATGCATGTGGTGGTAACTTCCCATACCTTCCATTCTCGTAACCAGGTAACGAGTCTAGATTTCTGGTCAATTATAGGTCCTAGATCCCTCATCTAGGTGGCGACTCTGTCACTCTCTTTTGCGTGGAATTCGGATTGCCTTAGTGATCCCAAGTTCACGAAAAAGATGAATTAAATCACACCTTGCTAGGCTCGGCGGCTTACCCCTGCCCTTATGGGTACTGGGTTGTACGTTTGATTGCACCATATGGCTTGGGTGCTGCCTGCTTGGTTGGGTAATTAAAATCAATAATAAAAAGCACACGTCATTCGTGTGGGTACGAGAGACCAAGAGAGAGCGTGACGGCTCGCGCCTCATCTCTCTCGCGGGATCAGGTCCCACAACGGCTACGCTTATACACTCTGCCCAATATTGAGGACAAACATTCCTCCCGTGTAACATACTCCGGCAAATCTCAACTAAGTGCCTGTTCTTTCTTTAGGCAACTCCGTTCTGCTTTGGAGTTTCAGGACAAGTGAATTGCCTTTTGATTTTGTGATCCCTCAAATAAGTGGAAAGAATATGAAAAGTGTATTCTCCACCATTATTGGTTCTCAAACAACCGATCTTAAATCTCGTTTCGGTTTCTACACGTGCACGGAAATCTTTGATCTTTTCAAAGACTTCAGATTTCTCCTGTAGAAAATATACCTAAACATATCTCGAAAAATCATCAACTAATATAAGAAAATAACAGTTTCTACTTACAAACTTCTGCTTCATTGGATCGCATACATCGGAGTGAACCAACTCTAATGGTTGTTTTGAGTGAAACTCCGACTGAGGAAAAGGTTGATAGTGTGCTTTTCCAAACTGACATCCAGCACAAACCGTGTCTCCCCCGTTCTCGAGAAGTGGTAAACCTCTGACAAGGTGTCGTTTCACCATAATTTTTAACTTGTCATATGCAACATGAGCAAGGCGCGCATGCCACAATTCTGGAGTTTCATTACGGCGAGCTTTATCAACATAAGTTATTCTTGCTGATAATACATACATCGTCTCCATCCGTTTCCTATGCATGATCGGATTGCCAAAAACATCCACTTTCTCGAACACCTTTACATCATCAGGTCCAAATAGTACATATCTGCCTGCTGATGTGATCTGTGCTACAGATACTAGATTCTTCACCGTACCTGGTACGTGATACACATCTTTGAGGATACTATTTCCCTCACCACACCGTGAGGTAACCGTCACATCGCCCACATTCTTCACAGCATGGATAGAATTATCCGCCGTGACAACTGCATGATTTCTATCATATTTTCGCAACCGCATAAACTTATTTCGATTTCCAGTCATGTGGTGCGAACATCCAGAATCAATCAACCAATCATTCTCGTAGTCAATCGTCTTCTTTCCAGAAGAACTTGTTGCACACGCTTGACTTTTCACACTATGAGATTCTGCAACATTCAGTGCAAAAGAAATATCCCCCTCAAAGTCATATTCCGTAGCAGTATCTTCCACTGCCACATCACCTGCAAAAGAAGCTTGCATGTCCCATCACCATCATCATCCTCCTTGTCTTTGGATTCGATGGCAACATTCCCATCATCGGTCTCAATCCTAGCCCGACAATTTCTTCTAATATGACCAGGCTTGGCACATCAATAACAATAAAAATCACATTTTTCTTATGATTTTTCATTGTTATTAGCCCGATCATCTCTCTTATAACCATCCTTCGGCTTTTTATTTTTCCGCCACTTTCGCTTACTATTCACCGCAAGCTGTAGACACCCCATTTTGACTAAGCCCTAAACCTTTCCGGCTCGTGCCAAATCCATCCGAATCTCAGCATTAGGGTCCCAAGCTTCGCCCTAGGCTGGATTAGGGTCTCTTTTAGCCCCCTGCAAAATTTCATCGAGATCGGGACTCGTTTGCCCAGCAGTCAGGCTGAAATAGTGTGTGTAATGCAAATGAAGGGAAGACCCACTAGGTTTTCATTTTACCCTAAAAACCTTGTATTTTAGGGAAAATTCAAGTTATCCAAAGACCCCAAATATCCATGAATACATTTTTAGAAGCCTTAGGATCTCAGAATTGTCTCGGCAAAATTTCAGAAAAATCCGCCAAGAAAATTCGAAAAAGACAAGTTGAGTTAGTGCCGTTATCAAGTATAGGGGGTGCCTTATCCCAGAGGGGTCGCGCATTTGTGCGCCCATCAATTTTGGTGCCAATATCAATTTCATATTTTTCCTATAAATACTCACTTAAGCTCATTTTTAAGAGGATCTTAGCTTTTTACTAATTTCTAGAGAGAGAGACTCTGAGGAGAGAGAAATTAGATCTGCAACTCGAAACTTCTTTTTTTTCCTTTTTTTTTCCGTCCAATCTCTTCTTCTCCGGCCAAGATTCCGGCCGGGATCAGGCACATCTCTGACCAATAGCAGTGTTGTTCTTGTCTGCTTCCTTTTTCTTCTTAATCTAGCATGTTCTCATTCCTTTTGAAACCCTAACTTTCAATTGAACCATAGATTTTTTTTTCTTCTAAAATCCGAGCCTTAACCTGATCTGATCTTCCTATCATCTTCTCCGATTGAAGCTCCGGCCATTAAAGTTCTACCAGATCTGCCGGATTCTGACCGTGTTTTGATTGGCAAATTTCAAATTGCTGAGAGAAAACAAGAGAGCTTGAGAGGAATTCTCCCAAACCCTAACCATAAATCTTTGCCTCTTCTCCAATAATTCTCCTCCTCCTCTGGCAAGCTCTGAGAAGAATAAAGAGAAGAGATCAAAAGCGGCAAAGCGTGGGTTTCAATCGGCTCTTTTCTGAGCGGATCCAAGATTTGAACCATTTCATTGAAGATCTTTAGTTCTAAGGAAGGAAAGATAAGATCAAGGATCGAATTTCAGGAAAAGATAATAAATTGCTAAGGTAAGTTGATTTCGTTTTCTCTTTATAAATACCTCTGATGATTCTCTTTGAAAAATGTTGAATGAGATGAATGTTTAGCCTCTAATTTTGTGTAGAGATGAATTGATTTGGAATGTGTAAGCCTATGATAAAAAAAAATTTAGCCTTATCAATTATTTTGATTCTTTGATTTTCATTTCAAACAAATTAGAATTTCTTTTTTACTTATTTGTTTCTTTTAATCATGGATCAGTTCATCTGTGTTCAATTCATAAGCACAAATTGGATCATGATGTTAATAGTCACATGAGATTTGGTTGTTGCTCTGTTATTCTTGACAATATGTGTTATAGGCACAAACAGATTTTTGATGAGTCATATATTTTTACATTTTTTTTATGCTTTTCCTTCTTTTAGTCAATACATGAGATTTTTTTTTTTTAAGATGGCAGGAGTGAATGTACATGAATATAAATAGAGCTGTTTGGACAATTTTTTGTATCATCATTCGCTAACCTGAACTGGATTGAAAAGGACTTTGTAACCTTTGCTTCTTGCAATAAAATTGTGACAGGTTGAGGAGAAGTATGATTTAGTTTGGGCGTAGAGTTTCAATTAGAAGGCTAATTCCCGCCAAGTTAAATAGTGATATAACCTTAGAGTTTTGAACCTATATCTAATTCCACTGTAAAATATCTTTTGTCTTCTAGAAAAGATTTCAGAATGATGGGTTTCTCTTTCTTATGGAATGTCTAGTGCCATGAATGTGGGTCATGTGGCTACAGTGGATGAGAGAGTATTTAAGTCAAGAGTAGCGTGTGTGAAGCTCTATGGGATGTTCATGTCAATGTAGAGTCCATAAGGGCACCTTATGCACAGTGAAGAGTTTCACCTTTGGCCTTTATTTTTGAAACACTTTTCTGTAGAGGAGTAAGGAAAGATCATAGGATGCATGGTGCGAAGAGATGAGAGGGAATGTTACATCCACCATTTTAGAGGTTAGGAGTATATGTCTAGTGTGCTGATCATGTTCTGTAATGTATAGATGTAAGCATAAAGGTAATACAACTCTTAGGCATTTTTTTTTTTATAAAAAGTGTGGCTGAAGATGCATACGATCCTTCATGTGATTTAATTTGTTGCTTTGTGTCTTGTATGTTCAGGTTGATCCCCAAAAACTTTATTGTCATTTGCATTTTTTTTTTTTATCTTATATTTATGTATATGGGCAGCCTCCACTTGGTTGTGACATATGTAACTTTACTTTGTTTTGACATGTGTTCCCTCATTTGGCTTGAATCCGTGCAACCTTCACTTGGCTGTAACAGCTAACCCTCTCACTTTGATAATGGCAGCCACACTCTTTTGATCATTACAGCCAACATTCTCTTGATAATTGCAGCCACATACCTTTTTGATAAGAGCAGTCACACGCCATTTGATGATGGCAGCCCCCGCATATATATTTGTTTTTTTTTTTTTAAATGACAGCCACGTTCTCTTGATCATGGCAGCCTACATGTTGTTTCACTATTTATTACATGTGTTTGGTAATTTTATTTTTTATTTTTTCTTTTTTCTTTTTTTTTCTCTTTTCAAATAACTAATGCGCCAGCGCTGGGATATTTATGTAGTTATATAAACTTGCTTGTTTTTTTTTCATTCTCTTAGTTTATTAATCGATGTGCACATTGGAAATATTAATATTCTTCTGAAACTAATTTTTTTTTTACTATATTTCAATTGCCATAATATGTATCTTGTCTGTTAGTATAAGAAGGTTTCTTGTAAGATAAGATAATCGGTTACGATAGAATGTATATATATTATAGAGTATTCTTTTCTATTACTTTGTCAACTGATGCATAGTTAGTGTAAATATTATATGCCCAATTTATATATATATATATATATATATTGTCAAAGGTTTATTTCATAATGAACATATTTTTATCCTCTTTGTATAGAAGCTTTGAACATTAGGGTAGACAACTGATTTTTTTTTTATATAGCAACTCATTTTGAATCACGGGACTGCTGAAATCTTAGCTTTACCAATCCTCATGCTCTTATTAAAATGGTGTTGCTCATTGGGCATGTGTTGAATTGACTTTCACTTTGGTTGGATCGTTATAGGCTTATCATTTTATTTTTTATTTTTTTATCATATTAGAGACATACCAGATCAAGGTAGTACCTTCTATTTTTCTTCTTCCCTCCTCTAGGTAGAAAGTTGCTTAGACTTTTAGATATTAGTATCCCTTCATTGCGAGGGCGATGAAGGAGTTATCCCAAGCCCATCTTTTAGGGTGATGTAAATATCATTTAATGTGTTCCTGTAATCTGTTGGAAATTTATTTTTTCTTTTATCTTAAGTTTTGAGTTAGATTCTGAAGATGAATGGATTGTTCAGGTGAGATTATCTCAAAGCTTATTATATTCATTCCTTATTATTTAAATGAATTGTTAATAGGAAGAAGGAGATCAGATGACTACTCTATTCGATATCATCGACATGAGTACTGTCTGATCTCAAGGCGGGATTAGAAATATTATCATGTGTATATGATATCAGATGATTACTTTGGCATCATCTGATTTCATTGGAGTCCCCGTATTGGGGTTTGTGGTTGGTTTAGAAGTGTTTGATATTGTTTGTTTTTTACTTTATTAGGCTATCCAGCGGCTGGTCTGGACTAATTAATGATGTTTATCATTTTATGATTGCTTTAGATTGTGTATTGTTTTTTTATTGAGAATTCTTCTTTGCTTAGCACTTGATTTATTTTTATAAAAATAGAGTGAAATTTGCAATTATCTGGCAGCTTTTTCTTCTCTCTTTGATAGACTAACACAGTCTTATAGATTGCTGTTAATTCTCTTTAGATATTAGAATCCCCTTTTCTTGTAGGGCGATGAAGGCGCTAGCCCAAGCCCATCCTTAGGGGACTTGCTCAGTCCAAGTTGCATACCTCTCCTTTGTATATAGGAGACTTGCCTAGTCTCATTCTCTTACTAACCCTCCTCTTTGTGCGTCGTTTGGTTTTGGGAGAACACCCTACTCGGCTTGGCTTCATACCCCTATCCTATATGGGTATCTGGTTGCACATTTGTTGCACCCTAGGGCTAGGTAGCTGTCCGGCCCGGCTGGGTGTTTTACCTTTGCCAAATATGCACAAGGTCTCTTTTTCCTTGTTAGTATTTTCTCTATCCTACCTCTGTGTCTAAGAGACTTACCTAGTCTCATTTTCTTGCTAAACCTCCTCTTTGTGTATCATTTGGTTTTGGGAGAACACCCTACTCGGCTTGGCTTCATACCCCTATCCTATATGGGTATTTGGGTTGCACATCTGTTGCACCCTAGGGCTAGGTAGCTGTCCGGCCCGGCTGGATGTTTTACCTTTGCTAAATATGCACAAGGTCTCTTTTTCCCTGGTACTTGTGAGTTTTATCTTAGCTTGATAGTCTCACTAGCACCCTTCTTTATTTCTTTTTCTTTTAGGAGACAGGCTTTGTCTCATTAGCACCTCCTTCTTAGAATCCTATTTTCAGAGTCAGTCCTTAGCCTAGGAGTCTGTCCTTAGCTAGAGAGTCTGTTTTTCTTTCAGGAGTCAGTCCTATCATCATTAGGGGTTAGGATTTTGTCCAACCTCTCATCAAATCTTGTGTTTTCTATCCGCTCCTGCAAGGTATAGGATGCTGTCCAACCCTTGCAGAGCTATGTTTCTGTTCTTTTCCCTCCGCAAAGCATAGGATGCTGTCCAACCTTTGCGGGATATCGGGAGTCTGTCCTCCCCTTATGATGATAGGATTTATTCCCCTCGAGTCAAAAACACTTAAAAATAACAAAAACATCTGAAAAACCAAAAATCTCAAAAATCTTGAGTCATTAGGAGAGTAGTTAGGAATTCTGTTTCGAACTACGTTGGCTTGATCCTCTTCCACGAGGTACGTAGTGCAGCTTGAGATTCTTATCTCAGGTCCAGCCAAACCTTTGTAAATAAATCATTTACCCATTTTAAGAAAAAATACCAAAAATCTTCAAAACCTTGTTTTCAACAAGATCTTCCTCTAGAGTTAGGAGTTTGTCCTAGTTAAAGAGTTTTAGAATTTTGAGTTTGTCTTTGATGTGTTGTGTGGTTTGTTTGTGTTTGTGTTAGAGTTAGGAGTTTGTCCTAGAGTTATAGGAGCGCCTCCGTCCAGTCAGTTGGCGATTCATATCGCCGAATGATGATTAAGTCTTGGATACGCTAGTGATCCCATTGTTTCCCTTAGGGCGTACAGCCTAGCTACACATAGATTATAGGAACCACCTGCATTAGCTTAGGGCTAACCTGCATTTAGTTAAGGCATATAGGGTGTCTTAAAATCTACAATCCATTGGAATTTAAATAATCACACAAGAAGCTTTAAGAACTAGTCCAGTCTTTTAGATCGAGTCTAGGATAGAGGTCTAGATGTCTTAGGCATCATATCTTAGAATAGGTGCGAAGAACTACGTTGCCTTGATTCTCGTGGAGGCGGGGATACGTAGGCTTCTTTGGGTGAACATCAGATCATCTAAAGACTCGGGCCTGGGTATAGATTAGAGTCTTAGGGTTGTATAGTATCGAGTCATTTTTCTATGTTTTGCAGTGTTTTCTTACTTTATTGCGCAGACCTTATACTTTTTTGGTGTGTCGTGCATGTGTTTGTTCATCAGAACTTAGACACCCATTAGGCAATGTCACTTATAACCTAGCTATGCTTAGGTGACACATGTTTCTTTTATTTTATCTTGTGTACCTTTGATTTCATCTCCGAGACATGCATGATTAGATAGACGTCTTCTCGGAGATATTCATTCCCATTCCATATGATTTTCGCCCAAAGCTCTTCAAAATTATTAAGTAAATGGCATAAGAGACCAGGTGTTTGCACTTGGGCGGATGAGGTGCTCTTTAGACCTTCCGAATTCGTAACCAGGCACGAACCTTATTTTATATCTCTGGTTATCCGTTGCAACAGAGCATAGTATGGGATCCAGGGCCCATTTGCCTTTTTCCTTGGATGGCGACTCTTCTTTGTTTAAGGTACGCCTCGAATCTGGGCTAGTCCCCGAATCGAGAGGTATCTCACCTTTGTATCGCCACTCATGCTGTGAGGGGCACTTCTTTCGAGAGTTCCTTGGTAGAACTCTCCATTCACGTGGATGATCCTGAGACTGACTCGTGTGGGGGCACACGTCCTCCACCGCCGCCACTCTCTCGGATCGGGGTCCACAGGCTGGCGACTCTGCTGGGGAGTTCTTGGAACATTGCCTAACTCTGTTAAAATGCCATTTGTTATTAATTTTGAAGAATTTTGAGCTAAAATCATTATAAATGGGAATTTAATCGCTTAGAATCCAGGGGCACCAGATAGGTGTTTAAAACAAGGGATTCACACATTGCACAGCATACATCATTTTGTTCTTTATTTTCTTTTATTGATTTTCTTATTATTGGCTCCACGGGATAGATATAATGCGTGCCTCATGGGATATCACTATCCAGATGGTGCTGTTGTATCTATTACCAAGCTATGCGCCAGTGCTGCAGTCGTAAACACTCGGTGTACTTGTGTTTACAGCAGCCGGTGAGCAATGAAGCATACTGTATATAACACTCGGTGTACTTGTGTTATATACTTAAAGTATGGATCATATGCATAGTACCTGATAGAGTCCGGAGCTCTACTTTCATTTTACATATATTATGTACATGGATATATATGTTGATTTAGTAAAACCCAATTAGGATCTGCATATGCTTATATATATATTGCATTCATATAAGGACGAACATGTGTTACTTACACATGTTGGAGCTTAGATTTAGGAGCCATGTCCTATCCATAGATTATTGCAGTTCACCTTATGTGGCTACAGACGCAGTCCTAATACACTCACATGTCTGTCTTGAGTCAAGCTTCTTGACTCTATGGGATCATCTTTTAGGGCTGGTGCCCCTGGTTAGGATATATATGTATATATCTATATTTTGATTATCAGATTAGAGCCTACTCATTAGTGAGGCTTCCTTATCTAATCAAATTAGTCATATCAGTCTGTTCTTCGGATCTAGACCCGACCAGTGGCTTTTACTTGCCCTCTCATGGTCGTGGCCTATCTTTTGCTCTAGTCATGGAGATTTTGTCCATATATCTTTTGATTATAAGATTAGGACCTACTTTCTAGTAGAGATTCCTAGCTTGAATCAATCAATCGTGTATATTCATTTTCCAGATCTAAACCTAGCTAGTGGCTTCTACCTGTCACACTCATAGCTATGGTTTATTCCTTGACCTAATGATGATAAGTATTACCTGTGTTCATCCTTCAAATGCAAACCTCATTTATCCATTCTTTGTTGTATTGCTCAAATTATTGGTCGTCCTGTCTTAGATATGGTCGATAGCTTGTCTGCTGTCTCTATGACCATAGTCTATCATTATTGATCTTCTTGATCGTACATTTTTATCGTCCACCTTTCAGATTTAGATCCGGTCTATGATCTACTTTTGTCATTTTATGACCGTGGTCTCTTCCCTGAGTTTCTGATCATCTTTGATCATCAATGGAACATTTGATGTCGCCAATTATATCCTTCTTGTGATTATTGGTTAAGTCCATCTTTATTCTTTGTTTATTCCAAGTTATTCTCCATTCCCTAATTATCCCATCCTATTCTTTGTGTTTAGGTTAAATCATGGCGAATAATTTGTTGAAAGGCTGGATAAGCGAGACTATTGGGGCTCTTCCGCTAGAATCCTCGGATAGGAGTATGGCTGATCGGTTCATCTGTGCCTTCAGTCATTTGAGTGTTTCCGATATAAATTGGAAGTTTCTCCAAGCAGCCGCTAGATTCTGGGATCCTAATCTTCATGTTTTTCGATTTGGATCATTCGAGCTTTGTCCTATATTCGAAGACTGGTGTGCTTTATTAGAGCTCCCAACAGATGGACTTTGGGTACAATCTTCGAACATAGATTCCTCTCATTCCATTTTTTGCAAGCTATTCAAAAATCAAACCGTTGATGCACTTTCATGCTTAACGGATACGTGTGTGCAAGTTCAAAACCTCATCACCCTTTTTTCTGAAAACGTCGATCCTACTAACTCTCGTTTTCAGAGTTGTCGACGCAATGCTTTGATTTTTAGTGTCTTTGCGCGATATGTCATTCGGAAAAACCCTCGTGTTGCTCCGTTAACCTTGTTAACTGTGGTAGACCAAATTAACAAAGGGAGGAATCCCATTCCTACCATGTTAGCAGAGACCTTTTTGGGACTAGATCTTATTGCTTCCCAAAATATCAAAGACAATTTCTGTGGGTGTGTGAAGTTGTTGTATGTCTGGCTTGGTGAAAAATTTCAAATTCTTCAGCGACAAAAACAAAATCCGTATACCCTGAAGAATTTCCATACATGGAAACCAATAGCCAACCAACCTCAGTCCATTGATGAATGGCACAATTGGTTACAACATGTAGAGGAGAGCCAATTTCGCTGGGTAAGTCATTCATGTTTCCATGTTTTTACTAGCACTTACCCACATTCATTTGTTTACCTCATGGGTACCGAGAAGTCTTCTTTTTATGCACCCATTCGAATTCTCCATCAGATTACGGGAATTCCATGTCCTCCCGGAATCATAGTCCCTCCTCTTTGTGAAGATCTTACTCCTGATCTCGTCCGATCCATTGTGGCTGCTTGGGGAAACAAAAATATAGAAAGGAGGTTAGGTCTATCTCGCAAATTCCGACGTGGAGAAATATCGGAAGAGCCCGCAAGCCGGAGAGCTCGGATTGAGGAACCTTGAAGATCCATATCATGTTTTGTTATTCCGATTTCTGCATTTTCCATTCTTGTCAGTCTGTTTATCCAGCTGTGATCAGAGATTAATTTTTTTCATCCGTTGTAATCACAATTTGGATTTTATTAATGAAAGTGTGTTTTTGTTTTTTTTGTCATTGTTTGATCAAGATAGTTTATCTCGATTATCAAAATTTTAATCTAGTGATTATACTTCCATTTCAGGATTCTTGATTGAGCAGCCATTGCTCCTAAGAAAATCCTCGTTTCAAAACCAACCTGGTCCCGTCAGACATCTGATTCCAGGCTGAGCCGGCAATCCTTGTCACCTTTTTCTTTTACTTCTCCTTTATCGCCTTCCTTGAATTTTCAAGAAATACTTTCACCAGTCCAACCAACCCCTGAAATGATGGCAGAGAATGGGCAAAATAGTATGGACACCAATGAGATGATGAAAGCTATAATGTTACAATTGAGTACCATTAATGAAGAAATAGCCCGATTAAAGAATGACAGAGAATCTACTACCAAGAATCCTGCACCTCAGCAAACCCCAATCATGCCTCGCCCACCTCCTATGATGGCTCAGCCTCCTGTGTTGCCAGTCTTTGACCATTCTGATGACGAGCAGTATGAAGAAGAGAACTGTCTCCCCCATCTGGATAAAGGCAAGGGGATAGTCGATAGGTTGGATAAGATGGCCCAGGAGATGGAGAGCATGAAAATGCAGGGTCCGAAAAAATTAAACATGGCCGAGTATATGATAATACCGGGAGTTGTGCTACCTCCTAATTTCAAGATGCCGGATCATGATAAGTATGATGGGACAGGATGTCCCAAGAGTCATCTGAAAGCCCTTATTCCTCTCTTACAGCAGCATGGGCTTACTCCAGAGCAGATTGCTCTTCTTTTCCCTAGATCTCTTACTGGAACAGCAAAGAAATGGTTTTTAAGCTTGAAAACCGAAGAGATCAGAACTCTGGAGGATATTGCCAATAGATTTGTTGAGCAATTCTCCATGGAGGAGGGAATAGATGTGACAAAAAGAGATCTGAAGGCGCTGAAACAAGGGCACAATGAAACCTTCACTTCTTTCATTCGCCGATGGAGGCGTAAAGCGGCGCAGATGACACATCGATTATCAGATGCCGATCAAATTAAGATTGTTGTCAAGAACCTATCCCCGCAATACTATCATCACATGGCTATTCAATATTTTCTGGACTTCAATCATCTGATAAAAACAGGGACTCAAATCGAAGATGCTTTGTCCAAGGGACTAAGATCAAGATCTTCGTCTGATGTGAGAGAGGGAAAAAGACCTATTGTGGCACCGAAGGAGGTGCACAATCTTAACTATACCAGGCCTTCCAGTTATGCCAGACCACCGGGTTATGATCAACCACCATCCAGAACGGTGACTGAAGTCAGGAGGCCTATTGAAAAGAAGGTTTTTCGTCAGTTTGACCCCCTCCCTTACTCCTTATCAGTGGCTTTGAAGAAGTTGCTGAGAGATAAAAAGATTACTTTGTTGGAACCTAGAGAGCTTCCTAACCCTTTGCCCAAGTATTGGAGGAAGGACCAATACTGCGATTATCATCAGAATTCAGGGCATTTGACTGACAAATGCATGGCTTTAAGACACAAGATCCAAGACATGATAGAAGCAAAGGATCTTGCCGTTGAAGCACCGAACGTCACTCGAAACCCATTACCTACACATGCAATGCCTCCCCCAAACGTGTATGCCATTTTCACTGAAGAAATTCTCTTAGATCACTCCCGTATTTGTGCGGTTATTTCTGATAGACCGTATGTTCTGAGATGGGATGATGAAGATGAAGCGATCGAAAACAAGAAACCTTATATACTATCCCCTCTAGATGAAGGATTAACAGGATCCTCTGAGTGTTCTTGTTCTTATGTCCTCAAGAGTGAGGAGGAGGAAGAGATGAAAGAAAAGATCCCTTATGTTTTAAGATTGGAAGAAGAAGACTTGTTGCTTCTGGAAGATCAGTGTGACGAGCTCCGCCATGTCACACGAGGTGGTCGTGTCTTCAAACCTGCAGAACTCAGAGCAGAAAATCCTGCCGAAGTTGTAAGAGCTGCGGAGAATCTGAAACAGAAGCAGACTGTGGATGAAGAGGAAGAAAATTTGTTAAAACAACTGAAGAAGACACAAGCTAACGTGTCCATCTGGGGTTTACTAATGGCATCACCGAAACACAGACAGGTTGTGCTTCGAGAATTAAATGCCTCTCAAGTATCAGTTGAAATTACCCCCGATGAGTTGGTCAATCTCGTGGCAATGGCCAGGGTTTCTAGAACATTGTCATTTACTGATGAGGATCTGCCTCAAGAAGGAAGAGATCACACAAGACCTCTCCGTATCACCATACTGTGCAACAAGAAGAGGGTCCCCGAGGTATTAGTGGATAATGGGTCAGCTTTAAATGTATGTCCTTTAAGCACCGCCACTACCCTGGGATTCGGGCCAGCCGATTTTATCCCGTCGGAACAGGGGATATTGGCATATGACGGAACCAGAAGAGATGTCATCGGGACACTCGCCACAGAAGTCGAGATAGGAGGTGAAACTTTCGAGATAGAGTTTCAGGTTCTTGATATCAAAACATCTTTCTTTCTCCTTCTTGGCCGGCCGTGGCTTCATAAAGTTGGAGTCGTTCCTTCCACACTTCACCAGAAATTGAAATTTGTCCGAAACAATCGGGTGATCACAGTGCGAGGCGACCCTGAGCCGGAAATTGGTCAAATAACATCTGAACTGAGCACTGAAAAATCAAGAGATGTTAGTTTAACTGGCTTTTCATTAGAAGTCTCTACTATTTCCTTTGGGGAAGCAATGAATGAAGAAATAATGTTTCTCTCGAGCACGAACACTCAAGTGGTGAAGATAATGCGAAAGTATGGTTATGTCCCGGGAACTGGTCTGGGAAGAAATCTGCAGGGCCCAACTGAGTGGCCGGAATTGAAAGCAGTCGGCGGATTATTCGGGTTAGGGTACGAGCCAACTCCGAAAGAGGTTCAAGAAATGAAGCGTTATATGATGAAGTGGGCTGAATGTCGTCGTCGGGGTACAGAATTTCCGACAGGACCGTACAGCATGATTATGAATGGCCGATTCAGAAGAGAAGGGGCAGACTGTCCGTTCTATGGTTTTCCTGAGACCTGGTGCGATAAGACTGGGAAGAGGCTTCCAGGATTAGAGATCTTCTTCACAGATGAGTTGTCAGAAGATTTCTATAGTGAGCAGTTTGCCTTGGCATCGATAGCAGAAAAACCAGCTGCAGATTGGGCAGAAAATATTGAGCCGCATCTCCTAGACTCCCTATATCAGGTTGAGGCCCCAATCGTCGCTATGATTGGAGGAGATGTGCCCTTCACGAGCCCAAGGGATTGCATTACTCCAGCCACTGGACCTTTAGACAATTGGACCGCACAGGTTATACCCCAAGTAGTCCTCCAGTATAGTCCAGTCCTTTCAAAAGAGTCAGTCATTTCAAAAAATGTGTCAGTTTCTGAGTTCAACCCAGAGTCTGTCATTTCTAACTTTTCTTTTGATGCAGGTACCATAGAGGTCGGAGTAGTTCTCGGAGGTGGTGAAGAGTCGGTTCCTGTCGAGTCTCGGTCAGAAGATGTTTTCACTGATTCTTCATTTGTACATAGTCCTGTCTATGTTGATACTGATGTCAACATGTCATTTCATTTGAATTCAGAGTCTGTAACGCCCGATGTGGGTGAATCATTCGATGTAATCATCAATTCTGCAAAAGAAATAAAAGATTCATTTGTGTACGATCCTGTCTTTATTTCTAATTCTGTTTCTGATTCTGCTTCAAAGCCTGATCAAATAACTAATAATAATAATAATCAAGACTCCCCCTCAAACGAGGAAGCCGACGAAACTCCTTTTGAAATCAAATACATGATTCAACAAGAGGAGATTCGCCGAGCAAAACCACTCGAAGAAGAAATTGAAACCGTAAATATAGGTGATGAAACTTTAATTCGGGAGATTCGGATTGGCAAAACTTTATCTCCTGAGGAGCGCGAAGAATTAATCACTTTGCTAAAAGAGTTTAAGGAGGTTTTTGCTTGGTCTTACGATGACATGCCGGGATTGAGTGAGGACATTGTGCAACACAAATTACCTCTAATTCCGGGCATCAAGCCGAAGAAGCAAAAACTCCGAAAACTCAAGACAGAATGGGAGTTAAAGGTTCATGATGAGGTGAAAAAACTACTTGAGGTAAAATTCATTGAAGTAGTGGAATATCCCGAATGGCTTGCAAATATAGTTCCTGTGCCCAAGAAAGATGGAAAAGTCAGGATGTGCGTTGACTTCAGAGATCTGAACAAGGCCAGTCCGAAAGATGATTTTCCTCTTCCGAACATCGATATCCTGGTAGACAACACTGCTGGACATGCTCTGTTATCTTTCATGGATGGGTTTTCAGGCTACAATCAGATCAAGATGGCGCCTGAGGATATGATGAAGACGGCATTTATTACTCAATGGGGTACGTACTGTTACCGAGTAATGCCGTTTGGCCTCAAAAATGCTGGAGCTACCTATCAGAGGGCTGCGACTACTCTTCTTCATGACATGATTCATAAGGAGGTCGAGGTCTATGTCGATGACATGATTGTCAAAGGCAGGACTCGGCCAGAGCATACAGTCGCTTTGAGAAAGTTCTTTGAGCGAATCCGAAAGTTTCAACTTCGCTTGAACCCAAATAAATGTGTATTTGGGGTCACGTCAGGGAAGTTGCTGGGATTCATGGTCAGTGAAAGAGGAATCGAAGTGGACCCTCAGAAAATCAAGGCTATCCAAGAAATGCAACCACCAAAGACAGAAAAGCAGATTCGTGGATTCCTTGGCAAAGTGCAATACTTGAGGAGATTCATATCCCATTTAACTATGACATGTGAACCCATCTTCAAGTTATTAAAAAAGAATTCCTCCAAGAAATGGAATGAAGAATGTCAGGAAGCATTTGAAAAGGTCAAGCAGTGTTTGTCTTTGCCTCCTGTCTTATCCCCAGTCATTCCTGGTCAACCATTGTTGATGTATTTGTCCATCACAGATACAGCAATGGGTTGTATGCTTGCTCAGCAAGATGTAGGATCTAAGAAGGAGAAGCCTATCTACTACATCAGCAAGAAAATGCTAGAGTACGAGATAAAGTACACTATCTTGGAAAAGACTTGTCTAGCATTAGTCTGGGCGACTCAAAGGCTTAGACATTATCTATTATCGAATAAGGTATTTCTGCTTTCACGGATGGATCCGTTGAAGTACTTATTCGAGAAGCCCGCCCTTACAGGAAGAACTGCAAGATGGTTGCTATTGTTATCTGAGTTTGACATCACATACGTCACTCAGAAATCTGTCAAAGGACGGGTTATTGCTGAGCAGCTAGCTGATGCTCCTGTTGAGGAGAATGCTTTTCTGAAAGTTGAGTTTCCTGATGAAGAGATCATGGAACTTGAAGAAGAAATTCCAAGTACCAGATGGATAATGTACTTTGATGGAGCTGTAAACAATCGAGGACAAGGAATAGGAGCAGTGCTTGTATCTCCCAAGAAAGAATATATCCCGATATCCATCAAGTTACAATTCGAATGTACAAATAACATGGCAGAGTACGAAGCTTGTATCGCAGGACTTGAGGCAGCTTTAATTTTGAAAGTCCAAGAGATTGATGTATTTGGAGATTCAATTCTGATAATTTGTCAAACCAACGGTAATTGGAAGACAAGAGAATCAAAATTGATCCCGTATAATTTCTATCTCGAATCTCTGGCCAAGAAATTCAAGAATATCACATTTACCCATCTGTCAAGAACCAAGAATCATTTTGCAGACGCCTTGGCTACCTTAGCCTCGATGTTGGATATTTCTGAGACAATGGAGGTCCAGCCTTTAGCTGTGAGGTCGCAATGGGCTCCAGCGCATGTAAATGCCATTGAGATATCAGCGCGATGTCCAGATGGAAAACCGTGGTATACTGATATCCGAAATCTCATTTCAGGCAATGGCCATCCCCCTGAAGCTTCCAGCAAAGAGAGAAAAACTCTTCAGAGATTCGCCGCTAACTTCATCATTTGTGGTGAAGAATTGTATAGAAGATCCTTTGATGGGATTCAGCTTCTGTGTGTTGATGAAGATCAGGCTGCGGAGCTCATTGAACAAACACATGAAGGTGTTTGTGGTCCTCACATGAACGGTAAAATGCTATCAAGGAAGATCCTTAGACTCGGTTTCTATTGGCCCTCAATGGAAACAGATTGTTTCGCATTTGTGAAGAAATGTCATAAATGCCAAGTCTATGCGAATCTTATTCATGTGCCTCCGTCAGAGCTGCATTCTATGACCTCGCCATGGCCGTTTTCAGTATGGGGGATTGATATCATTGGCAAAGTCTATCCTAAATCGTCAAGTGGGCACGAGTACATCTTGGTGGCCATTGACTATTTCACGAAGTGGATAGAAGCTGCTTCATATGCTTCCATAACTTCCAATACAGTTGCGAAGTTCATCCGTGCAAACATCATTTGCAGATATGGAGTACCTCATGAGTTGATTTCTGACAATGGATCTCACTTCAAGAAAGAGGTAGTGCACCTGTGCGAAGAATTTAAAATCAAGCATCACAAGTCATCTCCTTACAGACCGCAGACAAATGGTGCTGTAGAGGCGGCAAATAAGAATATCAAAGTCATAATCAGCAAAATGACTGAAACTTATAAAGATTGGTCGAATAAACTCCCGTATGCTTTGTGGGCTTACAGGACGTCGATCAGATCCTCTACAGGTGTAACTCCGTACTCTCTAGTTTACGGAATGGAGGCAGTCCTCCCTGTTGAAGTGAGAATCCCGTCTTTAAGAGTTATGATGGAAACGAATCTGCCAGAGTCTGAGTGGGCCAAAGCCAGACATGATGAATTGCAGATGATTGATGAAAAGAGGCTCAGAGCCTTATACCACATCCAAGGTTATCAGAGAAGAATCGAAAGGGCATTCAATAAGAAAGTCAAGGTTCGAGACCTGAAACCAGGAGATCTCGTCTTGAAGTCTTATCGAGCACCGGTGTTCGATCCCAGAGGAAAATTCAGGCCAAACTGGTCTGGTCCTTACATTGTTGATGAAGTCCTGCCTGGAAAAGCCGTAAGACTCCTCAATGAAAATGGTGAAAAATTAACAGAACCTACAAACCTGGACCAACTAAAGAAGTACTATGCTTAAATACACCAGGAGGCCATCCTTGATCGATCAGAGCCAAAAGCTAACAACCCAAAAGTCAAAATACCGTTTGCAAACCCTTTGGGCCTATAAAAAAAAAATCCCTTTTTCTTGGCAAACACAAACCAGGGGCATCTTTTATGACTTGCGTCATAAAAGATAGTAAGCTTGAACTACGTTCTGACCTGATTCCTTTTTACAGGATACGTAGGCCACCTAATTGATTCGGGTTCGGTCAAATTCTTCAAATCCTTCGAATCTTTCAAATCCTTGAAAATATGAAAGAAAGAACAAAACAAAAAATCCTTGAAACCCAAAAAATGGGCGAACTACGCGGACCTGATTCCCATTTTCTTTGGGGATACGTAGGCAGTCTGGAGGGCCAGATTCGGTTAAATACATAAAACAAACCAAAAGTTTAACCTGTTTGAACCCAAGCCTACCTAAAAGTCTTTCTGGTGTATTTTAGGTCCAGGTTTGTAGAGAAACAGAAAGAAAGAAAAAATGATGGAGTCTTAGACCCGCTAGACTGAAAACCCGAAAGGGCGGTCTAGGCAAAAATTAGGGTCATTCACCTGCTAAGTTGAAAACCTGAAAGGGCGGCTTAGGCAAAATATAAGGCAGGCGGTCCGCCAAATCAAAAACTTGAAAAGGTGATTTGGTCATGGCAGTGACTGCAAAAAGATAAAACCTCTGAATGCCAGCAAGACTTTTATTTCTTCTGAGGCATTACTCTGAAGTCTGAGTAAGCGCCAGTAGAGATTATTCTGACACTCTATAAGCTAAGGAGTTAAGACTAAGCAAACCAAAGGGATAATAACCATGACGGAAAACCTGAAAAGAGGAATGAAACACCTTTAAATACGGTTTTTGAAAGATTCTAAGAAGTGGTAGACTATACCATTTTAAAATACTTATCAGGCTGAAAAGCAGATTCAGTTTCTCTTAGAATCCAAGTCATGGTCGAAGTCCTCCTTTGTTGTTAGCCACAGTTCAGTCTTTGTCAAAGTCAAGGTTAAACTCCAAGGTCTTGTGTGGGGAGTCCTGTGTGGTCAATGTCTCTCCAAGGTTGGAGTGATAGAAAAGTGATGAAGTTGTGGATCCTTGAAAATGATACAGAGCAGAGCAGAGTTCAGAAGGATAGCACTCAGACCATTCGAAGTATTGGCAGCGGACAGAAATAGAAGAAAATTATCGGATTCAGTCTTTTGTATTTGAAAAGATTTGTAACTTCAAAAATTCAGGAAATGAAAACCTTTTCTACAATGCTCCCTATGTTTGTTCTCCTATGAATTTGTCATGGAAGTAAATTCGTACTAGGGGCATCTTTTATAACCTGTTCAGGTTATAAAAGATATCAAGTGAACTCTGATAATTGAGATAATTAATTTCATTAAATGAAGATAAGAAGAGCTTCAGTAGAGTTTTTGGTCAAATTCCTCTGAGAGTCTTTCTTATCATCTTATTGAAAATCTATCTCATAATCCCCAGTGGAGTTTCTATCCACAAAATGTAAATAAACCAAGCATTCAAATTAAATCATCTGCATCTGTACATAAACTATTTAGCCTCCAAGCTAAAAATCAAGCTTTTATGCATAAATTCCTTGCCTCTGAGCATAAATCCCTGCCTCCGAGCATAAAACCTTGCCTCCGAGCATAAACCCTGCCTCTGAGCACAAATCCTTGCCTCCGAGCATAAAATTCTGCCTCTGAGCATAAATTCCTTGCCTCCGAGCATAAAACCCAGCCTCCGAGCATAAAATCTTTGCCTCCGAGCATAAATCATTGCCTCCGAGCATAAATTCCTTGTTTCCAAGCATAAATATTGCCTCCGAGCATAATTCCTTGCCTCCGAGCATAAATTCCTTGCCTCCGAGCATAAAACCTTGCCTCCGAGCATAAATCCTTGCCTCTGAGCATAAAACCTTGCTTCCAAGCATAAATCCTCGCCTCTGAGCATAAAACCATGATTTTGAACATAGAAACGAGCCTCTGTGCAAAAACTCAGGCCTCCGAGTTAAAATTCCCTAGCTTCTAAGCTAAAATCTTTCAACCTCCATGCATAAACCATTTTGCCTCTGAGCATAAAACCATCCGCCTCTGAGCAGAAAACCAACATTCCTAACAAACCAATCCTCTTATAATCCAACTTTCACCAAGTCATTTTCTCCATCCCATTCTCTAAATCAATTTTGGGGCTAGTCAAAATGTGACGTCTGTTCAGCTTTGACATTCGCGCGACAAGCACGCTCTGCCAAAGAGGGGCATCTGTAGACACCCCATTTTGACTAAGCCCTAAACCTTTCCGGCTCGTGCCAAATCCATCCGAATCTCAGCATTAGGGTCCCAAGCTTCGCCCTAGGCTGGATTAGGGTCTCTTTTAGCCCCCTGCAAAATTTCATCGAGATCGGGACTCGTTTGCCCAGCAGTCAGGCTGAAATAGTGTGTGTAATGCAAATGAAGGGAAGACCCACTAGGTTTTCATTTTACCCTAAAAACCTTGTATTTTAGGGAAAATTCAAGTTATCCAAAGACCCCAAATATCCATGAATACATTTTTAGAAGCCTTAGGATCTCAGAATTGTCTCGGCAAAATTTCAGAAAAATCCGCCAAGAAAATTCGAAAAAGACAAGTTGAGTTAGTGCCGTTATCAAGTATAGGGGGTGCCTTATCCCAGAGGGGTCGCGCATTTGTGCGCCCATCAATTTTGGTGCCAATATCAATTTCATATTTTTCCTATAAATACTCACTTAAGCTCATTTTTAAGAGGATCTTAGCTTTTTACTAATTTCTAGAGAGAGAGACTCTGAGGAGAGAGAAATTAGATCTGCAACTCGAAACTTCTTTTTTTTCCTTTTTTTTTCCGTCCAATCTCTTCTTCTCCGGCCAAGATTCCGGCCGGGATCAGGCACATCTCTGACCAATAGCAGTGTTGTTCTTGTCTGCTTCCTTTTTCTTCTTAATCTAGCATGTTCTCATTCCTTTTGAAACCCTAACTTTCAATTGAACCATAGATTTTTTTTTCTTCTAAAATCCGAGCCTTAACCTGATCTGATCTTCCTATCATCTTCTCCGATTGAAGCTCCGGCCATTAAAGTTCTACCAGATCTGCCGGATTCTGACCGTGTTTTGATTGGCAAATTTCAAATTGCAGAGAGAAAACAAGAGAGCTTGAGAGGAATTCTCCCAAACCCTAACCATAAATCTTTGCCTCTTCTCCAATAATTCTCCTCCTCCTCTGGCAAGCTCTGAGAAGAATAAAGAGAAGAGATCAAAAGCGGCAAAGCGTGGGTTTCAATCGGCTCTTTTCTGAGCGGATCCAAGATTTGAACCATTTCATTGAAGATCTTTAGTTCTAAGGAAGGAAAGATAAGATCAAGGATCGAATTTCAGGAAAAGATAATAAATTGCTAAGGTAAGTTGATTTCGTTTTCTCTTTATAAATACCTCTGATGATTCTCTTTGAAAAATGTTGAATGAGATGAATGTTTAGCCTCTAATTTTGTGTAGAGATGAATTGATTTGGAATGTGTAAGCCTATGATAAAAAAAAATTTAGCCTTATCAATTATTTTGATTCTTTGATTTTCATTTCAAACAAATTAGAATTTCTTTTTTACTTATTTGTTTCTTTTAATCATGGATCAGTTCATCTGTGTTCAATTCATAAGCACAAATTGGATCATGATGTTAATAGTCACATGAGATTTGGTTGTTGCTCTGTTATTCTTGACAATATGTGTTATAGGCACAAACAGATTTTTGATGAGTCATATATTTTTACATTTTTTTTATGCTTTTCCTTCTTTTAGTCAATACATGAGATTTTTTTTTTTTAAGATGGCAGGAGTGAATGTACATGAATATAAATAGAGCTGTTTGGACAATTTTTTGTATCATCATTCGCTAACCTGAACTGGATTGAAAAGGACTTTGTAACCTTTGCTTCTTGCAATAAAATTGTGACAGGTTGAGGAGAAGTATGATTTAGTTTGGGCGTAGAGTTTCAATTAGAAGGCTAATTCCCGCCAAGTTAAATAGTGATATAACCTTAGAGTTTTGAACCTATATCTAATTCCACTGTAAAATATCTTTTGTCTTCTAGAAAAGATTTCAGAATGATGGGTTTCTCTTTCTTATGGAATGTCTAGTGCCATGAATGTGGGTCATGTGGCTACAGTGGATGAGAGAGTATTTAAGTCAAGAGTAGCGTGTGTGAAGCTCTATGGGATGTTCATGTCAATGTAGAGTCCATAAGGGCACCTTATGCACAGTGAAGAGTTTCACCTTTGGCCTTTATTTTTGAAACACTTTTCTGTAGAGGAGTAAGGAAAGATCATAGGATGCATGGTGCGAAGAGATGAGAGGGAATGTTACATCCACCATTTTAGAGGTTAGGAGTATATGTCTAGTGTGCTGATCATGTTCTGTAATGTATAGATGTAAGCATAAAGGTAATACAACTCTTAGGCATTTTTTTTTTTATAAAAAGTGTGGCTGAAGATGCATACGATCCTTCATGTGATTTAATTTGTTGCTTTGTGTCTTGTATGTTCAGGTTGATCCCCAAAAACTTTATTGTCATTTGCATTTTTTTTTTTTTATCTTATATTTATGTATATGGGCAGCCTCCACTTGGTTGTGACATATGTAACTTTACTTTGTTTTGACATGTGTTCCCTCATTTGGCTTGAATCCGTGCAACCTTCACTTGGCTGTAACAGCTAACCCTCTCACTTTGATAATGGCAGCCACACTCTTTTGATCATTACAGCCAACATTCTCTTGATAATTGCAGCCACATACCTTTTTGATAAGAGCAGTCACACGCCATTTGATGATGGCAGCCCCCGCATATATATTTGTTTTTTTTTTTTTAAATGACAGCCACGTTCTCTTGATCATGGCAGCCTACATGTTGTTTCACTATTTATTACATGTGTTTGGTAATTTTATTTTTTATTTTTTCTTTTTTCTTTTTTTTTCTCTTTTCAAATAACTAATGCGCCAGCGCTGGGATATTTATGTAGTTATATAAACTTGCTTGTTTTTTTTTCATTCTCTTAGTTTATTAATCGATGTGCACATTGGAAATATTAATATTCTTCTGAAACTAATTTTTTTTTTACTATATTTCAATTGCCATAATATGTATCTTGTCTGTTAGTATAAGAAGGTTTCTTGTAAGATAAGATAATCGGTTACGATAGAATGTATATATATTATAGAGTATTCTTTTCTATTACTTTGTCAACTGATGCATAGTTAGTGTAAATATTATATGCCCAATTTATATATATATATATATATATTGTCAAAGGTTTATTTCATAATGAACATATTTTTATCCTCTTTGTATAGAAGCTTTGAACATTAGGGTAGACAACTGATTTTTTTTTTATATAGCAACTCATTTTGAATCACGGGACTGCTGAAATCTTAGCTTTACCAATCCTCATGCTCTTATTAAAATGGTGTTGCTCATTGGGCATGTGTTGAATTGACTTTCACTTTGGTTGGATCGTTATAGGCTTATCATTTTATTTTTTATTTTTTTATCATATTAGAGACATACCAGATCAAGGTAGTACCTTCTATTTTTCTTCTTCCCTCCTCTAGGTAGAAAGTTGCTTAGACTTTTAGATATTAGTATCCCTTCATTGCGAGGGCGATGAAGGAGTTATCCCAAGCCCATCTTTTAGGGTGATGTAAATATCATTTAATGTGTTCCTGTAATCTGTTGGAAATTTATTTTTTCTTTTATCTTAAGTTTTGAGTTAGATTCTGAAGATGAATGGATTGTTCAGGTGAGATTATCTCAAAGCTTATTATATTCATTCCTTATTATTTAAATGAATTGTTAATAGGAAGAAGGAGATCAGATGACTACTCTATTCGATATCATCGACATGAGTACTGTCTGATCTCAAGGCGGGATTAGAAATATTATCATGTGTATATGATATCAGATGATTACTTTGGCATCATCTGATTTCATTGGAGTCCCCGTATTGGGGTTTGTGGTTGGTTTAGAAGTGTTTGATATTGTTTGTTTTTTACTTTATTAGGCTATCCAGCGGCTGGTCTGGACTAATTAATGATGTTTATCATTTTATGATTGCTTTAGATTGTGTATTGTTTTTTTATTGAGAATTCTTCTTTGCTTAGCACTTGATTTATTTTTATAAAAATAGAGTGAAATTTGCAATTATCTGGCAGCTTTTTCTTCTCTCTTTGATAGACTAACACAGTCTTATAGATTGCTGTTAATTCTCTTTAGATATTAGAATCCCCTTTTCTTGTAGGGCGATGAAGGCGCTAGCCCAAGCCCATCCTTAGGGGACTTGCTCAGTCCAAGTTGCATACCTCTCCTTTGTATATAGGAGACTTGCCTAGTCTCATTCTCTTACTAACCCTCCTCTTTGTGCGTCGTTTGGTTTTGGGAGAACACCCTACTCGGCTTGGCTTCATACCCCTATCCTATATGGGTATCTGGTTGCACATTTGTTGCACCCTAGGGCTAGGTAGCTGTCCGGCCCGGCTGGGTGTTTTACCTTTGCCAAATATGCACAAGGTCTCTTTTTCCTTGTTAGTATTTTCTCTATCCTACCTCTGTGTCTAAGAGACTTACCTAGTCTCATTTTCTTGCTAAACCTCCTCTTTGTGTATCATTTGGTTTTGGGAGAACACCCTACTCGGCTTGGCTTCATACCCCTATCCTATATGGGTATTTGGGTTGCACATCTGTTGCACCCTAGGGCTAGGTAGCTGTCCGGCCCGGCTGGATGTTTTACCTTTGCTAAATATGCACAAGGTCTCTTTTTCCCTGGTACTTGTGAGTTTTATCTTAGCTTGATAGTCTCACTAGCACCCTTCTTTATTTCTTTTTCTTTTAGGAGACAGGCTTTGTCTCATTAGCACCTCCTTCTTAGAATCCTATTTTCAGAGTCAGTCCTTAGCCTAGGAGTCTGTCCTTAGCTAGAGAGTCTGTTTTTCTTTCAGGAGTCAGTCCTATCATCATTAGGGGTTAGGATTTTGTCCAACCTCTCATCAAATCTTGTGTTTTCTATCCGCTCCTGCAAGGTATAGGATGCTGTCCAACCCTTGCAGAGCTATGTTTCTGTTCTTTTCCCTCCGCAAAGCATAGGATGCTGTCCAACCTTTGCGGGATATCGGGAGTCTGTCCTCCCCTTATGATGATAGGATTTATTCCCCTCGAGTCAAAAACACTTAAAAATAACAAAAACATCTGAAAAACCAAAAATCTCAAAAATCTTGAGTCATTAGGAGAGTAGTTAGGAATTCTGTTTCGAACTACGTTGGCTTGATCCTCTTCCACGAGGTACGTAGTGCAGCTTGAGATTCTTATCTCAGGTCCAGCCAAACCTTTGTAAATAAATCATTTACCCATTTTAAGAAAAAATACCAAAAATCTTCAAAACCTTGTTTTCAACAAGATCTTCCTCTAGAGTTAGGAGTTTGTCCTAGTTAAAGAGTTTTAGAATTTTGAGTTTGTCTTTGATGTGTTGTGTGGTTTGTTTGTGTTTGTGTTAGAGTTAGGAGTTTGTCCTAGAGTTATAGGAGCGCCTCCGTCCAGTCAGTTGGCGATTCATATCGCCGAATGATGATTAAGTCTTGGATACGCTAGTGATCCCATTGTTTCCCTTAGGGCGTACAGCCTAGCTACACATAGATTATAGGAACCACCTGCATTAGCTTAGGGCTAACCTGCATTTAGTTAAGGCATATAGGGTGTCTTAAAATCTACAATCCATTGGAATTTAAATAATCACACAAGAAGCTTTAAGAACTAGTCCAGTCTTTTAGATCGAGTCTAGGATAGAGGTCTAGATGTCTTAGGCATCATATCTTAGAATAGGTGCGAAGAACTACGTTGCCTTGATTCTCGTGGAGGCGGGGATACGTAGGCTTCTTTGGGTGAACATCAGATCATCTAAAGACTCGGGCCTGGGTATAGATTAGAGTCTTAGGGTTGTATAGTATCGAGTCATTTTTCTATGTTTTGCAGTGTTTTCTTACTTTATTGCGCAGACCTTATACTTTTTTGGTGTGTCGTGCATGTGTTTGTTCATCAGAACTTAGACACCCATTAGGCAATGTCACTTATAACCTAGCTATGCTTAGGTGACACATGTTTCTTTTATTTTATCTTGTGTACCTTTGATTTCATCTCCGAGACATGCATGATTAGATAGACGTCTTCTCGGAGATATTCATTCCCATTCCATATGATTTTCGCCCAAAGCTCTTCAAAATTATTAAGTAAATGGCATAAGAGACCAGGTGTTTGCACTTGGGCGGATGAGGTGCTCTTTAGACCTTCCGAATTCGTAACCAGGCACGAACCTTATTTTATATCTCTGGTTATCCGTTGCAACAGAGCATAGTATGGGATCCAGGGCCCATTTGCCTTTTTCCTTGGATGGCGACTCTTCTTTGTTTAAGGTACGCCTCGAATCTGGGCTAGTCCCCGAATCGAGAGGTATCTCACCTTTGTATCGCCACTCATGCTGTGAGGGGCACTTCTTTCGAGAGTTCCTTGGTAGAACTCTCCATTCACGTGGATGATCCTGAGACTGACTCGTGTGGGGGCACACGTCCTCCACCGCCGCCACTCTCTCGGATCGGGGTCCACACAAGCGCTTCCTCACTTTCTTTCACAGACAATCCTGCCATCTGCCTTGCCAACATCTCTACGTGGGGGTGCGTAAAGACCTCTTTGTCCTTGGTTTCCATTTGGTAACCTCAGGCCCATGGTCAGACTGGCACCACGTGTCATGCGCTTATAGGTGGACAGATTTTTTCCCCTAACAGTATGTGTTAGATATTGACAGCTTGCCTTATGTTGTATTATTTCTTGCTCATAGGTAATCTACTACATTTGAGGGCCTATTAAAATTGATCATGTAGGTACTGATTGGGTTTTATTCACTAGAATCCATTTTTTTGTCACATGCAGCCAAACGTCATTCTGCTAAAAAAAAAAAAAGAAGAAAAATTGATTCTTGCACGTGAGTTCGCCAAGCGTGATTCTATTGACAAAACTACTAAAAATATGCATTCTGACTGTTGATTCCAGAATGAGAATCAAGAGAATGGTTGCCGAACACAACCTAATTTTCTAAGGTAAGCAAGACTTGAGCACGAGCAGTAAGACTCAAATAGGGAATTCCTAGTGATGGGGTCCGGATTCAGCACTGATGGGTCCGAACTCAGCACTGATGAGGTCCGAACTCAGCAACCAATTGGCTGTTGACACGTGGCCCTCACAGGGACCGCTGCAAAGCCAACACCTGTCCCTGCTAGGTGTGACACCTGGACCAATCAGGGACTTCCACCTACCCTTCCTAGGTATGAGACCTGGTCCATACAGAGGCCACCACCTGTCCTGGACAGGTGGCTCAGAATCACTATAAATAGCCTTCACTTGTGCTAAGGTGAGGGATCTGAAAATCAAAACCCTAAGCTTTTGCTTTGACATTGCTCTGCACTCCTGCTCATACTGACTTGAGTGTCGAAGCGCCCGTCCGGAGCACCACTCCGGGTTGGTCCTCTGACCCTTTATCTTCTTGTCTGTGCCCTTGTGCAGCGCAGGACTCCACCAGCCCTTCAGCTGTGGTGTGTCAGATAAGCCTTTCTGGCCCTACCATAACCTGTTACCAATTTTAGACCTAACAGATTTGGCGCCATCCGTGAGACCCCGCAACAAAAAGCTGTTCGGAACTTCACTTAAGCAATGGTAGGAAAAAACGGAAAGCAGGTGCCAACCTCCCTGACGACCCGGGCTACAGCCCCCCGCGAAGGAAGAAACGAGCGATTGGCCTCGCAGATAGAGGTCGGGGCGCCAGGGGAGCGCAGTCCGACTCGTTCGGACCGTTCAGACCCTACCCCGACCCCGAGGGAGATGCGGGCCCTTTTCCAAGAAATGACTGCTGTGATTGCGCAGTTCAGGAATCCGGCCACCGCACTCCAGCAGCACCCAGCCGAGGCCTCTCAGCCCGCCCAGAGGAGGGGAAGCTCCCGCAGAGAGCACACGCCTCCGCCCCGGGAGCAGACTCGTCACTCTACAAGACGAGATCACCTCTCCCGGGACAAGCATGTGCGCCCCGAGCCTCGCCTACATCACCGGTCACGATCTCCCTCCGTACAAAGGCATGGCAGCAAGAGAGACGCCACGCACGAAGAGGGATCGTGGCACCGGCGAAGGAGTCCGTCCAGTCAGTCCGGATCGGCTATGAGCCCGCCAGCAAGGAGAGAGAGGCCCGTCCACCGGGCGGAGGAAAGAGAGGACCCGGTGTTGCGAAGGATCCAGCAGATCGACCACCGGATCGAAGAGCTCGCCAGAGAGCAGGGCCGGGCTGCCTCCCGGATCTTCACAAGCGCTCAACCATTTTCGGACAGAGTGCTCAGCGCAGAGGCCCCTGCGGGCTGGAAGATGCCGCAGTATGACGGGACCACCGACCCCGTGGACCACTTGGAGACTTTCAGGACCACAATGCTCCTCCACGGGGGGTCGGATGGATTCCTTTGTCGGGCATTCCCCACCACGTTGACCGGAGCAGCGCGGGATTGGTACTCGCGGCTTAAGCCCAGGTCCGTGGACAATTTTGATGATTTTGGGGATGACCTGGCCCGCCATTTCATGAGCAGCAGAAGACCCAGGAAGACGACGGCTTCGCTGATGGCCCTCAGGCAGGGAGATGATGAGGCCTTGAAAGTGTTCGTTGGTCGCTTTAATAGGGAAGCTCTCCAGGTTCCCAACCCGGATCCATCCGCGGCCACGAACGCCCTTCTGGCCGGCGCCCGATCGACTGACTTCAGGCGAGCAGTGGCCCGGCGGAACCCGCAGTCCCTCGCGGACCTGATGGCTGGGGCGGAGGAGTACATCTCGGTGGAGGAAACTCTCGCCGCCCTGGACTCTGCTAGCAAGAGAAGGCCCGATGAGAAGAACCCTACCAAGCAGCGTAGGGATGATAAGTCTCAGAAGAAGGAGAGAAGCCCTTCCCGCAGGGAGAGAAGCCCTTCTCGAAAGGGGAGAAGCCCCCAACCGAGAGAGCATTACACGCGGCTGACCGCGTCCAGAGCACAGATCCTGGCAGCCATTCGGGAAGAGGACTTCATCCGGTGGCCGGAGAGGCAGAACTCATCGACAAAAAGAAACATGTCCCAGTACTGCAGGTTCCACAAGGACCACGGCCACGACACCAACGCGTGCCTTCATTTGAAGGAAGAGATCGAGCAGTTGATCAGCAGAGGGTACCTCGGAAGGTACTTGAAAAATGATGACAACAAAAAAGAGCGCAAGGACAAGCCGAGACCCAGAGGCAGAAGCCCCCGGGGCGCTCAACCTCTAGGCGACCGCATTCAAGCTCCGGCCCCGGCCAGCCCCCCTCCTCAGGTACCTCAACCTCAACCTCATGGTGTTATTGGTACCATTTCAGGAGGGCCGACCGCAGGAGGAACCTCTTCATCAGCCCGCAGGACTTATGCCCGGCAGGTCAACGCCGTCCATACCTGCAGCAAGAAGGCCAGACTAGAGAACGAGATATCCTTTTCAGATGCAGATCTCGACGGCCTGATCCTCCTGCATGATGACGCCCTGGTCATCACCATGCTGGTGGCGAACTGGGAAATGAAGAAGATCTTGGTCGACAACGGGAGCTCCGCAGACATCCTCTATTATCACGCCTTCGAGCGGATGCTGATCGGAACCGACCGTCTGAAGCCGGCCAACGCTGATCTGTTCGGGTTCTCCGGAGAAGTTGTCAAAGTCGAAGGGCAGATCGAGCTTCCAGTTCTTATCGGGGAGCCGCCCTGCCAGTCCGTCGCCATGGTGAACTTCTTGGTGGTAAGGGCCAAGTCGGCCTACAATGCTATCCTGGGTCGCCCCGGTCAGAATCTCCTCCGAGCCGTTCCCTCCGCCTATCATCAGAAGATGAAGTTCAGTACACCAGGGGGCGTAGGAGAGGTCAGAGGGGACCAGCCCCAGTCGAGGCAGTGCTATGCAGCGGCACTGAAAGGGAAGAATGCGTCCGAGTCTCTGCCGATCGAGCTGTTTGATCTAAGGGACGAAGCCCAGATCACAGTAAACGAGCCGGCCGAGGACATTATATCTATCCCGTTGTATAGCGATGACGACCAGAGGGTTGTTCACATCGGCTCTGCCCTGCCAGAGGCCGCGCAGCAGGATCTTGCTCAGTTCCTTAGAGCCAATGCAGATGTCTTTGCCTGGGCTCCTTCAGACATGCCCGGCATCGACCCTGCAATCAGCACCCATGAGCTCGGGGTTGATCAGACCTGCAAGCCCGTGAAGCAGAAGATGAGGCACTTTGCACCGGAGAGACGAAGGGCCATTAGAGAAGAGGTGGAAAGGCTTCTGAAGGCCGACTTCATCCGCGAGATCCAGTACCCGGACTGGCTCGCGAATGTTGTGATGGTGAAGAAGTCTAATGGGAAGTGGAGGACCTGCATAGATTTTACAGACCTAAATAAGGCCTGCCCGAAGGACAGCTACCCGCTCCCAAAGATCGATCAGCTCATCGACGCTACTGCAGGTCACGAGCTGCTAAGCTTTATGGACGCCTTCTCGGGATACAATCAGATCAGAATGCATGAGTCTGACATTCCGAAAACATCATTTGTAACCGATCAGGGGACTTATTGCTATCGAGTTATGCCTTTTGGACTGAAGAACGCAGGGGCCACCTACCAGCGGCTCGTCAACAGGCTGTTCAAAGAGCAGATCGGCCGCAATATGGAAGTATATGTGGACGATATGCTGGTCAAGAGCAGAGCTGCCTGCAATCATGTTGCCGACCTCAAAGAAGCGTTTCAAGTCTTGAGGGAGCACAACATGAAGCTCAATCCGACCAAGTGTACGTTCGGCGTCGGAGCAGGCAAGTTTCTGGGCTTCATGGTAAGCCAGAGAGGGATAGAGGCAAATCCTGAGAAAATCAAGGCGGTGATGGAGCTGACTCCGCCCAGAACTATCAGAGAAGTACAGCGCCTGACCGGATTAGTAGCTGCCCTAGGGCGGGTTATCTCTAAGTCCGCAGAAAGATGTCTTCCGTTCTTCAACGCAGTCAAGGGTATAAAAACCGCGCCCTGGACTTCGGAGTGCCAAGCGGCATTTGAAGAGCTGAAGCAGTACTTATCCTCTCCACCGTTGCTGTCGAAGCCAGAACCAGGAGAAGAGCTGATTATGTATCTCTCAGCGGGACCTTTGGCAGTTGCAGCAGTACTGATCAGAGAGGAGTACCACCAGCAAAAGCCGATCTACTATGTCAGTAAGGTCCTCCATGATGCAGAGACAAGATATCAGCGAGTCGAGAAGCTCGTATACGCCCTCGTTATGGCGGCCAAAAAATTAAGGCCGTATTTCCAGGCGCATACGATCAAAGTCCTGACAGGACAGCCCCTGAGGCAGATCCTCCACCGTCCAGACACTTCAGGCCGACTTGTGAAGTTGGCCGTGGAGCTCAGCGAGTTTGACATCAAATATCTGCCCAGGCCAGCAATCAAAGCTCAGGTTCTTGCAGACTTCATAGCTGAATGTACCATGCCAGATTCAGACCCCGGGTCAGAAGCAGCGCTTCCTTCAGAAGCAGAACCGGTTATATCCGAGCAGCAGATCGAAGCCGAAGCGGTTCCGCTTCCCGGGCTTGAGAGTGCAGCTCCTCCGTCCAGCCTGCTTCCATGTTCTGAAGAGCCGCTCTGGGAGGTATATGTCGACGGGTCTTCAAGTAAAAGTAGCAGCGGTGCCGGACTAGTCCTCACAGGACCAGATGACTTTGTCCTGAATTATGCCCTGAGGTTTGGATTTCGTGCGTCAAATAATGAGGCAGAGTACGAAGCGCTCATCGCCGGAATGAACCTCGCCATTCAGGCCCGCGCTCAGAGACTGAAGGCGTACTGCGATTCACAGCTAGTCGTATGTCAGATCCAAGGAGTATATGAGGCCCGAGAAGAGCGAATGATAAAATATCTGCAAAGGGTCCGTGGCCTGGCCAGCAAGTTCGGAAGTTTTGAGGTCATCAGAGTCCCCCGGACTGAAAATATAAAGGCTGATGTGCTCTAAAAGCTAGCGGCATCAGGCTACACCGCTCTCAGAGAAATCCGTATGGAGTTTCTAAAGACTTCCAGTATTGATGAACAGCCCGTCGTAGTAATGCAGATCGACGATGAGCCGTGCTGGATGGACGAGATCATCAGATATCTACGCAGCAGAGAACTCCCCGGGGAGAAAAAAGAGGCCCGTAAAGTCGTACAGCGGGCAGCAAGGTTTTCACTTGACGGCGAGACTCTGTACAAGAGATCCTACACCCTCCCGTACTTGAAGTGTCTCCGGCCAACCGATGCCCTGTATGCCCTGCGAGAGACCCATGAAGGGATTTGCGGAGAACATCTTGGGGGCAAGGCCCTCGCCATCAAAGTCCTTCTAAGAGGCCTGTACTGGCCTACATTGAGACAAGATGCACTGAGCCTTGTGAAGAAGTGTCAGAAGTGTCAGAAATTTTCTCCCGCCGTTCACCAGCCTGCCGTGCCAATGGCTCCGATCATCAGCCCTCTCCCTTTTGCTCTCTGGGGAATGGACATCTTAGGTCCTTTTCCGCCGGCCTCCGGAGGCCGCGAGTTCGTCGCCATCGACTACTTTACTAAGTGGGTAGAAGCTGAACCTCTGGCCAAGATCACCGAGCAGAACGTCCAGAACTTTTTCTGAAAATCAGTGGTGTGCAGATTCGGGATACCCCGGGTTCTCATAACAGACAATGGTAAACAGTTCGACTCGAAGAACTTCAGAAAGTTTTGTGCAGATCTGAAGATTGAGCAAAGGTTCACTTCCGTGGCACACCCTCAGACGAATGGGCAGACCGAAGTGACGAACAGGACTCTGCTGCAGGGGATAAAGAAGAGACTGGATGATAAGGCCGGACGCTGGGCTGACGAGCTGTACCATGTGCTCTGGGCGTATCGGACTACCCCACGCATTGCAACGGGTGAGTCGCCTTTCAATCTCTCCTTCGGAACTGAAGCTGTGATTCCGGTTGACATCGGCATTCCTTCCCCAAGAATTGTTAACTTCAATGAACAGCTGAATGGGGACGGGCTCCGTGTCAACCTCGACTTGCTTGAGGAAGTCCGTGAGGAGTCACGGATCAGAGCCGCAGCGTATAAGCAGAAGGTGTCTAGATACCATGACACGAAGATCCGACCAAGGGAGTTCCGCACAGGCGACCTAGTTTTGAGGAAAGCGGCCGTCTCCCAGCCAAGAAGGGTGGGCAAACTCTCCCTGACTTGGGAAGGGCCGTACCGAGTCAAAGAGGTCATCCGTCCAGGAAGCTACCGCCTAGAGACACTTGACGAGCAGCTGCTGCCACACGCCTGGAATTCCAGAAACCTTCGAATATACTATCAATAGTCTTTTCCTTTGCCTTTGAAGGCCTGTAAAGAATCTCTGTAATTAAATTTCAAAGAGAAATAAAGTGGAGTTGTCTCTGAACTGTGTCCCTCACTTTTGAGTCACTAGTATATGCCAGCTCCCCCATAAAAAGACTCTAAGTGTCTGCAGACTTAGCTCTCATTCTAAGTGTTTGCAGACTTAGAGAGCGGTAGTGGTGCACTCCGGCGCGTCCAATTTGGTGTAAAGATCAATTCCGACCACATGGACCCGCCCTAGTGGAAACCACCTCAAAGACCTGCCCGGCCTGGCCGCCCTTAGCCGGAGCCGGACAGGATATGGCGCAATCGCTAGACGCCAAAAAGACTCTAAGTGTTTGCAGACTTAGCTCTCATTCTAAGTGTTTGCAGACTTAGAGAGCGGCAGTGGTGCACTCCGGCGCGTCCAATTTGGTGTGAAGATCAGTTCCGACCACATGGACCCGCCCTAGTGGAAACCACCTCAAAGACCTGCCCGGCCTGGCCGCCCTTAGCCGGAGCCGGACAGGATATGGCGCAATCGCTAGACGCCAAAAAGACTCTAAGTGTTTGCAGACTTAGCTCTCATTCTAAGTGTTTGCAGACTTAGAGAGCGGCAGTGGTGCACTCCGGCGCGTCCAATTTGGTGTGAAGATCAGTTCCGACCACATGGACCCGCCCTAGTGGAAACCACCTCAAAGACCTGCCCGGCCTGGCCGCCCTTAGCCGGAGCCGGACAGGATATGGCGCAATCGCTAGACGCCAAAAAGACTCTAAGTGTTTGCAGACTTAGCTCTCATTCTAAGTGTTTGCAGACTTAGAGAGCGGTAGTGGTGCACTCCGGCGCGTCCAATTTGGTGTGAAGATCAGTTCCGACCACATGGACCCGCCCTAGTGGAAACCACCTCAAAGACCTGCCCGGCCTGACCGCCCAGAGCCTTAGCCGGACAGGATATGGCGCAATCGCTAGACGCCAAAAAGACTAAGTGTTTGCAGACGGCAGTGGTGCACTCCGGCGCGTCCAATTTATGTGGAGATCAGTTCCGACCACATGGACCCGCCCTAGTGGAAACCACCTCAAATACTCTAAGTGTTTGCAAACTCGGAGACAGAAGTGGTTCACTCCGGCCAATGACATCCGGTTAACCACTCCGGCTCGGCAGAAAGATAAGGAAGAAGCACAGACGTCATAAATACAAACAACAAGGCAGCAGTACAGACAGTTAGACAAAATTGAATTTGTATTCATATCGCAAAAGTGCTCTTTTCGCCGAGCTGGCTTACAAAGAATGAGCCTCGTGGGCCATTACAAAAATTTACAAACAAAAATTAAGGATAGGAGCAAGAGGGCGGCCACTCAGGCCTCCCCGTCGGCCACCTCGTCGGTGACTGCCTCTGCAGTAAGGGCTGCAGCCTGGCCGACCTCGGCGGTTGGAGGGGTGACCTCGGAAGCCAGAACGACTTCCTGTTCTACCTCGATGGGTTGGGAGGAGTCCAGTTTGCCTTCTTCCTCCTCGTCCTCTTCCTCCTCTGGAGGTGCATACGGGACGTCCAGTCCGTCCAGAGAGATGTCGGGGTGAGCCTTCTTAACCTGCTCGGAGCAAAGAAGGAACCCCGCCTTATAGGCTTGGAGGCCCAGGTTGAAGAACTGTGTGTCCTTCCTCTCTTCGGTCTTCTGCACGGCCTCCCGCACTGCCACTTTCACGGCCGCCTCGATAGCCGCCTTTTCTCTCTGATCGGCTCTCTCCCTCGCAGTTAGGAGATCCTGCACGGCCTGGTTCTTGACCCTCTGCACCTCGTCCTTCAGGTTGTTGCATTCGGCCTCTTTGACCTGGACGGCTTCACTAAGCCCGTCCTTGTCCTTTTGGAGCTCGCCCTTCTCGGACTATATCTGTGTGAGCGTCTCAGAGAAGAGATAACTCTTCTTCGCCATATCCCTAGAGTACACTTGGAGCTGATAGAGGGCGGATGCGATCGCCTCTGCACAGGTCTCCGGCACCTCTTTCTCGACTTCCCGTTGGTCGCGTGGGAGGACGCCCTGGTACATCAATTCAGTGGCCACCCGGCTATCCCCCAGGCCGGTGTCCGTTTTCTGCACCGCCCAGTTTGGGCGGAAGACGTTGTCGCCTCTCGCCGCCGTGGCGGCAGGGATGCCCAGGACTGGCCCGCTGTGTTGGGGCTCTGTCACCCGTGCAAACCCTGAGCTCTGCCTGACGAGATTTGGCCGGCTCGGCTTAACTGCAAGCTTATGTGTCACCCGGCTGCTTTTGAGAGGCTCAGCCAGTGCGACCATTGTCGGAGTTGACTCCGGCACCTTTCTTTTCTTGCCCTTGGGTTGGGGCTGCTCATGCGTTGGGGACGCCTGGGAGCTCTGCCTGATTCTGTCCATCATGGACATCTGCTTCACCATTTCTGAACGTAAAAACAGAACAGAGTTAGAACTATATAAAAGAAAAGAAAAGAAAGGAACAGTTCAAAAAATAAGAGCTGATCTAAAAAAGTCTACGTACGTGCCGGGGTCGCACGACTGATACCGAGCTCTACCAGGACGGCCTCCTCGGAGAACTCCGAGCAGTCTATTTGACGCGCTTCAGCTCTTCTTTGATCAAAACGAAGGTCATGTAGTCATAGCCCTTAAGGGCTGGCTTCCGACTAAGGTTCTTGGTGTCTGGCGTTCTCCACTCCAATGAGAACGGCCAGTGGGAGCCCTGCTCGGTGTCCCTAGCGTAGAAAAACCTGTTCTTCCATGTGTGAATGGAAGTAGGTATGCCAGTGATCATTTTTACTTCGGGCCGTTGGCTGATGTAGATCCAACCGCCGTCCTTGTGCCTCTTCAGATGCGCACACATCCTGAAGACGGGCAGGGTGGGGTTCCTATGGAGCCGAACTCCCAAAAGGTGCAGGAAGCCGACCAGCGTCCTCCAAGAGTTCGGCACGACCTGTGTAACCGCCAGCCCATAATAATTCAGCACGTCGATAAAAAATGGATGCAAGGGAAGCCTGAGCCCGGCCCGTAAGGCTTCTTCGTATAGGCAGAGATCTGCACTATCGTTGCTGGCCCGGTCCCCTTCAACGACCGCCCTCAAAAGGTACCGATCAGGGATACAGTATTTGTCCCTGACAGCCTGAAGTTTGCCCGGCCCCAGATGATTCACCTCGTACAGGGCCCCGACGTTGTACTGTGGGTTGGCCTCCATCCGTGCCTCCGCTATCACCTCCACGGGTGCGCGCGGGAAGCAAGGAACTTCAACGTGTTCTTCGTCGTCGCTGGTTTCTACCCGGTGCGGTCCGTCCCCACGGACCGGGATTGTGTCTAAGTCCACAATCTCTTCCTCTCCGCTCTCCTCGTCTACTACGATTATTATCTCCTCGTCCTCAACACCGGCCTCGTCCTCTCCGACGCCCCGGACCCAGTACTACTAGTCGAACCGGACTCCTTTGAGCCGGAGTCCGACTCGAAACTAGTGCTAGACATTAAAAGGGAAGAAAAGAAAAGCTAAAAGAAATTACCGAACTGAGGTGATGACTGAAGATCTCCGGGCTCACTGATCCGAGGCGGGCAGAAATTTGACTAGCCGAGCAGCAGAGAAGGAGAGGAGAATGTGAAAAGTGAAAAATGAGGAGTAAAAACTCCGGTATATATAGGCTTGGAAGAGCGGGAAAAATCCCGCCCTTTTCCCACCAGCCGGAGTGCGCCACGTCACCTACCGCATTAAATGCGCCGCTCGCATTAAATGCACCGTCCGCATTAAATGCAAGGTACAAGTTCCAAAGTGCAAAGTGATGACGCCAGAAGACAAAAGATCTGCCCGGCGTAGCTGCCCAGAAGGTTTAGCCGAAGCCGGACAGGATATGGCGCAATCGCTACGCGACAAAACACCTGCCCGGCCTAGCCGCCCAGAAGGCTTAGCCGGACAGGATATGACGCGTTCGCTAGAAGACAAAAGATCTGCCCGGCCTGCCCGTCCAACGCCTTAGCCGAAGCCGGACAGGATATGGCGCAATCGCTACGCGACAAAACACCTGCCCGGCCTAGCCGCCCAGAAGGCTTAGCCGGACAGGATATGACGCGTTCGCTAGAAGACAAAAGATCTACCCGGCCTGCCCGTCCAACGCCTTAGCCGAAGCCGGACAGGATATGGCGCAATTGCTACGCGACAAAACACCTGCCCGGCCTAGCCGCCCAGAAGGCTTAGCCGGACAGGATATGACGTGTTCGCTAGGCGACAGAGGACCTGTCCGGCCTAGCCGCCCCGTCCAGGAGACGACGCCCAGGAGGTTTGACCGGCCAGATTTCTGGTTCAAATTTCGACCGGACTGGATTGCACAGGGGCTCCTGCCCGGCCATGCTCCTTCAGGCCAAGTCTCAAGGCCGAACCAGGCCGCCCAGAGGCCCCTGGCCCCTGCGGTTTTTTCTGGCCCCTGCCTGAGGCCGGCCTCAGCCGCCCAGAGGCCTCAAGGCCGGCCAGATACTGCTTTAACCCTCTTTTTGCTTCCCCTAGCCGCTGTCACGACTCGGAGAACCAGGGGGCAACTGATGGGGTCCGGATTCAGCACTGATGGGTCCGAACTCAGCACTGATGGGTCCGAACTCAGCACTGATGAGGTCCGAACTCAGCAACCAATTGGCTGTTGACACGTGGCCCTCACAGAGACCGCTGCAAAGCCAACACCTGTCCCTGCTAGGTGTGACACCTGGACCAAATCAGGGACTTCCACCTACCCTTCCTAGGTATGAGACCTGGTCCATACAGAGGCCACCACCTGTCCTGGACAAGTGGCTCAGAACTACCACCTGTCCTGGACAGGTGGCTCAGAATCACTATAAATAGCCTTCACTTGTGCTAAGGTGAGGGATCTGAAAATCAAAACCCTAAGATTTTGCTCTGACATTGCTCTGCACTCCTGCTCATACTGACTTGAGTGTCGAAGCGCCCGTCCGGAGCACCACTCCGGGTTGGTCCTCTGACCCTTTATCTTCTTGTCTGTGCCCTTGTGCAGCGCAGGACTCCACCAGCCCTTCAGTTGTGGTGTGTCAGATAAGCCTTTCCGGCCCTACCATAACCTGTTACCAATTTTAGACCTAACACCTAGGATGCTAGAGCCCCCCTATTCCTCTATTCACACTTGTAGGCCAAACAACAAGGCTAGAGGTACAAGTAATCTGAAGTGGAAGTTGACGTGGCGATTGGATTTTAGTTTCATTGGGGGTGATGGGCATTCCACGTAAGAAGACGCATGGGTGATGGGTATTCCACGTAAGAAGACGCGTTGTGCCGCGTAAGCTACCACCTTCATTTTCACACAATTTCTCTCTCATGCCTTTTTTTTTTTAGTGTTGGGGATGGACCCCTCCATCCAAAACTTTCTCAAGGATATTTTGTCATTTGCACATCTTCTCTTTTGGATCTTTGTGCATACTGATTGCTCTCTCTCTCTCTCATAATACAATACCCCGTACATTAGTAGTTGATCTAAGGATGAAATTTCAATCTCAAAGGATGGATGCCTCCATCTCTCTACCTCTTCTATTATGCATGTAACCAATACGCCAAAAGCCTTGGACTCATGGAAGGAGTTTTTCTTTGAAAACTACTTAGGCTTGTTACATTTAATCACGTTTAGAAGTAGATGTCATCAATAACCTTCTTTCTGATGGCTTTCACTGTGACTATTCCATAGCCCCTTTTACAAGTCATCCCTCATGTCGGCAGCTCATTTTGACTTTAACTCTAATTGCTGTGGATAGTGCTTTTCACAGGCCACCCAGTGGCCCAGTATGTGACTGAGTTTGGTTGATCTGGGTACCTTATTCAAAGTCAGCCCATCCCTTGGATGACTCAAACTCAAGACTTATGTAAACTCTAATACATAAACTCTAATTTCGGTTTCGGAATGCGTTTCGGTCGTCAGTGACACCGAAATTTCGGCTGAAATCCGGCAATACCAGTGAAATTAATATTTTATTTCATACCAAATTTCAGTCGAAATTTCAGGAAAATATTAAATAAGGGAGCGCGGTATCTGAGCTCAAGCTAAGAATTTCAGCTCAGACAGAATTTCTGAGGTAGAGTTTTTATGTGGAAAATGATACGGAGACCGACAAAAGGACCTAATAGGGGACCTGCAATGAGAAAACGCCATTTGTTGAAAAAAAAATTACTTTTTTCAGATTTGCCTAAAATGAAGGGTTTGCTCACGTCACTTGTGATGTTGTGGCATGAATCAATTTGTTGGGTCCCCTTCTAGGTCATATTCTCGGTTTCCCCAGCATTACTCTTTTTAAATAGGGCATCTCCCATGTTGTTTGACTCATCCAACCCATTCATTCCATAGAACCTGACATAGATAGGTTGTTCCTAAGAAACCATCTCCATAGTATCATCTTAACCGTTCGATCTGCAGAGGCACAAAATGGACTATTTTGTAGACGTCCATTTTAAACCTCCACAGATCAACGCTAACCATGATCCTCTGGAGATGATTTCTTAGGGACACCCTATCTATGTAAGGTTATAGAATCAATATCTAACATAACCTGAACAACATAGGCACCCACGCTATTTAAAAACTCTAGCTCAAAAATTTATCTGAGTTCTCAGAAACTCTATCTTAGCTTGAGCTCAGATACCATATATCTATTAAATAATTTAAAAAAATCGAGATTTTTGGTTGAATTTCCTTAAATTTCGGACGAAATTTTTGAAAAACCACAATCTCGACCGAAACTTCGAAATTTCGGGTGAAATCATGTAACGTTTTGGCTATTATAGATATCGGTTTCGGGGTTGACTGAAATCCAAAATTTTGAAATTTCAGATATTGGTCGAAATTTAAAACCATGCCCTAATATCAAGTGCTAAATTTGAGTTTTTATACTTCTTGTGGCTCTGTATAGGCCAATATTTTTCAAAAAGTACTACTATACAGTCCCAAGCTCCATCTGTTGGGTCACAGCGTTAATGAATGTATAGAGGGACGACGCATTATGAAAACCAGTATAGATGGCGGTAGGGGTGCAACTTTTTTTAAGCTTAAAATCTTGGGTTGGGCCGGGCCGGGTTCGGGTTGAGCAAATGGTTGCTCGGGTCGGGGTCGGGTTGGCCTCAACCCGACCCGAGTTGCACCCCTAGATGGAGGGTTAGGATCATCCTAGGCACATTATGAAAACCAATAAACCAATATAGATGGAGGGTTAGGATCATGAAAATGATTTTTGTGACAGTTGTGGAGTTGTGAGCCAACAGATGGCTAGGAATCAATCTAGTGCATACGAATCCAACTAGTGTCAGGATTAGACATAGTCAATTTGACTCGGGTAGATTCTTTCACCTTCTTCCTGAAAAATTTCTAAAAGATTGATTAGCTTATGGGTCAACAGATGGACGGTTAGGATCATCTATGAGCTGTACAGTGCATTTTGAAGAATACCGGACTAGACGGTGTAATTAAAATACGGTTAAAAATCTAAATCTAGTACACCGTGAGTCATAAGATGACCAGTTTGAATGAATCTTGTGACATGTGCAAGTGCAACAACCATCTCTTCCTAATCCATTCCTTTAGTTCCCGCTCTGTACACAAAATTAAATCCATCTCTATCAAAGCCAGATAAAAAGTTACCTTTTTCACACATTTATTTCTCTCTGAGTCAAAAAATGGAAACTAGAGAGAAAGGTTGAGACAAAGATTTATATAGACTTTTAAACACACCATACTTCATAGTTCATACACTCCTCAAGAAGAAGAAGAAAGAACACAGATCTGCTTATTAGGTAACGTAAAGACTCTCTTCCCTTACTTTTAATTCATTCATAAACCTACAAAAAACAAATCTATGGAATGTATTGTAGAAGAAAACCCTAGCATTTGGAGAAGAAGGAGAAAAAGATGAGAATAAGGTGCCAATATCATCTTTATTGTACTTGATGTACTAAAAATGGTGGATCTACAAAGGGTATTTCTTAGCTTATTTTTCTTGTCTCTATTACTCAAATTCTCATTCATATTAGGGCAACCCTTAAGCTCTAGTACTGAACTTTCTGCCTTATTTGATCTCAGATCCTCATTAGGGCTTAGGAGTAAGGACTGGCCTAGAAAGGCTGACCCTTGTTCAGCCTGGCACGGGGTCCGCTGCCAGTCGGGTCGTGTTGTGGGTCTCAATCTTTCTGGTCTCAGGCGAACCCGGCTTGGACGGATAAACCCTCAGTTCTCAGTTGATGCCCTAGCCAATTTAACTTCCTTAAGTTATTTCAATTCTTCTGGGTTTTTCCTCCCAGGCCCAATCCCTGACTGGTTTGGTAGCAATCTCAGTTCTCTTTCTGTTCTTGATCTGCGTTTTTCATCTATCATTAGCTCCATCCCTTCTTCTTTAGGTAACTTACCCAATTTGACCCATCTTTATCTGTCCAACAATGTACTCACTGGCACCATCCCTGAAACCCTAGGTCAGCTCTCCACCCTTTTGGTATTAGACCTTTCTCAAAATTTGCTAACTGGGTTCATTCCTCCTTCTCTCTCATCTCTCCACAATCTCACATTACTCCACCTCTCTGCGAATTTCCTATCCGGTCCCATTCCGCCTTCACTTGGCTCACTCTTGAATCTGGCATCCTTACACCTCTCCGACAATAGCCTTACTTTATCGATACCCAATGAGCTTGGTAACCTTACTCTCTTGCGCGATCTTGATCTCAGCCTCAATCTCCTGTCAGGGACATTGCCTAATGAATTGGGTGGGTTGAGGAACTTGCGGAGAATCGCTCTAGCAAACAATTCGCTTACGGGTCCTTTGCCACCCAATGTGTTTTCGAATCTCCAAAAACTACAGTCCATAGTCTTGAATCACAACAATTTTAACAGTGCTCTTCCAGATGTATTATGGTTTCGATCTGAATTGCATTTCCTCGATGCATCCTACAATAACCTCACGGGTACCATTCCGAATCGTACCTCAATTGCTAATGCTAGTGATGCCATTTTCAATCTCTCGTACAATCTATTATATGGGTCTCTCACATCTCAGCTTGAGAGGTTCAGTTTTATCGACTTGTCCGGAAACTATTTCCAAGGCCGGGTGCCTGATGGAACTAGTTTGAATGCTTCTGTAAATGACAACTGCCTCCAAAATGTGTCGAATCAGAAGAGTTTGCAGGACTGCCAATCATTCTATGCTGCGAGAGGCTTGAACTTCAATGGCATTGGACCTACCCATGACCCCACTTCACCACCTGCCCAAGGAGACAAGAACAACCAACACTTGAAATTCATATTGCTAGGTGTGTTTGGGGGTATCGTGTTTATTGCCCTCTTGGTATTGCTGGTAGCACTGTTCTTATGTAGGCGTCGGCAAGTGGGCACTGCTGATCAAAGAGAAATAAGTGCAAACCCCGTCCCTTCAGTAGGTGGTTTGCCACCTTATGGGATCTCTATTAACTTTGCCAGCCTGGGTGAAGCCTTTACCTATAGACAGCTACTTGGAGCGACGAAAGATTTTGGAGATTCAAATCTTATCAAGCATGGGCACTCCGGGGATCTCTACAGAGGCATTTTGGAAGGGGGGATACCCATAGTTGTGAAGAGGATCAATGTGAATACCCTTAAGAGGGATGCATATATGAAAGAATTGGATTTGTTCAGCAGCGCTTCACATAGCAGATTAGTTCCACTCTTGGGTCATTGTTTGGAGCATGAAAATGAGAAACTTCTTGTTTACAAGTTCATGCCAAACGGTGACCTATCTAATGCCTTGTTCAGGAAAACCACTCAGGAAGGAGATGGTTTGCAGTCACTGGATTGGATAACGAGGGTGAAAATAGCGATAGGAGCAGCTGAGGCTCTATCCTATCTGCACCATGAATGTAATCCCCCACTTGTTCACAGGTATCATATGACTTGCTCTTTCTTTTTGAAAAAAAAATGTATGCAATAACTGTCACAATGCAATCTATGAATAGGGCTAGCAACGGGACGGGGTGGGGCCAGATGTTGCATTCCCTGTCCCCGCCAGAAGGAAAAATTCCCCGCCCCACCCCCACTTCAGGGATGGCGGGGAATCCTCATCCCCGCTCCGCACACTACCAAAAAAAAATTTGTAATGCCCATGAAGAAGAAAAGTCAAGCTGTGCACTTATCAAAATATTGTAGTGCCAATATCACTGGCCTAAAAGAAATGTTTACTGTTCAAAAAAAAAAAACACTAAAACAGTACTAAAATAAGACGGTACTGATAATGGCTTGCATATTGAAACGGGGCGGGCTGGGCCCAGCACCATCCCCGTTCTGGGGAATTTTTTAAATCCCCATCCACGGCCCAGCCCAAAATCGGGGAATCCCCGCCCCGCGCGGTGCGGATCCCCATTTTCACTTGTGAAACAGCCCTATCTATGACCTTTCAAAAAAATAAATAAATTATTGTCTATGATTGATTTTTAGTTATTTGGTTGTCCTAAATTCATGGAAGTTGTTTGTCTTCCTGAATATTTTTGCATTGAAACATTCAAGGTAGAGGATTACTCATCACCTCTTTTCTTTTTACCAAGAATTTACTAACCCATAAAGTATTGCATATTTTGGGGAGCTCTGTCTCCCCATTCCTTATGAGCTGCCACTGCAATGATTGTTTGATGATATAGTGTTGGAACGATGTGCATGAAATCACATATCGTTCAATATCGATATGTAGCAGAATTCAGGCTATGATATGTGGAGACGGATTCATGTGTCTAGTGCTGACACGGATACGAGGTGTCTGACACGGCAGCCCTTAAAAATCGAGAAACGGGGATACGCTTGCACATACACATGTATAAGTGTATTGATTATCAATCATAATTTGCAACAAATGTGCATTCATTTAAAAAGCTAATAAATCATAGGATCAAGCAACTACAAATGTAAAATATACATTAGATACTCAAATTGCAATGCAATTATCAATCTAATCTAGTTATCTTTTTTCTCCAATATGCAAAGGAAAAGAGACATCAATAGGATACAATGAATATAATATTGGAAGGAAGTTTGTTTAGGCTTGAAAGGGGGCGGGGGGTATAGCAACTGTTAGAAATGAGATTAGGGTTAGAAGAGAGGAAGAAGAAGAGGAGTGAAGGATGGAGAGAGTCTCCACTAGGGAGCTCCTCATGAATATGATGTATATATAGGCCCAAATAGGGCAAGTGAGTACAAAGACTACAATACCCTCTATATTAGAGGTAATGACTAAACTACCCTACAACATGTTATTCAACACTCCCCCTCAAGCTGGAGTGTATATACTAGGGAACTCCAGCTTGGTACAAAGGAGATTACAAAAACAACTAAAAATAACAAAAAATACAATAAGCTCATACATACATCCAGCTTGGTATAACATTCCTCAAGCTGGTATGGTGAATACATAAGGAAAGCATAACAAGAGATAACGACCATCATGAGAGTACGGTCGTTGAGATCAGCGGCCACCAAAAAGTAACAACTCCTCCTGAAGTAGCACTACGGCGAGAGCGGTTGCAACCGGGTCTCCCCCTGAATGAGAAGTTGACAATAAGTCTGGAACCACGAAGGATCGAACTGAGGCACCTCAATAAGGGAATAACAATGATCCATTGAGCAAAAAGGGGTCACACCAAAAGGTGCGCACACAAACAATGACGAAGCACCACGAGCGAGAACATCAGCTAAGTAGTCAATGCCAAGAGAAGAAGATAACTACCGATGGGGAAACCATCGAAGACAAGGTCGACGGGGAAACCGTCGCTTGGAGAGAAGAAGAGATAGAGAAGACAACCAAACAACGATGGGGAAACCATCGTCTGGTGACAAGGTCGACGGCATGATAATCGTCGCCTGAAGATAAGAAGAGGAAGATAACCAACCAATGATGGGGACACCATCGCCTGGAGACAAGGTCGACGGCATGGACATCGTCGCCTGAAAAGAGCCGACCAACGATGGGGAAACTATTGTCCGGAAAAGATAGGTCGACGGGAAAAGATCGTCGCCTGTAAGAGAGCCGACCAATGATGGATATGGAAGCCATCACTCCGAAAAGGAGGGAGAAGATAACCAAGCAACGATGGGGAAACCATCGTCTAGAAAGAAGGTCGACAGCATGAACATCGTCGCCTAATGAAAGGTCGACGAGGAAACCGCCGCCTCAAGATAACAAGATAAAAGGAAGAAGATAACCGAACAACGATAGGGAAACCATCGTCTGGAAAGAAGGTCGTCGGCATGAACATCATCGCCTAATGAGAGGTCGACGGAGAAACAGTTTCCTCGAGATAAGAAGATAACCGACCAATGATGGGGAAACCATTGCCCGGTGAAGATAAGGCATAAAGCCGGACAACATGAAGAGACATGAAAAAGAAGACATGAAAACAAGACAACACTCCCTAAAGAAGACAGACAACACTAACAACACTCCCCCTCAAGCAAAGACAACAAAGTGGACAACACTCCTAAGAAAAGACACAAAGAACTACATGAAAACACTCCCCCTCAAGTTGAAGGTCAAATACCTTCAACTTGCAACGAAAAGAAGACAAACAAGACACTCCACCGCTTTCGGACATTTGATCAAACACTTGGTGTGCGCCGTAGAGAAGAAGAAAAAGGAAAGATGACAAACAAGGCACCACACCTCTCGTAGATATTTTATCAAATACTTGGTGCGCGCCTTGAAGAACTACATAAAATACATAGAAGGTAATAGAAAGAAAGAGATGATAAGAAGATGACAACAAGACAAGCACAAGAGAACAACAAGAAACAATACAAGACAACTCTCCCCCTCAAGTTGAAGCCAAAGGCCTTCAACTTGAAACAAAAAGAACACTTTCAAGGCACAAAACCCCTTTGAGACATTTCATCAAACACTTGGGGTGCACCTTGAAGATGAGATGAGAAAGACAAAGGCCATAGGCCAAAAAAGCTATAGAGAAGAGAAAATAAAGAGAACTTTGGAGTGGAGGAGAACCCAAAATGGGTTTACACAAGAAATACAAACATGATTTTTGTTTTGTTTTGAGATATATGATAGAGGGAAAATGGGTTAAAAACGAAATGGTTTGACGAAATGAAAGAGAAAGAGTAAGATTTCTAGGGTATAGAAATGGTTTTTTTTTTTTTTTAGTTGGGTATTGTAGTGGGTTACTGTAGGAAAGAGAGACACTACGAGAGAGATATTTGAGGGATTTGAGATTTGAGGGAGAAACTATAGAGAGATAAAGAGAGGAAAACGAGATACAAGAGATATACGAGAGAAATGGATGATGGCATGGAGGGAGATAGACTCTTCTTCTTTCCTTCTTGAAGGATCAACCCATTGGCTTTGATACCATGTTAGAAATGAGATTAGGGTTAGAAGAGAGGAAGAAGAAGAGGAGTGAAGGATGGAGAGAGTCTCCACTAGGGAGCTCCTCATGAATATGATGTATATATAGGCCCAAATAGGGCAAGTGAGTACAAAGACTACAATACCCTCTATACTAGAGGTAATGACTAAACTACCCTACAACATGTTATTCAACAGCAACAAATATTAATTAAAGGGCGATGATAAGGAGAAAAGAGGATCTAAACTTAACCCGAAGGCCTGTCGCACTTCTAGGACATTGACGAGAAATAGGAGATACCCACCCTTCAAAGGAGGGTATGTGGCAGACTTTAACGCTTTTTAACGTCAATTCACGTTAAAGGGGTGCAAATTATCCTACAGGGGGTGTGAATTTATCAGTGCCCTAATTAAAGAAGAGTTATTAATAAAATAAGAGTTATTATAAAAAAAACAGTTATAATAAAAAAATAGGTAACAGAATACAGGAAAGTGTTCTTGCGCTGCAGCGCAGGGAGCTCCCTGCACTTTAGTGGCTTATAAAGCCTCCCATTCGTCACTTTTTGTGGACCCGCAAAGGTGGACCCGCTATACGAACCAATGGGAGGCTTTATAAGCCGCTAACATTCAGATCAGAGGGTTAGGATCAACATATGGAAATGATTTTTGGGGCACAACCTATTTAGGCTGTGGCCCATCTAATGGACAGTTTGGATCATCCTATGGTGCGGTCCATACTGTACTTTTAATAAAGTGAGGAGTGCCCTCATCAAAATATAGTAGTGCTGATAACATTTCCCTTTATTTCTTTTAAAATCACGTATCCACGTACCCGCACCCATATTCGTGCTTCATTAGGAATAACCCTTTGATTACATTGGTCTCAAGAACACAAATGATTGTGAGCTTACTGTGATGAATCAGCATTTTAACTGCCTCTCTCTTTACCTTTGAACATAGCCCCCTGACATTCCATGCCCCATTTATATTCATTTGGAGTGATGATTTTTTCTTCTTCCTTTTTTGGGTTTTTTTTTGTTGGGGTGGGGGGGGGGGGGGGGGCGGGCGCGGGCATTAACAATTGAGACCATTAAAGGATTGCCAAATTTTGGGTTGTCTTCGTCATTGCTGGAGTAGTGGTCCATGTCATCTTCCTCGGAGGAAGTGTGAAAAACATGTGTCTTTGTTGTGTACTGATGTACAGGAAGTGGTTTACCGGCCTCTCCCTCTTAAGCTGTCCAGGATAAAGAATCTGTTTTTGATGTTTTTTTTTTTTATACATAAATCTGTTTTTGATGTTAGCCAATTTGTGTGCTTGGGCAGGTTCTCTGGTAAGTCTCTCTCTTTTTGGAGATGCTCTAGTGCCTTTTTGATTTCTGCTCTTCAAGTCTTGTTCTGTTTCTGATGAAAACTTTGTATGTGGTTGTGTCTTGTTGGGTCTCCAATAAGGTATGCTCTAGTGCCTTTCTGATGTCCTAACCGGTCTCCATTCTTCTTGTTGGGTCTTACTTCTTGTTCTTATGGCAACCATCAGCGGGATGACTAAAATATTTGCAATGGGTCCAAGACTTGGGCTTCCAGCCATATTCCACTCTTTGCATCCGAATTTCACTTGGCATAGAGATTTCTATAAAATCCGGTAGTTTTCCTCAAGATTCAGCTCAAACATTCTCCAAAAGAAACCCTAGATTTAGAACGACCGTGCTATGCAAAAAAGTGAAAAACACAGCAAAGCATACCTTAAAATGGTTTTAATTGACTAAAAACCATCTTACTTCTCAAACAAGGTCTCCATGAGATCCACACAAAGGAGATTGATCCACATTTATGTAAAAGATAGCCATATGGCCTATTGAGAAACCGTAAGATCTAACCTTTTCTCAATCAGAAGGTTTGATGTGAACTTCAAGGGGTTCACATCCCACCATTTTATTAAGAAGGGTATGTTATAGAAAATTACAAATATCATGAACACTTCAATATTCCCAGAAATACCCACAAACACCATAAACCAAATAGTCTACAAGTCTGATAGATGCCTTTGATGTCTTAATTTGCATTGCATGGCAGGTAAAAAATAAGATACAATTCTCACACACAATTCAACTAGCCATTCATGCTGGAGTAAGACTGAATGGGGCTTCAGTATCTTAAATGGTTCTAGTGAGCATTCTCACCTCTGCTTGATTGAATCTACTATGGCCCACATGACTTGCATTACTTCCAAATCCTTATGGAACCTTCTCTTTGTCTTGATGTCCATGCATCTGAAAATTTGTTACTATGAAAGTTTATGAGACAGCTCGGATGAGCACCAGCATGTGGATCAAAACATGGGAAGCAAAAACCAACACTTTGTGATTTTGTGCATTTCCATTGTTAGCTTGTAATAGTTATGAGCATCACAATGCTGCTGATTGAACTCGAATCCTGTGCGTTGGATGTTGCATACTCTCATGCAAGTCCTGTTTGGCTTAAGAGGAAAATATTTCATTGTGAGAAATGGCTTGCTTTTATTCATGCTGATGAAAATAGAGTGTTTGATTTAAAAAACAGTTTTGTGGCAGTTAATTCGATTCAGATGTAATTGAGTTTTTTTACTACTTACAATATGTTCTAAACGTTTGATATGATTCTCTTGTCTTTGAAGAGATGTTCAAGCTAGTAGTATCCTTCTCGATGATAAATTTGAAGTACGGTTTGGAAGCTTGAGTGAGTTATGCATCCAAGAAGGGGATGGCCATCAAAATGTCCTCACGAGGTTCCTGCGGCTATCACAGTAAGTGTTCAGGTTGTATTTTGATGTCGGTCTGTCAGCTCATTCTTGTAGTTATTGCTAAGAACCAGGATGTGTTGCGTCTGGCTCTTTGGTTATTCCTTTTTATTTATGTAAATCTGTGTTATATTCATTCTATATTTTTCATATCTTGACTTCATTGTTTAATACAACAGTTGGGTATGCTCGCTTTCTATGTTTGATTTATTTTAAGAAGGGTTGGTGGTTACATTTAAGATTCATATCTGATTTCAGTTACAGGCCGTTGAGTCCTTTTCTGAGACATTTTACAGTTGATTAATTTTAGCATGTAACTATTTTTTTATATTTCCATACCTGAGGTTATTTTCTTGATTCTGATTCAGAACAGTCTTCCCCATTTCTCGATGAGGAACTTTGTTGTGTTCCCCATTTCCTGAAAGAATTTGTTATTGGGCAGTGACCTCTTCTGTTTGAATCCGACTTCCACTGTTTTCTTAAATACTAGCGTGTCTGATATGTAGTGTATGTTCTGCTGTTGAAAATAAACTCCAATTCCTGCTTCACCATTACAACAATGGCATGGCTATGAAACGCCGAAGTCTTCTTTTGATTCTCGTTGGATGCGGTGCACAGTGGATTCTCTCCCACAGCCTTGTGACCTGTCATAACCCGTTCTGTAGTCACAGCGGGAGATGTGGCCAATTGTAGAGGGATCACATCCTTTGAGTGCACTATCTTGCACAAAATCGAACGAACCCTTTGTCATTTCTTAACTTGTTATTTTTTTAGGATTTAGGTGTGGTGTGTTTGTGACCTGGTGGTCACGGGTTCGAGTCACGGAAACAGCCTCTCTGCAAAGCAGGGGTAAGGCTGCGTACATCTAGCCCTCCCCAGACCCCGCAATGGCGGGAGCCTCGTGCACTGGGCTGCCCTTTTTTTAGGTGTGGTGTGTTTGTGTTGGGGGGTGGGGGTATGATGCAGGACGGATCTAGGAGAGGACATGAAAGGCTCATAGATCTGGGAATTTGGCTGTTCGACTACAATGCAGATCTGGACAGGAGGAAGGTTTTCTTCGCTAGGATGGTCCTCCATCATTCTCCCCTGCTCGAAAAGGCTCAACATTGTCGAGTGCCACGACTGATCCACTTCAAACAATGATTCCAGCTGCAGATTATTCGGCTTTCAGATCTCACACTCCCAAGAATTACCTTCTTCATCGTTTATCGTTTCTTCCACATGGTATAACTGCCTACCATGTGTTCGACACTTTACGCAGTACTGTCGGAGTTAAGAAACTCCACAGTTGCTCCACTGTTGGCAGATCATTGTTTTCTTGGGTTGCCTTGGTGTGAACTTGCGCCGCTTTGGAACAGTCTTTTGAACTGTCAGCTGTGTCTTGTCCGTTCCACCATTCTCGCGAACAGCACACCCTGTGGAACTTTTGTAACTCCTCCTGTGGAAACTCTACTGCATTTGGACGATATGATTCCAACCTAAGCCCCAATACCAAATCCAATGCAAGATGGATCTAGCGAAAGAGATGAAAGGTTGATAGATCTGGGAATTAGGTTGTTCGACTTGGTTGCGGATCTGTTAAAATTGAAATTTCAGAATAATCCGACCATTGGATCAGGTTGATCTTTGGATATTGGTTAGAATATATAGATAAGATTGATCTATCCATGCCATTTGAAAAAACAGATTGATCTATCCACGTTGGATGTCGGTCGGACCATCAGATCATCGATCTGGGCAGAAAGTTTAGGACCTACAGGTTTTTTTTTTTTTTTGGAAAATGAACAGCCCAGATCTGATATTTGATTCATATCTAACCATTAGATCACTTTGGATTTCGGATATGCTGTGACAGCTAATGAGTAGAAATTATCTCCAAATTTGGCCAAGATCAGGCCATTGGATAAAAGCTATGAGGTTATGAAGGGACTGGTTTCAAGTACTGTTCTTGAAATCAACGTTTTCCTGCTTCCCTGGATGCTACTTGCAGTGAGAAAGCAATTAATTTGTTTCCACTATTGTTAATTGAGTATCAAGCTTGGTGGCAAATTCTTGAAAATAGTTGGTGTATCCCAATTATGCTAGGGGACTCAAAGCAGCTTATCCAAGACTGAACCAAGCCCAGGATTATTGAGTTTGAATTGGATTTGCAATATCCAATAAATAATAAAGAGAACAGGATTATTGAGTTTGAATTGGATTTGCAATATCCAATAAATAATAAAGAGAACATACTTGTGTTTTTTTTTTGAATGATAACATACTTGCTTTTATACTACAAGAAAGCCTTTGAAAGTTCAAAGGATATGAGAACCCTAATCAAATTGTGGTTCAACCCCCATTAAGATTTTGATAGGAACAATCCTGTCTTAGAGAGACAAACAAACACAGAAATAAACGGGATTCTCCAAGTACTGTATTCCACACAAAGAAGGACGCAAATGCAATCGATGAAGTGGGTATGCATTCAACTATTTGAAAGTAGTGAATGAAGCCAAAGATTCATTTTAGTCTAACTGGGCAAATTTGTACAGGCTAAAGTTTGGTGGTGGGTATGAACCCAAAACTGCTCCTTGTTAAGCATAACACTAGCTCTATTCACTGCAACTGAAGTGGCACAAACACTAGCTCTATTCATAACCGCTCCTTGTTAAGCATAACACTAGCTCTATTCACTGCAACTGAAGTGGCACAAACCTCAAATTGTTGTTCTGATGTGTAGCCTTGGCTAGATTTCTTTTGCACACATATGCAGGCATAGGTCACAGGTCCTCTTCTGGGTTAGCTTTTCTGCTTCTTTCTAAGTAGCTTTCTCTCCTTTATTGATAGAGCTTAAGGCAATGTAACTCGGGTTTTCTTGGGCTGGATCTTATATTGTAGACCCTGCATTGAGGACATGGGTGCACTCAACCCAAAAAGACAGGACTCTCTAAGAGCCAGCATGGATGCATGGGCCACTCTTCACCACTGACCATTCTCTTGGAGTGTGTTCAATTCGGGTTCAGCTTAGTCCATGTTCAGTGCATCTTGGATGGGTGGCTTCTCAGTTAATGGATTGACACACAAAAAAAATCAGAAGTTTGTAGTGTGGCTCAAAGCATTACAGGCGTTCGAAGTTTAAACTGAACCTCATGCGCTCTTATACCCCGCGAAGCACCTCGCCATCATTCCACTTGTGTGGAAGCTCAAGATAGAGAGAAGACGGGGAGCACCTGCCTACAACAGCTCAACAAGATCTCTCATCCCAGGACGTGTATAAAACACCAGATAATCTTTGAACAGAGGGAGGCACATTGCCCATTCTATCACTGCAGAGTGGACTTGCTTTTGAATACAATGCCAACTGCTAGACCTATATCGACCCACACTTACAACACGTGTTAGCAAACTCCTTAGTTTTGACTTCCTCCAAGTTGACACCCATGACCACTGGCCTGGCAAAATTGATACGTTGTTTGTAGCATCTTAAAACTGCCTTAAGTTTTCCAAGCATCCACCTGTCTGGACAGCTAAAAATGAAGCTGTTGTCAGAATATTGAAGGTGGAAAATCTCCACCACAGGACTTCCAATCGAGGATCGCTTGATAAAACCTGTGGCTCCGACTTCATCATTATTCTGCTAAGAGCATCTGCCAAAATGGTAAAAATGGAAGGAGATAGAGGATTGCCTTAACGAAGACCTCTAGAGGTCTTAACGAATCCCTTGGGGTTCCATTCTTCACAAGTATAGAGACTCGGACTGAGGACAAGCAGTTCCTTATCCCATAGTTTTAAAACTTCCCCGTGTCATCATGGACTCTCCCGAGTCGACTCCCTTTTCCCTTGGCCGCGTTCCGTGTTTTGCCCTACAGAGTCAATAAAAACTTCTTTGACTATCCCAAGTTATGACCGTGTCAACCCAAGTACTCAGCTTCGTCAACCGAGTACTCGACCGCGGCGTGCCGAGTCGACTAGGATTTTCTTCGATTGCATTTTGACCCGCTTCCGCATTTTGAAACACTGCCTTATCCACCCAAGACATCTATCTCCAAATCCCATTATGCCTATAAGGCACTCGAGGCATCCCCATTCTACTCTGTCAGACGCTTTGTCATATCAATTTTACATAGAACTCCTTTCCCCCTACTTACATAGCACTCCTTTCCCCCTACTATGATGGTAAAAGTTCATACACTTTTTGGCAATGAAAGCACCATTTAAAATTTGTCTACCATCAGTAAGCACACTTTGCGCTTTAGTGATTATTCCTTCCAACCTATGATTTGCGACACTTCGAATTTATTGCCGACTCATGTGTCTTGCCGTGTCCGACACGACACCCGTGTCCACACGTGTCGATACTCCTTTGGACACTTTTAATTGTATTGCTGGAAGTGTTAGACTTAATGTGGGTGAGTGAACATGTTTTTGTACCATGTCAAGGGTGACATTTTGTTTTTTTATTGAATATTGTGTTTACCTCATTTAGACAACTCGTATCCATGTCAAAACTGGACACACGAATCCATATCCACAAATCATGATTACATATACTTTCTACTTTAGCCGTGTCCCCGTTTCTAAATTTTGGGGCTTTGCCGTGTCCGACACCCCGTGTCCATGTCCTTGTCGACACACGACACTCGTGTCCGTGTCCACAAATCATAGCTTCCATGTAACGACCCGGATTTGGGCAACTTTTTAGACATAATTTTATTTTATTTTTGCCAAATCCCAAAACCCGAATCGCTACCCCAAAAAGGGAAACAAGCTGACTAACCAATTTTATCCCATGAGGAAAATTCACCAAATAAAATGAACAAATCTTATACCATTATGAAATTTATGGTCCATTACAATATTAAAATCCAATACTAAAAATACCATTGAATTTAAAATAAAGCTGAACTGCAACTCAAACTAAAACACCATAACTGAATATAGCTCGACACTCTAACCAACTCCCAAGCTCCCAATCCCGTGACATTTATAGTGTGTATTTCTGCGCGACAGAAGCTCCATCGCTAACACCTAGAGAACCTGTGGGTGGTGACAGAGTCAGCAACAAGCCGAACAAAATCCCTTAATGGCTCGCAAAGTAAAAGCTACTAAATGAGATTGTATTATGAAATTATTTCTTATGATTTAGAGAGTTAGCATAAGCAAAACAACCATTCATTAAGATAAAAAATAGAACTAGAACTAGAAATAGAAATAGGGACCAAACTTAAAAATGCAAAGATGCAAGCATGCAAAAATAAAAATGCATGAGGCTACCCCAAGACCATACGACATTTCAAACCCCCATTTCATTCATTTTCTTTTTCCATTATTTCTCATTTCATGGCATTTCTACGCCGCCGTTGATCTTGACCATCTAGGCCCTCACCCATATTTGGATGTAACCTAGGTAGGATTTCATCGGTCATCCTATTTACCAGGTCCACCTGAATGCATTGCCAGCCCAATGTCGTACGCTCTCCTTGGGGTGGCTTTTGGCATCTCACCCAAGGTTGGCTCCAAGGGGGTCTCCCATGGGCCTCCCTCCCATAGTATCCTATATGTGAATGCATGCTTTTTATACGTACCTCTTTCCCTCTCTGTCATGAGGGGTTTTTCTTTTACTTTCCCCTGCATGGTTAGTGTACTACCATATTTTCAACAATTTATCAAAACAGAGCTTGCTATCCAGTTTAGCCATTTAGAAAAGAATCTAATCAAACAAAATGCAATCATAATAACAAGTCCATTTATGTAATTGTTACCATGAAAGCCACTATCACTTGCCTTGAATTTCCGAGGGTGAATTGAGATGAAAAGCTCTATGAATCCATCACGAAGTGAACCTGTAGATATTATATGTCAAGGTGTCAATTAGATTGGTCAAGGCTAAAAGTTTCTCTTTATTTTAATTCGTTTGTCTCAACCTTTTTGTTTTTACTTGATAAATCTACTTCTAAACTATTCCTAACACTTAAATCTAAGTATAACCTTTTATTTTAAAAGATGCCTTTCTTAATTATATCATATTTATATCTTTTTCCCTATCAAGCTGAACTTTAAATTTATAAATCTTGGGTACTGATTTTTCTAAAGATAAAACATAAAATTCATCATGTGACACATAAGGTTTATTTCTAACAAAAAAAATCTTGATATCATTCATTATCATATATAAATATAATATTCTTATTATAAATAATTATACACTATATATATATCACATATAAAGGGCTGATTTTTAAGAAATCATGTTAAAAATCTGAAACGTATCTACATAGGGCTGTTTTTATAAAAAACGGTAAGTGCATTACATTAAACACATCACAAGCGATGTTTTTCCCTAAAATTCATGCTTTATTATCATCTAAAAACATATGAAGGGCTGTTTTCCTTAAAATCAATTGGTATATGGCATCAAAACACACGTATAGTGCTGATTTTTAATGAAGTAGTTGATATAGCATATAGATTTAATACACATAAATCTGATTTTTCGAAAACCATGATTAAAACAAATATCCACCCCTTTTAGGTGCTGATTTTTAATTAAAAACAGCACTCTAAGGCTTATAAATTGTATATATATACCATATGTCTCATGAACAATAATATATATAAATTATATAACAAGTATATAGAAAAGTTTACACAAAACAGCCCATAAAACCATTCGTTCTTGCTGATTTTCTTGGAAATCAGCACTTTTGGGCTTATTCACACCTCATACATATCATAAACATCATATAAGACTACTTATATAAGTTATATAATATATCTTTAGAAAAATCTACTCAAAACAGCCCTTAAAAGTACTGTTTTTATGCTGATTTTTATTAAAAACAGTGACAAATCTTCACAAACATGACACGCATGGATTAAAGTAACAAAAAACAACTCTCCCACACATTAGATCATACCCAATAATAATTTATATAAGAAAAATATGATTTCTACATTAAAAACCTTAAAAGAAAATTGAAAACTCTTTTCTTGATGCAAAAGAATCATGATCAATCAAGAAACACCACTAAAACCCTTGTTTTGAAAAAACAAGAACAAAGAAAGGCAAACACACACAATTCGATAAGGAATATGAAAAAAGGGTTTTTCGGACACTTACTCGAAGATGAAAATCAAACCGAAGATCGAACCTCTTCTTCTTCTTCTTCTTCTTCTCTCTTTCTCTCTCACGGTCTCTCTCCAAATCGTTTTTGGGGAGAAGGGGGCGTCCATGGGTTTAGAAAACCCATGGTGGGTTGTTTTTATAAACCCACATGTTGGGTTTCCTAATCATAGTCTACTTCTAATAAAGCAAGAGTCCTTCTTTGTTTAAACTATTGTAAAAATGTGTAGTTATCAATCTAAGATCAATTAAAGTTATTTAAAACATGTGGGACCCACTTACTATTTATATTAAAAACGGATTTTACTATTTATAGTAAAAACGAACTTACTATATATAGTAAAAACGGAATTTACTATATATAGTAAAAATCGGAATTTACTATTTATAGTATGCTGAAATCCGGCGGTAAAAAAATTCACACGAATTTTAAAAAGATATAATTATCAATATTAGTAATTAATATTATTATTAAGAATAGTAATAATAATAAAGGGAAATTAAAAAGTGTGGTCATTACATTCCAACACCCTCTGAATCCAATACTTTTGCCAGAATTTTATAAACACTCCCCTCAAGACTAATTGAGCGAAAGGTACCGAGTTTGTCCACCCCCCATCCTTCTTAGGAATCAGGGTAATGAAACTGGCTCTCGTTTGTTTCAGCTTGTCTTTCACTCTGCCAATGGAGAGGTAAAGCAATTGGCCCGTTCAAGTGTGACATGGGTGGAGAGAGATTTTTCAGTCTCTTGTCTTGAGAGGAGCTTTGTTTCTTTCTTTTCTGTATGCTTGTGCTTTTTATTTTTGTCTTGACCATCTTGGTCCCCTAGCCTTATGGCTCTCTTTTACTTTAATAAAATCTTGCCATTCAAAAAATTTACTCCTACCAAAGTTAGTGGAAGCACCACATGAAACTGCGCATATGTTAGGCCTTTTTTTTATGCCTGGATGGTATGCTAACAAGCTACATACAGTGACTAATCTCCTAATGAGGCATCCACATTTCAATCAGTTTCAGTAATGTCTTAAGGCCGTAATCTCTAAATCTATGTTAAGTTGATTTGTCTACTAACAAAATGATGACCATTTTCACTTCATATAGTTTCGCTACCCTTGTTTATTTTCCTTTTAAAATTCTCATGCTGGAGAAGTCATACATGGTTATCACCAGGGATCCACGACTTGTGTAACTTCAAGTTGCTTGAACTTGTTTCCGAAGATGTTAATTATATTGAAATGAAATGGTATATATGGCTCGAAAACTATTACCTGTGGCTGAAACAATGTTACAGGATTATTCTGAATGGGTGAAGTACCCGTGTCAGATTCCAATATTTTCAAAATTTTCTACGACATTTCTGGATCCCTTTTATCTGTTCTTTTAATACCAGTACCACAATTTTACAATTGCCGATTTTTTTATCCATCCTAATAGCAAGTTTTTTTGCATGAATATAAAACATTTTATTTTGTCAAAAATAAATAAAGCATTGTATTTATTTAACCTATTAAAATATTACTCAAAAAAAAAAAACCTATTAAAAATTTTAATACATTACTTATTATAACCATGTTATTATGTAAAAATTTAAAATTTGAAAATTGATTAAAAATAATTTGGCAATCTATGAATCTTTATTTTTTATGTTTGCCGAAATCCGACACTCGGTATCCATGTCGGATTCCGACACTCGCACCCGTACTAATGCAACATGGGATATGACTGTACAACTTGCTTTTATAATGTTAATAATAGTTAAGTATCTTATTTTGGAATCTCCCAATAACATAACTAGAAAATGATGTAAAGAATTTTTGGTGAAGACAATTTGTGGACTCTGTTTTCTGACTTTTGGCATGAGAGGTTTTACTGTTTATAAGAGACAACCATTGATCGTGAATAGGCCATATCTTGTTCAAGAACTGTTAACCAGTCTATGCTGCTTGCTCTTTCATGGAAATTCCCCACTCTTAACATTGCATCCATATCATCTCATTTGGGTTTAACTGTTTTTCATTGGGTTCATATTAATCCAATTGGATGTCATGTAACATTTGAGCCTATATGCATGTGAGTGCATGCATCATCTTGTAAGATTTCCGCATGCTGATTTGCTGCCAAGCACTAAATCCATTGCGAGTTTTTGCAGGTCATGGATTTGTTGTTCAGTTATTATACTTTTATGAATCGTAATGCTCTGAAAACTTGTCCATTGAATCCTTATGGATTAAAAAGTGATGAATGTAACCAGTTACATATACGGTATACCACATTTAAATGTACAAGGTCTGTGGCAGTTTCTTGGAGACTGAATGCACTGGGTCTTCACTATATATCTGGTTTTGTGTGTACACACGCATATCTCTGTGTGTGCGCACGCTTTGTATGCATATTTATGATGATGCCAGGAAACTGAGTTGATATTTAGGTTATAATTTATAATGTTTTGGAGAATTATAGACCACTGGTGGCATTGCATGTCTCCTATGTTCTTACAATATTTACCTCTTGTTGATGATGTGCAGGACCTCTGAACAAGGTCTTACAGGTATGTCCAGTTTACTTTTTTCATTTGGTAATTTCTTAGTGCTTCTTCAGGAAGATCTCTCTAGAAAGCATTTTATCCATTCCAAAGAACATCAAGATAACAGTCTATGTGGCACATAAATCCTTGTTTCTTTTTCTTTATTCTTGGAAAAATAATAAGACAAACGAGAAGATCTTCCTTTCAAAAGATAAAAAAGAGAAGGCAACAAAGATTTATGTGCCACATAGTATGTTATCTTGCTCTTCCTTGAGCTGGCTGCCACCTACAAGGGAGGCTCACTGCCATTTAGCTCATCAATTTCAGACAATAATAAAGAGATCTCTTTCTTCTTCTTTTTTGAAAATTTATAATAAAGAGATCTCTATGTCATAAAATGGGGTGGGGACACTCCCGTCCTAAAATGGGGTGGGGATACCCTATGTCATAAAAAAAAAAAAAAAAAAAGGAGATCTCTGATGCCATTGCCTGTCTCTGCTTAAAATGGCCAGGTCCTCCATCAACATGTGCTTACGATGTTTATTGCTTGGGGAAGGTGTTACTCGAGCTGGTAACTGGTAAGCTAGGCATGAGTGCGTCTAATAATGCCAACACAAATGAATGGTTGGAATATGCATTGCCTTACATCAATATTAATGAGAAAGAATTGATGACAAAGATAGTAGACCCATCTCTGATTCTCGACGAGGATCTGTTTGAGGAGGTTTGGGCAATGGCAATTGTGGCAAAGTCATGTTTGAATCCAAAGCCTTCAAAACGTCCCCTCACCAGATACATTCTCAAAGCATTGGAGAACCCATTGAAGGTCGTTAGAGAAGAGAATTCAGGCTCGGCAAGGCTGAGGACTACATCGTCTAGAGGCTCTTGGAATGCTGCATTCTTTGGCAGCATTAGGGAGGCCACTATTTTAAAACGATCAGGGACGGCCTATTCTCAGGGAAGTTTGCAAGGTGGGGATGTGTCATCTTCCCACAAGAGACTATCCAATGAGATATTCCCTGAACCAGCGGGTGTTCGCGACATCGAGAGACAGGATGGGGATTGAACTGAGTTTGTGATTCTTTGGTAATAAATTTTGGCGGGCGCCCCATTTGAGTGCCTGCTAGTTGAAGTCCTGTGTACATATTTTTTCTTCAGATAGATGTAGAGAAGCAAAATTGGCTGTCTAGGGGCGGGTGGTGGGGCCAGGTTCTAAAGCTAGTTATTGAGACTGATCTTTATATTCTTGTTGCAGAAGAATTTCCATGAAATTTTGTTTTCACAATGTAATTCAGAGATGGGCATATGAACTATGGACAGTAAAGCAGTTTCATAAGGGGTAATGGAGAGGGGACAGGGGGGACTAGGGATGCTATGCTGAATTGTTAATTTTTTGCTTTGCAAGATGGTTTTTTGTAAGCTACTCAGTTTCTGTTCAGGAAAAAGAAGAAACAGAGGAAAATAATAATGAATTTCCCGTGGCTTCACAGTTCATGTTTTTTTTCTTCTTGTAATAGCAAACGGGCAACGTGCATTGATGAACAGAAAGCAATCATCAAATATCTCCTGATATAAGCACAACCGTGTTTTGATATTGGGGTTAACTCACTGTGTCTTTTATTGTATAATCAGCTGTAAAAGGTCATTACAATTCCCTAAGGCTCTGTTCACTTGCGTTCCCGGGAAAGCAAGTCCCTGGAAAACAGCCTCTTTTTTCCTTGACAAGACCTTGACAAGACAGAATTCTGGTGTTCACTTGCTTTCCTGAGAAAGTAACAAGCCTAGGTGGGAAATGTCAAATAATGACATGGAAATTGCCAAAAATGATGTGGAAATGTCTCTTTTCTCAGGAAACCAAATCCCACTATTTTGGTCGGATTTGCTTCCCTGGGAAAACTAGTGAAAAAGGGTGGGCAAGCAGTTTCTCGGGAAACCTTTTCCTGCATAGTTCATGCGCACGTGAACAGGCGCGGGAAACCTTTTCCTACACAGTTTCCCTGGATTTCTTTTCCTAATGCCACGTTAGATTCCCAGGAAATCTTTTCTTTTCCTTTCCTGAGAAAACAAGTGAACAAAGCCTAAGAGCTCACAGCAGATAGAGTCCGGATTTTGAGGCCAACCCTAACTTCACCCAACCTGAACCTTGGACCCAATCGGCCATTCAATCTCTCAACGCTAACTCAACCCATTTAACCCCATTTTTCAAATTGAGCCTGGTTGGGTTTGAGCTGGCCCTGTGAAAATACGAAAAATGTATGCGTGTAAAAATAAAGGCCCCACCCATCAAAACATGAGGTGAAAATTGTGAGAATTTGTTCTAGGGTGGATTGTTTTACGCCGCATACATAGCATGTGTGAGGCCAACATTTTACAGCACATGTTACACATCTTTAGATAAGGTGAGGCCCATCATATTACACCTCCTGTTATCATACGATACGACCTTCCATCTCCACCCAAACCGAGCATATGATAGAGCCCAAGATTTTCCACTTACTAAGTGGACTCACCACATAGAGCGCGCCCACTACTCCATTAAAACATGCATTGGGTGAGCTCATCGTTTTACATCATGTTTTGCTGTGTCTCATGAGTCATGACCCCCGCCAGAGCCCATGCATAAGATGGTACCCACCGTTTTTACACCTCATGTGTTTGATGGGGGTGGCGCCCATTATTTTTACACCCATGCATAGCATGGGCAAAGAATTCTAGGACTCCTACAAGGCCAAAGAATGCTAGCAAGCTTCTAAGTTGTTCATATTATCTAAGATCAAAGTTTGACCCGAAGACACTATAGCAAGTAGGGGTGTAAACGAGCCGAGCTCGGCTAGGCTCAGCTCGTTAAGCTCAAGAGCTCGGCTCGGGCTAGGGTTTGGGCTCGAACCAGGCTCTAGCTCGGCTCGGCTTGGCTAGGCTCGTGAGCAGCTCGCGAGCCTTACTAAGCTTGGGTTATATAAAGCGCAATGATAGATTCACACCCCCTCATCTTCCCTCGACAGCCCTATCTAGTGTAATTTGACTACTTTTTACACTACGGGAGGTGGTCCAAGCGACAAATAGGGTTCTAAAAAACAAGTGACATATTTTGCCTCCTCCTTTCACTCTCTAGACAACCCTTTCAGTGTGATATATATATATATATATATATATATATATATATATATATATATATATATATAAGGATCCGAGCCGAGCCCTTACCGAGCTGAACTTGAGCGAGCTTCCGACCCAAATTGACACCCTTTAGCAAGTCTATTTGAGTATATATATATATATATATATATAGAGAAAACGGTTCCTACACATATGTGTAGATAAGTTATCTACACACTAGCTTAAAATACAGTGGGGGCCACATTATTTGGATGATCCAAACCATTCATTTTTAAGGCCCTCACATAGATAGGGTGTCCACAAAAAATCAGATCCATAGGATCATCCTCACCATTCGAACTGTGGAGGCAAAAAATGGACTAATTTGTGAAGGTTTAAAGACATCCATTTTACCTCCACAAATCGTAGGGTTGGGATGATCCTATGGATCTGATTTTTTGTAGACACCCTATCTATGTGAGGGCCTTTAAAATGGATGGCTTGGATCACCCAAACAATGTGGGCCCCCACTGTATTTCAAGCTAGTGTGTAGAGAACTCTCTACACATATGTGTAGGAACCGTTTTCTCATATATATATATATATATATATATATATATATATATATATATATATATATATATATATATAAAAGGATTCGAGCCGAGCCCTTACCGAGCTGAACTTGAGCGAGCTTCCGACCCAAATTGACACCCTTTAGCAAGTTATTTGAGCATATAATAAGGGAAGTGATATATATTCTGCCCCTTTTATTCCTTGGGCCAGCCCCCTCTAGTATTCTTACAGTTGCAAATTGCAACACCCTATCTTCCACACTATATAAACGCCCTTGATATTCCACTGTGAACAACCCCGAGTGCCGTTATCAAAACAAGTCTAGTGTGACGTGGTGGTATTACTTAGGTGAGTATGACAAAAAGGCTCTGTAAAATACCTCAAAGAAAGCGCGGCAACTATGACCGGTGTCCGCCTTATCTGTAGCTCTCTCGCCGGAATTCCTCCACCGGAGAAACACCGGCCGTCCGGACAACGGGAGCAAAACCTAAAACCTCTACTTAAAACCCCTCGCAGAAATACCATATTCCTCACCATCCTCTCTCTCATTAAACCTCCTCCTCCCTCAAACGCCTTTACTCTCGGCATATGTAATTTCTCCTTCCTCTCTCTTCTCTTTCCCTAATCACCATTAACATCCCTAAATTGAAGCTTTTACTCTCTCTTTTATTGCAGCAGGACCTAAGGAATGGCTCAAAGAGCAGAAGAAGAAGGCTTCTAACTTCCTATTAGCTCCAATTGATGCCTCACGAAAGTCTCTCCGCACTGCTTTTCTCTTACTCTGTACGCTCTTTGTTGATGCCCTAATTTTCCTTCACATGATTTCTTTAGCTTTGATGCTTTTGAGCTGCTTCTTGTAGCGGGATCGGAATCGGAATCGGCGGGTGATGAGTTGGGAGAAGTTCAAAGGTTGGTGAGATCGGCGGCGAGAGACTGTGTTGTGCAGGAGAGGAATTCGTTCGTTGCGTTTCAAGCACGAACGGGAGTTGAGGTTTGGTTTCTTTTGGGGCTTAATGTGGAATGCTTTGTTAATATATTGCAATTGCTTTGTCAATTTTTGTCTGAGCTAGGCCTGTTAAAACTTTACAAGTTAAAAAGGAAGATAACAAAAAAAAATGAAGAAAAAGTTTTATCTTGTAACTTTTTTGGTCTGGGTGAAAGTGATAAATGTAAAAATAAATTTAAATAGTAATGATATTAGTAGGAGGAATGATAGATGCAAGGGCTCTCTTTATGCAAGGGCTAAAGAAGGGCCCTTGAATCGATCCACGTCATTAAGTGCAACCAAATTCACTTTCTCACCCAACTTTAATAATAACGTGGATCTATCATTCCTCTGTTAGTAGTAGTAGTAGTAGTAAAAATGCCCTGAATAATATCTTGGTAGAAGGTGAATATCTGAATGTCATTTGGTGGCTTAGAGGTTCACACCACCACGACCATCATCATCATCATCTGTGGAGATTCGATCATTTCTTTGCTGGGATGAAGGACTGGATGGCTTCCTCTTCGATGGGTTTCTTGCATGTTAAGAGATTTGCAAATGATTTTGCATATAGATTGGCTAGGGATGGGGTCATTAAGGAATCACTGGAAATTTTCTATTCGTTGCCCCCTTGAGTCTGAGTGATGTAGGACGGGAACAACTTCTACAACTCAACCATGAAAATATGATCAAACAATAGATATTTTAAGATTATCCATGAGTAAATCTAATTATGTAATCAATCTACACATATGCATGTAAATATCAAGAATTCCAAGAAGTCACAATTCTAACCAACGGGAAATTTCAGCAACCCCACTAAAGTGAATTCTAATCCAACTTACAAATCTCACAAGGTCTCAAAACAATTGCAATATGCCTATGGGGAAGATTTTGGACCTCAAATAGGACATTTGGGTAGGTTTCGTAGTATGCAGACAAAAGCTGGAAGGTTTTTGAAGGGTGCCGGGATGGTGTAGGTTATGGTGGTAGGAAATATGGGTGATAGGGATGAATAAAAATTAAGGGATTGGGTCCTAAAATAGGTGATTAGGTTAAATAAAAATTCCTACAAGATTTATGATAAGTTTGGATGGGTGTAGACGTATGCGAGAGGTAGTTGAAGGGTGCCGGGAAGGTGTAGAATTAGTTTTGGACAAAATGAAAGGAACACAAAGCATGAATGGGTTGGGATAGTGTTTCTAGGGTTGGAGAATTTTGGCAAGATGGGTTATGGGAGAAAAACTAAAAGAGAAGAGAGAAAAATAGTAAATCAATATATGACAAGTAATAAAAGTATGCTACTCATCTCAAGGCTTCACACTATGAGTTTCTTTGGCATCTCACCAAAGAAGAAGAAGAAGAAGATGAAAACCTTTTTTCCAAGAAGCTCTCCATAGCTGATAGCAAATGAAAATACAAACCCAAAATAAAGTATTTATATTAAACCAATAAAAAAACCCTATGTACCAAAGTCCCCTTTTCTAATGACTTAAAAGACATGCTCCCACTTAAAATCCTGTAATACATGTGTGGGGCCAATTTAAAACAACCATAACTCACATAACTTAAGTTATTTTGATGCAAAAGGCCCTATTACCCCCTATAACTAAAAAAAGACTCATAAAAGACTCTTTTGAGTTTTAACACCTTGAAACTAAAGAAAAAGTAAAAAAAAATGTCTTAAGTCTCAAAAGGGCCCGCATGATATATGAATCATCTCTGAAAATGTTTGTGGACCAATCAACATCTGAAATGTGTCTGCAACATCTGTGAATCATCTGTGCCGTCGGGTCGTCGATCTGAAACATCTGGATCAAACAATCTGGTCGTTCCTCCAGATCTAAGTCAACTCCCTATCCCTGTCTCCGCCGTCGCTGGTATACGTGAAATCCTGTGTCTGGATCCCCATCACTGAGTTTGTTGTTTCTCTTTTTCTGTACTGTGTTTTTGCTTCTTTTTCTTCTGTTGTCCTTCCTTTTCTGTATGGACTATCTCGGTCTCCTTGTTTATCAATAAAATTGTCATCATTCAAAAAAGAAAAAAAGTAGTAGAGTCAATTTTGCTCTTTCTCTTCCGAGTTGCAGCGGCAATTGGTGGTGCAACGAATAAGGTGGAGATCAAAAAACAGAAAAAATAGAGAAAAGGGTAAAATGGTCTTTTGCATTTGGACTATATGCCGTCCTACTTGGGTGAAAAGAATAGAAACTACCAACCATCTGTAAATTCAGACTAAAAATGTAATTTTTTTCATCTTATTCCTTTATTATTATCTATTACTAGTACTCTAATCATTATCATCGTTATTATTTTTAGGGGTGTTGCAGTCCAAATCCGGCTAGGTGCTTGAACAAGTCCTTCCTTGAGGCGCTCCGGGGTTTAGAAGGTCTCCAAAGGGGAAACCTGCGCTCAAATACAAAGGGTTAAGGCCGCCCGGATTTTGGGAACTCCAGGGGAACCCTTCGACACTCAAGTCAGCTCTGGAGGTAACATATAGAACTAAGCTAATAACAATGGCCGTACTTTGGCATCTCCTCCTCTTCCTCACTGAGAGTCGGTTTCCCTTTTTATCGATGGAGTTCCCTTAGGATGTGGGGATGTCATATGATCTTGGCGAGGGCCGGTGTTGGTGCCTTTGCCGGTGCCGCCGGTCTGCACAGCCTTTTTCAGGGTTGCTCTGACCATCGACTGGATGTTTCAAAGAGATGCCATGATTGGCAGTGATGCCGCTACTTCCCTAGGTTCATCGATGGCTCTTGATTGGCTAGTGGGGTGGCGTGTGACCTCTGGAGGTGCCTTGATGGAGAAGATTGTTGTGTTGGCTTGAAGGGATTATCATAGTTGGGGAGAGACGTGTCCCGCCATGCGGCTTCAAGTCTCTTGTGAGCTTAGGGGCCACATGACGCTGTGTGGTTGGTGCTTGATTTCGACCCCAACAAGGGGACTGGTATTCTCATTACATTATTTTGATAATGGAACTAATCCCTTTGTTTTACACTTGGATGTTGATAACATCTTGGCTATCGTATCAGCCATGCCATTATCAAAGTATGGTAGTGTGTTTATCCGTTCCCTATTTTTAGTATTTCACGAAAGGGTGGCTTGGGGTGCTATTCTGTATCTATAGATGGATAAGGCCTGCTTGGTAAGCGCTTTGCTGTAGCCAAGCTACCTTTGTACTGGTTCTCCGGACTTGGGCAAAGGAAAAAAGACCCACAGGTTCATATGAATTCAATGATACGGGAACGACCACGGTTTCATTATTCCATAGGGAACCTAGCCTAAAGTTGATCGGTTCTGGTTGTTCAAACGCAAAAGCCGAACATGAGGGTTGCGAGTCCCTCACCTCAAAACCTAGAAACTAAAAAGCCAGAAACCTCTTAAGAGGATTTGCAGGTGCCTAGCTTACTAGAACTGCTGTTGTGTTTTGCATAGAGTGAGAAAAAAGTGAAACTATCTTCATTTGATCTATAACACAAATGTGAAATGAACATACATTTTGGAGGGGCTAATATTAATAAGGTGTATTAGATCTATTTAGAGCACGCTAGACATCGCAAACTGTAGCTTATGAGGAGCATTGATGATGTTGAAATATCTATGATATTGAGTGTTTGGTAAAGTGGCAGGAAATCAGGGATGTGTTGGCTATAGCTGATGTTGGGTTGGTTTCGTTGATTGATGGGAGTTATAATAAAGCCATTTAGGGCATCTTTGGATAGCACCAAGATTGGCCCTTATTTGCGAATACGATTGTTTGGAGTTGGGCTTGAGCCTCTAGCTCAATGGTCAAGGTTTTGTTCTTCAACATGGAGGTCGGAGGCTCAATCCCAGCTTACCTACCAAAACAAAAGATTGTTTGGAGTTCATCTTATTTGTAAATGACACACTAAGTCCATTTTGGAAGCCATAATCTAAGACAGATATAAAACTATTTATAACCATTATTTGCATATAAGATTATATGCAAATAACTTAGTGGTATCCAAAGAGGCCCTTAGTTAATTGCTTAAGGGTGCATCTTGAAATTTTACTATTCACTGTACAAAATGATTTGTGTTCAAAAATTACAGTATGAGAAATGTTTTCTATAGATCATTGTGGCATTTGAAGTGATCTTAGACAATTGAAAACAGCACTGCTGTATGTGACAAGGGAGAGTGAGTGTTCCTTGAGCTCGTTCTATATACATTTGCCTTAGATGTGTAGGAAGTTGAACTTGCATCATTTGAGTTGTTCTTGTGAACCTAGGAGTGGGGCATTCAATATGCCGATCACAAATACAATAGATCTAATGAAATCAATATTACGGATCTATTTATCTAAATGGATCAAACCATGCAAATAAACTAGAATACAAAAGAAGGGATTATAAACTTATCTCTATCAGCCATGATAGTCATTGACCAGGCTGAATCTTCTATTTCTTCTCTGGTCTGCCTGATCTTTCATGGGGAAGTTCCCCTTTGGTCAGGTTCGATGGCAGCAAAGACCAACCCCTTCTTTTGAGGAAAAGACCCAGTAGAGTTCCACCCACAATAGAATTCTAATTGGCTTAATCCATTTAACCAACTACAATATCCATACCTATCAGATGTAGTTGATTGGGCTACCGATTACCCTTATACCCTTTATTGATCAGTTTGGTCAATGGGTAACTCCAATAATTTCACTCTTAATCTCATTCTTCAATCTAGACTGTCGATCATAGATCAATGATTGCCCACATAAGATCCTATAGTTCTATTGCCAAATTCGTCTCATGGTTCCTTTAATTCCTTTTTTAGCACAAGGAAATGCACATTCTGGAAGAGATTTGACATTCTTTTTTGAACTTGAGAAAAAAAATCAATGTCCAAACTAGTTGAAAAATAATTAGATGGCCTCTTGCAGTTGCAATCTTTGTAAGATTCTTACTATTATATTAATATATTTTTATTAGAGTAAAAATATGTTTTTTTTAATGGTTAGAGTAAAAATATGTTTCCCATTAATGTTTGGTCATTTTTTTTCTCTTTTTCCTTATGTCTCTTTTAAGGCATGTGGATGGGGGCTCAAATAGGTTTTGCTGAACCCTACATCTTTAGCATGCAAAATTGAATGCAATCATCTTGTGACTTAAATTCTATAAACCATATAATTTCTTTGTTTCTCAGGTTTGCACGTTTAGTTTGATTGTGAAGAATGCAGCCTCATTACTTGGTGATAAAGATCCTGTAAAGCTGGAAACCGAAGCTATGCTTGGTGATCTGATAAGGTAGATACTATTATCCTTTCATGCTTGTTTTAATTCAAAACTTTCTAGACTTCATAGTCTATATTGCTCACAGGTGCTTTTTTGCATGGCTAGGTGAATTTACCAAGGTCTGAAATTTCAGTTTTGGTATGCATGGTTGTCATTATATAAAATGAAAACATGTTGCTTTCATTTATAGATTTTAGTGGGAACCCTATAAAATCTCTTAAGTTTGTGGAAATGCATGCAAATGATGAAAATTTAAGATGACACTTCAAAAAATGCTAGAATAAGCACAAGTACACGGTTAGAAACCACACGTATGCAAAGCAATATAATGGTTGAACAAGATCAAATACCAAATGACATGCGTTATGTCTCGGCCTATGATTTGTAGACACGGACACGAGTGTGCGTGTCGGTATGGACATGGAGTGTCAAACACGGTGAACCCCTAAAATTTAGAAACGGGGACACGGCTAAAATAGAAAGTACATATAATCATGATTTGTAGACATAGATTCGTGTGCTGAGTTTTGACATGGACACGAGGTATCTGACATGACAACTCCTAAAAATCTAGAAATAGTGGCACACTCATATACGTACATACATAAAAAGTTACTGACACTTCTAGCAGTACATTTAAAAGTGTCTTAAGGAGTGTCGAAACGTGTGGACACGTCTGACACGACATGTGTGTCAGCAATAAATTCAAAGTGTCGACTAAATCATCGTTCTCCGACTTTCAGTCTGACAACCAGGTCTGTGTCGCACTTGTGGTTGTTATGAGGCAAGGCAAGTCAGCCAAGCAAGGTTGTGAGGCTTAAACTTACTGATGCAATATTTTTATAGGGAAATTGGTGGTCAAGTGTGGAGGCACAGGCTCTGTTCAATAAGTTGGCTTTAGAAAGTGAAAATACATGTAAGTGTGGATCCCGTCCGGAGGTCGTCCCCTTCCGTGACCCATGAGGGTGTGTGTTTCGATAGCGCCTTTGTCCATTGATTTTAAATATGATTGCCTTTCTCGTAAATTTGGGATAAAAATTCCAACTTAACGAAATAAACAACTAACCAGAGTCGCCACCTAGGTTAGGGCCTAGGACCCATGATTAACTCTGTAAAGTTGGTCTGCGATTTTGAGTTGGGTAAGTTATCTGGTTGCAAGAAGGGAAGGTGTTAGGCACCCTTCTTGCCCGGCAAAATCGGCCTTTTCCTTTTAAAAACTTTAATTACTTAAGTCAGAACTAAGAGGGATAAATGTGAGTTTTATTTTAGAAACCTAAAATATTACTAATGATTTGGCCGTTCACAGTTTAGACTCATGCGGGCCAGGAGTTGTTTTCCTAAATGCCTAGCTAGAATGCTTAAGTGCCTATGAGTGTGATTTGACGTTTTATGGAATTGATGATGATTTGGTTTAAGTTGAATTTGATTAATTGATTTGAGGTGAAGTGACCTATCTAATGCATTGGACCTAAGTTGTATTTTTAGTATTTTGTGAAGTTTGGGCTCTAAGAGTTCTATTGGGGAACCTAGAGTGAAATTCCTAAGTTTTAGAACCTAAAGCTTTTATGTTTTTGGAATTTAAAATTTTGAATTAGTGATTTTTCAATGAATGTAAGTTCTTAGGTTCTTTTAGATTTTTGAATTCTTTTAGAGAACTTAAGCACAAATAACTAAACATACAAACACTTATTCTAATCATGAAAGAAATAGAAACAAACAACCTAGCATGCGAATTCTAAGCATAGCAAGCAAGCAACATATTATTTCTAGCATGCACAGAAAAGAACTTACACTAAACATGCAAAAATGACTAAACATGTAATAACAAATAATAAAAGAAAGGGTTTTGGGAAAGGGATTGGGATGGTGACGAGGAAATGAGAAGTATGAAGAAGGGTGTGGGGGAACGAGAAGAAGGGAGAAAGGTGTGACTGAACTTGGTTTTGCCAAGTTGCCTACATACCCTGTGGTGGGGATCAAGCCACACGTAGTTCCGTTAGAGATTGGTGATATGCTTCAAAGGACTGAACATAAAGGAATCATCAATGGATTGAATTTAGGGACTCACAAGATGGGTTCATGAGATTTGATGCAGCTTGGCTAAAGATAGGGGTGCAACTCAGGTTGGAAACTAAAGGGTGCAACTCGGTTGGGATCATAGGGGTGCTACTTGGGTTGGCAAAACGGGGCATGACTCGGGTGAGTCATGGAATGCAACTCGGGTTGGGATTATAGGGGTGCTACTTGGGTTGGCAAAACGGGGGCATGACTCGGGTGAGTCATGGAATGCAATTCGGTTTGGGTTTAGGGTATGACTGGGTTTAAGGAGTAGGGGTGTGACTTGATTGGGTCAAAAGGGATTGACTCGGCTTGGGTTTTGGGTGTGTGTGCGCTGTTGAAATTCAGTGGATGTGCGACAAGTGTGATCAGATTGCACCATGGTATGGCCGGTCGAGTGATCTGTTGGGATGTGATGATGTGGTTATGGAACATGGTCATGGCGATGGCGATGGGTGGGTCATATAGTCATGATAGTAAGGGATGGGAACATGTGCACTGTTTGGCGTGGGGTGAACAAATATGGGATCGATATATTTGGGCTGGGTTATGTAATGTTGAATGATGATGGGATGAGAGAGTTGTCTGATGTGGATGGGTGGGAAGTTGGATGGTGCGGATGATCATGGATGGGGTTTGGGTTACACTAGAATGGCCGAATAGGTTGAACCAATGAGGACTTGAGCTGGATAAATTATGGAATTAGGTTGAGTTTGGGTTAAGCCGGGTTGGGGTTGAGTCGGGTCCAGGTTGATTGAGTTGGGTCAGGTTGGGGTCCGGGCTGACTCAGATTAGGTCCGGGTTGGACTGGGTTGACTTGGATTAGGATCGGGTTGGATTGGGTTGGGGTTGAGTCGGGTTAGGTTCGGGTTGGACCGAGTTGAGTCCAAATTGGATTGATGTGGCTTGGGTTGAACCGGGCGATGTTGAACCGACCGGGTGAACCGGTTGGATCGAGGTCCAAATTGGGTTCATTTGGGTTGGACCAAGTAGGTCCGGGTGGGTTGATTAGGCGAACACACACACAATGCCCGTTAAATCAAATGGGTAGATTGATCATATACACAATGCTTAAGTCAAAGCTTAGCATACATGGGTTTGAATTAGGAGATATGCACATAGTGCAAGGGTCTGGTCACACAACACTCGTATGGGTTTGGGGTTGGGAATAACATGCAAAGCATATTAAAGTGCACAGCACGTGTAAGACAATACATTACAGGCATAGACTTGAAGTTATTCATGAATAGCATGTAATAGGTAAATATAATGCACCGAGTGTATGGGTCTGGTCACACAGTACTTGTGTATTAATAATTCTATGCACAATGGGTTTCACTTTTCAACACATGCACACAGTACATAGGATTATTAGGCTTTGGGGTTTTTGGGTTCCAACACTACGGGTTTGGGGTTGCACCTAAGAAAAAGGCCGAACCGAATCATGGGATACATATGGGTTTGAGGTATTGAACTAAGAGATGTCAATTGAGAGGGGGAAAATAAAAGAAATAGAGGAAACCAAATTCAAACACAAATTTAATATGAACATAAAAACGAATTTTTGGTCTACCTCTTCCGGGGTTTGATGGCGATCCTTGCACTTTTTCTTGCAATCCGATGCGATCCAAGTGAATATTGAGAGGTGCTACCAAGATCAGTGGAAGTTGGCCAATGCTTTGAGAAGAGAATATTGGGTTTTTATCAAGATGGATTAAGGGGAGGGTGGCCAACTCAAGATTTGGATAGCAAGAACTTCGTAAAGTTCAGCTAACAATAGTCGCCGAACTCACAAAATGGGGAAGAAGATGCACGAATTTTGGGGAAGGATGAGAGCTTTAATTTTCGTGAGTATCCCCTCTAGGAAAGAATTGAGAGGTATTTATAGATTTTTGGGCACATTCCTACTCTCAATCGAATTCCTTAGGGAGACAGAATTTGCAAACTAAAAGACTTCTTTGATTGGTTGGAAAGGTTTGGATAGGAAGCAATCAAAATAGAAGGGAGAGATAGAGAGTAACTCACCCCTTGATCTTTGATCTAAGGATCATAAGAAAGTCTTTCTTTTCTTTCTTAAAAGAGATAAAGCTAGATCCCTTTAAAGTAGGCCCACTAGGTGAGAAATTAATGGGGAGAGAGAGAACTAGCCCACAAATCCAAAATGTGGAATGGATCCAAAAAATCTGGTACAATTCCCTACTTTTTGGGCCTAAAAAAAATTAAATACGTGAAATTCCCCTCCCCTTCAAGGTGACCGAATGTTTATTTTCTTTTTTTTATGGCCTCGGATAAGCATGCCCTCTTAGATTAAATTCTAATTGATAACAAGAGTTCAAATGATAAAAGAAGACTACCAGATTGTGTTTACTTTAGGAGAACTTTGAAAGTGTGTTGGTGGGGCCACACAAATAATCGAATGACCTTTCTCATGAATTCTTCTCCACATCAAATTCTCATTAGATAAATAGAATTTAAACAAAGAAATCCCATGGAGTTTTGTCCATATCGAAACTCAAATAGAGCACAAGTGGGTCCCACATATAATAATTGAACTCCAACAGATTCATATTACTTCAAGTCTCCTCTTTTTCAAACTGACCGAGTGAATAGTTTTTTTTTTATTATCAACTTTGCCACATCAATCCTTATCTTATTCAACCACTAATTGATAAAGTATATCTTGAGAGGGAAAATATACTCTCTTTTAGATGAGGATGAGACCCACGTAAGATGATCGAGCAATTAGATTGGAGAGAGAAAGAGAGTAGAGAGAGAGTCGGCTGGGAAGGGTGAAGAGAGAGAGAGAGAGAGAGAGAGAGAGAGAGAGAGAGAGAGAGAGAGAGAGAGAGAGAGAGAGAGAGAGAGAGAGTCGGTTGGGACTCTATTAAATGGATGGTTAGGATCATCCCATGGTATAGGGCTTACTCAAATGATTTCAACAAATTAATCGTTGAATGGTTCTGCTCATTTTATGGTGCGGACTGTTTAGTCCACTTCGAAAATTGTTAGACCCACCAAGTGAATAATTCGGATCATGCCATTGTATTCTCTTCACATGGGTGAGGGTCCACCTTGTTTTAAGGATTTTAACAAGTTAAAAGGTGAGCATACCTTTTGGATGGTTTGGATCATCCCTATAGTGTAGCAGCACCCTTCATTTTGTAAACATGGGTGAGGTCCTACCTTGTTTAATGATTTTAAAAGATGGGGACACAACTAGATGGTTCGGACCATTCTACGGTGTAGGCTGCACAATCTTGTATTTTTTTCAAAAGTACTTGTATGCCCACTTCATTGGGTGATCAAAACCGTCCACTTGCCGGGATAGGTCGTGCCTAGAAAATCATTTCCATGGACTATCTAAACCGCCCAATTGATGGGTTGCAATGTGAATTGGCTATGCCTCGCCAATTATTTTCATAGGATGATCCAAACCGTCCAGTTGATGGGCCACAACCTGAATGGGTGGTGTCCCCCCTTTAATCATTTGCATAGGATGATCTAGACCGTCCGATCAATGGGGCCCAACATAAATTGGTAGCACCTCGAAACCATTTCTATAGGGTGATATGGACTGTCCATTTGGCGAGTCACAATGTAAATTGGTCACGCCCCCTAAATTGCTTCCACGGGATGATCTGAACTGTTCATTTGATGCGTCATAGCATAAATGGGTTGTGCACCCAAATTACGTTCGTAGGATGATCCAAACACTCCAATTGAGGGGACACAACGCAAATTGGCCGCGTCTCGTAAATTGTTTCTGTGGGATGATCCCAACTGTCCATTTGATGGGCCACCTACATGGCTGAATTTTGGAAACATACAAAACGGTCTCCACTCTCTTACCAAATTCCACCCTTTTGGAATCTTGATTTTTCAAGGAAAAACCCCTTGGAAAATGATGGAGATTGGATGAAAAATAAAAGGAAAGCGAGGGAAAGTGAGGGAAAAACTGGGAATTGACTTGGACAATTAAAGTACTCATGAAACCGACCCAATATGATGAAAACTAATGAAATCCTTTGTTGCTCGATCATCTTACGTGGGTCTCATCCTCATCTAAAAGAGATCCTCACCTAAAAGAGAGCATATTTTCCCACTCAAGATATATTTTGTCAATTAGTGGTTGAATAAGATAAGAATTGTTGTGGCAAAGTTGATAAAAAAAAACTATTCACTCGGTCACTTTGAAAAGAGGAGACTTAAAATAATATGAATCTGTTGGAGTTCAATTATTATATGTGAGACCCGCTTGTGCTCTATTTTAGTTTCAGTATGGACGAAACTCCATGAGATTTCTTTTGTTGTTTAAATTCTATTTATCTAGTGAGAATTTGATGTGGAGGAAGATTCGTGAGAAAGGTCATTCGGTTATTTGTGTGGCCCCACCAACATACTTTCAAAGTTATCCTAAAGTAAACACAAAATGGTAGTCTTCTTTTATCATTTGATCTCTTGTTGTCAATTAGAATTTAATCTAAGAGGGCATGCTTATCCAAGGTCATAAAAAAAAGAAAATAAACATTCGGTCACCTTGAAGGGGAGGGAAATTTCACGTTTTTAATATTTTTTAGGCCCAAAAAGTAGGGAATTGTACCGGATTTTTGGGATCCATCGCACTTTTCGGATTTTGTGGGCTAGTTCTCTCTCTCCCTATTAATTTGTCACCTAGTGGGCCTACTTTAAAGGGATATAACTTTATCTCTTTTAAGAAAGAAAAGAAAGACTTTCTTATGATCCTTGGATCAAAGATCAAGGGGTGAGTTACTCTCTATCTCTCCCTCCTTTTTTGATTGCTTCTTATCCAAACCTTTCCAACCAATCAAAGAAGTCTTTTAGTTTGCAAATTCTATCTCCCTAAGGAATTTGATTGAGAGTAAGAATTTGCCAAAAAATCTATAAATACCTCTCAATTATTTCCTAGAGGGGACACTCACGAAAATTGAAGCTCTCATCCTTCCCCAAAATTCGTGCATCTTCTTTCCCTTTTTGTGAGCTCGGCTACCATTGTTAGCCGAACTTTACGAAATTCTTGCTATCCAAATCTTGGGTTGGCCCACCCCCTTCATCCCATCCCATAGCTCAAAGCCCATGAATCTATAGACCTCATCCACATCAGACCACACCATTCCATCTACAACTATGCCCATAGGTTCAATCGACCATATCATCCCTCATACCCTTTACATATCCCATATTCCTATTCAAGCCACCATCAGACCACCTCAACAAAGCCCCAACCGAGTAGCACAACCCAAACCAAACCGAGTTGCACCTTTTCCCTAGCCAAGTTGCATCCTGCAGCTAACCGGGTCACTCTAACCCCTCGCCCAAACCAAGTCGCGTCCCCATTCAATCGAGTCACCCAATCCCCAAACCCGAGCTGCATCCTTATGATTCCAAGCCAAGTAGCACCCCTATTCCCAACCCGAGTTGCACCTTTATGACTCCGACCGAGTCATAACCCCATTCCCAATTCCACACTCTTTCAACAGAACTACGTGTGGCTTGATCCCCACCACCGGGTACGTAGGCAACTTGGCACTCCCAAGTTCAGTCGTACCTTTCTTCTACCTCTTTCCTTTCCCACACCCTTCTTCTCGTTTGAGTTGCACCATTATGACTCCGACCGTGTCATACTCCCATCCCAATTCCACACTCTTTCAACGGAACTACGTGTTGTCTTGATCCCCCCACGGGGTGCGTAGGCAACTTGGCACCCCCAAGTTCAGTCGCACATTTCTTCTACCTCTTTTCTTTTCCACACCCTTCTTTTCGTTTGAGTTTCCTTTTCTAACAATTTCACTAGTTCAGAATTTCTGAACTAGTGTAGTAGAATTTAGAACAGGATTACTTTTTCCGATCAGAATTAAAACTTCTGCAACTGAAGCAGTTAGGTACTTGGGTTATCAGCTCCTTTCACCCACCATGAATTCTCTTTCCAGTGTCAACCACACTTTGATTAGCATTTGGTTTTAAGAAACTGGATATTTGATATACAGTTTGAGCAATGCAATCTTTCGCTATCTTGGTTCAATTCTACATAAGGAATGAGAGATTGAAGAGGATGTTAACCATAGATAAGAGCAGGTTGGTTGAAGTGGAAGCTTGCCTCAGGAGTTCTGTGCGACTGTAAAATCCCTACCAAGTTGATGGGAAAGTTTTATAAGACAGCTGTGAGGCCAGCCATGCTGTACGGCTCAGAATGTTGGGCCACCAAGAAGCAGCATGTGCATAAGATGAGTGTAGCGGAAATGCGAATGCTTAGATGGATGTGCGGCCACACAAGGCTAGATAGAAATAAAAATGAAGACATTCGTAAAAAGGTCGGGGTGGCTCCAATTGAGGAGAAGATGAGAGAGCACCGCTTAAGATGGTTTGGACATATCCAACGTAGGCCTTTGGATGCTCCGGTGAGAAGAGGCGACTCGTGCCAAATTGATGGAGTAAAAAGAGGTAGGGGCAGACCGAAAACAACTTGGGTAGAAACATTGAGGAAAGACTTGATAGCTAGGAACATAACAAAGAACTTGACCTTGGATAGGATAGAATGGAAGAAAATGATCCACGTAGAAGAACCCAACTAGAACCAGGATTAGAGCCGGGTAGATTCCTTTAACCTGCTTCATGAATTTTTTCTAAAGGATTCATTTAGCCGACCCCAACTAGTTTGGGACAAAGGCTTTGTTGAGTTGAGTTGAGTTTTGAGCAATGCACTAGTAGCCTCTGTTGTAGCAAATTCAAATGAGCGGACAATCAATTTTGATTCAACGGAGTAGTGAGTACAATGTTTAAATCTACTACACCTGATCAATAAGTCTCCAACTGATCTTTCTCTGACAGTGCTTGTCTACTAGTAGGCATTCACATCTTCAGCAACCAAACACATTACAGTTTAACACAGAGTAGATCCTCTTGAAAGATTTCAATGGCAATGTACAAGTCCATTCGTTTGCAAGGTTCTAACCCATACCAAGTCTCTGGGCATTAAACCTCATAAAGTTCATGTATAACACCACATGCTCCACCAAGAAACCACAATCTATAGCGGAATTCTGCGTTTAAAAATGTGCAGGATTGATTATTCTCAGTGGATGTAAAAGAACGAAAATCGAGTGACAGAATTTTTGCTCGAGACTTCAAAACCACGGGCTCAGACCCTTTGGAAGTTTTCCAAAAGGACCAAAACAAAATTTTCCATGGCATTCAATGATTTAAACATTCAATATGCAATAAATCCTAATCGCATGTAAACAATCTTCACAATCAGCCTCAATTCTATTAACAAACCATTCGTAATGTGGATTTGAACTCTAGATCCAGAGAACACTGTCCAATGACTGAATGTGAATGGAGATTTCAAACTAACAATCTCAAGCTCACTGGAATGAGTTAAAAAACAAACAATCCTTGAGAATTTTATCGATTCCCATCAATTCATGTTATGAGAGAGCCTGTAAGTAAAATCTGGCCTGGAATCCGGCGTTCAGAGGCTTATTTCGAGATTGAGGATCTGGAAGTTTCCAAGATCTGAATCACAACCTTTTTTTTTATTTTTTGGAAATTGACTTTTATCTATGATTTAGCTGACACTTTGAATTTATTGCTGACACACGTGTCCTGCTGTGTCCACCCCGACACCCATGTCGACACTCCTTTGGACACTTTTAAATGTATTGCTACAAGTGTTCAACTTAATGTGGGTGTGTGGACACATTTTTGTGCCATGTCAAGTGTGACATTCTGTTTTATTAGTGTATGTTGTGTTTACCTCTTTTGTTATAAACTCTTTTCTAGATCTTCTTTAGCTAATAGTTGTTGTTGCATCAAGTATACTTTCTATTTTAGCCGTGTTCCTGTTTCTATACCGTGTTAGACACTCCGTGTCCGTCTCGACACGCGACACTCGTGTCCATGTCCACAAATCAAAGACTTTTATTAATGATGAAAGACCCTAACCGGGGACAAGATGCCCCCCCACGGGCTCAGAAAATCCAACCCGAGAGCATTACAATAATATGAGAATCAATACAGAAGTATCTACCCATCCTCATTACCCATTACATTCCCTGGAATAATAATTCGCATAGAGTCCAATAAGACACCCTGTCTAGCCAACTCATTCGCCGATCGCCTTTTGTGTGTAATTGTGGGTTGAATCCGTCGCACTATGTCCCTGACTTTTGCAATGTAATTTTGCAGACACCAGGGCCCTTTTGAATTATCCGAAGCCCATGCAATCACATTAGACGAATCCCCTTCTACTATAAGGGTTATAGAGGAATAGCTTGAATACCATTTGATGCCGAATAGTAAAGCTCTTATTTACGCTTCCTTTGCATCACAATGACCTGTCGGTCCCGAGTAGGACATCACCATGCTCCCCCGTTCGTCACGTAGTACTCCGCCTATTCCAGCCATTCCTGGATTTTCGGCAGAGCTACCGTCAAAATTCAACTTCATCCAACCCGCCAAGGGGTTCTCCCATTTAGGCGTGATCTTAGTTGGTATCTTCCTTTCCCATATCTCTGCTTTCCAGTTCCTCAATATCTCTCCAATTCCATATGATACCCCTTTGATACTTTTGACCCATGATATAAGTTCAATCTTTACTTCGATTTGAATCACAGCCTTAGATGTCGGGATTCAACGAACAAATAAGATAGTTAAAAAAATATAAGATTTGAAAGAAGAGACTGACGAATTTCTGAACAAATTCATTTTGCTCATTAGCTTTTGCTACACAAGCAAAATGAACACAGCTCGTGTCTGTTCGTTCACTATTCCTGCCATGATTCTCTGAGATGCAATCGATTCTTGCAGAAACTACAAACAACAAGTAAATCACTTACTTGGCTTTAGATCTGGACCAAGATTAAGCAGAAAACTTCAAGAAGCACTCCTTGGATGAGACGTTCTTAAATCCATCCTTGAGAAGAGACGTTCTCTCACTCCTTGGACCCTCCCCTTTTAAGTTATTGGAAGGTTTATTGTTGGCTTCCTTCATTGCATTATCGATGACGGCATGGTCATCCAATCTCTTAGCATCAATATGTGCCACTGGAAGTTCCTGTAGTCGCCTCCTCTGGAGCTCCGCTTGAGCCCAAGTTTTCAATCCCTCCATGAATTGGAAGAGCTTGTCCTCCTTTAATATGCCCTCGATATCTAGCATCAACGTTGAGAACTGCTTCACACACTTTCTAATTGTCCTTGTGTGTTGGAGATGCCTTAGATTCTTCCGAGCAATGGACTCCACATTTTTGGGCAAGAACCGAACCTTCAGTTCTCACTCCAAGCCCTCCCAGGTATCAATCACGCTCTACCTTGCATGTATATCCTCGTAACGAGTTTGCCGCGACAGTTTGGCGTCCCCATGATCGTAGAAGTATTGTTCCATGTCAAACATGAAGTTCTGCAACTCCTTGCCATCACGTGCGCCCCCAAAGCATCGAGATTCTGGTTGTGGCATTATCAATGGCCCTCATGAGTAAATTCACTTGGCCAGTGAGACTTACGATTTGGGCTTGTAGGGCTTCAACTATACCCCTAGTCTCCTCGTTAAGGATCTCAACTGATTCAGGTAGATTGTATTGTTGAGTTGTGTCTTCAGCCGGCTTAGGTTCTCCTTGAACCCGACTGGACTCTGGGGGAAGAGTAGGGTGTGATTCACTCCTGCCATTCTCCATTTTCTTACGTGAGTGGTCGGTTCTGAAAATATTGCATATATAAGGATGAACATAAAGTCAACATTGAAATTGGCTTCTAAGGATATACCATACTAACATTATGCATTTATGGACAAGAGGATTTCAATTTAAGACCCTCAAGACTCTTTTTCAGTCATATCTTTCTTTTTGTTTCTTTCAGCCACTAGTGGCCTCATATTGTTGATTGATAAAAGTGTGTGGCTTTTCCATTAAAAAAAAAGAAGGGAAAATTACATTTACACCCCTCTAGTTTCTGACACATTCAACTCTAACCCTGACTTTCAAAACGTGACAAGTACACCCCCTCCGTCAACTGTCCGTCAGTTTAACCTGATGAAAAGACAGAAACTAACCATGGTTAATATTTTGAGGACAGAAATACCCTCATTTGCAGAGGGATTAGGGTTACGCCATTTCCCACTGCGGCCATCGCACCTCCGGCCACTGCCGCCATCGCCATCTCCGGCCGCCGCCGCCGCCTCCACCACAGACAATGAAACCCCACCCCATGGCCACATCAAACCCACATTTCAAGAAAAAAAACATTGATAAAAAAAAGCCCTAAATTATTAGGGTTTATGTGCAAATCATGATAATGGTGTGAATGAAGACAAATAAAACTCCTAAATCAAGAGTTTATGTTGATAAATAATCAACTAATTTTAATTTTTCAAGTCTGAAAACCCTAATTTTCAGTTGGGGAAGACGAGGGCATTTTGGTCATTTCCGCCTCGCCGTCTACTCCTTCACGTTAAAAAAACTTCAGGGGGTGTACTTGTCACGTTTTGAAAGTCAGGGTTAGTGTTGAATGTGTCAGAAACTAGAGGGGGTGTAAATGTAATTTCCCAAAAAAAATTTATAACCATTCAAAAAAAAAAAGGTGCAAGGGGCTTTGGTTCCTTTCTGCATGTAAGTTTTTTGTTGGATGATGCTAGCCTGAAAACTAGTCATGTGTGATGTGCTTTAAAACTTGGATGGTGAGATCAGCAAGAGTTTTCCATCCCGATCAATTAGAAGAATCCTAGCGAAGCAGATATGGCATTGCTCACTACCCTCTGGATTTCTATAGATTCCTTTGGACCTATTTTGTGGAGGGAGACTCGGCTAGTTCTTCTCCGGGTCCATGGCGGCTTACGAATGCCATCTTGGAGATTGTCAATTTATGCAATTTTCTCCCTCTCATTCATGTTCCCTGAAGCACCAATGAGATGGCAGACTCTAGCCTGGAGAGGGTTGTCAAACTCGAGCTCATGGTATGTTCTTTCTCAGTTTATGTTCTGACAGTTCATGGTTGTGATGTAAATATTTTATATCTGCTCGATGTTGCTGTTTTTTCCTTCTTGAGATTCTGGCTGCTCTGGGGTCTTTCACGTCATTCCAGTGTCTTCGAAATTTTCCAAGATAACCTAATATTTTAGGATTCCAAAATAACCATGCATGGGTATTAACTCTCCTCTGTACACTTGTTTTATGCCGAGAATCCTCCTCAAGTTGGAGTAGAAATTTTACAAGTTCATATAACCTGCCTTAGGGGTATTAAATTTTTAATATATAATGTCTTAGGGTGTATGAAAGTTACACGGGCAAACTGTGCAGATAAGAGAACTTTCCATTTTTGTAGCTTTGGTGAGGAATTGATTATTTGCCATTTCACCCACAGCACTGAAGTGTCAGAGATAGCTATGGTACCTTTGGTAAAATGTCACGAGAGCTACCTCAATGCTTTGATATCTTATGCACATGCTCTCTTTTTCACTTATTTTGATACTCATCTAGTAAACTGTAAATTGCTATCTACCCAGTCCCGGTTGAGGGCGTGGTTTTAAATACCAAAATTTCCACCGAAATTTCAGATTTCTGCCGGGACCGAAACTGAACTGTATACTGAAATTTTAAAAAGATTTACACCGAAATTTCCACCAAAATTTTCGTTTCGGCTGAGGCCGAAACCGAAATTTCAAACCTTGGTCGAGGGTTAGATGTAGACTTCCTCGTATCCAACCAGTCCCTGTCGAGGGTTAGATGTAGACTTCTTCATAGCTTAGTTTATCATTTTGTGTTTGTAGTCATGCGGCTTACATCATTAGACTTAAATCTTTCTAGAGGTTGGATCTCATCCTTGCAGCTTCTTGATTCTGTATTTCTCTCTTTCTTGCATGTGTAGTGAAATGCGCTCTTGAATTAATATGTTGGTTTTTCCACAAAGCTCTACATTTTAAGGAAATCTTGTGCTGTTGGTTGGGATTGTTGATATCAATTTTGTGCCACTTGTTTTTTATTTACTTCACAAAATCTGAAATTGTAGTTTCTAACAATTTCTGTGATTGTTAGTTTTGCATTTTTACTGGGAGTTCATATCTCCAAACCATATTTGGTTATTGGCATCTTTTTTTTATTGATGAGTGATGACTTAATTCTCATCACTGCAGATCATTTACTTTCCTCAATGGCGTGACAGAAAATAACAATCTGCAACTTGCTTCTAATAGGTATGCCTTTTCTCGTCCAATTCCACCTTTTTCTGGTTGACTTATTATCCGGATAACATTATTACTTACTTGACATTATAGATAGTAGTTCTTCATCATCATTATCTTGCTGGGTCCACTACCTCAGCTGAAATTATAATCAAAGGGCAATGATATATTCACCCCCTTTTCTTCCCGGGGCCAGCCCCTTGGTGTGTAAAAAGAGTAGTCATGAATTCATTAGGGGGGGGGGGGGGGGGGGGGGGGTAGTGGCCCAGGGAAGAAGAGGGGGCAAAGGCAAATATATCACTTCCCAACTGAAACGTTACATATGTGATTGTTGCAACAATTTGCTTAATAGTTTCAATTATTAATTCTAATGAATTTTGTTCAAGTTTAGATTTGTGTGGAACTTTCTGAAAGTTAAAAAGAAACGAAACAAAAAAGAAAACTCCCCGAAGGTTGAAGCCACGGTTCCTGTGAGACTGTTATAACTTATAGGCATCTTGATTGAAGCTTGACGGTGCTTGCATGACTATGTTTTCCTTGTGTTATTTAGTTCTGTTGAATGGATATTTCGCTTTGACCTTCATACTATATCCTAGACCATTCTGGGTTTTAAGATCTAGATTTCTACTTGTGGAGGCAGAGATTCCTATTGTGGGATTTATGAATTTAGATTGCAATGGCCAACTTATACTTTCCTTCTGAAATGTCTGTCAGTTCAGGCTACAATATGGCCATCGGCTTATCCGTTAAAACTCTCTTTTGTGCTGCAGACAAAAGGTGGAGGATGGGCTTATGGATACAATATCTTCTCTTGACAAATTTGAGCAGGGTATCAAGGACTGCCTTGGTGTGTGATTATTACTCCTAAACTATTCTGCCATGCATCATGCCTCAAAGGCATCTCAGATGTTGATTGTAGTGTTGGCATTAAGGGCCAACAGAAGTTAAGACTCATCTGTATGTGAGCCTTGTGCTCTCAACCTTTTTCATTCTTTGATTTCTCAAAACACCTGCAGGCCTTTTTTTGGCTTTTCCTGTCCTTTCTGTATGGTGCTTGTAAGATTGTAGTATTGTAAATTATTTACCTTGAAATCGGTTGAAATTTTATTTGTTGTCCATCATACACCCAAGTTATTACTGTGGCTTTTGTCCTTGTTTCAGAGGTTGGCATTTGCTTTGTAGCAATTACTTATTAGAGGGAGAGGGTGGCTGTGATTTGTTTTTCAAGAATACTAGGACCTCTTAAAATATACTGACAAAGTGAAACATCTAATGTGGGTTATATGAGGGTGGATTCTCATGGTCATTTGATATTGTTGCTTCTAGATTGTGATAATCTGAGGTGGAGTGGTGTGGACTATTCAAGAGGCCAGGTTGTAAGCAAGTGGTTTGGACTTTGGAATCTTTTTTGTAATTTTGTTTTTCATTCTATTCATGCTTTCCCACAGTGCTATATTGGTGAATGTTGGAGTTTTATTCACTTTTGTACAACGGGAGCCAGAATAATTTCGTGCATAGGCATTGCAGCCATATTCATAAATCGCGGTGCAATTTATATGGGAACTTTTAGTGATTGTTGAGCAGGTTTTCTTTTCGCACTATTATGGATACGGAAATAATTTAAAAGTTCTTGATAGATGTGTTTATCAAAATCAAATCCAATGAACCGATATATTTTATTTTATCTAAAAGATAAAAGATATATGATGGTTTTACATACTATATTAATGTGGTATAGTTGCAGAAGCTTGATTGCCATGGTTTCATCTTTGATTCTCTATTTGTGGCAGGTAAAGGCATGTTTAGTTCTGGATGAAGTATAACAGAAGCCTGTAGGCCCAATATATATTCCTACAACACACATTCAAACCATTATAGATGCCAACGTAAGGAACCATTCTCTTGGAGACTTGATTACAGGACTTCTTGTAGCATCTATTATTATTTTTTTGAATGGTTCTATTCATTAAATTATTCTCTCTTGTTACTAGTGGGATGACCTGTTTTTACGCTTTCATGCAATCACCAACTTTCGACTTGTTATTTGAAGTAGAGTACAAATCCAGTGCTTCCATGCAAGCACCAACTTACGACTTGTTATTTGAAGTTAGAGGAGTGCAAATCCAGCATAATTGGAAAAGGTAGTCTTAAGTTTTGATATTTTGCTTGGAATTTTGAATCCGGGCTCCCTTTATATTTAAGATACTTGTTTGAGACAGTGAAATGTTTAGCATGGCCATCATCCCCAAATTTGTTTGCCTTTATGTGCATTGTGTTTAGGGGTGGCAACGGCTCGGTTTCGGCTTGGTTTGACGTCCCCCAAACCGAACCATCCTACACTCCAAACCGAAACTGAACCGAATTGCTGAATGGCCAAACTGAACTGATTCATGAATTTCGGTTTCGGTTTCTCTCGGGGTGTAAAATAATTGGCCCCTTTCCACTCAAATCTCTCTTATGTCCTTCGTCATCCCATGACTGTGTATGGTTTCCCTGATTTTTTTCCATGGTTGTTAAGCATGCCTTTAGGCCCTGTTTGATATGTAGGAATTGTTTGAAGAAGTTAAGAAAATATTTTTTTTTATCCAAAATTTCTTTTTTTTTTCCCATTGCAAATAAAAAATACTAACTTGAACACCTGAGGAAGGAGGGCAAGGGCAAAAGCTTCAGAGAGGTGATGAGGGCAAGGGCAAAAGCTTCAGCGAGGTGAACACCCGAGATTCCGAGAAGGAGATGTGGACGAGGGTTTCAGACTTTCAGGCTTTCAAAGAGGAGACAAGAGGAAGAATCACTTTTTTTTCTCTATATCGTTGGGGTTTTCTCCACGACCTAATTTCTTAGAATGTACGATTCAGATCCTAATCTAAGGGCTGAGGCGAAATAGGCGGTACCTAATCACAAGTGTGTAGTCTGTGTAGAGAATCGAATGAAATAGGCACCCCTTCAATTTTCAAATGCCACCCCCATCACTATGTTTTGATACTTTTAGTGTTTCGGTTCGGCAAGGGTTCAAACAGAAACCGAACCGAACATCGGTTTGGTTCTACCGAACCGAAACCGAACCGAAATTTGAATTGGTTTGATTTACCCAAACCGAAACCGAATTTTCGGCCCGGTTCGGCCAATTTTGCCAGGCCTAATTGTGTTGTGAACTTGGATTCCCCTTGAATATTGTGTGTTGTGATTACAGAAAAGAAAATTGTAGTTTTGAATAGAAGTTCTAAATTATTTCTTGCCTTGTGAAACAAAAAACAACAATCTCTTACACATTGTGCCTGTTTTGTTGCCTTTAGTTTCTCTCTCTTAGATGACATCCCGTGCATTTAACAAACTTTATGCTCTTCATCAACCCTGAAAGAGTTGAGTGTAGTAACTAGAATAATATTTTTTTGGACTGATGTTCTTTTGCATGGTGACTTAATACATGTTTACTTTATCAATTCTCTCACTGCTTACCAAGAAAAACACAAACATTACCCGCCATCGGCTTTTCAAGCAGCATGGGGGGCATCTACTCTCTCTCTCTCTCTCTCTCTCTCTCTCTCTCTCTCTTATGTCAGAAGGAAAAGTTCATGAAAAGATTACAAGGAGAAAAGGCCATAGACCACAACTTCAAAAACTGAATAACATTACCACAAGAAAAGAACCCTTATGATCCTCCCCTCCGTTGGCTTAGCTATCAGCGATTGAGTTACCTTCCATATGAACTTTAGATGTACTAAAAGACAGTCCAACATCGAAAATTACAGGGAAGATTTCTGCTACTAGCTCACTTAATTCATCATAACCCTCTAGTATCACGTGGAGTTTTTGTCACTCAGCTGTAGCTTGTATTCGTAATTCGTAAACGCAAAAAAATAACAATAAGAACGCATATCTTTGCAATTATATTTCAGACTCACCTGTATAGTTTATAATTACAGATTGTTGGTCTTTTATGGGATGGTCTGGTTGGGTGAGCCAGAGGCCTCTACCAAATACAGGCGGCGGCAAGGGGTGCCATCCTCTGGGTGATTCTGGACTGATCTTGGCAGCTCTCTGAGCTTGTTGAACAGATTTAGAGGGTCATGAATGAGCCCAAAATTTGCGTCTGGGTCTCCTATCTGTGACAGATTAACATGTGGGAATCCAAGAGAAGGAAGGAGATGGTCAGGCCAATCACTATAAAAATGGAAGGTGGAGTGGGAAAGAGTGGTGGAGGACTTGTTCATGAAGTCTGCCAGGAGGACAGTGTTGGTCAATGCACAATAAGCTGCTATGGACTTCAGGACTTCCATGGCATGGGGGTGAGAAAGGTAATAGAGGATTCCTTCCAGTACCCACACTGTATTTGTCTCGGCCACAAACCCACTTCTGTGAAGCTTTTCGAGCCAGTCATCGTCTCTTATGTCGGCCGCCACTCTGATAAGGGACTTGGCCGTCATTGTCAGGTTTTGGTGTTCATTGGATCCTGTTGCTGCTTGCAGAAGAGCTGCCTTCGTTTGTAAGAGCTTGGGGAAATCTACTTCAAAAACAGTGCTTTCCTTCAGACAACTCAGACGGTATGCCCTTGCATCCATGCCTGCAAATTGAAAGGAATTATTATGGTAGCAGAGTAGGGGCATACTCTTTCTGGATCATCCATATTCATAGTTCAATGATTGACGCAAAACTCAGCCAGCATCTAACTCAGTTGGGCTGGGTTTCTGAGTAGGGGTGCAACTTGGGTTGTGTTGGGTTGGCATTTCCTCGGGTTGGGTCGGGTTAGGGTTGAGACAAGGCAACCCGATTTAATTTTGGGTGTAGTTAGGGTTGAGGCGTTGGGCAAGCCAACTTAAACCTGACACCCATTTCCCTAATTTTGTTGCGATTTTCAATATCTTAGGGTTTTGATTTCATTTTTTTTGTTTCTGCCCCAATCCAACCCAAATTCAATCGTATCCAACCTGGCTAGATTTGAAAAATCGAGTTAGACAGAATGCGAATAGGAAGTCTCAAGTAGTATTTTTGAAGAAAAGGAAGTTGTGATGTTGACCAATCGAAGCCCCAATCCTTTATCGAAGGGGTACAGAAGCTCATCATGGATAGGGGCTCGGCCGGCTCTAGTACCACCGGCAGGCATTGATTGAGGGTTTCGATTATGACTTAGGGTTGACCCTTGTCTACCTGAGGCTTGAGTTGAACCGGGTTAGGATTGAGGTAATGCTACCTCAGGTTGGGTTAACTTGGGCCTCAACTCGACCTGAGTTGCACACCTAATTCTGAGTAGAAGATGGATACACCAAGTTGAAGGCCAAGTTGGTTATTGTGTTTTGTTTAGTCCACTGGTGGTGTTTTTGAAAGTTGGTATCATCAGACTTTGGATCAGTGTAACAAATAGTGCTTTACTTACGTAACATTGTGCTTTGAGTTATGGCCCAAAAGAGATCATAGAAAAAGAAGAAGTAGAAGAGGAAGTGCTAAACTAACCTGCACCAAGGAGAACAACCTGAGCTTCTCTGCCATGAAAGGAGGCGAGCGCAGCTTCGAGCTTAGAATCGAACCAGAGGGTACGAACAGCCAAAATGACCCCCGATACTTCGCGAGCTTTCTTGATCTGATCTTCCCTCATCTTGTCATAAAGGTTTCTAAGATAAGTCTCTCCAGCGAGTATTTCCGCAACTGGGTCATGAATTACATGTTTCCATAGAGCTCTCCCTGCGGCCGTTTGGCAGGCAGTCCTCTGTAGGGGATCCCATTCATGGTCAATGGTAGCATGGAGTGCTCTCACACCGTCTGAGACCAATAATTCCGGCAACTTCAGCTCCGCCCACGCTTCTTCCGGCAACATTTCCGACGATTTTCCGGCCATGTTTCCAAAGTACATTAAGGGGGAGAGAGTGAAGGAGATAAATGGGTGTGGTAAAGAGTGAGAGAAAGAGGTTGGGTTGGGTTGGGTTTGAGAGGAAAGAAAAGAGGAGGGATGGAGAAGATAAGGAAAGAGAGCCACACACCAAAGTCTGAAAGAAAAAAAAAAAAAAAACTACTAACGTTTCTAATTCTCAACGACATGATTCCAAAACACAAGTTCCCCCTTCCTCTGTTTTATTTGAAGCCAGGCACCATCCACGACATTTTTTTTGTAAATTCTTATAAATTAAGGAGGTAAATTACAAGGCAAACTAGTAGTTGGCGCGTGCGACTCATCAAATTTGAGAGAGAGAGAGAGAGAGAGAGAGAGAGAGAGAGAGAGAGAGAGGTCCCACCATATTGTGGTGAGTCGCATTCCCCTTTACAAGTGAGAATGACCAATGGTCTAATTAAAGTTTTGGGCTTTAATGAGCTACATGGGATTTCTGCCAAGTTGCCTAGCAAATCCCATGCTATATTTAGATTCTACTATTTGTCCATTGAGAACACTTATTATACTTTGAGAGCTGCTTCCCGATTTGATGAAAAAATGAGAACATAAAATAGGTACCCATGTATAAAAGGACAGGAAATAACACTAGGTAAGTAAGTGGAGGTTGAATCTTGCATTGAATCAGTGATGAAAATGACCCTCCTGAATGGTTAAATTTTCGATAATTAGCTTAGTCTTGGCCACTAATAATGGCTCTCCAAAACAACAAATGAATTCATGCAGGTAAAGAATCGAGAAATTCCTATAATCCAAGAATTAGCATTTCATTTCGATCAAAAGCAAGTAAGGCCACATTTGGATACCAGCAAGATTTAGATTTGGATTTAGTTGATATTTTGAACTAGATCAGATCCTTAGATTTCCAAATCAGCGACAGCAGTGCAAAAAAATCCGATTTTCAAATCTTTTCTGCAAGACATTATTTGGAAATCAATATCTGTGGCAACTTCTGTCACCATCGCTGCTCCTCGATGTTGCTCCGGCAGCAGCGAGACATCCCTCCCTCCCTCCCTCCCTCCCTCCCTCTCTCTCTCTCTCTCTCTCTCTCTCTCTCTCTCTCTCTCTCTCTCTCTCTCTCTCTCTCTCTCTCGTAAAACATGATCATGAAGATGATTGGTGTGTTTTGTATCCAAAACTCAAATCCAAATCAAAATACAAATGCATGAGGTATCCAAACGGGCCCTAAGCGAATTTCATTGAATTTGTATCCCCCATATTCACCCCGAATAACGAAAGAATTTGTTTGAAAGTGCCAGATTTAAGTTATCCGCCCGGATGATATGAGGGCTGGAGAAAGGTGGTGTACCGGCCACTGGAAAATTGATCCTGCAAGCATTTTGCCGCATCTACAGTATTGGCCTTTGTATTGATGGTATTATTGTGAAAAATTTGACTTGTATAAATGTATTCATGTCATTGTCACTTTCGTTCTTTTCACCGTAATATAATCCTCTCATCGATGAGTTTTAATATTTATTTTGTGGGAATTGCCAGCGTCCATCGCAAAAGGGTTTTCGCGGTTGGTCTATGGCGCATCAGACCAGCCACGTCGTTAATGAAGACAACAAAAGGGTTTTCGCGGCTGGTCTGATGTGCGACAGACCAGCCGCGAAAACCCTTTTGCGATGGACCTTAGCAAATCCCTTATTTTGTAGGCTATAAATAAGTTGTTTTATATTATTAATTACTCCAACTATAAAAAGAAATCTTTGACGTCTTTGTCATCTCAACTAAGCGTTTGTCCCAAACTAGTTGGGGTCTGCTGCATGAAGAAGGTGAAACATCTTGTCATCCTATTTAACAAAAATGGAAAATATGTCTTTTCATCCTATTTAATAAAAACAAGGAATAATTTTAAATGCGCAGTGATATTTTCCCCTCCTCTAATGGATATTCCCCCCAGGCTTTAACGGAAATCGTTAACTTTTAAGCCTTTTGGACTTAACGGGGAGCAATATCCATCAGAGGTGGGGGGATATCACTGCCCTTTTAAATGATAGTAGCATAAGCTACAAAAAACGATGAATGGGGTGAACTTCCCCATTTCAAAAGTTGTCTTCAAGACATTTTTATTACAGCTTTGTCTACAGCCCCATTTTAGGTCTCACTCAATTTTATACTTTTCAGGCCATTAGGAAGAGAGGGCCTAATTCTACGGGTCAAGTAGAGTTGCAACTTGAGTCGGGCTCAACAACTTGATTTTGGCTCGGTTGGGTTGGCTTTTCTTCGGATTGGGTCGGGTTAGGGTTGGGGAAAAACCAACTAGATTTAATTTAGGGTTGGGTTAGTGTTGATGCCTTCGGCAATCCATCCAGACCGACCCCGAACCCATCCCCTAATTTTATCTTGATTTTAGTGTAATTTTCAAAATATGAGGAATTTTATGTTTTTGCTTTTTATTTCCTATCTTTACCTCATGCCACCACAAACCCAACCCAACCCAACCCAACCTAACCTGGCCCGATTTGGAAAATTGAGCTAGAGGGGTTGATTTAGGGCTGACCCTCCTCAAACCGAGGCTCCAGTTGGTTTAGGTTAGGGTTGAAGAAATGCTGGCTCAGGTTGGGCTAGGATTGGCCTCAACCCAACCTAACCTCGCCCAAGTTGCACCCCTACTTGTAATCCAAGATTATAAAATCATGGATTTTACAAGCTAAAACCTGGATTTTATAAGCTAAAATCTGGAATTACATTTTCAGGATTGTAAAATCCATGCATCCAAACAGCCTTCTAGTGTCAAGGTCCGCCTACCTTGTGATGGGCTTATGATTAACTCAAAAAAAAAAAAAAAAAAAAAGAAGGAAAAATTGGGATTTTTGAGGCTAACATATAGTTGGAGAAATCGACGGCACTATTCACATTGAGTGATCAAGATCTCGTCAATCCAGGCTCCAATTGAGTGCCGCGCCGGATCAACTCGATTCGAACAAAAGATTACTTGGACACCAAATCATGTAGAATTTATGAACAAATCACAAATTTTTTATCTCTATTCATGAAGAGAAGCTAATCTGGCCGCGGTAACGGACTCCGGAGAGAGTGTTTTGCCTAGGAGAAAAGTTCTGATTAAATAGATCAAACACGAAAAAAGCTTGATCAAGCACCGAGGTGATGAGTGGACCAGATCAATCGGAAAAGCAATGATCATGATCGATGCAGGAAAATTACAAGCACCCAGTGAGAATCATCTCCATCTAGCTGCACAGAATGAACCGATCAATGAAGAATTCAAGAGAAACACTCCATAGTTGAGCACAATCCATGACAACTACCATGCTAACCCTACCTTTTAGAGGCAAATTGAGTTACCCCATGTTCCCTTTTGAAATAATACAACTTAGGGCATGTTTGGCTACCATGATTTATTTTCCCTAAAATATTAGCTTACGCAATGGTGAGGGAAGGTGGGAGCAATATTAGCAAAACGCTGTTTTAAACGGCATTTAAAAAAAAAAAAAAACTTATTTTAATGGTTTGCCGTTTAATATTCCGCTAAAACTTTTACCGTAAAAAAAATCCTGTTTTTTTTCCTTTTCAGGAAAACATTTGAAAGGTATTATTAAACACATTTTTTAGGCCAACTTTCCAACTTCACCCCACTATATTTCGTAAATTACAAAATTTTAAATGCATTTTTTGTATTTCTGCTTTTTTACTATGATATTTTGAACCTATACCGTATTAAATTCGTTTTTTTCCTTTTTCCGGATCACGTTTTGCTAACTATGAGTGGGAGAGGGGGACAGACACGAGAGGGATCGGGCGAGGAGAGGGTAAGAAATGCCTGAAAAAAGAAGGAAACAAAAAACTCAACTCAAAATTTGATAGATTTTTTTCCTTTTTTTCTAGCCACTTCTCACCCTCTACTTATTCGGCCCCTCTCGAGTCTCATTCTCCCACCCACCCTACTCGTCTAACCACTTGAGAAACTTATCATAAAAGAAAATTTAAGGTTGAGAAACATGACATTAACTCACTCACTTTCCAAAAAAAAAAACCTAACCCAAAGTACATTTAGTGCACTTAGACATGATCTAAACTTTTCATTGGTTGGTTTCCACTTCACTAACATGTGTACCATACAAAAACCAAATAAGGCTAGGTGATTATATGAGGCCCGTTCAATGTGTGGATGCTTAAGTAAGCATGTTCTTAGGCTAAAGTCGAAACATAGACAGGGTCGATGACAGAATGAACAACTAAAACACTACGACAACCTTTTTTGTTTGTACATTTTCACTTGGGAAATGTTATCAGCACTACTGTATTTTGATGAGGGCAATCCTCACTTTATTAAAAGTAAGGTATGGCCCGCACCATAGGATGATCCAAACCGTCAATTAGATGGGCCACAGCCTAAATAGGTTTTGCCCCAAAAATTATTTCCGTAGGTTGATCCTAACCCTCCGATTTGAATGTTAGAGGTTTGATCCTAACCCTCTATAGATCGGAGAGTTAAGCTCAACCAATGGAAATAATTTTTGGGGCACAACCTATTTAGGCTGTGGTCCATCTAATGTACGGTTTGGATCATCTTATGGTGCCGGCCATACTGTACTTTTAATAAAGTGAAGAGTGCCCTCATCAAAATATAGTAGTGCTGATAACATTTCCCTTTCACTTTCTTCAACTTTTTCTTGTGGCGGGGCATGCCCTATTAGTCAGTGGGGAAGGAGGGACAAAAGCGATATGCTTTCTATCAGTCACCACAAAGAGAAAATGAATTGGACCTTTTATTTGATTTGTATGCTGAATTGAAGGGTGCCCTAGCAAAAATCAGCTGCAAGAGCGCTCCCATTGGATCCTTTGATGATTAATTATTTCTTTACTTTTACATGTTCTAATTGGGCAATGATTTTTTCACCCCCCTTAGAACGGATGCGCCCCCCCTTTAACATGGTTTGAAGTCAAAAAGTGTTAAAGTTGCCCACAACTCACATTAAAGGGATTATTCATATTATTCATATTACTCATCCTAAAGATGTTCCTTGTGGAACCTCCCGACCCTGGAAAACCAGTTTCCCGGATTGAGGATTCCTCCGGAAGATCTATCCCTTCGACGGCTCCTTTTTTCCCCATTGACATTGATAACACCCCACCTGAAGTTCGTGCACTTGAGTTGGAGTATGGCTTCAAGATGGCGCCTACCCCTTCTAAAGGAAATGGAACTAGCTCCCATCCCTCCTCTCTCAGACCCCTCTTTCCTGGCCAATCCTCATCCCCAAGAGACCCCCCCAAAACCAGCAATCCTGTTATCGACCCCTCCCTCTTAGCTCAAGAAACTCACGTCAAAAGAGGAACCCGCACCCATAAGATTTTCGATAAACCTTCAAAATCCAAAAAAACCAGCACAGATAGCAAACCTGGAAAAGCCCCCTCTCTCAGGAAAATCAGCCCCCAAAACCTCGCTGCCTCAACTCTGATACCAGATAAAGCGACCCTCGAAAAATTTCGTCCTCCACCTCCTCCTCGGGTCAACCAGTTCCTCCCTCTGGGAACAATGGATTCCTCCCCCCAAACCAGTCTTGCCATTTCCAGCAAATTCTCACCTACCCCAACCCATGGCCCTCTTTTGGAAAACCTACCCTATACCCTACAAGCTAAGACTGGTCCATCCTCACCTAACCCTTCTCTCTTAGAGCCCCGTGCCTTCCCTATCCAAAGCTGCAGAGATGCCTCTTTTCTCCCTTCCTGCCTAGAAAATTCAAATCCAAATCCATATACTCCTCCCGTCGAGACCCGTTCCCCACTTAGCCCAAGCCGCAGAGGTGGCCCTTCTCCTCTTTCTGGACAGGAAATTCCAAATTTAAATGCAGTCTTCCTTTCCACCCAAATTGGGGAGGAAACCCAACCGCTGCAGGAATCTCAAAGCCCAAAAAATTCTCACTTCCCGCCCATCTCTAGCACAGCTCCCAAATCCCCTTTGCTTCCCACCCTGCCCGAAAATCGACAAACCCCACCCTCCCCAAACCCCTGGGTAATTCTATTCCAAAACCCAAAACCAACCCCCCCTGTCAAACTGAATCGGGTCCCTCCCATCTTCAAGGATTCAGAGAAATCTGTCATTAATTTCTCAATGGAGGAAGTCAACAAAGGGAGCCACAAGTGGGATAACTGCTTAGTGGGTTTCTTCCTGGGAAAAAGACCTTTCGTTCTTAATCTGCAGGAAAACCTCCAAAGAAAGTGGAATCTAAAAGGAAGCCTGTAGGTTTCCACTCTCAGCAACGGCTTTTTTCTCTTCAAGCTCAGTTGCGGGGAAGACTGTAACCAAATCCTGGAAATGGAAGCTCATACCTACGCTGGTAGACCTCTAATCATCCGAAAATGGATCCCAGATGTCCCTCTCGAAAAGCCTGAGCTATCATCCATCCCAATATGGATCAGGCTACCAGGGCTCCCCCTACAATACTGGAACCAAGATGGAATCAGCAAAATTGGTAGTGCTGTTGGTAACCCTCTATATATGGACTCAAAAACAGCAGAAGAGACAAGACTGACCTTTGCCAGGCTCTGTGTAGAAATTGAAGCTGGAGAAACCCTCCCAGATTCGATAGAAATTCACTCTCCTTATGGTATAGCTACCCAGATGATTGAATATGAATGGAAACCCCACTCCTGCAGCAAATGCAAGACATTTAATCATTCATCAGAAAGATGTCCCAAAAGAGAAAATCTAGTTCAAAAAAATCATAGAGAATGGAGACCTGTCTCCCGAAAGGAAGCTCAGCCGGAACCGGACCCCTACCATCTGTCACCCCCAGCGCAAATCTCGCAACCTCCACAACCCACGACATCTCTTGCAAAAGAAGCAAACCCCTCAATCATCCTCTCTCAGAATGCATTTTCCATCCTTAGCTCTGTTCATTCCGAGGCAGAAGAATTGACTGCACCTGAGGCCGAAGAGGCCGATAACCCTGAGGCAGATATCCCAGGAGAGACAGATAACCCTGAGGCAGATATCCCAGAAGAGGCAGATAACCCTGATGCAGAGGAGAGAGCCAGAAATTCTCAAGCTTTGCTACTCCCACCTCCCACCTCTCAAGAAAATTTTCCTTCCACTTCACAAAACAGTTCGGAACCTGCTGGCGCAAATACTATTAACCATCGTTTAATTAGTTTCCCCTGTTCTGATCCTTCTGGCACAAATGCTTCTGGTCTTGCCCTCTCAATCCCTAGCGATACAACCAATCCTTCTGTTGTTGAATCAGCCCAACCCACCCTTCCCATCAATTCTAATGATGATAAAACTTGCGATGTGGAACATTAGAGGCATAGGCACCTCCGCAAAGAGAACTGAGGTGAAGCACCTTATCAACATTGAAAATATTGAGTTGCTCTGCCTCATTGAGACCAGGGCAACTGAGAACCTAATGAATTCTTACATTCAGGAATTTGCCCCTGGGTGGAAGTGTGTTCCAAACTATAGTCATGCTGTCAATGGGAGAATTTGGGTCATCTGGAACCCAGCTACCATCCATTTTGCCCCCATAACTGTCTCTGATCAGTTTGTTCATGGTCATGTTCACCTCCTTCAGTCCAGAAAAGAAATCTTACTTACTGCCATTTATGCTCGGAATTATGGGGGAGATAGGAAAAGATTGTGGGACTTCCTTAAAGCTACCCCTAATTCAGATATCCCTTGGATAGCCTGCGGGGACTATAACATTATCAGGTTCATGGATGAGAAGTTTGGGGGGTCCAACCCAGCTAGAGAAGACATGGAGGACTTCAATAACTGCATTGACTTCTGTTCTCTACACGATCTGAAATCTGTTGGTGAAACCTTGTCTTGGTCTAACAACTCGAGAGTCGGGGACTTAAAATTACGGCGTCTTGACAGGGCTCTGGTCAATGATGACTGGATCTCCTCTTTCCCGAACTCCTTTGTCAAATACAAGAGCTCAATTATCTCTGACCATTCTCCCCTAGTAATCCACCTGCAGGACTGTGAACCCAAAGACCCTAAACCCTTCAGATTCTTAAATGCTTGGCTTGATGATCTCTCTTTATATGAGCAAGTGGAAAGGGCGTGGAATGCCCAAATCAGTGGCCCTCCCATGTATAGACTCACTCAGAAACTCAAGTTGGTTAAGACTGCCATCAAAACATGGAACAAAAACATCTTTGGAAGGGTAGATATCTATCTGCCGATTGTGAGAAACGATCTCGAAAATGCCCAGGCTGAAGTTAAAGCAAACCCATCTAGTGTTGTTCTCCGGAACAAAGCTGATGATCTCAAGGATTTATTTCTCCAAACTGCAAAGCAGGAGGAATCGATAATAAGGCAAAAATCTCGAAATTTTTGGCTCACCAAGGGGGATACCAATTCCAGTTTCTTTCATGCTGCTGTTCGTGCCAGAAGGAATAGAAACAACATCTATGGAACCTCTAATGATCAGGGGGAAATCATAACTGATCCTGATAGTATTGCTTCCATTTATGTTGATTATTTTGCTCGCATCCTCAATGCCCAATTTCAAACCCCTGACCCCTCAGACATTCCGGAGCCTTCAAAGAAATTGACTACCATTCAGTCTGAATGGCTAACTCGTCCCATTTTGAAGGAGGAAATAGAAAATGTTATCAGATTCTGTGATGGTGATAAAAGCCCTGGTCCTGATGGATTTAACGGCCAATTTTTCAAATCCTTCTGGTATCTCATCGGGGATGAGGTATGCTCTGCAATTCTTGATTTCTTTAAAAAAGGAAAATTGCTAAAGTCTTTTAACTCCACTTTCATCTGCCTGATTCCGAAAAAATCTGATTCTAACTCCCCGGATCAATATCGCCCAATCTCCCTCTGCAACTTCCTCTACAAAATAATTTCAAAAATTCTCGCCTCTAGGTTGAAAACTATTCTTATTGATATTATCAGCCCCAATCAGTCTGCCTTTGTCCTCGGTAGGCTTATCCAAGAAAATATTTTGCTTACAAATGACCTTATCCATAACTTTCATAAGCAATCTGTTTCCTCCCCCCCGGCAATGTGCCTCAAACTTGATCTCCGTAAGGCCTTTGACAATGTCTGCCGTCAAAGTCTCCTTCTGTTTATGAAAAAAATGGGCTTTAACGTTATCTGGTGTCACTGGATAAGTCAATGCATTTTTGATCCTTGCTTCTCCATTCTCATTAACGGATCTCCTAAAGGATTCTTTTCTTCTGCCAATGGGTTACGTCAAGGCGACCCTCTTTCTCCCTTGCTCTTTTGTATTGTCATGGAGATGTTTTCCTGTATCTTCAATGAAGCTTCCCATTCTAATCTCATTCGTACTCCTTTTGCTAGAGGAGATCTCCACATCAGCCACTTACTCTTTGCCGATGATGTGGTTCTTTTTGCTAGTGCTGATCACTTAACTACCAGTAATATTAACATTTGTCTTGAAAAGTTCTCCAAATGCTCTGGTCTCTCCATTAACTCTCTCAAAAGTGAGGTGTTTTTCTCTGGTGGGGACCAGAATCTCAAGCTTGCCATCTCTCAATCTCTGGGAATTCCGGAAGGAAAATTTCCTGTTAGTTATCTTGGTTTGCCTCTTGTCCCCTCCAGGCTCAGATCTAGCCATTGTCAGCCTATGATCTCGAAAATCAGAAAAAGAATTGCTGCCTGGAACAATAGGCATCTATCCCGGGCAGGGAGGCTGGAGCTGATTCAATCTGTTCTGAATTCCCTGCACCTTTACTGGTCAGCTGCTTTCACTCTTCCGCAAAGTACCATGGACGAAATTGAGCGCATTTTCAGAACTTTTCTTTGGTCTGGTTCTGATTTAAGAAAATGCTACCACCCTATCTCCTGGGAAACTGTTTGTCTAACCAAGGAAGAAGGGGGTATTGGGATTCGGAGGCTGCAAGATCTGAACAAAGCTAGCAAAATGAAACTCTTCTGGAACATTGCTGCTGGTAAAAAATCGTTGTGGGCAGACTGGGTTCGTAAAAAATATATTAGAAGCCGTAATTTATGGCTCATGAAAAATCCTAGCAGACCCTCTTGGGGTTTCAGAGGCATTATTCAAGCCAGAAGCCTCCTTGAGCCTTTTGTCTGCTATTCTATTGGGAAAGGTACTGGGATTGATTTCTGGAACCAACCTTTGCACCCGGATGGGATCATCCGCAACAAAACTTCTATTGTCGCCCTCTCAAATAACACCCCCGCTAACTGCTCTGTTAACGATTTACTCTTCAATGGCGAATGGAGCCAGGTCTTTGACCTTCCAACCCACCATGACCTGAAGAAAATCCTGCAGAACTCTATTCTTAACCATACAGATGAAGACTCGGCCATTTGGATGCCGAACCCTAGTGGCCATTTTTCTCTAAAATCGGCTTGGGAAACCATCAGATTACACTCCAACAGAGTTCCCTGGCACAATTCAGTATGGTTCTCTGGTAATATTCTGAAGCATGCGTTCACCTGCTCGCAAGCCATCATCTCTCGTCTCTTAACCAATGACAGACTAATCCGGCATGGTCTTCGGATATCTCCCAATTGCTTCCTCTGCCTTCATAGTGCTGAATCTGCCAACCACCTCTTCTTCGATTGTGGGTTCTCTAAGTGGATTTGGGGAACAATTCTGAGGAATCTGAACTTCAAAAGGAAAATTCTAAATTTACACCTTGAGGAAGAATGGATTAGATCCAAATTCAAGGGAAATGGACAGCTAAGTACAGCCATTAGGCTCCTCTTCCAGGCCACGATCTACTCTATCTGGTCTGAGAGGAATGAGAGAGCCCATAACAAACCTGGTAAGCACAAGCAACATGTTCTGTCTCATATTCTGTCTCTGGTTAAATCCAAACTCGTTGCATTGCAAAGAAATGATGTCCCAAACCAGAATAGCTCCTGTTGCGCAGCGCTCTTTAACCTCCCCTGCCATCCAAAAGATCCGACCCCAAAACTCGTTTCTTGGGTCAAGCCCCCTCCTGCTTGGGTCAAAATTAACACGGATGCTTCTCTTCTAAATGATTCTGGCGGGTTGGGTGGTCTCATTAGGAACCCAGAAGGCAACTGTCTGAAATTTTTTTCAGTCAGAGTAAAAAATCATCCTATTTACCTGTTAGAGCTCCAGGCCCTGCTCAGGGGAATTCAGCTTGCAGCCAGACACCATTTCCCTCATGTTTGGTTGGAATCTGACTCTTCCTCGGCTGTCAATATGATCAATGGTAATTCCCAATGCACCTGGAAGGCTATCCCTACTCTTGCTATAATAAAAAAGACTCTTCTCAACTTCAATGCGTGGAGGATATCCCATATTTGGCGAGAGGGTAATGCTGCTGCTGATCTACTCTCGAAAATTGACTTTCCCTCCAAAGGGGAAGACTTAGACCTGCTGATCAATGATGGGAGCTCGCCTCGGCCTTCCCCTATCCAAGATTTCCTGGACCAAATTGCTCTAGACTCCTCTGGAGCTATCTTCACCAGACTGTAATGTGGTTTTCTTTATTGTTGTTGCTGGCTCTATGCCTTTGCTGCCCTCGTGGCCCCCCTAATTTGTAATGTTTTTGTTGTTTAATATATCTGGTCGGGGTCCTGCCTAACCCCAGCTTACCTACCAAAAAAAAACTCACATTAAAGGGGGCGCATCCCTCCTACAGGGGAGTGACAAAATGATCTCCCTTCTAATTATTTCTTTTCTTTTACATTTTCTAATGCTATTATAAAGTTACTTTGTTGACATGGATCCAATGGGGGCACCCTTGTGGCTGGGTTTTGCAAGGGTACACTTCAGTTTAGCATTCCACCATTATATTATAGGGAAAATCATTACAAAAATGCAAAGTTTATGCGAAATTGTGAATAAAGGGTAGTGATTTGAAAATTATAAAAAATGTGTTGTCAGGTGAGAGAAGATGGCTTTTAGGACAAATATACCCCTCCTACCTCTTTTTTCCTTCCACTATTTCACCTATCCCTATACACTATTATCTTCTCACCTACCACCGTCTTCCTCAAGGCATTTCTAACGTGGAAAACTCCATGAGAAGGTTTTGAAGGTTGCCATTTACCTACCACATTCTTCTTCCTCAAGGCTTCATGGAAGGTTTTTGAAGCTTGCCATTGCCATTGTAGTTTTGGAAAAAAACTCTATTGCCAACGTTTCCAAGCTCCATTGCCAATGTTTCTAAGCTCTATTACCATTGCCATTGTAGTTTGGAAAAAAGATCTCCATTGCTTATTTGGGTGATAAACATAGCTTCGGTTAGGTTTAACATCTTCTCTTCATGTTTTCATGTTTTTTGTGCTTTGGTTTTTTCACCCTATTTATGAGACTCTTTGTTTGGTTGCAATGTTTATCTTGACCTCTCTCTATCTCTCTCTATGTATACAATCATGTTTGGTTACATGTTAGAATTTAGTGGTTTCGGGGTATAAAATGTGGTTTCGAGGTAGAAAATGTGGTTCCCGAGTGGTTCCGGGGTATAAAATGTGGTTCCCTAGTGGTTCCGGGGTATAAAATGTGGTTCCCTAGTGGTCCGGGGTATAAAATGTGGTTCCCTAATGGTTCCGGGGTATAAAATGTTGTTCCCTAGTGATTCCGGAGTAGAAAATATGGTTCCGTAGTAGTTCCGACGTGTAAAATGTGGTTCCCTAGTGGTTCCGAGGTATAAAATGTGGTTCCGTAGTGGTTCCAGCGTAGAAAATCTGGTTCCCTAGTGGTTCCGGGGTATAAAATGTGGTTCCCTAGTGATTCCGGGGTAGAAATTGTGGGGTTCCGGGGTATAAAATGTGGTTCCCTAGTTGTTCCGAGGTATAAAATGTGGTTCACTAGTGGTTGTTGTGTATAAAATGTGGTTCCCTAATGGTTCCGGGGTATAAAATGTGGTTCCATAATGGTTCCGGGGTATAAAATGTTGTTCCCTAGTGGTTCCGGAGTAGAAAATGTGGTTCCGTAGTGGTTCCGACGTATAAAATGTGGTTCCATAGTGGTTCCGAGGTATAAAATGTGGTTCCGTAGTGATTCCGAGGTATAAAATGTGGTTCCGTAGTGGTTCCAAGGTAGAAAATCTGGTTCCCTAGTAGTTCCGGGGTATAAAATGTGGTTCCCTAGTGGTTCTGGGGTAGAAATTGTGGTTCCCTAGTGGTTCCGCGGTATAAAATGTGGTTCCCTAGTGGTTCCGGGGTATAAAATGTGATTCCCTAGTGGTTCCGGGGTAGAAAATGTGGTTCCGTAGTGGTTGCGGGTTATAAAATGTGGTTTCCTAGTGGTTTCGGAGTAGAAAATGTGGTTCCCTAGTGGTTCCGAGGTATAAAATGTGGTTCCGTAGTGGTTCCGGGGTATAATATGTGGTTCCCTAGTGGTTCTGGGGTATTAAATGTGGTTCCCTAGTGGTTCCAAGGTATAAAATGTGGTTCTCTAGTGATTCCTGGGTAGAAAATGTGGTTCCCTAGTGGTTCCGAGGCATAAAATGTGGTTCGGTAGTGGTTCCAGGGTAGAAAATGTGGTTCCCTAGTGGTTCCGGGGTATAAAATGTGGTTCCCTAGTGGTTATGAAGTATAAAATGTGGTTCCCAAGTGGTTCCGGAGTATAAAATGTGGTTCTGTAGTGGTTTCGGGGTAGAAAATGTGGTTCCCTAGTGGTTCCGGAGTAGAAAATGTGGTTCCCTTGTGGTTCCGAGGTATAAAATGTGGTTCCGTAGTGGTTCCGAGGTATAAAATGTGGTTCCTTAGTGGTTCCAGCATATAAAATGTGGTTCCGTAGTGGTTCCGGGGTATAAAATGTGGTTCCTTAGTGGTTCCGAGGTATAAAATGTGGCTCCCTAGTGGTTCCGGGGTATAAAATATGGTTCCCTAGTGGTTCCGAGGTATAAAATGTGGTTCCCTAGTGGTGCCGGAGAAGAAAATGTGGTTCCTTAGTGGTTCCGAGGTATAAAATGTGTTTCCCTAGTGGTTCCGGAGTAGAAAATGTGGTTTCCTAGTGGTTCTGAGGCATGAAATGTGGTTCGGTAGTGGTTCGAGGGTATAAAATGTGGTTCCCTAGTGGTTCCGAGGTATAAAATGTGGTTCCATAGTGGTTTCGAGGTATAAAATGTGGTTCCGTAATGGTTTCGGGGTATAAAATGTGGTTCTGAGGTATAAAATGTGGTTCCCTAGTGGTTCCGGCGTTAAAAATGTGGTTCTCTAGTGGTTCCGGGATAGAAAATGTGGTTCCATAATGGTTCCGGGGTATAAAATGTGGTTCTCTAGTGGTTCCGAGGTATAAATTTTGGTTCCCTAGTGGTTTCAGGGTAGAAAATGTGGTTCCCACGCTGGGCCCGTACGGGCCGGGTCGACCCGTGTGTCACTCCGATTTTTGCTGTATTTTTTAAGATGTTTTTTGGAAATGTTATCCGCACTACCGTATTTTGATGAGGACACTCCTCACTTTATTAAAAGTACGGTATGGCCCGCACCATAGGATGATCCAAACCGTCCATTAGATGGGCCACAGCCTAAATAGGTTGTGCCCCAAAAAGCATTTCCGTAGGTTCATCCTAACCCTCTGATTAGAATGTTAGAGGGTTGGTCCTAACCCTCTATAGATCGGAGAATTAGGATCAACCTATGGAAATGATTTTTGGGACACAACCAATTTAGGCTGTGGCCCATCTAATTGACGCTTTGGATCATCCTATGGGGGGCCATACCGTACTTTTAATTAAATGAGGAGTGCCCTCATCTAAATACAGTAGTGTGGATAACATTTCCCTTTTTTGTATGGGAATTTGCTAGCCACCTTTGCCGAGGCAACTTCTCGGCTTGTGGCCCATCCTTTGATGCAAAGATTGGCAGAAGTAATATGGGTGCAAAGGTGGCTACCAAAAGCATAATTGCAAAAAATAGTAATCATTACTTGCAAAAAATAGTAATCATTACAGATTTGTGGCTGAAGTGCTAAGTTTTAAATGAAAATTTACGAAAAAATGGAAGCAAAATATTAAAATTACGAAAAAAATACCAAAAGGATGCACTAACATATGACAATTACCGAACTACAAAGTTTGACTGTCTTCCGTCGGAAGTCCGAACAAACCTTCGGACTTCCGAATGGAACCAATATTTTGGTTATGTATACTGGCTTCCATTCTGAAGTCCGAAGTTTTGTTCGGACTTCCGACGGAAGCCAGTAGAATAGGGATAATTCCAAAGATTTTTATTTTCAAATTGAGTAAAAATTCGAAGGATAATAGGGATATACATTGTGATATTAGTGTCATGCAGGCAACCATAAATTGAAGCTTGACTTTGATGTTTTAGAATAAAAAAATACAAATAAAATGAATTTATCTTGAAAATGGGGGAAACAACAAAATTCAGTTTTAAGCTCAAAATTCATTTTCTTGCATTTTGTAACACTGCTTCGATAAGTTTATCATGAATAAACCCTCATGATTACCAAACCCTGTTGTAAATGGCAACCTTCAAAACCCTTCCATGGAGTTTTCCACATTAGAAAAGTCTTGAGGAAGAAGAAGGTGGTAGGTGAGAAGGTAATAAGTGCATAGGGATAGGTGCAAAAAGGTGGAGAGAAAAAAGATGTATGAGGGGTATATTTGTCCTAAAAGCCATCTTCTCTCACCTGACAACACCTTTTTTATAAATTTCAAATCAATACCCTTTGTTCACAATTTCGCATAAACTTTGCATTTTTGTAATGATTTTCCCTATATTATATTATTTAATATTTTTATTGAAAACTGCATATACGTTAACAGACCACATGCCTGGCATACTTGTTTTATTTTAGTCTTGTGTATGTATGACTCAAACTAGGTGAACTAACAGCCATCTAGGGGTTCAGCTCGGGTTGGGTTGAGGCCCGAACCCGAGGAACCATTTACTCAACCTGAACCCGACTCGGCCAGTGTTCGACCCGACCCAACCCGACTGTTTAAGCTTAGTAAAATAAATGATTAAAATGGGTCGGGGTCCAAGCCCTCAACCCGAACCCGACTTGAACTCAACCCGAGTTGGGAAATCTCAACCCGAACCCTACTCGAACTCAACCCAACCTGACCTAACTTTTTTTCGGGTTGAACCCGACCCGAGTTGCACCCCTACATCCATTGCCTAACTAGATATACCAATAGGGGCTATTTGGATACATGCATTTTATAATCTAAGACCGTAAAATCCATGTTTTAGTAGGGGTTCAACTCGAGTCGGATTGAGGCCAACCCGAACCCAACCCGAGGAACCACTTACTCGCCCCGACTCGAATTCCAATCTGATGAGGTTCAACCCGACCCAACCCGTGGAACTCCTTTTTCCAACCCGAGTTCCAACTTCCAACCCAACCCAACCTTGAGTTTTTAAGTTTACTAAAAGCTTAAAAGAAATTATTAAAAAAAATGTTGGGTTTCACTTGGCTAGGGTTGTCCAAGCCCTCAATATGAACCTAACTCGAACTCAACCCGGGTTAGGAAAACCTAACTCGAACCTGAACCCGAACCCAAACCCAAACCCGACCCGAATGGTGCCCAACGACTAGGCTTTTTTCGGGTTGAACCCGACCTGAGTTGCACCTCTAGGTCTTAGCTTAACAAATTCAAGCTTTAGCTTGTAAAATCCAAGATTTTTTTTTAAAAAAAAAATTCATGTATCCAAAGGGCCCTATAGTGTTGCACAAATCTCCCCGGACAGGCGGACACAAAGAAACGAAGTAATAGTAACGGAGATTTGGTTGGAGGTAAATACTTTCTAGAGTAGTACTGTAGTAGTGCAAGCAGTCAACAGGAGGAGACAAGCCTCATAGTTAAGAATCGTGGTAAGTAGTGTTTGGTTGTCCCATATGCCTTTACCAATATAGAGAGAAGATAGAGAAAAATCATCAATCTCAAGAAAATCCCAAACAAAAGCTACTATTCCATCAGTTTTTGCTTGGATTTTGTTGGGAGTTTGCCTACATCCTGGCACTCTCCGGGGTTTTCATTTAATGGCAACCAAATGGGCGATTTTGATAGCATGTCACCCAAAACCCAAGTAAAACCCCAAAGAAATCTCACTTTTGTGCAACCAAACAGACACAATCCAAATACTAGGATGTAAGAAAAGCATCAACTTTATGACCGTTAGTAAGCTCTCAGCCTCTCAGACATCACATGGCCGTCTATTATATACAGGCAAAGCCCCTCGATTGACAGTGGCCCTGTACGTTTCTTCCTGTCCCCACCTTCTCTCTCACATTGGTCTGGGGCCCAGGAATAGACCTATAATCAAAGATTCAAACCCCCTGGAAAAATGTAACCCTTCACCACTTTTTTAATCTATTTTTTAATTCCATACTCAAAACACAGAGACCCCTTTTCTACTTTTTTTTTCTTCTTTTCTCTGCATTTTCAAGAAAAGAAAAGAAAACCCACTTGCTTGTATATTATACTTATTGCATTTGCTTATCTACCTCTTGTTTTAGACCTTAAACCCATCAAAATCTGTTCCTCATCTTGTTAATTACTGGGTTTTTTTTTTCTCTCTTTTTGATTGGTTTCAAATGAGAACCTTTGTTAGGTTTTCTTTCCTTTTTCATATGGGTAGATTCTTCACTTCCTTTTCTCTTGCTGAAAATTGTGAAAATTCCTGAATTAAACTCTTGTGTGTGTGTGTGTGTGTGTGTGTTTTTTTTTTTTTTTTTATATTATTATTTATGTTTATTTATTTATTCTGTTGTTGTTAGAACTTAGAAATGCCAGTATTTAGATTTGGTCGCCAAGCAAAACGCCCATATGGGTTCTGTTCAAAGGTGACTGTGGCTGTTTTTCTGGGTCTGTGTTTTATTGTAATTTGGTCAATGTTTTCATCTCCTTCTTCTTCATTATCCTCTCAGAGGGATAGTTTTAGTGACATTTCAGTAGTACCCATTTCTGTTGAAAAGAAGGGTCAAGATTCTGTGGTTAATCTAAAGAACACGGCGAATAGGAATAATGTAACTAGAGATGAGAAGAAGAAGGATGGAGGTAAAGAGATTAGTGATGGAGAGTCACCAAAGAAGAAAGATGGGGATGAGATTGTGTCTTTTAAAGACAAAAATGATGCAAAGACGGATGATAAAAAAGAGGGGAATAAGGTTGTTCTAGATGGCGAAGATAAGCCAGATGGATTAGGAGTCAATGAGGATGAGATTGAAAAAGAGGGAGAAGAGGATGATTTGGATAAAGGAGTTGAAGAAGAGATGGAAGGAGATAGAAATTCAGATGATTCAGTGGAACGCGAATCTGTAGATGAGAATGGGAACTTGAAAGGAAGAGAAAATAAGAAGAAAAGTTTAGGGCCGTTATTCGATTCGAGAACTCATTATACATGGAAGGTGTGTAGTGTAAGAAGCAGGTACAATTATATTCCTTGTATTGACATTGAAGGTGCGACTGGGAAGCAGCAAAGTTATCGGCATCGGGAGAGGAGTTGCCCTAGAACGCCTCCGATATGCCTAGTTTCTCTTCCTGAGGGGTACCGGTCTCCTGTACGTTGGCCTGAGAGCAAATTGAAGGTAGTATGGACATTAGGAATGAGTGTTATTATTTAAATTATCAGGAATAAGAATTTCTTGTTGGGTTTAGTAAGCTTTTGCTATTCTGTAGGTATTGTATAAGAATGTGGCTCATCCAAAGCTTGCGGCATTAATCAAAACACAGAGTTGGTTGAGTCTATCTGGAGAATATCTTACTTTTCCTCAAAATCATACCAAGTTCAAGGATGGGGCTCTTCACTACATTGACTCCATTGAAGAGGTGAGAGTGTGGGACATCCTTTCTCCTGTTTAAATTTTGAAATTTTCATCATATTCTGCCTTTTAGTTTGTATTCCATTTTACTTTCCTCGCCTTTTTTTAGATCGATGCTATATGCTTTCAATTTAGGGCAGAATGTCACACGTCACATCTTTCGCGTTCTAAGAATGATATCTTGATCTTCAAAACAAATACTTGAGCACATAAAGGTGGACCATTAGTGTAGGAACAATTAGAACTGAGCAATTGGATTCAAACATGCCATGGAATTATAGTATTTAAAGGTGAAACATAAGTTCTAAACGATGCTAAAAAATGCAAACACAAACTAACTAAAACAATGTGTCCTTTAGTTCTGAGATTAACTCACTCGAGTCAATGAGAAGTAGCTAATTTTATAAAATCAGCGTTGTGAGCCAGCTTTGTATGAAGTCAGAATTCAGACTCAGTTCTTATAATTGCTGCTTATATGCAACATGCTGTATAATTTCTTAGGAAAACACTTCTAAAACGGGATCCCATTTAGAAAATAAAGACAATATTGAAAATGACCGTTGATACTTGATATGGTCATTTTCACGTGATTTCTTTTCATTTCGTGGAGATGCGAGCTCACTTGCTTGTCTTATTACCTGTGTTGCATGGATTCTTTGCCCCCCTATGCTGAATCCGTGTCGACACGTCTCCACACGTGAATTGGACATGGATCCACGTGGGACACACCCGGATTCTTGGCGTAGCTGTGTCCCTCACGAAGCCTGTTTTTTTTTTTTGGCGAATCCAATTCATCATTGTCTCTTTTAAAATGCGAATCATGTATAGTTTCCCTTTAAACGTGTTTCCTTCTTAACCTTTTTTTATATGAAAGCACAACCCGTATTCTTTTAATAAAAACCCTAGTGCCTCGACCCTCGAAAATCGACTCCCCTTCCTTCTTGTTTGACTCTCTTAATAAAAATTCAAAGGCCTCAACCCTTCATCCTCAAATTTTTCATATATATATATATATGAGGAAATGGTTTGTGTGCTGCTTATCTGTGCATGGCTGCACAAACCATGGTGGGGGTCACATTTTTTGGGGGATCCAAAGCATTCATTTGGAAGGCACTTCCATGGATAGGGTGTGTACAAAAAATCAGCCCTATAGGATCATCCTAACCCAATCAAAGTTGGAGGGGAAAATGGACAGACAATGTTTCTGCCCATTTTTTCCCTCCACAAATGGCAGGGTTAGCATGATCCTAAAGGGCTGATTTTTGGTACACACCCTATCCATGGAAAGGCCTTCCAAATGAATGCTTTGGATCCCCCAAAAAATGTGCCCCCCCCCCCCCCATGGTTTGTGCAGCCATGCACATATATGCTATCTGTGAAGCTGCACACAAACCATTTCCTATATATATATATATATATATATATATATATATATATATATATAATTTTAATTTTAATTTTTAAAATTTTCTTTTATTTAAAAATTACCGAATCCTCCTTTTTGGGGTTTGCCGAATCCGACACCTTGAATCCGTGTCGGATTCCGACACGCGAATCCGAATCCATGCAACATAGCTTATTACGCATGTTTAACTTCAAAGGACTTCATCTGTTTTTTTCCCCAAATGGGATCCCGTTTTGGTAGCAGCCCTCAATTGCTTATATAGCTTACCTGTAAGTACAGTAGTAATGTTTCCTTGCTTTTGTAGATGGCACCGGATATAGAGTGGGGGAAGAATATTCGTCTGGTACTGGATATTGGATGCACAGATTCAAGCTTTGTGTCTGCTCTCCTCAACAAGGAGGTATTGACACTGTCCTTCGGATTGAAGGACGATCTAGCAGACCAAGCCCAGGTTGTTCTTGAACGTGGTTTTCCTGCATTGATTGGCACTATTGCTACAAGAAGGCTTCCTTTCCCTGGTGGTGTTTTTGATGCTATTCATTGTGGTGAATGCAGGATACATTGGCATTCTGATGGTTTGTACTCTCTTATGTTTATTTTACAGACTCTGAGACTGCAACAAACTATGAGAACCATGGTAGATTCTCATGGGTTTCATGCATTTCAGCATGAACTTTGTTTGTTTTGTAGGCGGGAAGCTTCTTTTAGAGATTAATAGGATTTTGCGACCTGGAGGATACTTTATTTTGTCAACTGAACAGGCAAATAATGAAGTTGAAGAAGGTGTGGTCTCTACCCAATTCTATTTTTTATTGGTTGTTGCATGGAAAATTTTCATTTCGAAGAACTAAGAATGTAATATGTGGTATAAACTTGTTTAACAATCCTAATATTTATATTTCTTTTTTTTTGAATGGTAATATGATAATATGATATATTAAAGAAGACTGAGGGAGTCCCCCTTACAGAACTAGAAGAGAAATAAAAACAACAAAAACTAGGAGATGAAATTAAGGAGGGAGAAAATCATAAAGAGTGAGAACTTGATTTGACACTCCATCTCTTGCTAACTTGTCAGCCACCTCATTAGCCGATCTTCTCACCTGCTGAAAGGTTACCGACATTTCTTTGATGAGGTCCTTAATCTCATCAAAATACTGAAGAAAACGCCACGAGGGTTCCCGAGAGCCCCTGAGCCATCTTATAACATTCAACGAGTCCCCCTCCACCACACATCTAACTGAGCGCCTCCTTAACAAACTTAAAAAGCCTTGATGCACTGCCCTGACCTCTGCCTCATTCGAATCAGCCCTACCGATGGGCCCCGAAAAAGCCTGGAGGACCGCACCGTTACTATCTCTTAAAACACCCCCAATCCCAGCTGGTCCAGGGTTCCCCATACTGGAGCCATCGAAGTTGAATTTGACGATTCCGGCAGAAGGGGGGCTCCATTTGGGGGTTAAAACAGGCCTGATTTGCTGACTCTCACAGACCAATCTCCACCCTTCCCACAGGTCGAAAGCCGACACAAATCTGAATAACGGGAGTGCCCTTGCCCAACATATAATCAGAGTAATGACCTGAATAAATAGTAAATGAGGAGGTTTAGCTTTCCCTACAAAAACTCGGGAGTTCCTTTCTTTCCAGATGACCCATAAGAATGCCATGAGTGTCAGCCACCACAAACTCTTGCCTTTTCTGCCCCATGGTATACATTTCCATCCGTCAATCAAGTCTTGCAAGCAGGAGGGGAACACCCAATTGATGCCGAATCTTACTAGAATCCTCCCCCAGACCTCCCTAGCTACTCGACAATGAATGAAAAGATGATCCACCGTCTCCCCAGATTCAAGGCACATAGAACAGTGATCTATAATCAGCATATGCCTCTTTCGCAAGAAATCCACTGTTTGGATCCTATTTCTTATGGCGGACCATCCGAAGAAGCAAACTCGAGGGGGTGCCGCAGATTTCCACACCTTTGCTGCCAAAGCACTGCCCTCAACAGACACCATACTGTTGTAAAATGACTTTACCGAGAATCTGCCTGAAGAAGAGTTTACCCACAACCTTCTGTCATCCCCCGAGCCACTGACATAAGTCTCAGCAAGAAGCTGTAATAAGTTGTTCACCGATGGCAGCTCGCGGTCAAAAAAGTTCCGACGAAAAAGAGGCAGCCATATGACTTTACCCTCATAGCACTCGAAACAGTCTTGGACAGAAACAAACTTATCTGCTGCTACTAAAAACAGATCCGGGAAAAGAATTTGAAGCGGAGCAGACGAACACCACCACATTGACCAAAAAGAAATCCGTGCACCGGAGTACACCCGAATAATATTTATATTTCTTGTTCTAGCCTGAAACTATATTTGGAATATGATATTGTACAAAATTGCAAAAAAGGACATGACAATCTTCCTATTCTACCTAATAAACTGTGATAATTGAAAATGATCAGACATTTGCTCAAGTTATCTTCAAATTATGTATATAATTGTGTCATTATTTTAATTGATGCATGGTGCTAAAGATTTCACAAAGAAATAATTGGAACAATAAAATAAAACATACTTAAACAGAAAAGTTTTAGGATTTTTATATCAGTGGCTGAGTGCATGATATATATGTGTTGTGTTTATAAGCACATGCATGTAGTGTTTAAAAACGCAGATGCAGCGCGGAACGCGGCCGAAGAAAATCCTAGTCGACTTGGCATGACGCGGTCGAGTACTCGGTTGACGCAGCTGAGTACCCGGTTGACGCGGTCATAATTCAAGAGAGTCAAAGGAGTTTTTATAGACTTTGTAGGGAAAAATGCGCCAGCCAAGGTAAAAGGGAGTCGCTTTGGGGAGTCCACAATGACGCGGGGGAGTTTTAAAACTATGCATGCACGCACACATATAGGTATATTGTGCACCTTATGTTTGGAGTATTGCATCAATTAGAGCCCGCTACCTAGATGCACACTTCTACCCAAGAAACGGTTCCACTCCCTATCTCCATTACACGCTAGGAAGTTGGGATACTAACAGGCTTGCGACCTTTTCCATGATAAACTCATGTCTCATGAGTTAATCCATAGATTGTGAATCCCATCTCAGCATTTTAAAATGCTGTAAAGGAGCTTGTATTAAAGATTTCTTCAACCTCCGAATCCTACTTCATTTGGGGCTTGCCTATGTTGCCCAATTTGGGGTTCAATGAATTTTCTCCTCTTTTTTTAAATTTTCTTGTCTCTTATTTGTCTTCTTTTTCAACCCTTAAAATTCATAATGCATCTTGAGGAGACTGACAATGAAGGGGATATCTACATCCTCGAGGAAAAAATATTGGAATTGGATGATGATGACAACATCATCAGAAATTGGGACTTGATTCTAATTGGCTCTGCCCCCAAAGCAAAAATGGTAATAAGGTGGAAACCTCACCTCCTCCAAGGAACGTCATCAAACTCAATGTTGATGGCTGCTCCCATGGCAACCCAAGCATGGCAGGTATTGGAGGCAATTTTAGGAACTCTTTGGGTGACACCATCTATTCCTTTGCCGGCCCAGTTGGTTACACTGATTCCTCATAAGCCGAGGTCCACACTCTTTATCAGGGTTTTAGCATCTTCCAATCAGATGGAAGGTAGATTAGAAGTGGAAAATAATCCTTCTAACATGATGCTGTGGGCTAAAGGGATCAGCAATAGCCCGTGGAGACTAACCAAATTTATTGAGAAATCAGAGATCTATGTTTGTATAGGACTATCTCTTTTGTTAGAAGTGCCAATGAGGAGACTAACCAAATTAATCGATGAAATCAGAGATCTATGTTTGTATAGGACTATGCTGGACAATCTTTGCCACCCCCCTTCCCGCTCGTGCACACACACCGTGAGCACTAGTAATCCTTCTCTTTATTGCTAAATGTTACTTTCATCTAAAAACGCATCTACAAATTAATTTTTTTTATTAGTACCCATATTCAATAATAGTTGAGTAACTGAGTCAGTTGGACTAGTGTAGGCTATTTTATCCTGATTCACTCTATACTTATTCTCTAGGAGCATAGTCACAAATATCTCTGAATTTTCCAAAATATCATGACTTTCCAAAATATTTTGATAAAACAAAATAATGAATATTATCATGAGAATATAAAAAATATTGCAAAATTTTCATATTTTATTTTTATTGTGGAAATATTGCAAAAAATTCTTGATTTTTTTTCTAATGTTCTTAAATTTTTTATTTTTAAATATTTTATGTTTTTCATTTTCACGATATATATCCAAAAATAACAAAAAAAAAAAAAAAATCCCCAGATATACCCTTTCCAAGAAATTCTGGAGACAAATATGTGATGAATGACTAAGCCTTTGAGGTCTTGTCACTTAACGGAACTCTGAAAGGAATCTACGGCTGTTTGAACTCTGAACTTATTTGTTCTTGCTGTTTTAGGCTTGCTTTCGCATTTTTGGCATACACACCATCTATGTTATGTGCCTGCATCTACTAATTTACATCACATTATCTTATAGTAATAGTCTTTCACTATTACAAGAAGTACACATAGATTTTACATATTTAGCATTCATTGACAGTATGTTTTGCGTGGAAGATATTTTATGTTTATCCTTTATAATGGGATGAATACGATGATATTTGTTAACTTACCAACTTCTCCAAAAGCTTAAGCTGTCGGGGAAAGGCGTTATTTATCTTTTATACTTTAACACTCCCCCGCACGTGTGGCCCACTTGGCAAACACGTGGCACTAGGGGTGGACATGGTTCGGTTCGGTTCGGTTTTGGGCTAAACCCAGAACCGAACCATATATAATCGGTTCCCTGAAATTGGAACAAGAACCGAACCATATATGTATGGAGCCGAACCGAACCGAACCAGAACCATATATAATCGGTTCGGTTCTGGGTTTACCCAACCTTCACCAATGGCCCTGTAACCCCGGTTTAGTGTTTATATATGAATAATGAATTACGCTTGGTTGCTATTTCAAAAAGAAAGAAATAATTACACTTGGTTATTCTGTTCAACATGGGACCGAACCCAACACTTGGTTATTCTGTTCAACATGAATTACACTCGGTTTGGTTCCAATTACACTTGGTAATTGGAAGATCCTAACTGTCAATCAATGGAATCTCACTTGAAGATGATTTCCGGGGCACAACCAATTTATGTTGTGTCCCAACAAATGAACGGTTTGGATATTCCTATGAAGTGGGCCGTACATTACTTTTTTGAAAATACTAGATTTTAGGGCCACACCCCACACCCTATAAAATCTCGTGGAAATGATATTTCCATCCCCTGCATGAATTAAAACTTATAAGGGGGTGAATTAAAATGGGCGTGGGGTGATTTTATCAAATGAGGAGGTATGGAACTTAAGGACTTAAGGTGAGGGTCGGTTCTCGGTTCGGTTTTCTGTTCTGGAATCCCAAACCCAGAACCGAACCGAATTTGCACCGGTTCCCGGATTTCAGAACCGGAACCGAACCATATAGAAATGGAACCGAACCGAACCGAACCATATGTGCCGGTTCGGTTCGGTTCCTTGGTTCGAACCGGAACCATGTCCACCCCCACGTGGCACATGTGGTCCCATTTTGGGCTGACCATCACATGTGGATTTTTGCTATCCGGGAGGTTTGAACTCGAGACCTTTGGCTCTGATACCATGTTAACTTACCAACTTCTCCAAAAGCTTAAGCTGTTGGAGAAAGGCGTTATTTATCTTTTATAGTTTAACAATATCTATGCAAACAAGCAAGCTAGATCATGTCCTTTGATGTTCATTTTTGTTCTATTGTTATTTTTCGTTTTTTAGAGCCATGTTATGAAGCTTACATATGATATGCTCATGCCTGATGTCTTTCAGCTTTGTCTTTTCTGAACACTCTCCCATCTCGAGAGTTCTATGTAATGATTGATCATTGAACTGTGATTCTTGGTTTCTTGGTGAGGACATGTTATGTTTAATGTGGTTTATTAATATAATTATATGTTATATTTTTGTTTATATAATGCATAGGTCATTATATAGAACATGACCTTGGATAGGATAGAATGAAAGAAAATGATCCACGTAGAAGAACCCAACTAGAACCAGGATTAGCGCCGGGTAGATTCCTTTTACCTTCTTCATGAATTTTTTCTAAAGGATTCATTTAGCCGACCCCAACTAATTTGGGACAAAGGCTTTGTTGAGTTGAGTTGAGTTGAGAATGCATAGGTCATTATTTAGACCTATCAGTCAATATCTTAGTGATAAGAAAATTTCAATTCATATCACATGCCATCTTAATGATGGGCAAGTTACGAAGCCTTTATATTAGGAAAACAAAGAAGTGGATTGCCACATCCAATAGGCTGAAGAGATAAGTAAAGATAATGTGATTAAAACTGTCATTAAACATCTGACATATATTTTAGAGCTAAGGAATATGGAAGATTTGATTTTCTAGTTGGCGAGCTGTGGTTGTTGCAAGCATTAAAAATGATAAAGTGCAGTCCCATATTTATTTATTTATTTGTTTTGATCCACAACAATTATTTATAGATCCAAAGAGAAATATACAACATAAGCATAGTGTAGAAACATATATTAAGAAATTTACAAGAGGGAAACAATGTACCCCAACTATCAAATCTTGTCTTGTCTTCATCCATGGCCAATGAATCTACAAGCACATTGGCCTCCTGATGACTTGGTCGCTAGAAATCACATGAATTGGTTAACCTCCAAAGGATCAATCCCTCACAATTTATATCTCTAGTGGAATTTAGGGGGTCACCTTCCACAACAAGAGGATTGGTGAAGAAATTTGCAAAGATTCCAAGATCTTGTGATAGAGCACACATGGAGGTCTCATTTGAGTTTTTTGGTTGTGAAATGCAATTCTACATAAACCCCATTGCCTGTGATTAATCCTTACTTTTTGACAGACTCGGATTGCCTTGCAAACTGCAATTAAGGACCCAACAGTCATTTCCCATTTTGCTGTGTTCTTTAGTGTTCCAGCATATCTAGTTGAGATTATTAGTTGATTCCTCATTCATTGATGTCGTGGATCTCCTTTTGTCGACCCCAGGAATTCCCATCACTATTTTTTTAGGGAAATGATTTCAACACAAACATTTTTGATACAAGACGCTCATGTTTTTTGTCTTTTAGTATTTAAAGAGCTGTAAAAGGGTTTCCCGGTTCCCAAAAAACATACATGACAAGTAAATACTAAAAGACAAGAAACATGAGCGTCTTGTATCAAAACATAGTTGTGCTGAAATCATTTCCCTTTTTTTAATGGAAAAGAAAAAGATTGAGATGTTTCGCTACAGACCAAACAAAAGAAGACAACAAAATTACAAGGGAAAAGTGTCCAAGAGCTTTAGCCCATACTATCCACTCCTAGGCAGGCCAACTTATCTTTCACGGTTTGCTGTTCCCTCAACATGTCGGAACTTGACGAGGTGGCCTTTTGCCAAGTCCAAAACTTCCTCTATAGCTTTGCCTTTTCCCCTCTAATAAACTATTTTAACATGCAAAAAATCCATTCCTCTATAGTGTTGTCAAACCTCCAAGGGTACCTAGTCATCGGGGTCCACGATGAGTCGATCTAAATCTCTGTTCTCAACTACGAGAATCCCAATCAAAAGCACCTGCATCTCCAAATCTGTTGCATTAGTTACACCTAATGGCCCGTAAAAAGCATTCTTTGTGATGTCGTCCGAAGTACGGAAAAGTCCTCCCAATCATGTTGGTCTTGGGTTACCAAAGCTGGATCCTTCAAGTTAAGCTTAATTAGGCATGTGGGAGGGGGGATTCCATTTGGGTGTGGTCTTACTCTTGTGAAAAAAGCTCTTTCTAATTTTTGTCCGAGATCTTCGCATAATTGATTAGTAGACCACTCCAAATTCAGGGAGGATCCCGGCCCACTGAACAATTCGAGAAAGATTTGATGCTGGAGGCCTTCAAAGATGCAATTGTTCCTCTCTTTCCATAGCACCCAAATCACTGCCAAGAGGGACGAGGACCAAATTGTGTGACCCTCTTGGTCCACGACCCAAAGGACCACTCCTCGAAAAGATTGGCGATATGTTTTGGGAAGACCCGGTACACCTCAAGTAGCGCTAGAAGAATGGACCAAATCTCTCTGGCCACTATACCACCCTGAATGAATAAGTGGTTAACTGAGTCACCAGCCTCAAGACACAGGGTACAGTGGTCAATGATTATTCTCCTCAGATTGTGTAAGTGGTCTACACTCAGGATTTTGTTGAGGCAAGTCGTCCAGACAAATGCGCAGACTCTTGGAGGGGCCAGAATCTCCCAGATTCTTCAATCCAGGGAAGGTTATGAATGTGGCATGTGGCGGTGATAGAAGGAATGAACATAATACTCCCTATTATGGTTTCAAATCTTGACTCTCTTATGTTTCCAGTCTTCCTGATATAGTTTAATTCCAAAACTTCTAGAAGTTGAGCCACTGTCTCTCGAAGATGGTTGTTTCTCTCTCCAATCCTGTTCTACCTCTCTCAGAGTTATCTCTCCCTGCAACCTTGCGTAAGGGCCCACCATTAGGATTTTGTTGAGGCAAGTCGTCCGGATGAAGGAGCAAACTCTTGGAGGGATCAAATCTCCCAGACTAGCCGGGAAAGGTCTGATAGCAGCATGAGACGGTGATAGAAAGAATGAATAGAAAGCTCCCCATAATGGTTCCAAATCCGAACTCTCCTATCTTCTCCAATCTTCCTGATATAATTCAACTCCAAAACTATTAGAAATTGAGCAACTCTCTTGAGTTCTCTGCCAAAGAAGATGGTTGTTTCTCTCTCCAACCTTGTTCTACGGTTCTGCCTCTCTCTGAGAAGATGATTGTCTCTCACTCCAACTCTGCAACCTAGGAATAGATTGAACTCTCTGAAAGGAGTATAGCTTGTCTCTGAGTATTCCATAGACATTTACAAAATATGCCAGTGGTCTTAGTGTGCTATAATTTTCCAGTTATAGAACTCCCATAACTCCTAATCCGTTCATTAACACTTGTTATAGTCAAAATTTACCTTGAGAAATTCTTTGTTCTTTTGGCTTGCCGGCAGATCCTCCAAAGAATTTAACCTATTAGGAGAAGCGCCAAAAGCCTGAACAGGATCTTAAACTAGAAGGAAACCAAACTCCTTTAGTGATTACTGATAATGAAAAGAAGATATCTTAAGTTCCATGGCATTATCATGTTTTAAGAAAGTGGAAGCCATAGTGCAGGTTATTAATCATAGCCTTAGTAATCTATTCCGCCGTTAATTTTCCTTTTGATCTCACACATTTTTCTTTTTTGCTTGGCTTTGTACTTGACCACCTCGGTCACATTTTGCTTAATAATTTCATTAACTTTAAAAATGTCTAATCCGTTGTCATGGTTCGGTAGAAAGCCAACGCGGTAGTACCAGAAAATTGAGTTGGCTTTGTACTTGACCAGCTCGGTCGCATTTTGCTTAATAAATTCCATGCCATTTGAAAAATCTAATCCATCGTCATGGTTTGGTACCAAGTGAATGCCCAGAAAATTGAGAGTGGAATCTGCTTACACTTACATTTTTATTCATGGACATCTTACTTAATGACATGAAGAAAACACTCTTGTGTAAACTTCATAAATAATTGACAAATAATCAAATAAAACTACCAAACAAATGGCTCATTCTAACTTCTACTCAAGATGACTGTTGTTTTTGTAGCATTTAAAGCTTTTCTTGGAGGATAAAATTTCTCCTCCAACTTTGCTTTAGTTAATATATTTGCGATTTATCTTTTCAAGTATGGACACATTCAAAATTTATCTTTATGATCAACCTAAATGTGTTCCATTCTAGTATAATAGACTAGTTTTGATATTGGAAACTCCTATTATTAAAATAAAAAGTACTTCTCCATCTGAGCTTGTTCACTCTGTTGACTAAGGTCCTGCACCTGTTTCTTCGTTATCTGGTTCTCGTTTTTATGTCATCATTGTGGGTATTTTTTGCATTATACATGGATTTACTTATTAAAACATAAGCCATATGTTCTTTGTCTTTTCTCTCTTCCATACTACGATTACGAATTACTATAACACAAGAATTAAACATCTCATAAGCTATGGAGGTGGTGAAAATACATCCATTGCCTTTTGTGATTATTGACATTCAAGGACATTGTATTACAGTTTTATTGTGCTTACAATCCATCTCAAAATGTAGTAGTTTAGAGGAAACATAAGCATGTTATTGAGGTTGGTCTGTGCATGCTCTTTCACTCAAGAATCCTGCAGCACCTTTGGACTGAAGTCTTTCGACATACATCATCTGGTGTGGCAATTGCCTTAATTTTTGTTGATGAAATAATTGTCACTGGATGTGATAATAGAGAAATTCAAAGACTGAAGGATGGTCTAATAGAAAGCTTCGATACGAGGGACCTAGGAGAATTACACTATTTCCTAGGGCTCCGTTCAGTTACGTTACTTTAGTGGGAAAGGAAAAGGAAATTGCGTGGCAAATGGAAAGGAAAACCTATGACATGGGCATTTAGTTGTCTGGAAACTGTGAAGAAAATAAACAGAAAATGACTTGTACAGTGTGCAGTATCAATGACTTGTACAGAACCCTAAAAAGTATGAACATAAATATCATACATGTAAAAAAGGTAAAAAAGCATCAACTCCATGTTTGAAATATCATATAATGCAAGTAACAACTAACTGACCAATTCGGTTTCAGAAAGCATCAACTCAATTAGAGAGCAGTAATTCCCAAACATATACGGAACAAATTGTTACAATTCAAAAAAAGATCAATCACTTTTCTTATAGCATAAACTGAGTTAATTCAAAGTTTCAGAGGTGGAAAGCTCTCATGCTACCCACCAGAGCATTCCTCAAAAATTGAGGGATCGACAGAACATACCTCAGAAATATAGGGTTTCAAATAGTTTCGACAATTTTGGAACTATTCGGATGACTAAAAGGAAGCAATCAAGCTATGGCATCAACAAAAACCTTCCTTCTCAACAGATACAAGTTTTTACCAGCTGCAAAATAAAAAACACTCAGAGAGGGATTCGAAGTTTTACCTAGTGGCCCCTCCTTAACAAAAGCCTTCTCAATAAGACAGACCAAATAAGAAAAAAACGGATCAAATATAACTGCAAAACAAAAAATAAAAAAAATGAAAAAACGCCGAGGAGATTGAAATTATTTGGCATCCCTTCCTTCTCAACAAAAACCTTCTTAGTAGGTCCCTTCTCAATAGAGCTGCTGTCCCCTTCAATGTATTTGTAAAACAGATCAAAAGGAAAAAAATAATCAAATAAAACTGCAAAAAAGATCTAATAAGAGAAAAAGGAAAGCCTACTGTGGAAAATGGTGGTTTGAGAGAGAGAGAGAGAGAGAGAGAGAGAGAGAGAGAGAGAGAGAGAGAGAGAGAGAGAGAGAGAACCAAGTGGTTCATTGGTAAGAGGGTTTGAGAGAGAGAGAGACTGTCGTGATTTTTGAGGCCTGATAAAGGAGGATTCATTCGCAATTTTGGTCTTTTTTGTAGCTGGAAGATGGAAAGTCAGCATTGGAAAAGGTAGTGACACGCATGCTTCAGTGGAATCCATGTAGTATGTTTTCATTTCCGAAGTTGTTTAACAAAACGACCAGATTTCGTCCAAATCGTGGAAAATGGGCTATCCCCCCCCCCCCCCCCCCCCCCCCCCCCCCCCCCCCCCCCGGCGAAGAAGTGCAACTGAACGGAGCCTAGGTGTAGAGTTAAAAATAACCTAGGAAGGGATAGTTCTGGTGCAACTGAAGTATGCCACTGATCTCCTCAACATCTCGATGATGAACTGTAAAAAAATTAGTACACCTACAATTTACAACAAGAATGAAGTGGAAAAGAAGGGAGGAAAGGAAAAGATCCTCTTACCTATTGGAACATGGTTGGGGCCCTGCAACATCTTACCCTCATTAGATCTTATATTAAGTATCCCGTAAATCAGGTATTCAGCTTTTACATGATCCTAGAGAACTCAAAAGCTGCAAAGAGAATCATGAGGCATGTCAGGTGTACTCTACATCATCGACTGTTCTATGGAGCCAATGGAAACACAAGGGTAAAGGTGGAAGGATATTTAGATGCTGGAAGGATATTTAGATGCTGACTGGGCTGGTGACCCTAATACGAGGAGATCAGTCAGTGGATTATGTCTTATTGATAAATAGTCATACTCTTAATACATTACTTTCTCCACAGTTTGTGTTCTGTTCCTCTCATCGCTCTTATTCTTCTATTCAACATGTAGAGCACCATAAGATCAAACCAGTTTTCCCATCATAAAACAGGCAAATTTCTCAATCACTTCCTTTGTTGGCATTATATCACTTAGATCAAACCAGTTTTCAGATAATAAGAAAGGCAGATTTCTCAATCGCTTCTTTTGTTGGGCATTATATCACTTAGCACATCTCTGTCGCTATCATTTTATGAACATGATAATCGGTAGTTCTTTCTTGTATTTCCTAACTTCTAATCAGACAGTTTGATGGTCTTCTATCCTTGTGTCATGCTAACAAAGGGCTATGCTATTCTCTCATATTCTGATGCTTTTTTTTTTTTTGAATAATTCTCATATTCTGATGCTATTTTTCAGCTATGTCAAAGTTGACAGCATCTGTCTGTTGGAATATCCTTGCTGATAGAACTGATGAAACGAATGAAGTGGGTGTTAAGATCTATCAGAAGCCGGCATCAAATGATATATATGAGTTGAGAAGGAAAAAAAATCCTCCTATGTGCAAGGAAGACGAAAACCCTGACGCAGCTTGGTAAGCTCTGTTGAAATTTCTTTTCTGTAGTGTACCTTTCTGCCTCTACATGAATGCAGTCAATTTAATTTGGATGTCATGGTTCATGATTCGGTCATTGAGATTAGGTCTGTTGTTTCCATATTTCAGTTTGGTACCTACTGTACATGCGGGAGGTGTATGATGATCAACTATGTCACAACTATCTTTCTCGGGAATTTCTCGGCAAGGGAAAATCTCAGGATATATTATTTTTTTATTTTTTTTGGGTTTATATCGGGAAAATGATAAAAAAAATTATTTAAAAAATATATAAATTTAAGAAAATATATAAAATAAAAATATCGTAAAAATTTGGGATAATATCGTGATATTATCACAATATTTTATGATAAAAACGAAAATATCGCTATATTTTTAAAATGTTGGGATTATTTTAGGATTTTGTTGTTTTGTCAAAATGTCGCGATAAAAACTTGATACTTCGAAAATATCGGAGATATTTGTGACATAGGTGATCAAGGCTGCCTCGGGATTTTGTCGTTTTGTCAAAATGTCGCGATAAAAACTCGATATTTTGAAAATATCGGAGATATTTGTGACATAGGTGATCAAGGCTGCCGTATGAGGGCTGCTAGACTGTATGAGATTTCCCAGGTCCAAGGCAAATATATATGATCATGATCCCTTTTATCATGGTGTACGAATTACAGTGGTTAAGTCTTCTTAGGAAAATCTAGAAAGCCCTATTTCAGTTTAGGGATTACAACCATCTGTTCAACAAGGAAGAGTCCCCTAAGGTCTGATGGTGGACCACCAGATCAATGGTCCCTTTCAATAATAGTGAAACCCACGTGTACAGTTGTAAGAGAGTGACCAAAAAGCATGATGGAAAGAGTAACACTAGGAAATGCCTTTTAGCTCTTGTTACGTTTTCTCATTGATTGCAACTTTCCTATAGGTATGCTCCAATGGGAACTTGCTTACATAAAGTTCCTGCTGCCATTGAAGAACGTGGAACGGAATGGCCTGAGGAATGGCCCCAGAGGCTGGAAAGTTTTCCTGATTGGTTGAGCAATCGGGAAAATTTGGTTCAAGACACGGAGCAGTGGAAGGCTATTGTTAACAAGTCCTATCTCAGTGGATTGGGCGTTGATTGGTCAAGCGTCCGGAATATAATGGATATGAAAGCCATCTATGGAGGGTATGTGAGAATATTGGAGCAATTCCCGATCTTTAAAGCATTTTAGCTTTCTGGTCTTTGTCAAAGTTGCTTTTATCAGATATCTTGATGTATTGTATCTTAACTTTAGCCTCTTCAAGTTAATCAGTTTGGTCGCATAAGATTGGCTGTAAACATTAACACTGACAGTTTTTATGGGTCAAATAATGTTTGTTTTGTCGATATTTTTTTTCTATAACTTGGCTTACTTTATGGGATTTAGAAACTGAAATTTTAAATGTTCCACTCATTGTTTTCTTTTGAAATTCTCTTCTAGTGTGAGATTGTTTAGTAATTTTAAATCCCTCTTTTTTCCAAAACCTAAAAGAATGCCGCCACCCCCCTCTATTCGTTCCAAAAATAAAATTTCATCCCCACAGTTTCAATCATCCTCTATCTTCTATTTGATTCTCTCTTAACACAAACTTACTGACCGACCTTCAGGAATCTTGTTTCTCAAACCTTCTTTCGTACTTTTCCCTTACCCGTCATCTCAACGTTTTTTTTTTACTTCTTTTTCTCCCATATTTTTCTGCAGCAATTTTTATGAGCCAGCTGAGTTTTCATGCCCTTGGCCAATCAAACTCAGAAAGTTGCGGACTGACTCTAAGCTGATTTTAATTTTCCAATGTCAACGTATCATTTTTATGACTCTAGGAATGCTAAATACATATAAATTTTGGAAAATGTTGTCATGCACAAATTTAACGTGCCATTGATACGGCCACACAGATTTGCAGCAGCTCTAGCGCAACAAAAGGTTTGGGTGATGAATGTTGTCCCGGTCCATGCTCCAAACACACTTCCTATCATTTACGAGCGTGGGCTTCTTGGCGTCTACCATGATTGGTGTGAGTCTTTCAGTACTTACCCGAGATCTTATGACCTTCTGCATGCTGATCATTTGTTCTCACGGCTTAAGAACAGGTTTGAACTTCTAGTCTGGATTTAGCTATATGATCCATCTCTGTCTATTGTTGCATTGATTAATTTGTCAGCGAGGAACAGAGTTTGATTGTGCCTCTGAGTATTAGCCAAAGTCAGGGAGTCTACCTCTTCAAAGATTGTATTTTTCACCCTTTGTCACAATTCCCATAACAAATCATTTGATGGAATTTCCAAATATATGTTGCCATTCACATTTTACTCCTGTCGTGAATCCTAAAGATAAGTGATTTAGTTAGGATTAGGAGTAGTTCATTGGTGGACAATATTTGTTTTTACATTTTATTAATGCTTTTTAGTTTCATTTTATAGCCCTAGATGTGGGGGGTGTCCACATCAATCTATAGCTCCCTACCCATTCCCATGGCCCATTTCCCATAGCCCACTACCCAAGTCCAAGCCTACTTGAAGATCCTTAAATTAGTCCTCACCATGGCCCATCACTTAAACCCTCTAACCCCTTCTCTTATATCCTATTGGCTATGCCAATGACCCACCACTTAAACCCCTTATCCTACCCTCTCTCTTATATCCTATTAACTATCGCCATGGCCTACCACTTAAAGACCCAAGCCTCCCACCTATATAAACTCCTAAAACCCCATCTAACCCAAACTTTGGAGATTGAAGAATACCCCTCCCCCCCCCCTTTTATGTATTGTTTATGCTGATTTGGGAATGCATGTTGTTGTTTTTATTGAATTAGAACCCTTATTATGCTCCTAAATTCCCAAAAGTCAGCAGGCGAATCCTAGGTTCACACCAAGATGGCTGCACTTTGGCATGGGCATATGTGCCACTGCCAAACTTGTTAGCTCGGTAAACACAACATGCCAACTTATCAAATTCTCTTTTTCGAAGGGATGAGATGGCAGGGTTGTGGATTTCATAAATGGCAGACAACAGGGTCGGGTTTTGTTAATCAGATGATACTTGCTACACCTCTTGTATGTTGGATGAAGAAAACACGTTACCATTGCTTTACTGCTATCACTTGCAAGAAAGAAAAAGAAAAGTCAATGTCCTCCATACGTGTATGTTTTCCAATTCTCCTCCATAAAGCACACAATGTTACAGCTCATGAAACCACCATTTGCATATAACATCTTGTAGTTTTCTTTATGTTTTCAAGTGGATGATATTGACTAGGTTTTGTTTTTCCATTGAATTGTGTTAGCTACGAAAATGCGTGTTAAGTCATTGATGATGACACCCAGCACTGCGTAATATCTTCCTTTGCAGGTGTAAGCAGCCACTGGGAATCATAGTCGAGATGGATCGAATACTACGGCCTGGAGGTTGGGTAGTTATCCGAGATAAGGTGGAGATACTAGATCCATTGGAGGTAATCTTGCGAACGCTCCATTGGGAGATTCAAATGACATACAACAAAGATAAAGAAGGTATTATCTGTGCCAAAAGAACTGCTTGGCGGCCGTGAAATCACTTGAACTTACATGGGTAGATATTGTTTCATCATCAAGTTGTACAATCCTTTTCAAGAGATGAGAGTAATATCTTTTGTGCTGTTATAATTTTTCACCATGAACCCAAGGTAAGCTTTCAGCTTCCTTATCATTAGCAGAAAACCAATTTGGTTTTATTTTTCGTTCTTCAGGAAATATAAATGATGATTGAGTTCCTATTGTGCACCCTCTTCACTTCTTTAATTTGTTTCCTTTTTCTACTTTCCTTCGAACAGATGGGTTAGATAGATAGAGACCAACTGCATTTCAGCTCTTTGGCTCCAAACCTTTCCAACTGTCGGATTTTGTTACAAAGGCCCTGATTGGATTGCAGGAAAAACATTTCCCATGGAAATAATTTTCCTATTATTATTATTACTATTATTTTTCCTGCTTCACGGCCATTAAAGATGTAGCTAGGGGTGGCAACGGGGCGGGTCGGGGCCGGATGTTGGGGTCCCCTTCCCCTTCCCCTCTGCGGGGAATTTTCCCCCTCCCCTTCCCCTTCCCCTCTGCGGGGATGGTGGGGAATCCCCCTCCCCTCCCCGCGGGGAATATCTAATCCCCTTCCCCTTCCCCTTCCCCTCCCCGCATCCTTCGGGGACAAAATCCCTGCCCCGCCCCCTCTTTGGAACCTAATCAAACCAGCAAACAGAGCTTCTTTTTTCTACGTCCATTACAGACAATATTGTGATGAATGCTATGATTCTATTCATGTGATCAACAAACAGATGGACAAAATCAGAAATGCATGGATGAGACAACAAATATAAATAACAACAGGACCTCATCTTTCAGCAATTTTCTGCATAAATTATGGAATGATAAATAGGAAATGAGCACCAGGATTACCTTCATTAACAGACAGCCAATGTGCAAAAAGTAACTATTTCAGTAGTCACAATGAACTTTAAAAGTCCATAAGTGGGCGCTCACACACGCAAAATAATGTTCATTAGTTCATTCTGTATAGCATGTTAACCCCCAGATGAGCATGAGAAATGAGAATGGAGAAGAGAACAAAATCAACAAATGACTTATTTCTTTAACTGCAATTCAGTCTAGTGCTGACATGAAACAAATTTCTAGTAGCTAAATTTTTCTTGTTGAAAATTAAAACCTGCAATCCAACCCTAAAATTTTGTTGGCACTACGATTTTTTGATAATTGCATACACTCAGCGTCTCAGGCTCTCAGCTTGTCTTTATTATTTCAACATCTGTGAAAAGGTTATTATAGTTCCCAAAATGCTCTCAGAAGCTAATTAAAAGGAAAAGACAAGCTAAGTTTATGTTTGGGGGAATCTTGTAGCCGATCCACAGAGTTTCTAGTAGTTTTCCTTAAAAAAAACACTTAAAAATTTACAAAAAAATGGCATTGATTAGCGGGGCGGGGCGGGGCGGGGCGGGGCGGGGACAACTCCATCCCCTTCCCCTTCCCCTTCCCCTTTCAAATCGGGGAATCCCCTCCCCAAACGGGGCGGGGCGGGGCGGATCCCCGCTTTTTCGGGTGAAATTGCCAGCCCTAGATGTAGCCATATGTGGCTGCTAAAGATGTGGCTGCAAATGAAGAGATGGACGAGTCGGTCTCCGAATTTCCTCGAAGGTGTTTATGGATCCAGGCTGGAGGCCTGAGTACCAATCGTGTGCGGCTCCTGTGAGGGTATCAGGATAAGTCTCGCATATGACTATGTCAAATGCGCGGGAAAGCAATATCTTCATGTTGAAAGTTTTGAGATGGTCGACGGGGTCTATCCAGTGGCGGAGCTAGGATTTATCCGTAAGGGGGGTAGGCTTCAAATTTTAAAGGGTGGTGGGCCCAATTGAGTTGGGCCTTTTAAGGAGTTTGGCCCAACTCAACAGGGGCAGCTGCCCCCTTTATGCTATATGTAGCTCCGCCCTTGTGTCTATTGTTCTGATATTTGCACAAACCCAGTTGTCTTTTCTTCTTTTATTGTGTTAATATCATTATAAAACAGAGTGTCATTATCAGAACATGGTACTGCTTATTTTTACCTAAAAATAGGGGTGTAGGGTGTAACTTGGGTCATGTTGTGGCCAACCCGAACTTGACCTGAAAAAAAGAAAGAAAAGAAACCATTTAGCCAACCTAAACCCGAACCAACCCGAGTTCCAACCCTATGAGATGAGATTCAACTCGACCTAACCCGAGGAACCCTTTTTTCTAACCCAAACCCGACTTGAGTTCCAACCCAACCCAACTTGAGCTTTTAAGCTTACTAAAAACTAATAATAATAATAACAATAATAATAATAATAAATGTCGGGTTTCACTCGAGTCGGGTTGCCTAAACCCTCAACCCGAACTCCACCTGCGAGTTAGGAAAACCCAACCCGAACCCGAACCTGACCTGAGTTGCACCCGTACTAAAAAACACTTCCCAGCTTGCGAAGAAGAGTTTAACCATTGATCATAGCAGGCCCTCGCGTAGTGAACGGAGAAATTATATGGTGGCCGGCCGGGCACCAACGAGGGCGGGAAGTCCACCCTTGATATTTGATCCAACAGCAGCCCCCTCTTTTTTGACATTTTAGGGTGCTGCTGTTGAATCAAATATCAAGGGTGGACTTCCCACCCTAGTTGGTGGCAGTCGGCCACCATATAATTTCTCGAGTGGACGAGGTATTATACGGTGTATTTTTCGAGAAAGTACGGTGGGGCCCAATTCTTAGAACATTTCAAACTAAATAGATGGTAGACGGTAGATCATCTCCATATGATGGTCCTAACCCTGAAAAGGGACTGCACATTATAAAAACCACTACACTACACTACAGAACATCCCATGGAGATTATTTATGGGGGAACGGTCTGACCTATCAAATGAACGGTATGGATCATCCCAAGAAGTGGGTCCAAATGTAACTCATCAAAAGGAAATTGCTAGACAATTTTGCAGAAAGCCATTTTGCGGCTGACTTTTGCACTAGAGAACAGTCACCGGCTCACTTTTCAGCAGAATTTGTCCTATTCATTTAGTTCAGCTGGGAGGTGGCTGTCTCTCATATGCAAAAGTCAGCCCCAAAATAGCTTTCCGCAAAATTGCCTAGCTAATTACTCGATGATCAAAATGTTGATCTAAGGGCTACAACAAGTCGGTGGCCCACGAAGAAAAAGGGGGCGAATATATCATTTCCCAAAAATCTCGGAGAAAAAGAAACGGATGATATTTGCAGGGCACTTATTTTGGTACCAGACACCCTCTCTCTATAAATCTCTCTCTCTCTCTCTCTCTCTTTATAAAGGTGAAATTACCATTCTGCCCCTTTCTCTGTTCTTCTCCTGCCCTAGAAGATGAAGATTGACGACCTGCCTGTGAAATTACCATTCTACCCCTCTCTCCTCGGAAAAGGCCGGTACAAGTTATGGGCACTTGCAGCCATTCTCCTCTTGTCCTTTTGGTCAATGTTGACTGGCTCCGTCACTCTCAAATGGTTCGCCGGAACCCTAAATCAACTCACCGCCGATCTCAACTCTCCGATCCACGACGATCTCGACGTCCTCGTAATTAGAATCAATTTGCCTTATTTAGTATATTTCCTTTGATCTTAAATTCTATTTTTGTCATTTATGTTTCCTAATTTACATTCCTCAATTTCTATATAAGGTAGATGCCGTACGCCTATTCAGTAAGGAATAATCAAATGCATTGGAAGCCGAGTTTCCTATAATTAACTCTGGCTTCATAACAGTTTGGAGGAAGTTCCTCCAGTTCCCACTAATAGCAAGGGGTGTGGAAATATCAAATCCTTTTGAAAAAGTAGCTATGGATTTTGATATTTCCACACCCCTGCTATTACCCTATTAGCAAGTGTTTTGGAGGAACTTCCTCCGAATGGATCTGAAGCCAAGTTTTATTCCACTATTGCCCTCTTTCTCTATCATCTTCTTCTCTATTTTCTTTTCTTTTCTGATAGAACCGTGTGTTCTATCTCTACTAAAAATCTGACCCGTTTTCTTTTTTTTTTCTATAGGAAATTGAAGAGAGGGAGAAAGTGGTGAAGCACATGTGGGATGTGTATTTACAGAGTGGTAGGATCAGATTGCAGCGATTCTGGCAGGAAGCATTCGAGGCCGCGTATGAAGAATTGGAGAGTGACTTGCCGGAGGTCCGAGATGCCGCGATCTCGGAGATTGCAAAAATGTCTATAAGGATGATTGGTCTCGAACCATTCCCTCGGCAATCCACTGTATATATTCTTCTTCTTCTTCTGTAAATTTCATGGTGGTTAGGGTTTGATTGAGCCTAAATTGAAAATGACATTTTTACCCTTATGATTAATATCTTCTTTTTTCTCTTTAATTCTGATCATCAAAATCTCTTTTTATAGCCTGATTTTGCCCTTCTCCTTTCTGAATCTGCAAGTGTGTATGAAGACTTGTGTGAAATTACCATTATACCCATAGAAATTGCATAAAAGACAAGGGTCTTTCTAGAGTGGGACATTGCTTCCTTTGAATCTTTGATCTGTGTACTGAATTGTTAAACCTGTTTAGATAGACTGCTTTTCAAAGTGAATTGTTAAAGGTGTTTAGATAGATTGCTTTTCAAAGAAAATGATATTTTTGTGTTTGTATTTTCCCTTTTTAAGGTTTTTCTTTTCTAAGTGAAACTTGATTGTGGTTACGGTTTTCTTAATTAATATTCTTTGGCCTGTTAATAAGTAGAAAACCTTAAGCTTTTGTCAAAAAAAAAAAAAAAAAATTACTAAGAATTCTTAGTTTCATCACACTTTCATGAGACCCTATTCATGGTAATGCATTGAACAACTTTTGTGGTTATTTTTGGGTAAGGATACAATCAGAGCCTCTTGAACCTTGGTTAAGAACATGTAATTTAGCCCAACTATGATTTTAAAAAAATGACTGAAAAATTGTTCCAAAATTTGAACAGTTAGAAAAGAAGAATAGAAAAGGGTTTTCGATTTCTCTATGTTCCTTTATTGAAGGTCTTGCTATCCTTAGAGTTTTGCAGTTTTAATTGAGGAAATTCTTGATATAATAATAGATAGTCACAATATTCAGATTCGTCGCATTTGGCGTATAACTAATAGCAATGTCGATCTTCTAGCCTGATCTTGTGTTGATAGGGATGGGATTATGACTTTACACCATCTCTCTCCCCCACTGCCAGAGAAGATTGGACCTTTATAGTTTAATCTTTGCTTTATGTTGTTTGTTTTCCTTGTTAGACCTCCTCGGTCTTTCTTGTTGTTTCTTCTCTCTTTTGTTTAATAATATTATCATCGTCATTCAAAATAGGGGAAAACATAGCTCTTACCAACTGAATATTTTTCGACTGTGAACACTGATGTCAGTGTCTTAATTCTTAGAACCAGACCACACTTCAAAAACTAGAGTCCTACTCAATCCAGACTTGAGTCAAGTTCAAAGAGTAAGTTGGTTTTTTTCTTTAAACTCCAGGAAACTTTATTGAGTGCTTGAGGAACGTAAAAGTTTAATTTGGCAAAGCTTTTCAAAGTCAATTGAGTTCTCAACCAAAGTTTAGAATGTACCTGGCTCAGACAGTCAATTAAGCTTCAAGTATTTAAACCTTGGCTTTGCTGTGTTTTCCAATCCTAGTTTTGTAATCAAATATGTTATGTAATTGTCTTTGTTAAGCATTTTTAAGTTGATCAATCTATCAACTAAAGGAAATGTGTGTTCTGTACATTGCTACCTATTTGAAACTTCTCTAATGGATGGTGTTTCTATGGTAATACTCAGAACTCCAAAGAAGCAAGTTCCAAGAGAAAGGAAGGCAAGATGAAGACAGGGTCCCTGGCAGAGAGTCAATGACAGGCAAAGTGACACAACCCACATGTTTCTTACATTACGCATCGAATTCGCATATTGATTTGTATGTTACCCTCAAACAATGCATTATCATATAATTCTCTTTCTTCTTTTATTTTCCTTTGTAAGGATTTGAACGCTCTGAGTTTCTCCCATTTTCTTTCTCATAACCCTAAGCCCTAACCATATACGATTTAAGTAGGATCTAAGGTGGTCTGATGGACAGTCCGATTAGGACCCAAAAAGCACTCTGTAAAGACATAGGTGGATCCAACCCGAAATGGAGAGTTGACTCCGGGCCTAAAGGTACCTTGGCCTAAAACTTAAATTGTTTGATTGGTGACTATTGTAGACTGTCAGTGCTTCAGATTCATTGAGCAAATGTCACTCTTTTTCCATTTTGGTGGATCGGATGGTTTCATCACTGTGATAAGGATTAACCTAGCTAAATTTTTTTTGCTCCCCTAACTCACTTCAAGGTGCCATGAAAGGTAAAAATTGCATCTCTGAAGAGACTTCTCAATCTCCAGAGACACCACAAAGAAGGGAACAATATGGTATGAATATTGCATCTCTGTGAGTTAGTTTTATCGATGTTGATCAATAATGAAAGCTGGCAGACCCTGATAAAATTCACTCAAAGCAAACGTTTGTTAAGGTTGCTTTATAACTATAAGTCACTGTAAAAATTCAAATTTAGAAGGAAAAAAGGTCATTCTTCTAACTCCTCTAATTTACCATCTTTCAAAGACCGAATTTTAATTACCACAATTCAAACTCACAAAAAGAAAGTGAGACCAAAACCAAAAGAAAAAGGACTATTTAAACAAGTGCTGGTGGATGAGAAGAAAGCCTTGGAAGAGGGGGTGGATTCAGAGAAGGATTGGGAGAATGTAGTCAGTGAGGGGCCATCTCAAGAGACTGCTTAGTCTAGAGATTCCATGGATGCAGATCTCAGCGGGAAGATCAAAGGTTGGCTGGAAAGGGCTGAACAGCTATCGGTGGAAGAAAACTTGGAGTTGTTAGACAAGGAGAAGCAGGTATTCCTGAAAGAAGATGAGATGTCAAAAATGGGTAAGACGCTAGGCATTGGGTTTGAGGAAAACGTAGAGAAAACGAAGGAGATGCTTCTGGGCATAGAGAAGCGAGATGCGGTGGAGAAGGGGAAGACCCTAGGTAGGGGTAGCAGAGAGCTTTAGGCTCTGAAGAAATGAGGGGTTTTTTTCTTTCGGTGTAAATATTTTTTGGTGGATTTTTACTGCTTATCTTGGAGGAATTTGTCTCAGAATGGTTTTGAAGGTCATGTTGGTTTGGATGTTGGTGGAAGATGGAAGGAGGGAAGTTGTTACTGGTCTGGTTACTGAACCCTTTACCCTAATTGAGGAATTGGATGGTAATGAGATTATCTGAGCGTGCTTGAGGGACTTTGGTCCTTTGCTACTGGAAGAATTATCCTCTGTTAATATCTAATTTTGCTAGGGTGAATGGGTATTTTTAATGTTTTATGAATGATTGGGTGAAGATACAGTAGGTCTTTGGTGAAGTTTTAACTAGTTTGTGGAAATGTAATGTTTTCTTGTAGACTGATCTCTTTTGGGCAAAAGAATCAGTCCTATGCCTTTCATATTCTGTACTTAGGGGGACTCCTGGTCCCCTATGCTTGTAATGATCTCAGTATATGAATATATTGTTAATTTTCAAAAAGAAAAAAAAATGACCATGACATACCACAAGAACAAATAATGAAGAAAAAAAAAGAAAACATAATCATAGTACCAATTCAAGAATCCTGACCCACTCAAGAGAAAAACGAATTACCTGGACTCTTACGAGGACATCCTAGAAGAAGATGACATTCGTTTGATGAGAAATAAAAAGGAATATCGAAAATTCGAGTGGCTGAGGCTGAAGCAGCTACTTTTGAAGTAACAGAAAAAAAAAAAAGCAACGACTCTCGGGGGATCTTTAGAATTACCACTGCTTAGCTTTCAAAGTAATCCGTCCTCCTCTCTTTGAAACATGGGGCGCATCCGGTTTTCCCCGTGCTTCAAACAATTTTGCGTATTTGTTTTCTATTGGTATTTATAGATTGATCACAAGTCGAAATATAGTTAGAGCGCTTATGTGTCTTGAGCTTACACTGAATGCGGTTAATATCTGACCAAATCAAATTCTCTCTCGATACCTTCCTCAAAAAATCCGATTCGGGCCGATTCTTCCCCCAACTAACAAAGTGATCTTGGCAGAATTGCCACATATGAGCATCATGAGCTATCCCATAATAAAAACCAGTTGTTGTTGACACCTTCTCGGTTCCTTCTGCCATAACCTGAGCTCGGAGAAGGAAGAGATAAGAGGGCCCTATTGAGAATGTGGTGAGCTTCAAGAGACTGGTTTGGAGTTCTTGCAAAGTGGAACCATGTAGTACCAGACATGAGATAGACGCTCCTCCCGGGGGGCTGGTTGCACAACAGGAGGACATCCTAGGAGGTCACCCATCCCATTACTACTCGCCAAAGCATGCTTAAATTCGGAGTTCTATGGGATCCATCATCCCAGTACTACTCTTGCCCAAGCATGCTTAAATTCGGAGTTCTATGGGATTGAGTGCTTTGGATCTCTTACATCCCAAAAATCATGCCAAATAAGCAATCAAAACTTCCAATAAAGTTTCTTTTATGCGGATGATTGTGATATGTTGCTTATTTATATTTTTTGACCAATCATAACAACAAAAATTACATATTGTTGAATGCATGGAACCATGGATTGGAATTTTGGTCTTATTTTTTGGCCAAAGGTGATCAAAGCAAGGCCTATCAAAGCTATGCAGTAGTAGGGTTGCCTCATTGTATTACATGAGAATCGAGTGAGAAGTGTTATCTGGGCCTTCCATATAATATTAGATGTGATCTGGACCTTGATTCCATGGGCCCTCTTATGGAGATGACATGAGCATAAAACCACGCACATCAGATGACTCCAATTGTGCAATCAAACAACCCTAGCCATTTGATTTGTGGACTTTGAATAGTTCACTTGCGGGCCACCACCAATGAGTGGCTAGGATTGCACAGTTATGATCAATGCTGACAATCAATTTGTGAACCCCACACGGGCACGGCATGTTCAATCGGGAACGTTGATCTTGTAAACTATCATGAGGCGACCCACATTGGATCATTGAATCAAGAGGATCAACGGCAATAGAGCAGGCTTGGGTTTTCTAATTAGGAAGACCCTTTGGATTCTATGGCCCAAAAATCAACCCAACAATGTAAGGATAACACCAAATAACAGTGGAGAAGGGCCCTTGAATAGTTCCCCGTCATCATTAAAGTCGGTTGAGAAATTGAATTCGGGTGCACTTAATGATGTGGATCTATTCAAAGTAGGGGTGGACATGGTTCCGGTTCGAACCGAACCGAACAGGCACATATGGTTCGGTTCGGTTCCATGTTTATATGGTTCGGTTCCAGTTCTGATATCTTGGAACCGATGGAAATTCGGTTTGGTTCTGGGTTTGGGATCCTAGAACCGAAAACCGAACCAAGAACCGACCCTCACCTTAAAACCCAATGCCTCATCGCTTTATAAAATCACCCCACCCCCTTTTAATTCACCCCTCTTTAACGTGTTGCTTTGCCTTTAAAATTTTAATTCACCCCCCAAATTTGTACTTAATTATTCCAAATTTGTGCATGTTTGTAGGTCATATAATTTTTCATTGCCCAAATTTGTACAAATTTGTGCCTAATTATTCCAAATTCGCCGTGTTTGTAGTTCATATATAAACAGGACCGAACCGATTATAAATACGTTTAGGCAAAATATCTACATTTGGTGAAGGTCGGGTAAACCCAGAATTGAACCGATTATATATGGTTCTGGTTCGGTTCGGTTCCAAACATATATGGTTCGGTTCTGGTTCCAATTTCAGGGAACCGATTATATATGGTTCGGTTCTGGGTATACCCCAAAACCGAACTGAACCAAACCATGTCCACCCCTAATTCAAAGGCCCTTCTTTAGCCCTTGCATAAAGAGGGCCCTTGCATCTATCATTCCTCTAAAATAATAAAACATAATAGTTAGTAAATAAGGTTATTAATATTGCCACTACAATGTTTTAATAATTGCACAAACTTAGCTTGTCTTTTCTATTTTTATTAGCTTCTAAGAGTTTTTGGGAACTGTACTTACCTTTGACATCTGCTTAAATAATAAAAGACCAGCTGACTTAGTGAATTCACCCCTTTTCTTCAAATGGGACCTTATCAAAACATGGTAGTGCCAAAATCAGTAGCCTAACTAAAAAACAACTTAATCAAAACAAATAAAATCAAAGTTCCAATAAAAATATATTTACTTAATAATAAACCAATAATTAATTACCAAAATTCTGATAACTTGTGTTATTTTCTTACTAATATGCCATTAAAAAAATTATTTAGGCTATAAATGTAAATTTATCTTCATTTATAATTGTAAATATATAGTGTATATTTTATTTATTAATTACACAATTGAAAATATATACTGATGGAAAAACATATCATAAGGCCATGTCTGGTAACCAAGAACTTTTCTTTTTAAGATAAATTAGCTCTCAAAGTGGGTAAGAGAGGGTTCAGAAAGGTGCGAGGAGAGACTTGAGAGTAGGGGTGGCAAAATTGGCCGAACCGAACCGGAACCGAGCCTAAACCTAACCGCAAATTCAGTTTCGGTTTGGTTCGGTTTGGGGATCAAACCGAACCAAAACCGAATATTTCCAATTATTATGAGAAGTGGCAAAATTGGCAGAACCGAACCGAAAATTCAGTTTTGGTTTGGTAAAACCAAACCGATTCAAATTTCGGTTCGGTTCGGTTTGGGGGTCGAACCGAACCGAAACCGAACCATTGCCACCCCTACTTGAGAGGGCACAAACAAGTAGTGGGGGTTTGAAGTGACAAAGAAAACCAGGAAAAAGTCGATCTTATTTTGGGTGAAGTTTTGAATTTCCTTGTTTTTCAAGCATTTCTTAGCCTCTCCTCACTGTCATCTCGCATCTATCCCTTTCCCACCCTCTTTCACTATTGGGAAAGCTAATTAATTCATGCCAACCAAACATGCCCTCAGAAGAAATTTCTTAACCGAGCTAACTAAACCAGAAAGAATTTCTTAGCCTAACTAACTAAACCAGAAAAGAGACTGAAATATATAAAACACAAACTGTGAAATAAACAAAGGATCCTGGTGGATTCGAACCACCACCCTCTCGAAAGGAATTTGAGCGCTCTAACCATTTTGAGCTTAAAGATCCCAAACGAAAACAGCCCGATTACAGTCACAAGGACTGTTACAGAGCATTAAAATTTCCAAAGAGACTCACAAGAAAAGAATAAATTGAAAATAAAACTTTGAAACTATAACATACCAATGGTGGCATTTCTTAACCGAACCTCATGATTATTGATTGACGCTCGCTATATGTTCCCACAATCATGTTTCAGTATCAATTATGAAAGATTGATACTATGTTTAATATCTAGTATCTGATAAAAGATTATGGATAGCTTACTGATCATAGGGCGCAATTGGATTGTCGGAATCGGTAATCAGATCTGCTCAACACTGCCATTTTTACATTCTGATTCATGAAGCCGATTCTGGGTGAATTCCGTGCTTACCCAGACTTTTGTTTTGGATTTGCCATTCCGTTCGAGAGGAAAATCGGAACCGGAGCAGCACCCTTTTGTTTTTTAATGGTGCCAGAGTAACACCAGAGTGGCACTATGATCAGTGTCTTAAGAAAATCAGAATACAAGGTCACAATTGCCTGATTGAATTGTTGCCCTGCGAAAAATAAACAAATATTAAAAAGTTGATGCGAACCTTATAAACAAACTATTAAGAAGTTTGATGTTTGAATGTATGGATTCTATCATCTTGCCAAAAAAAAGTTTATTCATGGGTCAAGTCTTCAAAATGCAGGGAAAAAGAAACTTTGGCATACCTGTTATTTCTTCCAATCTCCTATAACTAGAGAGGATCAAAGAATAAAAGAAATGCCCCTACTTCCATCTCATTAAAAATAATCACCTATATAAATCAAGTGTTAAATGACCAAAACAGACCTGTCATATAGAAAATAATTAAAATATCTTCACAGTGATGTTGCCACAGTAAGTTTGCCCATCCTCAGTTGATTTGAGAGTAGCAGAAAACATAATAAAAATTAGAAAATAATTAAAATAAAAAGTTTCTTAAAACACAAAAAACCCTTCATGGGCTACAATTGTGTAGAAAATGATCTTAATACTCTTATCCAATTGCTCATATATCTTGTCTTTTAGTGTTTAAAGTGCTGAAAAAGGGTTGTTACGGTCCCAAAAAGCACCTAAGAGACAATTAAATACTAAAAGACAAGAAACATGAGCGCATGGATGAAAATATAGTTGGGCTGAAATCATTTCCCTAAAAATAACGAAAACGACGCTATTAAAAAAAAACCATATGTACGGGCGTCAATGGATCCAGACAGTCTGATGGACTATCCGAATCCGAAGTTAAATGGACAGGACCTAGACGTGTCCTCAACTAGGATCCATGGACATATTTCGAATTTCGATCATAGGATCCGATAATTGGTAAATATTTTTAACTAATCATCCATATTTGACAGTAGAATTTTCAACATACCTTCTTCAACTAGCATCCATCTTCTGTCAACAAAATCGTAGAATTTTCAGATGTGAGGAGTTTCACCTCCACTACATTCTCCGATCACCTGTAAAGACCACACTACAAGGTCGTGGTGCAATACAGCAAACCATCCACCCAACCAATGCCAAATCAGTGCACTGCTTAACTCGAGCAACAAACTCACAGAGGCCGCAAAAAATTGAAGGAGGGAGAGAGAGACTAAATTTAAAAAAAAAAAAGAAGAAAAAAAAAAGAGGGATCCCGAAATTGAAGTCATTAAAAGGACTTCCACCTCTTTTACAGGTACGGAAAATGAAAAAAAGATACAGAATCCCGAAAAAAAATGCCACTCACTTGACCCATATTTTACACAGCTAAAAGATGGTATTCTGCTCAACGACTCCAAGTTGCTTCCCAGATTGTCATCAATCTGTTTTCACCATACTGTTCAGGCAAAAATGAGAAGCATTGCCGAACACACCCTAAATTTCTGTTGTTCCAGATGAAATTCGGATTGGCTCTTGAAGGTGATCCTGCATTGAACTCAGCTCCGGCAGACGACTGCTTTGAAAGAAAGTACATCGGAAAGAAGGGCTATAATCGGACCCCGGGGGACCCTCGATGCTTAAGTCAGACAATCCAACAGTGATACGAATGGAGCTTGATGAGGAAGTGAAATGACAGTGTACCTCGAAGTTTGGTCCCCCTTTTATAGAGTAGAGTCCTCGACTACTTAAGTAAGTTGTCGTTTTTAGAGTCTTCAATGATTGGCGAGGTTGGTTTTTAGGGTTTCCAGAAGGGTTGGGAAATTATCCTTATACCCTTAAATATCCCTTAAATCATCTAGCGCCACGTATCGGGCTCCCATTGGAGGTCGGGTTCATATTGTCGCCACTTCCTTGGGTAGTGTTGGGCCAACGAAGTAGTTCTTTACATAGTTCCCTGAGGTAGGCACCACGTATTCAGGCTCCACATTGAAGGTAGGATTCATAGTCCCCACTTCATTGGGTAGTGTTGGGCCAAGAAGGTAGTTCTTTAAATCAGTCCCTGATGTAGGCTTGTTTGGTGACTTTTCAACTCCGACCTCGACTCATCGAGTTTGGTCAATGTTTGCCTGAATTGTTCAATATTTCTGGTTTGGTTTAAGGCCGTTCACCTCAATCTGATCTCAACAACTGACGTGAAGCCAAATCCCATCCCACCTCAATGATTGAGGAGAAGACAAATCTCAGCCTGATGAGACCTCAACAGCTAAGATGGAGCCGAATCTGAACGGCTGAGGAGTTAAATATCAGCTGATCTCAACGGCTGAGGGGGAAACGAATCTCAGCCGACCTCAACGGCTGGCGTGAAGACAAATCTCAGCCGATTTCAATTGCTGAGGTGAAAACAAATCTCATCCAATCTCAACGGCTGAGGGGAGACAAGTCTCAACCGATTTCAATTGCTGAGGTGAACACAAATCTAATCCAATCTCAACGGCTGAAAGGGGATGAATCTCAGCTGGCCTCATAAGCTGAGGCGGAGACTAATCTCAGCCAACCTAATCAGCTGAGGCCGAGATGAATCTCAGCCTACCTCATCGGGGTTGAATCGGAGACAAATCTCCGCCGACCTCAACAGCAGGGGTGAAGACGAATCTCAGCCAACCTCAACAGCAGGGGGGCTAATCACAGCCAACCTCAACAGCGAGGGTGAAGACCTACTCAATATTTGGGGCAAAATCCACCATCGAATGGGTAGCTAACATGTAGCACGCGCATACTTAAAACATGCCACAGGTAAACTTCTAAAGAGTTTTTATATGGTGGTCGACCGTCAAATATAAAGGGCGGAGAGAGACAAAAAACCTCACCCTTGATTTTTGATCCAAAAAAAGTCAAAAAAGGAGGCTCATGTTGGATCAAAAATCAAAGTGAGTAACAAAAAGTCAAATTAACACTCACCTTGATTTTTTATCCAATATAAAGCCCCCTTTTTTTACTTTTTGTTGGAACAAAAAATCAAGAGAGAGGTTTTTTCTTTCTCTAACCACCTCTTACACGTAATGGTCGGCCACCATATAATTTCTCACTTTTAAAAAAACCTAAAAGACTAGCTGTCTCCGTAAGGATAAACTTAGAAATCAAAATTCCACAAACCTGACCCAATTAAGAAAGTCCCTAAAAGGCAACCTTTCCTAAGGACTGAGAACTCAACTATATAAAAGGAGGACCACACTCCAAAGTGCGCACTTCGCATTCATAGTTTCAATTCATTGAACCCTCAGAGCTTAACTCGTACTTGTTGTGTCTAACTTAAGCATCGGAGAGTCCTCCAAAGTCCAACTCATATCCATGTCCCTTCTGACTTGTTTACTCTGAGCATAGGTCGACTTTGAGAGCCGAGCCCAGCGCATGACCCCTCCCGAGAGGGGATCCGGATTTCAGAGCCCTGGAAACAAAAAGGTCAAGATGAGTATCCAAAGCTAACATGCACGCTCTCTTGGCAAGGCAAAGCTCCCACGCTCACTACATGCATCGAAACATAAACAAATAGTAAAGCTTCAATGTCAACATGAAAGAGTTTCTTACCTAGATATTGAATAACATAACTGGTATTGTTGAAGGACCAATGATTAGCCCCTACACCCGTGTAAATTGAGCACCAGATTAAGGTTATCCCCGTCCTGATTAACGGAAGCACACTTTCCACAGCAACAATAAGTTGTGAAATTAATGTAACTGCTTGACTTCCACCCGAGCTGTTTCAGCAGGATCCAATGAGAAGAACTTGAACCATCGAGCAGCTTTGGAATCAACATTAGGCTCTTTGATCCGATCAGGAGGGTACAATACATGAAGAAAACCACTCAGATTATTCTCCTCTATTTGATCTGACCAGAAGGGTACAATACACAAAGAACACCACTCTCCTCACAATACACAGAGTAACTCTCTACATAAGGAGACGACATGACCAATTACAAGAATATTGAAGCTACATGTAACTTTTAACCATCTAAGAACGTGGAGATACAAAAAACATAAACAGGCAGTGGATATTACAAAGAGAAGCAATTGTAACGAAATGAAAAATACCCATCAGCACAATATAGTGATACAACAATATTTAATAGTGAGATGATATTATTATAAAGTGCTTGTATAAAAAACCAACAAATGCAATACAATGTTTAGTGATGAAATGATATTTTGAAGTGCCTGTTTAAAGAACCACCCACTTCATACAATTTCTAGGATGCTTCTCAGTCCCAATTTAGGTGTTTCACATAAGGGATTTCGACCATAACATTTTCCTAACAATAGCAAATCACCATGTATTATAACTCCCACAAGCTGAATTTCTTATGAGCGGTGATGAAAAATATCAAACAGTGAAAACATAAATGCTGATTCCAATGGCAGTCCCTAACAAAAACCATATATCTTATTACAATGCACGAACCCCTAAAGTGAGAGCCAGTTTATTTATTTGCTTATGAATCATGAATTGCGAACTATGCAGGAGCCTGTTTTATTGTGGCAATGATATATGCAAAAAACATCTAATCTTTGAAATAAGAAATATGTTTGTGATTCCAACTGAATGGTGGAATTGCATTTATCCTTGTTTTTGGAAGAGATGCTTTTTATCTAGAATAATCTATCCTCGAATACAAGGCAACCCTAGATAGGAAAAGTCTGATCCACGAATATCTATCTTTACCATCCAGTTATCAAATAGTTTTTAGCATGAAATGAAATAATGCCTCTGCTAATGATTTTTTCCGTCGGTATTAAAAAGGTTCTCTTTTTAAATAAATATCTTCTTGTTGATGATAAAGCTACGATTAAAACCTAAAACATATTTAAAAATAGATTCTTTGGCTGAACGAATGCGATTTAACAGTAGGCAAACAAATTTGAAGGAAATTTGAAGGGATGAGCTCAATGTAAAGTACCTTTCCGCTTCTAGTCTTCAGTCCGGTCTGCTTGGATTCACAAAGCATGTGTAATGGTAGAACACAAAAAGGAAGACGAAAGACACGCAGAGAGGAGATCCCGGGGCAGAATGCCCAGTGCGATCTCCCCTAAAAAACAGAAAAAATGGAAATTTTATTAGGGTTTTGTGACCTGCCATGCAAGCGCACCTGTCATGGCATAGGTCTGGAGACAATCTTCCATTGCTACATGCTTTTCTTTTCAGAGGCTTTGGCTATTAGAAGTTTAGAACCACACACATCTGATTTGCTCAAAGAGCCAAACTATCCAACAGTCAGATCCTCATCTGATATACTCTAACATTATCCCCATCATCTCCTATCTACACAAAATATCAAACTACAAAGATCTACAGCCATTTTCGATGAATCCCAATATCAGATCTAACATCAATCTATCATGATAAAAACCTACTCCTCCAGCAGATCTGAAGCAGAATTCAACGATCCAGCAACCAACTTCATGATCTGGATACTGCTTCGATAACAGAAAAATAGAAAAGATATAACCTGCAAAATCATACACAGAGAGAAGAAAATACAAAGAAACAGGTGATCAAACGAGAAAAGAGCGGATCTAATGAAGAAAGAAGATAAAACAACATAATCTGATCAGGAACAAATGAAAATGGAAATTAAAGGATTAGATGCTATAAAAAATATTGTGTTGGCAAAGCATACTAAATAATAGGTCAATAATTTTAACCAGTCATCCATATTTATCAGTTGAATTTTCAACATACCTTCTCCAACTAGCATCAATCTTCTGTTAGAAAAAGGGAAATGTTATTTCCCCCGCCTTAAACGGGTAAACCCTGAAAAACGATACAGAATCCCTGAAAAAAAATGCCGCTCACTTGACCCATATTTCACATGGCTAAAAGATGGTATTCTGCTCAGCAACTACAAGTTGCTTCCCAGATTGTCGTCAATCCATTCCGCTGTACTGTTTGGGCAAGAAGGAGAAGCCTCCGCTTAACACACCCTAAATGACCGGTGTTGCGGGATGAAATTTGGATTGGCTCTTGAAGGTGATCCTGCATTGAACTTGGCTTAAGCAGACGATCACGCTAAAAGAAAATACATCGGAAATAAGGGCCATAATCGAACCCCGGGGGGCCCTCCGATGCTCAAGTCAGACAAGACAACAGTGATACGAAATGAGCTTGATGAGGAAGTGAAATGAGAGTGAATTGTGAGATTCTGAGCTGCGTACCTCGAAGTTTGGTCCCCCTTTTATAAAGTAGGGTCCTCAACTACTTAAGAAATTTGCCATTTTTAGAGTCTTCAATGATTGGGGAATTTCCGAAAATCTTGATTTCCAAATTTATCCTGCCACCGCCGAGGTTGGTTTTGAGGGTTTCCAGAAGGATTGGGAAATTACCCTTTAAACCTTAAATATTCCTTAAATCATCTAGCGTCATGTATCTCAGGCTCCCATTGGAGGTTGGATTCACTTCGGTAGTTCTGGGCCAACGAAGTAGTTCTTTAAATCAGTTCCTTGACATAGGTTTGTTGGGTGACTTTCAACTCCGACCTCGACTCATCGAGTTCGGTCAACGTTTTTGCCTGAATTATTCACTATTTCTTGCTTGGTTTAAGACTGTTTCACCTCTGCCGATCTCAAAAACTGAGACGAAGACAAATCCCAGCCGACCTCAATGATTAAGGTGAAGACAAATCTCAGCCGATCCCAACAGCTGAGACATCAACCGACCTCAATTATTGAGGTTGAAGATAAATCTCAAGGGATGTCAATGATTGATTTGAAGACAAATCTCAGCCTCATCCGACCTAAACAGCTAAGATGGAGACGAATCCCAGATGACCTCAACGGCAAAGGAGTTGAATTAGGCCATCTCAATGGCTGAGGGGGAGACGAATCTCAGCCGACCTCAACAGCTGACGAGAAGAAAAACCTCGGTCGACCTCAACTGCTGAGGTGAAGGCAAATCTCAGCTGATTTCAATGGCTGAGGTGAAAACAAGTCTCATCCAATCTCAACGGTTGAGGTGGGGACGAATCTCAGCCAACCTCATCAGCTGAGGCCGACACAAATCTCAACCTACCTCATCGGCTGAGGCAGACACAAATCTCTGCCGACCTCAACAGCGGGGGTAAAGACGAATCACAGCCAACCCCAACAGCGGGGGTGAAGACGAATCACAGCCGACCTCAACTGTTGAGGTGAAGATGAATCTCTTAACTGACCTCAATGGACGAAGTGAAGACAAATCTCAGCCGACCTAACCGGCTGATGTAAAGACAAATCCCAACTGACCTCAACACTTGAGGTGAAGATCTAAATAGTTGGGATGAAGACAGATCTCATCCGCACTCAACAGCTTTAAGTGCAGACAAATCCCAGCTGATCTCAATGGCAGGCTGATGTAGAGATGAATCACAGATGACCTTAATGACTTAAGGAAAAAGACAAATCTCAACTGAGGCGAAGACAAATCTCAGTACAAACTTAACAAACCGAGATGAATTTGGAAATCAACCTTAACCAGCGAAGGCAGGACAGATCTCAAATTCGTGTTGGATTAAACAATGCGAGACAAATATCAAATCCATATTCAAGAAGCTGAAAGATGCCAGATGAGCCAGTTGGACTGAAGTTGACGGTCACAACTCCAACGTGTCAGCCTGCCAAGGAAAGCATCCCAGAGATCAAGCTACACGAGCCAAGGTGAAAGTCCAGCCCTAGTGCCTAGTTCACCTGTTTGCACTACAAAGACCAAGGTCAACCAAGATAACCCCCGAGACAAGCTGCTGCTGTTGACCTAGGAGATTGCCTCATCAGCTGCTCACAACCCAGTAGATCGACCCGAAAGAACTGCGGTAGAGGTTACTTTCATGGCCCTACTGACCAAAGAAAGTGGGGAACAATATATCTAGGGCAAAATCCACCATCGAATGGGGAGCGCTAACATGTGGCACGCGCATACTTAAAAGATGCCAAGGGGGGGTAATCTTCTAAAAATTCTAAAACTCTAGCCGTCTCCGCAAGGATATAAACATGGAAATCAGAATTCCATGAAACCGGCCCAATTAGGAAAGTCTCTAAAAGGCAACCTTCTTAAGGACTGTGAATTCAACTCTATAAAAAGAGGACCACACTCCAAGGTACGCACTTCACATTCGCAATTTCAATTCATTGAGCCCTCAGAGAGCTTAGCTCGTAATTGTTGTTGTGTCTGACTTAAGCATCGTAGGGTCCTCCGAAATCCAACTTTTGTCCCTTCTAACCTGTTTTCTAACTTGTTTACTCTTTAGCATAGGTCGACTTCGAGAGCCGAGCTCAGCGCAAGACCCCTCCCGAGAGCATATCCGGATTTCAGGTACAATAGCCCTGAAAACAAAAAAAAGGCAAAATGAGTATTCCAAACTCCCACGCACGCTCACCTGGCAAGGCAAAGCTCCCATGCTTACTACAAGCATAGACACACAAACAAATAATAAAACAACTTCACCGTAAACATGAAAGGGTTTCTTACCTGGATATTGAATAACATAACCAGTTGTATTGAAGAACCAATGATTAGCCCCTACACCCATGTAAATTGATGTGACTGCTTGACTTGCAGCCATGCCATTGCAACAGGATTCAATAAGAATAACTTGAATCATCGATCATCTTTGGAATCAGCATAAGGCTCTTTAATCCGACCAGAAGGGTACAATACACCAAGAAAACCACTCAGACTATTCTCCTCTATTTGATCTGACCAGAAGGGTACAATACACAAAGAACACCACTCTCCACACAATACACAGAGCAGCTCTCCACGTAAGGAGACGGCATGAACAATTACAAGCATAATAAAGTTACATGTAATTTTAACCATCTAAGAACGTCGAGATACAAAAACATAAACATAAACACATAGTGGATATTACAAAGAGAAGCAAATTGTAACAAAATGAAAAACACCCATAAGCACAATATAGTGATACAACAATATTTAATGGTCAAATGATATTTTAAAGTGCCTGTATAAAGATTCAACAAACACAATAAATAAATATTTAATGATGAAATGATATTTTAAAGTGTCTGTTTAAAGATCCACCAGCTTCATGCAATTTCTAGGATGCTTCTCAGTCCCAATTGAGGTGTTTTAAATAGGGGATTTCGACCATAACATTTTCCTATCAATAGCAAATCACCTACCTGCCATGTATTATAATAATTCTCACATGCTGAATGTCTTAAATGAACGTTGATGAAAAATATCAAACAGTGAAAACATAATGCTGATTCCAATGGATGTCCTAAATTACAAAAATCAGTTTATAGGAGGATTATAATGCACGAAACCCCTGCAGTGAGAGCCAGTTTATTTATTTGCTTATGAACAATGAAAAGTGAACTATAATACAGGAGCCTGTTTTATTGTGGGATATGTTGTCCTGGAAGTATATATATATATATATATATATATATATATATATATATTTGAAAGGCCCTTACATAGATAGGGTGAAAACATAATGCTGATTCCAATGGATGTCCTAAATTACAAAAATCAGTTTATAGGAGGATTATAATGCACGAAACCCCTGCAGTGAGAGCCAGTTTATTTATTTGCTTATGAACAATGAAAAGTGAACTATAATACAGGAGCCTGTTTTATTGTGGGATATGTTGTCCTGGAAGTATATATATATATATATTTGAAAGGCCCTTACATAGATAGGGTGTGTACAGAAAATCAGCTCCATAGGATCATCCCAACTCATCCAAAAGTGGAGGGCAAAATGGACAGATTCGACGGACACAGTTTGCCACAAATCTGCCCATTTTTTCCCTCCGCATTTGGAGGGGTTAGGATGATCCAATGGAGCTGATTTTTGGTACACTCCCTGTCTATGATAGGCCTTGCAAATGAATGCTTTGGATCACCACAAAAAAATGTGGGTCCCATGTGTTTGGACCCTCAATCTCATATAAGCTATATGAGCTTCAAGCTCAAAATCATTATATGAGCTTGAAGGCCCAAACACATGTGGGCTCCATTTTTTCCATTCGCTTTTGGAGGGGTTAGATGATCCAATGGAGCTGATTTTTGCTACACACCTTATCTGTGATAGGGGCCTTGCAAATGAATGGTTTGGACACCACAAAAAATGTGGAACCCATGTGTTTGGGCCCTCAAGCTTATATAGTAGAAGAGAGGAGAGAATTATTTGAATTTCTTCCAAAATTCTAATAGAATTACATGTCACTTTTTTTTGTTTTTGTTAAAAAAGGATCCCATTAAAGCCCCATATTTTCAATCTTAACCCCCTTCACAATATCTATTTTACCGTTCTTTGTGAATGTTTTATTTTATTATACATTTTGTCTACAAAGTCAACATAGTGGCGTTTTTTCTTTGCAAAATTACGGATTAGGTGCATATGTTACATAATACTACAGATTTTTGTGAACAGATTACATGATATTACAAATTCCGGACACCTTGAAAAATATTAACGAATTCCGAACACACTTTAAGAGGAACAACAATTATGGAAGATTGAAGGGCTAGGATCAACCTATGGAAATGATTACTAGTAAAAACAACCGTGCGATGCACGGGCCGACAAAGCACTGTACGGACCATCATAGTTTGATCCAAACCGTCCATGTGATGGAATAAAACATAACTAGGTTATGCCCGCAAAATCATTTCCATAGGCTGATCCTAGCCCTCCGAATCTATAGAAGCTTTCATAATTGTTGTTCATCTTAAATGTTCAAAATTTGTCAATATTTTTAAAGGTATCCTGAATCCGTAGTATTATGTAATATATTCACAAAAATCCATAGTATGATGTAACATCTGCACCAAATCTGTAATTTTGCAAAGAAAACAAGCCGCCACCACCGTGTTAGCCTCATTTTCTCTTCTATATAGTATATAGATATCCTAAAAAAGACCATGTGATTCCAACTGAAAGGTGGAATTACATTTATACTTTTTGGAAGAGAAATATTTTTTTATCTAGAACAATATATCCTCGAATACAAGGCAACCCTAGATAGGAAAAGTCTTATCCATTAATATGAAAAAGGTTCTCTTCTAAAAAAGAAAATTGCCCCATATTTAAAGTCTTATCCATAACTTGTTGATGATAAAGCTACGATTAAAACCCAAAACATAATTAAAAATTGATTATTTGGCAAATAATTTTGGAGAAAATTTTAAGGAATAGGCTGAACGTAAAGTACCTTTCCGAGGAAGGATTGTATTTTGTTGAGTACGTAACGAAATTTGCTGCATCTGGTCTTTGTTCCGTTCTACAAAGCCTTTGTAAACGTAAAACACAGAAGAGGCAAGAGAAAGACACAGAGAGAAGAGATCCCGGGGGAGAATGCCCCGTGCGATCTCCTCTCAAAAACAGAGAAATGGAAATTTTATTAGGGTTTTGTTGACCTGCCATGCAAGCGCACCTGTCATGGCAAAGGTCTAGAGACAGATCTTGAATTTCTACATGCTTTTTTCTCTTCAGGCACTTCGCTATCACAACATTATCTCCAGCATCTCCTAAGATCTACACAAAAAATCAATCTACAACGATCTACAGCCACCTTCGATGAATCACAATATCAGATCTGACATCAATATATCATTATCAACAAGATCTGAAGCAGAATTCATCGAACCAGCTCTGATTTACGGATCTGGATACTGCTCCGATAACAGACAAATCGAAAAGAAAAAACCTGCAAAATCAAACACAGAGAGAAGAAAATATAAAGAAACAGGTGATCAAACGAGAAAAGAGCGATAAAACAATAGACTCTTCTATAGCGAAAGGAAAAGGGAGAAACTCAAAAATTGAAGCTAGAATGAAGCTCGGATCTGGTGATATAATAGATGGATTAAGCAAAAATGAAGCTCAGAGAGAGAGAGAAAGAGATGGAGAGAAGGCTGGGGAAGATGAAGGGGAAGCCCTAATTTATTGAAACCATATGAGGAATTGACGGTTAGATTGAGTCTTTGTTGATAATATCTATGGTTAGATTACTTCCACGTGGAAACAACTGTGCCTTTGTCTTTGTCACGTGGAACACACCAAACGCTTAAAAAAGGCCAATATTCAGCGACTTTTTCTGCGATGGAAAAAATATCTTACGTAATCTTTTCATCTCAGCCATACACTTGGCGCAACGAAGAGAGTTAGGTAAGTTCTCAACATCAGCCTGCCGACGAGTAAATTGAGACTTTGCTTTTGGGAAAGTGTAGTGATAAATTCGCCCCCTTTTATTACCATATTCACCCCCCTTTTTCTCAAAATGGACTGTACAGCCCACACCATAGGATGATCTAAACCGTCCATTTGATGGGCCACAATGTAAATAGGTTGTTCTCCAAAAGTCATTTCCATAGGATGATCGAATAAATAGGTGATCTAGATCAGATGGCTAGGAAAAGACTTTTGAAAAGACTTTTGGAGAACAACCTATTTATATTGTGGCCCATCAAATGGACGGTTTGGATCATCCTATGATATGGGCTGTACAATCCATTTTGATAAAAAGGGGGTGAATATGATAATAAATTTCGGTTTCAGTACCGGTTTTGGAATTTCTGTCGAAATCTAGTACCTAATCCGAAACTAATATTTTATTCAATATTAAATTTCGGCCGAAATTTCAACTGAAATTCTAAAATTTCGGCCGAAATAAATGATTGTTTCGGTTTTTACCCATTTCAGTGTCTGTCTCCTCCGAAATCGGATTTCGGCCGAAATTTTAAACCATGCTCGCAACCCTGTATTGCGTGCGCACCCTGTGGTAAAAAGATAGCCATAAACACACTACAGGGTGGTGGAACGTTATAAAGTACTTATGACTTATGCCCGTAAGATTAAACCGACAAAAAAAAAATCAACGGTTGAGTTTCACTTGATAAAAGAGAATAAGATGGTATGAGGAAGGTGAGGCTGACGGAGACGATGACCGAAAAAACACCCAAAAAGAATCTCTCTACACCCTTCGTGGGGCTGATAATTGAATGGCGTAAATCTTTGATCCGTATAAATTGTATATAAAAAATAAAAGTCAATCGGTCAACTTTGTTAAAAGATCCAGACCGTTCATTTGTTGGCCTCAACATATACAGGCTTGCCCATAAAATCTTCACCCTAGGATGATCCTAACCCTCCAATATGTAGACGGACAACACCATATATAAACCTAAAGAGATCGAAGAGTTAGGATCATCCAATGGAGATTATATTTTGGGAAATACTTATTCACAATGAATGGTTTAGATCTTGGAAAAGGTGGTCTGCAATAAATTTTCTAATAAATACGAGTTACGTGACGTTTGTACGTAGATGCATGTATGTTCTATTAAAATAAAGTGGGGCCCACATTGTTCAAAGATCTAAACCATTTAGTTGGTGGGGCTCACTTTGTTCGGGAGTCCCCCAGAAATCACCTCCATAGGATGATCCCAGCCTTTCGTTTTGTGTACATACAAAACCATACATAATTCTCCTTGTGGAGTAATTTAAAGAATGATCCTATGTAACCCTTCGATCTGTAGACGGACAACAGCATATATAAACCTCGGCATATCGAAGTGATATTATTTTTTAGGGAAAGGCCTAATTACTTTGATATCAAATAAATGAATGGTTTGGATCTTCGAACAACGTGGGTCCCAATGAATCTTTTAATAAATGCGTGTTATATGGTATCTGTAAGTAGGTACACATACTTTTTTACAAAATAGAGTGGAACCTACTTTCAAAGATCTAAACCACTTGGTTGGTCTGGCCCAATGTATCTCTTCTTTTGTTACAAATAATAGGTGGGCCCCACTATACATGTATTTATTAAGGAAATCATTGGAGCCCACCTTTTTCGAAGATCTAATAGCATTCATTTGTTGAGCACCAATGTAAATAAGAATTTTCGAAAAAATACTCCATAAGATGATACTAACTCTTCGATCTTAGAGTTATGTAATGTGTTTTCCATCTACAAATTGGAGAGTTAGGACCTTCCTAAGGAGAAGATTTTTTGGGCAGGCCTATTTATGTTAAGACCAACAAATGAATGGTTTGGATCTCTTAACAAAGTTACCCAAGTCGGGGGTTTTTTAAAATACACTTTTATACGGGTAGGTGTATTCATTTTTTTAGAAATAATACGATTAGGCTCACCTTCAAAGATTTACACCGTTCAATTGTTCGGCCCCACCAAGGGTGTAGAGAGAGAGAGAGACTGTTGTTTGGGCCCCACCAATGGTATGAAGGAGGGAGAGGGAGGGGGGTGGTTCATCTTAACCAATTAAAATTAAAGGAGGAATAAAACTAGGCTACACAACGTTGCGGAGGAGGTTCCTGCGCAACGCATTAAAATACACTAAAAGCAGGGGTGTGGCAATATCAATTCCATGGCCTGATATTTTTCACACCCCATGTTTAATATTTCCACACCCCTGTTTCCTCTTTATTTTTGGGCGTTGCGCAGGAACCTCCCGCGCAACATTGCGCAGCCAAGTTTTGTTCTAAAGGAGGGTATATGAGAGACTTTAACGCTTCTCACGTTAATTGACGTTAGAGGGAGCGAATTTATCCTACAAGGGGGTGAATTTATCATCGCGCAAAAGGAATTCCTCTTGACTTGATTAAAAGACATGTATTAATCTCGGTTTTTAATTTTTCGGGCCAATCTTTCTCAGGTTGCATCTACAATCTAACCATCCGTTCACCTCACCCTTTCAGCTAGGTGGGTGTGAGCACTGGGGCAGCTACTAACACACTAGACGATCACAATTAAAACACCAAACCACAAATCATCAGTAGTCTGAAATTCACCTTTCATCTTTCTTTTATGTTTTCGGGTTCATTGTATCGACTATTATCCTAAATTCAATCTTAGTAGGGAAAAAACAAATCGGACCTCCAATCATGCTCTAACCATGATGAAAATGAAAAAACTACACCCCCAATCCAATCATGATGGTCTGATGGAGATGCTAAGAGATGTGGGCAATTCTCCTCGCCCCAACGTCCAAACGTCCAAGAGGCAATAGGCCTGTGGAAGTTTTCGGTCTAGAAGGAGAGCCGATTATTGTTAAAGTACATAAGATTAAATAACGCCATCTCTAGCAGCTTAAGCTTAAAGGCACTTTGGCGATGTGCAGCCAATGGGAGAGCCCTTTCATCTCATTTTTGAGAGGGCTCCCGTCAGTCTAGCAATGGCCTCTAACCACTCGCTCAATGGGAGAGCCCTCTCATCTCATTTTTGAGAGGGCTCCCTTCAGTCTAGCATGGCCACTAACCACTCGCTCGCCGGCCGCTCGGGCTCCGCATTTCAAGGTCGTTATCCTAACCGTCTCCTCTGCTCCACCGGGATGCGTTAAGTAGAAAGCCCGGGCTTGCAACACTCCAGTTGGTAAATGCAGTGAGCCAACTCAAGGGAGCCATGCTGGACCGTATATGGAAAGGGTTGGAGAAGGACCCCTTGGACCGAGGTCTTATAGATGCTATCAAGGAAGGGGCCTTATAGATGCTGTCAAGGAAGGAAGAACCCAAAGGTTTTGGGAATTGAAAAAGAGAATTGAAAAAGATGAGCTGATCTCACCAAGGGTGACCCTCTTTTTAAGTTTCACAAACTAACACTATATATTTAAGGGAAATGATTTCTGCGCTCCAGTGTTTTGATAAACATCTACTCAACATGTTTGTCGTGTAGTATTTACAGGGATGTCAGAGGATATTACGGTTCTCAAAAAGCTCTTAAAGCCCTTTAAATACTGCACGAGTGAGTGCATGTTTATCAAAACATTGGAGCGCTGAAATCATTTCCCATATTTAATCGAACAAGGAATGACTAGATTAGATCGATACAAAGGCCAACTAGCTGTTAGGATTATTCCTAGACTTTTAGAGAATACCGCTTACCTACATGAATTGCTATCTTCTTCTTCTATAGTTGATATAAAATGCATGGATTAGCAACAAGCTAAGCTTAGTACTAATTCCAGACATTGATAACAAGGGTTGAATCAATCCAGTCTCTTAAAATAAAAAATAAATAAGCAAGATTGTAGTAATCTACGAGTAATCATATTTGGAGAAACAAAACATGTACACATAATAGAAGTTAAATCAAAGATTACCATCAAGCCAAGAACCAAAGATTATTAACATACCAGCTCTTTTTTTTTTTTTCTTCTTTTTTGTTGTTTATCAAGTCACACCACTAGTTACAACTGAATTTCAAGGTTCAAAAAACGCCACATAAATTATTAAACCATATTACTGATACTAATTAATAATTATTTCTTCCTCTTGGTCATTTTTGAAAGTCCAGCAAATGGGCTACTGAGACTGAAATTTGTTCAGGAAGAGGTGATGTCCTCAGTCTTATTTCGTCCTTTCTCCTTCTCTTTCACCTCACTCCCTTGTGATTTGTCATAATCTTCCCCTTCCAGACAACACAGAACACCCCATACAAAATCAATTAGCATATATCACTAAGATAATATAAAACCAGATAAGAGTCCATGGAGAGATGATATAAAAGCAGAACAGAGAGAGAGAGAGAGAGAGAGAGAGTTTTACCAGGATGATTTTCGTGGACCCCCTCATCTTTCTCTTTTTTGCCCAACGACTGATTCTTACTATAAATGCCTCCGAATCCCTCCTCATCAGAGCGAGTGGAATAGCCTTCTCCAAATGAATGAGACATCACGTCCCTGCAAATTTATAATCTTTTTAATTAAATATTAAATATTACAAACCCCATTTTGCAGAAAATGGAGGATAACAGTAGTGTAGTTATCATAATGAATACAATATAAGTTTTAATTTAAAACTTTATAAAACTAATAAGAGGAAGTCTAAACTGAAGGGAGCCCTTAAGTCTAAAATTTGACTTTTCAGCCGTTATTAATGCGTTATTAATGGTGATGGGTAGCCAATAGGAGAGCCCTTTCACCTCTTTTTGCAAGGGCTCCCTCCAGTCTAGAATTCCTCAACTAAATAATGAATGAAAAATCATAGGAAGTTATAAATTCACCTCCTGCTAGAATGAATTCCCGTATTTTTCAAAATGGATTGTACAGACCACACCGTAGGATGATCCAAACCGCCCACTTGATGGGCTACAACGTAAATATGTTATGCCCCAAAATCATTTTCATATGATGATTCTAAACCTATCTAAAGAGGGACTCACATTATGGAAACTTCTATAGATCATACGGTTCGGATCATCGGATCATTCAATGGAAATGATTTTTGGGCACAACCTATTTACATTGTGGCGAATGGACGGTTTGGATCATTCTATGCTGTGGGTTGTACAGTCTATTTTGAAAAATACGGGATAAATTCATCCTAGAACGGGGTGAATTTATCACCACCGAAAATCATGTGTGCACTTTATACACTTTATTTTCGTCCTTTTTATTAGTTAGTATCTCTGATTTGATAATTGATACACGTACGGTGTGTTGACATGATCTAGACCGTTCATTTTGCAGCCTCATTAGATGAGTTTTACCATTTGGGTGTCTTAATCCGATGAATGTGGCTGCAGTCCTCAGAAGTCCGCTAATCCAATGGTCAATATCACTCGATTGCTTTGATTTTTTTTGGGTAGAGAAGCAAATGATAAATAAATAACATGCAACAAAAAATTTAAAAAAGAAATAGTAGGAATTTTTTCTTTGGCTAATTTGACAAATAAACAATACAAATTACCCAGTTTTTTCAGGTGGTGTTTGGCCCTTATCCATCTTTTCCTTGTTTTCTTCAGGTTGTGTTGATAGGGTCCTTCCTGCCGGAATCTGACAACGGTGACCGGAAAATTGCGACGATGATCGGAAAAATGTGTGGGATTTCAGACGAACCTGCGGGAGAAGCATTTTTTTTCTGCTGTAAAATTCAATTTAAAAAGACTCTTGCTTTCTATTAAAGAGACAAAAAAGGATTGCATATGGTTCTCTGACTAGAAAGCTCCAAGTGGAGTTCTAGTGCCACGTGCCAGATAATATTTCCTCTTACGTGGCACGCATGAACCACGTGGCAGAATTTTCTTAGGAGACGGGGCTACGTGGCCAATTGAATGGAAAGGTCCACTTCCACAGTGTGTGATCGAAACCATTTGTTGGCCCATGTTTTGTAGTCATAAACATGGTTTTAAATTTCGACCGTGGAGACCGACACCGAAACCACACAAAACCGAAATGGTCATTTATTTCGGCCGAAATTTTGGAATTTCGGCCGAAATTTCGGTTTTTCCGAAATTTGACACAAAAAATCTGTTTTTTTTAAATATTAATTTAATATTTCACTGAAATTTAATAATGATTAAATTTTTATTTTATTTTTTTGTTTCAAAATTTTGACCGAAATTTCAAAATTTCAAGGTCCGAAACCGGTACCGAAACCGAAAATTTAAACCTTGGTCATAAATACACTAGATGAGGTGGCCGATGAAGAAAAGAGGGTGAATATATCACTTGCCCTAAATAATTCATTTGTTGGCCCTACCAAGGGTTCTTGTTGAGAGAGAGAGAGGATAATTTCTTCATTTAAAATTTTTAAAGTAGAATAGTAACTGAAGTTTGTTTTGGTGATTGTATTTAAATTATCTTCTAAAAGTAGGGAGTAATTAACAAATATGAAATTCTTGAGGACTGACTGCACCAATTGGTAAAAATCCCTTAAATAGGAGAGCAATAGCTACATCCCATCCACTAAGGGGTCCTCTTCCCAATTAGCTCCAAAATCTTTCTAAATCTATAGACAGCTCCAGACCAACTACAATCTCTATATTTCCTACTTTAGTCATCTGTACCAATTCAATCTCAAAAGAGTGCAGAGGATCAAATTTATTTTAAGAGACTCAAAAAAAGTAAAAAGTTGAGTTCTAACTTGTTTTCACAGCACTCTCAAATGAACAAAAAAGGAACGGTAAAAAATAACTTGTAGTTGATCTGATAAAATATCTAGAATTGAGCCAATCCTTTGATGGGGATCCCAAGAAGGAAAATTCAAAAAGGTAGCTCCTAATCATCTCTCTTCGTCCTTCTTTATACCCCATATACAAACCCTAGAAAGTACCCATTTCACTTTTTAGTAGGGGTGCAACTTGGGTCGGGTCAACCCGAACCCGACGGGTTCAACCCGGTTTTCTGGGCGGGTTGGATTGAGCTTTTCCAGGTCGGGTCTGGGTTGGGAATTGTCAACCCGCCCAGACCCGTTACCCGACTAATATATTAAAATAGTAATATGTTACGTGTATTGATTTAGCAGCTTTCATGTTTTTTAATTTTTGGGAAAAATACACTTAGACCCCCTGTCGTTTCTGACACATTCAACTTAACCCCTAATGTTTAAAAAGTTACAGGTAGACCCCCTGTGGTTTCAATTTGTGTAAGGTAGACCCCCTCAGTTGACGGTTCGTCCACAGATTGAAGGGTTAGGATGATCCAAACCGTTCATTTGATGGGCCCTGAGATAGATAGGGTATGACTAAAAAATCAGCTCCATCGGATCATCCTAACCCTTCAATCTGTGGACGAACCGTCAGCTGAGGGGGTCTACCATACACAAATTGAAGCCACAGGGGGTCTACCTGTAACTTTTTAAACATTAGGGGTTAAGTTGAATGTGTCAGAAACAATAGGGGTCTAAGTGTATTTTTCCCTTAATTTTTCTCAACTTTTAAGTTTCCACGGCGTCAATTATGAATTACATTATTAATCAAGTTATATTTCACTTTCCAAAAAGTCTAATCGACTAAAACTCTAAAAAGTAAGAAACCAAAAACCTAAAAGGCAAAAGCCCTAACCCTAACATATCCTTTTTCTCTAGTTCTCTTTGCCTCTTCGGTGGTTCTGACTTCAGTGAAGCGTAAGAACTAAGAAAGGAAGCAGCGGCCTCCATCTTCTACGACTTCCTCCGACCGATGTGACTTCTCTTTCTCTGCTAGGAGGATCTGTAATGTAATTTTATTGGTTCCTCCACTTCGTTTGTCTGTAGAATTTTTTATTGCAACATATTTTGCTTTTCTTTGCTACTGATGAAACAAATATATTGTGGTGGAGGGACGAACGGTATTTAATCACGTGGGAAGTGGATGTGTAATCTTAACCTATCACAAACCTAAAAAGGCAGAAGCCCTAACCCTAACAAATCCTTCTTCTCTAGTTGGGAAATCGGGTCGGGTCGGGTTGGGTTCGGGTTAGGGGAAAACCAATTTGGGTTGGGTTGGGTTGACCATGCCGGATTAAGAGTCCGGCTGGGTTGGGTTTGGGTTGGAGGTTGAACTTCTCTGGTTGAGGCCAACCCTAGAAAGTACCCATTTCACTTTCACAAGTAAAAGTTTTACTAAGCCCTCGAAGGTAACAAAAAAGAAGAGTAAAGATGATACGAAATTGCTCTGACCGAATACCTAAAATAGCAAGGAGAAAATTTTCATACCTAAATCTACAACCAAAGATGGAGGAAACAGAAAACAAAGCTCAAAGTCATCTGCTCTTTTTTCAATCAAGCACTCTTATCAGAACGAAGAACTATGTACAGACCCTATATAAGAAAAAAAAAAGAGAAGACAAAACCCATTTCCTATCAGGATTGGATTCTACCAAAGAATAACTAGAACTGTAATTATAATCCCAAAGAAGGATTATAGCCTGAATTACAGCATAATGACTTAGATAAACCGATTCAAACCCACATTTTTTCATCATATTTTCCCACCACCCTTTCTCCTCAATTCGCTCCCTTCTCTCCTCTTCTTTTTCTGTTCCAATTAAGCCCACAATCCTCCGCCCAAACAGAAGTCTCTCGACTTGGACCCGCTCTTCCGAGTCCCAACAATTTGGATCTTTGAACAAAATGAGCCCAAGAGATTTTTCAAAAGTTATACATTATACTAGGGGTGGACATGGTTCCGGTTCGAACCAAGGAACCGAACCGAACCGGCACATATGGTTCGGTTCGGTTCCATATTTATATGGTTCGGTTCCGGTTCTGAGATCCTGGAACCGATGGAAATTCAGCTCGGTTCTGGGTTTGGGATCCCGGAACCGAAAACCGAACCGAGAACCGACCCTCACCTTAAACCCAATGCCTCATCGCTTGATAAAATCACCCCACCCCCTTTTAATTCACCCCTCTTTAACGTGTTGCTTTGCCTTTAAAATTTTAATTCACCTCCCAAATTTGTGCTTGATTATTCCAAATTTGTGCATGTTTGTAGGTCATATATAATTTTTGCATTGCCCAAATTTGTGCAAATTTGTGCCTGATTATTCCAAATTCATGCATGTTAGTCTTTGTAGTTCATATATAAACAGGACCGAACCGATTATAAATACGATTAGGCAAAATATCTACATTTGGTGAAGGTTGGGTAAACCCAGAACCGAACCGAACGGATTATATATGGTTCTGGATCGGTTCGGTCCAAACATATATGGTTCGGTTCTGGTTCCAATTTCAGGGAACCGATTATATATCGTTCGGTTCTGGGTATACCCCAAAACCGTACCGAACCGAACCATGTCCACCCCTACATTATATGATGTCTGCATAGATGAACCTATTTTTAAAAAATATGGCAGGCCTGCTTGCCAAAAATCTAAACAAACGGAAATGATGTTCCCTCCCTTATTTCCTTGGCCAGCCCCTTCAAGGGCAAAAGAGTAGAAACACACTAGATGGGGTGGCCCGATGAAGAAAAGAGGGTGAATATATCACTTCCCTAAATAATTCATTTGTTGGCTCTAGCATGGGTTCATGTTGAGAGAGAGAGAGAGAGAGAGAGAGAGAGAGAGAGGATTGGACGGGGTGCAACTCGGGTCGATTTTTGGGAATTGGGTTGAGCTTTTACCTTAAAATCAGGCCGGGTTCGAGTTTATTCCTATTCATTTTTTAACAAAAACTCAACCCGACCCGACCCAAGTGTAGACACCCCATTTTGACCTGACCCAATTTTCGAAATCGAATAAATTCCCGAAAGCTGAGTCCAGAAATTTTTGAAGAACCAAGCCGTGAATGCGAAGAAACCCCAAAATTTTATTGACCCACAGTATTCACTAATTGATACAAATTTTCCCAGGATGGTTAACCTCTCCGAGAGCGTCCCTACAAATTTTAGAAGAATTGGACGAGCAATGGACATAGGCCATAGGATCGAAAGGAGAATGGATGGCTAAGATTAGGAGGAGGGTTTTAACCCTAGCTATAAAATAAAAAAAAATCTCTCGTGGACACAGGGGGGAGGGGGGAGGGGGGTTTTTCTTGAAAAAAGAAGAAGAAGAGTAGCAGAGGGAGAGAGCCGCTGATTCGATCATCGCCACCCTCATCTTCACCGGAGCTCCGACCTCGCCCCTCCACCATCCTCCACCTCCATCTCCACCCCACCACCACCCTTCACAAAACCCTCCTCCATCTTCACCTTCCTCAACCCCCAAAACCCAAACCCATTTTCTGCACCTCAACAACTGAAACCCACCTCCACCGAACCACCACCACCACCACCCTTCACAAAACCCTCCTCCACCTTCACCTTCCTCAATCCCCTCCACCCAAACCCATTTTCTGCACCTCAACAACCGAAACCCACCTCCACCGAACCACCACCACCACCACCCTTCACAAAATCCTCCTCCACCTTCACCTTCCTCAACCCCCAAAACCCAAACTCATTTTTTGCACCTCAACAACCGAAACCCACCTCCACCGAACCACCACCACCACCACCCATTCGAAAACCCTCTTCCACCCTCATCTTCTCCAACCCCCACCTCCAAAACCGCAACCCATTTCCACCCCAAACCCACTTCAAAAACCCAAATCCATAACCCTTAAACCCCTTCTCCTTTTCATAAAAAAAAAAGAGATAGAGAGAAAATCCAGAGAGAGAGAAAGAGGGGAAAGCCGATCATCTTCCCCAACCTCCCCGTCGCCTCCACCCGAAATCCGGCCGGCCGATCTTCCCCTCCACCACCGCCACCCCCCATTTTCAAAAAAAAGAAGGGAAAAACAGAGAGAGAGAGAGAGAAAGAGAGAGAGAGAGAGAGGTTGGGGGTTGTTTTCTTCGGCCTCGTTCTTGCCAGCCATTTGCTCCGGCCATCGACCCTACCACCATTTTCTTTTACCCATCAAACCCACTTGGGTTTTCTTCCATTTGCAGCCACGATCCCACTCTCCGTTGATCTACGCCCCAAATTCGATTCGTCATCATCTCTGGCAATTTTGCCCCGATCCGCCGCCTTTGCCCAAATCAGAAGAAGAAGAAGAAAGGAGGAGCAAAAGCTTGAACCTACAAGGCTCCAATTTCAAGTAATTCTCCCAATCTCTTCCTTCATTTCATTCTTGGTACTCTCTATTTCTCTTTCTGTTTCTTTCATTTCTGATGGTCTTAATTCCACGTTATTTTGTTTTGGTCGTGGAAAACAACAAATGATTGGTGTGTGCTTTATGTATGTCCATAATCTGTTTAATTAAAAGCCTCTAAGTGTCGAACATTTATTTGAGTTTTCTTGGGCCATCTTAGATGTGCCGATTGTGATTTGAGGCTCTATTCTTTGAAGTCATAATACTTTTGTCTTTAAATTGTTAAGATGAGAAAACCATATATACTACCATGTACCTGTCTCTTTTTGGATGTGTGTTCTAATGCCTACTCTAATTTGCTAACTTTTGCCATCATGTACATGTCCTCTGATTCTATGTCTAGTAGTATTGGAAGTTATTATCTGTGTTTGGGGTCTCCTTCGGTTCTTCAGGATTTCTATCGCCTTTTCGGAAACTCCTTCTCGGGCTAGGGCGATGACGGAATGTTTCTTGAGCCACCCCGTTGCCCTTCATGTATCTTTGCCTATCTCTTCATTTCTCATGGGCTTAGGGATTTTCCCTTCTTGGAGGCCATCCTTTCTTACAGGGCTTAAGGATTCCTTCCTCTCTGAGATGATCATTTTCTGCAGGGTTAGGGATTCACTTCTTCCCTTCTTCCGGTTCATCTTTTCACACGTTCATTGGGATTCTCCTTGCATTTCGGGATCCCCATCGATTTTGGGAATAATCGTCGGGTTTAGGCGATGACGGACGGCAACCTCTTGAGCCAAAACCCCATTTCGATCAAAAGGGATAAAAATACATAAAAATCAAATAACAAAAAATCCAAAAAACATCGAAAACAACAAATGCGTATTTCGAAAAGCGTTCGAACTACGTTGGCTTGATCCCTTTTCACAGGGTACGTAGGCAGCTTGGGATCGTCATCCCAAGTTCAGTTAAACTTTTCAATAAAATCATTTAAACCCTCCAAAAAAAAATCATTCAAATATTTTCTAAAAAATCTTTCAAACCTTTCAAAACAAAAGTCAAAATGGGCAAGGATGGTGATTGTCAGGTCACTCGAAGCCTCCCTTTCATTTCATTACCGATTTCGATCGTGGTTTTTCGGTTTTATCGGTCTTCCGACGTTTTATCGGATTTTGGGACGAACGACGATGTAGCGTGGCCCCTTTACAGGGATTGTCCTCGCTGAGCCCAACGATAGGCTATGACGATCGCGAGACTTGTCCGATCTTCAGCGGATCAGGATCACTGAGCTCGATTCCTTTAGAATCGCTCCCTGAGTTTATCGTATGTCCCATTTTCTTTTCCCTGGCATTTTGGGTTTGCGCATACCGTCTATTTTCTGATTCCTTTCTTCCCTCGCATCTTTTAGTTTATCGTGTGTTTGTCTTTGGTTCCTTGTGTGTTTACTTTCAGCTTGCTTATTCCTTGTGTGTTTAGTTTTACATGCTTAGCTGTAGATATTTACTGCTTTTCTGCTTATCATACCTGCTATTACTTGCTTAGCTGTAGCTGTGCATGCGGATGTTATTGATTTCCTAGATGTGATGGGTTAGGAGTAGATGCGGTGAGTTAGGATTTGGATGTTTATTTTATTTTGCCCATTCCCAGGTCATACATGCTTAGATAGACGTTTCCTCAGGGATACTCGTTCCCATTTCACATGATTTTAGCCCAAAACTCTTCAAAATTAATTAAAAATGGCATAAGAGACTAGGTGCTTGCACTTGGGCGAATTGGGGGCGCTTAATACCTTCCCCATTCGTCATCAGGCACGGACTTTTGTATCTCTGGTTATCCGTTGCAACAGAGTATTTCATGGGATCCAAGGCCTACTTCCTTGGATGGCGACTCTTCTTTGTTATAGGTACATCTTGGTTCCAAGCTGGTCCTTGAATCGAGAGGTATCTCATTTATATCGCCACTCATGCTGTGAGTGGCATCATTTCGAGAGTTCCTTGGTAGAGCTCTCCTTCACATTGTGGAGATCTTAGAGGACCAACGCGGGATCTCGTGTCCCTTGCCCATTCGTCCTCGGGATCGGGGTCCACACCAAGTTGCACCCCTACGATTGGTTATGGGAGTGTGAACTAGAGCTGCAACAGGGTCGAGTTGGGCCGAGTTTTTCAAAACCCTAGCCCAACCCTAGATCCCATTATCTTGGCCCTGACCTTGAGTCAGGGCCAAAAAACCTCAACCCAATGCCTGCCCTGCAAGGCTCAACGCTGCCCTGGCCCGCCCTATTGGCCCTGATTGGGCCGGGCTGGCCCTAATTGACCCTAGTGCAAATACTTGTTAAGAGTACCAAAAATAAAGCAACCACTTATCATATAGAACAAAATGATAAATAAACAGAGAAAGGGAACAAAATAAGACAATATGAATTCAACAACATAACGGGCAACAAAGACAATTAATAATAATAATATAAAGAAACATCAATCCAAGATAATAGAAAACATTAGCAAAAGAAACTTGCACAGATGGTTCAATTCTATAATAGAAAACTTAGGGTCGGGCCGGATCAGGGTACCCGAGGCAGAACCCAACTCGACCCGAGTCAGGGTCTAAAAAAATAAATCCTGACCCGCCCTCAGGGTTGGAAAATCCAGCCCTGACCCTTTTCGAGGTCAGGGCTGACAGGGCCAAACTTGCACCCCTAACAGAGACAATTAATAATAATAATCTAAAGTAACATTAATCCAAGGTAATAGAAAACATTAACTAAAGAAATATGCACAGATTGTTCAATTTTATAATATAAAACAGGGTCGGGCTGGTTCGGACTGACCCTAGGTATCAACCCTGAACCCGACTAGACCCTGAGTCAGAGCCTAAAAAATGAACCCTAACCCGCCCTCAGGGTTGGAAAATCCAACCCAAACCCTGCTCGGGCACAGGGTGGGTCGGCGCTCATAGGGCCAAACTTGCACCCCTAGTGTGAACCATGTAGAGAGAGGGCTGTGGATAATTTTTTCATTTAAAAATTTAAAAATAGAAAAGTAACTAAGTTTGTTTTGGTGATTGCATTTACATTATTTTCTTGTGAAAAATACAGATACACCCCGTCAACTATAACCAAATTCCACTTCTACCCCATGGCACCCCCTCAACTTTCTGACATTTTATGTAGACCCCCTTCGTTGACTGTCTGTTAGTTTAACCTGAATGACTAAACTAACCATAGTTAATATTTTGAGGACAAAAATACCCTCATCACTGGTTTTAAGACATTTGCAGAAGGATTAGGGTTACGCCATTTCCCACCGCTGCCGTCGCCATCTCTGGCCACCGTCGTCACCTCCACCACAGCAATAAAACCCCACTCCATGGCTACATCAAACCCCACATTTCAAGAAAAAAACACTGATAAAAAAAAAATCTAAAATGTTAGGGTTTCTGTGCAAAGCAAGATAATGATGGGAATGAAGACAAATAAAACTCCTACATCGAGGGCTTGTGCTGATAAATAAACAAGGGTTTGAATCAAGCTCTAATTTTATGTTTTCAAGTATGAAAACCCTAATTTTTAGTTGGGGAAGAAAGAACATTATAGTCATTTCCTCCTCTCCGTCCACTCCGTCAAGTTAAAAAAAACCCACTGATAGTTTAGGGTGTCTTATGGTAACTTCGAAACCACGGGATTAGAAGTGGAACTTGGCCACAGTTGAGGGACCAATTGGTAAAAAATAGGAGAGCAATAGCGACATCCCCTCCACTAGCCCTGCAACAATGAGAGAGAGAGAGAGTTGAGGGACCAATTGGTAAAAAATAGGAGAGCAATAGCGACATCCCCTCCACTAGCCCTGCAACAATGAGAGAGAGAGAGAGAGTTGAGGGACCAATTGGTAAAAAATAGGAGAGCAATAGCGACATCCCCTCCACTAGCCCTGCAAACATAAGAGAGAGAGAGAGATTGCCCTACCAAAATAAGGGGTCCACCTCCCAATTAGCTCCAAAATCTTTCTAAATCTATAGACAGCTCCAGACCAACTACAATCTGTATATTTCCTACAATCCTACTTTAGTCATCTATACCAATTCGATCTCAAAGAGTGCAGAGGATCAAATTTATTTTAAGAGGCTCAAAAAAAGTAACGGTAAAAAATAACTTGTAGTTGATCTGATGAAATATCTAGAATTGAAACTTGAAAATACGATGGGGATCCCAAGAAGGAAAATTCAAAAAGGTACCTCCAAATCATCTCTCTTCTTCCTTCTTTAGTACCCCATATACAAACCCTAGAAAGTACCCATTTCACTTTCACGAGTAAAGTATTACTCCAGATAACAAAAAATAAGGGTAAAGATGATGATACGAAATTGCCGTGACCAAATACCAAAAATAGGAAGGAGAAAATTTTCACACCTCAATCTACTGCAAACCAAATATGGAGGAAACAGAAAACAAAGCTCAAAGTTATCAACTCTTTTTTCAATCAAGCACTCTAATCAGAACTAAGAACTATGTACAGACCCCTATAACAAAAAGAGAAAACAAAACCCATTTCCTTTTACAGTTAGTCCTACACAAAATTGCAACTAAAACCCAAAAAAATCTGCCAAAGTAAAATCCCATTTCTTGGTTCAACAAACTTCAAAAAACCCAATTAGTAATAGAATTAATTTCCTTGCCCCACTATCTCCACGAAGAGACTGTGAGAATTAAAGTATCCTTCCATGCCAATGAAAGAAACCCAGGATTGGATTCTACCAAAGAATAACTCGAACTGTAATTATAATCCCAAAGAAGGATTTTAGCCTGACTTAAAGCATAATGACTGAGATTAACCGATTCAAACCCACATTTTTCCATCATATTTTTCCACCATCCTTTTTCCTCAATTCGCTCCCCTCTCTCCTCTTCTTTTTCTGTTCCAATTAAGCCAATAATCCTCCTTCCAAACAGAAGTCTCTCGACTCGGACTCGCTCGTCCGAGTCCCGGTCCAAACTCGGCTCCAACGAGTCAAAAACTGCAGAGTAATAACTCCACCCGTTCTTAAACCGATCCAAAAACCCAACCCGATTCAAACTCGCTTCAAACTCACCCAGAGTCACGACCTTCGGATTCAACAACTTGGCTAGTTTTAGAACTCTCTCCACCTCTCTGGAGTCTTCGCCCAAGAGATTATTCAGCTGGAGCATGAAATTCACGGCCAAAAACTCGTCCGAGTCGACTCGGAAACTCGACTCACTGAGTTCGAAAATCGGTATCAGAATCGGTTGGAACTCAAAATCGATACCCAGAAGCCCTGCAAAGTCGCGTAATCGATTTCCGGTGGCAAGAAGAGAATCGGCCGTAGACCGGCCGCCGGGAGCCGGAATGCCGGAGATCCGGACTTTCGCGGGCTTGCCGATGGGTCGAGTGGAGAGAGCTTGCAATAAAGAAGCCCATTGGATTCCTTGAACAATCCCAAAATCGATTATATGAATCCGATTCTCCAACTGGGTCGCGTCCAGAATCGCTTGATTTGCAGTCAAATGAGCGAATTTCAAATACGGGCAGGAATCGTTTAGGGTTTTGTAACAGAGTGTGAAATCCTCTTCCAAGGGTTCAAAACATAGAGGGCTTTTTATTCTTCCAATAGAGAGCTTATTTTTTAGGGCTTCTGTAAAATAAAAAGCGAGTCTCTCTGTTGGGTCGCCACGGACGGAAACCGATTCCTGTAAATGGGTTAGGGTTTTTAAGGCTAGGTCCGAATCAGAATCCGAAATCTGAGCGCAATCGTGGAGGGATTTGAGAAGTGAGGATGAAGTGGGGGAATCTGATTCTGGTTCCGGTGGAATGGATGAGATGGGTGGAGGGCGTAGTGGAGGGAGAGTGTGGATTTCGGGGGTAATTTGATTCCGGAGAATGGGATAGATGTCATTGTCAAAGTTAGGGTTTGGAATTTTGGCGATTTCTGTGGACTCAACAATGAGAGTTTCCATCCATTCGTCGGAATCGAAATCGGAGATTCGGAATCCCGGAATCGTGTGGTGGAAATGTGGGAAGAAGGAATGGGCGGCATCTGATTCTCCGGTGATTGGGAACTCATCGGAGTAGTTGAAGGTGAAACCCTCTTCTTCAAAGAGAGTGGTTTCTGATGGTGGGTCCCACACGTATTCCATTTTTCTCCGGCCAATCTCGCCGGAAAACATGGGCTGGAAATTGGGTACTCTTCAGTCTTCACATAGAGTAAAGAAGAAAAGAAATAAGTGGGTGTTCTTTCTAGAGAGAGGAGGGGTGGGAGAGAGGGGTGGGAGAGAGGGCTTTGCTTTATGAAAGAGGGAAAATCCTAGGCCGGAAAAGAGAAAAGAGGGGGCTTATTTGGACTCATAGAGCCGGAAAATTATTATTATATAACGAGAAAAAAGGGGCAGGGAAGATAGAAAAGGGCCTTGTGCAAAAGGAGTCCTCTAGTTTGTCAATTTGCAAATAGTGTTCTCCGATTTTAGTGAATTTTGCAAGTGAGATCTTACTAGCCGTTTTTTTACTAATAAAATGACCAAAGTATCCTTATGTATTAAAAGACAAAATATTACCCCAATTAAGAACATTGATTTAATTTAAGAAAGAAAAAATTATTAAAAAAATACAAAGTTTTGTCTAAATTGTGAATAAAGGGTAGTGATTTGAAAATTATAAAAAATGTGTTGTCAAGTGAGAGAAGATTGCTTTTAGGATAAATATACCCCTCCTGGTGGTTCCGTAGTATAAAATGTGGTTCCGTAGTGGTTCCGGGGTAGAAAATGTGATTCCGTAGTTCCGGGGTATAAAATGTGGTTCCCTAGTGGTTTCGGGGTAGAAAATGTGATTCCCTAGTGGTACCGGGGTATAAAATGTGGTTTCCTAGCGGTTCCGGAGTAGAAAATGTGGTTCCCCAGTGGTTTCGGGGTATAAATGTGGTTCCCTAGTGGTTTCGAGGTATAAAATGTGGTTCCCTAGTGGTTCTGAGGTATAAAATGTGGTTCCGTAGTGGTTCCGGGGTAGAAAATGTGATTCCCTAATGTTTCCAGCGTATAATATGTGGTTCCATAATGGTTCTGGGGTATAAAATGTGGTTCCCTAGTAGTTCCGGGGTATAAAATGTGGTTCCCTAGTGGTTCCGAGGTATAAAAATGTGGTTCCGTAGTGGTTCCGGAGTATAGAATGTGGTTCTGTAGTGGTTCTGAGGTATAAAATGTGGTTCCCTAGTGGTTCCGGAGTATAAATATGGTTTCCTAGTGGTTCCGGGGTAGAAAATGTGGTTCCCTAGTGGTCCTGGAGTAGAAAATGTGGTTCCCTAGTGGTTTCGGAGTAGAAAATGTGGTTCCTTAGTGGTTCCGAAGTATAAAATGTGTTTCCCTAGTGGTTCCGGGGTAGAAAATGAGGTTCCCTAGGGGTTCTGAGGCATAAAATGTGGTTCGGTAGTGGTTCGAGGGTATAAAATGTGGTTCTCTAGTGGTTCCGAGGTATAAAATGTGGTTCCACAGTGGTTCCGAGGTATAAAATGTGGTTCCGTAATGGTTCTGGGGTATAAAATGTGGTTCCGTAGTGGTTTCGAGGTATAAAATGTGGTTCCCTAGTGGTTCTGGAGTATAAAATGTGGTTCCAGGGTAGAAAATGTGGTTCCCTAGTGGTTCTAGGGTATAAAATGTAGTTCCCTAGTGGTTCCGGGGTAGAAAATGTGGTTCCCACGCCTGGCCTGTACGGGCCGGGTTGACCCGCGTGTCACTCGGATTTTTGCCGTATTTTTTAAGATGTTTTTGGGAAATGTTATCCGCACTACCGTATTTTGATGAGGACACTCCTCACTTTATTAAAAATACGGTATGGCCCGCACCATAGGATGATCCAAACCGTCCATTAGATGGGCCACAACCTAAATAGGTTGTTCCCTAAAAAGCATTTCCGTAGGTTTATCCTAACCCTCTGATTAGAATGTTAGAGGATTGGTCCTAACCCTCTATAGATCGGAGGGTTAGGATCAACCTATGGAAATGATTTTTGAGACAACCAATTTAGGCTGTGGCCCATCTAATTGACGCTTTGGATCATCCTATGGGGGGCCATACTGTACTTTTAATCAAATGAGGAGTGCCCTCATCAAAATACAGTAGTGTGGATAACATTTCCCTTTTTTTGTATGGGAATTTGCTAGCCACTTTTGCCGAGGCAACTTCTCAGCTTGTGGCCCATACTTTGATACAAAGATTGGCAGAAGTAATATGGTTGCAAAGGTGGCTAGCAAAAGCATAATTGAAAAAAATAGTAATCATTACTTGCAAAAAATAGTAATCATTACGGATTTGTGGCTGAAGTTTTAAGTTTTAAATGAAAAATTACGAAAAAATGGAAGCAAAGTATTAAAATTACGAAAAAATACCAAAAGGATGCACTAACATATGACAATTACCGAACTACAAAGTTTGACTGTCTTCCGTCGGAAGTCCGAATAAACCTTCGGACTTCCGAATGGAACCAATATTTTGGTTATGTATACTGGCTTCTATTCGGAAGTCCGAAGTTTTGTTCGCACTTCCGACGGAAGCCAATAGAATAGGGATAATTCCAAAGATTTTTATTTTCAAATTGAGTAAAAATTCGAAGGATAATAGGGATATACATTGTGATCTTAGTGTCATGCAGGCAACCATAAATTGAAGCTTGATTTTGATGTTTTAGAATAAAAAAATGCAAAGAAAATGGATTTATCTTGAAAATGAGGAAAACAACAAAATTCAGTTTTAAGCTCAAAATTCATTTTCTTTACATTTTGTAACACTGATTCGATAAGTTTATCATGAATAAACCCTCATGATTACCAAACTATGTTGTAAATGGCAACCTTCAAAACCCTTCCATGGAGTTTTCCACATTAGAAAAGCCTCGAGAAAGAAGAAGGTGGTAGGTGAGAAGGTAATAAGTGCATAGGGATAGGTGCAAAAAGGTGGAGAGAAAAAAGAGGTAGGAGGGGTATATTTGTCCTAAAAGTCATATTCTTTCACTTGACAACACCTTTTTTATAAATTTCAAATCAATACCCTTTATTCACAATTTAGACAAAACTTTGCATTTTTTTATAATTTTCCCTTTAAGAAATGATATAAGGGTGTGGGACACGATCCCGCGAGAGGGGTGGGGCGCGAGCCGCCATGCACTCTCTTGGTCTCTAATACCCACGCGATTGGCGTGTGCTTCTTAGTGTTGATTTAGATTCGTCTTTTATGTGAACTTGGGATCACTAAGGCAATCCGAATTCCACATAAAAGAGACTGACAGAGTCGCCACCTAGATATGGGATCTAGGACCCGTAATTAACCAGAAATCTAGACTCGCTACCTGGTTACAAGAATGGAAGGTATGGGGATTTATCCACCACATGCACCATTCCTGCCCGATAATCGGTCTTCGATTCCAAAAGCTAACTCTTTTAAATTTATTTTAAATGGCTCATTCAACTCTATGTTAATATGTTATCTACGGGACATGCATCCTATGATTTAATTTCAATGTGAATCCTAAATGTGTATTTTGATTTCTTGATTTGTCTGGATTCAATCTAAGTGCAAGTTCTCCTAAGATTCTAATCTCATAGAAGATCCTAAGTGATTTAATTAAGAATTTACAATAAAATTAAAATACAAAACACCACAATTTGTTGTGGTGCCGACTCGCGGTTGGTATGCCATCTGACATCCAAGCTGCCTACGTACCCAAGCCTCACTGGGATCAGAGTCGACGTAGTTCGGTGCACCTAAGCTAAGCTACTTATGCCTAACTCAACTAGGACACCGACTTAAACGGATTTGACTGTTTCAACAGTTTTAAAAGTAGTTATTTAATTCAAGTTGAGGATTTTATTATCTTAGGATTTCATCTAAGATGCTGTATGATTCTTATCTAAATGCAAGTTGTTCCTTAGACTAATGCAGGTTTGCCTACATCCTAGTTTACTAGGCTTGTCTTAAGGAAATATTGGGTGACTAGTGTAACTAGACCTATGGTACGGTTGCTATTCATAGCAAGCGTCCGTGATGAGGCTGGACTCCTAACTCTAGGACTCCCTAAAACCTAGGACACGGCACGACACCAGTGTTCCTAAATTGGGCTCTAATGGTTCTTAGATTGGAAACCATAATCCAATGGTTCCGAAAGACACAAGATAAATCGATTTAAGTTCTCGAGGTTAATGAGTTTCAGATTTCGAAGATTTTCAGTTTCTAGACATTTAAGGATTACCAATGGTTCTAGGGTTCACCAATTTCGGCCTTGAATGGCATCCAAAGGAGGGAATCGTGCGCTCTTTCCTTGTGCAATTTAATACTTAGGTTATAGCATCTTATTGCCTGGCAGAATCTCAGGATTTCCGTGGACAATAACCTCGGAGCCAACAACATGCTATAACTTAAATATTCAAATTGTCAAAGATCAAGTTGCAATTGGGATACAATTATGGATGCACTGGCCATTTTTCCAGGAAAATCTAAAGATCCTAAAATTTCTGTTTTAATGGATTAAGGAGTGAACATGTGACAGAATTTTAAAGTTCTTTAGGAATTTTTATATGATTTTCAATTAATTTCGAATTTTCCATGGATTTTATCAATTTTAAGCATATGAGCGGTTTTACAAGTGAAATTGTTGCAAATAAATTCGAAATGATTTGAAATTTCTACAGCAGCAAGATGAAAATGTATGTAGCTTACAGGATGAGTTTTGCATATTTTTACATTAAATTCACATTTAATCTTGATTAATCCATTAAATGTCCAGATTGCACAATTAACACATAAACTAGTAGAAATACAACTCTAAATTCTATGAAATTTCTACAGAAATACTATATGAATCAAAATAGCATGCAGTGAGATTTTCATGAATTTTAGAAATTATTTACTACCAATTTCGGATTTTACAATTTCCAGACCAGATTATAAATTAACACTACATCCCATATTAAAACAGATCCAAATAACACGAAACTTTTACAGTAACAAGTAATATGCAAGATAAGACTACTGTAAAAATTTTATGAATTTTAATGATGATCTGATGTTAGTAAAAATTCTCCTAAAATCTGATAAGTTTCAAAGAAAATATTAAATAATATACCAAATAAACTCCAAAAATCTTTATAAATTCATGGTAAAATGAATCAGTAACATATTATTTTCCCACGAAATTTCATTAATTTTAGAATCTGTTTGGTATATAATTTAATTTTTCTTCGTCAAAAGATGTTTTTTGAAGAGTTTTCCATTTTTAAAACACAATTTGCGGAAAAAATCAGAAAAATTCGGAAAAATACAGAAATATTTTGAGAACAATGCACCTACCTGTGGTGAAGATCTCCGCCCAATCCAAAAAAATATAAAAAATCCTGCCGCCGCCGATCCGCTCCGCCGTCTTTCGCTTTCTCTGGAGTGTTTAGAGGGAGTGATTGAGGGAGTGAAGAGATAATGGAAGAAGAATATTAGGGAGAGGGATGGAAGAATATATTGAGGAAAGGGATTGGAGGGAGTGATTAGAAGAGATAATGGAAGAGAAAGAGATAATGGAAGATAAATTTCTCTTTTTTTTTTATGGATGGGAAGGAAGATATATATAGGGAGAGAAAGAGAGAGAGAGAGATATGTTGGTGGAGAGCTCATCATGTTGTCCTTCTTAGTGGAGAATCCATCATTATTGTTCTTAGTGGAGGGCCCATCATGTTTCTTAGTGGAGAATCCATCATTATTGTTCTTAGTGGAGGGCCCATCATGTTTCTTAGTGGAGAATCCATCATTATTGTTCTTAGTGGAGGGCCCATCATGTTGTCTTAGTGGAGAGCTACCATCATTGCTCTTCATAAGAGGCCTCACAAGAGGCCCCATTGAGGCCCCACAACGCGGGCCCCACAACGCGGGCCCCACAATGTGGGCCCCCGGTTGATTCAATTTTAAACAAATGTTCAATGCGGGCCCACCAAACGGGTACAAATTCTCCCTTGCTCGGATTCTCACGAATAACCCTTCTCCGCACTTTAGCGGAAAAAATCAGAACAATGCAGAAATGACCAGAAAGATTTGAGAAAGCGTAAGGGACGAACACCGGAATAGAAAACATTGAAAAATTGACAGCGAAACCCTAATTTCTTTTTTAATCAAAGCAGAGCAAAATGGGGTGTCTACAAAGGGAGATGATATTTTCACTCCCTCTGCATTGTGCATGCGCTATAACGTGATTTGACGTGAAAAGTGGGTAACCATCGCCCATGATAAAAGGATGCATTTTTCTCCCGGTCTAAGTCTGGACCAACCTCATCAAAACATGGGGTGAAATTCTGGGCCCCACGAAGTGCATGGGTTTGAGTGGAGTTTGTGGGACCCATCCTATCAAAACATGGTGTGAAATGGTAGTGAAATTCTAGGCCCCACGAAGTGCATGGGTTTGAGTGGAGTTTGTGGGACCCACCCATCATATCAAAACATGGTGTAAAATGGGAGGATCCACCCTATGCATGGATTTGGATGAAAATGTTGCGCCCATTTATGGGTGTAAAAATGGTGGGCCCACCCATGATAGGCATGAGGGTGTAATAAATCTGCTATAGAAAAATTCAAGTAAATTTTTTTCATGGAAAATGGATTCTAGTAGAATTTTTCTATGAAAATAAACTAAATGACAGAAAAAAAAGAGGCCTGGTGCATAATAATAGATTTTTGTTAATCGAGGAATAAAAAAAAAGAGGGTAATTTGGTCATTAAAAAGACGGGCATGACTGCTTTTGCAAATAAGGCAAAGCACAAGACTTCATTTGCAAAAACGCCAACAAAATAAACCACTATTTTCTCGGCGGCAATGCGGGAGTTGAGGGGAAAGTATGACGTGGAGGACCACTCTCCGTGTGGGGCCCACTTGAACAGAAGCGGACCCCACCGGGATTATGACGGCCGAGTAGTACTGCTACTATCCGACGCCCGAGAACTGCGACTTCCAATGCTCCATCCTAGTCTCATCATGCCACGTCAGCATAGTTGTTCGAGGTGATCGTTACCGTCCGTTTTGGAGATCTAAGCCAATTTAGTGACGTGTTGCGGGTCCCAATACTACTTTTCCTTGTGGGATGGAAATTTTCATGAAATGAAAAGTCAAAAATCTCTAATTATATGGGGGACCCCCCTTTACTTATTATGGCCACCCCATTTTAGTGTAAACAGAGTAGTCACAAAATAAACTAGAGGGGGTGGCCCGGAGAATAAAGAGAGGCCAAAATATCACTTCCATTATTATCCTTTGCTTTTTGGACGGCGTGTGGGGTCCAAAATATCAACGGTTGAAAATAAACTGTCTTCCCAAAAGTATTATCTAATGAAGAAAAAGTGTTTATTTTTTGCTTCTAAACATTAAAAATCAGTAGAAAGGGTCCAATCACTTCGTCGGCCGTAACTTGGTTAGCCGATTTGACACGCAATCGACACAGTAGAGAGGAGCATGCGATCTCCTCTGTTTTATCCCCACAACCCACAGCAACCCTTTGTCTTTTCTTATTCTCACCCCCTGTTTTCCCTTTTTTTTTTTTTTTTTTCTTTCTACCATTTATTTCGAAATTGACCATCTCTATCGCCAATCGCGGTAGATCCAGCTAACCCACCGGCTCCTCCGTACCTTATTTTTGGACGAGGGCTGCTAGAAACTAGGGTTGCAACTCGGGTTGGGCTCAACCCGGAAAAAAAAACGGGTCGAGTTGGGTATCCTTCGGTCCGGGTTCGGGTTTGGGCAACCCGACCTGAGTGAAACCCGACATTTTCTATATCATTCTAGTTTTTAAAGTTTATTAACTCGGGTTGGGTCGGATTGAACCTCATCAGGTTGGAGCCCGGGACTGATTCGGGTTGAGTAAATGGTTCCTCAGGTTGGATTGGAACAAGGGTCGGTCTCAACTCGACCCGAGTTGCACTCCTAAGCAAAACGGATAAGACGGGCCCTTTTATGGTGTCAAGTTCACAAAAACCAATGAAGGGAGCACAAAATCCGCACATGGACTTGCAATATGGATCGAGCACGTGGAGCCCATGGATGAAGATCGCTGGAGGCAGAGAGTAGAGATGTCATTTTGAACCTTTTCTATAAACCTTAACCTTTGAAGGCGAGCCCAAAAAGGCAATCTTGCTGATAGCGAGATAAGCTTGGCAACCGATTTCTTATTTGGTTGCCAAAATTGCTGGGGATAGATAATAGAGATGTCATTTTGGTTGCATAAATGCTAGGCATTCATTGGAATTTTAAATGTCAATGAATTTTGATTCATTGTTTGCTTACCAAATTGGCAATGAAATTCAACTTGACACCTCAACATGTTTTGTTTTTCTCCCATGTGGCGCTAATGTGGCACTAATGTCCATTGTACTCATCTTTCAACCAAAATCTACTAAAATGGGAAGATTTTTTCAGAGGAACAGTGGAGAAGGTCATGTCCTCTCTCTCTCTCTCTCTCTCTCTCTCTCTCTCTCTCTATGTATATATATATGTTGGTAATGACACGTCTACTTGTTCTACTACTCTTTGAGAGGATTGTTGTGCAACCAAATGCTACTTACCACTATTCTACAATTTTCTACCCAAATCAAATGCTTGTCTCCTCCCTTTTGACTTCTTATTCTACTGCTCTTTGAAGCACTCCCACACTACCAAACATAAAAACAGCGCAAAATTTCTCAATAAACCACGACATTTTGAATAAAACTATTGACAAATTTGAACTCTAGGAGGTGGACGAATCATGGAAATAAAAAATATAAAGAATAATTGGTTGTTTGGTAGCTTATATATATATATATATATATATATATATATATCATCCATTCCCAAATTGCCACCCACCAAAATTGTGGAAATTTGGCGAGGGATATGGGATTGCCACCCACTTGTTTTGGGGAGTGATTGATTTGACTGAGTTGATTACCAAATCGACCATATTTTGGCACTAAAAAGAAGAGGGAAAAAAACATGGTAGTGCAATATTGACGCCACTTGTTCCAAGATTAAAACATGACAATACAAAAAATTTACGCCAGTCGTTGGATGATTAAAAAAATTGTAGTGCTTACAAATTCTTTTTATACGGGGGCACGTGTGTTGACTTGCTTTGAATGCTTGAGATTGAGCTCTACCTTGATTGTGCCTTCAAGGAATGATGGATTTAGGTATGCTCCAGCTCATTTGAGTTGTGTTTGGTCCACCCTCAATCTCTAGCCAAAGTACAGTGATTGTGCTAAAATGAAACAATCTATGAATGACCTGTCTATAACACAACACTTAGGGTAACTTATCAATCCTTAAAACTTAATCAATTTGTGTTTGCTAATTATCAAAAGAAGAAATAGTTGAACTAACACTTAATCAATTTGTGTCTGCTAATCATCAAAACAATGAATATTTGAACCCTCGGTTATCCTCAGACTGATAGGAACCCAGAGTGGAACCGAACCAAATAGCCTTTTCATGCATTAAGAATCTTTCCCCTTTTATTTTTCTTTAATGGCAAAACTACCTCTTCCTATGCCATATGGCGTGGAGGTATATGTTCAATTCCACACATTTTCCATAACTTTCTTTTCCGGAGAATTTATATGGTGGATGGCCATGCATGCACGTGCAGCTTAAAAAAAGTGTCCGCTAGCTCTTTTGGGCGATCTAAACCGCTCATTTGTTGGGCCTCGATGTAGAGAGGGTATACCCAGAAAATCTTCTCCATTGGATGATCCTATCCCTTCGATCCGTGGAGGTTTCCATATTGTGCCGTCCGTTTTAAACCTCTACAAATCTAAGGGTTAAGAACATCCTATCGAGAAAAGATTTTCTCGAGGGGAAACCCTATCTACATCAGGGCCCAACAGATGAACGGTTTTGATCACCCAAAAAATGCCGGTCCGACGTTGATTGCGGCTGTATGTGCATGCACGACCATCCACTATATAAATCGGACTGAGATGGACGGTTGAGATCAGTTAAAAGTGGGACTCATTTTGGAATGGCTCGTACACTTGTGGGCCCATTCAAATCTTCCTCTTGTTGCTATATAATTTGCAACGACTGTCAAAATGAGAAAACCCCAGCCGGAGGAGCTTTCCATCTCCACTCTCCTCTTCTTCTAGTAATAACTAATAAACCGGTATCTATAGTGACGACACTTTGTTTTTCATTTTTTGAGCCCAAAAGAGATGAAGAGGGTGAAGATGTAAAACGTCTATTGAATCTGAAGAAATAAAAAGTTTGTTTAAAATGCTTCGACTACCATTGAATCGTTGAAGAATCTACTGTTGGTTATGATTAGAGTTTAGTGGTGTTGAAGGTTGAAACTTGCAAAAAAAGATATAAGAATTACTAGTTTACTGTCTTTCAAAACCATACATACATGGTATCGAATCTATTGATGTATGATGCTTTTCAAAGATCACCAAAAAATATGATACAATTTACAGATATTAAAATTGTGAAACAACCAGTTACTCCAAAAGCTTAAGCTGTTGGAAATGGCGTTTATTTAATCTTTTGTACTTTAACACCCCCCTCAAGTGTGCCCCCTCTTCTGCACATGTGGCACCTCTTTTGGGTTTGGCCATTGCATGTGGATTTTTGCTCTCCTGGAGGTTTGAACTCATGACCTTTGCTTTGATACCATGTGAAACAACCAGTTACTCCAAAAGCTTAAGCTGTTGGAGATGGCGTTTATTTAATCTTTTATAAAAATATCAGCATTCAACCAAACACTATTTGTCCATGGATATGGTGTCAAATCCGTGTAATATGATGTTTTTATGGATTTAACTCAAAATCTGTAAATATATAGCCATCAAGCCAAAAAATGACCTCTGGCTCAGTTGCCAATTATTGTGGACCCCGATCCGGGAGAGAGGTGGGGGACGAGCCCCCAGCGGCCTCTTGGATCATCCACGTGTGAAGGAGAGCTCTACCAAGGAACTCTCGAAACGGATGCCACCCTCATAGCATATCACGAGTGGCGATATAAAAGAGATACCTTTCGATTCGGGAACAAGTCCGGATTCGAAACGTACCTAAACAAACTCAGAGTCGCCATCCACGGTATACGGCCATGGATCCTTTAAACAAAAATATGCTTTGTATACCATGGATAACCAGAAATATATATGGGTTCGTGCCTGATTACGAATGGAGAAGGTCTGAGAGCACCCCCAATTCGTCCAAGTGCAAGCACTTGGTCTCTTATGCCATTTATTAATAAATTTAAAGAGTTTCGGGCGAAAATCATATGAAATAGGAACAATTCTCAGGAATCGTCTACCTAAGCATGCATTTCCTGAGGATAAAGAAATAAGCATACACAAAATGAAATGAAATATGTGTCACCTAAGCAAAGCTAGGTTATGAGTGACATGCCTAATAGGTGTCTAAGTTCTGGTGGACACGCACATGCAAGCTACAGCTAAAGGTATAGTATCAGTACAAGAAAGTAAGAAAACGCATCAAAACACAAAACACAAATCAATTCTATATATGACTGAAAAAGACAAATCCTAAAACTCTAATGCAGAACTGGACTCGGACCAGAATGGCCATCCACCCTAGCTGCGCTACGTATCCCGGCCTCGGGAAGAATCAGAGTCCACGTAGTTCGATGACCTATTCTAAACTACGATGCCTAACCATCTAGAACCGCTATCCTAGACTCGATCTACTAGACTCGACTGATTTTTAAAGCTTTTTGTACGATTGCTTAAGTTCAAGTGAATTGTAATTTTTAGGACTCTCTCTATATGCCCTAACTAATGCAAGTTGATTAGCCTTAAACTAATGCAGGTAGGTCCTACATCCTATGTATAACTAGGCTGTGCAACCTAATGAAAACCATGGGCTGACTATATGCCTAGTCTAGCCATCGGTTCGACTAAATGTCTAACCGATCGACTCGAGGCCTCCTAACTCTAGGGACACTCACACAACAGGACACACCATATCAATACAAATCAAGACAAACTCCTAACTCTAGAACACGCTAAACAGCTAGGACAGACTCCTAACTCTAAAGGAAGATATTTTGAAAAAGGTTTTGAAGAAGTTTTGTATTTTTGGAAGATTTGAAATGTTTATTTTTAAAGGTTTGGCTGGACTTGGGATGTGGATCCCAAGCTGCACTACGTACCTCGTGAGAGAGGATCAAGCCAACGTAGTTCGAAACGAACTCTCCTAATATGCTAAAAAGCTCAAAAGCAAATCAAAATGACTTAAGATTTTTGATATTTTTCAACTGTTTTTGAATTTTAAAATATTTCAATTGTTTTTTGAATTTTTAAAAATATTCAATTGTTTTTGGGTTTCAAATTTCTAATGTTTTTATTTTGAATTTTAAAGTGTTCAAGTGCTTTTTAGATTTTTAAAACGTTTTCACTCTTTTGGTCAAAGACCTAAAGAGAACACACAAAGCAACAAACTAGGGCAAAACCCTAAAGCTACGGGGAAACCCCGAACAAGCAAACAGTGTCAAAGACACTTGAACTAAACCACAAAACAAGTAACTGAAATTTTAAAGTAAAAGAGAACGGATAAAGGTTCCGAACAGGTCAAACTCGAACAAAACTAAGGTAGTCTCTAAGGATAAACCTCTAAATCAAACAACACTAAAGGGGGTTACAAGCATATCAAAGACATTCTAAAGGAGGGCAAATGAGTCAAAGACTCTCTAAAACTCTAAGAGAAGGTGCAACTGAGTCAAAGTATGACTGAAAACACATAAGAGATAAACAAGAGTGCTAATGAGACTGAGAAAGTCTTCTATATACAAATGGAGAGGAGCGCTACTTGGACTGAGCAAGTCCCCTAAGGATGGGCTTGGGCTAGCGCCTTCATCGCCCCTCACACTATTTACACTCACTAAAGAAAATGATTTTTGATCAATTGGGGCACCCTACATATACCCTTTTTTAGGTTAATGGCTTTTATTCCAAGTCATTTCAAACATTAATCGAGTGCATCAAGACAAAGGCGATATGCAAACTAAAATTTCAAAACACAATATGAAAATTACTTATCATCAAAGGAAAATTTAGATAAAGAGAGCTCAAAACTAATTAAGACCAATCTAATAAAGGTTGTCACGCTATCTTATATTATTGTATTACAAGAGAGATTGAACTATATGGGCATTAATCTGAACTCATACTTAAAATTTCTCTTGAAATCAAATGACTGTCATAAGAGATGCCCATAAGTCCTAATTCATGACCATTGTTCAAAAATTTCATGAGGACAAAACATTTTAGATACTCCAACCATTTGCTATCTAGTATATACCTTGATTTACTAGAGCATAATTACCTCTATCTTATTAAAATAACACAAATAACTATATGCAAATAAATGAACTAAGAACACAATAGAAATTAAATCTCAACCAAGAAATAATTATCAGATTTTCAATCCAATAGAAATTTACACTTTAAGCTGATATTTACTTGCATAAACAAGACCAAAAAAATATTTTTAGGAGATCTCGCAAATTGGTTGAAAATGTGACAAAAGTAAACTGAACTAATATCATGCTTTCAGCTGAACATACACAAAAATTGAGAAATGCTTTCAACAGTACTCACACGACATATAGCTGAGCTGAAAAAATACATAATGGATAAACAGGTTTTGTATAATTACAAAAGCAAAGCTCTTGCCAACAACAATATCTAGCGTATTATAAAACCTTACCAGGTTTTGACAGAAATAGGGATTGCTATAAGCATCATCAAGTCTTAAAAGAAAACTGCTATATATGCCACTAGCTTTTATCCAATACCCATTCAATTTAATCAATAACTGAGTGAACATGATAACGCCAATACTACAAATCGAGGCTACTAGTAGAGACATTACTCTGTCATAATTAACAAGAAACAACATGTTGCGGCCTTGACTAATAAAGCCTTGAATTGCCATCAACTCAACAAGTATATCAAATGGAAATTCAATATCACATGGACGTTTATATTCACTGACTTTATTGTAAGTCACTCTCTGTTCAAATAATCATACCCCAACTCATTTTATTTCTCATGTAAACAAGTACCTTATTCTGAATATATTAATTTATTTAAGCAAATTAATTAATCTTTACAACCATCGGCATACAAGCAATTAAAAAAAAATAAAATCCTGTGCAGCTGTCACATGACGCATAGAATTAGCAGGTTGAAAGACGAGATATGAAAGAGATAATTAAACCTTTCATTTCAACACCTGCTCCCTGTTTTAACAATAACATTACACTAGTCCAAATTAACTAAGGCATAAAGAAATTTAAACAAAACTTAGATATCTTAGAAATATATAAATCAAACTATTAAAGCATGCTTTAACACATCATTCATTTTCATGAGGAAAAAAAAATACAACCAAAAAGTAAAATAAATCATAACAGAGATGAGCTAAATTCAACCCCTGATATTTTCATTGTTCTATCTAGATAATTTTAATGGTCATAAGATTTTCAAACAAGAAATCAAAATAAATTGTAAACTACATTTTTATCACGACCTACATAATTTCCTAAAGGGTAACTAACGACTTTAACCATTCAATAATGCAATTTGAGAAACTCTAACAGATGATCCCTTTGTTCATCATTACAGAATAAAGAAAATAATTCATGTGTGCCCTGTTATAATAAAAGATACCAATAAAATGAAAATCCCTTTTGTTATCATTACACAGTTACATAACCAAATTCAAATTTTAATCTTGGGCTTTTGAACAAGGATTTTCAATCTTGCATCTTAAATAAAAGCAAAGATTTGAAACCAATAGGTTATCATGTGCATACTAAACAATTACAACGGCATACATATACATACACCCACTCAACACACATATACTCTCAAACATGCATTCATACACTGGCGCATGCACACCCACTCATATTTATAAAAAAAAATGACAAATGTAAATGCCCTAAATGAGGACACAAACAAAATGCAAGTTAAAATCTTCACTGCATTTTCAGATTTTTACAACTAGACAGGCATTATTTCCACACCACACAATCCTATGATAACTTTCGCTATTGCTCTGCAAGATATACATGGCATCGCTATTGCTCCTAGACAAAGAATCAAATAGACAAAACCATGCAAAACATGGGTATGAAATGATGGGCAAATTTTGTGCTAAACAGGGACAGGTTCTACTCCAAAACAAAGACAGATTTAGTAGACAGAATTGCACCTCAAACAGAGGACAGATTTATAGGTAAAATCTGTAAAGAAAAATGACCAAACCTGTGCCAAAACAGGGCAGATTTATGCATGAACTGTGCTGAACAAATACAGATTTTTGAGCTGAAATGCTAGTAGCAGGTCTGATTTGTGGGTTCAAAATGTGCATGGAACAGGAGGTGGAATCTAACAGATTTGCGCAAAAAATGAGCAGAATTGTGCAAAGAATGAGCAGAATATATGGGCTAAAACTGTGCAGAAAATTGGGCAGCAATGGGGTTAAAACTGTACCGAAAATGTGCAGAAATGGATAGGCTAAAATTGTGCAGAAATGGATAGGCTAAAATTGTGCAGAAAACTGGGCAGCAGTGGGGTTAAATTTGTGCAGAAAATGTGCAGAAATGTATAGGCTAAAATTGTACAGAAAACTGGGCAGCAATGGGATTAAATCTGTGCAGAAAATGTGCAAACCTTACACCAAAAAAAAAAAAAAACTGGGCAGATTTGTGTGCAGAAAATGAGCATGATTGGTGAACAGATTCTGTGCGAAAATTGTGCCTCAAATGTAAACAGATTCTGTGTTGAAATTAGGGTAGAAATGGGACTGAATCATGAGTGAAATCTGGACAGGTTTCGTATAAAAAAATGGGGCCAAACCGAGACAAATTTGTATGCATAGACTGTGCTAAATATGGACAAATTTGTGTGCATGAACCTGTGCCAAACAGAGGACAAACTTGTGTGTGTGCACTGTGTTAAACGAGGACAGATTTATGGGCATAATCTGTGCCAAACAAAGACAGATTCATGGGTGAAAACTATACTCAAACAGGGCTGAAGTGGGGCTGAAACTATGTTGTAACAGAGAACTGAAGTGGGGCTGAATTTCGTCAGCCTAATGTCACATAAAAATTTACAGACTTCATAATTAGTTCTAACCTTTTACATGTTTCTAAAGTATATAAAAAAAAAAAAACTTATTTCATAGAATAAGGTAAAGTTAATGACATGAACTAGCATAATTGGCATAACTTCAGTATTGGCCCTAAAAAAAAATAAAAATAAAGACAACATAAAAAAAAAAAAATTAACCAAAGATGAATGGGCAATGAGTCTTTCTTCAGCCTCTCTATTAGGATTCCATGATAGTGACATCCTTGGTATTTCAACAATTGATAATAATCAACTATATTGATTTTTAATTCATCACATCTCTTAAAATTGCAAAATACATTCCATAGCCTCCTTAACAATTTGAATTCTTTGATTTACACCTTACAAATAACACAGGTTGTGACCTTGAGATAGAGCAGTAATTAATTAAATAAATAACTAAATAACTGGGAAGCAAGTAGAACAAGAAAACAATAATGCCAAAGTTTTTTTTTTTGCAACAGTAATAATGATAAAACAGGTTTAAGTCAACATAAAAAAATGAAGTTGAAAATGAGTTATGGAGACTCAAAAGTTCGTCTGACTCACAAAACAAATCCAAGGCTTAGATAAAAGATAGATCCGGAGCAACATTCAGACTAGACAATGGTGATACCATGTCAAGGTATTTAAAACTGAGGGAATTGAAGATGCTAAAATAAAGAGGTGATATTCTAATCCCATCTTCTTATTCAAGTCAGCCAGAAAAATCAAAAATTATATTATCTTATTGAACTAATGAACATGCATTTTCTATACAAACAGGTGAATCATCATCACAAAATCAGTGAATTGAACTCTCAATCATACACTTAGGAAGCCATCAACATATGATTGGTATGCATTTTACAATCACACGTATACTGATCAACATTCACCATGTTACCTTAAAAACGATGACAAAAAAAAAAAATTCGAACCTACAACTATAACAGGGATAACTGCAAAATCATCTTACACACTGAGAAATATTATCTTATTCTTTCAATTAACCTTTGCTCAAAGACTAGTATATTAACAAGAATTTCATACCCTAGAAGAATTGAAGAAGCAGGTGATGACTCCTAAAACTATAATTAAATAGAATGGAATAAATAAAATGAAAACAAAAATTGAACAAATGATGATTTCAAGAATCACTTTCTCCAATTCCTTTTTCCATTTCTAATTACAATCAAAACTTCATGTCAGAAAATATAGTTCTCAAATTAGCATGGATCTAACACTTCAATTAACAGAAAATTTACACAAATCATAGAGCAAAATTCATGACAAAGTTAGTCTAAATCTCACATAACACAACAGATCTAATGAATTTAAAGAGATAAAAGAGGCTTACCTCTAATTATGCACTTTTTTTTTATACGAAGCCTTGATTGGATTACCAGAACTTATCCGAAAAGATGATCATAGAAGAAGCAGGGATAAGAGTTAGGATTTAGAAAAAGTGAAATTCGGTTAGGGGTTTTATGAGGAAAAGGATGCAGATCTAATATTTTTCAAGAAGAAGATCACCGATCGCAGATCTTAAGGTAAATAATTGCAAATCTAAGATTTGAGAAAGGGAAAAGTACAGATCTATGAATTTTCAGACTAGAAAGGGACGAAACTTAACAAAGAATACAGATCAGTAAAAGAAAATTGATTGGAAACTAGCTGGAGAAGAGAAAGAGATGAAGAGGTTAGAGTTTATGCAAAGGAAAGAAAGAACAAGGGGAAATGAAGAAGAGGATAAGAAGAATGCAACGTTCGGAGCTTGATCGGAGCTCCGGCGAATTTGCTGAGGAAGACGATCAGAAAAAATGAAGGATTTGGGGATTTCCTTTTCTCTCTGAGAATTTCTACGAAAAATGAATAGATCCTCTTTTTCTCTCGTCTGATTTTCTTATATATGAAAAGAAAATCCACTGATTTCGGCACACCCCAAATTAATGGGCGCACAGAAATGGTGGGCGCGCCAATTTTTGATGAGCGCGCGAAATCGGCTCGGATCCGGACGGGATTATGTACCCCCTTTTATACGAAAATGATATTTATATCTCTTTTTACCCATGGACAGCCCCCTACCTTGATTAATTCAACCCCCCTCTTTCAAGTTTACACTACGATACCACCTCGGCTCGATCTCTAGGCAAACGCGCTCGGATTCTGATGAAATTTTGCAGGGACCTAGATGAGACTCTAATCTAGTTTAAGGTGAAGTTTGGGACTTTACCTAGTTGATTTGATAGGGTTTTTACACAAACATGAGAAGTTTAGGGTACGGTCAAAATGGGGTGTCTACAGATGCCCCTCTTTGGCAGAGCATGCTTGTCACGCGAATGCCAAAGTCGAACAGACAACACATTTTGATCGACCTGAAAACAAAACAAAGTAATTTTTGAGTTTTTGATTTAAAAATGGTATCCACAAAAATAAAACAACAAAAAGACACTACAAGACTCAAAGCAAATAGGAAAGTGATCTCTCACTAACCCTTAAAAGAAAGGTAACCATGGTATCTCAAAGAGACCAACTCTTTTTAACGCTTATGACTCAACCCAACAAACAGAAAACGCAAACACTCCTTCATTTTCATCATTTTTATTAATTTTTTTTAACTTTTTTTAATTTTTTATTTTTTTTGAAATTACAAACACTCAGAGAAAATTTGTTTTACATGGTGCCGCATAAACCAGCTCCATGGAAATCCCAATTCGTATGGTTCTGTACAAACCAGATCCATATGAATCTTCTCTTAGACATACTAAAACAAACATAAAACCAAACACTCAAAGAGTTTTTTTTTTTTTATGATGCTGCATATACCAACTCCTTGTAAGTCCAGATTCTTATGGTTCTGCAAAAATCAGACCCATACGAACTCCTCACAGATATTATAAAACCAAAACATCCAAAGATTTCTTTTCCAAAAACGTGGTGCTGCATAAACCAGCTCCATGCAAACCTTTCACAGATATACGATAATAAACATAAAACCAAACAGTCAAAGAGTTTAAAACCAGGGCGAAAACTATACAGACCATTGCTGAAAATCCATCTGTTTAGTTATCAAGGTAACTCTGACTCCTCTCTTTCAAGGTAGCGAATCACCCAAGATTTATATGGTGCCGCATAAACCAACTCCATGTAAATCTAGATTCATATGATTCTGCAAAAACCAAATCCATATGAACCTCTTCGCAGATATGCCTGACTCCTAACCAGTTAGGTAGCGACACATTACGGATCAATCCTGATTGTATGGTGCCGCATAAACCAGCTCCATACAGATACAAAACCAAACACTCAAAGAGTTTTTTTTTTTTTTTTATCATTGTATGAAAAACTTCACCAAAACGATTATAAAACCAAACACTCAAAGAGTCTCATTTTAAAAACTAAAGAAAAAGACCAAACCGCGCAGCACAAACTCCGGTAATTTCCAACTTCATTAGAAACTTCTCAAAACGCTAAACGGAAATCAAGATCGTGAAACATGGAGCATTCAATTTCTAATCTTATTAGAAACTCAAAACAATGGAATATTGAAGGAAAAGACATTATAAACTTTCAAATTGATGAAAGAAAAGGACCAGGCCATGAGATACAGACTCTGGTAACTTTCTACCTTAAAAAAAATCTCAAAACAAATGAAGCAAAAAATTGACTCTTATAGATTTCATTGATGAACCAGTCATCTCTCACAAAGAGTGACTAAAACATACATGATCTTGGTTAAAGATCAGGCTCAAGTAACTTGAAGAAATTCTCGGGTATCAACTCTTTTTCAAAAGTGAAAAACATTCAACGAAGATCTAAAGATTGCCAGAATGAATTCTAGATTCCGCTGGGATAAAGAATTTCCAAAAGACTTGACTCCAAAGGAAAATAACTGGAATGAGGAGCTCGACTCAAAAGAGCATGCTCGAACTTCTCTAGTCATTATCTGATGAAAATATCCATCTCAAGCATCATCGCTTGCTTAACATATTTTATGACGTAAGTTATAAAAGATGCCCCTAGTATGATTATTTCCATAACAAGATTCATTATAGAGCAACACAAGAAAAACAGGCCAAAGGCTTTTCATTATCAAACACTTGGGATTTACAAAAGATTCTTCTCATGAACACTTGAATTTACAAGGCTTTTCACAAGGTACAAGAAATTTGTTCTGCTCAAAATTCTCTTCATTTCTGCCATCTGCTGATACCGCAAAGGAGTTTAAGAGTCTGTCACTTTCTGAATTCTGCTCGGTCTCACATTATCCACGGGAACCGCTAATCCTCTTCTTCTCTGAGGTTTTTTTTTTATCACCCCAGCTTTGGGAGAACTTTGACTAACAAGACCTCAAAACTTAAACTCGACTCAACAAAGGAAAAACTTTGACAAGGAACAAAACAAGAACTCTGACAGACACATGACTTTTATACTAAGAGAGACTGAATCTGCTTCTTAGACTGATAAATGTTTTAAAATGTTAAAAGCCAACCACTCTCAGAATCTTTTCAATATCGAGTTTAAAGGTGTTTTATTCCTCTTTTCGGTATTTCAGTCATGGTTATTATCCCTTTGGATTGCTTAGTCTCAACTTCCTTAACTCAAAGAGTATCAAAGAAAGCCTTGCTGTCGCTTATTTAGACATTGAAGTAATGCCAAAGAAAAAGAAAGCTTAGCTGACTCTTAGAATTGTCCTTTCTGTATGAAGTCACTGCTATGACCAAATCGCCTTTTCAGGTTTTCGATTTAGCGGACCGCATGCCTTAATTTTTGCCTGGACTGTCTGCCCTTGCAGATTTTCTATCCAGCAGGCTCTGCACCCTAATTTTTGCCTAAGCTGCCCTTTCGGGTTTTCAGCTTAGCGGGTGAATGACCCTAACTTTTGCCTAGACCGCCCTTGCGGGTTTTCGGTCTAGCGGGTCTAAGACTCCATCATTTTTTCTTTCTGTTTCTCTACAAACCTGGGCCTAAAATACACCAGAAGGACTTTCAGGTAGGCTTAGGTTCAAGAAGGATAAACATTGGTGTGTTTGAATGTTTTTAAACCGAATCTGGACCTTCCAGACTGCCTACGTATCCCTGAAGAAAATGGGAATCAGGTCTGCGTAGTTTGCCCATTTGGGGTTTCAAGGATTTCTTTTCTTTTTCAAAATATTATGAAAGATGTGACCGAACCTGAATTAATCAGGCTACCTACGTACCCTTAAAAAGGGATCAGGTCATAACGTAGTTCAGGTTCAATATCTTTTATGACTGGCGTCATAAAAGATGCCCCTGGTTTGAGTTTGTCAAAGAAAGGAAGTATTATTTTTTTTATTGGCACAAAGAGTTTGCAAATGGTTTTAAACATGTAGGTTGTTGGCTCAAAGCTCAAATCGATCAAAGATGGCCTCCTGGTGTATCAGGCGTAATATTTCTTTAACTGATCCAGGTTTGTAGGTTCATTTAATTTTTCTCCGCTTTCATTGAGGAGTCTTACCGCTTTTCCAGGCAGGACTTCATCAATAATGTAAGGACCAGACCAGTTTGGCCTGAATTTCCCCCTCGGATCAAATATCGGTGCCGCCCTATTGGACTTCAAAACCAAATCTCCTGGCTTCAAGTCACGGACTCGAACTCTCTTATTGAAAGCTCTCTCAATCCGCCTTTGATATCCCTGAATGTGATATAAGGCTCTCAGCCTCTTCTCATCTATCATCTGCAGCTCATCATGTCTGGCTCTTGCCCACTCAGACTCTGGTAAGCTAGCCTCTATCATTACTCTCAAAGAGGGAATTCTCAGCTCAACCGGCAAAACCGCTTCCATTCCGTACACCAAAGAATACGGAGTCATACCTGTCGAAGATCTGATCGATGTCCGATAAGCCCACAAAGCATATGGAAGTTTGTTCGACCGGTCTTTATAAGTCTCAGTCATCTTACTGATAATGACTTTGATATTCTTATTCGCTGCCTCTACAGCCCCGTTTGTTTGAGGTCTGTAAGGAGACTACTTATGATGTCTGATCTTGAACTCTTCACACAGGTTTAAAACCTCATTTTTGAAATGTGACCCATTATCTGAAATCAACTCGTGAGGTACTCCGTATCTGCAAATGATATTCGCACGAATGAACTTTGCAACTGTGTTCGAAGTTATGGAAGCATAAGATGCAGCCTCGATCCACTTCGTAAAGTAGTCGATAGCTACCAAAATGTACTCATGACCACTCGAGGATTTCGGATAAATCTTCCCAATTATGTCTATTCCCCATACTGAGAATGGCCATGGCGAAGACAAAGAATGCAACTCCGAAGGAGGAATATGAATGAGATTCGCATAGACCTGACACTTGTGACATTTCTTCACAAAGGCAAAACAGTCTGCTTCCATTGTGGGCCAATAAAAACCAAGTCTCAAAATCTTTCTGGATAACATTTTCTCATTCATATGAGGGCCACAGACTCCTTCATGGGTCTGCTCAATAAGCTCTGCAGCTTTGTCCTCATCCACACACAGGAGTTGAATACCATCAAAAGATCGCCTGTACAGTTCTTCAAGTTGGCAGCTAATCTCTGAAGGGTTTTTCTCTCTTTGCTCGAAGCTTCAGGAGGATGTCCTTTACTAGAAATGAGGTTCTTGATGTCAATAAACCACGGCTTTCCATCTGGACACCTGGCTGATATCTCAATTGCATTCACATGCGCCGGAGCCCACTGTAATCTCACAGCTAAGGGTTGAACCTCCATAGTTGCAGAGATGTCAAGCATCGAAGCTAAAGTAGCCAAAGCATCAGCAAAGTGGTTCCTGGTTCTCATCAGGTGAGTAAAAATGATATTCTTAAATTTTTTAACCAGAAATTCCAAATATGTATTATAAGGAATCAATTTATCCTCTCGAGTTTTCCATTTCCCATTGATCTGACAAATAATGAGCATTGAGTCCCCAAACACATCTATGTCCTGAATTTGAAGAGCTAAAGCTGCCTCAAGCCCTGCAATACAAGCTTCATACTCTGCCATGTTGTTCGTGCATTCAAACTGCAGTTTGATTGATATAGGGATATACTCTTTCTTTGGAGATATCAAAACAGCACCCACTCCTTGACCCCGGTTATTGACCGCTCCGTCAAAATACATCGACCATCTGGTACTCAGAGTTTCTTCTTCAATATCCATGATCTCTTCATCAGGAAACTCAGCCTTCAGAAAAGCACTCTCCTCAACAGGAGCATCAGCCAATTGCTCTGCTATAACCCGTCCTTTGATGGACTTCTGAGTGACATAAGTGATGTCAAACTCAGACAATAACAATAACCACCTTGCAGTTCTTCCTGTAAGGGCGGGTTTTTCAAACAAGTACTTCAACGGATCCATCCGTGACAATAAAAATACCTTGTTCGATAACAGATAGTGGCGAAGCCTTTGGGTAGCCCAAACTAATGCTAGACAAGTCTTTTCCAAAACTGTGTACTTTAACTCATATTCTAGCATTTTTTTACTGATGTAATAGATGGGCTTCTCCCTTTTAGACCCTGCATCTTTCTGAGCAAGCATACACCCCATCGCAGTATTTGTAATCGACAAATACATCAACAAGGGTTGGCCATGAATGACGGGTGATAAGACAGGAGGCAAAGATAAACATTGCTTAACTTTCTCAAACGCTTCCTGGCATTCATCATTCCACTTCTTCGAGGAATTCTTCTTTAAAAGCTTAAAAATTGGTTCACATGTCATAGTTAAATGAGATATGAACCTTCTCAAGTATTGAACTTTTCCAAGGAAACCTCTGATCTACTTTTCTGTTTTTGGCGGTTCCATTTCTTGGATTGCCTTGATCTTCTGAGGATCCACCTCAATTACTCTTTCACTGACCATAAATCCAAGGAGTTTCCTTGATGTAACTCCGAATACACACTTGTTTGGATTCAGGCGAAGCTGATATTTCTTGATTCTCTCAAAGAATTTTCTCAGGGCAACAGTGTGCTCAGGTCGAGTCTTGCCTTTTACAATCATGTCATCGACATATACCTCGACTTCTTTGTGAATCATATCATGAAGAAGAGTGGTCGCAGCCCTCTGATAAGTCGCACCAGCATTCTTTAAACCAAATGGCATTACTCTGTAGCAGTAAGTACCCCACTGAGTGATAAACGCTGTTTTCATCATGTCCTCAGGTGCCATCTTGATCTGATTATACCCGGAGAATCCATCCATAAAGGATAAGAGTGCATGTCCAGCAGTATTATCCACCAGAAGATCAATGTTCGGCAGTGGAAAATCATCTTTTGGACTTGCCTTGTTCAGGTCTCGAAAATCAACACACATTCGAACCTTCCCATCCTTCTTAGGCACTGGTACTACATTAGCGAGCCATTCAGGGTATTCAACCACTTGGATGAATTTCACCTCTAGAAGCTTCTTGACTTCTTCATAAACTTTCAACTCCCATTCAGTTTTGAGTTTTCAGAGTTTTTGCTTCTTTGGATTAATGCCAGGGATTAAGGGTAATTTGTGCTGAACAATCTCCTCACTCAATCCCGGCATGTCATCATAAGACCAAGCAAAGACCTCCTTGAACTCTTTAAGTAAAGAGATTAATTCTTTGCGCTCCTCAGGAGATAAAGTTTTGCCAATCTTTATTTCCCGAATTAAGGTTTCATCACCAATATTCACGATTTTAATTTCCTCTTCGAGTGGTTTTGCTCGACGACTCTCCTCCTGTTGAATCATATGTTTGATTTCAGGGGAAGTTTCGTCGACATCCTCATCAGAGGGGGAGTCTTAATTATCATTATTATTATCAGATTTTAAAGCAGATTCAGCAGATGAGACAGAAACAGGAATATACACAGAAGAAAACTCATTTATTTCATTGAAAGTAGAATTGAATACATCCAATAACGAATGGCCCACATCAGGCTTTACAATGGACTCATGAAATGTATTTACAGACTCAAATGATAGGTTGACATCAGTATCAACCGATTCAAACAAATGCAAAGAAGAAAAGCTAGGCTCATCAGCAGAAACAGCCTCCAACTTGACTTCACTAGGAGAGATGGACTTATCTCCGGTCTCAGAAACAGACTTGACCTCTACAGTACCTGCATTAAAAGAATCATTAGAAATGGAAGACCCTGAATTAGACTCAGAGAATGACACATACTTATAAACAACTGACTCTTTTGAGGGAGAATGACAGGACTGAAAAGTAACCTGAGGTAGGATTTGAGAGGTCCAATTAGTCAAAGGTCCATCAGCCGGGGTAATAAGGTGAGTGGGATTCAGTATGAGAGGGCTCTTGCTGATCACGACCACAGTTTGTGACCTCTCATGAAAAAGGGAGCTCAGTGTATCCGGCCCTATTGCATCTGCCCAGTCTATTTCAGCGGCTTGTAAACTTATCGGCTCATCATCCAAATCACAATCAAAGAAGATTTCCAACCCAGGAAGTCTCTGTCCAGTAGACTCGTCTATCCAGGTTTCTGTAAAGCCACAGAAAGGAAAATTTGCTCTTTCCTTACGGAAACGCCCATTCATTCTCAGATCAAATGGTCCCATCGGTAAGTCCATACCTCTACGGCGACACTCTGCCCATCTCATCATGTATCGCTTCATTTCTTTGACCTCTGCCTTGGTTGGTTCATACCCAAGCCCAAACAAACCATTAAAGGTCTTGAATACTGGGCACTCAGTCATACCCTGATGGTATCTGCCCAGTCCTGCACCCGGGATATAACCTTGCAGACGGATCATTCTGACAACATTGGAATTTGTACTGCTTAAGAAAGATATCTTCATTCATCGCTTCTTTAACGGTTATAGTCGCCACCTCCAAGGAGAAACCAGTCAAACTAATATCTCCCTCTTTTCCCAGGATCAATTCCTGCGAAATCTGACCCACCTCAAAATCCGGGTCTCCTTTAACAGTAATCACCTTATGGTTCAGACTGAATTTCAATTTCTGATGTAAGGTGGATGGGACAGCTCCAACCTTATGTAACCATGGGCGACCGATCAACAACAGAAATGAGGCCTTAATATCAAGAACTTGGAACTCAATATCGAATTCCTCTCCACCTATTTGCACTTCAGTTATTAAGGTCCCTATCACATCACACCTAGTCCCATCATAGGCCAAGATACCTTGATCTGAAGGAATGAAACTCTCGGGTCCAAAACCCAAAGTAGTTGCTGTGCTTAACGGGCATACGTTCAAGGCAGACCCATTATCGATAAGGACTTCAGGCACCTTCTTTTTGTTGCAAACAACAGAAATTCGGAGCGGTTTCGTATGGTCCTTCCCCTCTGGGGGAAAATCACTGTCTGTGAACGAAAGAGTCTTCGCTATTCTGGCCACTGAAACTACACTGACAAGCTCGTCAGGAGTTATCTCAACAGACACCTGGGCAGAATTTAACTCTTTCAGCACCACTTTCCGGTGTTTCGAAGATGACATCAAAAGACCCCAAACAGAAATGTTTGCTTGGGTTTTGTTCAACTGCTTTAAAAGGTTATCATCTTCTTCATTTATCACGAGCTTATTCTGCCTCTGGCCATCAGCAGCCCTGGCAATCTTAGTCGGATTATCAGCGCTCAACTCAGGAGGTTTAAAGACTCGCCCTCCCCTGGTCATGTGACGCATCTCGTCACACTGATCATCTAACAGCAACAATTCATCGTCATCCATACTCAAAACGTAAGGAATTCTGACATCTTCTTGTTCAAAGTCATCCATCTCTAAAACGTATGCAGCCTTCTTTCCTTTCCCCATGTCATCATAATGAGGAAGATACGATTGAGATGAAGAGGACTCCGCAATCTCTATGTCACTGAATGACAAAACATACGGCTGTTTCCCTTTTACATCCTCAAGATCTTTCTCGTCAAACTCCAAAACATATGTGTTATCAGACATGATAGCACATATAAGAGTAGAAGGATCAAGGACGGGCTCATCCAAAAAGATGGCATTGGCTGCAGGAGGAGGAGCAGCACGATGATTCGGGAGAGGATTTTGAGTAATATTCGGCCCTTTAATTGAAAGTTCATCCTTATCAATCAGATTTTGAATTGCATGCTTCAAGGCAAGGCAATTTTCAGTCAAATGGCCAGAATTCCTGTGATACTCACAATGCTGATCTAGCCTCCAGTATGGTGGTAATGGATTTGGCACAGGTTTCAGATCCGGAAGTTTTATCTTTTTGTCCCTCACCAGCTTTTTCAATATCATCGGTAAAGGATAAGGGAGGGGATCGAATTGTCTGAAAACATTTTTTCTTACTGGTCTAGCCACCTCAGCGACAGCCTTGACCTCTGGTCTGAAAGCCGGCTTGAAATAGTTCATTGCATGAACTTCTTTAGGTGGGGCCATAGGCCTCTTGCCTTCCCGCACATCAGACAGTGCCTTTGCTCTAAGCCCCTTGGCTATAGCATCTTCCGTCTGAGTACCAGTTTTTATCAGATGATCAAAACTGGGATAATGCTGGGGTGCTATGAAATGGAAGTATTGCGGAGACAGACTTTTGATCACTAACTTGATCTGATCCTCCTCGGGCATCCTCTGACTCAACTGAGCAGACTTGCGCCTCCAGCGCCTGATAAACAAAGTGAAAGTTTCCTGAGGACCTTGCTTTAGCTGCTTCAGGTCTCTCTTCGTTATCTCAATCCCCTCCTCCATCAAAAATTGCTCAACAAACAGGTTCGATATATCGTCCAAATATCTGGTTTCTTCAGGCTTTAACCTCAGAAACCACTTCTTAGCTATTCCTATGAGAGACATGGGAAATAGCTGAGCCATTTGTTCACGGCTCAACCCGTGCTGCTGAGAGAGGGTTATGAACCATCTGACATGGTTTCTGGGGCACCCAGTGCCATCGTACCTATCATAATCCTGCGCCTTGAACTTTGGCGGCAAAGTAACAATATGAGTCTCAAAGTACTCAGAAATGTCGAATCTTTTCGGCCCTTGGAACTTCATGTTTTCAATGTCCTTGGCCATCTTCTGACACATATTGAATAACTCATTCTCCCTATTTGTCTGCGGAGCACAATACTCTTCAGCATATTGGCCCTCGTCGAGGTCAATCTCCTCAGCAGGAACATGAGGTCTATTGGGAGCAGGAAATGCAGAAGGAGTAGGCTGGATGACAGGCGCTCTAGAAGTAGAGGTCTTGTCAGTATTTTGGGATTTTAGAACGGCCATTTCCTCTTTCAATCCCGAGATATCTCGAGACATGTTTCTCAACATTTCTTGAATAACCATCATGGGATCAGTCAAATCAGCCATTTGGTCAGACTCAGATGAGTTAGGTAACTCAAGTGTAGGGGATAAAGATTCTCTGGATGATATAGGTGAGTCAAAATGACGGACAAGTCTAGAAATGGAAGAAGATCTAGACCAGGTAGGTTTGGACTGGTTATCTTTTGATGGAGCGATGGTTGCTCTCTTTCAGAATCCTGAATGGAAATTAACATATTAGATTAAATGAACGATGAGTGAAATAAGACATTCTGAGCAAATAAAGATAAGAGAAAAACAAACACACTTTCATTGATAAAACGTCGAACTGCAATTACAACACATGACAATACCAATCTCCGATCACAATTTGGATAAGAAGATTGACAATTAAAAAGGAAATACAGAAATCAAGATAACAAAACAGATACGGAATCTCAAGACTCTTCGATCCGAGCTCTCCTGCTCGCAGGCTCTTCCGATATTTCTTCACGTCGAGCCTGGGATGATAAACTGAACCTCCTTTCCATATTTTTGTTTCCCCAAGCAGCCACAATGGATCTGATAAGATCAGGAGTGAGATCTTCACAAAGAGGAGGGACTACGGCTCCGGGAGGACATAAAATTCCCGTAACCTGATGGAGAAATCGCATGGGTGCATAAAAATATGATTTCTCAAGACCCATGAGGTAAACAAACGGATGTGGGTAAGTGCTAGTGAAAATTTGGAAACACGAATGACTCACCCAACGAAATTGGCTCCATTCTACATGTTGCAACCAATTGCGCCACTCATCAATAGACTGGGGTTGATTGGCGATTGGTTTCCATGTACGGAAATTTTTCAGGGTATACGAATTTTGATTTTGTCGCTGAAGAAATTGAAGTTTTTCACCAAGCCAGACATACAACAACTTTACACACCCACAAAAATTGTCTTTGATCTCTTGGGAAGCAATAAGATCTAGTCCCAAGAAGGTCTCTACTAACATGGTGGGTATAGGATTCCTCCCCTCATTAATCTGATCTACCACTCTTAATAGGGTCAAAGATGCAACGTGGGAGTTTCCGCGAAGAACGTGTCGTGCGAAGACCATAAAGATTAAAGCGCTACGTCGACAATCCTGAAAACGAGAATTGGTAGGATCGACGTTTTTGGAAAAAAGCTTAATCAGGTCTTGGATTTTTACACACTTATCCGTTAGACACGGCAGAGCATCCACAGTTTCATTTTTGAATAATTTGCAAAACAGATTATGAGGAGATTCTATCCTTGAAGGTTTGATCCAGAGTCCCTCAGATGGGAGCTCTAGCAGGGCACACCAATCCTCAAATATGGGACAGAGTTCAAAACGACCAAATTTGAATACATGAAGAACAGCATCCCAAAGTCCAGCAGCTGCTTGAAGAAACTTCCAATTTATATCCCGACTGTTCAAATGAGTGAACAAATTGATAAAATGATCAGCCGTATTTCTCTGTGACTGTTCACGCGGAAGAGCTTTAATTGCATCGGCTATCTAGTTATCCAACAAAATGTTCGCCATAATCAGACCTGACACAAAGATAGAAAGGGATAATGAGGGAATGAAGATAACTTGGAATAATCAAAGATTAGAGATAGACTTAATGATCAAACATAAGAAGGATACAATTGGTGACATCAAATGTTCCAATGACGATCAAAGATGATCAGAAACTCAGAAACAAGACCGTGGTCACAAAATGACAAAAGTAGATCATAGACCGGATCTAAATTTGGAAAATGGATGTCAAAAATGTATGATCAAGGAGATCAACAATGATAAACTATGGTCGTAGAGACAGTAGACAAACTGTCGACCATATCTAAAGACAAAACAAGCAAAAAATTGATTAATATATACGAAATATGAATGACACAACAAAAGAATGGATACATGAGGTTTGAATTTGAAGAATAAAACAGGTGAAATTTATCATCACTGGGTCAAAGAATAAACCGTAGCTATGAGTGTGACAAGTATAAGCCACTAGCCAGGTTTAGATCTGAGAGATGAATAAACAAGACATATTGATTTTAGCCAGGAATCCCTACTAGAAAGTAGGTCTTGATCTTATAATCAATAGATATATGGAAAAAATCTCGATGAGTAGAACAGAAGATAGGCCACGACCATGAGAGGGGCAAGTAAAAGCAACTGATCGGGTTTAGATCGGAAAACAGACTGATACAACTGATTAGATTAGACAAGGAAACCTCACTACAGAGTAGGCCCCAATCTGATAATAAAAATACAGACATATACATATATATCCTAACCAGGGGCACCAGCCCTAAATATGATCCCGCAGAGTCAAGACACTTGACTCAAGACAAACATGTGAGTGTACTAGGACCGCGCTGTAGTCACATAAGGTGAACTACAATAGTCTATGAATAGGACACAGCTCCTAAATCTAGGCTCCAACATGTGTGAGAAACACATGTTCGTCCTTATATGGATACAATATATATAAACACATGCAGATCCTAATTGGGTTTCACTAAGCCAGCAAATATACTCATGTACATAATATATGTAAAATGAAAGTAGAGCTCCGGACTCAATATATCGGGTACTATGCTTATGATCCATACTTAACATGTATAACACAAGTACGCCTAGTGTTATACATAGTATGCTTCATTGCTCATCGGCTTCTGTAAACACAAGTACGCCTAGTGTTTACGTCTGCAGCACCGGCGCATAGCTTGGTAATAGATACAACAATCCCAGCAGGGTAATGACATCCCATCCGGCATGTACTGTATCTATCCCATGGAGCCAATAATAATAAAATCAAATAAGAGAAAAAATAAAAACAAAATGATGTATGCAGTGCAGTGTGTGAATCCCTTGTTTTAAACACCTATTTGGTGCCCCTGGATTCTAATCGATTAAATTCTCATTTATAATGATTTTAACCCAAAATTCTCCAAAGTTAGTAACAAATGGCATTTTAACAGAGTTAGGCAATGTTCCAAGAAATCCCCAGCAGAGTCGCCAGCCTGTAGACCCCGATCCGGGAGAGAGGTGGGGGACGAGCCCCCAGCGGCCTCTTGGATCATCCACGTGTGAAGGAGAGCTCTACCAAGGAACTCTCGAAACGGATGCCACCCTCATAGCATAGCACGAGTGGCGATATAAAAGAGATACCTTTCGATTCGGGAACAAGTTCGGATTCGAAACGTACCTAAACAAACTCAGAGTCGCCATCCACGGTATACGGCCATGGATCCTTTAAACAAAAATATGCTCTGTATACCATGGATAACCAGAAATATATATGGGTTCGTGCCTGATTACAAATGGAGAAGGTCTGAGAGCACCCCCAATTCGTCCAAGTGCAAGCACTTGGTCTCTTATGCCATTTATTATTAAATTTAAAGAGTTTCGGGCGAAAATCATATGAAATAGGAACAATTCTCAGGAATCGTCTACCTAAGCATGCATTTCCTGAGGATAAAGAAATAAGCATACACAAAATGAAATGAAATATATGTCACCTAAGCAAAGCTAGGTTATGAGTGACATGCCTAATAGGTGTCTAAGTTCTGGTGGACACGCACATGCAAGCTACAGCTAAAGGTATAGTATCAGTACAAGAAAGTAAGAAAACACATCAAAACATAAAACACAAATCAATTCTATATATGACTGAAAAAGACAAATCCTAAAACTCTAATGCAGAACTGGACTCGGACCAGAATGGCCATCCACCCTAGCTGCGCTACGTATCCCGGCCTCGGGAAGAATCGGAGTCCACGTAGTTCGATGACCTATTCTAAACTACGATGCCTAACCATCTAGAACCGCTATCCTAGACTCGATCTACTAGACTCGACTGATTTTTAAAGCTTTTTGTACGATTGCTTAAGTTCAAGTGAATTGTAATTTTTAGGACTCTCTCTATATGCCCTAACTAATGCAAGTTGATTAGCCTTAAACTACTGCAGGTAGGTCCTACATCCTATGTGTAACTAGGCTGTGCAACCTAATGAAAACCATGGGCTGACTATATGCCTAGTCTAGCCATCGGTTCGACTAAATGTCTAACCGATCGACTCGAGGCCTCCTAACTCTAGGGACACTCACACAACAGGACACACCATATCAATACAAATCAAGACAAACTCCTAACTCTAGAACACGCTAAACAGCTAGGACAGACTCCTAACTCTAAAGGAAGATCTTTTGAAAAAGGTTTTGAAGAAGTTTTGTATTTTTGGAAGATTTGAAATGTTTATTTTTAAAGGTTTGGCTGGACTTGGGATGTGGATCCCAAGCTGCACTACGTACCTCGTGAGAGATGATCAAGCCAACGTAGTTCGAAACGAACTCTCCTAATATGCTAAAAAGCTCAAAAGCAAATCAAAATGACTTAAGATTTTTGATATTTTTCGACTGTTTTTGAATTTTAAAATATTTCAATTGTTTTTTGAATTTTTAAAAATATTCAATTGTTTTTGGGTTTCAAATTTCTAATGTTTTTATTTTGAATTTTAAAGTGTTCAAGTGCTTTTTAGATTTTTAAAACGTTTTCACTCTTTTGGTCAAAGACCTAAAGAGAACACACAAAGCAACAAACTAGGGCAAAACCCTAAAGCTACGGGGAAACCCCGAACAAGCAAACAGTGTCAAAGACACTTGAACTAAACCACAAAACAAGTAACTGAAATTTTAAAGTAAAAGAGAACGGATAAAGGTTCCGAACAGGTCAAACTCGAACAAAACTAAGGTAGTCTCTAAGGATAAACCTCTAAATCAAACAACACTAAAGGGGGTTACAAGCATATCAAAGACATTCTAAAGGAGGGCAAATGAGTCAAAGACTCTCTAAAACTCTAAGAGAAGGTGCAACTGAGTCAAAGTATGACTGAAAACACATAAGAGATAAACAAGAGTGCTAATGAGACTGAGAAAGTCTTCTATATACAAATGGAGAGGAGCGCTACTTGGACTGAGCAAGTCCCCTAAGGATAGGCTTGGGCTAGCGCCTTCATCGCCCCTCACACTATTTACACTCACTAAAGAAAATGATTTTTGATCAATTGGGGCACCCTACATATACCCTTTTTTAGGTTAATGGCTTTTATTCCAAGTCATTTCAAACATTAATCGAGTGCATCAAGACAAAGGCGATATGCAAACTAAAATTTCAAAACACAATATGAAAATTACTTATCATCAAAGGAAAATTTAGATAAAGAGAGCTCAAAACTAATTAAGACCAATCTAATAAAGGTTGTCACGCTATCTTATATTATTGTATTACAAGAGAGATTGAACTATATGGGCATTAATCTGAACTCATACTTAAAATTTCTCTTGAAATCAAATGACTGTCATAAGAGATGCCCATAAGTCCTAATTCATGACCATTGTTCAAAAATTTCATGAGGACAAAACATTTTAGATACTCCAACCATTTGCTATCTAGTATATACCTTGATTTACTAGAGCATAATTACCTCTATCTTATTAAAATAACACAAATAACTATATGCAAATAAATGAACTAAGAACACAATAGAAATTAAATCTCAACCAAGAAATAATTATCAGATTTTCAATCCAATAGAAATTTACACTTTAAGCTGATATTTACTTGCATAAACAAGACCAAAAAAATATTTTTAGGAGATCTCGCAAATTGGTTGAAAGATGTGACAAAAGTAAACTGAACTAATATCATGCTTTCAGCTGAACATACACAAAAATTGAGAAATGCTTTCAACAGTACTCACACGACATATAGCTGAGCTGAAAAAATACATAATGGATAAACAGGTTTTGTATAATTACAAAAGCAAAGCTCTTGCCAACAACAATATCTAGCGTATTATAAAACCTTACCAGGTTTTGACAGAAATAGGGATTGCTATAAGCATCATCAAGTCTTAAAAGAAAACTGCTATATATGCCACTAGCTTTTATCCAATACCCATTCAATTTAATCAATAACTGAGTGAACATGATAACGCCAATACTACAAATCGAGGCTACTAGTAGAGACATTACTCTGTCATAATTAACAAGAAACAACATGTTGCGGCCTTGACTAATAAAGCCTTGAATTGCCATCAACTCAACAAGTATATCAAATGGAAATTCAATATCACATGGACGTTTATATTCACTGACTTTATTGTAAGTCACTCTCTGTTCAAATAATCATACCCCAACTCATTTTATTTCTCATGTAAACAAGTACCTTATTCTGAATATATTAATTTATTTAAGCAAATTAATTAATCTTTACAACCATCGGCATACAAGCAATTAAAAAAAAAAAAATCCTGTGCAGCTGTCACATGACGCATAGAATTAGCAGGTTGAAAGACGAGATATGAAAGAGATAATTAAACCTTTCATTTCAACACCTGCTCCCTGTTTTAACAATAACATTACACTAGTCCAAATTAACTAAGGCATAAAGAAATTTAAACAAAACTTAGATATCTTAGAAATATATAAATCAAACTATTAAAGCATGCTTTAACACATCATTCATTTTCATGAGGAAAAAAAAATACAACCAAAAAGTAAAATAAATCATAACAGAGATGAGCTAAATTCAACCCCTGATATTTTCATTGTTCTATCTAGATAATTTTAATGGTCATAAGATTTTCAAACAAGAAATCAAAATAAATTGTAAACTACATTTTTATCACGACCTACATAATTTCCTAAAGGGTAACTAACGACTTTAACCATTCAATAATGCAATTTGAGAAACTCTAACAGATGATCCCTTTGTTCATCATTACAGAATAAAGAAAATAATTCATGTGTGCCCTGTTATAATAAAAGATACCAATAAAATGAAAATCCCTTTTGTTATCATTACACAGTTACATAACCAAATTCAAATTTTAATCTTGGGCTTTTGAACAAGGATTTTCAATCTTGCATCTTAAATAAAAGCAAAGATTTGAAACCAATAGGTTATCATGTGCATACTAAACAATTACAACGGCATACATATACATACACCCACTCAACACACATATACTCTCAAACATGCATTCATACACTGGCGCATGCACACCCACTCATATTTATAAAAAAAAATGACAAATGTAAATGCCCTAAATGAGGACACAAACAAAATGCAAGTTAAAATCTTCACTGCATTTTCAGATTTTTACAACTAGACAGGCATTATTTCCACACCACACAATCCTATGATAACTTTCGCTATTGCTCTGCAAGATATACATGGCATCGCTATTGCTCCTAGACAAAGAATCAAATAGACAAAACCATGCAAAACATGGGTATGAAATGATGGGCAAATTTTGTGCTAAACAGGGACAGGTTCTACTCCAAAACAAAGACAGATTTAGTAGACAGAATTGCACCTCAAACAGAGGACAGATTTATAGGTAAAATCTGTAAAGAAAAATGACCAAACCTGTGCCAAAACAGGGCAGATTTATGCATGAACTGTGCTGAACAAATACAGATTTTTGAGCTGAAATGCTAGTAGCAGGTCTGATTTGTGGGTTCAAAATGTGCATGGAACAGGAGGTGGAATCTAACAGATTTGCGCAAAAAATGAGCAGAATTGTGCAAAGAATGAGCAGAATATATGGGCTAAAACTGTGCAGAAAATTGGGCAGCAATGGGGTTAAAACTGTACCGAAAATGTGCAGAAATGGATAGGCTAAAATTGTGCAGAAATGGATAGGCTAAAATTGTGCAGAAAACTGGGCAGCAGTGGGGTTAAATTTGTGCAGAAAATGTGCAGAAATGTATAGGCTAAAATTGTACAGAAAACTGGGCAGCAATGGGATTAAATCTGTGCAGAAAATGTGCAAACCTTACACCAAAAAAAAAAAAAACTGGGCAGATTTGTGTGTAGAAAATGAGCATGATTGGTGAACAGATTCTGTGCGAAAATTGTGCCTCAAATGTAAACAGATTCTGTGTTGAAATTAGGGTAGAAATGGGACTGAATCATGAGTGAAATCTGGACAGGTTTCGTATAAAAAAATGGGGCCAAACCGAGACAAATTTGTATGCATAGACTGTGCTAAATATGGACAAATTTGTGTGCATGAACCTGTGCCAAACAGAGGACAAACTTGTGTGTGTGCACTGTGTTAAACGAGGACAGATTTATGGGCATAATCTGTGCCAAACAAAGACAGATTCATGGGTGAAAACTATACTCAAACAGGGCTGAAGTGGGGCTGAAACTATGTTGTAACAGAGAACTGAAGTGGGGCTGAATTTCGTCAGCCTAATGTCACATAAAAATTTACAGACTTCATAATTAGTTCTAACCTTTTACATGTTTCTAAAGTATATAAAAAAAAATAAACTTATTTCATAGAATAAGGTAAAGTTAATGACATGAACTAGCATAATTGGCATAACTTCAGTATTGGCCCTAAAAAAAATAAAAAATAAAGACAACATAAAAAAAAAAATTTAACCAAAGATGAATGGGCAATGAGCCTTTCTTCAGCCTCTCTATTAGGATTCCATGATAGTGACATCTTTGGTATTTCAACAATTGATAATAATCAACTATATTGATTTTTAATTCATCATATCTCTTAAAATTGCAAAATACATTCCATAGCCTCCTTAACAATCTGAATTCTTTGATTTACACCTTACAAATAACACAGGTTGTGACCTTGAGATAGAGCAGTAATTAATTAAATAAATAACTAAATAACTGGGAAGCAAGTAGAACAAGAAAACAATAATGCCAAAGGTTTTTTTTTTTGCAACAGTAATAATGATAAAACAGGTTTAAGTCAACATAAAAAATGAAGTTGAAAATGAGTTATGGAGACTCAAAAGTTCGTCTGACTCACAAAACAAATCCAAGGCTTAGATAAAAGATAGATCCGGAGCAACATTCAGACTAGACAATGGTGATACCAAGTCAAGGTATTTAAAACTGAGGGAATTGAAGATGCTAAAATAAAGAGGTGATATTCTAATCCCATTTTCTTATTCAAGTCAGCCAGAAAAATCAAAAATTATATTATCTTATTGAACTAATGAACATGCATTTTCTATACAAATAGGTGAATCATCATCACAAAATCAGTGAATTGAACTCTCAATCATACACTTAGGAAGCCATCAACATATGATTGGTATGCATTTTACAATCACACGTATACTGATCAACATTCACCATGTTACCTTAAAAACGATGACAAAAAAAAAATATTCGAACCTATAACTATAACAGGGATAACTGCAAAATCATCTTACACACTGAGAAATATTATCTTATTCTTTCAATTAACCTTTGCTCAAAGACTAGTATATTAACAAGAATTTCATACCCTAGAAGAATTGAAGAAGCAGGTGATGACTCCTAAAACTATAATTAAATAGAATGGAATAAATAAAATGAAAACAAAAATTGAACAAATGATGATTTCAAGAATCACTTTCTCCAATTCCTTTTTCCATTTCTAATTACAATCAAAACTTCAAGTCAGAAAATATAGTTCTCAAATTAGCATGGATCTAACACTTCAATTAACAGAAAATTTACACAAATCATAGAGCAAAATTCATGACAAAGTTAGTCTAAATCTCACATAACACAACAGATCTAATGAATTTAAAGAGATAAAAGAGGCTTACCTCTAATTATGCACTTTTTTTTATACGAAGCCTTGATTGGATTACCGGAACTTATCCGAAAAGATGATCATAGAAGAAGCAGGGATAAGAGTTAGGATTTAGAAAAAGTGAAATTCGGTTAGGGGTTTTATGAGGAAAAGGATGCAGATCTAATATTTTTCAAGAAGAAGATCACCGATCACAGATCTTAAGGTAAATAATTGCAAATCTAAGGTTTGAGAAAGGGAAAAGTACAGATCTATGAATTTTCAGACTAGAAAGGGACGAAACTTAACAAAGAATACAGATCTGTAAAAGAAAATTGATTGGAAACTAGCTGGAGAAGAGAAAGAGATGAAGAGGTTAGAGTTTATGCAAAGGAAAGAAAGAACAAGGGGAAATGAAGAAGAGGATAAGAAGAATGCAACGTTCAGAGCTTGATCGGAGCTCCGGCGAATTTGCTGAGGAAGACGATCGGAAAAAATGAAGGATTTGGGGATTTCCTTTTCTCTCTGAGAATTTCTACGAAAAATGAATAGATCCTCTTTTTCTCTCGTCTGATTTTCTTATATATGAAAAGAAAATCCACTGATATTGGCACACCCCAAATTAATGGGCGCACAGAAATGGTGGGCGCGCCAATTTTTGATGAGCGCGCGAAATCGGCTCGGATCCGGACGGGATTATGTACCCCCCTTTTATACGAAAATGATATTTATATCTCTTTTTACCCATGGACAGCCCCCTACCTTGATTAATTCAACCCCCCTCTTTCAAGTTTACACTACGGTACCACCTCGGCTCGATCTCTAGGTAAACGCGCTCGGATTCTGATGAAATTTTGCAGGGACCTAGATGAGACTCTAATCTAGTTTAAGGTGAAGTTTGGGACTTTACCTAGTTGATTTGATAGGGTTTTACACAAACATGAGAAGTTTAGGGTACAGTCAAAATGGGGTCTCTACAATTATCTTCGTATTTTATGTGTGATGCGTCCTAGTTGGAATGTGATGCTTAGTGCTCCACATGCCATTGGATAATGTAGACCATGCAAAGATAAAGCACGGTGAATTGGAATCATGGTTGTCAAACTCGTACGAGTCAACTCACGAGTCGAGTCGAGTCGCTGGGCATTCGTGTTGAGTCGCATGGGTGACTCGCCTCTGTTGAAGACTCGTCCAAGCCGTTTGCAGACTTGAATGAATCACTAGGACTCGACTCAAAAAATAGAGAAGAGATTTTGCTCGTGGGAAACTTCAATCGACACAAACAGAAGATATGAGAAAATGGAGAGTCCTAACCGAAATAGAGAAAGCCTGATTTTACATTGGAAATATCAACTGAAGTCAAAATAAATTCACATCTAGTGAGAGTCCAGCGACGACTGCATCGCAAAACACCTAGACCCAGAACATTGAAACCCTTGTATCAAATTGAACACCTTTGCCACAGATCGAACACCCTCTCTACAAGTCGAAGAAGGCAGTCGAAAACCCATGCGATAGGTCGAAAACCAGTTGAAGAAGATTGAAACATTGAAGAAGAAAGTCGAAAGTTTTTGTCACTAGTTAGGTACTCGAAGTAATCGAGAGTCAGACTTTTTGTGATGTTCGAACAAAACATTGCATTCGATGATTATATAGATAATAATACTCACATATGACATAAAAATACTATGATTACATTCAATGCGATTATTGTTATGTTAGAACAATATTTCATTTTTGAGTTTTTAATTATCTTTTTATATTTTTTTATTGTTGAGCAGATTTCATTTAAAAATGGTGAACGGAAAGGCTATGAAGATATTACATGGGAATATTGTACTAAGATTGAGATCGAAAAGGGAAAAAAGTTCTTACTTAAATGCAAATATTGCAATAATAGTCTCATTCTCGCTACATATGGGTGTCTCATTGTCTCATATTTGTTTTAGACTGATAATTGCTTAATCCTAAGATTTATTAGTTTGTTATATGAATATCACATTTATTTTTTTGCAAATTATGATAGTATTCAGTAATTTTATATGATGTAAGCAGTAAGTGTACGGGCATATCTCCGCTTCTGGGTTTTTAGTGGTTTCCGTACTGAACACTTAGTATCTACATCGATACACAATACCTGTGTCAACACTCAATACCTAAGTCCGTGTCCACAGATCATAGGAAATTATTCCTTTCATGTTGATAATGTTGATATCACGAAGATGTTGTGCTAACATAATCATAACAACAATAAGGATCAAGTTCAACCCTTCTTCTTTCCCCTTTTCTTGGCTGAGACCTCCCCTCCATAGGTATGAGGTTGGACTGCATCAATTCCCCTCAATTCAGAAGAATCTTTGACGAATTAGCTTCAACATATCTTTGGAAGATAGTTCCATCTAGCTTGTACAAATCATCTTCCCCTATCAGTCTGCCCTCTGTTGGCCCTTTTCTTTCATTTTATAGGGAATTCATTGTGAGTTCCTTCTTCTGTCCTGATGGCATTAACTTCCTTCCAAAGTTGCTCTAATGTTTAGATCGTTAGGAAGCACGATTAAATAGGCATTTGTGCCTGTCTTCTTTAAAATCTTTCATGGTCCAAACTCATGGTTATGATTTGTCATAGGACCCTCGAAGAAAGCACTCGTTAAACAAAATACATCAATACCTAGTCACTACCTACCTATTCTTTTGTGTGTCGATGAAAATTAACTCTTCCTATACCTGCCATTGCTTTCTTATGTGGACCTTTGTACTTTTTCATTAATGTTCAAACATGGTCACAATATGCCTAACACTTTGATGTTCCAAGTTCAGAATGTAGTGTGGAGAGAACCCATAAGCTGCTTTTATTTTTTGAATAATGGAAGCTTTTATTACTGAGGAAGAAAGAAAAAAAGGAGGGGAGGGGATGGTCACTACATAACAAAGAGAAGCTATGAATGACTAGCAAAAGTATCAGGGTGGAAGGTTATCAAAGATCACCAACCTAATCTTTGGTGATCTTTGATCACCAAGCTGCCATTAAAAATAATAATTAAAGATCACGAAGCTATCTCTGCATATACCTGACTGGGCTAATCTATCAATGTCACTACTATTGGACGATCTTCTCACATGCTGGAAAGTGATGGTCTGCCAACCGATCATGGATCTCTTCAATGGACTTGGCAAATCTCCACGAATGATGATGGCTCCCATCCAACCATATAATGTTGAGTGAGTCACTTCTGTCTGTGAGCCTGATCCTTGGAGAGCAGCTCTTACGTTCGATTCATTTGAGTCGGTGGTCCCTATTGGACCTGAGAAAGCTCACCTAGAAAAGCTGTTATGTCTCTAAGAACGCCATGTACTCCGCCTGGCCATGGATTACCCACACTAGACCCATCAAAGTTTAACCTTCCCTTTAGATGGAGTTTTCCCAATATTCTGATTAATGAAAACTTTATATGCAAATTCTGTTATACATTTTTTTTCTCGATGGCAGAACATTCTCTCCTACCAAATACCAAACTAAATTCTCTAGGCTCTGATTAACCACTTCTATTTGCTCATTGGTTTGGAGAAGTTAAGCACTAAAAAATTGCAATTCAGTGTTAGAACTAACTATTTTCATTTCATAATGTCTTCCCAAAATAGCCAACAAACATGACCGTGTGCTCATACGAAATAAAACTTGGAATGCCAAGAAAACATGCCACTATTGGAAATTAGATTAGCCACGTGAGAGGCATCTAAAATGTTACGACAAGCAATGAAATGGGGCATTTTTTAGTGTGGATCTATTTCATAAAAGATTGAATTGCCTTGAGTCCTTGGGAGACCCAACAAGAAATCCATCGATAGATGCTTGCAAGTTGAAGAACTCAAGAAAGAATAGGAAGTGCTATGCATAATCCAATAATTTGTGCCTATCTTCTTGCGAGTTGTCAAATACATTATTTGACAAAGCGCCCAATTTTTTTTACTAAATGTCAGTCAATAATATTGATCTTCCTCCAAGACGATATTATCTTGATTAAAATGTTATGCCAAACTGCTTCCATGTAATTCCATGTCAAAAAACAACTGCTACCATGCAATTCTTTAATCTTATATGGCAATTTGCGCATTACTGTATGACTGTTCTTTTTATTGTCTTATATGCAAAATTATTTTGATAGTTGTGTATCTTTTAATTTCTTTTATAATCGTACAGCCGGGCATTCTACGACAAGAAAATCTCACAGGAGGTCGTTGGAGATGCTTTGGGTGAGGTATGATTTTCACACACTTCTAACTCTTAAAATTTTTATTGGTAGAGATATTTAGTTTAAAGTTTGGCTATTCTGCAGGAGTTCAAGGGGTATGTCTTCAAAATCATGAGGGGATGCGACAAACAAGGATTCCCAATGAAGAAAGGAGTACCAACTCCTGGCCGTGTACATTTGTTGCTGCGTAGAGGTTTGTAGATCCTTCTCTTTTAGGGAGAACTATAAAAATTACCGTGCGATTACTGACTGCATCATCCTCTACAAACCTTAACAAAGAGGTATCCTAAATTTGTTTGAGTACATTAACTCTTTAGAACGATATCTATGTTAATTAAAGAATTCAGGATGGTTTTCATCTATTCCTTTTAATATGCAGAGTTCTTGGCAGGTGGTTTTGGTTGTATTATTATTGTATGTAGCCTTTACTGCGAAATAATCATTTTGTCTACTCATCTGACAGGCCAACCTTGCTTTCGTGGGCATGGTAGACGCAATGGCAAGCGAAGGAGGAAGTCTGTTCGTGGATGTATTGTCAGCCCTGACCTTTCACTTCTGAATCTGGTCATTGTGAAAAAGGGTGATAATGATCTTCCTGGATTGTCCGACATTGAGAAACCAAGAATGAGAGGCCCAAAGAGGGCATCAAAGATCCGTAAACTCTTTAACCTCTCCAAGGAAGATGATGTTCGCAAGTACATCAACACGTACCGCCGAACTTTCACTACAAAATCTGGTGCGTTCCTTGTCTGAATTCTCAAAATATTTAGTTTGTTCCTTGAAAGTTTGTTGGCACTACAAATGACTCATTTTTCAAAAGTGTGCATGACACTGCGTAAGTATTTATTTGTGAATACATAAGGATCTTTTAATAAATTCAAATTTGTGTTTTGATTTCCTCCCTCAAGGGTGGAAGGAATGTGATTCTCTTCATTTACAGAATGATCCATCTTCTTGGCACTTTAAAAGAATCAAGGACGGAAAACTTATGGAAGTACATGGTTGTTATGATATAGAATTAAAAGAAGAAAACTGTAGCTGGTATAGGGACATGCAAACTCTCAACTTCTATTGAATCACAGAGTATATTTGTCATCGGCAGGGAAGAAGTGCAGTAAAGCTCCAAAGATACAGAGGCTAGTCACTCCTTTGACTTTGCAAAGGAAACGTGGAAGAATTGCAGAGAAGAAGAGGATGATAGCAAAGGCCAACTCAGAGGCAGCTGAGTATCAGAAGCTTCTTGCAGCCAGACTGAAGGAGTAGCGAGACCGCAGGAGTGAGAGCCTAGCAAAGAAGAGATCCAGGCTCTCTATCGCATCTAAGCCATCTGTTGCAGCCTAGGGATTTTGTGCTCCCCTGATTTGAGGACTTCGAGCGAAGTAGACCAATGTTTCTGAGTTTCTCTAGAATGCTGGTACCATGTTAGGTAATATTTACTTTCTTCTTCTTCTATTCTATCTGAAGCAATCGTGAATGTCTTTAACTCTCAAGGATCCGTCTCTATATGCTTTGGGATTTGGTAGTCTGAATTTTGAGATGATGTGTGTTGAGCAGTTTTTAAGTTTGCAGCTGTTGACGTTTAATGCAAAACCAATGTAATCTAGTGCATGCTATATTTAAGGCTTGGTTAGCCTTCACTTATAATCTGTTTTAATTGTGTCTTTATTAATATGTAACTGTTCCGTATATAGGCAGAGAATGATGGAAATTCAATATCTAATATCTATAGCATGTATAATACGTGTACTTTTTTTTTTAATCCCCAGTAGTATTGGATGAACCAAGGATCTGCTGGCACTTTGCTATCAGATTCAATCTGAAGTAGTTTTATATTCATAGACTTGCGAAGTCTTAATCCATCGAGAAGGGCCTTGCATTTGATTGCATGTTGGATTCTTCACCATAGACGTGAGAGAATGGTGTTAAAGTATAAAAGATAAATAACGCCTTGTTAAATTTTAAAGTGTAATTTTTGGGTAGCTTTATTTTATTTTTATTTTGAGTGTTGTAGTGAGGGCAAATATGTACTTTTGTGTCCATGGGTGTAGACACCCCATTTTGACATGGCCCTAAAGTCCCCAAAATTGAATAACCACTTCAACAAAAAAAATCAAATAAAATTCCCAAATTCCGAGGTGAGAAATAAACCCAAAATTTTTGAAAAAAATATTGTTGTTGTCTAGCCCATTGAACATTTTTCACAACCCAGGAAAACCCAAGATCGCATTTGTACCCTGGAATCGCCGACCTTGGTCCTCGTACCCATGTTCCTGAAATTTGCGAAAATTGTGAAATGCCTATGAGTTTTGATATTACCACTCCTCTATTTGTACCCCTAAGCTCCAAATGATAATGTCCCTTGGATCAAATTAGAAGATTAGGATCAAGTATAGAGAAGGGAATTTTCACCTTGTTATCTACTTGGACCACCCTATAGGGTAAGGAGAGTAGCCAAATGCACTAGGTAGGGGGGGGCTGTCCAGTAGATAAAAAAAGGGGGGGGGGTTATCATTTCCCTTTATATGGGTCGAACTAGGGCTTGAAAATGGAGTGATTTTTGCAAAAAGAAAGAAATCGAGAAAGAAAACAGAGAGAGGGCGGAGGAAGAGCCGCCGGCCATCCACCACAGACCACCAAGCCTCTTCCAAAACCGTACCCCACCTCCATCTTCTCCGGCCAAGCCGCCACCATCTCGGCCTCTTCATCTTCTCCAAACCCCCATCCACAACCCCCCATTTCTTCTCCACCCAGCTGTGGGACCCGATCCCGCGAGAGGGGTGGTGGCGCGAGCCGCCACGCACTATCTCTTGGTCTCTCGTACCCACGCGATTGGCGTGTGCCTTTTATTATTAATTTTAATTCATCTTTTATGTGAACTTGGGATCACTAAGGCAATCCGAATTCCACACAAAAGAGACTGACAGAGTCGCCACCTAGATGTGGGATCTAGGACCCATAATTAACCAGAAATCTAGACTCGCTACCTGGTTACAAGAATGGAAGGTATGGGGATTTATCCACCACATGCACCATTCCTGCCCGATAATCGGTCTTCAATTCCAAAAGTTAACTCTTTTAAATTCATTTTTAATGGCTCATTCAACTCTCTGTTAATGTGCTATCTATGTGACATGCATCCTATGATCTAATTTCAATGTGAATCCTAAATGTGTATCTTGATTTCTTAATTGGTTTGGATTCAATCTAAGTGAAAGTTCTCCTAAAATTCTAATTTCATGGAAAATCCTAAGTGATTTGATTGTTTCAACAGTTTTAAAAGTGATTAGCCCGAGTCCTCAGATGATCTGGTATTCATCCAAAGAAGCCTACGTATCCCCGCCTCCACGAGAATCAAGGCAACGTAGTTCTTCGCGCCTATTCTAAGCTAGGATGCCTAAGACACCTAGACTTCTATCCTAGACTCGATCTAAAAGACCGAACCGGTTATTAAAGTTTCTTGTACGATTATTTAAATTTCAGTGAATTGTGGATTTTATGACACCCTATATGCCCTAACTAAATGCAGATTAGCCCTAAGCTAATGCAGGTGATTCCTATAACCTATGTGTAACTAGGCTGTATTTCCTAAAGAAAACCAAAGGTGAACTAGCGTATCCTACTCTAGTCATCACTCGGCGATATGGATCGCCGACTGACCGGACGGAGGCGCTCCTATAACTCTAGGACAGACCCCTAACTCTGAAACAAACAAACAAACAATCAAACAACCTATCAAAAGAAAAACCCTAACTCTAAAACTCTCTATCTAGGAGAAACTCCTAACTCTAGAGGAAGATCTTTTGAAAATAAGATTTTAAAGGTTTTTGAAGAAAGTTTAAGATATTATTTACAAAAAAGGTTTGGCTGGACTTGGGATATAAATCCCAAGCTGCACTACGTACCTCGGAAGAGGATCAAGCCAACGTAGTTCGAAACGAACTCTCAAACTACGCTTCTAAAAGAAACACTCACACTACAGATTTTTTAAGGTTTTTTTATATTTTCAAATGTTTTTGATATTTTTAAAGTTTTCAAATGTTTTTGAGTTTTAAATTTCTAATGTTTTTAGATTTTAAAGCTTTTCCAATGCTCAGGACCTTTAGATGAATTCACTCTTACAGAGAACAAACAAGCATAACCATAAACTAGGGCAAAGCCCTAAAGCAAAAAGGGGAAACCCCAAACAAGCAACTAACGCCTCAAAGAGACGAACCACAACAAGAAAGATAGCGTCCCAAGAAGAGAGAAAACGATCCAAGATCCCAAGCAAGCAACGCTTTAATAAGACTGAGTTAGCCTCTAATCAAAGCGAAGTAATCAACAACTCTAAAGGAGAAACTCCGAACTAACAACACTAAAGAGGGGTACAAATGAGTCAGAGACTCTCTAATACTACAACTTAGAGGAGGAATGAGTCAAAGACTCCCAAAAAACGCCAACAGAAGAACCAATGAGTCAAAGACTCCCTAGTAATACCACAAAAGAACGAATGAGTCAAAGACTCTCTAATAATACCTACTAAGAAAACGAAGTGAATCAAAGACTCTCTAAAAGAAAAGGAAACACGAGTCAGAGACTCCACTAACACCCACTAAAGGATAGATGAGTCAAAGACTCTCTAAAAGAAATGGAAACATGAGTCAAAGACTCCACTAACACCAACTAAAGATAAATGAGTCAAAGACTCTCTAAGAGAAAAGGAAACACGAATTTGAACATTTGGCAGAGGTAAAACACCCAGCCGGGCCGGACAGCTACCTAGCCCTAGGGTGCAACAAATGTGCAACCCAATACCCATAAGGGTAGGGGTATGAAGCCAAGCCGAGTAGGGCGTTCTTCCAAAACCAAACGGCGCACAAAGAGGACTAACGAGAGAATGAGACCGGGCGGGTCTCCCAAACACACACAAAGATGAAGGTGCTTTAGAGATTTTAAGATGATTTTCAATTAATTTCGGATTTTCAATGAATTTTATCAATTTTAATCATATGAGTGATTTTACAAGTGAAGCTGTTGCAAACGAACTCGAAATGAGTTGAAACTTATCTAGCAACAAGATATGATGAGATGTAACTTACTGGAAGATTTTTACAGATTTTTACATTAAACTCATATTTAATTTGGATTTAAAAATTAATTGACCAGATTGCAAAAATAACACAGAAACTACTAGAAATAGGAATCTAAATTCCATGAAATTTCTACAGTAGTAAGAGATAAGTGAAAATAGCATGCTGTGAGATTTCCATGAATTTAGAAAACTATTTACTATCAGTTTCGGATTTTTCAAATTTCAAACCAGATTATGAATTAACACTACAGCTCATGTAAAACAAGATCCAAAGTAATTGAAACTTTTATAGAAGCAAGAAATATGAAATATAAGACTACTGTAAAAATTTTAAGAATTTTCTTTGTGATCTGATGTCAGTACAAATTCCCCCAAAATCTGCTGATTTTCAAAGAAAGCATAAAATTATATACCAAACAAAATCCAAAAATTCTCACAAATTCATGGTAGAATGTATCATTATCATATTATTTTCCCACAAAATTTCATTATTTTTGGAATCTGTTTAGTATATCGTTTAGTTTTCTTTGTTAAAAATCATGCAAAAATCCGAAAATATACCAAATAATTCTAAAAAAATTCCGAGAACGGTGTACCTACCTGTGATCGAAATCCTCGCCGAATCCGAGAGCCGAAAAACTCGAAAATCCCGCCTCCGTGCTATCGCTTCCGCTTTCTTTCTCTTTTTCGTTCTTTTTTTGTTTCTTTTTCTTCTTTTCTTGTTTCTTTTTCTTCTTTTTTTTTCTTTTCAACCCCACATAGCAACTTTGTTAGAACACATGATAGAAGAGAAATGAGTTGTGTCTCCCTCTTACTCACCCTCATTGAACCATTTATAGCAAAGGAATGGGAGGGTGGTGGCCACCATTGTGGACTTATTCCATGGTAGGTGGCCACCATTGTGGACATATTCCATGGTAGGTGGCCACCATTGTGGACATTGAATTTTGACATGTGTGTGGCCCCATGCATGTTTTTTAAAGTTCTTTTGAGTAGGTAAAAGATAACCCAAATGGGTCCCATATGTGACCAAATTCCCAATTGTGCATAAAATCATATGCCCCACTCCAAAGTATGATCGGAACCGTTCATTTGATGGGCGACAATGTGATTTAATTTGTGCTCCACTAATCAATCCTATGGGCTGATCCAAACCATCCAATAGATCAAAATGTGAATATGTTACCCCATTTTTAAATCACTCCCATTTGATGATCCGAACCGTCCATTTGATGGGCGACAATTGATGATCTTGACCGTTCAAATGGTGGGTCGCAATGTAAATTGGTTGTGCCCCCTTAAATCATTCCTCTATGACGATCCAGACCATCCAATTGATGGGTCCCCTACCTAAGTAGGTTGTGTCCTCCTAAATCATTTCAATGGGCTGATCCGAGTAACTCAACCTGATGATCGAAACAAAATTGGTTGTTAAAACGACTTCTCTGAGATCTTGACCGTTCTCTTGATGATCATCTTTAGGTGTTGGATCGAAGTAGGTTCAAAACTCATTTTTCACTAAAACAATGTGCGGGCCACCCTGTTTGATCCAAATCTAAACAAATGCTCAAGACGGGCCCATCAATCGGATCCAAATTCTCTCTTGTTCGGATTCTTGGGAATAATCTCTCTCAACACTTAACGGAAAAGTGCGAAACATGGCGGAAATGATTGAACGGGATTTCGCCCAAGCATAGCGAACTTGGGTCCGATCAAAATGGGGTGTCTACAGATGCCCCTCTTTGGCAGAGCGTGTGTAACACGCGAATGGCAAAGCTGAACAGACGACACATTTTGACTGACCCAAAAGCAAAACAAATTTTTGGTTTTTTTCAGCTTTAAAATGATATTCACAAAGATAAAACTCTACCAACAATAGAGAGATAGCCTCTCACTAACTCTTAACTCGGCAACTAAGACATCTCAAAGAGATAGTCTCTCCCTAATACTCATGACTCAACTATCTAAAACAAATACGCAAGGGCTCTATTAAAGCAAACACAAACACACTCTTTTTAACAACAAAGCTTTAAGAAAACTAACACAATGAAATTATTTTTAGAGAATGTAGACCATTATCAATGCAAATATAAATCAATCACCCGAACAAATGTGAAACAATCACTCAAAGAGTCGGTAACACTCTGGGAGTTTCAAAACAATCACCCAAAGAGTCTGTAACACTCTGAGAGTCTCAAAACAATCACTCAAAGAGTCTGTAACACTCTGAGAGTTTCAAAATAATACAGAAATCTTTATACTCAAAGAGCCCTAACTACCCGAAGAGTCTCTAACACTCAAAGGGTCTCAACTACTCAAAGAGTCTCAAACGCACACGAAAAACCTTTATACTCGAAAGAGTCTCAACTACATAGAGAAACCTTTATACTCAAAGAGCCTCAACTACCCGAAGAGTCTGTAACACTCAAAGGGTCTCAACTACTCAAAGAGTCTCAAACACATCAAAGAAACTTTTATATTCAAAGAGCCTCAACTACCCGAAGAGTCTGTAACACTCAAAGGGTCTCAACTACTCAAAGAGTCTCAAATACATCAAAAACTATTTATACTCAAAGAGTCTCAACTACCCGAAGAGTCTGTAACACTCAAAGGGTCTCAACTACTCAAAGAGTCTCAAATACATCAAAAACTATTTATACTCAAAGAGTCTCAACTACCCGAAGAGTCTGTAACACTCAAAGGGTCCCAACTACTCAAAGAGTCTCAAACCAACACAAAACATTTATACTCAAGGAGTCTCAACTACCCGAAGAGTCTGTAACACTCAAAGGGTCTCAACTACTCAAAGAGTCTGAAATCAACAAAAACATTTATACTCAAAGAGTCTTAACTACCCGAAGAGTCTGTAACACTCGAAGGGTCTTAACTACTCAAAGAGTCTCAAATCAACACAAAACATTTATACTCAAAGAGTCTCAACTACCCGAAGAGTCTGTAACACTCGAAGGGTCTCAACTACTCAAAGAGTCTCAAATCAACACAAAACATTTATACTCAAAGAGTCTCAACTACCCGAAGAGTCTGTAACACTCGAAGGGTCTCAACTACTCAAAGAGTCTCAAATCAACACAAAACATTTATACTCAAAGAGTCTCAACTACCCGAAGAGTCTGTAACACTCAAAGGGTCTCAACTACTCAAAGAGTCTCAAATCAACACAAAACATTTATACTCAAAGAGTCTCAACTACCCGAAGAGTCTGTAACACTCAAAGGGTCTCAACTACTCAAAGAGTCTCAAAACAAATCAAAACATTTATACTCAGAGAGTCTCAACTACCCGAAGAGTCTGTAACACTCAAAGGGCCTTAACTACTCAAAGAGTCTCAAATCAACACAAAAATATTTATCGATCTTATATCGAGTTCATTGATAGCATAGCGATCTCCTGCCGAGAATAAATGGGAGTGCATGATCTTTGCTGAAAGCAAAACTCAAGTAGATTGATGAGATTTTTAGGTGCTGACTCTCTTTAACAGATGAAAAGCATTCTAATGAGGTTTGAAGGATGCAGGAGTAGATTATATACCCCGCTGGGAATTGAAGTTTATGAAACTTTGACTCCAAAAGAAACAACTTGATCAAGGGAATTCAACTCAAAGAGTATGTTCAAGCTTCTCTGGTTTCTATTTGCTAAGAATAGATATCCCAGTTATCATTGTGTAATATCTTTTATGACGCAAGTCATAAAAGATGCCCCTAGTATGATGTGCTTCCATGACAAGGTTTTAAGAAAGCAGAACCAAGGTAAGTAGGAAAAATTTGAGTTTGCATGGGTTCTTTCTTTGGTATAATGGTAAGACCACCTTCACAAAGGCTGAACGTAAGAGTTCTTCATTTTGCTCAGTGCTTGAGGCTTTGATGTTTCAGGCAGGTCTGAATAACAAATCTCTTGCCCTTCTTTGATTCTTAAACCAGGATCTACTCTAGATTTTTCTTTACATTTCGGAAGGTGTACACCCATTCTCTCCAGTGCCAAACACTTTTGATTCTAAAAGAAAACAATGAGAAACAAGGAACAGACTCCTGAGGACTCTTTCAAAGAAGACTTACAATATTCATGGGACTTGACTAAATTTTGATTCACTCTTAAATCAAATGTGTTATTTTTAAATGGTAAGGTCAGCCACTCTTAGAGTAGTCTCAAAAACCATGCCAAAAGGCTCTAGTTTCCTCCATCAGGACATCCGTCATGGTTATACCCCTTCGGATTGCTCGGTTTTAATGCCCCTAGTTTAAAAAGGTGTCAAAGTAAGCCTTGCTGACACTATTCGGATTCCAGGATCCTGCCCTATAGAGGTTGCTTCTCAGTCTCCTTGATTTGTCTTTTCGGAAGAAGTCAAAATTAATGTCTTCCAAGTTTTCAGTCTAAAAGACCACTTATCTCAACTTTTGCTTTCCAAGCTTTCAGTCTAAAAGACTACTTATCTCAATTTTTGCTTGTACTCAAACTTGGGAATTCTACGTAACTGAGGAACTCCTTCTGCTTCTATTCAACTCAACTTTTCATGGGAAGTATTTGCCTCTGACTAGATTGTCTCTTCAAGTTTTCAATCCAGCATACCACTACCCTTACCTTCTGATAAGTCAATCATTTTGCTTGTTGACTTAGCAAGAAAAATGACTTTCACCTTTCTCTAGGCCGCCCTTTCGGGTTTTCAACCTAGCGGATCTTCAGACTCTCATTCTTTTCTTTCTGTTTTTCTTTTCATTCGCCTCGAACCTTTACTTGTTTCACCAGAAGGACTTTCTAGGTGGGCTCGGGTTCAAAAGGGTTGAATACCTAAGGTTCTAAGGATTTGGACCGAATCTGGTCTAGCCAGACTACCTACGTACCCCAAAAATGGAGGATCAGGTCCGCGTAGTTCGCTTAAGGATTTTTCAAAGAATGGTTTAGCATTTAGCTTCAAAATTTTGAAAAGGGATTTTATCCCAAGGTTTGACCGAACCTGAATTAATCAAGTTGCCTACGTACCCCTGAAGAAATGGGGATCAGGTCCGACGTAGTTCGGGTGCATAAATGCCCCGGGTTTATAATGTGTTTGAAAAGAAACATTGGCTTTAAATTGTTGGCCCAAAGGGTTCTCAAAAGGATTTTAAAACGTTACGATTTTGGCTATTAAGGCTCAAACGTCCAATGATGGCCTCCTGATGTATTTGATGTACAAGCTCTTTTGTTTAAGGTTCAAAGCCTTTGAAAATTTTTATTCGAGGAGTCTGGCGGTTTTCTGGCAAAACTTCAACCATTGTGCTTCACTCCCATCTTGCCTTGAAATCATAATGAAAATACACAGCCCAATTTTTCTTTTAGGGCTCAAATCTATGACTTCATTTCGAGAAAGTCTTCTCTCACTTCTTCATCAGCTCCACAGGATATCTGATACTTATCTCTTTAAAATTGTACTCTTCAACTGGATGCCTAAAGCAGATGAAGTCTTGCTTTGCTCAACGACAGGGCATTCCCCTGGTTTATCCTTATAGGATCAAGCAAGACTACCTCAAACCCCTCTAAACAGGTTTATCAATTCTTTGCGCTCCTTAGGAGATAAAGTTTTTCCAATCCATTTCTCCCGAGTTTCGAATTTCGATACCACTATCAATGGCTTCGATTTCTTCTTCAAGTGGCTATGCTCGACGCTCTTCCTCTCGTTTGACCATCTTTCAAATCTCGAGGGGAATTTCGTCTGCATTCTCATCCAAGAAGGGGGTCTTGTAGTTGTTTTAAACATTTAATCCAAGAGTGAATCATAAAAAATTGAAGATACAGACTCAAATGCTTTATTGAATTGAAATACTTTGAAGTACATAGATGACTTTGAACGCGCCTCAGTAGGCTCTACATTGAATTTAATCAAAAGCTAAACACCGACTCTGAACGAGAAAGACTGATTGACATGACACATTTTCTTTTCTTTTTTTAACATCAACATAACTGAACTTTTCCAACTTCGAGAGAAGAAAGTTGATGTACACTCAATGAAAGACAAATCTAAAGACACAGGACACTTCTTCAAAGGTAGTGAACCGGCACTGAAAGTTTATAGGTGATACACCTTTCTTCATGATAATGATAATTACAAAGTTCGATCCTGAAGTAGGAATCCCAGAAAAGGCAACTCCACAAGGTCTAGTTTAAATGGGGCAACAAAAGGCTTATGCTGACAATGTGGGTAAAGCAATAGACTGATGTATCGAATGAATTCAGAAATGGTCAGTCTTTTGGAAGAAGGGCTTTTTGTTGAACACAGACTTTTGACTTAGAAGCAATCACACTATCTCAATAGTCATGGGATAAAAATTCTAAACAAATAGAGAAAAGAGTAATCTTGACATACATCAACGGGTATGTTAATTTTGGAAAGAATCCTCAATCTATTCCTTAAGATGTTCTTTGGGTATAACCGTTCTTCTTTTGTGAATGAAAGAGTCAGGAACGATAAACATCCCTAATCAAAATAAGTTTCGATCTCAGCAACGATCATGCACTCAAAGAATACAGGTAAGATCAAACTTTTCCATCAATGATTTCGATATGATCCAAGGGTAAAAGATATATGATAGGTAAACATTGATCAATGAAAAATCAATGGCTCAGATAATAGACCATGGCCATAAGAATGACAAAAGTAGAGTCAAGGGCCAGATCTAAAATCTGAATGATGGATATCAACAACTGTAGATCAATATGATTAGATCAAGATGAGATGAGATAGCATAAGATTGCTTTCAACGGATGGATCATGAATGACTAATCCTATGAGATCTTTGGAAATGAATGGGATTTACATCCTAACCCCAAAGGAAAAGTTTTTTTTAATCTTCGCACATTTTATCAGTGTTACCTGAAGGCATCAATCCTAACCCTAATCCAGCGGAGTGGAGAGAGGATCTCGACTCATGACTTTGTTTGTGTACCTATGACCGATCGTAGCCATTGGAAGATGAACTACGGCCTAATCTAGACACAAATGGGTAGGATATCCTAAACTAGGCTCACACACGTGATGCACATGTGTTCGTATACTACATGCATGTGTGGGTTAATCTAGGGGTAAGGCCAAGAGTTCCCTTAGCGCGAATCCATGTTCGATATACTGTACCAGTGTCCGGCGTATCAGTACGTGAACAAGAGATCCGTTTACGTACCATAAAGGTACTAGGCTAAGGGTGGAATGCTTCTCTAGCACAGAGGCACCAGGTGATGAAATCCCAGTCAACCATGCTAGATAACACTCCGGGTTCCTAAAATAGGACGTGTGTGCATGTGAGATGCAGGGTTTAGATGAAAGTGATGTAAGTGTGTGCAATAAGTTCGCGCAATCTATGATGCCTTCAGGTTTTGTTAGATTAAGTTTGAGTAAATGTGATGAGAAAATAAAGCATACAAAGTAATCTAACAAGCATAAAAGAGATAGAGTTTTCATGAGCCGGTTGAAATAGATTCAAATGAGTTATCCTTTGGAATTGTAATGAAATTAGGTTTTCCCCAGCAGAGTCGCCAGTCTGTGGGACCCGATCCCGCGAGAGGGGTGGTGGCGCGAGCCGCCACGCACTATCTCTTGGTCTCTCGTACCCACGCGATTGGCGTGTGCCTTTTATTATTAATTTTAATTCATCTTTTATGTGAACTTGGGATCACTAAGGCAATCCGAATTCCACACAAAAGAGACTGACAGAGTCGCCACCTAGATGTGGGATCTAGGACCCATAATTAACCAGAAATCTAGACTCGCTACCTGGTTACAAGAATGGAAGGTATGGGGATTTATCCACCACATGCACCATTCCTGCCCGATAATCGGTCTTCAATTCCAAAAGTTAACTCTTTTAAATTCATTTTTAATGGCTCATTCAACTCTCTGTTAATGTGCTATCTATGTGACATGCATCCTATGATCTAATTTCAATGTGAATCCTAAATGTGTATCTTGATTTCTTAATTGGTTTGGATTCAATCTAAGTGAAAGTTCTCCTAAAATTCTAATTTCATGGAAAATCCTAAGTGATTTGATTGTTTCAACAGTTTTAAAAGTGATTAGCCCGAGTCCTCAGATGATCTGGTATTCATCCAAAGAAGCCTACGTATCCCCGCCTCCACGAGAATCAAGGCAACGTAGTTCTTCGCGCCTATTCTAAGCTAGGATGCCTAAGACACCTAGACTTCTATCCTAGACTCGATCTAAAAGACCGAACCGGTTATTAAAGTTTCTTGTACGATTATTTAAATTTCAGTGAATTGTGGATTTTATGACACCCTATATGCCCTAACTAAATGCAGATTAGCCCTAAGCTAATGCAGGTGATTCCTATAACCTATGTGTAACTAGGCTGTATTTCCTAAAGAAAACCAAAGGTGAACTAGCGTATCCTACTCTAGTCATCACTCGGCGATATGGATCGCCGACTGACCGGACGGAGGCGCTCCTATAACTCTAGGACAGACCCCTAACTCTGAAACAAACAAACAAACAATCAAACAACCTATCAAAAGAAAAACCCTAACTCTAAAACTCTCTATCTAGGAGAAACTCCTAACTCTAGAGGAAGATCTTTTGAAAATAAGATTTTAAAGGTTTTTGAAGAAAGTTTAAGATATTATTTACAAAAAAGGTTTGGCTGGACTTGGGATATAAATCCCAAGCTGCACTACGTACCTCGGAAGAGGATCAAGCCAACGTAGTTCGAAACGAACTCTCAAACTACGCTTCTAAAAGAAACACTCACACTACAGATTTTTTAAGGTTTTTTTATATTTTCAAATGTTTTTGATATTTTTAAAGTTTTCAAATGTTTTTGAGTTTTAAATTTCTAATGTTTTTAGATTTTAAAGCTTTTCCAATGCTCAGGACCTTTAGATGAATTCACTCTTACAGAGAACAAACAAGCATAACCATAAACTAGGGCAAAGCCCTAAAGCAAAAAGGGGAAACCCCAAACAAGCAACTAACGCCTCAAAGAGACGAACCACAACAAGAAAGATAGCGTCCCAAGAAGAGAGAAAACGATCCAAGATCCCAAGCAAGCAACGCTTTAATAAGACTGAGTTAGCCTCTAATCAAAGCGAAGTAATCAACAACTCTAAAGGAGAAACTCCGAACTAACAACACTAAAGAGGGGTACAAATGAGTCAGAGACTCTCTAATACTACAACTTAGAGGAGGAATGAGTCAAAGACTCCCAAAAAACGCCAACAGAAGAACCAATGAGTCAAAGACTCCCTAGTAATACCACAAAAGAACGAATGAGTCAAAGACTCTCTAATAATACCTACTAAGAAAACGAAGTGAATCAAAGACTCTCTAAAAGAAAAGGAAACACGAGTCAGAGACTCCACTAACACCCACTAAAGGATAGATGAGTCAAAGACTCTCTAAAAGAAATGGAAACATGAGTCAAAGACTCCACTAACACCAACTAAAGATAAATGAGTCAAAGACTCTCTAAGAGAAAAGGAAACACGAATTTGAACATTTGGCAGAGGTAAAACACCCAGCCGGGCCGGACAGCTACCTAGCCCTAGGGTGCAACAAATGTGCAACCCAATACCCATAAGGGTAGGGGTATGAAGCCAAGCCGAGTAGGGCGTTCTTCCAAAACCAAACGGCGCACAAAGAGGACTAACGAGAGAATGAGACCGGGCGGGTCTCCCAAACACACACAAAGATGAAGGTGCTTTAGAGATTTTAAGATGATTTTCAATTAATTTCGGATTTTCAATGAATTTTATCAATTTTAATCATATGAGTGATTTTACAAGTGAAGCTGTTGCAAACGAACTCGAAATGAGTTGAAACTTATCTAGCAACAAGATATGATGAGATGTAACTTACTGGAAGATTTTTACAGATTTTTACATTAAACTCATATTTAATTTGGATTTAAAAATTAATTGACCAGATTGCAAAAATAACACAGAAACTACTAGAAATAGGAATCTAAATTCCATGAAATTTCTACAGTAGTAAGAGATAAGTGAAAATAGCATGCTGTGAGATTTCCATGAATTTAGAAAACTATTTACTATCAGTTTCGGATTTTTCAAATTTCAAACCAGATTATGAATTAACACTACAGCTCATGTAAAACAAGATCCAAAGTAATTGAAACTTTTATAGAAGCAAGAAATATGAAATATAAGACTACTGTAAAAATTTTAAGAATTTTCTTTGTGATCTGATGTCAGTACAAATTCCCCCAAAATCTGCTGATTTTCAAAGAAAGCATAAAATTATATACCAAACAAAATCCAAAAATTCTCACAAATTCATGGTAGAATGTATCATTATCATATTATTTTCCCACAAAATTTCATTATTTTTGGAATCTGTTTAGTATATCGTTTAGTTTTCTTTGTTAAAAATCATGCAAAAATCCGAAAATATACCAAATAATTCTAAAAAAATTCCGAGAACGGTGTACCTACCTGTGATCGAAATCCTCGCCGAATCCGAGAGCCGAAAAACTCGAAAATCCCGCCTCCGTGCTATCGCTTCCGCTTTCTTTCTCTTTTTCGTTCTTTTTTTGTTTCTTTTTCTTCTTTTCTTGTTTCTTTTTCTTCTTTTTTTTTCTTTTCAACCCCACATAGCAACTTTGTTAGAACACATGATAGAAGAGAAATGAGTTGTGTCTCCCTCTTACTCACCCTCATTGAACCATTTATAGCAAAGGAATGGGAGGGTGGTGGCCACCATTGTAGACTTATTCCATGGTAGGTGGCCACCATTGTGGACATATTCCATGGTAGGTGGCCACCATTGTGGACATTGAATTTTGACATGTGTGTGGCCCCATGCATGTTTTTTAAAGTTCTTTTGAGTAGGTAAAAGATAACCCAAATGGGTCCCATATGTGACCAAATTCCCAATTGTGCATAAAATCATATGCCCCACTCCAAAGTATGATCGGAACCGTTCATTTGATGGGCGACAATGTGATTTAATTTGTGCTCCACTAATCAATCCTATGGGCTGATCCAAACCATCCAATAGATCAAAATGTGAATATGTTACCCCATTTTTAAATCACTCCCATTTGATGATCCGAACCGTCCATTTGATGGGCGACAATTGATGATCTTGACCGTTCAAATGGTGGGTCGCAATGTAAATTGGTTGTGCCCCCTTAAATCATTCCTCTATGACGATCCAGACCATCCAATTGATGGGTCCCCTACCTAAGTAGGTTGTGTCCTCCTAAATCATTTCAATGGGCTGATCCGAGTAACTCAACCTGATGATCGAAACAAAATTGGTTGTTAAAACGACTTCTCTGAGATCTTGACCGTTCTCTTGATGATCATCTTTAGGTGTTGGATCGAAGTAGGTTCAAAACTCATTTTTCACTAAAACAATGTGCGGGCCACCCTGTTTGATCCAAATCTAAACAAATGCTCAAGACGGGCCCATCAATCGGATCCAAATTCTCTCTTGTTCGGATTCTTGGGAATAATCTCTCTCAACACTTAACGGAAAAGTGCGAAACATGGCGGAAATGATTGAACGGGATTTCGCCCAAGCATAGCGAACTTGGGTCCGATCAAAATGGGGTGTCTACACCAGCCACCTTCTTCTCCGGGGGATTTTGCCAGCCATCCACCACAGACCACCACCCCTTCCAACTCCGGCCACCCTTACCGATCGCCTCCACCCCCACAGCCACCATCTACATCAAATCCATCCTCTCCACCCCCATCTCTACCCAAAACCCATTTTCGAGCAAAACCCACTTCGAGAAAAACCAAAAATCTACCACCATAGCCTCTTCATCGCCACCATCAGACCCTCCATTTTTCGTGAAAAAAACAGAGTAAGGAGAGGTAGAAAGAGGGAGTGAGGGAGGCTACCACCGGTGGCATCATCTTCTCCGGCCATCCAAGCCGGATTCCGGCAAGAATCCGGCCCTAGCTACTCTCTCTACCTCCAACCGCCGCCCACAACTATCACCTTCCCCATCTCTCCACCATCATTAAACCCATTTCACCCTCACCTCTGCAATTTTCTCCCAACCGCCATCCGTCTCCGACCCAAACGGCCATGAATCCGACCCCAATCCGGAATCCATAGAAACCCACTTCGTTTCCCTTCACAATCCCATTCTCAGCCACCATCCTACCACCCACTTTCTTCATTTTCACCCTCAAAACCCATTAACAACCATTTCTACCACCTCCGGTCATTCTCCCATATTTTTCCGACCCCCATCGCCGGAGCTGTTTGCAGAGAAGAGGGTGAAAGAAAAAAGAAGAAGAAGAAGGTGCTTTCTGCAGAGAGAGGGAGAGAGAGAGAGAGAGAGAGAGAGAGAGAGAGAGAGAGAGAGAGAGAGAGAGAGAGCGAGAGAGAGAGAGGGAGGGAGGGAGAGAGGAGGAGCCCCATTTCTGTGAGCAGATGAGGGGTTTCTCATTTGTTTTTATATAGAAAAAATCAGAAGGGGAGCCCGAGCTCCACTTTCCGGATGCTCTCCGATCAACCCCGTTTCATCCACCGAGGCCCCATCTCCCCCATTTCGTTGACACCCCATCCCCACCATCTGCTCTTCACCCGGGTAACATCTCTGACCCCTCTTATCTTGCTGAAATTCATATGGTTATTTGCCTAGCTTTCTGATTATAGAATTGATTCGTGAGTTTTGGATCTTAATTCGATCCTCGAGTGCAAGGTGGTGATTGAATTTTCTGTGATGAATGGATGGTGGAGTTGTATATGTTTAACTGATGTAGGAAATCAGATGATTACTCTGCTCCATGTCGTGGGCACGAGTATCATCTGATTTCACAGGAGACCCCATGACGAGGGTTTGACCGTGTGAATTGCTTGATCTCATTTCCTTTGAATATTTCTAAAGTACTTGTAGTTTTCTCAAAATTGGTGTTTCCATGTATCTATTGATTATCTTCTTTGGAGGTTACTCATCGGTCTTCATTGTTTCTCTTAAAAAATATGAGTTCATTGTCTTGATTTTGGAATGATTTGGTTTCTTTATCGCAGTTTCTTTGTGTGGATTTCTTTAAATACGGTGCGAACTTTGACTGCCCAAGTTGGATGTGTTATATCAAAAAGTTCTTTCCCTTTTGTGGATCGTCGTTTCATACGGGGCTAGATGACCCTTTCTTCTCAAGGTTATCCTTTCTTATAGGGTTTAGAAGTTCCCCCCTTTTTATCAGGTTTATTCTCTTCACAGTTCCTTAGAATTCTTTGTGTGTTTTAAGATTCCATCGATTTTGGAAGCGCCTTTGCCAGGTTCCGGCTATGACGGAATGTATCTTGAGCCAACCCTTTTCCTTCCTGCCTTAGAGTTTTCGCAGGTTAAGGGATTTCTTCCCTTTTAGAGTCTGTCATAGAAAGTTGAGGAGTCTGTCCTTCCATCTTTCGGAGTCAGTTTTCAGCATAGGAGTCAGTCCTTCAGTCTGTCAGGAGTTTATCCTATCATCATAGGGGTTAGGATTCTGTCCATCCCCTCATCAAGTCGCGTGATTTTTATCCGCTCTTGCAAGGTATAGGATGCTGTCCAACCCTTGCAGAGTCGTGATTCTGTCCAATTCCCCCGCAAAGCATAGGATGCTGTCCAACCTTTGCGGGATATCAGAAGTCTGTCATACTCTTATGATGATAGGATTCTGTCATCTTGTGTCAAAAACACTTAAAAACATAAAAAATATCTGAAAAATCAAAAATCTCAAAAATCTTGAGTCATTGAGAGTGTAGTTAGAAAAATCTAGTCCGAACTACGGATGGATTGATCCCTAGCTGAGGGGTACGTAGGCAGCTCAGGCGTGCTGCTGGCATCCTGAGTCCAGTCACCATTTTTTTAAATCACCATTTTACAAATATTTCTCATCTTTTCGTCCACCCAAGTTCAGTCAAACCTTTTTAATAAATATTTTCAAGCACTTCAAAACAAAAGCAAAAATGGGCAAGGATGGTGATTGCCAGGTCACTTGGAGCCCTCTTTTCATTCCATTTTCGGTTTTCATCTTGATTTTCCGGTTTTCATCGGTTTTCTGACGTTTTATCGGGTTTTGGGACGGGCGATGACGTAGCGTGGCCCCTTTACAGGGATTGCCCTCGCTGAGCCCAACGATAGGTCATGACGATCGCGAGACTTTTCCGATCTTCAGCAGATTAGGATCGCCGGGCTTGATTCCTTTTGAATCGCCCTCTGAGCCTATCGTGTGTTCCATCTTCTTTCCCCTGGCATTTTTTTGGTTCTCACATGCCGTTGATTTTTCGATTTCTTTCTTTTCTTACACCTTTTAGCTTGCTGTGTGTTTATCTTAGATTTCTCATGCATTCTAGTTTGTTTGTTCTTCTAGCGTGCGATCGATTGCCATTTTCTTAGTCTTATCTCTTGCATAGGCTTGCATGCTAGTGTGTTTACTTTACTGCTTTGATTGCTTAGCTATAGCGTTTATTCATTCGTCTTAGCTTGATTATCTGTCTAAACTTAGATATTTGCTTTCCTTATCTCATTATATCTGTCATTATCTGCTTAGCTGTAGCTATGCATGCGATTGTTTATTGCTTTTTTAGATGTGATGAGTTAGGATTAGATGCGATGAGTTAGGATTTGGATGTTCACTTTCTTTGCCCATCCCCGGGTCATGCATGCTTAGATAGACGTTTTCTCGGGGATGATTGTTCCAATTTCACATGATTTTTGTCCAAAACTCTTCAAAGTTAATAATAAATGGCATAGAGACCAGGTGCTTGCACTTGGGCGAATTGGGGGCGCCTAACCCCTTCCCCATTCGTCATCAGGCACGGACCTTTTGTATCTCTGGTTATCTGTTGCGACGGAGCACAGCATGGGATCCACGGCCTACTTCCTTGGATGGCGACTCTTTCTTTGTTTAAGGTGCGTCTCGAATCCGGGCTGGTCCCCGAATCGAGAGGTATCTCACTTTACATCGCCACTCATGCTGTGAGGGGCACTCTTTCGAGAGTTCCTTGGTGGAGCTCTCCTTCACGTGGATGATCCTGAGACTTGCGTGGGGGCACGTCCCCCCACCTCTCTCGGATCGGGTTCCACAATGGGCATGTTGGTCTTTTTGCCTAGCTTGCACATGTGTGAGCCACACATGTTTGCTCTATCTTTTCCCACTACCTACCTATTTCAAATTCAAACCTTTACTTGGAACTCCAAACCCACTACTTCCCAAAGCATTTAAGACACCACTTTCCCATACCCACTACCACTTACCTAAGCTATCTTCTCTTTACTTTCCTTGACCAAGCCTATTCTCATCAACTTCATTTTGGTAGAGATTCTCCACAACCTAGACCTCCATTGAAGCTCCATTGAAGCTCTCTTGTGTGCAAGCTTTCCTCTTGAAGCTTTCTTCTTTTTATTGTTGTTTATCTTGTAGTGTTGTTATTTCTATCATATATTGAAGCACATCTCTTTTGGGCATTGTTCTTCTTCTACTTGGTTGTTCATCTTGGGCTAGTGTAAACTTTGGTTTCACTATTTGAGAAGAGGATTTTCCGGTGTTGTGAAATCCGTCTTTCTCTATATGGTATCAGAGCCACAAGGGTGGTAGTTGGTGCTTGTCAAGATTCCCTTGGTGAAGAAGTTCAATCGGTGCTTTGAAGATGGATATGAGTGGAAGGGTTAGTGGACTCGGCATTGAGTTGCTAAATCAATCAAATTACAAGACATGGAGAACATGTATGGAGTCTTATCTTGTGGGAGATGATTTATGCGATGTTGTTTGTGGAGATGCAAATGTGGCTCCGGAAGATACACAAGAAAATGGTGATGTGTTGAAGGCGTGGAGGATGAAGAACGCTAAGGCCGAATTTCTTTTGAAGCGGTCTATTTCACATGACTTGTTTGAGCACATCATTGGGTGTAAATCGGCGAGTGAGATTTGGATTACACTTGATGGATTGCTAAACAAGAAAAATATGGCTCGTTTACAAATGTTGGAGAATGAGTTGGCAAATACTACACAAGGTAGTCTCTCTATTTCTCAATTCTTTTTGAAGATTAAGAATCTTTGTTCGGAGATTTCTCTATTGTATCCGGAAGAGCCTATTTCGGAGGCACGAATGAAGCGGCATATTATCCGTGGGTTGAAAAGAGAGTATATTCCTTATGTTACGTCAATTCAAGAGTGGGATCGGCAACCTTCTTTGGTGGAGTTTGAGAATCTTCTTGCTTCACAAGAGTAATGGAAACCGAAAGGGTATCAAGTGTTACCGATGTGGTAAACTTGGGCATATACAAAAGAATTGTCGTGTGAAATTGAAGGATGGAAATGTAGTCGAAAAAGTTGATGATCCAAAACATGAAGAAGATTGGGGTAGATGTTTCATGGCGGAAACTACTACGGTAGGTGCTTTGGCATCCATCAATTTTGAGGATGATTGGATTGTCGATTCCAGTTGTGGGCATCATCTTACCGGCGACGAATTCAAATTCTCAAAGTTCTGAAAATATGAAGGCAACGATGCTATTATCACGGCGGACAACACTATACATCCAGTAGAGAAAGAATGGGTCATTACCATTGGTTGTGCAAATGAGGATCCTATTACACTTAAGAGTGTGTTTCATGTTCCCGGTATGAAGAATATTTTCTCGGTCGTAAATGCGGTTGATGCGGGAAATTATGTTTTGTTCGGGCGCTAAGGAGGTGAAATTTCTTCGAAATATTTCAAGCTTGAAGGCGGATGTTGTCTACACCGGTAAGAGAGTTAAATATTTGTTTGTTTTATCAGCTTCAACCTTATATGTTGATAAAATGAGTACAAATGATGGCGCTTCAATTTGGCATGCTAGATTGGGTCATATTAGCATGGATAAATTGAAGGTCATGGTGATTAAGAATCTAGTGAATGGGCTACCAAATTTTAATTATTTTGGTGGTGGAAAGGTGTGTGAGGGTTGTCAATATGGTAAGGCACATCGTCTTCCATTTGACAAGTCTCTTTCAAGGTGCAAGGCTCTCTTGGAGCTTATCCATAGTGATGTAATGGAACCTTGTAGGACACCTTCACTTTCCAACTTCCGCTATATGTTGTTATTTGTTGATGATTTTACTAGATTCACTTTGGTGTACTTTATAAGGGAGAAATCCGATGCATTATCTAAGTTTGTTGAGTTCAAGAAGATCGTTGAAGGTGTACTTCACAAGAAGATCAAGCGATTGAGAACCAATAATGGTGGGGAGTTTACTTCCGATGAATTTTTTGCTTTTTGTCGTGAGCATGGTATCCAAAGGGATCTCAATTGTGCCTATACGCCTCAACAAAATGGACTGGCGAAGAGGAAGATTAGGCATCTTGTGGTGTAAAAGTTGATTGTACGCAAAGAACTTGCCCAAGGCCTTATGGGCGGAAGGTATGGCATGTGCAACTTATGTGATTAATCGGGTGCCTCTTAGTCCGATTAATATGAAGTCTCCTTATGAGTTGATGTTTGGGGTGAAGCCTAGTGTCAAGTATTTCAAGGTTTTTGGTTCAATTTGCTATGTACATGTGCCGAATGAAAAGAGAACCAAGTTGGATGCTAAGGCGAAGAAGTGTATTTTCATTGGGTATGATGAAAGGAAGAAAGGTTGGAAGTGCATAGATCCTACAACTCACAAGTCCATTGTTTCAAGAGATGTTGTGTTTGATGAAGTCTCTTCTTATTATGGTTTGGATGGTGGTTCCACTAATGGTGTGGGTGTAGGTGAGCACATCCTTGTTGAGGTTAGCCTCAAGCAACAATGAACTTGCCGGTGACACCAAATGTTCTAATGGAATTTGGGTCTTCCTCTTCTTTGCCGATGGGGGAGCAAGGTGATAGGGGGAGTGATGTTGCATGTCACGTTCAAAAAGATGAGCAAAATGAAGAAACTAATGAAGATGAGTGTAGTTCATCACATCTTAGAAGATCAAAAAGAAAGATTGTCAAGCCGGCACGGTACCGGGATGAAAACATGGTAAGCACTTATTCTTGTTTTCTTTCCGGTCCATTTGATGATAATGAGCCTTCTTGCTTTGATGAAACAAAAGGGGTGAGAGAATAGAAAGATGCTATGAATGAGGTGATGAAGGCACTTGTGAAAAATTAGACTTGGGATCTTGTTCCTAAGCCCAAAGATGTGAATCCGGTTACATGTAAATGGGTGTACAAATTGAAGCGGAAAGCCAATGGGAGTGTGGATAGATTCAAAGCAAGGTTGGTGACTAGAGGGTTCTCTCAAAAGTATGGAGAGGATTATGATGAGACCTTTAGTCTCGTTGCCAAGATGACTTCCGTTCGAGTTGTAATTTCATTGGCCGCTTGTCATGGTTGGAAATTGTTTCAACTTGATGTGAAAAATGCATTTTTGAATGGTGAGATTGACAAAGACATCTACATGGAGCAACCACCGGGTTACAATTCAAGTGATCATCCGACTTATGTTTGCAAGCTCAAGAAAGCTCTTTATGGGTTGAAGCAAGCTCCAAGAGCGTGGTATGGTAAGATTGCCGAATACTTGCAATTTTGTGGCTATTTTGCATCTAACTCCGATTCTAGTTTACTTGTGAAGAAAGACAAAGGCTTGCTTGTTATTGTGCTTCTTTACGCCGATGACATGACAGTTACCGGCAACAATGATGTTAAGGTTGCAAAGCTAAGGGATGAGCTATCTATTCGTTTTGAGATGAAAGACTTGGGAGAGCTAAGTCACTTTCTTGGCTTGGAGGTGGAGACCTTGAAGGATGATGTTCTAGTTTCTCAAAAAGGCTATGTGGAGAAATTAGTTGAAAGATTTGGGATGAGTCAAAGTAAAAGATCATCTACTCCTCTTGATCCCAACATAAAGATAAGGCGGGGAGAAGGCAAGCTTCTTCTGAATGCATGGCCATATCGTGCTCTTGTGGGTAGTCTCATCTACTTGACTATCACAAGACCCGATATTTCATTTTCCGTTGGGCTTGTTAGTCGCTATATGCAAGCGCCACGGAAGCCACACTTGGAGGCGGCAAAGAGAATTTTGAAGTATGTGAATTCTACCCTTGACTTTGGGTTGCTTTACAAGAAAGGGGTTGATTTTGTGCTGAATGGATTTACCGATGCCGACTATGAAGGGGACTTGGATGATCGAAGATTTACTTCCGGTTATGTGTTTTTGTGTGGATTGGCGGGTGTTTCTTGGTGTAGTAAGAAACAAGACTCGGTGTCTCTTTCAACAACGGAAGCGGAATATAAGATCGCCGCTCTTGTGTCTCAAGAATGTGTTTGGTTGCGGTAGTTGATTGAAGATGTTCATTTACCTATTCACAAGGCAACGACTATTCTTGGTGACAACCAAAGTGCGCTCAAACTTGCCACAAATCCGGTTTGTCATGCAAGAACAAAGCATATTGAGATCGAACATCATTTTATTCGTGAAAAGGTGTTAGATGGTACAATTGGTATAGCGGAAGTGAGGAGCAAAGAGAACATTGCCGACATCTTTACCAAGTCACTTTCCAAATGACCATTTGAGCTACTTCGGGATAAGCTTGGAGTAGTTTCCAAAAAATTACTTTAAGGGTGGGGGGGGGAGTGTTAAGTTTTAAAGTGTATTTTTTGGGTAGCTTTATTTTATTTTTATTTTGAGTGTTGTAGTGAGGGAAAATATGTATTTTTGTGTCCATGGGCATGTTGGTCTTTTTGCCTAGCTTGCACATGTGTGAGCCACACATGTTTGCTCCATCTTTTCCCACTACCTACCTATTTCAAATTCAAACATTTACTTAGAACTCCAAACCCACGACTTCTCTAAGCATTTAAGACACCACTTTCTCATACCCACTACCACTTACCTAAGCTATCTTCTCTTTACTTTCCTTGACCAAGCCTATTCTCATCAACTTCATTTTGGTAGAGATTCTCCACAACCTAGACCTCCATTGAAGCTCCATTGAAGCTCTCTTGTGTGCAAGCTTTCCTCTTGCAGCTTTCTTCTTTTTATTGTTGTCTATCTTGTAGTGTTGTTCTTTCTATCATATATTGAAGCACATCTCTTTTGGGCATTGTTCTTCTTCTACTTGGTTGTTCATCTTGGGCTAGTGTAAACTTTGGTTCACTATTTGAGAAGAGGATTTTCCGGTATTGTGAAATCCGTCTTTCTCTATACGCCTTTCTCCAATAGCTTAAGCTTTTGGAGAAGTTGGTAAGTTAACATGGTATCAGAGCCAAAGGTCTCGAGTTCAAACCTCCTGGATAGCAAAAATCCACATGCGATGGTCAGCCCAAAGTGGGACCACATGTGCCACGTGTTTGCCAAGCGGGCCACATGTGCGGGAGAGTGTTAAAGTATAAAAGATAAATAACGCCTTTCTCCAATAGCTTAAGCATTTGGAGAAGTTGGTAAGTTAACAAATGCCACACACATTGCTTTATCATTTCTGCCCGACTTTCCTGGGTTATCTTTGGACGCTCTATCTACGTTTAGTTTGAACCTTCTTATATCTAGCCTCCTCCACTAAATAAGAGTAATCGTATTGTCTGTGTGGTATAATACTTTAACTTAAGCATCTTAGTAGTTAAACTGGAAAATCGTAATTGACCTTTGGGAAGACTTTACTAGTGATCTGCATTACTTATGAGGAATGCTAAACTGAAGGTGCCCTTGCAAAAACCCAGCCACAAGGGCACCCCATTGCACTATGACAGGGTACTTTTCTGTATGAAATATGGGTGTTTTAAGTCTATCAGGTGCAAGTATATCTAAATCTTTATAATAGTGATTCGTATCTGTGATTGACTCTACCAATAAAAGTAACATTTCAAAAAGAGAAAAAAATCGGCAAACACTACTAAGATGGGAGTTCAAAAGGTAAGTCAGACCTGCAAGCATCGGAGACATTATTCGGGACTCATGTGGCAGGACGGTAATGTCTTATTCAGGTTCGGCGGGTATATGTGACCCGAATGAAGCAGAAGCTAAGGCATTATTATGCTCGTCTCGGTCTCCTAGCTAGTAATCGAAGGAGATTCAACCAATGTTCTTTCTTGGGCGTCTAACAAGGTGAAAGGTCCATGGAAACCAACCCCACACTGTTGTGTCTGTGGCAAGGGTCCATGAACCTTCTCTAAGGTCTAGTTTGGCAACAAAAAAAGAAGGGTGGTTATAGGAGTTCAGATCATGGAAGTCGGTGCTAATACTGATCAGAATCCGATCCAAGAGGTAAGATTATCACTACATGTAATTTGACGTACAATAATCTCTATATGCCTATTATGGGATCACACTAATTGTCTTTGCAGTCCAAGCCAGCGTTTGATGTGGAACAACACCTATGGGCATCGCTGTACTGTGGTGAAACTTTTATACAGAGGAGGGCCTATGTTGTGAAAATTGCATTGGTGAGACAACATGTCCCCAAGGATGTAATTCGGGGTTCAATTTGATTAATAAAAATTCAATTATTTTAAAAGCAAATCTATGATTCGAAAGTCCCACGTTACTGGAATCTGTTGATGTTGTTAGGTGGACCCTAACTCCTTGATCATGACCCTGATTTTATGTTTCTAGCCTTTGATGTCTGTGACTGGTTTTAACCATTTCCACCATGTTGAGGCATGCTTGCGAAGTTTCATTGCTGCAATATTTACTTTGTTCTCATCGGGAACTTCTTTGTAGTCAAATATTCGTTCAATAGCAGTAATCCATTTATGAACACATCTGGCTGCATCTTTCCTTCAAACGAGGGCACGCCCACCTTAACGTTGGTGAACCGTGGACGAAAAGAGGGACGTCTCGAAGAAGAACCATCACTCTCTTTGGCATTGGCATGGCTCCGTTCCATTACTTTCCTACACCTCATCGGGAGGCTCTTGTAGAACTAACCTTTTGATGAGGGTTTAGGCTTTTCGCCTCAACTCCTCAATCTCAATGTCACGAAGATCTCTCCATCAGCTGGGAGGCTCTGTTTCGATCGGACCTCAGCAACATCAATTGGCCATTGAGAGATTTGAATTAACGCAAGCTCTCGTTGGTAAGCACTAACGTAGGATCGTCTCATGATCACCATCGCAAGGTTACACCTAGATACTCTAATACCACTTTACTACTATTCGGATCGACGAACTCAATCCTTTATGTTGTGGAGGAAGAACAAGAAGTGAAATTCTTGCCAAATAATTAGAAAAAAATTTCTTCTTCAACAAAATTCCTTTTACATATGGTTACTACAGTTTTAATGGAGGACTCCTTGAGAAAGAAATATTCAAACTATCCCACTCACTAGTTTAGAGACTCACATGCTCATAAATAACCTAGGAACACTCAAATACATTAACTAGCATAAGAACTAACTGACACAGTCTACTAAAATTTTCATAACTCTTCAACTACTCATCCGATTTTCAAGAACCTATACTCATTTGAAAGAGCACAAAATGATCTACAACTTCCTAGTTTACAACTTTTCTAGACTGTCATCTAGAAGTCCAAAAATCGGGTTCAAAAACTACCTGCTATATTATGGCGGGAATTAACCTACATAAAAAATTGTCATGAAAATAGTTTCTAAGCTAGAAGGACATACTCAATCTGAGTTATTCCTAGGGTAGGAGTGATGGACCACCTTTTGCTGGCCAGACTCTATTTCGATGCTATATTGACCGGGCATACTGGCTGGGCAGAGAGTATTTTTGGCCTTTATTGTATCTAGTCAATGGAGATTGCCAGGTATTCATCCAAAAATTTATTCCTAGAGTAAGCGTGATGGATGATTCGAGGCATCTGACCAAACTATATTGTACACAAATTTGGTGGTCCAATTCTAATTTTCCTCCTAGCATAGATAAATTACAACGTCGAAATTATTTGTAATAAGATATTTGCTATAATTGAAGAGGTCTTATCAGTAAGATTTTTATTAATCAGAGATTTAGGAATAGTTAACAATCCATTTTATAATTCTTTTCATGAATGATCAAGGAAAAATATCCCACCAACAAAGGAATTGTTTAGTATGAAATCACATAAAAACAGACTAATTCCAAAAAATGTGAAATTATCATGTAAGGCCTTACAACAATAATGCCTTGGTACCGTGTTGGATCAAATATCAAGGGCGGTACCTCTACCGTATAGTTCTAAGGCCTTACACCATATAAAAACTCCCAAAAAATAACGTCTGACCTTCCACTCAAGCTGCCCCTTTAGTGATAGATAGTAGAATTATGAGCCAAGGTTTATGTGGCTTAGAGAGCCTGCTATTATATTTCCTTTTTAAATATCACACGACTTATTCAATGAGACATTATATATAAGGGCGATGATATTTTCACTCCCCCTACATTACGCGCACGCTTCCCTTATAGCGTGATTTGACTTGAAAAGTGGGCAACTTTAATGCTTTTTGACGTCAAATCACGTTATAAGGAGAGTATGCACGTAATGCTAGGGGAGTGAAAATATCATCTCCCTGTATATAATTGCCATGCTTGTTGACGTATATCTTTGATATAAGGGTCGCCCGGATATCAGCCTTTCCATTTAATGGGAAGGACTGAGGTTAATTAATCTCAACCCTTCGCATTAAAGTGAAAGGCTGATACATGGGCGACTCACGACAGAAGTGGAAGAAGCTCTTGTTATGCATCACTTGCTCAAGGACTGATAGAATGAAGTGCGACCTTGCATTAATCAGATTCAAGTGCATCCTTATTGGTTGATTTATGCAAAGTCAACACGGCGCCATTCCCTTTTTTTGGGCGCCGCACTTTGCAGAAATTAACCAATAGGGGGGCCCTTGAGGGCACCCTCCATTCTATCATTTCTCCACTTGCTCATTATTTACAGGAAAAGTGTGACATGACATGGATTACATGCTCGTGAGCGTCTACAAATCAACCAAATTATTTTTGGTGGGGTGCACTTCACTGTTCTTTGTTCTCTTATTTTAGTTTATTCGGCGGACACTATCAGGAAAAAGAGGATCTCCTGTTTTCAACTTTTGACTCAGTGTACTTTTGACTCAGTGTACTTTCTCTTTATTGGAAAGACTGTCACATTCAGAATCCGAAATCCACAACATCAATTTGAACTTTTACACTTATCTTGGTGGAGGCTTTTAGGCCACGTTTGGATACCTCACGTTTTTTTATTTAGATTTGGATTTGAGTTTTGGCTGCTGCTGCAGCAAGGTTAAGGAGCATAGAGGGTGAGGTTAATTGCCACAAATATTGATTTCCAGATAAATTATATGGTGGCCGACTGTGAGATCACCACGGCAGAGAGAGAAAAACCTGCCACCTTGATTTTATATCCAAAAAAAAGTAAAAAATGGGGGCTTTTGATGGATTTCAAATCAAGGGAGGGGGTGTTTTCTCTCTCCGACCCTTACATGCAAAGGTGCCCCATATAAAATCTCTGATTTCCAAATAATATCTTGCAGAATAGATTTGAAAATCGAATTTTTTCATTGTTGTAGCTTATTTGGAAATCTAAGGATCTGATACACTTCCAAATCTCAACTGCAAATGTAAGGAATCCAAATATAAATCGTGTGGGTATCTAAACATATATGGCCTAACTGATTTGTTGGGCTGCTCGTTTCAGATTGTGATGACCTTTGGAGCCCTCCCCGTCAGCCGTCACAATTTGAAAGGACCAGGTCCTTAGTCATAGCTCTGCGGTCCCAATCAATGCATTGAAAACTGTAGTGGTTATATAGTCAATGTATTGAAAAACAAAGTGGCTATATAATGCGGTAGTCATGGTCATTGGGCCGCCCCGTTGCCCTCTGAAAAACTAGGGCTGCAACTCGAGCCGGGTTTTACCCGACCCGAAAATAACCTGGGTCGGGTTCAGGTTTCATGGGTTTCGGGTCGAGCCGGGTTGAGCATTCAAAAGCCCGCATGAATCTCGGGTCGAGCCGGGTTTGAAGGGGCCCGACCCGACCCGACCCGACCCGAGTTACATAAGTTATAGTATGTACATTTTTTTTCTATTGTTAGTTACAAGTTAAAAGTGAAAACCCACGCACCCACTGTTATTGTATGTGAGTGTAATTTCTGCTTCTATGAGTTGAGTTGATTCAAGCGTTTGATTCAGCATTGTTTGATTGTAATTACAACATTGTTTGATTATGGCATTGTTTGATTCAAGTGTAATGTGAATGTAATTTCTACTTCTATGAGTTGAGTTGCCTTGCCAAACAAGAATTTTCCTTAAAAAATTGCGTCAACGTGAAAAAACCCGACCCGACCCGATCCTACCCGAGATATTTCTCGGGTAGGGTGGGGTTCTCCAAAACCCGACCCGAGTTGCAGCCCTATGAAAAACAGTGGTTATACGGTCAATGTATTGAAAAACAGGGTTGATGCATATCTCAGGTCTTATGTTTCTCTTCTCAAGTAGTCATGGTCATTCGGCCGCCCCCGCCCTCTTTTCTTCGACGGTAGCATTGCACCGTTGCCCTCTGATTTAGAAAGGAGAATGAGAAGAAGAAGAAAAGGGAAGCGAGGGGAGAAGAAACACTTGAAATTAGTAAAATAATTAATGACAAAAATTAGAAGAGATCCATAAAAAAAATCAGGTTGAATTTGGCAAAAATTGGCTTAAAAATGAAAAGTTGGCAAAAAGGCAAAAATATATAGAAATGGGTCAAAAATCAGGTTGAATTGTCAAGGTAAGATCCATTAAAAAAATCAATTTTTATTGGTCAAATATAACGGGCAAAATTTCATTTTAAATCCTCAAAAAATCTATTCAATACAATCTTTTTGGTAGATAAGGTAGGTTTTGGTGGGGACATCTGCGGGTTTATTAAATGAAAAGAATTGCCACATATATTTTTCCTCCTATAAATATCCTTCTTTAAGGCTATTGGTATAAGAGAGAAATTTAAGGCTTGATCTATCTCGGCTTGTTGAAAGAGGCCATTAAACAAAAGCCATGGAAGTGCAACAAGTTCTTCACATGAATGAGGGTGTAGGAGATACTAGCTATGCTAATAATTCAGCCGCACAGGTCTCTCTCTCTCTCTCTCTCTCTCTCTCTCTCTCTCTCTCTCTCTCTCTCTCTCTCTCTCTCTCTCATTTTGCTCTATAAATATTCACTCCAATGGTCCTCAACATGATTTGATTATGACATTTTCTTTTCTTTTCTTATAGAGATCAATAATAACCAAAGAGATGCACATAGTAGAAGATGCCATACTAGATCTTTATTGCATCTCCTTCCCTAAGAGGTTGAGCATAGCAGACTTGGGTTGTTCTTCAGGACCCAACACCCTCTTTTTGCTGTCTCATATTATAGATACTATAGAGATGAAATGCCGCGAGCTGAGCCATCCTTTGCCAGAGTTCCAAATGTTCTTGAATGACCTTCCAGGGAATGATTTTAACACCATTTTCAGATATCTACTACCAGATTTTTATGAGAAACTTAATGAAGAGAAAGGGGTCGGTTTGGGGCAGTGTTTCGTGGCAGGTTTGGCTGGTTCCTTTTATGGGAGGCTTTTCCCAAGCAAAAGTCTACACTTTGTTCATTCTTCTAGTAGTCTTCATTGGCTCTCTCAGGTCAGCACTTTCACCTACACCATTTTCTTGTATCTGCGACAAGGTTTCTATGAGAAATTTAATGAATTGAATTGTGTTATGCGTAGTTATAAAATTCTCAAAATAATTGAATGATACTTGAAAAAAATTAAAAAAATTTATGCCTTTTTTTAAATTTTTTTTACAAATTCATAAATATTTCAAAAACTCTTTCAGTTTTGCAATTAAATGCAAATTTTCTATCTTATTTTCTTGTTGTCCTCAAAAACTTTTAAAAAAAATTATGTTGTTTTTGTCAGAAATATGTTCAGCGCCTCATCACAAATACATAATTTTTTTCTATGCACAGAGAGAGAGAGAGAGAGAGAGAGAGAGAGAGAGAGGTGGGCTGAGGGCTTTGTTTTAGAGAGCCAGAGATCACTATTTAGAAAAGCTCTTTTGGGAATATTTGATTTTCACAAATCCCTTTAAAAATAGATCTTGTCTTTATAAGTGATACCTTTCGGATCGACGAACTCAATCCTTCAGGTTGCGGAGGAAGAAGAAGAAGTCAAATTCGTGCCAAAATATTAGAAACCTTTCTTCTCCAACAAAATAGCCTTTTACAAATGTTTGCTACACTTTTAATAGAGGACTCTTTGAGAAAAAACATCCAAGCTATTCCCCTAACGAGCTTAGGGACTCACATGCTCATAAATAACTTAGGAACCCACTAACACATTAACTAACTTAGAAATAACAGACACAATCTACTAAAATAGTTAAAACTCTCCAACCACTTATCCGATTTATGAGTGCCTATACTCATTGGAAAGAGCTCAAAAAGATCTACAACTTTTTAGTTTACCAATTTTCCGAATTCTGTATGTAGTGGTCCAAAAGTCAAAAATCAGGCTGCGTCATTATCGTAGGAATGCACATGCATCAATAAGATTTGAGGATTTGTAAATTTCTATGTGTTAAATGCGTAAGGAAGAGTGGGATACAAATGATCTAGTGACATGCTATTCATAAGTTTAAAATGATGGGATTTACCTCTAATTACTAGTAGTAAATTGGTAAAACCAATTTGGCCGTTGGGCAAAACTAATTTTGTAGGTGACCAGTAATTAGTAATGGTACATCGACAAAAGGGGCAAAACCCAGTGGTAAATGGACAAACCGGGTTTTGCCGACAAAATCAATTTCTTAATTAGGGGCAGAAAAATAAAATTGCTAGGGGAAAAAATTCCAAAAAAAAAATTTGATGGAAAAAAGGACGAATGATAATGTAAAGAAACATGTTTATAGGTGAGAGAATTAATATGATGGGTGGCCGTGAAAACTCGTGAAGTCTAAAAAAAGTAGGTACGGCCCACTTTTTTCGATGATCCAAACCGTTCATCTGTTTGGGCACAACACAAATAGGTTGTGCCCCAAAAATCAGTTCCATAGGATGATCCTAACCCTCCGATCTGTATAAGATTCCATAAATGACTTTTGAAAATCTCCATACTCAGATCAGTTCAGATCGGAGGGTTAGGATCATCCTATGGATCTGATTTTTGGGGCACAACCTATTTACGCTGTGCCCAAACAGATGAACAGTTTGGATCATAAAAAAAGTGGGCCGTACCAACTTTTTTAGACTTCACGTGTTTTCACGGCCACCCATCATATAAATTCTCTATAGGTGAATAGCATTCCCCCAACCCATCAAAACATGAGATCTACATTGGTGGGCCCCACCCTAAGCATGGGCTTGGGTGGAGATTGTGCGACCTACGCCATCAAAAACGCAATGTAAAATGGTGGGGCCCACCCGATGCATGGGTTTGACTTAATTGGTGGGACCCACCCTATCAAAGATTGTGGGCCCCACCTTATGCATAGATTTGGATGGAGTTGCAAGAACATTGCATCAGCAGTGTGTGATTGAGATAAAGAAACTGACATGATTTTGTGCTAGAAATGAATTGAATCCTGATACTTATGGTACTTGCATGGATTTATGTTGAAGAGGCATTTTTATTGTTCCATTTTCTTTGCATTTACATTTTCTTATGGGAGACACCCTATCAAACCATGGTGTAAAATAGTGAGCCCCACCGTATGGGGGGGCCACCCATGGGTGTAAAATGGTGGGCCTCACCATATGCTTCAGTTTGGGTAGAGATGGTGGGCCGTACCATATCAAAACAAGAGGTGCAAAATGCCGAGTGGGTGGAGCCAATAGATGTGGCAAAAGGAAAGAAGCATGGCTAGTATGTAAATTATAGATATTTCTACAAGGGAAACTCGTGCATAGACATAAATTTATTTACACTCTACTTTGTTTCAACTTCAAAGATCTGATGAGAAAACTTCATGTAAGCATGTCATTTTTCAAAGCAAATCCTAATTTAAGCATTAAGACATGCCAGGTTCCTCAAGGGCTTCACAATGAGGGTAACACATTAAACAAGGGCAAAATTTACATATCAAAGACAAGCCCTCCGAGCGTGTTTAGAGCATACTTGGCGCAATTTCAGAGCGATTTCTCTTTGTTTCTCAAGTCACGCTCGGAAGAAGTAATTGGTGGAGGGTGTATGGTCCTTACTTTTGCTGGTAGAAGAAGCTCAGAACCATTTAGTAAGGAATGTTCTTCCCAATGGGAACTGCTGGCTCAAGCTCTCAATGACATGGTCTCACAGGTAGAGGCAACATCACATTGTATTTGTAATCACTTAAACACCCCTTCCTCTCTCTCCCTCTTCTAAACATGGTTACATCTTCACATATTATTGGTTTCTATGTTTTGCTAATAAGCTTTTCCACTGTAGGGAGTCATTGAGCAGGAGCAAGTGGATTCATTTAATGTACCCTATTATGCACCTTCAATTCATGAACTGGAGGCTATTGTTGAGACAGAAGGATCCTTTAGACTTGATCGACTCGAAATAATTGAAACTGATAATTCCAATGGTAGTGAAGATAATGAGGAAACATTTTTGTCTGGGAAGTTCACAAGTGGGCCTAAGATTGCAAAGTGTATAAGAGCTATTTCAGAATCCATGTTTGCCGATCAGTTTGGAGCGACGATAACGAATGATTTGTTCCAAATATATGAACAACATGTTGCTGAGTACCTATCGAAAGAGAAAGACATCCATACCAGTTTGGTCCTTTCTATGACTAGAAAAGGATGAAAATCAACATATAACTGTCTCACCAAGAATAAATACTATGTAATAGTTCTATATTTTGAAGTGCCATATTCCACTTCCCTTCACTCTCTCTCTCTCTCTCTCTCTCTCTCTCTCTCTCTCTCTCTCTCTCTCTCTCTCTCTGAAGTTTTCTTCGTCATTCCCAAAACTCGACAAGAGGCAGGGGAAACTTGTAACCACAAGCTGTTGCAAAGAGTCATGCTTGAACTCCTAATATGGGGTTTTTAGTATAGCAAATGATAAATTGAAAGCCCCATTAGAGTCGTAGAAAACGACATGTATTCACCTTTATCAGCAGCTTGAAATCGCTCTCCTTGCAATAAGAATAAAAACCAGTTGTTTTAAGTTGTGACTACTACTGTTTCATCTCCATCGCTGAACCAAGACTAATACATTGGTTTTTGTTAATATTGCAACAAAAACAAAGTTTGCTACCTCTCTATTGGTATTTTTGTTTTATGTGGAACAAAATAGTTTTTTGTTAATATTGTAACACAAACAGAGTTTGCTACTTCTCTATTGGTATTTTTGTTTCTTGTGTGTTAAAAAAAAAAAAAAAAAACAGCAACACAGAATATACAGAAAGAAGAAGAGAAAATTGGAGAGGGAAAAGAAGTTGAGAGTTTCCCGGTTGAGGGGGGATGTCTCTCATTCTTCATATCCATCTAGTTTATTATCTTTCTCTCTCTATGTTTTGGGTTTGTGATTTTAGGAGAGTGGTTTTCTTTTCCTATGAAGTCGATAGCTTGGATCAATCAAAAGTGGAACTCAATATGTAGTAGTTCGAGTACCTCACTCTATTACTCTGAAGTGGCACCCTAATGAAGAACAAAAAATACAAATTATTAGAAATTGGGATTGCATAAGTGGCTTGAATTTAACCATTCAAAAAAATAATAATAATTGGCTTGAATTTTGGCTGATAGGAGACCCAAAGCTAAGTGCTTTTGTTACGAACCTAGATCGGTTCGCAAGGGTTTTGATCTTCTCGGAGACTCAGAGGGAAGATCGACCTCTTGACCCACTAGGGTCGTCCTCCTTTGTGCCACGAAAACACAATTTCTCAAATTAAATTCTTCATCCTTCTAAAACGTGTGCGATATTTATAGAAAATCTCTAATCTAACTAACCCTTATCCATAACACTCCTACTTATCCGAAACAACTAGAAAGCAAATCCCAAAATCAACAAAATCTAAACAAACTTATTTCATCCAAGTGGGACACGTAACAGCTTTCAAAAGAATGATTAAGATCATTTAACAGTGAGAAACACTCTCAGGTCTGGGTCGGCTCTAGAGGACCTTCCTCCATAAGGGCCCGTTCGTTTCAGATTGTGACAACCCATGGTAAGGGCCCCAACCGATTAATACTGCTCGATTGATCAAATTAATTATGTCCTGTATACCATTCCAATAGTCTTCTCGCACAGGTAACAGTTATGAGGATTGTGACATATATGGTCTTATGTATAGAGAATCGATTGTGCTTCCCCTAATATCATTGAACATGCTCTAAGATTTCATATGTATGTGTATCCATCAAACATAAGTTGTCTCTAATTTCATGAGAATAAAAAGACCCCGACCAGAATTCATTAAAGAGAATAAAAAGATATAAAGATATACAGCGAAATGGAACCTAATGTAAGTGAACCATTACATTGAAATATTGGCCATGTCGGCCACATTTCGGTATCATTTCGGTCATGTCAACTGAACTATTACGTCGACAGCATAAAATATTCCTGTATGTTATCAACACATCGACATTTCAACCGAAGCTTCATCGAAAACCTAGTTTTTGACTCCAAAGTTCAAGTGTTATTACTTTAATTAACATGTTTTATTGTGCAAATGCATCAACTGACATGCGTTTTCACATGAATTAATTTATGAAATGTCATTTTTCCTGCATTAATTTAATCCTTTAAAAATAGAGAAAAAATATATTATTGAAAAAAAGTAATCAAGAACGCATGTTTGATTCTAATATTTTATGCTAGTTATTCTTGCCCAATCTACTGATTGAAGGAGTTGATTTTTTCATTTAAAAAATCATTTATTTTTGTTATAAGGGAAAAACTATACATTGAAAAATAAGTAATCAAATAGGCAAGTTATGTTCTTATTTTTATTTGTTGCTTATTCAGGCCCGATCTGCCGATTAACGGAGTCGGTTTATGTTTTCATTTCAAAAATTATTAATTTTTGAAAAACTATATTTTCAAAAAATAAATTATCAAATATGCAAGTTAAATTTTAGCTTTCTATACATTAGTAATTCTTGCCCAATCTACTGATTGACTGAGTCAGTTTATTTTATTTTATTTAAAAATAGGGCAAAGAATTAATTTTTGGCATTAAAAATTAGAAAATCATAAATAATTTAAAAAAACATAAGAAATAAAATGAGCATGGAAAATATAATAGTACAATTCTTACTATTGTATTGTTATAGACAGTAATTTAGACTATTATAATTAATTTTTTTATTTTTATGCAAAAATAAAAAAGCACTAATTTTTGGGATTTTTGCCAAAAATGTCCCTAATATACAAAATAATTGCTATATAGTCATTAAAGACTTAATATTACCTAAAATGTACAGCTTTTAAAAAGTAACTGCCACATCCCCAAAACATACCAGCATCCACTTCTTAAATTTGCTGTTTTTAAAAAGACAAATGTACCTCCATTTAAGGTCAATTAAACATAATTTTAACTCGGTAGGTTTTACCTTCTTTTCTCCATTGGGAGATTCAATTTTCTAAGTGTATGCTATTTCAATTTTGACACTGGATTGCACGCTCTCACAATGAAAGACCCTTCTGGAACATGGCTGGGCATATGTTAGGATCTGAAGCATTCAATCTTTTCAGTCGATTGGCCCGGTAGAAAGCAAACTGTTGGTCTATAATTGTATGGTTGAACTTGTTCAGCTTCTTGTTTTGCCTCACCTCTTCCCACACACTGTCGATCATAGTGATTGGAGATTGCATACTCAGAACCACGACACCAAAGGAAGTACTCCAAGATGAGGAGAGGGTCACTTTGGAGTCGCAATTTTATTATCTTATTGCCCAACATTCTTCTGAGAGTCCTCAAACTCAGCTTTATAATGTTTCGTCACGCCTGCTTCATTATACAATCATGTGCTGCTCCTGCTCACTCCTTGCTTCCAAAGGAACCTTTCACGACCATAGTCTCAAAACTCCTCTGCGTCATCATGTACTCCCCCGAGTCGACCCCCCCTCACCTTGGCCGGGTCCTTGCCCTAGTCAATGTTTTAAGTTTTAACCAACAAAGTCAATCGAAACTCCTTCGACTCTCCTGAATTATGACTAGGTCACCTGAGTACTTAGCTGCGACGACCGAGTACTCGACCACGTCGTTTTGAGTCGACTAGGATTTGCTTTGGCAGCGTTTTGACCAGCATTCACGTTTTGAAACACTCTTCATGACTATCCTCGAAAGGAAATTGCTTGTTTCCACTCTTGTTTTCCAACACATGATCGTTATAAGTAAATTGATCGATTTTGTCAACACTGGTGAGCTCTAAGGCATCTTCATTGCATTCCTCATCCCCTTTTCTGTCAACCTTGTCGCAATACCTCGAATTCCTATCAAGTGATACAAAACCCTAACCAAACTTAAGAACTTTAGATCCCTCAGTCCAAGTCCCATAAGATAAAAAACCTGTTGGTATTTTAATACAAAAATGGCCTTGTTGGTAATTTACAAAGTTGTTTTGTTCACAAAAAGAAGCCACTTTGGTTTTGGAAAATGGTTTGCTCACTTCCTTCACAAAAGTGAATAGTCCCGTATTAGAAAGTGGAGAAAAGCTTCATGTGTTTATATAGCTTTTCACTTCTTTAGCTTTGTGAATGAGAAGAGGAGAATGGGGGCCTACGCGCATGAGCCACCAAGTGGACCCGGTGGGCTTTTGGCTATACCGCACATGCCCGGCCCGGCCCGGCTCGGCTCGGCCACGCGTGTGAGTCAAGGTTTTTCCTTCCCCTACATTTTATTTTTTGTTTCTGTCCGTTTAACTCACCTTTACCTTCGCCGTTATTGATTATGTAAGCCGGCTTACCAGAACGTCAATTAACTGGGTAAATAACGCCGCCGTTATTTTTACAAATAACTGCGCCGTTCCTAAACGTTGTGACTGTTGGGGTAACCTTTGGCATCCGTAACGTCTTTTGAACGGCTCTTTTCTTAAAGGGCGTCTTTACTCCATTAAAGGGTGTGTCGAACGGACATATATTTGCTTATAAAAGAGGAGGTTCTCTGTGTTTTTCAGATACAACAGCAGAACAAAAAACCATTTCAGAAAACTATTGTTTCCTTTTTGTTTTTCACTGTTCTTCTGTAAACAGAGATTTCTTTCTTCTTTTATTTTACGTATTTTGTTGGCCAATTAGAGTGTTTGGGTGGTTCGAATCTCCTTAATCGTGCAGTTCTTGGAGATTGACGGTGCGTCGGGCTGTTGTATCCTGGGGTGATTGCGGCCAGTAATCTTCTGCATCGGAATTAGTTTCCGCAGAGGCGCAAATTCACCTTAAAGAGAGCAACATAGTCCGTGCCTCATCTCCCTGCATCGGAAAAGGTTTCACTAACACTGTTTGTTTGTTGTTTCTGTTCCTTAACAGAAATCTGGTAAGCCGTATTATTTCCTAAATCCACAACAAAACTCGTTTCACTCGAAGCCGATGATGATGAGGACGAGCACATCACAAACATCGTGTTGATTGAGACCTTCCAATTCTTGTCAGAACGACCGGATTGTCAGGATATTCCCTGCTTGTGCGGAATCTGAATGCCAATGGAAGCAAACTGCTAGAAATTTTAAATTAAAAGGTCAAAAGATGTTTTTGTCTTTATGTTTAAAATTTGGAGGGAAGATTCAAATTAAAGTTTCCCTCTCGTTTTGAAAACAAGAGTCTTTTGCTTGTATGGGGACTTGAACCCAGGATCTTGGGGTGTGTGACTGTGGAGTGGGTTCCCAACTACAATTCAAAATCAAATAGTCCCACATTGCTCATGGAGAAGGAAAAACTCATCCATATAAGATGGAGAGTTAAAGAAAGGCTTGGGCCTTCAAGGGGCTTTAGAATTTGTAGGGTGCCTTGGTTTTATATGAACACAAGTTCACATTCAAAACACACACGCGCCCGCGCCTCGCCTGGCCATGGCCCGTGGTCTGGGGTCCGAGTTCCGGTAAATTAAAAACCATCTTTTTAGTGATAATTACAATCTCTTTTTCGGGTCGGTCGGCTCGATCGGGTTAGACCATTGGGGTCAGTCAAAAGGCTCGGTCGGATTGGGCTGCAAAGCTCGAAACCAAGGAATGACTGAACGGTCGGCCCAATTCGCTCCAACAGCTAGTTCTTGAGCGGGTGCATTCCGAAGCGTCGGATCGAAGGGTAACGGCACACATTAAGTGTAAAAGATTGTTTCAAGTCTCCAACGGTCATAAATGTGTATGTTGGGAAAGGAAACGTTTTTCTCCTTAATGGTGGCTATTCTCGAATAGTTACACCCTTAATTGTGCCTCCCCCCAACAGTCGTATTGATGTCTATATAAATGAAGAAGAAAGCACTATTTAAGACACGATCTATACATACTAATTATGTTTTGCAAAAGACAAAATACACACTGTTTCTGTTCATCTTCTTCCTCTGTTCCTTCCGTGTTTGAGCACTATTCCGCAGTGATTCTGGGTGGACCAGTCAGCGAGTGCACGTGGACCGGAGCCATATTTGGTTGTTTTATCTTGGAGTGTCGATTCGCAGATCCCGGTTGCATCAATAGGGGGCGGATACGATTCATAAGGAGAATGACCAAATGGCACGACTCAGCCTTCTCCTTTCATTCCGATTTACAGAAAGGTTTTCTTCAAAAATAGATAAGTACAATCTCCTTAAGATTTCGGTTCTGGATTTTTTCAAAAGAAAATAATTTTGGCTTCGAGTTGCATATTTTTGGGTTCGACTAAGTCATAGATCAGACCCCTCATCTATATATTCCTACAGAAACTAAATTGAGCTTTTGATGCCGTGTTGGAAATCATGGTCTCAAACTTCGAATCTCTCTGCGATTTCTTGCCTGTACACGCCATTCCAACATTGTTTTTCTTTCAATAGCGAAATCGAGCGGGGGAACGAACCTCAAGCTCAAGAACTCATAAAGATTTTGGAGGAGAATGGAACTTCGATTGACTTAGGTTTCTAGTTTTCTACAGGTTCTTTCTTATAGAGCATCTTTTAGGGTTTTTGATTCACCATTGAAGGAATCTTTCTAATCTAACTTCAATGGGTATGCACATGTCCCTGCTTTTCCTGAATTTAAGATTTCAAGTGGCATGTGGGTATTACAAGATAAGGGGTAGGTTTGTCATTTTAAAAATAAAACAATGTAAATTGACAGTGGTTTGTTTCGAGGATGTTGTGGCAATTAGTTTTTAAAAGCCTTACTTTTTGGATAATATCAAATCTTTGATGACTATTTAGCAGTTAGTTTGCCGAATGTTCATCTCAGTGGTCCTCATCAAGACATCGTAAACAAAAACAAAACCTTCCCAGTGAGAGAACTTCCTTCTGCTGCCATTTGCCTTTAAATGGAGATCATATTGAACAAAAGGTTTCGTGAGGAGGTGATCACGCGAGGGCAGAAGGATCTTAGCGAAGCACGAGCAGAACCAGGGTGAGAGATGCAGCTTTTTTAGCTGGAGAAGAAGACGACCAAGGAGAGAGATGCAGCTCTTTTCGCTGAAGAAGAAGACGACCAGGAAGGTAAGAGGCTACACTTGCAGCGAGGGTTTCTTTTCTTGCGGGAGTTTCGATTTTTGAGTCTCGATAAATGAGATTTGGGAGAAAGTTTCTCGTTTCCGCGTGTGACAGACGGATTTTTACCCGTGGATTTTGGCTTTACACGTAGGATTCGAGGGAATCCACATCAGTATCCTTAAGACTCGATGTTACACAACAGAACGCCAGAATTTGGTTCTTTTTGTGGAAAATAAGTCCTTTTCCATTTCCTTTCCACTCGAAGTAACGCAACTGAACGGACCCTTGGAGTGACCAACCTGAGGCTAGAACTCTTAGATGCTAATGCTATTGAGGGATTCTGGACCAAGTTGGGGGTCATCAAGTCAGGTTTCAACACATCTGTAGATCCACTAATAGTGAGGCAGATAGATTGGCCAGCCTGACCAACCTGGGCCTAGAACTCTTAGATGCTCCCCCCTTGTAATTTTCGGTTTATTTTTGTTTGGCTTGTAGCAAACCATCTCATATCTTTTTTTTCTTATTAATAAGATTTTTGGTATTAGAAAAAAAAACCCGCAACAACACGTCTTTTCTTTTTGAATGACCACCAATTACATTAAAGAAGATACTGAGATGGTCGAGATACTACTAAAGAAAGATGCAATAAAGATAGATACAAAAGAAGCAACAAGAAATCATGGGCAAAGAGAGTCAAAAAGGGCCAAAGCTTCTTTTGACACCCCGATCTAGCCAAACTATCGGCCACCTCATTTGCCAATCGACGGACATGCTTGAAGGATGGAGCCATAGATCTAGAGCAATCTGAAATCTCATCGAAGTATCTATCAAACCTCCAAGGGTTCTTTTGGGTTCCTCTGAGCCACTTGATGACATTTAAGGAATCCCCTTCAATCACCACGTTGTCCAACTCATATGATGCCAAGAGTTTGAAGCCTTGATGAGCAGCACAAACCTCAGCTTCTGAAGCAGCCGCAACCCCTATAAGACCCGTGAAGGCCTAAACAACATCACCCTGAATCCCTGATCACTTCTTAGCACCCCCAATGCCGTACGGTCACGGATTTCCCAAACTAGATCCGTCAAAATTTAGTTTAAGAGAGCCTACCGGCGAAGGATGGCAGTTTTGAAGTATCGCTTGCTTCTTTTCCATAAACAAACTTCCTTCCATCCTTCCCATAGGTCGAACGCTGATGCAAATGAAAAGGATGGGAGAGATTTCACCCATGATATAGTAAGGGAAATCACTTTAATGAAGAGAAAAGCGGGGCTCCTCGCGATACCCTTAAAGAGTCTCGCATTTCTTTCCTTCCATAAGATCCAAATTGTGGCTAGGAAGGAGACATCCAACAACACATGTCACTAAGTGTTCATTGTTGTTTAATCATTATCGATGGTTGTCTTTCTTACGTAATGGTTTCTATGTGTACATTTGCGATTAGCATTCCCTGAAGTTTCATCTTAAGTTTCCATCATTTTCGTGTGTTTTCATAGACTTCCGTGATTGTACCGGATTCACCGAAGTATCTGATAGAAACTCGCATGTTTCCATTTCCATTTAAAAAATAAGTGTCTATGAGGTTATAAAGAAATGAATAACAGCCAGCTAATTTTAACATGTAGCTACTAAGAATTCCCTCTAAGATATATAAATAGATGCCCAAGGTCCTCAAGCATACTTATTACCTAGTCCCAATAATTGGGAAAACCCTAAATATCTCTAAAATGTCAACCCATATAGCTTTAAGCATTGAGTCCTCTCAAGAAACCTCCAAATAAAACCATGGGAGACAGGGCACCATAGAGGACATTCACAAATCCTCAACTCATAAATAACCCAAGCTCCCAATGCTTAATCTACACCCATCTTCCTTAATAATGTGGCAGTTGAAAACTACAGAGAGAGAGAGAGAGAGAGAGAGAGAGAGAGAGAGAGAGACTAACCCCACTGCGTGCTTCAACCAGTTCTCATCATCCCTTTTCTGCAAACAGAAGATGCGACATTTACAGTTCAGAATATGAAATCGAGTAGAGAAATGAGAAATCTGTGTAGACACTAAATCTGACCGGATAATCTTCACGAAAATGCGCTCCTCTGCTTTCCTTCCTAGCCTCAGCGGAGTGCATAGTTATACATGCATTTATCAAAAGGTTTTCCAGTTCTATAGTCTCTATTAAGTCAGAGTTCCTGCAATCAATAGTTAAAATTCAAATACCTGTAGATTGGCTGATTTTTATTATCGTTTTCCAACACTTAAAAGATATTTACCATATCAGACTGCGGTCTCGAACCTTAACATTATGAAAGCTCTTCCATGTTTTGTCAATTAACTCACAGCCTACAAGGGAATGAGTTATATACAGCGAGTAGAAAACACATGGCAATAATGAGGTCAGTCGAATAAAAAAGAAGGCAAGTAGTCCTACTCATTATAAGGAAACTGCTTCCACCTAATAAGCAAAAGTGTTTCGAAAAGCCTACCAAAGAAAGGGATAATAAAGAACAAAAAAAAAAATTGGGAACATTGGTTCTCTTTCTTATTTGCATGCAACATAATGAGATCGTAAAGTTCCTATCGATTACCTTCTTCCAATGTTTCCTGAATCCCAAATACAGCAGCATTATTTTGCATCACTTGTTGCATATTGAGACGGGTTTTTGAAGTCGGCAATGAACCATTTGAGTACCTTAATTTATCCATCCATGCAATGGTCCTCTCCCCAGCATCAGTCTCCAGAGGTTTTTGTTTTGCTCCATTTGAGTACCTTAATTTATCCATCCATGCAATGGTCCTCTCCCCAGCATCAGTCTCCAGAGGTTTTTGTTTTGCTCCTACGAGATAACAAGGATTTAAATTTCGGTTTCGGTGTCGGTTTTGGCCACCATCGAAATTGATATAATTTGGTTTAGGTGGAAATTTCGGCCGAAATAATGTAAAATTCGGTAAAAAATTCCATATTTTTTAAAATTTTGGTGGAAATTTACAAAATTTAGGTAATTTCGGTGGAAATTTCGGGATTTCGGCAAAATTTCACTGACATCCTGTAAAAAACTGATTCAATGTACTTTCGGTTTAGGTCCAAACCGAAACCGGGATATTTCGGCCGAAATTTAAAACTATGATAACAAGTAGAGGAATTCTAGCTAATTTAGGATATGCACTACATTGAAGGGACTAGTAAAAATCTAAGAAAAAGATATGGGAACCTGCCTGGGGTGTGGATCTCTGAAATCCTGTTCGCACAAGCTTGGCCAAAAACAACTATGTCAAGAAGGGAATTTGCACCAAGCTGGTTAGCCTCATGAACTGATGCACAAGCCGTTTCCCCAGCAGCCTTCAATCCTGGAACTACTGCATCTGGGTCATCACCTTTGATATCAACTACCTGAGAGGCCGAAGACATAAATCAAATTGCAATTGAAATATGGATTGAAAACAACAGCTAGAAATTACCATTTCATTGCTACCTCTCCACGGTAATTGGTAGGGATACCACCCATATTATAGTGCACTGTAGGTAAAACAGGGATGGGCTCCTTGGTAACATCTACACCAGCAAAAATGGCCGCAGTTTCAGAGATACCAGGAAGTCTCTCCCTAAGTACTTCGGGGGGTAAGTGATTTAGATGGAGATATATGTGGTCCTTCAGAGGTCCTGTAGTAAATCAAGATGATAAAGCAGATGCTGATAAAAATGACGAGAAGTTTTTGTACTATTCAAATGTGTAATTATTCAATCTTTGAAAGATACAAATCGTGAGTCTATCAACTGGATCGGATCACGCCCACTAATCAAACCAAGGATTTTAAATAAATTGCTATAAATCTACTACTTTCCAACCCATGTTACATGGATTCTTCTAAATGGGCGAAGAATCCGTGTCGGACACCTCTAGGATTCCAATACTAAAGGATTCTCTGAGACAATTCTAGATATCTCTTATTTGTTTTTTCTGCATTCCACAACCAAAACTTTACAATTATCTCATGTTTTGAGTTTTACCCATTCTACTTGTACGTTTCTTAAATAGAAATAAAATATTATATCTACTTAACCAATTAAAATTTTCAATATATTTCTTGTTATAACCATATTATTATGTAAGAAAACAAAATTTGAAAATTGATTAAAATATTTTGGCGGATCCATAAATCGTTCTTTTTGAGGTTTGCTGAATCTGACACTCGATACCTGTGTCAGATTCCGACACTTGTATCTGTACTGATGCAACATAGGTTCCAACTGAAGAAACCCAGTAATCATGACCATTTTTTATCCAAAATCTACAAAAAATAACACCTACGGTGACTGCCTGCCAGGATGACAATATATTGTGATCCTTGTGAGCACATACCTACTCCACGTCCTTCACGAATTTCCATAGTTATGGATCTTGAAACAACATCTCTTGAAGCGAGATCCTTGGCAGTTGGGGCATATCGTTCCATAAATCGTTCACCTTCACTGTTCCTAAGAATACCACCTTCACCTCGAGACCCTACCAATTGCACATAAAAGGTACATCATCCAAACCATGGGAATAAAAAAGATTCACAAATAAGTTAGAACCCAAAGATCCACTATACAAACCAAGAACCATTTACTTACAATTTCTTTTTATAATAAGAAGCTAATGAACTTCAAGAATTGAAATAAACAGAAACCTTCAGTAATGAGGCACCCAGCACCATATATACCAGTAGGACGGAACTGCACAAACTCAAGATCCTAGAGGGAAAATAATCAACAAGGTATAGCAGGAATTAAGAATGATTTGATACAACAGTATCCTCCAGCCGTATGACACCCGTGGTTTAAAATTTCGGCCGAAATTTCAGATTTCAGCCGGGACCGACAATGAAAGTACCATGAATCGGTGTAGGTCCAAGATTTTTTCACCGAAATCAAAATTTCAGTAATTTTGGCTAATTTTAATTTTTTTATGTCCAGAATTCCGACTTCTAGCCAAATTTTCAGCTAAAAATTTAGAAATTTTCAAATTTTTTTTACTGAATTTCGGCCGAATTTTCGATTTCAGGCTTTCCAGCTAAGGCCGAAACCAAAATTTCAAACCATGATGACACCAAAAGCTGACCTGAAGAATGCCCAAATCAGCTCACTCATGGGTCACGTCTTTCCTGAAAAGGTCCCCAATGCCCACGGGCCAGGGTTACCTAAGCTTGACCTGTCAAAGTTCAGCGTGATCCTTCCAGGAGGGGGGATGAGCCCACCTAGGTCACAAACCTTTGAATGCACGCTGGTCTGTCTGATCTCTTCCCATGACCTGTAAAAGGACACCGAAATGCCTCTAAACCCGTCAAGACCGGAAGCCCACAGGACATCCGTAGAAAAAAAATTGTCTTTGAATGTTCCTTACACACCTTTGGATACTCCTTTGAAGACTCCTGTTTCTTTACTTCCATACAAGCCATTGTGGCAGATGGGAAAATGTTCCACATAATTCTTCCTCTAAAGGTTCAAGGAGCGAATCTCCATGACTCAAAATGTCTTGCAATGTGACTTGGGAGCATGCCAACACAAAGGACCAGACCAAGCGAGTGAAGCTACATTGTAAGAGGCATTTGCAATAGAAAGTACCCCAGTTACATGTTAATTGTATACAGAACCAAGACATTTGCAATATATTTTCTACGTGATTTTTCTACCGTGCCAAGCATTGGCTTCCAAGCATCTCTATTTCCATCACAGTAGTAAATTACTCCATATCAATGGTGTGCATCTTCCCACTAGTTTAGATCACAGGCTACTCAATGAGTCATCCTAGGAAGCTCCAAGCCACATTTTGTCTGTGTGTCATCATTGTCTCTTGCATTCAGGTTTATGTTTTCAGCACTAAAACAAAAACTTTGAGTAATAAAGTGTTCTAAACTGGAGAATTCCTTCATTTTCTCAATAAAATGTTTCTCAATAAAATGACCACAATTTTCCATGGAAAATGCCTCCAAGTTTCATAGTTCATACTATGAAGACAGTTGAACAGCATCACGGGACTCCAAATGCACATAAGGATCAGTTTGCACACTGCAGGTATGAGCATAGTATTTACTCCGAAATTCAATCATCCCTCACTCTATTAGTTTAAAAAGGAAAAGAAAATTGAGAAACATGGAATATAGGCAGTTGATTAAATGAAATAAGAACAAAATCTGCAAAACCCCCATTCATCCAAGGCCCCACTAGTCTTTTCCACTCAGAACCATTCCAAATTTCTACAATATCAGCTGATAAATACCTTCCATTCCAGTAAACATAACTAGTGAACAATCATCAACAGAAATTACATACACCTCATAGCAAAGGTCTAAATAGAGAACTTTCCCAGAAAGACTAGGGTAGAAACCGGAAGAAATCTCCAAGACCACTTAAATTCCAAATACCTGTGCTGCAACTGTATGTGAACGAGTAGGGAAGTGTTTTGTAATGCACGCAGAGTTGAATCCATGCTCGGCTAATCCGATGGCTGCTCTGAGCCCTGCACCACCTGCTCCTACAACAACGGCATCATATGTATGATCAACGATCGTCCCGCACCCTGTAACAAACATCTTCCATGGAACTCAAATCCAAAGATAAATGCAATAGCATGATATAAACTACCAAACTCTTCAAAGATAATCCATCCAAAAAGAAGAAGAAAAAGAATAAAAAACTTAACTCGCAGTGAAAGAACGCTAAACCATTACCACTAATTTACTAATTCACAGGAAAAGAAAAGAAAAGCAAAAAGGAAATAATAAAAGAAAATGAAGATATTTGTCAAAGTGTAACATATAATTAAGCATATTGAAGTGAAAACCCTAGTTTAGAAGGCATCATGCTTATTATAGAAAGCTTTGAAGATACTGCAATCAATCAATCAATCGAGAGTTCGAGACAGAGATGTGTACATCACCGAAAGGACAATAAACAAACAAAAAATGAAACAATCTGAAACAAATTAAAATTAAAAATTTTGAAATTTGATAGAGAGAATTTAAAATTTTGATTACGAATATAGACTTAAAATTTGAATGTGAATCTAATAGTTTGCTAAGTTGGAGAAAAGAGAGAGAGAGAGAGAGAGAGAGAGAGAGAGAGAGAGAGAGAGAGAGGTGAAAAACGCCTAAAGGATAATAAACAAACAAAAACAAAACAATATGATAACAAATGAAAATTTAAAAAAAAAACAAATTTGATATAGAGAAAGAATTTAAATTTTGAATTCGATTTAAGTTGGCAGCCAGGGGTATTTTAAGATTTGAAATCAATGGAATCAAGGTATTTTAGATTTGGATCTAAAGTATTTGGGGATCAGATTTCAAGGTGAGGTATGATGGTTTGAGATTTAGAGGGTGTGATTCTGAATTTAAATTTTGAATTCGATTTAAGTTGGCAGCCAGGGGTATTTTAAGATTTGAAATCAATGGAATTAAGGTAGTTTAGATTTGGATCTAAAGTATTTGGGGATCAGATTTCAAGGTGAGGTATGATGGTTTGAGATTTAGAGGGTGTGATTCTAGCAGCTGCACTATTCTTGTCCAATGATTTGGATCATATGATGAGAGGGTTGAGATCAAATATTTTAGGCGAATGCTATTTGGAATTAATGGTTGAGTGGGCTAATTGCAATAATTAAGGGCTTATGTTAATATTGAGTTAATATGAAATGAATGGGTATAATCCTGCTCTAGATGCTAGAATGCCTTCAGAGTTTCAGAATGTTAAGCTTTAGAACAGATTTATACAGTTTCAATGTATGCATATGATTTATACAATTTCTATGCAACGGCCAAACCATTCCTTGCCCTTTGAGGTCCAAACTGATGCCTCAGATTATTCCATTGGGAGTGTGCCCATGCAAGAGAGACACCAAATTGCTTATGAGAGCTGCAAGCTCAATGACACAGAAGGACAATACACTATGCAAGAAGAGGAGATGAACGCAATAGTACATTACTTGAGAGTCTGAAGATACTAAGTTCTTGGCTCTTGGTTTGTTGTCAAGACCAACAACGTGGACACGAGTTATTTCCATACCCAAAGAAAGTTATCGCCAAAACAAGATTGATGGCAAGACGTCCTAGCGGAATTTGACAATGTGCTTGAGTACAAGACGGGCAGATAAAATCAAGTGGGAGACGAACTGAGTAGGAAGGCCTAGTCAGCCACGTTGAAACTAGAAGAAAAGGCCTCAGTGTGCCGATTAAAGATCAACCTACACGACCACATCCGTGAAGGACTTGAGAATGACCCCTTTGCCCAAACCATCATGCAGCTTGTGGAGGAGAGAGAAGCATGACATTTATGGATCCAAGAGGGCCTCTTGGTCACTAAGTGGAGTCAAATGTACATCCCATGATCGAGGGACCTAAGGAAAGAGCTTCTTAGGGAGTACCATGATAAACTATGGGCAGGGCATCCCTGGATTCATCACATTCTCCGATTGTCCAAACGTGCCTTACATGCCAACAAGGCAATGGAAAGGGATAATCTATTGGGACTCCGAGACCCATTGCCAGTGTCAAAGGGACTCTAGAAGTGTCTCCCTTGATTTATTGTGAGTTCTCCTAAGGTGTCGGATTTTGGCTTCATCTTAGTGGACGTGGATAGAGTTTTCAAGTACACAACCTTCATCCCAGCACCTCTATATTGTAGTGCAAAGGAGGCAGCTAGACTGTTATTACGTCATGTTGTGAAATATTGGGAGTGCCCTAAAATATTGTTCAGTGGCAGGTAGGGGTGCAACTTAGGTCGTGCTCAACCCGATTTTGGCTCGGGTTGGGTTGGGAAAACCAACCCGATTTCATTTCGGGTTGGGTTAGAGTTGAGGCCTTGGCAACCCGACCCGACCCGAACCGACCACTGTCCTCTAGTTTTCTCATGTTTTTCTAGGATTATGCTTTTTTTCCTTGTATTTTTCTATTTGGCCCGAGATGAACCCGACTCAACCCGAACCCAACCCGACTCAGCCCGACCCAATTTGGTGGGGGTTGGGTTAGGGTTGACCATCCTCAACCCGAGGCTTGGGTTGGGTTGGGTTAAGGTTGAGAGAATGCTATCTCGGGTTGGGTTAGGGTTGGACCCGACCCGACCCAACCCGACCCAAGTTGCACCCCTAGTGGCAGGGACAAGATTTACGGGCCGCTTGTGGACCTAAGCATTTAAGTTGTTGGGAATGAAGCTGAACTTCTCCACTAGCCTACGCCCCTAAGGTGAGGGACAGAGAGAGGGTCAATGCCCTCGTTGAAGAATATCCAAGGCACTTTGTTAGCGCTAACCAAAGGAATTGGGTTCACTTGTTCGATGTGGCCTACAACCTAGAAAGGATCTCTACATCTAATCAGAGGCCCTTCGAGCTAGCAACTGGTTGACAACCTTCCACGCCTCATTCCATCGCTACCATGTATACTGGAAGCAGCCTCCATGCTTATCATATGGCCAAGGCATGGCACACAAATGCAAATATCACTAGAGCATATCTAGAGAGAGCTTCCAAAAGGATGAAGTGGGAAGATCAAGACAGAAAGGGCGGAGAACTTCACAGTTGGGGACTTTGTGTTGGCTAAACTCAACCCAAGCTAGCTCAAATTCACCCGCAGAGAGCACAAAGGCTTGGAGTGGTTCGAAAATATGAAGGCCCCTTTCCCTCCTTGAAAGAGTTGGGAAAGTCTCCTTTTGAGTCCCACTCCCCACTTGGCCGAGGATCCATCCAATCTTCCATGCAAGATGTTTGAAGCCATATCATGTCTACCAGAAAGACGTTAGCGGAAACAAGTCAACCCATGATGAACCACATGCAACATCTTTTGTGGAAGAAGTTGAACATATAATGACCTAGCACATAGCTCGACAAGGAAGTTCCCAAAAGCCAACAAAAAAATACATCGTGAAATGCAAGGGCCTGTTGGGAACCCATGAAGAAGCTCCACCTACCGGAAGACCAAGTTCGGGCCTACTTCGAGAAATTGTACACTAGGGCGTCGACGTAAATGGGTGGGGGAGTGTCATGGGGCCATTTAGTCCAGTGTTGTTTGCATGGCCTATGGCTTGTGGCTTGCTGTATCATATGTACAAATTATAGTGGATGCATTCGGTATTAAAATAAAAAATGCACACGTCTCGTTGCGTCTTTAAAAGTATGTCACCAGAAAACTTTTGATGGTCACTCCTAGCCTAGCTAAGCATGTCGGTTGCTACACCCCGTTTACCTTGGAGCTTGCTTGGCCATCGAGTGGTGCTTGCTGATGCATATCCTAACAGGGAGTCCATTCTAGTCAATGGGTTATCAGGTCCCTTACGAGTTTTAGAAACTCCCCCGAGTCGACTCCCTTTTCCGTTCACCGTGTTCTGTGTTTTGCCGCCGCTTTACGCAGTTTGACCTACAGAGTCAATAAAATCCTCTAACACCCGAATTATGATCACGTCAACCGAGTACTCAACCGTGTCGACCGAGCACTCGACCGTGTCGTGTCGAATAGATTAGGATTTTTTCGACCTTGTCTTGACTACACAAATCAAGACACAAAATAAAATACAAATGAAATATCAACATATCGGATTTAATCAGCCCAGGGAAAAAAAAATAGGTCTCTAGAAAATACATGAAAACGAAAAGGAAAGAATTCCACAACAAAAACATGAATGCCAGCTAAATTAGCAGCAGAAAAACCCCAATCCGAACAGTGAAAGATACTGAAAGTCCCAAAGAAACGAAAAACGAAGCAATCAACTAAAACCACATGGATAACTTATTGAAAAGGCATAAAAACGCTTTAGGGAGAAAAAATAAATGGAACCCATACACACCAGCAACTGAAGCAATGAGACATCTTCATCTTCTAAGGGATTTAAACAAAATTGAGATGAAGAGCGAAATAAATATCGTACCGAGTCAGTAGAGAGAAATCTTGAAAGCAGATGATGAAGAGGTTCGCCAATAATAGGTGTCTTCCTCGAAGCAGTAGAAGGGAGACCAAGGACACGAGAAATGCAAAGGTGCCACATCTCTCATCTCTCATCTCTCATCTCTCTCTCTCTCTGGTTTTCTTCGAGATGGCAGAGAATACAAAGGAAGGTTTATTCGAGATGGAAGAGAAGGCGACGAAATAAAAACCGCGAGAAAGGAAACGAAGAGCGTATAGAAACTGCGGGAAAGCAAGCGAAGAGTGTATGTGTTACGGTCCTGAGTGGGGGCTAGGGGCTGCCTAGGTGGCCGCCCAGGCCTTGGTGAGACCCAGCCTGGTATAGGACAGGTTCAAAGGGCCTTGCCTAAGACGTACCATTAGCTCACGAGCTTTTGGCGTATCGGTAAGGTACTAACAGTATGTTAGACAATTCGGTGGTGTTGAGATGCTACTGTTGTGGGATGCTTAAATAACCCGGTTTTGTAATAAATGCCAATCGAAGAAGAAAACAACAAGCTGAGTTTGTGCACTTATTAAAACAAGCTCAATTTGTGCAATTATTAAAACATGGTGCCAGTATGAGTGGCCTAGTATAACAACCTTTTCGCTATGGCCTGTTGGTTTGGACATGAAAATCCCTCTGAAACACAAAAAGAATTAACTGGGCAAATGAGCCCAAGTGAGATTAAAATCTAGCCAACATATGCTCCACGGAATCCAAATGGAAAGCAAGGAAATCTTGCAGGAAATTGTGTGATTTCAGGTTTAAATAATCAAATGATAAAGAGTGGTTTTGTAGGGGAGGGATTTTCTATAAATAGTGATTAGTGGGTAGTGTTGAGTTTAGTTTTTGATCATATGAAAAAAGGGTAATTTTTGGAGTAAGGAAGTCTTGGAGAGCGGAGGAGTTCTCCAAGGCTGGAGAGGATGAGTTTCGAGCTTGACTCGTTTGGATGGATCGCTACCGCTGTACCACATATGAACCCTAAAGTATTGTACTCGAGGATTTTGTACTCTTATCTCTCGATCCTTCAAATTCATGTTTGATTCTTCCTTTATTTCTTACTACTTCATGTATTAATTATTACATTTCATCTCCTTTTATGTTTAAAGATTGGAGAAACCTACTAGATATCTGACATTTTAAGAAAACCAGTACCTATTTCTATCAAAATCAACCCATTTTTCTTAAATTCCTGAACAATTTCCAGAGAAATTTTAGATTTGATCATCAAGTTTTAGATTTAGGTCAGATCTACGTCTTTCTCCTGTTGCTTCTGATGAAAGTCTATATCAGATTTGGTATCAGATCTTTGTCTTGTAGAAATTTTGTTCTTCCAGTCCTAGAATTAAACAAGAACTGCAACAAAACACAGATATGAACCGTGTTCTCTCAGTTCTTATTAGATCGTTTTGGATCAGTTCTAGAGGACTAAAATTTGCTTTTGTCGTGTCGAATCGGTGATAATCACCTTCTTTTTTTGTTTTTTGTTTATGGGTGGGTCCCACTTGGTGTATTAAGTAGGCTATGTTTTAAATAAATAAAGGCAAGAAGGGGTTTATAGATAACTTGAGAGGTTTAGAGAAGAGAAGAGAAGAGAGAAGTGAAGAGAGGAAAAATCTAGGGCAAGGAAAGAGGACTTTCTATTGGGGCACTAAGAAGGTTTTTTGTGGTCAAACAAAAGTACGGATTTCTTTTCTTCTTCTTGGTTACTCAAGGTAGTTCTTCTATTTAAGGGTAGGAGGAGAAACTCTAAGGCAAGAAGAGGGTTTTTCTCTTAGGGCTCTAGGAGGGCTTTTGTGGTGAAGCAAAAGCAAGGTTCTTCTACTCAAGGTTGAAGAGAAATCTAAGACAAGAAGAGGGGTTTTCTCTTGGGGCCCTAGGAGGGCTTTTGGGGTGGAGCAAAAGTGCGTTTCTTCTTGAGGAGAAAAGGCTAGGGCAAGGTAAGAGGGTTTTCTCTTGGAGCTCTAGGAGGGCTTTTGTGATGAAGCAAAAGAAAGGCTTTTCTACTCAAGGTTGAAGAGGAATCTAAGGCAAGAAGAGAGGTTTTCTGTTGGTGCTCTAAGAGGGTTTTTGTGGTGAAGCAAAAGCAAGATTCTGCTAATCAAGGTTGAGGAGAAACTAAGGGCAAGAAGAGGGTTTTCTCTTGGGCTCTTGGAAGGCCTTTTTGTGGTAAAGCAAAAAGGGTTTTTTCCTCTTCTTGTTTATCAAGGTGCATTCTTCTTTTTCCAGACTTCCATTCTTCTGTTACGAACCCAATTTCGGTTTGTAACGTGACTGATCTTCTTAGAGGGAAGATCAGACTTCGAGAGAAGGTTCGTTCCTCTTTCTTGTACAAAAACACAATTTTTAGAATAATTTCTTCATTGATTTCCATTAACAATAACATGTGCTTATATAAAGCACTCAAAGATAAGCATAGAAAGATCTAGAAAAATCTTATGATAAGAATAGAAATAACTAATTTAAGACTATCCTAATCTAAATTAGTATCCTACTCTATCCTAACTACTAATTATATCATATATGATAAGATCCGATCTCATTCTCTAAAACAACATATTAATTCATTCCACTACAAGTGGGTCCCATTTAAGCACTAAACATTCCACCCGCCTTGAAATTAACCTTGTCCTCAAGGTTGGAGATTGCGAACCAATTGGAGAAAAATCAAATCTTGCGCATTTTCCGAAAGCTTTTTCTGTCTCCCTCATTTTTCTTCTTCTCTTTGTCTTGCGGTATGTCGTCGTCAATGGTTAAGACAGCTCAATTTTCAAACCGATCTCACTATGGCGTTCATCAAAGCTCATTTGTTGTATTTTTCTATAATGATTTGAATGTTGACACACGGATGGCTGTGGATGAGAATCTTTTCGATGGCGTTGGACAAGCTGAGGGAAACGGTAGACTCTTCGGCGACGACATTTCTGTTGTGGCTTCTTCGCTTTTTCTTCTACCTGCTTTATTTCTCTGTTCTTATTTTCTCTCCTTTTTTTGTTTCGTCTTTCCTTTTTCACTGTGTAAGCCTTATCGATGGTGCTCTCGCTCAACTCTTCCATCAGACATGGACATGCTTCTGACTTCACACCAAATGATAATGCTATCTCGTTGAACTTGGCTTTCATAGAAACTATATGCCTTATGATCTCTCTTATATTCTCATCCCACTGATCCGTTGCTCCTTCGATTTGCTTCTACACGAGGCCGGATCGTGCAACTCTAATACCAATTGTTACGAACCCGATTCGGTTCGTAGCATGATTGATCTTCTTAGAGGGAAGATCAACCTCTTAACCCACTTCGAGGGAAGGGTTGTTCTTTCTTGCTGTGCAAAAAATACAATTTCTAGAATAATTTCTTCACTGATTTCCATTAACAGTAACATGTGCTTATATAAAGTACTCAAAGATAAACATAGAAAGATTTAGAAAGATCTTATGATAAGAATAGAAATAACTAATTAAAGACTATCCTAATCTAAATTAGTATCCTAATCTATTCTAACCACTAATTATACCAGATGTGGTATGATCCGATCTTATTCTCTAAAATAGCATATTAATTTATGAAATACAGAAGAACTACTTGGAAGAGCCATTGTGCAGCTCGAACAAGTCCGGCTCGCTTACGGAAAGTGGAAATGGAAGCAGATGAGTTTCGAATGAATGAATACTCTGAGATAGAACGAGAATTGGTTTGGTCCCGTTCCAAGAATCAAAACAAGATTTTGTACCGATCCGGTAAGGATAAAGTATTATCAACAAAATTCTCCATTGATTCGACGTGCTATTTTTTCCATTCATTTCCACCAGAAGTGGGTCTCATTTAAGCACGTATCCTCTTCTTCTCTATTGGACTTTTCTTCTTTAAAATTTCCAACAGACAGTAACTGGTAAATTGTTGATATTTGCTTTAAATCTAATTATCTTAGATTCTCGTGGCTAAAGATCAGTCTGCTAGAACCCCAAGGACACTAGTGATTAACATGTAAGCCTATCCAAAAGTCACCCCAACGGGCTATTCCCAATACGCATCAACATATAGCATAGTGTACTACCTAGAAACAATCATGGAAGTCAAGCCTTTTGGAGATTGCTAATAATTCAATAATTGAATGTTCCAAAATGATTTTCAAATCATTGATTGGGAATTGAGACACCGACGTGCACCTTTGGAAGCTACTAATAATCGTTTGAAAAAAAGGTGAAGAGGGCTGATTGATACACAGTACATATAGCTATTAAAGGTGTGTTGTTCGATCTAATCACCAAGTATTCAGCTCCTCATCTTCTCCGCTTACAAAATGCCAAATCAATAACATGATAGAGCCCATATCTCATACATCACTCAGATACACACCCTGTCGCTATTAAAAGAATGGGCTAGAAACATAGAAAGGGATAGGAAAATAAGTAAAGGAGTCAAGTTTTTAGTGAGAGATTCATCTCATTCATAGTGTCCTCACAAAAAGAAAAAGAAAAAGAGAGAGTCAAATGTTCCACGAGCATATCTAAAAGTTTCTACAATAAATGCATTGAATCAAGATAGTTGTTGGGATTTAGAATTACAAAATGCAGTTTGGCTTTGCCGACATTGAACTATGACTGTTATTCCCCCACTACGCCAGCTATAAATGCCAACCCTCTCGATTTTATTCTGTCAGGTGTTGTATTATGGGAATGATATTCCATTCCTCAACCCTATTTGTTTATTTATTTTTGGTTATGTTAGATGATTTCTTGAAAATGATTCTGGGTTTTTAAAGCAGGTTCTGATTTGGTAATCAAAAGGAATGACATAAATTAGGAAAATAATCTTATTTAAGGTTTAATTATTCAAGCAAATTCCAACACCTCTATACTGACCGCCAGATCAGACATGCAAACATCGTATTTTTCCAGCATGGAGATTCCGATCGGCTTTGATTTTGTGGGACTTCGGATATCACTAGCCATTCGTTCGAACATTAACATTAAGATAGGGGTATTTTAATCATTGTAGTTGCAAGCATGGTGATTTTTAAAATCACTATAATCTCGTTTTACTTTTTGTTGCAGCTGAAGTTTGGACGGAAGCTCTCGAGTGGCAGGTGATGCTGAGATGGTTCTCGGATTGAAGATCTGCAACCTACGGGGACATTGTAGATGGCTCTCCTTGAGGTGGCTATCAAATGAATGCTTATATATATATATATATATATATATATATATATATATATATATATATATATATATATGAGAAAAGTGTAGCTACACATACGTGTAGCTCATTTAGCTACACCGACGACTTAAAATACAGTGGGGCCCATATTGTTTGGGTGATACAAACCATTCATTTGATGGGCCCTCACATAGATAGGATGTCCCCAAAAAATCAGCTCCATAGGATCATTCCAACCCTACAATTTGTGGAGGCAAAAATGGACGTGTAAAAACCTTAACAAATCTGTCCATTTTTGCCTCCACAATTTGAAGGGTTGGGATAATCCTATGGAGCTGATTTTATGGGCACACCCTATCAATGTGAGTGCCTATCAAATGAATGGTTTGGATCACCCAAACAATGTGGGTCTTCTGTATTTTAAGCCGACGGAGTAGCTAAGTTAGCTACCCTTACGTGTAGCTACACCTCTCTCTCTCTCTCTCTCTCTATATATATATATATATATATATATATATATATATATATATATATATATATATATATATGAGGAAATGGTTTGTGAGTAGCTACTTAGATAAGCTTATTTGAGCAGGAGCTCACAAACACATGCGGCCCCACAATTTTTGGGGGATCCAAAGCATTCATTTGGAAGGTGTATACCAAAAATCAGCCCTATAGGATCATCCTAACCCTGTTATTTGTGGAGGGAAAAAATGGGCAGAAACAGTGTCTGTCCATTTTCCCCTCTACCTTTGATTGGGTTAAGATGATCTTATAGGGTTGATTTTTGGTACACACCCTATCCATGGAAGGGCCTTTCAAATGAATGCTTTGGATCACCCCAAAAATGTGGGCCACATGAGTTTTTGAAGCAGCTGCTCACAAACCATATTCTCTCTCTCTCTCTCTCTCTCTCTCTCTCTCTCTCTCTCTCTATATATATATATATAGAGAGAGAGAGAGAGAGAGAGAACATTTCCTATGGATCTGATTTTTTGTGGACACCCTATCTATGTGAGGACCATTCAAATGAATTGTTTGGATCACCCAAACAATGTGGGCCCCCACTGTATTTTAAGGTAGTGTGTAGGTAACTTACCTACACAAGTGTGTAGGAAATGTTCTCTCATATATATATATATATATATATATATATATATATATATATATATAGAGAGAGAGAGAGAGAGAGAGAGAGAGAGAGAGAACTGTTAAGCGCTTAAGTTGTTATAATGCCTTCCATTCGTTTAAATATTTGGGTCCCGCTAAAGCGCACCAATGAGAGGCATTATAACAACTTAAGCGAACCAAAAAAATGGTACGCTTAAGCGCACCAACACTTTTCTCTCTTTTATATATATATATATATATATATATATATATATATATATATATCCCACATGCTCCCCTACAATTATAATATGGGCGTGAAGGGTCCCCCTTTATTGACATCCTAGGAATTCTCTAGGGGTGATTGACGCGTTTTAGTCACCCAATTAGGGAATTATACGTTTAGGTGAAGCTTTTGTACTATAGGACTATGGCTGGATTAAGATGTTGGTTGTAGACTGTACTTAGTAATATTCACATATAGTGAAAGCGCTTTGATTGCCTTCACCTGTGGACGGTGGACGTAGTCAACAAACATGATGAACCACCTAAATCTCTAGTATTCTCTATTAGCATATATGCTTATTTGATTTCTTCCTTAATTATTTTGAGTTTCCACATGCTACATCGACATTATCACAAAAATAATAATGACCAAATACTAAATTGCAAAGTCTAAGACCCGCCTAAGTAGAAAGAATAAACACCATACAATTGAGCTACAAAGCTTAACCCGTTATCAAGGGTCAGGTTTATTTGCAACCCGATTGCATTTTGGGTGCAAAATGGCCATAAAAATTGAGTGACAGAATGGGGCATTCATAAAGCAAAGAATTTTAATTCACCTCTTTGAAATCGGATATGGAGTAACACTTCATATGATACAACACGGGTACATTATTCATTACTCTACTGAGCATGGTGACAACCGACAATAATATAAACAAAACCGCACTTATTGCACTTCTTGTTTCTTCCTTCTTCTTGAGGACCTCCAACAAGTATCTTTTCATCCGGCCAAAATGCATTAACTCACAAGAATTAGTATATGGTTCATTTAATGGATAGGCAAGAGGATTCACAGAAATACTACAGAGAGAGAGAGGTGGTCCTAGCCAATTGAAATTGCACTTTTTCTTCTTTTCTTGGCAGAGAGAGAGATAAGCCAATGAATCATCCAAGGCAGCAACTTTTGACCAGAGAACAGTTTGAAAAACCAAGCCCCATATGACACAACCACAGCTTTGTCTTTGCTCACTTATCCAAATACAACTGGCTATAAGTTCACCTCAGACATCAGGGACTTCGATATTTTTCTACTCTTTTGTACATGTTTGAAATCCAAAATGAGAGGCTGAGGCTGGGAGATCAAAAGGGACTTTTGGGTACAGACGTTGCTATTTCTATTTAGGGAAATGATATATTTGCCCACCTTTCTTCCCATGGCCACCCTTTAGTAGTGTAAAAAGATATCCATAAATAAACTAAAGGGGTTGGCCTGGGGAAGAAATGTGGCCAAATACATCATTTTCCTTCTATTTATTTATTTGTGTTTTGTGAGGGTGTGGACCCTGATGGGTAGACCTTTGGTGAAGTGGACGAATGGAAATGCGATGGCGTGATCGGGTTCTGCTAACTCCCAACGGTAATTCAATACGAGGTGGTGAACGAAAACCGCAATCTCTAGCTTGGCAAACTCGAATCCAGCGCAAAGCCGCGGACCACCGGCAAATGGCATGAAGTTGCTAGTCATTGTTACATTGGAAGAACCCGTCTGCACGCAGAAAAATAAAAAGAAATGGGTAGGTGAGGATGAATATAGTTGGGATAGAAATTAATGAGCCAAGTTGGAATAAGAATGTTGCACTGAAGGATTTAAGCCTCTAGCTCAATGGTCAAGGCTTTGTTCTTCAACTTGGAGGTCGGAGGTTCAATCCCCAATTACTACCAAAAAAATGGTGAACAGAAGGACGCCCTTGCAAAAACCATCTTCAAGGGCACCCTCATTGGATCATCTCGTGAAAGTGCATTTATAATGACATGCAAAATAGAAAATGCCCAAATATATATACATTCCTCATGTAAAAAATATATATATATATACTTTGGCGAGATAATCCAATGGGGGCGCTCCTGTAGCTGGTTTTATTCCCAAGGGCGCCCTTTAGTTTACCATTCCTCATGTAAAAAATATGAATATATCACAAATTATCTATACAATAATAGAAAATGCCCTCAAGTTTTGAATCAATTCCACAATCACTCATTCGAGTTGACTCGACTTAACTCACTTTCCACTCATCAATGTACTTAGGCCATATCTGTTGGCAGCCATGGAAAAAAAGTTTCCATGAAATATAAGTGTATTTAGTTGTGATCAAGGTCATTGATCAGGGTCATTGATCATGTTAACAAGTGATCCGGACTGTATTGCCTGCTTACAAACATTCTCTTTGGACATTTGTAGAAATTTCGTAGAAAGCTCCCAATGCTTTTGTTTCCTTTTGCCTTTTCCACTAAAAAAACAACGAAGGGACTAAGAACATGCATGCATGTGCATGTGACCCCACATGGACTTCAAACTCTCACTCCCTATCATACTACATTAAAACGGTACGGATTTGGGTTCTAAACGGATTCACCAGAAAGGCCGTTCTAAAGATTTTTTGAATGACCAGTCCCCACATCCCCACCTTACACGTGGTTGAACATGATTGATACTTGATAGTCTCCCCTTTTCTTCCCTGGGCCACCCCTCTCTAGTGTATTTATAGCAACCCTTTTTACACTACAAGGGGGTGGCCCGGAGATGACAAGGGGTGGATTTATCATTTCCCGACTTCAAACTGTTCATTAAATTGGGGGGGCCTGTTGAGGATTGGCCATGCTGAATTCACTTTCTAGGGGAGCCCTGTTGGGGCGGCACGGTAGGGCCCACAAAATGGACGGTCTCGATTAAATCAAATTTCGTACGTGCCGAAAAGATTTACATTTTTGTTTGTATTTTAATTTCGTTTCTCGTTATTAAAGAAATGTTTTCATGATTGTAAAAGGAAAATGTTTTCTGACCTGCCATCTCCACGGATTGAACTCTTGAGGGTTGTGGAAGAGTGAAGGATCCAAATGAACTGCTGCAAATACCGGAAGAACTTTCCAACCACATGGAATGTCATAACCTTGAAAGAAAATAATTAAAAAAATTCAAAGTGGGTCAGTTTCCGATAAGTCTCAGGCGAACTTCCGGCATGAAAACACACAAAATCGTGCCTTCGGTCTCTTACCTTTGAAGTGAACGTCTCGAATAGCCCTCCTATGTACGAATCTAACTATGTTCGCGAGTCTCAAAGTCTCATTAATTACCTAGAGAGAGTGTGAGTTAGAATTATAAATGATTAAATAACACCAATTCTAATAGCTTAAGCATTTGGGGTAATTGGTTGTTTCACATGGTATTAGAGAGAATAGCCTCATTGCATGTCCTGGGATCAAAACCCAACAACTCCTTAATAGGAAAAATTCAGGAATGTTTTAAATCGAAATAAAAGGAGTGAGATTTTCTTACACACTGGGTGAACTCCATTTGCTTGTAGTCTTTCCAACTGAGCTCACACTCTCCAGCTTGCTTCTTGATTCTAGCTATTTCAAGATGCTCTTCCTGAAAATATTTACAAGACATCACTTCATTTGAAATTCAAATATCCCATCAAAATATATCGAATTGAAAACCACCAATGGCATGAACTGCGAAAGATTTAAAAAATTCAATGATTTGGAATTAAGATTAGGGTGATGATCTTGCACCACCCCCAAGCACATTACTTGCACGCTCCTTATAGCGTGCAAGTAATGTGCTGGAGGGAGGTGTTGAAAATATCATCTCCCTTAAGATTATTCAAAGTTAAAAGAGATCCAATATCTAGAGTGGCTCGCCAATGTGGAGTGGAGGATCTTCATCGACCTCAACAGAGCATTAATCAAAAAAGAGATTATCTAAAGCTAATCTCACTTGCAAATGAAAGTGAGAGGGCCTATTTGAAACCCATTTTTCTTCTCAAGGAAAATATGATCTTATTTGCAAATAATGTTTGATGACCTTATTTGCAAATTTAGAGTGGAAGCCATTGACTTCTACTTGTGAAGCGATCGAAAAGCTGATTATATATAAAAAGTAAGTGTCACCTGCAATTGCTGAACTGCCTTGGGACAACTTTCCAAGAAATATATAACAAAAGCTATTGCCACTGAGGAGGTTTCATGGCCGGCGAAGAGCAAGCTCAGTATCAGATCGAGAATTTGTTCCGTCGAAAGATTGGGTTGCTTCGAAACCCACCCGAGAAGATCATCTTCTTCTACTTTCTGGCATTCATCACTCGTGCCGGAGCGTCTTTCTTCCATTTTCTGCTCAATGAATCTAAGGATGCACGACCTTGACTATAATAAAAAAAAAGGAATAAATGAGATAAACCAAATAATTCATCAATAATTTCCAAAATCATCTTATTTTATCATTTGGGTCTTCTTATTTTTCCCTTTTGTTTTGCCAATCAACATGATTGATCAACATGACCATATGGGAATTTTTACAACTTTCAACGTGGTTGATTTGAAGGCATATCATGGAGATGAAAGTGATGATCATTAGGCCTCTAGGGTAGTCCTACTAGGGGATATTTTTTTAAAAACATCCTATGACAAAATTTCTGTTCTACGATTTTTTCACGGGAAAACTGTATGATCTTATGTAATTGAAACTAGTTTTGAGGTATTACTAATTGAGGCTTAGACCTTCCAGAGCTATATGTGGTTTTGGGAGGTGTAGACCTTTGGGAGCTATTTATTTTGGGTTGGTTTAATTACCTAACTATTTGGATATTTGATCTCTCCTTAACAATTTTTTTTACCAATTTGATTAAACGAAAAAATAATAAAGAAAGGCAAGTGATAAGACATCAGTAAAGAAGAAATGGAAGAAAAGTCAGTATAGTAGTACCTTCAAGGCCTTTCTATATGCAGTTCCAGGAAAATTCAAAGGGGCAGAAATCATTCCCTTCATGAAGGTGATGTACTCTCTCTTCAACTGCTTCGTTTCAGCCTTACTAGGATCCATGTTCATGATATATTTCGCCATCAAATTGAAAGTAAACTGCATATTTTTTTGGGTGGTTCAGTTTTGTTTAGCTTAACCATAAAATTGCATAGGTTACTTCTCTTTCATGGGTCGGTTTTGTCTTACCTTCTTTGCTTCTTCTTGAGCAGAAAACGTTGAATTATCTTCCCAAGAGCTAAGAACAAGCAAAGTATGTCTCTCTACCTCTCTCAACAAATGCCTCCGAATCCTCGCATGACTCATGAAATTGAGAGCTATCATCCTCATTTCTCTATGCAGATCTCCAACCACAACCAACATAGACCATTCCCCCAAAATCCGCCTTACATTTCTTGGATAACTACACTCGAACAATCCCCCCTCGTTCTGAAGTATGAACCGATTTAGCTCCGGGTCTGCCGAAACAATCGTTGGCTCCCCGAACAAATTCGAGCTGTAGATCTTCCCAAACCTATGAATTCACCCAAAATTCAAACTGTAAGAAGAAAAGAAAACTTGGGTCTTATCCAGTGTTTCAAAACATGTTCCAAAACATAGATGCAGGTCAAAACGCGGCCAAAGCAAATCCTAGTGGACTCAATCGGCACAACGAAGCCAAGTACTAGGTTAACATGGCCGAGTAATTAGTTAACTCGGCCGGGTACTTGTTTGACACAGTTGAGTACTCAGGAGAGTCCAAACGAGTTTTGATTGACTTTGAACGGGAAAATGCGGACTCAGACGAGAAGGCGGCCATTGTAAAAGAAAAAAGATGACCTGGGGGAGTCAAAGATGACGTGGGGGAGTTTTGAAACTATGGTCTTGTTTATTATCTTCCATTAGTTTGGTTCTTGAGTTTATGGGATTACCTTGATATGTGTTGCTCCATGAATTCTCCCATTGAAGTAGCGAAATGAGGCTTTAGATAAGGAATGGTTTCGCCGATCAAAGGCCACCCCATGTTCCCTGGTGGGATCTTGAGAGGAGGCTTTCTCTTTTTTTTGGTGGAATTCCAGAGGAGAAACAAAGCTAAAATTGCTGGAGAAAGCAAGAAAAGAAGCACTATTTCAGACATGGGTACACTGAGAAGCTGAATATCCTGTTTTTTTCCTATATATCACCCTCCAAAGCTCTATTGAAAAGAAATTTCTATTTTCCCGTGCTTTGGGAAGGTCGTGAGATGGAGAGAGCTTTGGAGAATAGAAATGAGAGCTTTGTTGTTTGTAAGCATCTTTAGAGACTTCTTTTGTACTGTGTTTTGACTCTTAAACAGGTGTTTGGCGATTGTGATGCTTTATCCACCAAATTTTTCAATTTATTTTCACCGAACTCCTCTTATCTGCTCTGTGGGGGAGGATAAAATGAGACTCTCTTAGTATGAAAAATGTATTAGCAGCATGAGATGGGCCTCCCCACATCTTGTTAGCATGATCTGGATCTTTGTACCATGATCTGAACAATAAAAAAACGAGGAATGCTAAACTCAGGGGCCGCCTTTCATAAATAAGATGAAAGGGCACCCCATTGGTTGAAGGTCATCAAAATGCATTTATAATGGCACCAAAAACTGTAAAAGCACCAAAAACTGTTACACTTTCAAGCAGTTGGGGCTTCCTTTCATCTTTCTATGGAAGGACGCCCTTGAGTTTAGCTTTCCTACAAAATGAGCTAGGTGACGAAAAATTGCAATTATTAGATGATGTAATCGGATGAATTGAATTGGACGGTTAAGATGTAAGTTAGCAACAATAGCCATTCCCCATCATAGATGGATCGATGGCTAGATTTATTGAGAGGATTAAATCAAGCTAACATCATGGAATTGAGCCCATGGTTTTAAATTTCGAGGAATTCGGTCAAAACCGAAATAGAAATCACACATACCTAAAACGTGACATTGTTGTTTTGAAGAAGTTTCTCCGAAATTTTGTCCGAAATTTAAGGAATTTCTACCCAAAAATCTCGATTTTTTTAATTAAATAATATTTTCTAGAAATTTCGATTGAAATTGTATATTGAATAAAATATTTTTTTTTAATTATTTCTTCGAAATTCCGATTTCGGTGAGGACTGAAATCCATTCCAAAACCGAAATTTGAAACCATGATTGGGTCATGGTTTTAAATTTCAGACTTAGATCTTAGTCAAGACCGAAACCGAAACGTTCCGAAACTGAAATTGGTCGAAATTTATGCAAAAATTTTGATAAAACATTAATTTTTTATTCCTTTACAAAATTCCATCCGAAATTATTTCGGCCCAAAAAAGCAACAGTTTTGAGCGCTTCTACAGATTTCAGTTGAAATTTCAGGATTTCGGCCAAAATTTCAGTGTCGGTGAGGACCGAAATTACTCCAAACCGAAATTTAAAACCTTGATTTGAGCCAGCATCAAGCACGCATAAGGGTCTCATGTTAAGAACTTTGCCTGATAACATTTCCGAGAGAGACATGAAAAATGAGGAATCAATAAAAATGGGCCCGACAAAGTTATGGGAACGAGTGGAAGAGAAGGGAGACAGAGAGACCGGACCCACCACTCGTGCGGCTTACCTTCCTGACAATGACGCGTGTCCACCCAATGATTATACCCATTTTTCCTGTGACGTCGATGCACGTGCTCTCTTAAGCCCACGACAAAAGCTTTTGCATACGGAGAAAACTTAATCCCCACTCTTTTAGACAAATCCACCCAAAAACATGAAATGGGTTCCCTCCGCCGAGTTAAATTGGAGACTCGGACGGGTTCTTATTTTTTCCAGGAGTGATACAACGAGTTTCCAAGCCGTTAGTTGGAAAATTGGGATCATATGATAGAGAAATTATATGGTGTAAGCCCTTATAGTCCCGTATTTTTCAAAAAGAACCGTACAGACCACATCATAAGATGATCTAAACCGTCCATATGATGGAACACAACATAAATAGGTTGTTGTTCCCCAAAAATCATTTCCATAGGATGATCCTAGGCCTCCGATTTATAGAGTTTTCCATAATATGCAGTTCCTCTATAGATCAGAGGGTTGGGATCATCCTATACTCCATAGGATCATCCTAACCCTTCGAACCTTGGAGGCAAAAAATGGACAAATTTAAGGTTTATACACGTCCATTTTACCTCCACAAATCGTAGGGTTGGGATGATCCTATGGAGCTGATTTTTTATGGACACCCTATCTATATGAGGGCCAATCAAATGAATGGTTTGGATCACCCAAATAATATGCCCTCCACTGTATTTTAAGCTAGTGTGAAGATAACTTATCTACACATGTGTGTAGAAACCGTTTTCTCTTTCCACAAATCTGCAGGGTTTGGACCATTTTACAGAGAAGATTATTTTTGGGGCACGTCCTATCTACAGTGCGTGCCAAACAAAATGAATGGTTTAGATCAGGGAAACAAGTTGGCCCATGTACTTTTTCTGGGCACGAATTTCTATGGACGTACATGGCGCAACCACCGTATAAGATGGAAATACTTTTTCTGGGAATGGATTTCTACGGAGATAGATGGCTCAACCATCTTATAATATCTTGGAAATACAATAATTTGGAAAAGACAAGCAAAAGGGGTGAAATTATCATTTACCAATAGAAAATTGATAAAAAAATGATTGATAGTAAAAAGTACTTGCCCACGAGTTTGTCTCTAGGAAAAGGAAATTTATGGAAAATAATGAAAAAATATTCCATGAAATCCAAAATTTCAGGGTCTAGTAGGCTTGCAGATTGCCTTGAAAATGAGAAAAAAGAAAGATTTTGGAAAAACTTCCATGGAAAATGAGTTTTACCAAAAAGACCCTACATCCAAATAACCGATAACTTTTTGTTAGTGTTGAGTTAATTAAGACGAGTCATAAGTCAACCCAGTAGTGAGTTAACAAAGTTGAGTCGCGAGAGAACATGGGTCCAAGCAATCATGGTCTCCTTTCACTTTCTATGATATCAACAGTAACACAACACAACACGTGTTTCCCGGTGCAGAACCATGTACGGGCGTGTATGTACATTTTCTTAAGGCCTCATCTAAACTCGCCTTTTAGAACAAAATATCTTTGGTATACCTACTTCTTATTAAGCAAAAGGAAAAGAAGACAGCGAAGATCTAAAGGTAGGACCTCAAATATTTTGGTTAGGATTCTACCATAGTTATTCCCTTGTTTCAAAATTAGAACTGAGTTGACTTGAACAAATCAATGATTGATGCCTTTAAATTTTCATTAACTCGGTGATTCAGATGAGTTTTAATTGACTCGGTAAGGTAAAACTCAAAAGGATGATGAATCAGCCAATGTAACAGGGAGTCGACTCAAGTGAACCGACGAATGACTCGGGGAATTTTTAAACATTAGGTTATTCAATGCGCTCCGATGTATGATCTTACCTAAGGGCGTGTTTGGTCAACATGAAAGCGGTGGAAAGCAGTTAAAGAAAATCCTTTTTCAAAATTTTGCCTAATCGGGTTCGCGTTTCCAAACCCTAACCCAACTCAAGAAAGCCAAAGCCGAAATGGTGACTTTGGAAACAATCAATTAGCCCAAAAGCTTAAGCAGTTAGAGCCCTCACTTGGTCCCTCTTTTGGGTTAGACGTACATGTGAATTTTTAATATCAATGAGCTGTTGGGTTTTCTTGAACCCATGACCTGCCTTGAGGCAGTAGCTCTGATACCATGTGAAACAACCAATCGCTTCAAAAGCTTAAGTTGTTAGAGTTGGTGTTAATTTAATCATTTATACTTACCCAAATTCCACCCCTAACTAATGAAAGAAGCAAAAGGAAAGTGATAATCAGGTCATGGTGTGGGGAAAGTGGTAGGGGCAATCCTCATGACATTCAATGATAACGTGGCCGCACGAGTGCTTGACTTATGGGCATTCTCGGGTGTCCAATGATATCATTGAATCCTCGATACTCTCTCAATCTCATGAGCCCATCTCTTGGCTGGTTCTGATCACTGTATAGACGCCACATGTACGGTGAGGATTGAAAATGGTGGAAACTATAGTTTAGTATATATGGGGTTGTTCTTCTGGGTATCACATGAAAGCATTCCCAAGCTCATGATCAAGGCAACACAGCCCAACAAAAGTAAATGAAGGGATGGTCAAAGACACCTTTGGATTTTTAAAAATGGTGATGAGTAAGGAGGTGAATCATCCCACCTCTTTCTCTGTTATTTAATGTTCTAAATCTAAAAAGATGTAACAAGGATAGAGATAAGAAGAGTAAGAATATAAGAGAATGAGATGAATCCAACTTTTTTAACATGAAAAGCCGAAATTAGGGATCAACAGGCATATTAGTTTAATCCTAGTGGAAGCGCATCGATTGGTTTGAGACTACTTATCTCAAACAAGTGTCTTTTAAGGCTAGATAGTGAAGCTTGAGAGAGAGAGGGAGGAAGGGAGCCGCCCACTAATATATCATTGCTAAATAATGTTTGTCTTACTAATTGAAGTTAGGGTTATGCATTTTGAGAGAACTGAGAAAAAGGGTTTTAGTGTGCTATTTGGGTGCTGGCTGAAGATGTGACCTTGATCTTAAACTAGTCAGGTCATTACAAAACACTAAATGAAAGGAGGTGGAAGCAACACCAAAGCAGTTTCAAACATGGTAGGAAATTCACTTTTCCTTTTTTCTTTCTTGTCTCTTCTTTGCAAAAAGTACTGATCAGCTAAAGGAGAAAGGCAAGTCCCACATTTATTCAAATGGACTGACTTTAATGAGGAGAGGATTTTGGAGATGGACATTTTCCTACCATCCATGACTTCATTGGAAGGAGCACTTGTCAATGCCCATTATTGCCTCTCTCTCTCTCTCTCTCTCTCTCTCTCTCTCTCTCTCAATCACATATTCACATAGTAGGCCTCAATGAGACAATTGAGTTTGCGGACCCTTGTTTGAAGTGATGGCTTCATTGGAAGGAGACTTATCCATGCCTATAACTGTGCTCCTAATACATCGCATCAAGACTTAATTAATTGGACCTTCTTTAATCTCCCCCAAATTCCTGACCCAAGAATTGTAAAATTACACGAACATAGTTAGGAACTTAGGATTAGCATTAAAAAATTGAGATAAAATGAAGGGCACTGGTAGTAAAATGTAAAACATGGAGAGGGTTCATCCCATTATCAAAACATGTTAGCGTGTATATCAATATCCTATCTAATTGATGTTATCATGAAATAGTTTTAAGACTCCTACGGGTCTTCGTTGCGTGCTATCAAAATTCACCCTCGTTTACAAATAAAACTATTTAAATTAATCTAGTTCACAAAAAGAGATGTGAGGCTGAGGAGAGGGGAGAGGGGAGAGGGGAGAGGAGAGAGGGGAGAGAATGCAAGAATGGAGATTCTTTCTGTTGATGCTCTGTTTGGTTGCCTATTTTTAAGGAGATTGAGGGGAGATCATCTTCTTGAGATCTTCTTGAGATTGTTTGGTTGCCTTTTAAGTTCTTTGACCACTAGCGTTGTCGGGCGACGGTCGGGTGATGTGGCACGCTCAAGATCTTCTCTCCAACAGTCCCCAGCATCATCATTTCAATGAACTTTCGAATAGGTAAAACAGAGGAACCGGTTTTCTCAAAATAAAAGGAATAGCTTGGAAAAATCAACTCGTTTTCTCAAGAGAAGGAATAGTTTGGAAAAGGCAACTTGAAAATTTTAAAAACAGTACCATGGATTAGTTCAAATATTTCTTCTTAGAACGTATTGTTTTGGTCCCATAGCGAGACCACCATCAAATAGTATGTTACCAACCACCACCCAATAGCATGTTGCCGCCAAGTGAACTTCACTTGGATCTGTTTGGTTGCACAAAAGCCAGGATTCCGTAGGGGCTTTACTTGGGTTTTGGGTGCCACATCATCAAAAATACATGGTTGGTTGCCATTAGAAGAATTTGGAAACCAACAGCGATATCTCTTGGTTATTTTCTTGTCTGGTGATGTTGCATGCCGGTAAACTGCCAAAAAAATCCAAGCAAAAAGCAACTAAGTTTGGATTTTCGGATTGATGCTCTCTCTCTCTCTCTCTCTCTCTCTCTCTCTCTCTCTCTCTCTCAATAATGGTGATGACACCCCCCCCCCCCCCCCCCCAACACACCACCACTACTCTACCACTATTCTACGAGGTTGATAACCACTACTTACCACTATTCTACAAGGAGACTCCAAGGCTTGTCTCCCTGTTGACTGCTTCCACCACTACTCTACAAAGTAACTACCTACAACCAAATAGAGCTTACTAATAGGGGTGAGGGGCAGCTTCAAAGTTCAAAGCCCCAGCGAGGGGGGCTGATCTGGAAAACACAAGGGAGTGGAAATAGAGTCATTTTTTTGGAAAAGAAGAACTAAAGGGGGTGGAAATATAGAGAAAGGTGTGAAAAATATCATTTCCACGATAACTTTGTTTTTTGTTTTCTATTTGTTGCTAATTGTAAGTTTGATCATTTTTAGGAAAAGACGAACAAAAGAGGGTGGAAATGCCGACAGGGTGAAAATATCATTTCCCCCGATAAGTTTCTTTTTTTTCCGTCAGTCATAAACAAACACAAAAGCAGGTTTACAAACTGATGCTAGCAAAAATACTACCATCTTCCTGTTATTAAATTAAGTATAGACCGGGTGGAACTTAACAGAGCATAATTACCCACCTTTTCTAGTTCATATTTCTAATTCCAAACAATGGTATTCCTCATTTCGACCCCAAACAGTCTCCCATCTTTATAGGACTTAAAGAGAATGTTCAAGAAGGATAGTATATACTTCTGATAAGGGCATGCCCATGTTTCCAATTTAACATCATTGTCCTTAACAAGGTAATATTGATGTCTTGACATTCCATAACACAAAATTTCAAACGTCTCGGTTGTTTTATCATCTTTTTTAAACAATTAGCAAAGTACTTTTAAAAGTTTTCAGTGGATCTAATATTGCATTACTCAACTCAACTCAACTAAGCCTTTGTCCCAACTCTAATGAATCCTTTAGAAAATTTTCATGAAGAAGGTGAAAGGATCTACTGATAGGAATGCAGGGGATAACGAACGAGAATTACAAGCAAGTGTGGAAGATGTAGAAGTGGGAAATGGTGGAGAAGGTCAGTCAATAACAAATGCACAAAAGAAAGACACAAGGGATATCAGGGTAAAACATAAGTCAGTGTGGCTGAAAGATTACGTTTGAAATTAGCTAGAGTATTGAAAATGAAGAGTAGAGAACTAGTTGTCTTTTAGGGATAATAAAAGAGAATCTTTTTCTGTTAAGTAGATTGCCAGCTGTGTCAGTTATCAACTGAATAACAGTGTATAAAAGAGAGATAAATCTGTAATGAGAGATAATGAATGAAAATTTGTCTTCTTTCCTCTAACTCTGTTTTTTCTGAACTTCTTCCTCTGTTTTCTTTTCTTTTCTTGAATCCAAGAACCCTGAAACTAACCATCTTGAAACAAGATTGTATCATCTACCCAGCTCAAATTGACTAAGTCTAATCCTGACACTAGTTGGGTTCGTCTACATGGATCATTTTCTTCCATTCTCTCCTATCCAAGGTCATGTTCTCTGTTATGTTCCTAGCCCACAAATCTCTCCTCACTGTTTCTTCCCAAGTTGTTTTCGGTCTGCCCCTACCTCTTTTTATTCCATCAACTTTGCACGAGTCACTTCTCACTGGAGCATCCAAAGGCCTACGTTGGATATGCCCAAACCATCTTAAGTGGTGCTCTCTCATCTTCTCCTCGATTGGTGCCACCCCCACCGTTTTACGAACATCTTCATTTTTAATTCGATCTAACCTTATATGGCCACACATCCATCTAAGCATTCGCATCTCCGCTACACTCATCTTATGCACATGCTGCTTCTTGGTAGCCCAACATTATGAGCCGTACAACATGGCTGGCCTCACAGCGGTCTTATCCTACATTGATTAATGAAATATAAATATAAGTACCAATATTTTGCTAATCACTAGAGATGACAAGTGCCCTAAGAAATCGCTACAGAATTCCTTGGAGCATTGAGGTGCCTCAAGCTCCTAAGGCAACAAGTTTAAGTAATGATCCATATAAAAGCTGCTGGGTTTGGGTGAGTGAGAACATGCCCAAAAGCAATATTTAGAAAGCTAGACCAATTTGAATGTATTGCTTTCAGTCTATTACTACCCTTTTATAACATTGATTTGGTTTACAATCTAATGAGGAAGAAATTGTTAGTGATTTTGCATTTTCAAAATCATGTATATTACATGTTTTAGTGTTTTGGAAAATGTTTTATCAAAAGCGTTTGGGAAAAAGAAAATGTTTTCTTGGAAATATTTGCTTTTACAAAAGGATGTAGAAGTGTAGTTGAAAAAGATAGTTCCACATCGGATGAGAGAAAAGAAAGAGAAGGGCTTATAAAGCACTACCTTTTCTAACTCTTGTTGATTGCACATTGGGTTGAACCCATGGTTGGACCCACGGGACGGTGCAACGCACCGTTCGCACACGCGCGCGTGCGGCGTGGGCAATGGGCTATAGGGCGCATAGTGACGCTTTATTGGCGTCGCACGTACGCAACGTCGCGAGGAGCGATTGAAGCCTTTAATTTTTCCAGATTTGATCTGCACCGTTGGATCAAGATGAAGGTGGACCGGTCGGATGGGTGGGTCAAATGGTTCGCAGGCCCATCAAGCCGAATGGTTCAGTTGGGTTGAGCTTCGGTTCGGGCCTAACGGTCGGCCCAACGGGCCCATGACTCCAACGGTCAAAGGGTGTGATCAAATGGGTTGTGTCCCTTTCCCCAACGGTCATGTGCCAAGGGGGTGCGATCCACACCATAGATGGTTGATCTAACGATGACTGGGTTGGAGAGAGGTTTTACTCAAGCCAACAGTCACATCTAGGATCGATCAGGACCGTTCAATATCAATGGGTGCGATCTAACGGTCAGATTTCAAACATTCTGGAAAGGTGCCCTGTAGAGGTGTTTTTCACACTGAAAAGACACCAGATGGTCTATAAAAAATGTGCAAACTTCAATCATTTCAAAAAGAAATCGAATTGGCAATTCTGACTGACTTTACACTCTCTTCTACACTCCTACAAAAATCCCCAAGTATTTCTACATACTGTTTTTCTTTTGTTTACTGTTCTAGATACTGTTTTTCTGCAGAAACAGAATCTAGAGATTTCTCTAAGGCTTGAAATTTCGGAAGGGCATTTCGGGTTTGATTCCGCTAGTGCTACGCATCATCAAACATTAGTAGGGCTTCCCTACTAGGCTTCATTGTATCTTGGAGGCAATTCGCGGATCCCCTTTGCACACTACTAGTGGGGGCGAATCTTGTCTTAAGGAAAGTGATATCACGCCTTGAAGCAACAAGTTTCTGTTTTCTATCATCAACAGTACCCTCAACAAATTTTCCAACAATCTTAAGACAAGATTTTTCTACTGTTGTTTCAATGGCACTTTATTCAGTTCGTCAAATGACCCAAGACTTTGTCAAACTCGAACGTTTCGACAAAGGAAATTTCAAGCGCTGGCAGAAGAAGTTGCACTTCATTTTGACATCACTCAAAGTGGTCCATGTTCTCACTACTCTAAAGCCGTCAGCAAATGAAAATGAAACTTTGGCGGAGGCTCGTGCAAGGATGAAGTGGGAACAGGATGACTACATTTGCAAAGGGCACATCCTAAATGCTATGTCAGATACAATATTTGACATATATCAAGGCATGGGATCAGCAAGTGAAATCTGGAATGCACTTGAAGCCAAATACTTGGCGGAAGATGCCAGTAGCAAGAAATTCACTGTGAGTCAATTTTTAAATTTTAAAATGATAGATGATAAGTCTGTTATTGATCAATTACATGAAATACAACATGTAATTAATCAAATTCACTTGCAAGGCATCCTTCTTGATGATTCCTTCATTGTCCCGTCAATTATTGACAAACTTCCACCAAATTGGAAAGACTTTAGAAAAAGTCTAAAACACAAGAAAGAGGAAATGTCTATTGAAGACTTGGCTCAATGCCTCAGGATTGAGGAAGAGTCAAGAATCAGAGACAAGAAAGAAAATGAAACTGTATCCTCTAAGATCCATTTGGTGGAAAATGTCAAGAATTCGAACCAACAAAGAAAAGGCAATTGGAAGAGAAACAAACACCCTGAAAAGAATACTAATAAGATTAAGAAAAGAAAGGGTGCTTGTTTCAACTGTGGCAAACCAGGCCATTACAAGAGTAAGTGCCGACTTCTTAAGGATAAGAAGTCGGGTGCACCAACAGACAAAGAAAAGTTTGTCGCCATGATTTCAGAGGCAAATATGCTTGAAGATGGCAATGATTGGTGGATTGACTCTGGTGCGACGATGCATGTCTGTAAAGACAGGAACCTGTTTTCAACTTATGAAACAGTTGAAGATGGAAGCGTGTTATACATGGGAAATTCGTCGACAGCAGAAGTCAAAGGGAAGGGCAAGGTGGAACTTGAGTTCACATCCGGCAAGCGACTCACTCTAACCGGTGTCTACCATGTACCAGAAGTTAGAAAGAACTTAGTGTCTGGAAGCATTCTCAACAAGAATGGCTTCAAACTTGTATTTGAATCTGACAAGTTCATTCTTTCTAAGGGGGGTACTTTTGTTGGGAAGGGATATATGTATGAAGGGATGTTCAAACTTAATATCAATAAAGTGAATGTCTTTGCTTATGTTTTGGATTCTTCTTTATCTTTATGGCATAATCGTTTAGGACATGTAAATACTAGGAAAATGAATGATATGGTTAAGTTAACCTTAATTCCTAAATATGAAAATGACTTAGTAGATAGATGTAAAACATGCATGCAAACCAAGATAATCACTAAGTCATTTCCTAAAGTAGATAGAACTTCTAACTTGTTAGATTTAATTCATAGTGATGTATGTGACATACATAGTGTTCCCACAAAGGGAGGTAAAAAGTATTTTGTTACATTTATTGATGATTATTCTAAGTACTGTTATGTTTATCTACTTAGTCATAAAGATGAGGTTTTAGAAAAATTTAAGATTTATAAAACTGAAGTAGAAAACCAATGTATAACAAGCATTAAATGTCTCAGATCAGATAGAGGTAGTGAATATCACTTTCCTCATTTCTGTGAATCAGTAGGCATAGTCCATGAAACTTCTGCCCCTTATACACCACAACAAAATGGTGTAGCAGAAAGGAAGAATATGACACTTACTGAAATGATTAATGCTATGCTTGTTAATTCTGGTTTAAATAAAAGTTTTTGGGGTGAAGCCTTACTTACAGCTTGTCACATTTTGAATAGGGTACCAAGTAAGAAATCTGATATAACCCCTTATGAACTGTGGAAGAAAAGGAAACCAAACTTAAGTTACCTTAAAGTTTGGGGTTGTAGATCTATAGTTAAAGTCCCTAAACCTAAGTTAAGGAAATTAGGTGAAAAGGGTATTGAGTGTATCTTTTTGGGATATGCTAGTCACAGTAAGGCCTATAGGTTCTTAGTTATAGAACCCAATGATTTTATAGATGTCAATACCATAATTGAATCTAGAGATGCCTTTTTCTATGAAAATAGGTTCACTGCAATTCCTAAAGAAATTGAACCTACAACTTCTGTAGATCATCCTTTAGAATCACAAACAGAAGTTGGTGAACCTAGTGTACAACCTAGTAAAATAAGAAGAAGTTCAAGAGATAGAAGGGATAGGAGTTTTGGCCCTGACTTTGTAACCTACCTGGTAGAAGGGACAAGGGAAAAACTCCAAGGTTCTGTCTTGTTAAACTTAAGCATAGAAAGTGACCCTCAAACCTATGGAGAAGCCATAAAGTCACAAGATGTTGCTTTTTGGAAAGAAGCAATTAATGACGAAATGGATTCTATCATGGGTAATAAAATTTGGATTTTGGTTGATCTACCACCTGGGTCTAAACCTATAGGATGTAAATGGATCTTCAAGAAGAAGATCAAAGTAGATGGGACCATAGAAAAGTTTAAGGCAAGGTTAGTTGCCAAAGGGTTTACTCAAAAACCCGATATTGATTACTTTGACACATATGCACCTGTTGCTAGGATTTCTACCATTAGAGTGTTGATTGCCCTTGCTTCCATATACAAACTTCACATTCACCAGATGGATGTTAAAACCGCATTCTTAAATGGTGAACTTGATGAAGAAGTGTATATGGAACAACCTGAGGGATTTATTCTGCCAGGCCAAGAGCATAAAGTATGTAAGCTTATCAAATCTTTGTATGGGCTTAAGCAAGCCCCTAAACAATGGCATGAAAGATTTGATAAAGTCTTAGTGTCAAATGGTTATAAGATACATGAATCAGATAAATGTATATACAGTAAATTTAAGGGCGGCAAAGGTGTTGTTATTTGTTTATATGTTGATGACATGTTAATTTTTGGTACTGATATTGCAAGCATTCAAAGTACTAAATCATATCTTTCTCAAAACTTTGATATGAAAGATATGGGTGAAGCTGATGTGATTTTGGGTATTAGAATCATAAGACAGGACAATGGTCTTATTCTAACACAATCACATTATATTGAGAAAGTTCTTAAAAAGTTTAACCATTTTGAATGTTTACCCATTTCAACACCTTTTGACCCAAATATAAAGTTATATCTTAATACTGGCAGGACTATCTCTCAACTAGGGTATGCTAGTGTAATTGGTAGTCTTATGTATGCTATGACTTGTACTAGGCCAGACATAGCATATGCTGTAGGTAAACTTAGTAGGTTTACCAGTAATCCTAGTTTTTCTCATTGGAATGCAGTCTATAGAGTTTTAAAATATTTAAAGAAAACTATAGACTATGGTTTATGTTATAGTGGGTATCCAACTGTAATAGAAGGATACTCTGATGCTAGTTGGATAACTGAGCGTATAGACCATTTATCAACCAGTGGGTGGATTTTCACCCTTGGTGGGGGAGCAGTCTCCTGGGCCTCTAAGAAACAGACATGCATAACAACTTCAACTATGGAAGCAGAGTTTATAGCTCTGGCAGCATGCTGTAAAGAGGCGGAATGGCTTCGGAATTTGTTATTGGAAATTCCGTTATGGTCTAAACCAATGCCATCGATTTATGTCCATTGTGATAGTCAGGCCACACTATCAAGGGCATATAATCATGTTTATAATGGTAAGTCCAGACATATAGGACTTAGACATAGTGCTATAAGAGAGTTACTTACTAATGGAGTAGTAACTATTGATTTTGTGAGATCGAGCCAAAACTTGGCCGATCCATTCACTAAAGCTCTTGCAAGAGATCTGGTGTGTAAAACATCATTAGGGATGGGGTTAAAGCCATTAACCAATAGTCACCAATGATGGAACATCAACTCAACGCTTGAATAAACATCAAGTCTTGAGTTCAAGGAGTCCAAGTACATCATATGGAGTGATTGCAAGCACTATAATCTGTATTATTTGCCATCCCAAGGTAAAGTGCTTGGTACCTGTAATGTTTAAAAGGAGAAGGCTGAGTATTTAAACTCTTAATAGGCTTATAACATAATGTTAGAGTGTCTTAGTTACAGGGGCACTCTTGATAAGCCTACCTATGTGAGTGTGGAAGTGGTGCCGCTTCCTATGAGACCTGGCTAGTCTCTAGAGCGCTCATGAAACCAAGATATAGACACAAGGCCAGTACATGTGTCGGTTTTAGAAATTGCCCAAAGAGGTGAAATCTTGTGTGTGAGACGTATCCGGTTAACCAAATAGAATAGCTAGTTCAAAGATACGTCTACTATGCAATTCTGGTTAACTTTGATATGTCCTCACTAAGTGAAGGTTCAAATCGAGAGATACATTCATCTATGCATAAGATTTCCAAGCCTGATGAGAAAATTTTCTTTGATTTTGAAAATGGTGGGGGATTGTTAGTGATTTTGCATTTTCAAAATCATGTATATTACATGTTTTAGTGTTTTGGAAAATGTTTTATCAAAAGCGTTTGGGAAAAAGAAAATGTTTTCTTGGAAATATTTGCTTTTACAAAAGGATGTAGAAGTGTAGTTGAAAAAGATAGTTCCACATCGGATGAGAGAAAAGAAAGAGAAGGGCTTATAAAGCACTACCTTTTCTAACTCTTGTTGATTGCACATTGGGTTGAACTCATGGTTGGACCCGCGGGACGGTGCAACGCACCGTTTGCACACGCGCGCGTGCGGCGTGGGCAATGGGCTATAGGGCGCATAGTGGCGCTTTATTGGCGCTTTTTTAGGCGCACTTTGCACTTCGCACGTACGCAACGTCGCGAGGAGCGATTGGAGCCTTTAATTTTTCCAGATTTGATCTGCACCGTTGGATCAAGATGAAGGTGGACCGGTCGGATGGGTGGGTCAAATGGTTCGCAGGCCCATCAAGCCGAATGGTTCAGTTGGGTTGAGCTTCGGTTCGGGCCTAATGGTCGGCCCAACGGGCCCATGACTCCAACGGTCAAAGGGTGTGATCAAATGGGTTGTGTCCCTTTCCCCAACGGTCATGTGCCAAGGGGGTGCGATCCACACTATAGATGGTTGATCTAACGATGACTGGGTTGGAGAGAGGTTTTACTCAAGCCAACAGTCACATCTAGGATCGATCAGGACCGTTCAATATCAATGGGTGCGATCTAACGGTCAGATTTCAAACATTCTGGAAAGGTGCCCTGTAGAGGTGTTTTTCACACTGAAAAGACACCAGATGGTCTATAAAAAATGTGCAAACTTCAATCATTTCAAAAAGAAATCGAATTGGCAATTCTGACTGACTTTACACTCTCTTCTACACTCCTACAAAAATCCCCAAGTATTTCTACATACTGTTTTTCTTTTGTTTACTGTTCTAGATACTGTTTTTCTGCAGAAACAGAATCTAGAGATTTCTCTAAGGCTTGAAATTTCGGAAGGGCATTTCGGGTTTGATTCCGCTAGTGCTACGCGTCATCAAACATTAGTAGGGCTTCCCTACTAGGCTTCATTGTATCTTGGAGGCAATTCGCGGATCCCCTTTGCACACTACTAGTGGGGGCGAATCTTGTCTTAAGGAAAGTGATATCACGCCTTGAAGCAACAAGTTTCTGTTTTCTATCATCAACAGTACCCTCAACAAATTTTCCAACAGAAATATGGTGGGCTTGGCTGATGTAGTAGCACCAAAAAATGGAATTTTTTATCAGTGGGAGTGGATCTAGTTCATGCGACAGAGGAGCCTAGCCTTGAGAGGGAAAGGCAAAGGATTTTGATGATAGTGGCATTTTCGCAAGGGATTTTGACGGGGCTTGGACTTGCCTTTCCCTACATGCCTGTTGAGTCTCTTTTATCCTCATTTGGAGTAAGCTGTAGTACAATCCTCAGTGAAATTAGTATTTTCGCAGAGATTAGTAAATTTAGCATGTAAGTGATTGGTTTGAAAATGATAGGTTCCACAGGAAGAGGTTTTTGAGTTATTACCATCAGGTCATCCATTCTGGCTTATACTACATTACTACCAGTATGTTGGTTAAATGGTGGTCATGGTGGTGGATTTTGAATTTGTACTTTTGGATGCAAAGTCTCCTTTTTGGTGTCTTTTGTGAAGCCAAACTAGGGCATATTTTTTCCCACCTTTGAAGTAAATTGAAACGAGGGTTCCCACCTATGTCATTGTGCTTTTTTATGACAGATTATGTTAGTCAAAGTTCCCTTACCAGTGGAACACAAACTCAAACTATCATTTCTTTACCTATAAATATTTTAAGAAAATCATGCTTCTGTGACAATAAACATACTAATAGCAAAAGTAATAACAGTAGTCATAATACTTGTGTTAATTTCCACAGTTTACAATGTTAGTCATGACTTCAATACCTAACTAAAAGCACCTCATAGAAACTGCTCTCAAGAGTCTCAACCACTAGATTACTTGTGTTAGTATGCCATTTTTAAAGTTTAATATTGGGAACTTTGAAATATCTATTGAGCCAAATATCCATTAAGTTAATAAACCGATTCTTGAAATAAGCAAAATGTAAATCTTCAACAAGTATAGAGTACAAATATTAACTAAGAATTCTATGCTCTACTAAACATTAATACTTTACAATTTCAGTGAAATCCTTCATGATGGCAAAAATATGTGAAAATAAAAGAAGCAAATTCTATAAGGTCTTGTGCATAATCCATGAACCCAAGTAAATACATAATGCACCTGAACCAGCTACTGGGGAAAATGATGGCAAATTCAGCCAACTCACCCACAAGTTTCAGATGAACAAAAGAAGAAAATAAAATCAACATATATTCCCCCACAAATTCTTCATAGGAGAAGATTCCACGAACCCAATTAACCGATGAAAGCACAAAAACCAAAAAAAAAAGACACTATAGATATATAGAGAGAGAGAGTTATGTGAAGCTACACATACGTGTAGCTAACTTAGCTGCACCGACGGCTTAAAATACAGTGGGCCCACATTGTTTGGGTGATCCAAACCATTCATTTGATAGGCCCTCACATTGGTAGGGTGTGCCTAAAAAATCAGCTCCATTGGATGATCCCAACCCTTCAAACTATGGAGGAAAAAATGGACAAATTTGTGAAGGCTTTTACACGTCCATTTTTGCCTCCACAAATCGTAGGGTTGGGATGATCCTATGGCGCTGATTTTTTGGGCACACCCTATCTATGTGAGGGCCCATCAAATGAATGGTTTGCATCACCCAAATAATGTAGGGCCCACTGTATTTTAAGCCGTGTAGCTACACTTTCTCATATATATATATATATAGAGGAAAATGATTGTGAGCTTGAAGCTCATATAGCTTATATGAGCTTGAGGGCCCAAACACATGTGAGCCCACATTGTTAGGATGATCCAAAACATTCATTTGAAAGGCCCTTACATAGATAGGGTGTGTACAAAAAATCAGCTCCATAGGATCATCCTAACCCATCCAAAAGTGGAGGGCAAAATAGACAGACACCGTTTGCCACAAATCTGCCCATTTTTGCCCTTCGCTTTTGGAGTTATTAGGATGATCCAATGGAGCTGATTTTTGGTACACACCCTATCTATGATTGGGCCTTGTAAATGAATGTTTGGGCCATCAAGCTCATATAAGCTATATGAGCTTCAAGCTCACAATCATTTTCCTCATATATATATATATATATATATATATATATATATATATATATATATATATATATATATATATATATATATATATAGCCAAACCTCCTAACTAACAATTGCATGCAACTAAACATTAATACTTTACAATTTCAGTCATATGCTTCATGATGGCAAAAATATGTGAAAATAAAAGAAGAAAATTCTATAAGGTCTTGCGCATAATCCATGAACCAAAGTAAATCCATAATGCACCTGAACCAGCTACTGGGGAAAATGATGGCAAATTCAGCCAACTCACCCACAAGTTTCAGATGAACAAAAGAAGAAAATAAAATCAATATATATTCCCCCACAAATTCTTCATAGGAGCAGATTCCACGAACCCAATTAACTGATGAAAACACGAAAACCAAAAAAAGACACCATATATTTCAGCCAAACCTCCTATAATTTTTGGTAAAAAGATGGTATAACTCCGTAAATTCCCCATGGTATTGAGCTACAAGGTTTCCTCTCTTCTTTTCCAACTTTGATCCTTGTGGATTACAAGGGAGTTCTTCGAATTGTAGAAGAAATGGGGCATTTCCTTGCTCGATTCACTCTTTTGTTTGAAATTTCTCCAAAGGAAGCAGCGTATCTTGCATTGTTACTGTTCTTCTAATGTTTTGTGCAATCTGGTTGTGAAATGAAAGGACTTTGGTTCTCTTCTCTTCAAAATTTGCAAATGACTAAGGTAATCTCCACAACTTACATTCGATCCGCATTAATTCTAAATGAAGTGTCAGATGAGGATAAATTTCATGATTAAAAAGCTCCAAGAGAAAAGGCGCAGTTTATCACTGTCAATTCGTTAATTCCATGGTTGCTGCATGTTTCTAATTGCTTGAACTCGTTAAATCTGTTAGTTTCACAATTTATTGCATGTTGTAACTATGATTCAATGAAATTAAAGAAAGGCTGTGATGGAAATTACTGAAAATAAGCTCAAATCGAGTAGATCCAAAGCAACTTTTAACAGTTCCTGCATATACTTTTAATCTGCTGTTCACGTTTGTATCTTGGAGGTTTTCTTGAAGTTCTTTTTTTAATTTCCCCGACTGATTTTATCTTTGATAAATTCTTTTGAATTCATTGGATGCAGCTCCCTTTGAAGTGAAATAGAGGCAAGGACTGGTCCTAGAATACTTGAGTTAGTATGAATTGGAATAGCCTTTGGGCTGTTTGATTAAGTTGTGTGAGCTGTTTGATTAAGTTGTGTGAGAGTTAGCAAGATTCCAGTATCTTAATATCTCCTCAAGAAACTGGCTGTGGATTTGCATGCCCAAACAAAATCAGTTGCAGAAAAACAGGGGCGATGCCAAAAATTTTGCACAAGGGGGGCAAAAATTATAGTAATTTTTTTTCTCCAAACAAATGAAAGTAATATTATAGTTTCCAAAAAAAACCCTCATATATATTCCATCACCAACATACATTGAGGTAAACAAAAATGACATCTTACAATTTTAGAGTGCAAAACCTAATAACATGACCCATAAGAAAATTTTATAGGCTTCCTCGACGTGGTCTCGTTTTTTGGAAACGACACATGATTGTCTCATCATCGATGTTACCAAAAATATCCTTCTCAACATATGGAATCAAGCAATCAGCCATAAATTGATCTGACATTCTATTGCGTAATCGATTCTTCAAGATCTTCATGGCAGAAAGGGCCCTCTCAACGGTTGCAGTTGTGACTGATAAAATTAGCCATAAATTGATGTTACCAAAAATATCCTTCTCAACATATGGAATCAGTGTTTAAAAACGCGGTTTCGACGCGGAATGCGGCCGAAGGAAATCCTTGTCGACTCGACGCGGACGCGGTCAAGAACGCGGTTGACACAGTTGACGCGGCCAAGTCAGATGAGCCGTAATTTTTTATAAAAATAAATAAATAATTCAAAAAATAGAAATAATGTAAAAATAAGTATTAAAGTATCATTAGTAACTAAATCATTAGTGAAATGGATCATATTTTTCTACAAAAAAAGAATACATTATATTTGACAAAAATGCAAAGAAAAGAGCCTAAGATAGCCCATGATCAATACATGCATTGTGTTACATTAAATTCAAAATTTTACAAGGGCTTCCGCTCAGACAATTTCTTCTCGATGAATATAAGAGTAGGCACATCAGTAGTGTGGATCATAGCGAGTGGCTATATGGAAATTGATGGATTCTTTGGTCGGTGTAATTATGGTTATCAATCGAGTTACTCTCAGAATATTCAAGAAATATGCCAAATGTGTTTATATTATGCTGCCATGTATAGCCAATATTCGGATCCATCTCTAGAGCACCATGCAAATCATAAGCGTCAACGTCCCCAGTGTAGTGTTGATACGGATCACGGTCATCATAATCATGTTGATCATCAGATCCAACAAAATATTCATGACCCGCAGCGTCTCCATGCGCATCAGGGTTGGGCTCATCAACACCTTCATTATAAACTGCAAAGTCACCTCCGTCGTCTCCATCACCATCATCATTATCACTAGGCTCATCATTTATGCAATGCTGATGTCTATCAGAACTGTCACTTGACCCACCTTCATTTGTCGGTGACTCCTCACATTCCATCTCTTTTCGTCTACTTGCCTGAACATCTAAAAGTGGTGGTTCCTTCTCAACTAACCATTCCTCAGCATTTTCTTCAGCAAAAATTATATCTAAATCGATTGGACCTTTGGGACCACTTCTAACATTTCGTTCTCGCAATCTCAAATTGTAATGGACATACACTAGTTTTTCCATCTTCTTCACTGCAAGCCTGTTTCTCTTCTTTGTATGAATGTGAGCAAATGTACTCCAATTGCGCTCACATCCTGAAGATGAGCAAGTTTGGCTTAACACAATCACATCAATCCTTTGCAATTCAGGATGCTTAGTACCATGTAAACTCCACCACTCCGCTGTATTTAATAAAAACGTAAAAAATAATTATTCATATAAATTTGATAGAATCATATCAAATAGCAATCATATGTTATTTACAATTACATCGTAATAAATTACCTGGGTCCATTGCTGATTTGGATCTCAATGCATCTTCACTCCCAAAATTACCAATAACATCGCGAAACTCCGCAATCTTATAAATAAAAAGAGAATGCATCAGTAATACTACATAAGATACTATTGAATCTAATGAAAGGAATTTATAATGAATAAATTATGTTTGATTGGTAAATATTTATACTTGAATTGATGCGTTCATTCGCTTTGAGGAACTTGGCTCCAAGCGGTTGATGCACTTTAATAACCCTTCCATAATTTCCGGGTGATTGGACATTCTACCACCATACTGAAATATTGGATTTAAATAGTAGCCTGCAAAAGTTAAGTTAATCAGAATTTTCAGATGTTTTTACCAACAAAATTCTCAACATTACATTAGAAAAAACTAGCTTTTATACCTGCTGCATGAAGAGGGTGATGTAGTTGCGCTGCCCATCGCTTGTCAATGATATCCCACAACTTTTTGCATAAGTTTTTCGTTAGTTTTTGTATCTCCTCCTTTGAACGATCGATAGCTTCATATATAAACCCCATAGCAGGTCTTTCTTCTGAATCCACCATTCTTAGCACGGTAACAAGTGGCTGTGTGACTTTGATGATTCGCTGAATATTTTCCCAAAACTTTCGATCTGTTATAATTTGTTCAACCTCTCTTCCATCTGCCAGTTTTGCATAGCGGGATCCATTCCATTCTATCGAAGCCAACAAGCTTTTCAACCCTGCTTGACACTCATTTATGCTAGAAAGTGATAGGTATGCGGTAGCAAATCGTGTGACAGCGGGCCTAATAATATCTTTTTGACCAGTATGATGTTTCATCCAATTTAGGACTTGTGAATGATTATAAATAAATTTTGTTATCTTTCTTCCTTTCTCAATCCACTCTTTTAATTCTGGCAAGTCTCCTATCTCCTCCAGCATTAAGTCAATGCAATGTGCCGCACAAGGGGCCCAAAAAAGATTTTTTCTTTTCTCCATCAATAGTCTTCCAGCTGCTGTATAGTTCGCTGCATTATCAGTTACAAACTGAACAACATATTTTTCTCCAACTTCTTCAACCACTTTGTCAAATAGTTTGAATAAATATTTTGCGTTCTTCTGCTCACTTGAAGCATCAATGCATTTAAGGAACACTGTCCCTCGAGGACAATATGCCAAAAAGTTTATCAGTGTCCTTCCATTGATGTCTTTCCAACCATCGGCCATAATTGTACATCTCGATCTGTCCCATATTCTTTTAAAGTCATTAACATATTGTCTGACATCTTCAACCTCTGCATCTAATATGGGACCTCCAAGTTCGTATGGAGTTGGTGGATTAACTCCAGGTCCTACTTGGAAGCCGCATGAAATGGCAGTCCGGCAAAATACCATAGTCTTCCCACCACCCTGCCCAACTTCTTCTTCAAGTCTTTCCCCCATGCTGCTCTTAAAGTAGGTTGTCGTGATGGGGGTACAAACGTAAGTGGGTCTAAAGTTCCAGTCCTTGTAGGAACCTCGTGATAAGAGGCTGAACGAAAACCTCTGCCCGTACCTGTGGGCCCTATCGCCGATGGGCCAACATCAGAACTTCGTGCTGCCACAAATGGACCAGCATCAGACCTACGTCTAGGTGCAAATGACGGGTCTGCATCTGACCTACGTGAAGGTCCTGATGATGGGCCAGCTCCATCTCATGCGATGCGTTGTGCTTCCATTTCCATAAAGAATGTACGTTGACTAGCTTTCCTCGCTGCATATCTCTACTTAGCATGTCTTCTTCTTGTGTGCCTCGTTATTCAGCAATCTGTTCGTTCACGTTCTTTACTGCTTGTTTCTCCTCTTTATAATTTTCGAGGGCAGCTCTCATTTCTTTCATCACTTGTTCAGGCACGCTTGGACACCCGGCAACGTTGCCATGTAACTTAGCAAGATGATGTTTAAAGCGATTAATCTCACCGGTAGTGATTTTACAATAAATACAACGCACCATTTTTCTCGATGGTGGATTCGACATCGTCCCATGCTCCCATGCAGGATCAAGCGGCATTGAGTGTCACTATATCTAGAAAAGTGTAAAAATAGGAGATGACTGTCATTACTAAAATAAGGGATTAGATTATATGAGGTTCTATATGGTGTAATCCCCTATAGTCCATTATTTTTCAAGAAGTACTATATGGCTTAAAATATAACATGATCCCAACTGTCCATTGGATGAGCAACAATGTAAATGCATTGTGGCCCAAAAATTATTTACATAGGATGATCCCAACCCTCTGATCTATAGAACTTTCCATAATATGCAGTTATCAATAGATTTAGGATCATCTTGTGGCAATCATTTTTTTGGGCACAACCTATTGATGTTTTGACCCAACAAATAGATGGTTTGGATCATCCTATGCGTGAGCCATACAAAAAATATATCAGATTTATTATATTTCAAGAAGTACTGTAAGTGTACGGCTCACATTTAGACCTGGGAAACGGGTGGGTCGGGCCGGGTCAACCCGCGGGTCACCCGCTAATATGCCGCAGATACAGGGATTGTAATAATTATTCTGCCGCAGATATAGGGATTGTAATAATTATTCTGATTTTATAGCATCTGTTTTTTTCGTAATTGTCATAACCTTGTATTTGTTTTGTAATTTTACAATTTTATAACCATTTTTACGTTATTTTTCATTTAAACTATATAATTTAGCTATTTTACTTTTTCCGGGTAATGATTACTTTTTTTCGTTTTTTTTCGTTTGCTAGCAACAGGTGCGTATCTTTGCACCACCATGGCCACTTGCCGAGAAATTGCCATACGAGAAGCTTGGTAGCAAATTCTTATAAAATAAAAAAAAGATGGAATATTATCAACAGTTCAACACTACTGTTTCTTATGAGCGCACTCTCACTTTATTAAAAGTATGGTATGGCCCACACTAGGATGATCCAAACCGTCCATTAGATGGGCCATAGCCTAAATATGTTATACTCCAAAAATCATTTCCATAGGATGATCCTAACCCTCCAATCTGAATGTTAGAGGGTTGATCCTAACCCTCTATGGATCGGAGGGTTAGAATCAACAATAAGTATTGAAATGAATTTTTGAGCATAACCTACTTACGTTGTCACCTATCAAATGGACGGCTCAGATGATCAAAGTCATCAAACCAATTAAAATAGATCTGACAGGGGATTATCCAACGGTTTGGATTATCCAACATTAAAAGTTTAATTGCAGCTAACTTTTTCATAGAAAAATGGGTAGCCGCCCATGCCTGTGTTTAATAAATGGCATTAAATGGGTATGGCGGTAAAAGCAATTTTGAATTTTTTTTCCTTTTTTTTTTTAGGGAAATGTTATCAGCACTGTTGTATTTTGATTCGGGCACTCCTCACTTTATTAAAAGTTATGTACTCCATTTTTTTACTCGGGACATCCACCTCAAGTGTGTTTGTACTTTGTACTTTGTAGCATTTCTTTAACTTAAAGGGGCTGTCCCAAGTAAGAAAAAGGGCCCTCATTTAATGCACTATACCCCATTTTTCTTTCTTGGGACAGCCACCTTCATGTGTTTATGTCTGTTCTTTACAAAGATGGGGGGCTGTCCCAGGTAAGACAGGGCCGGATGTATAATTTCCCTAATAAATACTATATTGTAGGGTTTCATAATTTCATTACCTTACCAGATAAGAACTAGAAAAGTCAAAAGAACCTTTCTTCTTCCTCAGTTCGTCCTAACAGAGAAATGCACGAAAACCAGAGAATTTTTCTTCTTCGATTTTTCTTCTTCTGCCGAAAATTGAAACTTGAAAGCGCAACTAGTAGGAAACCCCGCAAGGAGGGTTTATCATAGGCTTTAGATGTGGGTTTGCTTCCACAAAAAGAAAACAGTGGATGAAGGCAATGGCAAAAGGTTTTTGCATAAGGAACTAAGGGAGATTGAGCTTTTCTTTGGATGAAATGATGAATAGAAATGTGAGACATTCAACACAGATTTATAGGTATGAATCGTATCATTTTTGTTGAATAAATCAAGCACGGATCTTTCTTTTTTTTGTCTTTTTACGCCTTAGATTCAGAAATATGTTTTGGGAAGATCAACCAGTGGGAGAAGTCACGGATCGCCAAGATTCTCCTGCTAGTTGATCCCATCCAAGAGAAAAGTAATATTCATGTTTGACTCGGCCCGGACTCGCCGAGTCTGCTACTCCAAAATGCGGTCTTCACGAAACCGAGTCGACTCGGCCGAGTTCCGTGCCGAGTCAACGAGTTTTTAAACACTGTATGGAATCAAGCAATCAGCCATAAATTGATTCGACATTCTATTGCGTAATCGATTCTTCAAGATCTTCATGGCAGAAAGGGCCCTCTCAATGGTTGCAGTTGCGACTGGTAAAATTAGTACCAATGTGATGAGCTTGTAAACAAGTGGATATAAGACATGCTTTCCCTTCTCAACCATTTTTTCAGCAAGATCTCCAATTCCTTTCAAATTCACAAAGTGAGTATTGAACCTCATATCAAGAATATATGTTTCAAGTTGGTTGTCTAATTCTTTTGTAGAATACTGAACTTCTGGAAATCCTTTTAGATAAAACTTAGAGAGTCGAATCAACTTCTCTTTATCAAATGCATAAAATGAATACTTGGATTCAAACATGCCACACATAGAAGCAACTCTGTATTTGCTTCATTGGAACGACTATTGAGCTCTTGAAGTTGCAAATCTATAACTTGAAAAAACAATTCAACTTGAAAATAGTGCAAGACCGTTCTTTTATCTACATGTCGTCGCACTCTTCCGGGAACAACATAAGTATCAACCATGTTAGGGACTTCTATGTCATGTTTGGCACAAAATAAAGATATGTCATCTAACAAAGAATTCCATCCATTGTCTCACATCAATTGTAGCCGTTGTTTTGATATTCTCACTAATGTCATGGCACTCACAATATCTTGATCCTTTCTTTGCAATGCTTGCGACAATTCATTTGTAATTCCCAATAAACTTATCATCAAATGAAGGGAAAATATGAATTCAAAAGTTTGCAATGATTTTAAGAGATTATGTGCTTCATGCCTTTGATCTGAACTTAACTTCATATCCTTGACAATAAGATCAAGCACGTCAAGAATAGAGGAAAAGATATATTCCAAACTAACCAGTGTTCTATTGTGTGAGCTCCAACGTGTATCCCCACACGTTTGAGTGTGGTCTCTTGATTAAGTCCTTGTCCATTTGAAAGCTCACCATTTTCAAGTGCTTCCTTAATTTTGGCAAGTTGAATCTCCTGAAGAATATCATGGCGCTTACAAGAACCCCCAACCACATTTATTACATTTGTAACTAAAAAAAAGAGATCGGAGATGTTCATATTTTTCTTTGCAACACCAACTAATGCCAAATGTAATTGATGAGCAAAACAATTAACATAGTAAGCATATTCATTCTCCTTCAAGATTAGTGCTTTAAGACCATTAAACTCTCCTTGCATGTTACTTGCCCCATCATATCCTTGACCACGAAGTCTCGATATGCTCAATGTATGCTTGGCCAATAATGCTTCAATTTCTTCCTTAAGGGATGTAGCAGTGGTGTTGGGAACGTGAGTAATACCTAACAAACGCTCAACCACATGCCCAAGCTTATCTACATAACATATAACTACGGCCATTTGCTCCTTGTTAGAAACATCACGAGCTTCATCAACCAAAATAGAAAACAATGAATCCCCGAGATCTTTAATGATTGAGTTAGTGGTTTCAATTGCACAAGCACTCACTATATCCTTTTGGATATCTGAAGTCACTAGTTTGAGATTCTCATGACACTTCTCCACACAAACCCTCTTTATATTTTCATTAATCATGGTCATGAACTTCAAATGCTGACAAAAGTGTCCTTGGTTAAGCGAATCACAACATTCACCATGCCCGCGAAAAGGTAAACCTTGTTCTAAAAGGAATCGAGCATTCAAAAATGAAGCATGCAAGCGAATTCGATAGTCACTTCGTTGTTGCTCTGTTTGCTTATTTACTAACGCTTCAATATGTTGCACTTGATTCCTAAAAGCTTCACATTTACTCGAAGCTTGATTATGAGCGCTATTAGGACCCCCTATATGTTTTCCAAATCTTTCTACTTTCTTCCAATTATAGAAACCTCAACAACAAAAGCATCACAACTTCCCACATGCTCCTTACTATCCGATTAAAAAATATAGCAACACAAACAATAAGCCGCGTCTTTTGCAATGCTATACTCCAACCAAATAGGATAATCATCAAACCACTTTGGATTAAACCGCCTATTCTCTTTTCCTTGCATAATTTGAGGAAAATCATGATTACGTGGTTGAATTGGACCCATTCATAAGTATATCATTCGAACTTTTGCCCTATCATTAGAATGATAATCAGTTATTGGCCTTCGTAATCCGGGATCAGCAAGAGGATTTGTAGGATCAAGTTTCAATCGAATTTTTTTAGAATTTTCTCGTTCTTTGGTGGGGACACTTGAAGTTGTAGGAGGGGTTATCGACTTTGATGACGGTACTCTCGAAAAATAGTTTTCCATGCCTAAAAAAAACAAGAAAGACAAAGAACTTCTATCACTATATCACAAAAATATTTAATTATCAATCACTATATCAATGTAAAAGAATGCTAAAAAAATTATTCACTAACTATTGATTCAATAACAATTAGTAATGACTTACCCTAAATAAAAAGCTTCCACAGATCAGAACCCAATAGATTGAAAACCCAACAAAAAAAAAACTACAAAACTTAACCAATAAGCAATAAGCAATAAGCCAATAACCATAGTATGAGATGGAGATCTGAACACTACACATAGAAATCACATCTTCAATGCCACCCAAAACAAGCCATTGTAATAATATAGCCTCAAATCACACCCCAACAAAAAAAACCCAAAATCAGAAGTTTACTATGAACAAAAAGAACCCAAAACCCTTACTAAATAATATAAAAAGTATGAAATCTGATTTAAAACTACATAGAAGATAAAATCACAACCACAGAAAGCACCATATGGATAAAAAACTAAAAAACGATGAACCAAAAACCCCCAAATCAGAAATTCAGAACCCTACCATGAAATCAGTTGCAAAAAAAATCAAAAAATGAGGGCATATAGTCATATAGATGAAACCCAAAACCAAAAACCCCCAAATCAGACCCAAAGAGATGATATTCCATGGTTCATCTAATCATCTTCCACCACAAGACCAGAATAGCAAAAATGTCTGCTTTGAACAAAAAAAAGGGCAAAAAATGAAAAATGGGAGAGAGAGGGGGTACCTGGCTGCAAAGCATGAAATTTTTGCCGGAAAAATGAAGTCGTCGGCCCACCGACTAGCTGCACGAGCAGATGGTGAGATGCACAGGCAGCTAGGGTTTTTTTCGCCTAAGAGAGTCGCGTGAACTCATGAAGAGGTTTCCCAAGAAAAGAAAATAGAAGGGGGTAAGTGAAAGTAATTAAGCATAAAAAAATATTAAAAAAATAAAAGTATTTTTTTTCTTTTCACAAAAAAATAAGGGGGGCAATTGTCCCCCTTACGTTTCAAGTGCCATCACCCCTGCAGAAAAATGAGTTTTCTGTTCCAGCGTTGACTCTCTACCTGCATGTATGTTAGCTATGCAAAATTTTTACAATTTGCTTCCGTCCAGAAATGTCTAGTGAAGTATAGAACTAACAGAGATAAACAAGAATTAAGCTCTCTTAGTTGTTCTCTTGAAAATTCAGTTTGACTGGGAAAAAAATGACAGTTTGAGCAATCTTGTGTGCACTACTGTTGTTTTCTTTAAAATGTTGTATTAGTGCTATGAAAGGAAAAAATGAATGCCAGACCTGTATTCCTATAGATAATGGGAATTAGTAGCCTTTAAGAGTGCAAGTCTTTGCCACATTCAACTCACAAAAGAAGTGTGGGATGTGAGATCCCACAAATAAAAGGGAGGAGAGTTTGATGGGCTATACATGTGGACTCTCTTCCTCAACTGTGTAGATGTGTTTTCAACATCTCCAAGGGGTGGGCCCTGCGGAGTGGGCCGAGCATGGTAGTGCTACTGGAAAACAAAAACGGGGAGAGTAGAAGACCTTTTTTTTTTTGAAATGGCAAGATGAAATTCGGGGGAGAGTAGAAGGCCTAGAACCTAACAATATTCACACAGTGGGGCCAGGGCGTCACAAAATGGTATGAGAGCGGGAACTCCCACAATATGGTATGCCAACGACGACGTTAGGCCCCAAGGGGGGTGGATTGTGAGATCCAACATCAGAAAAGTTGTGAATATATATGTAGACTCTCTCTCTCTCTCAACTATGTAGACGCATTTCAAGCATCTCCAAGGGGGTAGGCTCGTACAAAGTGGGTCGAGTACGGTAGTGTTGCTGGAAAACAAAACTGGGAAGGGTAGAAGACCTAGAACCAGACAATATTTACACAGTGGGCCAGGGCGTCACATGGGATCATCCCCTAAAGTGACATAATTCTACCTAAAGTGAAGCTAACTATTTATTATGAATATTAAGTGCGAAGGCAAGGCTGGTTTGTCCAATCTTAAGAACTTGTAGAAGGTTGTAAAGAAGAGTTTGCTGGAACTGTTACTTAAATTCAAAGCTTGGAGATAACCTCAGCTCATTTGAGAAAAGAATCAGCCAACCCTCGGCAATATTCGGCAATTTCAGCAAGCTGAATGCTTTAAGCCAATCACAGCCCCTAATCTGTATTGTTTCTCATTCATTCCCTCGTATTTGTGACTTGAAATTTAGCTCTTAATACATATGATCCCTATTATTGGCCTGCAAACTTTGCTTTCCACTCTCAATGGGTTATCACACCCGATCACCATCACTCCCACGCTTCCCTCTTGCATCAACAAGCGAGAACACGATCCTCACTAGGATTATGATGGATTAACACAAAACCCGTAAGCCCGTAACCTTTTCCTTGTCCTCTCAACCAAGACTGAACACAAAAGAAACCCAAGAAAAAACCGAGAAGAAAACCGAAACTCTCTCTTTTTCTCTCTCTCTCTCCCTTCTCTTCTCTATCTATTGCCTCCTCCTTGCAGCTGCCACACAAATAGACTCCCGCACCTTGATCGTATCGTGTGGCATTAGGAAGGTTATATATCTGTTACGGTCCTGAGTGGGGTCCCACCTAGGTATGGGGCTGGGTAGGACCCAGCCTAGTATGGGACAGGTTTAAAGGGCCTTGCCTAACACATTCCATCAGCTCTTGAGCTTTTGGCGTATTGGGACAGGTTTAAAGGGCCTTGCCTAACACATTCCATCAGCTCTGGAGCTTTTGGCGTATTGGTAAGGTACCTAACATTTGGTATCAGAGCAGACACCAGTCACACCACGTCCCGTGTTCAAGTCACGAAAGGGGTGACCTGTGGAAAGGGCTACCTGGAAAAAAGGCAAGAGTGAAAGCCGTCACAGAGTGGGCCGCCGAGGACGGCGGATCCGGAAGCATGATGGTATGTTACGGTCCTGAGTGGGACCCCACCTAGGTATGGGAGTGGGTGGGACCCAGCCTGTTATGGGACAGGTTTAAAGGGCCTTGCCTATCGCGTTCCATCAGCTCTGGAGCTTTTGGCGTACTGGTTAGGTACCTAACAATATCCTAGGTTTTCCAAAACCTAACAAACACTTCCTATTTTGGGGTTTCCAACCACAATTACATGTTTTGGGAAATAAGGCAACTTTCCCAACAGAATTCATATAAACAAAATGATACAACCACTAGCTTTATCTCAGCTGGAACATCCAAAGCTAACTTCCGAATAAAGAGTAAACAACATCTGACATTCCAATTCAAGTAGAAAAATAATAATAGCAACCATTCTCTATTAAAACAGTAACACCCAACACTAAATCACTACAATAATGCCATACAAATATGGAATAAACAATCCAATGATCTCCAAAAGTTAGAAGAGAAAAAAATACCAGCAAATGATTTGGGGTTTGGAGAAGAAGATTATAAGTACTACCCACTTGTGCTGAGATCGAATTTGATAATCTCTGAGTTGCTCAACGAGCTTTCAAGGGATCAAAGAGAGCAAAACGAATGTAAAAACGAGCTTCATTTTTTCGGTTAAAAGGCTTTGTACTAAACATCTTACGTATATTCGCCTATTTTTCTTTCCCGGGCCACCCCTCGTTGCGTAAAAGAGTGTTCATATCATAAATACAGTAGTGGGGCTGGCTCAGGGAAGAAAAGGGGGAGAATATATCACTTGCTAAAAAGGATATAGTGGGCCCATATATTTGGATGATACAAGCAATTCATCCGTTGATCTACACCCTAGAATAGGCCATGCCTCAAAAAAAAGATCTTTCCAATAGGATGATCCTCACCGTATGGTCATTTTTTGAACATTTTTAGCCGTCCATTTTACACCAAATATATTGGAGGCTAGGAAAATATTTGGGCATAGCCTAGCTACGGTGGGACCAATGAATGAATGGTTTAGATCACTATCTACAGTTTGCAATAGTTTGGTAGCCCAAATTGAACACCATGTGGGGCCTACGGTGGTGGGCGATCTAGAAAAAAAATTACACCAATTGGATGATCTTGTGTATCATGGGCTTCATGTTCTAGTGGCCCTCTGACCATGTGATCCTGGCCGTTCAATCGGTGAACTATAAATGGATGATTGGTGAGACGAGTGGGGATACGATGGATGATTGACACCCACAATCGATTTTATTTTGGAGAATAAGGCCTTGTTTGTTTTGGATTTTGAGAAAGGATTTTGTCCAAAACAGATTATCGGACTCATATTTAGCCCGGCCACCGTGAAAAATATTCCGTGGAATATTTGAGTGTTTCTTTTTTTGATGGATGGGTGAGGGAGATGGAGAGACTTGAGAGGGTGGAGTGAGGGGAGCATGGAAAGCTCCAAAAACTAGGAAGAAAACATTGTTGACTTTTTATGTGAAAAAAGTCTTTTTTGTAATTCAAACTTACAATTGGGTGTTTTTAGTCATTATATGTATGCTTTTGGGCTTCTCATTCAAATTACTTGGGCTTCCCTCCAAAAAGACTAAAGTCATGAGAAAACTTTAGTCCTAGATGGGAAGTGTGAGAAGATGAGAGTGGCCGTATATATACTTTCACTCTCTTAGCCTTGTGAATGAGCAAGAGGTCATGGGAATCCTACGCGCACGGATCGCTCATTTGGGTCTGGTGGGCTTTTGATCTTACCACACATGCGCACCGCCCGGCCCGGCGCAGCTCAGCCGGCAGCGCGCGTGGACCTAAGGCTTTTCTTTTTCTATTATTTATTTTTTTCTTTTAACGGTCACGAATTTATTTATTTTGTTTTAACTTTTTTTTACCGTTTGAGATTCATTAATCGTGGTTTAGTGACCGTTTGGAAAACGTCTATCACGCACTAAAAGAGTGCGACGTTTCACCCTAACGTGTCGATTACCTTTCTATAAAATCGATTTAGAGAAAACAGAAAGATATCCTTGACGGATTCTTCTTCTGCTCTTTCTCTTCTCTGGTTTTCTCTCTGGTTTTCTGCTCAAGGCTTTTGGCAAATATAAGCGAGTTCTTAGGCATCCGGGCTGCGTGAGTGCACACCCCTGGAGCGAGAGTTGTTGTATCCTGGAGGCATACGCCGAGACGCCCATCTGCACCGTCGATTCCTCATAGTGAGGGCGAGATTTGCCTTAAGGACAGCGAAGATTCTTCGTGCCTCAACTCGATAAGTGATCTAACGATTTCTCTTTTTCTTTACAGATTATTATTGCAGAAAATAGTATTATTGATCTCTGTCTTCAAGCTGTGAGATTAATTTGTTATAACGTATTCTTGAATCCTAAATTACAGATTTGCACATCAATTTTCTAACAATTTTAAGGCAAATCTACAATCTGTGATCTGTAATTTTTAGGATTTCGATTATTGGAAATTAATCACCATGGCTTCCCAAACAGAACGACCGGAGAAATTTGACGGATCGGATTCCGGTAGATGGCAGGAAAAAATGCGATTCTTTCTGACTTTTCTAAACCTAGACTATATCTTGAATGATCCTGACTCATTACCTAATGAGGAAGAACCTGCTAGAACTCATCTCACTGAGAAAATAAAAAGAGATAACTATCTCTGTAAATGTCATATACTGAGTTATCTCAGTAATCAATTGTTTGATGTATTTTTTAGAATTGAGTCTGCAAAGGTGTTGTGGGAAACTCTAGAGCAGAAATGCTTAGTCGAAGCAGCGGGTTCTAAGAAACATCTAATTGGAAAATATTTTCGATATCAGATGGTAGATCAAGTGAATGAGATCAATTTGATTGTTTCTGACATTCTTGCTAGAGGGATCAAAATAGAAGAACAGATCCAAATTGGTGCAATTATTGAAAAACTACCACCTTCATAGGAGAAATTCCAAGACACATTATTGCATGACAGAAATGATTTTTCTCTTCAAGACTTGTTTGTTTATCTTAGAACTGAAGATGAAAATCGTTTCAGAAAACAGAAATCTAAGGCCTATGAGTTTAATTCTAAGGCAAATCTCACTGAATCTTCATCTGGAAAGAAAATTTCTTTTAAACCTGCATCTGGATCAGGAAAAGGTCATTTCAAGAAAAATAATAAGGATTTCAAGAAAAAGAAGGTAACTGCTTTGTGTGTGGAAAAGTAGGCCACTATGCTAAAAACTGTCGGAAAAATGATAAGAAGAAAAACCCTCAAGGAAACAATGCGCCTCAGGCAAATGTCGGTGAAGATCAATATCTGTCGGCCGTAGTATCTGAAGTGAACCTGGTTAGTAACGTGAAGGACTGGTGGGTGGACACTGGTGCCACCAGACACATCTGTAGTAACAGAAGTGTATTTTCTTCTTACGAGCTTGTAGGGGATGGAGAGCAGCTTTTCATGGGAAACTCGTCATCATCTGTTGTGACGGGTAAAGAAACAGTGCTGTTGAAGCTTACATCTGGAAAAGTTCTGAAGCTCTGTGATGTCCTTCATGTACCAGATATAAGAAAGAATCTGGTGTCTGTGTCACTTCTGATTAAGAAAGGTTTTAAACTGGTTTTTGAGGCTGATAAATTTGTAATCACTAAAAGTGGTGAATTTGTGGGAAAAGGGTTACTCTAGTGAGGGTTTATTCAAACTGAATGTAACTGAGAACATTATGAATAAAGCTTCATCTTTGTGGACCCCGATCCGAGATAGGCGGCGAGGGAACGGGTCCCTAGCACCTTCTCTGGATCATCCACGATGTGAAGGAGAGCTCTACCAAGGAACTCTCGAAACGGATGCCACCCTCATAGCATAGCACGAGTGGCGATATAAAAAGAAAGAGATATGTCTCGATCCGGAACCGAGGTTCGAAACTGAGACATACCTAAAATAAACTCAGAGTCGCCATCCATGGACGCGCCATGGAACCAAAACAAATGCTCTGTTTACAATGGATAACCAGAGATACAAAAGGTCCGTGCCTGATGACGAATGGAGAAGGTCCGAAGAGCGCCCCCAATTCGCCCGAGTGCGAACACTTGGTCTCTTATGCCATTTTCATTAACTCCAAAGAAGTTTGGGTAAAAATCATGTGAAATGGGAATAATCCTCAGGAGTCGTCTACCTAAGCATGCATTTCCTGAGGATAAAGAATATAAACACACATAGAATAAAATGAAAGATGCGCCACCTAAGCATAGCTAGGTTATGAGTGACATGCCTAAAGGGTGTCTAAGTTCTGATGTGTAAACACATGCAAGCTATAACTAAAGGTATAAGATCAGTACAAGAAAGTAAGAAAACACATCAAAAGAAATACAATAATCACACAACAAATCCTAAGACTCTAAATGATTAGCCCGAGTCCTCGGATGGTCTGATGTTCATCCAAAGAAGCCTACGTATCCCCGCCTCCACGAGAATCAAGGCAACGTAGTTCTTCGCACCTATTCTAAACTAGGATGCCTAAGACACCTAGACCTCTATCTTAGACTCGATCTAAAAGACCAGACTAATTATTAAAGCTTCTTGAACGATTATTTAAATTCCAGTGAATTGTAGATTTTAGGACACCCTATATGCCCTAACTAAATGCAGGTTAGCCCTAAGCTAATGCAGGTGGTTCCTACAACCTATGTGTAACTAGGCTGTATTTCCTAAGGAAAATAATGGGATCACTAGCGCATTCTAGACCTAGTCATCAGTCGGCGATGTGAATCGCCAACTGACCGGACGGAGGCGCTCCTATAACTCTAGAACAAACCCCTAACTCTAAAACCAGTACACAATAACCACAACAAATCAAAGACAAACTCCCTAACTCTAAAACTCTCTATCTAGGACAAACTCCTAACTCTAGAGGAAGATCTTGTTGAAAACAAGGCTTTGAAGAAAAAAGGGTTAAAACATTTATTTACAAAGTTTGGCTGGACTTGAGATAAGAATCTCAAGCTGCACTACGTACCTCGGAAGAGGATCAAGCCAACGTAGTTCGAAACGAACTCTCAAACTACGCTTCTAAAAGAAACACTCACACTTCAGATTTTTTAAGGTTTTTTATATTTTCAAATATTTTTGATATTTTTAAAGTTTTCAAATGTTTTTGAGTTTTAAATTTCTAATGTTTTTGGATTTTAAAGCTTTTCCAATGCTCTAAACCTTTAAATGTTTGCAATCTTAAAGGGGACACGCAAGTAATACCATAAACTAAGGCAAAGCCTTAAAGCAAAAAGGGGAAACCCCAAACAAGCAACAAAGGTCTCAAAGAGACGAACCACAACAAGAAACCGGCGTCTCAAAGAGACAAACCACAACAAGAAAGATAGCGCCCCAAGAACAGAGAAAACGATCCAAGATCCCAAGCAAGCAAAGCTCTAACAAGACTGAGTTAGTCTCTAATCAAAGTGAAGAAAAAGGTTATCAAATAAACTCAGGTTTCCATTCAATTATTATAAAAAATAAATCAAGTGTTAAGCAAAGAAGAATTTTCAATTAAAAAATACACAACCTATAGCAATCATAAAATGATAAACAATATAAATTAGTCCAGACCAGCCGCTGGATAGCCTAATAAAGCAAAAACAATATCAAACACTTCTATGCCCAACCACAAACACCACCCCAATATGGGGATGAAATCAGATGATGCTAAAGTAATCATCTGATATCATAATACACATGATATTATTTCTAATCCCGCCTTGAAATCAGATAGTACTCATGTCGATAATATCGAATAGAGTAGTCATCTGATCCTTCTTTCCTAAAACAATTTATTTAAATAAAATTAAACAAATATGATAAGCTTCAAGATAATCTCACCTGAACAGTCCATTCATTACCACCTTTAGAACCTAACTCAAGGCTTAAGATAAGAAGAGTATTAAAAAAATGTCAACAGATTATACAAATATATTCAATGATATTCCCAATTTATAAAAAATTTAGTGCAAAACATAGCTGAAAAGTGGACAGATTTTTAGTGCGAAAATGGTGAGCCACAGAAACACAAAGACGGGCTCCAAGTAACCTTATCATTGCCCCTCACGATGATAGAATAGGGTTCTAATACCTAAAAGGCGTCTAAAAGACTAGGCAAGTCTACTATACAAAGGAGGGGTATGTGTAGACACCCCATTTTGATCGGACCCAAGTTCGCTATGCTTGGGCGAAACCCCATCCAATCATTTCCGCCATGTTTCGCACTTTTCCGTTAAGTGTTGAGAGAGATTATTCCCAAGAATCCGAGCAAGAGAGAATTTGGATCTGATTGATGGGCCCGTCTTGAGCATTTGTTTAGATTTGGATCAAACAGGGTGGCTCGCGCATTGTTTTAGTGAAAAATGAGTTTTGGACCTACTTCGATCCAACACCTAAAGATGATCATCAAGAGAACGGTCAAGATCTCAGAGAAGTCGTTTTAACAACCAATTTTGTTACGATCATCAGGTTGAGTTACTCGGATCAGCCCATTGAAATGATTTAGGAGGACACAACCTACTTAGGTAGGGGACCCATCAATTGGATGGTCTGGATCGTCATAGAGGAATGATTTAAGGGGGCACAACCAATTTACATTGCGACCCACCATTTGAACGGTCAAGATCATCAATTGTCGCCCATCAAATGGACGGTTCGGATCATCAAATGGGAGTGATTTAAAAATGGGGTAACATATTCACATTTTGATCTATTGGATGGTTTGGATCAGCCCATAGGATTGATTAGTGGAGCACAAATTAAATCACATCGCAGCCCACTATTTGAACGGTCAAGATCATCAATTGTCGCCCATCAAATGGACGGTTCGGATCATCAAATGGGAGTGATTTAAAAATGGGGTAACATATTCACATTTTGATCTATTGGATGGCTTGGATCAGCCCATAGGATTGATTAGCGGAGCACAAATTAAATCACATTGTCGCCCATCAAATGAACGGTTCCGATCATACTTTGGAGTGGGGCATATGATTTTATGCACAATTGGGAATTTGGTCACATATGGGACCCATTTGGATTATCTTTTACCTACTCAAAAGGACTTTAAAAAACATGCATGGGGCCACACACATGTCAAAATTCAATGTCCACAATGGTGGCCACCTACCATGGAATATGTCCACAATGGTGGCCACCTACCATGGAATAAGTCCACAATGGTGGCCACCACCCTCCCATTTCCTTTGCTATAAATGGTTCAATGAGGGTGAGTAAGTGAGGGAGAACTCATTTCTCTTCTATCATGTGTTCTAACAAAGTTGCTATGAGGGGTTGAAAAGAAAAAAAAAAAGAAAAAGAAACAAGAAAAGAAGAAAAAGAAACAAAAAAGAAGCAAAAAGAGAAAGAAAGCGGAAGCGATCGCACGGAGGCGGAATTTTTGAGTTTTTCGGCTCTCGGATTCGGCGAGGATTTCGATCACAGGTAGGTACACCGTTCTCGGAATTTTTTTTAGAATTATTTGGTATATTTTCGGATTTTTGCATGATTTTTAACAAAGAAAACTAAACGATATACTAAACAGATTCCAAAAATAATGAAATTTCGTGAGAAAATAATATGATAATGATACATTCTACCATGAATTTGTGAGAATTTTTGGATTTTGTTTGGTATATTATTTTACGCATTCTTTGAAAATTATCAGATTTTGGGAGAATTGTTACTGACGTCAAATCACAGATAAAATTCTCCAAAGTTTTACAGTAGTCTTAAATTATATACTTCTTGCTTCTGTAAAATTTTCAAGTGATTTGGATCTTGTTTCATATGAGCTGTAGTGTTAATTCATAATCTGGTTTGAAATTTGAAAAATCCGAAACTGATAGTAAATAGTTTTCTAAATTCATGGAAATCTCACAGCATGCTATTTTCACTTATCTCTTACTACTGTAGAAATTTCATGGAATTTAGATATCTATTTCTAGTAGTTTATGTGTTATTTTTGCAATCTGGTTAATTAATTTTTAAATCCATATTAAATATGAGTTTAATGTAAAAATCTGTAAAAATCTTCCAGTAAATTACATCTCATCATATCTTGTTGGTGGAGAAGTTTCAACTCATTTCGAGTTCGTTTGCAACAGCTTCACTTGTAAAATCACTCATATGGTTAAAAATTGGTAAAATCCATTAAAAAAATAATAAAAATTAAGTGAAAATCATCTTAAAATCTCTAAAGCACCTTCATCTTTGTGTGTGTTTGGGAGACCCGCCCGGTCTCATTCTCTCGTTAGTCCTCTTTGTGCGCCGTTTGGTTTTGGGAGAACACCCTACTCGGCTTGGCTTCATACCCCTACCCTTATGGGTATTGGGTTGCACATTTGTTGCGCCCTAGGGCTAGGTAGCTGTCCGGCCCGGCTTGGTGTTTTACCTCTGCCAAATGTGCAAATTCGTGTTTCCTTTTCTTTTAGAGAGTCTTTGACTCATCTATCCTTTAGTTGGTGTTATTGGAGTCTTTGACTCATGTTTCCATTTCTTTTAGAGAGTCTTTGACTCATTCGTTCTTTTGTTGTATTACTAGGAAGTCTTTGACTCATTGGTTCTTCTGTTGGCGTTATTTGGGAGTCTTTGACTCATTCCTCCTCTAAGTTGTAGTATTAGAGAGTCTCTGACTCATTTGTTCCCCTCTTTAGTGTTGTTAGTTCGGAGTTTCTCCTTTAGAGTTGTTGATTACTTCGCTTTTGATTAGAGGCTAACTCAGTCTTATTAGAGCTTTGCTTGCTTGGGATCTTGGATCGTTTTCTCTCTTCTTGGGACGCTATCTTTCTTGTTGTGGTTTGTCTCTTTGAGACGCTAATTGCTTATTCGGGGTTTCCCCTTTTGCTTTAGGGCTTTGCCCTAGTTTGTGGTATTACTTGCGTGTTCCCTTTAAGATTAAAAATATTTTAAGGTCCTGAGCATTGGAAAAGCTTTAAAATCCAAAAACATTAGAAATTTAAAACTCAAAAAACATTTGAAAACTTTAAAAATATCAAAAACATTTGAAAATATAAAAAAACCTTAAAAAATCTGAAGTGTGAGTGTTTCTTTTAGAAGCGTAGTTTGAGAGTTCGTTTCGAACTACGTTGGCTTGATCCTCTTCCGAGGTACGTAGTGCAGCTTGGGATTTACATCCCAAGTCCAGCCAAACTTTTTTTATAAATAAACGTTTTAAACCTTCTTCAAAAACCTTTAAAATATTGTTTTCAAAAGACCTTCCTCTAGAGTTAGGAGTTTCTCCTCGATAGAGAATTTTAGAGTTAGGGTTTTTCTTTTGATAGGTTGTTTGATTGATTGTTTGCTGTGTGCTTGTTTTAGAGTTAGAGGTCTGTCCTAGAGTTATAGGAGCGCCTCCGTCCGGTCAGTTGGCGATCCACATCGCCGAGTGATGACTAGAGTAGGATACGCTAGTCCACCCTTGGTTTTCCTTAGGAAATACAGCCTAGTCACACATAGGTTGTAAGAACCACCTGCATCAGCGTAGGGCTAATCTGCATTTAGTTAGGGCATATAGGGTGTCCTAAAATTCACAATTCACTGGAATTTAAATAATCGTACAATAAACTTTAATAATTGGTCCGGTCTTTTAGATCGAGTTTAGGATAGAGGGCTAGGTGTCTTAGGCATCATAACTTAGAATAGGCGCGAAGAACTACGTTGCCTTGATTCTCGTGGAGGCGGTGATACGTAGGCTTCTTTGGATGAATACCAGACCATCTGAGGACTCGGGCTAATCACTTTTAAAACTGTTGAAACAATCAAATCACTTAGGATTTTCCATGAAATTAGAATTTTAGGAGAACTTTCACTTAGATTGAATCCAAACCAATTAAGAAATCAAGATACACATTTAGGATTCACATTGAAATTAGATCATAGGATGCATGTCACATAGATAGCACATTAACAGAGAGTTGAATGAGCCATTAAAAATGAATTTAAAAGAGTTAACTTTTGGAATTGAAGACCGATTATCGGGCAGGAATGGTGCATGTGGTGGATAAATCCCCATACCTTCCATTCTTATAACCAGGTAGCGAGTCTAGATTTCTGGTTAATTATGGGTCCTAGATCCCACATCTAGGTGGCGACTCTGTCAGTCTCTTTTGTGTGGAATTCGGATTGCCTTAGTGATCCCAAGTTCACATAAAAGATGAATTAAAATTAATAATAAAAGGCACACGCCAATCGCGTGGGTACGAGAGACCAAGAGATAGTGCGTGGCGGCTCGCGCCACCACCCCTCTCGCGGGATCGGGTCCCACAGTATGCTACTTGGACTGAGCAAGTCCCCTGAGGATAGGCTTGGGCTAGCGCCTTCATCGCCCTAAGATAGCAGTACACCTCAGGTTTCAACTCACATTCCTTAAACTCAATCACCAATTTAACTGTGTCCATATAGCCTCCATCTGACATCATCTTCCAAGCAAGATACCCAGTTGGGCCTCCTCTATTGTCGTCACCATCATCGACCGTATAATCAACACCCCGCTTCAAAATCTCCTTAACAAAAAGCACCGCTTCCGCCTTCTTACTCATCTTCCAATACAAAGAAATCACCTTCTCAATCATACTAAACCCGGGTTTCAACCCAACACAATCCATATCCTTAAGCAAATCAATTACATCTTCCACAACATGCTCTCCTCTAACAAGTTTCTCCACCCAAACACACATTATCGAAACCATAAGCTCCATGGTCTCCCCATCCACTCGGTTCTCCCTCTGAAGCCAATCAAAAACTTCCAATGCACACCATGAATCCCTCCCTTCTTGAGAAAAGTAGACCAACACAAGCTGAATCTCGCGACCCGAGAGCCGTCCGTTCATTTCCTCTAAAATATCCGACGGCTCTTGTTCCATCAGCTCTAATTCCTCAATTGCCTCAAAGAAATGATCACTCATTTCATCCTCCTCAGCCGAGAGGAACCGGTACCGGTCCAATCCGACGGACCCAAATGACCGGGACCCTCCAATTCGGACTATTGGGTCAGACCCAGATGACCGAAATTCCCCAATTCGGACTATTGGGTTTCGACGATTGAGGGCTTTGAGACAAACCCTAGAACAAGTTTCAATCAAAATATTGGAATTGAACTGGAGAGCTAAGAATAGAAAACGAGTGAAAAATGAAGAAACAGGGAAACCCAGTTTCGTAACAGGGGAACTGAATCGATGGAGTGCTTCCCTTTGTTCATGGAAAATGTAGGGCTACTTGCTTGTCATATCATCAGTTAGAAAGAGATTAATAGAGCAAGAATTTGATTAGGGTTTAACATGAGAAAAAAAAGAAGAAGAAGAAGTCCAAACCTTGGTCTTTTTGGATTGCTTGGTTCTTGATTTTGGGTCCGAATTCTGGATTTTGGGTTTTGGATTAAATGGGGTTTGGTGAAAAAAATGGGGAGGTGAAGAAGAGGTGAGATGGGGTGGTAACAGAGGAGGTTGAAATGGGAAAAATGGAGGTTGTGGAGGTGGCTGGCCGGAGATAGTGGTCGGAGGTGGAGGTGGAAGTGGCTGATGATGGTGATTCCGGCTGGAGATGGTGGTGGAGGATTTGAGGAAGAAGAACAAGGTGGAGGTGGCCGAGCGGAGCTCCGGCTGGAGATGGTGGTGGGGGCCAATCGGATTTCCGGTGAGAATGATGCCGGATTCCGTGGAGGTTGTGGTTGGAATGGGGTGGAGATGGGTTTAAGAGATAGAAATGGGTTTCTACGGAGGTGGAAGGATGGAGGTTGTCGGATTTGGGTCGGAGAGGGCCGGATTCCGGTGGTAATGGGTCGGGGGTTTGGTGGTTTGGGTGCTGGAAGAAGGTGGATGGCGATGGGAATAGGGACGGCGGTCGCGGCTCCTTCCCTTTTCTCTCTGCGAGTCTCCCCTCTCTCACCCTCTCGGTGGCGGAGACGGCGAAGATGGCGGCTCCTCCCTTTCTCTTTTCTCTCTGCGATCTCTTTCTCCCTCTCCTTTTCTCTTTTCTCTCTGCGATCTCTTTCTCCCTCTCCTTTTCTCCAAGAAAAATGAGGCGCCCTCTCCCTTCTAAACCCTAGTGCGCTGGGTTTATATGAAAAGGGGAGTGAAATATTCGACCCCTTTTCTCCCCCCGGACAGCCCACTCTAGTGTATTTGACTATTCTCTTTGCACTAGCAGGGGGGTGGTCCCAAGCAGAAAACAGGGGTAAAGATCCCCTTTCTCTACACGATCCTAGCCCTCTAATTTGATCTAATGGCCCAAAGGGATTGCTTGCGAAGGAAGCAACAGGAATTTCCAAGAATGCCCTCTTTTACGTGAGAAATGACGTATTTCACCTCCGCCCTTCTGAACTTACACTACGACACTGCCCTGGCTCGTTCGCCAGGCAAACGTGCTCGGATCTTGACGAAATTTCACAGGGACCTTGGTGGGACCCTAAGCTAGCCCAAGGTGCAATTTGGGGTCCAAACACACTGATTTGAAAAAGTTATGCACAAAACAAGGAGGTGCAGGGCACGGTCAAAATGGGGTGTCTACAATCTTCTTCTGCTTATATTACTGATTCTTCTTGTTTATGGCATGGTAGACTAGGTCATGTTAATTATGCATCTTTAAAGAAAATGATGACCATAGGTTTAATTCCTAAAAGTGATCAAGTAGTAGAGAAATGTGAAGTATGTGTGTAATCAAAGTACTCTAAGAAGCCTCTTCACAAAGTAGAAGAAAGAAAAACAGAACTATTAAATTTAATTCACAGTGATGTATGTGACTTAAACAATGTTTTAACTAGAGGAGGTAAAAGGTATTTTATTACATTTATAGATGATTTATCTAGATATTGTACTGTTTATCTTATTAGAAATAAAGATGAATCTTTTGATAAATTCATTACATATAAAACAGAAGTAGAAAATCAGTTAGAAAAGAAGATCAAAATTTTAAGATCTGATAGAGGTGGTGAATACACTTCTAATGCTTTTAGTGAATTTTGTAAAAATCAAGGCATAATACATCAAGTTATTGCACCATACTCTCCACAGCAAAATGGAGTTGCTGAACGTAAAAACAGAACTCTGATGAACGAGGTAAATTCTATGTTAGGAAGTTCAGGATTACCTCAAAATTTATGGGGAGAGGCTCTTCTCTCTGCTTGTTATATTCTGAACAAGATAACTTTTAAAGATTCTGACAAAACTCCTTACGAGTCATGGAAGAATAGAAAACCACATTTTAAATACCTTAAAGTGTGGGGGTGCTTAGCTAAAGTTAGGATTCCAGATCCTAAGAGTACTAAGTTAGGTTCTAAGACTGTTGATTGTGCATTCATTGGTTATGCACAAAATAGTAGTGCATATAGGTTTTTGATTTATAGGTCAGATCATGTTGATATGCAACCTAACACCATAATAGAATCCAGAGATGCTGAATTCTTTGAAACCTTTTTCCCTTATAAGACTAGTGTCTAAGTGAGAACACACTTAAAAGACCCATTGAATCTATAGATAAAGATCATCTAGTGTCTGAAGAATCGGTAGAGCCTAGAAGAAGTAAAAGGGCAGAGTAGAGAAAAACTTTGGTCCAGAGTTCATTGCCTATCTTCTAGAAGGAGATCCAAAGACATATAAAGAGGCAATGTCCCTTCCAGATTCTTCATTCTGGAAAGAAGCTATCAAGAGTGAAATAGACTCCATTTTGAGTAATGGGACATGGATCTTGACAGATCTGCCTCCTGGTTGCAAACCTATTTGGTTGCAAGTGGATCTTTAGGAAGAAATTAAAAATTGATGGAACTATAAATAAATATAAAGCTAGATTAGTAGCTAAAGGGTTCAAGCAAAAAGAAGGAATTGACTTCTTTGACACCTATTCACCTGTAACTAGAATAACTACAATAAGAATATTAATTGCCATAGCTGTAATCTATAACCTGGAAATCCATCAAATGGATGTCAAAACTGCATTTCTGAATGGTGAATTGGATGAGGAGATCTATATGGATCAACCTGAAGGCTTTGTAATCCAAGGCCAAGAGCAAAATGTGTGTAAACTTATAAAATCTCTATATGGTTTGAAACAAGCCCCAAAACAATGGCATGAGAAGTTTGATAGTGTGATGCTATCAAATGGATTCATAATAAATGAATCAGATAAGTGTGTATACAGCAAATTTAATGAGGATAGTGGTGTTATTGTTTGTCTGTATGTAGATGATATGTTAATCATCGGAAGAAACATTAGTGTAATTAAAGGCACTAAAAAAAATTTATCAAATAATTTTGATATGAAAGATCTGGGAAAGGCAGATGTAATCCTGTGTATCAAAATTAAAAGAAACCCAGAAGAAATAATTCTATCTCAGTCTCATTATGTAGAAAAAATTCTTAGAAGGTTTAATCAATTTGATTGTAAACCTGTGGCTACCCCATATGATTCTAGTATAAAATTATGTAAGAATAAAGGAAGTGGAGTAAATCCACTTGAATACTCTAGAGTTATAGGGAGTCTAATGTATTTGACGAACTGCACTAGGCCAGACATAGCCTATGCAGTGGGTAGACTCAGTAGCTATACCAGTAATCCTGGTAGTGATCACTGGGAAGCTCTAATTAGAGTATTGAAATATCTTAAAGGAACCATAGACTATGGTTTGCATTTCACTAAATATTCTGTTGTACTAGAAGGGTATAGCGATGCAAATTGGGTATCTGGATTTGAGACCAAATTAAGGAGTGGATATGTTTTCACTCTAGGAAGTGCAGCAGTTTCTTGGAAATCAACCAAGCAAACGTATATAGCCAGATCGACTATGGAGTCTGAGTTTATTGCTTTAGAGAAAGCAAGTGAGGAAGCTGAATGGCTTAGAAACCTTCTGACTGATATTCCATTTTGGAATAAGCCAGTACAGGGTATTACAATCCACTGTGATTGTCAAGCTGCTATTGGAAGAGCAGGTAATAATGAATATAATGGTAAATTCTGACACATTCGTCGGAGGCATAACTCCATAAGATAGTTGTTGAAGAATGGAGTGATAACCATTGATTATGTAAGATCAAGTGATATATTAGATTGTCTTACAAAAAGACTAAATAAAAATTTAGTCATGAGCACATCGAGGGGGATGGGGCTGAAGCCCACTGTTTAGATCACCTATAACAGGAACCCAACCTATCTGTCTGGAGATCCCAAGAAGTAGGTTCAATGGGAAAAATAAGTTATTTGAGTGATCTGTTTTGCACCAAGTTGTATGTGAATTAAGTTCACTAAGCCTATCCCTATGGTGTTGGTGCAACCTGTAACAAAAAGAGGATGAGTTGTAGGACTCTTAATGTTATCTATAGCTGACTAGCTGATTGTCAGTGGGGTGCGTAGTTACAGGGCACTCCTGATAAATACACCTATATGAGTGTGGAAGTGTGGCCGCTTCCTATGAGAATGGGCTAATTTCTCTAGAGCGCTCATGAAAACAGGACATAGCACATGGCCGAAAGACACCTCTACTGATGCATAACACATCTTGCCTTGATCAAATCTATTTACATTTATGATTTATTTATTTCTTGTAATTTTGAATTAGTGGGGGATTGTTGACTTTTTATGTGAAAAAAGTTTTTTTGTAATTCAAACTTACAATGGGGTGTTTTTAGTCATTATATGTATGCTTTTGGGCTTCTCATTCAAATTACTTGGGCTTCCCTCCAAAAAGACTAAAGTCATGAGAAAACTTTAGTCCTAGATGAGAAGTGTGAGTTGATGAGAGTGGCCATATATATATATATATATATATATATATATATATATATATATATATATATATATATATATACTTTCACTTTCTTAGCCTTGTGAATGAGCAAGAGGTCATGGGGATCCTACGCGCACGGATCGCCCACTTGGGTCCGGTGGGCTTTTGATCTTACCACACACGCGCGCCGCCCGGCTCAGCAGGCCGCGCGCGTGGACCTAAGGCTTTTCTTTTTCTATTATTTTTTTTTCTTTTAACGGTCAATAATTTATTTATTTTGTTTTAACTCTTTTTTACCGTTTGAGATTCATTAATCGTGGTTTAGTGACCGTTTGGAAAACGTTTATCACGCACTAAAAGAGTGCGACGTTTCACCCTAACGTGTCGATTACCTTTCTTTAAAATTGATTTTAGAGAAAACAGAAAGATATCATTGACGGATTATTCTTCTGCTCTTTTTCTTCTCTGGTTTTCTATCTGGTTTTCTGCTCAAGGCTTTTGGCAAATATAAGCGAGTTCTTAGGCATCCGGGTTGCGTGAGTGCACACCCCTGGAGCGAGAGTTGTTGTATTCTGGAGGCATACACCGAGACGCCCATCTGCACCGTTGATTCGTCATAGTGGATGCGAGATTTGCCTTAAGGACAGCGAAGATTCTTCGTGCCTCAACTCGATAAGTGATCTAACGATTTCTCTTTTTCTTTACAGATTATTATTGCAGAAAATAGTATTATTGATCTCTGTCTTCAAGTTGTGAGGTTAATTTGTTATAAGGTATTCTCGAATCCTAAATTATAGATTTGCACATCAATTTTCTAACAAACAATTCTAAGTGTAGACTATAACGATCGCGAGATTGATTTTTTTCATCTCTATGGATCAGAATCGCTGGGCTGGATTTCCTCGGAATCGCCACTGAGTCTATCGTATGTCCCTTTCCTTTTTTCCCTGGCATTTTCTTATCGGGTTTCTTTTTGTTATTGTCTTCATGTTTACTTATATTTCTCGGATTTTTAGATTCGTACTTGGATTACTGCATCTGTTTATTGTTTGTTCACTGGTGTATTTATCTTTATAGCATGCGATTGGTTGCTTTTTAGCATTACATTGACTATGAATATTTTTCATGATAAATGTCGTCTCCAAGTGGAAACACTCTCTTTCTCCCAGTGCCCTACCCTACTCTCACCACTTTGATACAGTGATTTAGCATGAAAAAAAAATTCCAGGCTGCCAGACATGGCCTAAAACTTGCTATCGCGTACTCAATTTTCTCCTCCCTCTTCAAACCCTCTCGTATAGTTTGTATAGGTGGGCCCACAGATATTCCATGGAATAATTTTTCATGGTTGCCAAATATGGCCTTACATTTAGGCCATGTTCATTTCAGATTGTGACAACCGATGGTGAGGGCCCCAACTGATTACCGGTTGTTACAATCTGAAACAAACATGACCTTAGTTTTAATTTAAATAATTAATCTTGGACATAATCAATTCTCAAAATCTAAAACAAACATGGCCTAAAGAAGGTGAGCTCACCATCGTACAAGGAGACTCAACCCGCCGGACCCGAGTTGCAGCCCTGTGTACCACAAAACTGCTCACAAAACTGCTCAAACCCTCAATTTTGGGCACAACTTAGATACATTGGGACCCAAAAATAAATGGTTTGGATCATCCATCTGTCGATAGGATATTTTATATGCTGTGTGCACGGGAAGGCAATTATTTTTCAAAAAAGACAGTGGAGCCCACTTCATAGAATGATCCAAACCCTTCATTTGTTAGGCCACAACTTAAATAGGCTGTCTCTGTAAATCATCTCCATAGGATGATCCTAAACCTCTAATAGGGATGCAACCTATTTACGATGTAGTCCAACAAATAAACGGTTTGGATCATTCTATAAAATGGGTCCCACAAATGAACGGTTTGGATCATCCTATAAAATGGGCCACACAAATGAACGGTTTGGGATCATCCTGGAAAATACTGGTATACGGGCTTACACCACGTAAAATCTCTCACTTAGGAAACTTATTTCCACCGTCCTCGTAGCATTTTCTCTTGCTCTATCTCCGATTTCGAATAGCTGGGACCAACTCTCTCACCTAGGGAGATGGTTTGTTCGCCCCACTGTACGATAATACACCCCTTTTAACGTGAATTGTAGGCAGTCTTTAACGCAAAATGACATTAGAGTGGGGCGCATTATCCTAAAGTGAAGCGAAAAAAATCATCGCCCCAGACTTTAACGCTTTTTCACTTTAACCCTTTTTGAGATAAAATCACATTACAAGCGGAGCGCATTATCCTAAAGTAGGGCGAAAAAATCATCTCCCAACTTTTATCCCCTTCTCATGAAATTTTGCTTCAAGGCCAAACCAAGTGAAACGCAACGGAGCAGATGCTTTCGATGATCGACACGTGTCCATCAAACGAACGAACTTATGTCCGTACATCTCGTTTAGTTGCAAAAGGATAGACGGTGAGAATCTTCCACCGAAAGCCTTTCTTTTCGCTTTTTCAGCATTTCCACCACAAAAACAAAACCTCCAAAAAAAAAAAAAACACAACAACAACAACAAAATCTCATATTTCAGATCTCACAGAGAGAGAGAGATTCTAGCAAACCCTAAAAATGGAGGAGAAACTGATAGAGAGACTCGAGGCTGCAGTTTCTCGCCTGGAAGTACTTTCCACCGGATTCCGGCCGGGGAGTTCGCCGGAAATTGTTTCTGATGCACCGGTGGATCCTTCAATCGTGGCCTATGAAGATCTGGTGGAGAAATTCTTCGCTAGGGTTTCTGCTTCCGCTCAGAAGATCGGTGGGAAAGTTCTGGAAGTAACGAAGATTATTGAAGAGGCGTTTTTTGTGCAGAAGGAATTACTTATTAGATCCAAGCAGTGCCAGGTGATTTTTCATTTGATTGCATTTTTGTGGAATTAGCAGATTTCTTGAATTTATATTCTTCTTTGAGAACTAGTAATTATCTGTTTGATTTGATTTGCTTACAATGTGTTATTGATGAATTTGAGTTTAGTTAATGGCACGAATCTAAGTTTAGTTATTGATAGAATGTTTGGATCTAATGGTTTTCAACGATCTGATTAAGGAATTGCTCGTGAAAAGTTTTAGCATTGGGAAAAAAAAAAGACTCCACGCGATTTTGTTAGTGTAGGAGACTTGTATTGATGTTATCTACAGATACGATTGCGAAATGAGCACCCAAACCATTTAGGCCCTGTTTGGATTGCAAGAAACTTATTTCTGACGGAATAAATTTTTTTATTTCATTGATTTGGAGGGAAGTGATATGATTATAGTTAGGGATTTGCTAGCGTCCATTGCAGAAGGCATTTCGTGGATGGTCTGTCAGCAGCCACAGAGGCTCACTTTTCAGCAGATTTTGTCTTCATTCACGAGGTGGGTGCTGTCAGATGCAACAGACCATCCGCGAAATGCCTTCTGCGATGGACGCTAGCAAATCCCTTACAGTTATTTTAAAGGGATAAAATCTTAAATGGAAGGTCCGTGAGTAAAAAATGAACATGGTTGGTTCAAGTCATCTTTATTCATGTGTTAAAAATGTAGGAACTTAAAGAAATAATTTTCCTTTCCAAACTTTTCTAGAAAATTCTTGTAATCCAAACAGGTCCTTAGGTAAGAGCAAATTCTCATTACTAAATGGGATACAAAGATGGAATCCAAAAACATTTAGGACTCATTGCTAAATGGGATGAAAGGGGATTTGTGATAAGCGTATAACGTCTCCATGATTCCTGTAATACACTCCGTCAAGTTGAAGTGAGGATCTTGAACGCCCAACTTAGAAAGTAAATTATGAAATTGATCATGCCTGAGGGGCCTTGGTGGAGATATTGGTAAGTTGGAGCTTGAAAGGGACGTAGGCCGTGGAAAGAACACTAGACTGTAGTCACTCCCATATAATGTGGCAATCGATATCAATGTGTTCGGTACGTTCATGAAATTCAAGATTAACATCAATGTGAAGAGCCGCTTGATTGTCACAAGACTCACAACACATCCGCATGGGAGATGAATGAGTGACACCAATGACGTGAAGAAGTGCTTGGAACCATACTGACTCGCAACTGGTAGAGGCCATGGATCGATATTCAGCCCCAATAGAAGATCTGAAGACTGCTGTTTGCTTCTTGGATTTCCAAGATAAGGGGTTGTTACCAAGGAGTGTATGGTAGCCTGTGATCGAGTCGGGCGCTCGGACAGGCTGCTCAATTGGAATCAGAAAAGACTGAAAGTTGTAATGAACTTGTTGCAGAAACAAAATTCCTTTCCCTGCATTGGATTTGAGATATCGAAGTATGTGCACGACAGCTTCTATGTGGGCTATATGAGACGTCCAATGAGCTGACAATATGAAGAGGGATCAACCAAAAGTTCCCTGGTATCTAGACTGAGGTGGATGGTTTGTTTCATAGGAAATGATACGGGTTTAGTTCCAAGTAGACCGGCTTCAGAGAGAATATCTAGGGTGTACTTGTGTTGGTTGATGAATTATGAATATTGTAAGCCCAATGGTTTCCACCTTGGCATTCCCATCTTATTTTGATGATTCCAATACACAAGTGATTTATGATCACTAATGTGTTTGATTGTCTAAGTTGTAGATCACATTGGTGCTAAGACAACATTGCTTGGATTGAGGCTAAGAAGATTTCATCGGACCACATCATGAAGGCCAAAGACATCGAAGTCCAAGACAAATGAAGACTTGAAGAATCCATTGAAGATCAAAGTCATATTTGAATGTATAAGATCCAATCTTAGTTTTAGATTTTAAGAGGCATAATTAAGTTAATCTCACACACCCTAAATGTATAAAAGATTGTCCTTGTGGTGTTCCAACAGTCTGGAACCCTCATAACAATCCTAACTTGGTGAAAAGTTGGAAGCCCAAAAACAAGAAGTGAAAATCTGCTTGACATAAGCTTCTCGGAACTCCGAGAGATTCCTCAGAGCTCCGAGAAATGGTCCAGTAACATTTTTCTCACTTCTGTTTGTATTCCCGGAACTCCGAGATTTTTTCTTGGAACTCCGAGAAATATTCTCGGAACTCCGAGAACACTATAATTGTCGGATTTTTAGCCGTTGGAAATTTTCCAGGAATTACCACAATGCCACTGACCGGTCATATTTTAGTTTTCCTATATATATGGGCATTCTAAACTTCAAGACCATCAATCCTGACACTCTTAAACTCCATTTGAACATCCAAAGAGTGAATCAAACTTGATTATGCCTCTCATGCTCTAAAGATTAGGATTTGGATCATAGGCTCAATTTGTACATCTTCTACAATTCTTGTAAATCCTTGTGAGGGATTGTTTTTTTGTTCTTTCTTTCTTACTCAAAGAACTTGTATTGGGCGAGTGTTCGGAGAAGCGTAGCCCACTCTCCGTGGTGAAGATTGCTACCAAGGTTAAAGGTAATCGAAATTGTAATCGGCACCGATCTTCGCCGAAGTTAAGAAGATCACATAGTGAAGCCATCAACGGGTTTGGTTGGTGGAGTGGAGTAGGCCTCGCGTTTTGAGGACCGAACCACTTTAAATCTCGGGTGCACTCTCTCTTGAACTCTAGCTCTTTATTTGCATTGCACCTTTAGATTTAACTTGTGTGCTTGAATTTCATTGTTGATCTCTTAATTTTCAATTTGGGTTAGAGTTTTTAAAAGGATTAAAACTTGCTAGAAACCTAATTAATATTCACTCCTCATAGTTGCCGTACTCGGGACCCCTCTTGGAATTTCACTTGGTATCAAAGCCTTGGCTCTTAAAAGATTTTCATTTCTTAAAATCTTTGGTAAATTTTCTTTAAAAATTTCAACAAGGGAAAGATCATAAGATTAAAGATCATAAGATCTTTGGCAACTTTCTAATTGTCAAATGGCGGATAGAAATGGAACCGGACTTCCGGAGGGCCATTCCACAACTAGACCTCCCTTCTTTAATGGGTCTAACTATGGACATTGGAAGACAAGGATGCGCATCTATCTTCTTTCGATAGATGTGGAACTTTGGCATATTGTTGAAAATGGATACATTTTGCCTTCCACACCATTTGAAGAATGGAATATGGTAGAAAAAAGGCATGCAAATTTAAATTACAAAGCTATAAATTCTTTGTTTTGCGCCTTATCTATGGAGGAGTTTAATCGAGTTGCTCTTTTTGATTCCGCCAAGATTATTTGGGATACACTTGCCGTTACCCAGGAGGGAACATCACAAGTTAAAGATTCCAAAATAAACTTGTTAAAGAGCAAATATGAAATGTTTAGAATGGATCAAAACGAAAGTATTTCCGATATGTATACCCGATTTTCTAAAATTTCTAATGAATTAGCAAATCTTGGTAAATCTTATCCTACTGATGAGCTTGTGAGTAAATTGCTTAGGTCACTTCCTCCTTATTGGGACCCAAAAGTCACAGCCATCCAAGAATCAAAGAATCTCAAGACGCTAACCATGGAGGAGCTTGTAGGATCTCTTATCCTCATGAGATGCTCCTCACTAGCCGTCAAGAAGAGAAAAAGCCGAAAGAGAAAGAAAGAGAAAGTCGATCTCTAGCTCTAAAGGCCTACAAGACGGACTCATCATCAAGTGATGCGGATAGCGATGAAGAAGAAGCTTTAAGAAAATTTAAAAGCTTATGGAGAAAGAAACATAAAAAGGATAAAAAGAAGAAGAAAGAAGAAAGTGAAGTTGAGGGAGCTTTAAGATGCTACAATTGCAAGAAAATTGGACACAAAAGACCGGATTGTCCACTTCTCAAGTCGTCTTCCTCAAAGTACAAGGGAAAGAAGGATTGGAAGAAGCATAAGGCTCTTGCCGCCGGATGGGATGTTACTAGCACCTCGGGAAAGAGCTCAAGTGAAGGGGAAGAAAATAAAGATGACCTTTGCCTCATGGCACTCTCCCATGAAGATGAGGCAAATTCTAACCCCTCTTGTTATTCATCTAGTAGTGATAGTGAAAAAATATCATATGATGAATTGTGCTCAACCTTGCACTCTCAAATTTCTAAAAATAAAGTTCAAAAGAAATCCATTTCAAAATTACAAAATGAACTTGACTTTTTGAAAAATGAATCATCTTCTTCCATATCAAAATCTCAAGCTCAACTTGAACATTTTAAACTTGAGATTGAAACCCTTAAGGGTATTTTGGATGAGAAAACTTGCCGATTAGCACAATTTCTAAATATGGCAAGCTCTTCCAAATCTTATGAAGATGAATTTAATGATTCTTTAAATCAAATAACACATCTTCATAATGAAAATGAAAGATTAAGATTATGTCTCCATGGATTCCTAAATGGAGATAAAATAATTGACATAATCTTAAAGAAAGCTAGTCATAAACCTAATCATGCTTTTTATGATAGAACTAGCTTATCTAACCCTCATGTTAGATGCCATTATTGTGAAATAAATGGTCATTACCAATTCCAATGTGCATCTAAGATTAGGGATTGTGGTGGAACCAAGAAATCTTGGGTTCCCAAAGCCCCCATATGATCATCTTCATATGTGCTTAGATTAGGGGTATTTGCTTAATCTTGAATATCTTTTTATGGTTAGTTTATTACCCCCTCTAGTATTGAATTTGTTTTTCAAATAGGGGGAGTTCTAGGTTTGTCTTTTTCCTTGAAAAATAGGGAGTTTTAAATTGCATATTCATCCATTTGTTTCTCTTTTACCCCAATCTTTTTTATTGATGCCAAAGGGGGAGAGAATTCTAGTGTAAGGAAAATATGTATGCTGTTATTGCCTTATTGGAAAATCTCTTGTGCTTGTCATCATCAAAAAGGGGGAGATTGTAAGCCCAATGGTTTCCACCTTGGCATTCCCATCTTATTTTGATGATTCCAATACACAAGTGATTTATGATCACTAATGTGTTTGATTGTCTAAGTTGTAGATCACATTGGTGCTAAGACAACATTGCTTGGATTGAGGCCAAGAAAATCTCATTGGACCACATCATGAAGGCCAAAGACATCGAAGTCCAAGACAAATGAAGACTTGAAGAATCCATTGAAGATCAAAGTCATATTTGAATGTATAAGATCCAATCTTAGTTTTAGATTTTAAGAGGCATAATTAAGTTAATCTCACACACCCAAAATGTATAAAAGATTGTCCTTGTGGTGTTCCAACAATGTGGAACCCTCATAACAATCCTAACTTGGTGTAAAGTTGGAAGCCCAAAAACAAGAAGTGAAAATCTGCTTGACATAGGCTTCTCGAAACTCCGAGAGAATTCTCGGAGCTCCGAGCTCGGAACTCCGAGAGATTCCTCGGAGCTCCGAGAAATGGTCCAGTAACATTTTTCTCACTTCTGTTTGTATTCCCGAAACTCCGAGATTTTTTCTCGGAACTCCGAGAAATATTCTCAGAACTCCGAGAACACTATAACGGTCGGATTTTTAGCCGTTGGGAATTTTCCAGGAATTACCACAATGCCATTGAACGGTCATATTTTGGTTTTTCTATATATATGGGCATTCTAAACTTCAAGACCATCAATCCTAACACTCTTAAACTTCATTTGAACATCCAAAGAGTGAATCAAACTTGATTATGCCTCTCATGCTCTAAAGATTAGGATTTGGATCATAGGCTCAATTTGTACATCTTCTACAATTCTTGTAATCCCTCGTGAGGGATTGTTTTTTTGTTCTTTCTTTCTTACTCAAAGAACTTGTATTGGGCGAGTGTTCGGAGAAGCGTAGCCCACTCTCCGTGGTGAAGATTGCCACCAAGGTTAAAGGTAATCGGAATTGTAATCGGCACCGATCTTCGCCGAAGTTAAGAAAATCACATAGTGAAGCCATCAATAGGTTTGGTTGGTGGAGTGGAGTAGGCCTCGCGTTTTGAGGACCGAACCACTTTAAATCTCGGGTGCACTCTCTCTTGAACTCTAGCTCTTTATTTGCATTGCACCTTTAGATTTAACTTGTGTGCTTGAATTTCATTGTTGATCTCTTAATTTCCAATTTGGGTTTGAGTTTTTAAAAGGATTAAAACTTGCTAGAAACCTAATTAATATTCACTCCTCATAGTTGCCGTACTCGGGACCCCCCTTGGAATTTCAAATATGCCCCCATTGCTGCTTGCAACTTCTATGCCAAGGAAATACTTTGGGTATGCCTAAATCCTTGATCTGAAACCAAAGTTGAAGAAAAGATTTAATGCTTTGTATAGATGAAGGATCATTTCCAGTGATGATGATGTCATCGGCGTAGACAAGGTTTACAGTATAGGTAGAATCTGTAGACTTGGTGAAGAGAGTAATCGGCAAGTTATTCGTGGAAATCTGCAGCTTTAAAGGTGTGTGACAAAGTGGAGAGCCAATTGCGGGAGTCTTGTTTGAGTCCATAAAAGGGATTTGTGAAGTTGACATACGTGCTCTCCCCTATCAGCTAAATCCCAGAGGTAACCTCATATATACTTGTGTAAAGCTCTCTGCAAGAAGGCATTGTTGGCATCTAATTGATGTAGATGCCAGCCTCAAATAGTTGATATTGGAAGAAGACAACGTTTCGTTACCAATTTGGCAATAGGGGCAAACGTGTCTGTATAGTCTAATCCTTTTAGTTGAGTACAAGGCTTTAAATTTCAGTTTCAGCCGGCAGGGAAACGAAAACATTTCGGTTTCGGTTGAAATTTTGGTGGAAATCATGTAAAATCACATAAATGTATGAAAATATATGCAAATGATGAAATTTTAAGATGCAACTTTGGGAAATGCTAGAGGAAGCATGAATACATACCTAGAACTATCACATGCAGTGTTTCAAAATGCGGATGTGAGTCAAACGCGGCCCATGAAAATCCTAGTCGACTCGGCACGATGCGGTTGAGTACTCGGGTGACATAATCATAATTCGGGAGAGTAAAAGGTGTTTTTATTGACTCTATAGGGCAAAACACGGAACACGGTCAAGCTAAAATGGAGCCGACTCGGGGGAGTCCACGATGACTCAGGGGAGTTTTAAAACTATGATCATATGAGCAAGAAAGCCATCAACAATGGCTTAGTCACATCGAACACCTAGTGACACATGTTGTCGCACAATTTAACCTCTGTTAATATCAGGTAAGGGATCCATGGTCAGTGTTTGAGAACATTTCCCATTGAAACTCTCTGAAAGCCTTAATAGAAACTGATCTACACACACCTGTTGTTGGGTATTGTTGAGGGTGTGTTGTGCACCGCATGTGTAATTAAAAATAAAGTTATAGGAGTGCTCATTCCAGAGGACCTTCAAACACATGTAGTATATAGCTAGGGTCCGAGTTCCCTATTGGATAGTGGAAATGGCCCGGTTAAGGTGGAAGATCCTAGTTTCGTTGCTTCGTGAAAAATTCTCTTGTAATTCCTCCCAAACAGATTGGGCATAGATCATACTATCCGCCAATGTTCAAGTTAGAACATTGAGGATCCATGGTCAAACTATGAAGTTGTACCTTTTCAAGCCTGGACATTGGAGTCTGGAGAATTTGGCCCAAGCCTTGGCATCGAAGTCTGGAGAATTCTGCTTGGTTAAAGACCCATCCACAAAACCCATTTTGTTTTTCGCATAAAATGCAACTATGCCAAGTAGGATAGTTATCACCGTTCGAAGGAATTGAGACAAGGATTGTACTTGGATTATCTGAATGGTGCAGATAATATGGGGAAAACGGATCAATGGCTGTGAAGGTTCCAACAGTGGTGACATTGGTGAAACAAAATGCATTCTCAGTAGCAGTGACAGGCTGTTGGTTGGCATGAGAGACAGATGAATCGCTTGCCATAGGAATGATGTAAATGGTTGATTGGATGAGCAGGAAAATAACCCATAGAAGCAGGTTTCTGCAAATGTGAACAGCAACATGAGGAGAAGGCATAGGGTGGTTTAGCTCTGATACCATGAAATGTTTTGCCTTTAGGAAGAAAGACTCCACACAACTATTTTAGTTTGGGAGATTTATGTTGACACTATATACAGAAATGATTACAAAAGCAGGCCCAAACCATTTAGGTAATAGCAAATCACGCCTCATTAATCATCAAAAAAAAAAAAAAAATCACTCCTCATTCCTAAATGAGATACAAAGATGGAATCCAAAACATTTAGGACTCATTCCTAAATGGGATGACAGAGAGATTGCGCTAAGAGAAAATCATGTGTCCATGATTCCCGCAATAGTTCTGTCATTGAATCATGAGCTTATCTTCTTTTTAATTGATTTTAATACTTATTGTTGATTATTTAACATTGTCACCCCATCTGTAAAATTTGTGTCCTTTTATTAGATTTAAGCAATGAAAATCCATCAATTCCGAACTGTAAGGGTCAAAGTAGCCATTTTATTTCCAATCTCTTCATGATAGAATCTTTCTTTAGATGCTGAATGATATATAGAGTGCTCTGTCATACGAATTTTCAGTTTGAATCATATCTGCACATTTTTCCATCAGAACTGAAAAATAGAATTTTTTTATATGTTCTTCTATCAATAGGAATTGTAATCATGTGAAGTTCTAGGTTTTCAGATGTTTTTACAATCTGTTTTGGACTTTGAATTCTATTTGTGAAATTTGATCTTGGATTATGCTCAATGCTGCAGAAACCAGACATTACGGGTTTGGCAGAATTTCTGAAGCCGCTTAATGATGTGATCGTGAAAGCAAATGCCATGACAGAAGGAAGAAGATCTGATTTCTTTAACCACTTTAAGGCTGCTGCTGACAGTCTCACTGCTTTGGCCTGGCTTGCCTTCTTAGGCAAAGATTGCGGTGGGCAAATTCTCTGGTTTGAACTTTTATAGAGAAACCCTTTCATTTCTAAACATCTTTATTTATGTACGGATTTCCTTGTTTCTCTTCAAGGTATGAGCTTCCCAACTGCACATGTGGAAGAAAGTTGGCAAATGGCCGAATTCTATAACAACAAGGTATGCCAACAAATTCCCAGCCATTAAATTTGGTGTTTTGTATTCCATTGTGTGCACAGAACACTTCCTTTTCTGTTAAAGACAAAAGATGAAAGCAAAATCTGTGATAGAACCAAGTTGCATGTACAGTATATACTCAACGCATTTCTATTAATCGTATGTCTGCTATAATTTTATATACTCAATGTTCTAATGATATATTGTATATTTGTAGGCATGCTAGTGTGTGGATCTGTTTGGTTGCCCATGTTGTTTCTCTTTTTGTCATCACCATGTGTCCATGAAAAGTTACAAAGATGATTTCTCATTCCGCGTTGCTGACATATTCCTGTCATTTTGAAATGTCTATCCGCCTCTTTTTATCTTACCCCCTGGAAAAGAATCAATGAAAACATGGAGTAATTATCGGAAATGAATTTTTTGTATGTCAAATCCAGGTTCTCATAGAGTATAAAAACAAAGACCAAGATCATGTAGAGTGGGCAAAAGCTTTGAAGGAGCTTTATATGCCGGGCTTGAGGGAATACGTTAAGAGTTACTATCCTTTGGGTCTTGTATGGGGTCCTACTGGAAAAGTGACCAACTCCACTCCTAAACCTGCTCCATCTAAAGCTCCCTCTTCCAGTCCGCCTGCCCCTCCACCTCCTCCACCGGCGTCTCTTCTAAGTGCTGATACACCATCATCACGGCCAAAGGAAGGGATGGCTGCTGTCTTTCAAGAAATCGGGTCAGGGAAGCCTGTGACTGCAGGTATGCCATGCAAGGATGTAAGAAACAAATGGATTTCATGTCTTCTTTTAGTTTATAGACTGTGGTTAATTATATTTGAAGCCTCACATGACAGGTTTGAGAAAGGTGACAAATGATATGAAAACAAAGAATCGTGCTGATAGAACGGGTGTGGTTGGTATAAGTGAAAAGGAAGCCCGAGGCGCTTCACCTTCCTTTTCTAAAGCAGGCCCTCCAAAATTGGAGCTTCAGATGGGTCGCAAGTGAGCTTTCTGTACATTAGTGTTCAAAAAATTTAGTGTCTTAGGCTATTTGCATGGAATCTCCCTACGTCTGCATGTTTTTATTTGATATGGATGTGTATTTATTCGACCTCGATTCTGGCTATATATTGTTTGACAGATGGGTGGTTGAGAATCAGATTGGAAGAAAGAACTTGGTCATCGACGACTGTGATTCAAAACAGTCTGTTTACATTTTTGGATGCAAAGATTCTGTTTTGCAGATTAAAGGTATTTTTCTAGTTTCCTCTTTCTTGTCCATTTGTTATTCTGTTTTGGATGTACTTAATAAAATTTGGGCATCATATTTAGATTAACACATCTCTCTTCTGCTCTTAAAACAAAAAGTGCAAACAAAGTTTATGTTTCTCTCTTAAACCGCAGGGAAAGTGAACAACATCACAATTGATAAATGCAGCAAGATGGGAATTGTATTTATGGTCGGTAAAGAAGCATGCACAACCACAAATTAGCTAATTAGTTTGTAATTAATGTGACAAATGAATTAATTTTCATATCTTGATTCTTGACAAACAGGATGTTGTGGCAGCTTGTGAGATTGTTAACAGCAATGGGGTTGAGGTGCAATGCCAGGTACACCCCTTTTTCTGAGTCTTGAAGAGGCTATAAAGAACCTCTTGAAGTACCTGGTATAGAGTGGGTTTAGTTTTTGCTTGGAGAGAATATATGGCTCAAAATTTAGGAGTAAACAATAGTGGAAAATGTTGTTGGAATTGGTTTGTCTTGCTGGAAATAGTTGCTGATTGTCTCTTGTGACTGTTTTGTAGGGTTCTGCACCGACAATTTTAGTAGACAACACAGCAGGTTGCCAACTGTATCTGAGTAAAGATTCTTTACAAGCCTCTATCACAACAGCTAAATCGAGTGAAATTAATGTGCTAGTTCCTGCTACAGGCCCTGATGGGGATTGGGTATGAATTCCATCCAGACATTTTTATTCATCCAAGTTTGTCTTATTTGTAGATAAGTTAAAATTGGTCTTTCTTTTATTTGCTATAGTGACTCTTAGCAAAGGCCCTAACATATAGTGGTGCGGCAGAAATATAATAAACAAAAGTTTCAACTTAAATTTAAACCTAAAACAAAACCATGGGGATGCAGGATATGGTGCTTCCTCAAAGAAAACAATGGTGGAAAGGGTAAAACTTCTTTTCTAAACTTAAAATTTGTAATTAAAATTTGGTGGAACAAAGGACATCGTGTCTGCTTTTGCGTTACCACCTGTGTCCTTTGGCATTAATGGAAGCTATCGCAGACTCTGTCAAACAACTTTTCTTTTTCAGGCGTGTTGAATAAAGACTGTCGTCCTCTTTATCCGTTTGTAACATGTATAAGCTAAGTATTGTCGGAACCACCTTTGTATGACGATAGTGGCTGTAGTATGCTGGTGGAATTTCATGCTCTCTATAGAAGGTACCCGCAATGCCTCGAACTCCTGACTCTTAGCAGTCCATGGAGTCTCCAAGGCTAGATGATGTGCATTGAAATCTTGGCGAGTACGATCCATGTGATCCCAGTGGGATTACAACCATTCAAATTTTAAGCTTTTCAACAACTCAACTATTCGTTCGGGTTCCATCGGACTCAAGTAGTAATCAAGATTCAAGACCACTATGTGTGGGCATAAAATGGGAAAACCAATAATGGAATGAACACTGAAAGAATGAATGGAACTGAGACCGAAAACCTTAGATTCTAATACCAAAGCCGACGTAGGACAGATCACACTTCTAGAAACTGGAACGAGGGTGACATATTATTAAGTTTTGGATATCTAGGAATCTAGGAATATTAAAAGAGTAAAAACAAAAGTGCAATAAATCTGGACAACATGCATCTTCTATGATTTGGCCATGAAAATATGATTAAACAATAGATATATTGAGAATCTTGAGAGCCTCTATCAGTAAATTTAATTATATAATCAATCTACAAATAAAACATGCAAGTAACAAGAATATCAAAGTCACAATTCTCACAATTCAGAAATTAGAGCAACCCCACAAAGAATCTATTTCAATCTCACGTGAAAAATCTCGCAGGGTCTCAAAACAATAGCAATATGCCATGAGGAAGATTTTGGATCTCAAAGAGGGCTTTTGGTTAAGTTTAGAGGTGTGTGGGCACATGCCTGGAAGGTGCAAGCATATGCCAAGAAGGGCAGGCAATGGTTTTTGGCAAGACTAAGGGGCGCAAGGATTAGAATATTATGCAGAGATCAATAACTAAAAATAAAGAGTGTTAGAGCATGAAATTATAGTGAAAGGTTAGACATGGAATCACTCCAAATATTGCCTAGGTATCACACGCACGCAGGCTTTTATGACTTTGCACCCTAAAGAAGAAATTGTTCTAGAAGTCCACTAGCAGTCTCAATGTATTGCACTAAATGAACCCTATGCGTCACACTAAGGGGTCAAAGCCTTGCACCTTGGGAAGTAGACTTCACACCTATGATTTGCAAGAGTGCAAGAAAAAACTGATTTTCATTCATTCATAGCATCCATGGCTCTGTGGCTTACAATATATATAAGAAAAGAAGAGAACTAGAAAGTTTTAAAACCCCAAAAAAACTAATACTTTTGGACTAAGATACCCTATAATTACTTGAAGACTCTCTTCCCACTTAAAATTTTTGTAATACATGTGTGGATTCTATTCAAAACAATCATATCTTTGAACTTGTAAGATTTCGATGGGAAAAGACTACCACTCTAAAAAGACTTAAATAATATTCTAAAAATCAAATAAGCTCTATTAACATCAACGACGTGCCTCATCTTCTTAACATTCTAAAAAAACATCAACAATGTGCCTCGTCTTCTTGACTCCTTTATTCTTCATGGCATCTAGACTGGATCCCATAAGAATGCCAGCTACTTGATCATTGGATCAAACATAAGGGATTTTAATCACTTTTGCTTCCACCTTTTCTTTGATGAAGTGACAGTCAATTTTTATGTGCGTGGTTCTCACATGAAAAATTGGATTAGAGGTAATGTGTTTTGCCCCTTGGTTGTCACATACTGACAATAGAGTTTCATAGGTCTATCGACTCTTAACCCCATTTTTCCAAAAGTTTTGAGCCACACAGGCTGACTAGTGGCATGAGCTATGGTCGTGTACTCACCCTCTGCACTAGACCTAGCAACCACATCCCATTTCTTTCTCCTCCATGTGACAAGATTACCTTCAACGAAAGTGCAATAGCCACTAGTGGATCTACGATCTGTGTGAGATCAAGCCTAATCTGCATTGGCATATCCTTCTATTGTCAGGTGTCCCTGTTGGCATATAAAACATCTTTTCCAAGTGTTCCCTTCAGATACCTTAGGATCCTATAAACTGTTTCCAAGTGAGTAGATCGAGGTGAGTGGATGAATCTGCTAACTACACTCATGGATTATGGAATATCCAAGCAAGAGATCGTGAGATAAAGTTGCTTTCCTACCAGTCTATGTTGTCCTCGGGGATCAATTATCAAATCTCCTTGCTGGCCTTCTAGTCTATGACTTTGTTCCACTGGACACTGTTGGTTTTGCTCATACTTACCGGAAACTTCGTAGTTGAATGGGAAGCTCACTTCCCCGAAACTCGTTTTGAAAGCTAAGTTCTCTCGCTTCCCAAATTTAGGGGAAGCGTGCTTCTTAGACGCTTCCGACACATTTCATGATTAAGAATATGCTTCCTATTTAGGAATTATTTTTTTCCTAAAAGAGTGTTTTTTTCCCCTTTTGATAATGTTGAATCCATGTTTCTAAAAAAAGGTGCATTTAAAAGTTGCAAACTCAAGTTTCAAATAAGAATTTACATGTGAAGCTGTAAATTCCTAAAAAATTAGTTGTGAAGTCTTATTTTCTATCGTAATCCTTACATAGTTACATGTATTAACTCTTCCTCCCTAACTACAATCTTATTATGCATGGTATTAAATTTTGGCCGAACGTGCATTTCGGTTTCGGCAGAAAACGAAACGAAATGCACATAGTTTCGGAAATGTACAAATTTTCGGCCGAAACGTTTCGTTTCGGTGAAAATTCGGAAATTTCGGTGAAGTACAAAATTTCACCCGAAATTTCGGAAATTTCACCGAAACGTTTCAGAAATTTCGGTGAAATTTTTACAAGATTTCGTCCGAAATTTCGTACCGAAGCCAAAACGTTTCGGTTTCACTGATGACCGAAACCGAGATTTAAAACCTTGTTTCTATGTACGTGTTCGCTTCTAATGAGGCTTATTATATGCTCATGTTAACCGCCAATGATGCTTCCCAAGAATTTTCTCTTTACTTCGTTAGAGCTTTTCGCTTCCCTCTTCGCTTCTCGCACTCACTTCTGGCAACTATGGTTTTGCCAATAGCTTTTATGTTTCCTCCAAGAAGTCAAGAACATACTTTCACTGAGATATAAAGATGTCTCATTCGATCTTCTACCTCAATACCGAGAAAGTATTTTAGAGGACCAAGATCTATAATGCCAAAAACTTTCTCAAGATGTTTCTTCAGGTCCTGAATAGCTCTTGCGATGTTGCTTGTTATAACTATGTCATCAACATATACCACCAAAATCGTGGTGCTGCTTTTATCTCTGTTACCAAAGATAGAATGATTTGCTCAACTTTGCTTGAACAAATTTTTTATCAATATCAAGCTAAATCTTTCAAACCATGCATGAGTGGATTGTTTTAGGTTGTATATTACCTTCCTTAGCCTTGACGCCTTTTCAGTTTTTCCCCTTAGGCCTGTTTGGTTGGTAGGAAAGGTCTTTCAACCTATTAAAGACTTTCCCAAGAATGCCCTTTCCTTTTCTAGAGAGGCATAGTTGTTTGGCTCATCATAAATGAAAAGAATTTTTTTT